>NC_083227.1:46555495-47905495 GCF_032191835.1 Heteronotia binoei | reverse complement strand
CGAAGCAGGCTCAGGGCGGCTAACAACATTTAAGGTGAACAACACAATAATAAAACAATAAATTCATATTAAATTCACATTAAAACCAATCAATGATTAAAACATTCCTAGATCAGATACTGGCGGTAAACATTATTAATCTGGCGGTAAACATTAATTTAGTCATTGGTGAACGCCTGTTTAAAGAGGACGGTCTTGCAGGCCCTGCGGAACTGGCCTAAGTTCCGCAGGGCCCGCACCTCCTCTGGGAGCTGGTTCCAGAGTTGTGGGGCCGCAGCGGAAAAGGCCCGAGTGCGGGTGCTTTGAAGTTTAACTTCTTTTGGCCCAGGGATATTCAGTCTGTTTTTTCCCACTGACCTCAGTGCTCTCTGGGGCTCATATGGGGAGAGATGGTCCCTCAGGTAGGTCGGTCCTTGGCCATATAGGGCTTTAAAGGTTATGACCAGCACTTTGTACTGGATCCGGTATACGATCGGTAGCCAGTGCAGTCCGCGCAGCCCAGGCCGTATATGCTCCCATCTTGGGAGACCAAGTAACAGCCTGGCCGCCGCATTCTGCACTAGCTGCAGCTCCCGGGTCCGGTACAGAAGCAGCCCCATGCAGAGAGCGTTACAGTAGTCCAGTCTGGAGGTGACCGTCACATGGATCACCATTGCTAGGTCCCGACGCTCTAGGAAAGGGGCCAACTGCCTCGCCCGCCTCAGGTGGAAGAATGCTGACTTGGCAGTGGCTGTTATCTGGGCCTCTATTGATAATGAAGGCTCCAGTAAAACACCCAGGCTCTTTATCCGCTGCGCCATCTTCAGTGGCGCCCCGTCAAAGGCCGGGAGGGATATTTCCTTCCCCAGAGTGCCACGACCCACATGGAGAACCTCTGTCTTCGCTGGATTTAACTTCAGCCCACTCAGTCTAAGCCACGTTGCAACAGCCCACAAAGCCTGATCCAGGTTCCCCGGGGCGGAGGCGGGCCGGCCGTCCATTAGTAGATAGAGCTGGGTGTCATCTGCATATTGATGGCAACCCAGCCCAAATCTCCGGGCAATCTGGGCGAGGGGGCGCATATAGATGTTGAATAACATCGGGGAGAGAACTGCTCCCTGGGGCACCCCACAATCAAGTGTGCGCCTCTGGGATCGCTCACCCGCAATCGCCACCCTCTGTCCCCGACCCATGAGGAAGGAGGAAAGCCATTGCAGGGCCAGCCCCTCAACCCCTATGTCGGCGAGGCGGTGGATCAGCAACTGATGGTCGACTGTATCAAATGCAGCCGACAGATCTAGTAACATCAGTATTGCCGCACCGCCTCGGTCCAGTTGCCTCTGGAGGTCATCCACCAAGGCGACCAGGACCGTCTCCGTCCCGTGGCCCAGTCGGAAGCCAGACTGGCACGGGTCAAGGACAGAAGCGTCATCTAGAAATCTCTGTAGCTGCAACGCCACTGCCCTCTCGATAATTTTACCTAAAAATGGTAAATTGGACACCGGTCAGTAGTTTGCCAATTCGGCCGGGTCTGCTGTAGATTTTTTCAAGAGGGGGCGGACCAAGGCTTTTAGTTAGCATTTGGGGGTTAGTTTAGGGAAGAAAGCTGATTTTACTGTGACAAATCAGAATCCTGTTCAGGGTTTACCATTCCTAATTGGTGTTTATATTTGGGCAGCCATGTTGGTCTGAAGCAATAGAACAAATTTTGAGTCCAGTGGCACCTTTTAGACCAACAAAAATGTATTCAAGGTATGAGCTTTCATGTGCAGGCACACTTCCTCAGATATCTGAGAAAGTGTGTCTGTGCACAAAAGCTCATACTGTGATTAAACTTTTGTTGGCCTTAAAGGTGTTGGTGTTCATGGATTCAATTGAAAGGTGCTCTGTGTGGGAAGAAAACAGCTTTGAACTTGCTGAGGTAATCTGACAAGAGAGGGAAATCACATCTTCCTTCAGGGTATATTTACTTTACCTGAGAGCCAGTTTTACTATATATATTCAAATCATCCACACATAATATTTACCTTAGTAAATATTTTATTTTCTGTTAAATAAATACTTGTTCATCTCCATGTGTGTCTTGTCTGTCATGTCAAATGTCCAGGGAAAAGTGATCACTATTTACCTCACATGTAAGTACAGCCTTAGTTTAACAGGTTTCAAAATAAGAGAACTTTAGGAAGCACATAACTTACATGCTAACAATTCTTTATTCAAAGCTTGTATACCCCTTTTTATTTGACTGTGGACAGTTGGGCGTTAAAGAACCTATAGGAGAGGCCAGAATGGAGGACTGGGCATTCTTCAGTCCAGAAGGCAGTTGCCTCAGACCATCCCTACCCTACTCCACAGGCACCATGCTTGAAGAGAGGTAGACCCAGCATGAGATGGACTGACTCAGTAAAGCTAGCCATGATGTTCCATGTGCAAGACCTGAGCAATGATGGGATATTTTGGAGGTCATTAATTCACAGAGTTACTGTAAGCTGAAAGTGAGTTAACTTGATTGCATGTAACACACACTGTAGAAAGCTTTGGGTGAAACTCTAACATTATTCCACTTAGCAGTATAAAAGAGCAAGAGTCCACCAGCACCTTAAAGACTAACAGAATCTGTGGCAGGATGTGAGCTTTTGTGGGTCACTGCTCACTTCTTCAGTGATTCAAAAGCTCATCCCCTGCCACAAATTTTGTTAGTCTTTAAGGTGCTACTGGACTCTTAAGGTGCTACTGGTACAGATAGACTAACATGTTGATCTATCTTTATTTCACCTAGTCAGATTGACTAACTCATGTTGATCTATCTTTATTTCACCTAAGGTACCAAAATACATAGTGTTGGTCTTTATCCTTACATGAGAATAGAGAACTCCAGCCATGACACTTGATGATTCATGTCTGGTCTATGTCTCTTTTCTCTGTCACCTTCAACCTCTCTCCAAAGACTTTTTGGGCTGCTCAGGTTTCACTGTTAGGAGCTGGAGTACTTCCTACCAAAACAGAGAGCTGGAGCCTTTGATCTCCATGCTCAGTGTGCACTCAGAATATCAATATATTGCAATGCATTTTTTTAAAAAGTCTGCAGAAAATTACTGTGGTAAAGAAATTGATTTGTTTTAAAATGAGCTGGGTAGCTTGTTCTCTGATCTCCTTCAAGCTGATCGCAATCTCTGTCTTACCTTCATTTCACTGTCTCTTGCCTTACTTTTGGCAGGAAGGGTAGAGCTCTCAGCTGCCTGTTCCAAAGCTGCCAGTATGCCTTAATAGCTTAAGCAATTGGCTTGCTTGAGGAAGAGCTGGATACTTTACCACTCTTCCTAATCTAAGTGATGCTTCCAGTTCACCTTGTCTGTGAGGTCTTGGCATGTTGACAGGTGAAATTAAATGCTGCAATTTAGGGGAGAGAGGAAAGGTGGACGAAAGTGCCACCTGACCTGACCCTGTTTTGATGCAAATTTATTCAGAGATAGTTAAAACTGAGCACATGTATCAGGTCAAAGCAACACTCTGATTCTTTGCTGATTGGGCCAGAGACCTCCGTGAAGCCTGGCATTGTACGAAAAAAGTTTCTTGGTACAATAGGTGGTGCCTACAGGCATCCGCTGCATGAAAAATGCTGGTGCCTTTGTCATCTGTTTGTTCAGCCCACCAAGACTCAACTAAATGAATCAATAATGAGGTTTTCTGACTCATACCATTGGGGGGAATGGACACAATAACTTTTTGCAGTCACTGCAAACAAGTTATTGACTTTTTTCTTATCGGGTTGGATCCAGACTAAATTTTCTGTTAATAGAATTGGGGGGGGGGGGGTGTAATTTCTAACAATTCTATTTTCTTGCTGTAGACCCCAAAGTTGCCTCTCATGCTGTTCCTGAGGGTCTTCTCCCCCCACCTCCTGGAGCAGCATTTTGAGATGTCAGTGGGCTGCTGTAGAGAGGGGGAGGCAGGAGCATTTCTATTCAACTGCAAGGAGCA
Organism: Heteronotia binoei; assembly: GCF_032191835.1. Taxonomy (NCBI): domain Eukaryota; kingdom Metazoa; phylum Chordata; class Lepidosauria; order Squamata; family Gekkonidae; genus Heteronotia; species Heteronotia binoei. The sequence continues at coordinate 47,901,535 of NC_083227.1, read as the reverse complement.
ACTTGCATGACTAGGAAATCTAGTCTGGATCTGACCTGTTTCATAGGTAGCAAAAAAAAAGTCTCTAGTAGTAAGTCATCTTTACATCAGGAAAAAAAAATCCTAATGTGTGTAGCCAAATCCAACCAGATGTCCTAGCAGTCACGTGGATCAGAACTACCTATTTCTTTACACATGGGACTGCTGCTAAAAATGAAAGTTCAGTGTCATATTCTCTTCCCCGTTTCTGCAGTATTTAGGCTCTTAATCAATATGTTTCCCCATCCAGGCCAACAGCAGCAAATGATGTGAAGTGTGTGTGTGTGTGTGAGAGAGAGAGAGACAGAGACAGAGAGAGAGAAGACAAAGTTGGAGTCCAGTGGCACCTCTAAGACCAACATGTTTTATTCAAAGTGTGAACTTTTGTGTGCCAGGCACACTTCCTCAAACAGAATGAAACAGAAACAGAATCTTACATAACTTACACATAGAGGATGGGTAGTAAATTAGCATATAGATTAATGAAGGTTTTTTAAAAAGATTAATAATAAGCTTAGTTATACTGCTATCACTTGTTAGGCTTCAGCTTGGGGTGGACAACATCATAAGGATATAAATGTCAGGACTGGAGATTGATATGTCCTTGGTGTGAGTCTGTCATTCAGTTTCTTAATTGTAAAGAGAGTGAGAGATTTTATTAAAAGTGCCTAAACGTTGTGTGTGTGTTTTTTTTTTTTGGGGGGGGGGGGTGTCCTCCATATACTCATGCTAAATGTAAATTCTAGTTTTGTCAATAGTTGCTTTGTTCCTCCAGAATAGGACAAAGACTAATTTCTGCTGCTGTTCATGAAACTACATTCAGTGTCTGACAAACAAAATGAGATTCATTAAAGTTTGCACTGATTTTTGTTATATTTTGTTTTGGTAATGTGTGCATGGTGGCAAAATTTGACTAAATGGGAGCATGTTACATTGATCCATTAATTTAGTTAGAATGCTATAGACTGCATTTTCTCTGTGTAACTGTGGCCCAAAATATACTTTATGTTAAAAGTGTGTGGGTGTATGTATATATAATGACGCTGAGATCAATTTCTGTTTTGAAAAAAATAACTATTGAAATGGTCTTGAGTTGAGCACTGAAGGGAACACCTGGAAGGTGGTATAATTACTCTCAGCTGGACATGAAAGATGAACCCCTGGCATAAACGTTGTAAAGAGCTTTTTGTATGCTAGTAGGTATGGGATGTTAGCAATCCTATCAACTCTCAGTAATTGTGAATGGTTATTCCTGTGGGGTTGCGCTCCCGAAGTTTCTGTTTGTACCCAAAGCCAGAAATTAGATTTGTGGATGAAACTACAAGTGTTTACTCAAAAAAGCGACCCTGTCTCAAAAAGAAAAAAAATATGTATTTTTTATCATTAAAGTACTAGAATTTAAATTGTTTAGATTGCAATCCTTCCTATTCAGAATAGCCTATGTATCTTGCAATAGTTACACACACACACACTGGAATAGAAAAAGTAATAAAATCCATCACTGGCTACTTAAAATCAATCAAATTAGCACACTCAGTTAAAAAAGCTATAAAATATAGCAGCATATTAAAAGGCCTCAGGGCAAAAGATGTCAAGCTAACCAATTAATATTAAAGGCCCTCTGGAATAGACATGCCTTTAAATTGTGCCAGAAGGCCAAAAGAAATGGTTTCCAACAGCTTCTCTGTGAGGAGGGAATTCCAAAGCCTGGTATAGGAGGAAGCAACAAAGAGAAGGGATTGGAACCATGTAAATCCAAAGAGTGTCTGGGGAAATGCACTGAATAAAATTGAAGCAGATGTTGTAGAGCTTGTAATGAAGTATAAAGCACATGAAACTAAAGACAGGTAGTTCATGGATTTACATGGCCATCTGTGGAAATACACAAACTTTCATGGTCTTCACATAGCTTTTACCTGAAATTCCACTGGGTTTCACAGTGAATGTGGGTCTCCTTCACCTCATCTATTCACCAATCCATGGAGTTAATGGATACTACACTAGGAATTGTTTCTAAGAGCCATGGACATACATTCCTATGGTGCCATAATTCCTATGGGCAATGAGGACTATTTTTTTTTAAAAAGAAATCCCTGGATGTACACATCTGTTATTCAGGGATTTCCAGAGAAGAGTACCCCTAAGATTCTCTACTGTGATTAAAACTATACCAGATTAGAAAATATTAATTATAGATTCTCTAGTGTGATAGTAAGAAAAAATATCCTAAAGAATCACATTTCAGATCAAGGAAGTGAGCCAGAGCATCTGGAATAAAAGTTTGAGATGAGGACTTTAGGGCAGGAATCAGACCTAAGTCAGAATCTGGTAAAAGGAATCTAGCAGCAGGACTAACAAGACCCAAGGAGGGAAGGAAAGGTCTGCAGTATCAAGAAGATGAAGCAAAGCAAGACAGGATAGGAAAGACAAAACAGAGCTGCTGGCTAAACTTCCCAAAGCTCCCAAACTACCTTCTACTGAGTCTGACATTGGTCCATCTAGCTAAAGACTGTTTTTGTCTGTTCTGATGAACAGCATATCTTCAGGGACCAAGTTGGAGAGAGATCGTTCCCTATACTTTTTACCTAGGTTGCATTAGCTGAGGAAGCAGGATTGTACCTGGCCTTGTACATGCAATGCAAGTGCTCCAACACAAAGTTTTGGGCCTTCCCCTCAGTGGTTGATTTATTTGGTTGCTTGGTGAGTACATTTTAATACTACCCTGCCCCTTTCTCTAAGAAGTTCAAGGCAGCATACATGGTTCTCTCCCCTCCACCATTTTATCCTCAGAAGAATCCTTTGAGGAAGGTTAGGCTGAGAGAAGGTGACAGGCCAAAGGTTACCTGGTAAATGGCAAGTTGAACTGAGCACTAGTCCAACCTGCAGCCTGAATAGCTCAGCTTTGCCTGAACTTGTCAGAGCCTAAAAGCTAAGCATCACTGCCATGGTTTGCACTTGGATGGAAGACTACCAAGGAAGAATAGGGTCACTACACATACAAAGGCAAGCTGTGTCTGCTTGTCACTTGCCTGGAATGCCCATGGGTGAGGGCTCAACACACATTCTTCTTCTAGTCCAACCCTTTGACTGTTACACTGTGCTGTCCTTTGTTGTATGAACAAGTCATTGACAGGATGGGGATCTGCTTGTCTGATGGCATCTCCAGTTAGCGATTAGGTTGCAGATGATGTGAAAGGCCTCCTCCTGAGACTCTGAAGAGCCACTGCCGGTCTGAGTTGCCGATGCTGTTTTTGATGGATCAGTGGTCTGATTCAGTATAAGACAGCTTCATGTATTCTTCCATTTTGATTTAAGGACCTGAGGGCACAGGAGCCAGTCATTGTTGTTGAGAGAGACTGACTAAGGGGAAGGAAAGCAAATGGAGCATGGCAAAATTTCCATTCAGCCCAGAACTGGAGTGGTGGCGTCAAGGGCTCGCTTCCAGAAACTGTCTAAGTCTGCCCACGGACAGATTCAGCTGTCTTCTGTTGCTTGGCAGGACTGTCATGTTCTTAAGAATGTGATAGCCATCATTGCTGCCATATCGTATGCGGCTTCCCCCCTCCCTTTAAAAAGTACAGATTCTGCCATTCGTTATGAGTTTTGGGTTTTGTCCAATAATCTATCAATTGAAAAATGAAAATAGGAAGCTGGCTCCGAACTGTCGCAGGACAGAGGACTTAATAACATTTGCTTCCATTAATTACCCAGACAGCCAAGCCAGAAGTCGTTAAGCAAACTCTCTCTCCCCCCCCCCCCCACTTATTGTTGGGAAAAGGGAGGAGATGAATTTAATGTACTCATTATGGGGCTTCAATCTTAGTAAGGAACAAATCCAGGAAGTTGCAGAAGAACTTATGTGGTTTCTGCTGTTAACTTTGTTAGACTTTTAATAGGCAAGATCCAGGAATAAGTGTGGCTTTCATCTCCATAGTATCTTTGCAATTTCAAAGCAGCAGATACATGGGGAATATTTATTTGTGTTGGTGGCTCTGGAAAATATATTATAGAACGACCAGGGCTGCTGGCACCCCTATAATAAAACAAGGGGCTCATGGCTTAACTAGCCCTTTTACAGTTAAGCTTTTTGGTTTCTATCCTGCCTATTTATAAAAGCTTTCAGTGGCTTGAAAAATAGAAATAAATCACTGTATAATATTTACAGCCATTCTTACAGCAAAATAGAGATTAGAGTTAAAAACAAAGTTGGTCACTCATATTTACTGAAAGGAAAAAGACTCTGAATATAAGAGAATCCATTTAAAATATTATACATATAAAGCCAATTATTATTGGACATAACTGTAACTTCTTTTTTTTTCAATTATTCCTTTTATTTTCTCTCCAAAACCCAAAACCCACAAATGAGATATAAACAAAGCCAACAACAAAACTAAACGAACAACATAACATAAATCAGGATGGAGAATGCAGCCTCCATTGATTAAATAGTGCACAACCCTATATCTTTTTCACCATTATTTTTAACACCATTTCTCTCAACATATTAACTTACTATTCACTGAATAAATATTAAATAGATCCACATACCATTATTTACATTTACATATCCAATAATTTGCCTTATTTCTATTCTGTTCCCAACATATTTGGCAGAAGGAAGAAGAACAAGAAAACAACATTCTAGGGAGAGGGGGGGTACCACCCTCACCCAACTGGGAGATCCACTACAAAGCGAGCAACTCTCTCTCTCTCTCTCTCTCTCTCTCTTTCTTTCTTTCTTTCTTTCTTTCTTTCTTTCTTTCTTTCTTTCTTTCTTTCTTTCTTTCTTTCTTTCTCTCTCTCTTCCTTTCTTTCTTTCTCTCTTTCTTTCTCTCTCTCTTTCTTTCCTCCTTCTTTGATTTCTGGAGGGTTCCGTAATTTTTAATAGTTGGCCTATTAGGACTTTGCACCTCGCCTCCTTACTCATTTTTCTATTGACAGTACTATGGTCTTCCTTCTGAGAGGGATAGTTCTTATTATGGGCTGAATTACCCTTATATGAATCCTCTATTTCTTCCTCTGTATCCAAGAACTCAATTTCTGTTACTCCCACCAATACATCACTTGCACCATGTAAAAAGTCTTTTTCTTGATTTTGTTCCAAAACTTCTTGGGGTCTCAAACTATAGATAACCTGTTTCAGCTCAGAACTGGCTAGCTTTCCTTCTTTATTCACTTGAGTTGTCTCACCTTCCTCCACTATTTGATTCTCAGCCTTCATTTTAACATCCGAAGGTTTTAAAGGCAGGCTTAAGTCCAAAATCTCTTCCTTAGTTCCTACTATTTGTTCCTGTAGGCCATCCATTTTTAAATGTGATCCACCCATCTGCTCTACTAGATTTCCCTGCATCTGATTTAGTACTGTCCTAAAATACACTTGCATGTTACCTTGTAACTCTTTAATCATGTCCTGAAATATTGCAGGCCCCAATGATTTTGGAGCATCTAGTGAGGCTACTGTATTGACTGACATTTTATCCTTATTTGTATTAGTATTCATATCCCAATCGCTATATCTTCAATTTTTCTTATCTCTCAGACAAGATTTAAGGTGCAAAAATTTTATAAAATATTAATAGTACAACATAGCTTCAAGTTCATCATTCCTAAATTTCATCTCTTACATAATCTCCTTACTACAGACTTTCACCACTTCATACTCCATACTTCCAGCACTTCCCCACACACACACTGCCACACCTTTCAACCAAAACTCAGCCTATATATTAACTTCTCTTCATACAACACAATCATATCACTTTATCCTTAAACATTCATTCACACTCAATCCTAAACTCTCTCACTCTCTATTATATGTAGCCGCTTCTCTCCGTCTTCTGTCTTCCTCTCTTCTTAGCTTCTCCTTACATTACTCTCACTTCCATCTCATAGTATAGTCCTTTCTCTCTTCTTCTTACTTCTTCTCACTTGCCATTCTTCTCCCTGCTGAAATTCATCAAGATAGTCTCAAGATACTCTCAAAAGTAGTCCCAATTTTTACAATGTTCAATAATTTCACCTTGCTCAGTCCAGTTTCTTTTCCACCACGCCAAACCCACACTACTGCTCCATTCCTCTCCTCCACTTCCTCTGAGGCTTTTACAAACTAGACAGTATATAATAATTTGATCTTACTCAAGTCCAAAGTCTGTTCAATCACTCCAAGCCCACTCTCTCACTCTGTTCCTCTCCTCCACTTCGCCTGAGATTCTTCTAGCCTTCTATTCCTTCGCCTCGCTTTGTACTCTGTCGCCAGTGATCTTCCCCTCCGCCTCCTCACTCTCTGGCGTTCCGATAGTCGCTGCATTTAGCTCCTCTCCTTCTCTCTTCGACGTCTTCTGAAACTTTCACTGGGTGTTCTTCTAATTTTCAACTCCTTTGCCTTGCCTTCGCCCCTTCTCTGGTAGCCTTTTCTCCGCCTCCTTGCTCCTCACCTCCCTGCTGTCCTCTGCATCCGTTTCAGTCTTCCAAAAGGTTCACCTCAAGGGGAGAGGAGACTCAAAGAAAAGATGGGGGGGGAGAGAAACCTCTTTTGGTTGTTTTTAAAATCTTTGCAGCTTCTCTCCTCCTGTCTGGCAATCGCGTCTTTGTCATCCAATATGGCGTCCGTCTCAGCCCGGGCTTGGGGGAGGAAAGGGGGAGCCCAAACTGCGACTTGCGCCTCAATACACATCTCCCCGAAAAACCTCCTGCCTAAGGAACCCCCCTACTGGGGCCCTATCAAGTCTTTCCACCTCAGAAGACCCCCAAAGCTGAGCGGTCCAGCACATATCTGCAGAGCTCTGCAGAACGTGTCCATTCGTCATCACGCTGAAACTGGAACTATATCATAACTGTTACTTCTAAGTGTCACTGGCAACCAAGATCATGTTAATTCATGTCATAATATTCCCCGTTACTATGTATGGATATGAAAGTTAGACAGTGACGAAAGCTAACAGGAAGAAAGTTGATTCATTTGAAGAAGTTGGAGAAGTTTTATGGATGCCATGGACAGCCAAAAAGACAAATAAGTGGGTTCTAGGTGAAATCAAGCCTGAACTCTCCCTGGAAGCTAAAATAGCTAAATGGTGGCTATCATACTTTGGTCACATCATGAGAAGCTAAAATGGCTAAACGGTGGTGGTCATACTTTGGTCACATCATGAGAAGACAAGAGTCACTGGAAAAGATGATAATGCTAGGAAAATTGAAGGCAGCAGGAAGAAAAGGAAGACCCAGCAGGAGGTGGATAACTTCAGTCAAGGAAGTCATGGATCTCAGTTTGCAAGACTTGAACAAGGCTGTTGACAATAGGACATTTTGGAGGTCATTAATTCGTAGGGTGGCCTTAAGTGGCTAAGAAGCACAGTGAAATAACATTTTCTCTATCTTTAAAAATCTAAGGACTTGACCTCTCTTGGTAGTAAATTTATCTAAGATTCAAGGACCTAATGGAAAAAAGGTATGCTGCATTTGTGTCTCTCCTCTGAGAGAGCCTTTAAAGAAAGAGAAAAGACGTTCCTGTGGAGGGAACATTTAGGATCTTATAGAATTGCCAATCTCCAAGTGAGCAACCAAGTGAGAAAACATGGATAGGGTAGAAAGAAAAAGCAAGAAGCTACCATGTCAACAAAGTCTCAACCATAAAGTAAACAAAATTGTACACTCTATTATACAAATTATTAAAAATCATTTACAAAATATACCCAAAATATGCATTGCATATACCAAAACTGTGCAAACAGGGATACAAAATCACAAATTATATGGAGCAGAGCAAAGAATCCAATAGTCTCCACATAGGTAAGTCTGTCACAGTTGCACCAAAGCAACTTTCCTTATGATGGATATCTTCTCTTCCAGAAAATGTAATGTAGAGGGATCCAAAGTAGAAAAAGTCTACCAGGCTTGGCTTCAGTTTAACTTGCTTTCAGTCTCAGCTAGTGGGCAAACTGGTATTCCACATCTCGTTTTGCCAGAGCTTTTTCCAAGCACTTGAAACTTCTCAGTGAACAAGAGTAATTCCTTCCCAATGGCTATAAACATCAAAGAAAAACAAGAGTTTCTTCCCATACCTAAAACCCAATAAATATTTGTTGGTTGCTCATTCCATTTATATGTATACACACACACACACACATAGAGAGAGAGAGAGAGGGTGGGTGGCTCATTAAGGTAAATATTAATGCTGAATTTTAGCCTTCATTATCACCTACATATTATCTTAATCATAAAGTGATAGAGTTAGAAGGGACCTGCAGGGTCACCTTGTCCAACTGCCTGCACAATGCAGGAAATTCACGGTACCTTCCCCTCCTACAAACACACCATGACCCATGCTTCAAGTCCAGAAGATTGGCGGGGGGGGGTACACTCCAGGGTCCCTGGCCAAATTGGCCTGGAGAAACATTGCTGCCTGACCCCAAAGTGGCAAACAGCACTTCCCTGGGTGTGTAAAAAAGGACCACAATAACTAAGCACTGATGCAACCCTTCCTGCCCTCCCTCTCATGATCTGCTTAAGTTCACAAAATCAGCATTGCTGTCAGATGGGCATCCAACCGCTGCTTAAAAACCTCCAAAAGAAAAAGAGCCCACCACCTCCTGAGGAAGCCTGTTCCACTGAGGAACAGCTCTAACTATGAGGAAGTTCTTCCTAATGTTTAGTCAAAAACTCTTCTGATTTAATTTCAGCCCATTGGTTCTGGTCCAACCTTTGGGAGTAACAGAAAACAACTCCACACCATCCTCTGTATGGCACCCCTTCAGGTACTTGAAGATGGTGAACATATTACCTCTCAGTCGTCTCCTCTTCAGGCTAAACTTACCCAGCTCCTTCAGCCTTTCCTCATAGGACTTCTTCAAGATATTAATAATAGGACTTAGTAAAGATATTAATATATTAAACAAAACAGGTCCCAGAACATATCCTTGAGGCACTCTACTTGTTATTCCTTGCCAAGAGGATGAGGAGCCATTCACAAGTACTCTTTGGGTGCAGTCTGTCAACTAGTTACAGATCCATCTAACAGTAATAGGATCCAAACCACATTTTACCAATTTGTTTACCAAGAATATTACGTGGAACCTTATCAAATACCTTATTGAAATCAAGATAAACTATGTCTACAGCATTCCTCTGATTCAACAAGGTAGTAACTTTCTAAACATTTTTTATCATATTGTAGATCTTATTCTTACTAAATATTTTGAACATATATATATGAACATATGAAGCTGCCTTATACTGAATCAGACCCATGGTCCATCAAAGTCAGCATTGTCTACTCAGAATGGCAGCAGCTCTCCAGGGTCTCAAGCTGAGGTTTTTCACACCTATTTGCCTGGACCCCTTCTAGTTGGAGATGCCAGGGATTGAACCTGGGACCTTCTGCTTACTAAGCAGATGCTCTACCACTGAGCCACCGTCCTTCCCCATAAATAATTAGGTGAAAAAAAATGATGCTATAATCAATGTTCTCCTTTTATATAATAATTAAATAGATTCAATTTTTTCCACATTTTGTATTAACATCAAGAGTTTTAGCACTGAACTAATTTTGATTGTTTTAATGATAGAATGAGTAATTTTATAAAATGTGTAATTTATAATACATAGTGATTTTATGTTGTGAGCCGCCCTGAGCCTGCTTTGGCAGGGAGGGCGGGATATAAATAAAATAAAATAAAAATAAATAATTCAAGAAACTAATCATTCCCATAATATGAATAATTAACTCCCCACATAATATGAATAATTAACTTCCCACCAAGAATCCACCAAGGTCGGGCTGGAGGAGACTGGAGAAAATATTAGGGGGGGGAAGGGGAATGTAGAATGCCTGCCAAATATGCCCGCCACTTTTTGCCGTGCTTTGCTTGAAATGATAATGTCCCACCAAAGGTATATAGGTGGTGCCTCTGAACTGCAACTCCAGTTTCAGCAACTTCTATTGCCTTAAGATGCTTGGAATAAACGTCTGAATTAACCATCTGCGTGTTCCTTGACTCTGGGGTCTGACACTATCTTCCATTTCATTACTAATGGTACTCTGGCAGCTGTTAACATATATCTAAATAAGTCTTGTGAAGTTCTTTCTATATTGTCTGGTAAAATTCCCAGTGGCAGGTTTTCCCAGCATTGAAATGGTATTTCCCCACCAAAATTTTGCATCCATTTAATCATTCATTATTTTACTTGCTCTTCCTTAGTATCAAATTGAAGCAATAATTTGTATATTTGTCCTAATATGTGATCTTTAGATTGTAAAACAGTATTTCCAAATTCTGTCAGATTTTTTATAACACCTCTTTTTATACAATGTCTTTTTTTTTTTTAACTTGAAGCAATTTGAAAATTTTTCTATTTTAAATCTATTTCTTGACCCTATTGAGTATGGTCTTTGCATGTTGTTTGGTATAAATGTTCTGTATCCAATTCAAAAATCTAGAACCATATTTAAATCTTGCAATGCTTTTTGTAACAACAACAGAGACACATTTTTTTTAAGGTAAAGGAACTTCTTTTGCTATCTGGGTGTCCGGTCTGGCATTTTAAAAAAACAACCTAGCCCTATTCAGTAACACTGGTGCCCTGAAGTCTTTGAAATACATAAAAATAATCCCCACTGTTTCTATAGGCTGGCTTTAGGATAATTCTCAGCCTGGCATCCTAGCCTCATATTACAGCTGTAATACTAGAAACCATAATGAGGGAATCGATCTACAGAAATATGTCATTGTGGGGCTTATTGAGTTGCAGTCAACATGGATTTACAAAATACAGATCATGTCAGAGTAACCTGAAAGCCTTTTCCAATATAGCCACTGAGTGGGCGGAGAAAGCAGGCACAGCACACATAATATGTCTGAGCTGCAGCGAGGCCTTTGACACAGAACCACACAGGAAGCTAACAATAGTTTTGACAAGCAGGGTACTGCTTGATAGGCAGGAAATAGTGAGGTATTATTGATGATTACATCAAAGTTTGCTGGGGGAACACAAATCGGGAGACCGTGACCTTACAAAGAATGTCAGGAAGAAATGCATTTGTTTATTTCTATAGTAACACCTTGCCAGGATGGGAAGAGAAGTGATTTCATTCCAGAAGTTAAGAGTTCATTATGTGAATTTCCTTTTGAGTGGGTTGAAGTGGGCGAGGGGACTTGTTTGTGAGTGATCTGCAAAGGCAGCCCAGGCAGGGTTGCAATCTCCAGGCTGGGAAGCGCCTGGAGATTCGGGGATGGAGCCTGGGGAAGACAGGGACCTCAGTGGGGTACAATGATTTAAACTCCACCCTCCAAAGCAGCCATTTTCTCTATATGGGAACTGATATCTGTAGTCTGGAAATGAGCTGTAATTCCAGGGGATTCCGCAGGTCCCACCTGGAGGCTGGCATCCTTAAATCCAACACTTTCAAGGGATCCAAACACCTTTTTGAAGAAGAAGATATTGGATTTATATCCCACCCTATACTCTGAATCTCAGAGCAGTCACAGTATTCTTTACCTCCCCCCCCACACACACACACAACAGACACCCTGTGAGGTAGGTGGGGCTGAGAGAGGTCTTATAGCAGCTGCCCTTTCAAGGACAATTCCTGTGAGAGTTATGGCTGACCCAATGCCATTCCAGCAGCTGCAAGTGGAGGAATGGGGAATCAAACCTGATACTCCCAGATAAGAATTCACCAAACTGGCTCTAATAACTAATAAAACTAAAACTAAAAACTAATAAGTCACCAGGTCCGGATGGCATACATCCAAGAGTTCTGAAAGAACTCAAAGTTGAACTTGTGGATCTTCTGACAAAAATACGTAATCTTTCATTGAAATCTGCCTCCGTTCCTGAGGACTGGAAGGTAGCAAATGTCACCCCCATCTTTAAAAAGGGTTCCAGAGGAGATCTGAGAAACTACAGGCCAGTCAGTCTGACTTCAATACCGGGAAAGTTGGTAGAAACCATTATCAAGGACAGAATGAGTAGGCAGATTGATGAACACGAGTTATTGAGAAAGACTCAGCATGGGTTCTGTAAGATCTTGCCTCACTAACCTGTTACATTTCTTTGAGGGGGTGAACAAACATGTGGACAAAGGAGACCCAATAGATATTGTTTACCTTGACTTCCAGAAAGCTTTTGATAAAGTTCCTCATCAAAGGCTCCTTAGTAAGCTTGAGAGTCATGGAGTAAAAGGACAGGTCCTCTTGTGCATCAAAAACTGGCTAATTAATAGGAAGCAGAGAGTGAGTATAAATGGGCAGTCTTCGCAGTGGAGGAGTGAAGTTTGCAGATGACACTAAGTTGTTCAGGGTGGTGAGAACCAGAGATGATTGTGAGGCACTCCAAAGGAATCTGTTGAGGCTGGGTGAGTGGATGTCAACGTGGCAGATGAGGTTCAATGTGGCCAAGTGCAAAGTAATGCACATTGGGACCAAGAATCCCAGCTACAAATACAAGTTGATGGGGTGTGAACTGGCAGAGACTGACCAAGAGAGAGATCTTGGGGTCGTGGTAGATAACTCACTGAAAATGTCAAGACAGTGTGCGATTGCAATAAAAAAGGCCAACGCTATGCTGGGAATTATTAGGAAGGGAATTGAAAACAAATCAGCCAGTATCATAATGCCCCTGTATAAATCGATGATGCGGTCTCATTTGGAATACTGTGCGCAATTCTGGTCACTGCACCTCAAAAGGGATATTATAGCATTGGAAAAAGTCCAGAAAAGGGCAACTAGAATGATTAAAGGTTTGGAACACTTTCCCTATGAAGAAAGGTTAAAACGCTTGGGGCTCATTAGCTTGGGGAGACGTCGACTGCGGGGTGACATGATATAAGTTTACAAGATTATGCATGGGATGGAGAGGGTAGAGAAAGAAGTACTTTTCTCCCTTTCTCACAATACAAGAACTCGTGGGCATTCGATGAAATTGCTGAGCAGTTAGGTTAGAACGGATAAAAGGAGGTACTTCTTCACCCAAAGGGTGATTAACATGTGGAATTCCCTGCCACAGGAGGTGGTGGCGGCTACAAGCATAGCCAGCTTCAAGAGGGGTTAGATAAAAATATGGAGCAGAGGTCCATCAGTGGCTATTAGCCACAGTGTGTGTGTGTGTGTGTGTGTGTGTGTGTGTATATATATATAAAATTTTTGGCCACTGTGTGACACAGAGTGTTGGACTGGATGGGCCATTGGCCTGATCCAACATGGCTTCTCTTATGTTCTCTCCTTGTCCCCCTTTTCTGGCATTCGGGGTTTGCTTTGTGGGACCACTGATGGCCTTTAGCCTTCTAGGCTTGCCAGCTCCGCATTGGAAAATTCCTGGATATCTATATGCGGCCCCTTGCCCAGATTGCCCAAGGTTTTGGGCTGGGTTGTCACCAGTATGCAGATGACACGCAGCTCTATGTGCTGATGGACGGCCATGCAGACGCCGCCCCGGAACATCTGACCAGGGTGCTAAAAGCTGTGGCTGGATGGTTGCAGTTAAGCCGGCTGAAGCTTAATCCAGCTGTGACGGAACCGACCCGATTCTGCCTTCAGACCCGGTCCCGTCAACTCCCTGCTGAGTCTCCAACTCCTGGAGGGAGCTATTTCTCCTCCGGCCACTTGGGCTCGCTGCCACCACCTGCTCAGTCTAGGGGTTCAGATTGAGAGGAACAGGACTCCCAATCCCCCTCTCCAGCTATGAGGCCAGGCCTCAAGGTCCTCTGCCTGTACTTGGGTATCACAGACACCACAGCACTTCTTTGGGGAACCCCTGGAGGATTGGCACCTTATCCAACTGCATGCCTTCCCCACAGCACCTGATCAGCAACAAGAAGGGCAACAAGAAGGGCAAATAAACGGTAGATTTAAACGCATCTGCTCATCCCTGGTGTAAACTGGCCCTACCTTGTGAATGACTGCCTTGGGGCCACCCCCACAGGCAGGAGCCCAGGCTACCAACCTTCCTCCTCCAGCACCAGCTGCGGACTGCCTTTTTCAAATTAAAAAAAACCAAAAGAACTTCCTGCCTCTCTAGGAGGCTTTCCCCCTAGAGTTGCTGATTTGGCTCTGGAAGGGAGGGGGGAATGAAAGGAGGGCTAGGCCCCAAAGCCTGCCTAGCAGTTTCATGTTCCCTCCCAACTAAGATGGCGTTTCTCCACACCAGCTAAAACGGAGGTCCTGTACCTGAGCTGAGGGGAGCTAAGATCAGACATCCGTTCCGCACCCTGGATGTTGCTCCTCTTGTGCCATTCCAGAAAGTGAGGAGTCTGGGCGCGACACTAGATGTCTCCCTTTCCATGGAGGCTCAGGTCACAGCAGTTGTGTGATCTGCATTTCATCATCTCTGGCAGGTCAAACAGCTAGCATCCTATCTGATCCCCCCATGACTTAGATACAATGATCCATGCAACGGTTACTTCCAGATTGGACTACTGTAACTCGCTTTACGCAGGCTTGCCCCTGAGGCTGATTGGGAAACTCCAACTGGTGCAAAATGAAGCTGCACGGCTAGTAACTGGACTGCCTTTACGGGCAGGCAGTCGGCCGATGCTGTGCACATTGCACTGGTTACCGAATGAGTACCGAATCCGCTTCAAGGTTTTGGTATTGACTTTTAAAGCCTTACGCGGCCTGGAACCAACATACTTGCAGGACCGCCTCTCCCCATACGAGCCCCGAAGACTTGCGATCGGCCAACCAATACCTTCTGGCCATCCCCGGCCCAAGGGACATCCGGCTTGCCTCAACCAGGGCCAGGGCTTTTTCTGCCCTGGCCCTGGCCTGGTGGAATCAGCTCCCTGTGAAGATCCGGCCCTATCGGATTTACTTCCATTTCGTAGGGCCTGCAAGACAGAGCTGTTTCTCCAGGCCTTTGGTTGAGGCAGGTGGACGTCCCTTCATTCTTCATTCTACTGCTTATTCCATCGGTTACCCTTCCCCACAATGGGCTATAAAATTACAACGAGCTGGAATATCTGTTTTATCTGAAATATGTGCTTGCTGGCCTATGTATATTTTTTGTAGTTGTATTTTATTGATATATTATTGAGTTATTACTGTGTTTTAATTGTTTTATTACGACTGTGATCCGCCCTGAGCCTGTATGGGAAAGGGTGGAATATAAATCGACTAAATAAATAAAAAATAAATAAATATTTTGGGGTGGAGTCTATGGTGGGTGGGGTTTAGGGTAGGGAAGGTATAATACCGCAGAGTCCACCCTCCAAACAGCCATTTCCTCCTGGGAAACTGGTGTTTGTCATCTGGAAATCAGTTGTATTTCTGGGAGATCTCCAGGCTCCATTTGAAGGCTGGCAGCTGCCAGATCCTTTCAACTAGCAATGCCAGGTATTGAACTTAGGACTTTCTGAGTGCCAAGCACATTCTCTACCACTGAGCCGTGGCCCTTTCCAATAAAGTCCATGTGATCTGTTTTCTTTTGGTGTTTGGTTTAAATCCGGGTAGTATAGAGGAGGTGAGGAAATCTTTTTTTCCCCCCTGGGCCCATGGTGATTCCCAGCATCCCTATGTATACCTATCAATTTCTGCTCAGTTTTAATACGGTTATCAGCAGCACATCATATTAATTAGTATAATAATACTTCTTTCTGCCTATCAAATGCAATATGGAATGTCCAGGTAACAAAAAGGATTATTGGCTTGAATCAGGATGATACCCAGAATGCAGCTCTTTCTGATATGGGCATTGGGTATTTAATATATAGGCAGAGTGGAAGGAAGTCAGAAAATATTTTTAACAAAGACTAAAGCAAGAACCAGCTTTGCAAATCCAAGAGCTAAGTGTTTTTTTAATGAATGTTGAGAAAAGTGCCTTCAAATCACAGCTGGTTTATGTTGACCCTGCAGGTTTTTAAGGCAAGAGGCATTCAGAGGGGGTTTGCCATTGTCTAGCTCTGCTTAGCCATCTGTGACATCCTTGATGGTCTCCCATCCAAGTACTAACCAGGGCCAACCTTGCTCAGCTCCTGGGTCTGATGAGATCAGGTTAGCCTGGGCCATCCAGATCAGGGCATGAGTATATGTAGCTACCCCTCCCCCCCACCCCCGCTTTCCTTTTTTAAACAAACAAAGCATTTTCATTCTATTTCTTATGGGGCAAGATTAGGAAGTAACAATAAATAAATATGACATAGGGAGTTTTGACTCTCAAAAGTTCTTGCCCCCCAAACAAACATTAAGATTTCTTTGGCCAAATTACTCCTGACAAGTTCATTAAAAAGGAATCAGGAAAGTGTTTACCAAAAAAAGCAGGGGGGAAATATGTTAACTTAATTAGAATGGAAAGCAGTTCCGGGGCCTGATACGGAAAGTGATCTGCTGAACTTTCCTCTCCCCCCCCCCGCCCCCACTCCTTCAAATCTCCATTTATCAAAGAGATTTTTTTTTTTTAATCCTATCGCACATCTGCAGCCTTCAGAACAAATTCTGGCAAGAGCACTCAGTGTCACCATGAGAAAAAGGCTTAGATGTTTCCCCAGGATAGGGGGAAGGGGGGTAGCCCTCCTCTCACGTCCCATTCCTCAAGCAGAATGATGCCTTCAGTGCTTGGTAATGAAAGTTTTTATATGTGAGACGGATTAGCAGCGTCAGCCTGTTATTGTCCTTTGATGTGCCCCAGAAATATTACAGTAGAAGTTATTAAAGAATAAATGGTGGGAAGCAAATAGCCCCTCTAGCTCAGTTTGCCACTTTGCCCTTTAGTCAATTTCTGTCATGGTAAATTCCTTCTTTCACAGGGGCTTTGTTTACCTTCTTTTTGCTTTGTAAAGGCTATTCTTTTTTTAAAAAAATGAAAGGGATGCTTGCCGACTTTAGGACTTTACATCCTGAACACTGCCCAAATGCTGGAGGGAAAAGAAAGTATTACTCATCAGTAACAAGCAACTCTTGTATGTCAGATGGCTCATGGAAATCAGAGCAAGATGAGTCAACCTTTGAAAGCATTTGAAAACAAAAAGCAGAGGTGGTTTGCCTAGAAGTCTATCATGTCTTAGCTTCTGTCTGAAATGGAAAGTGTGGACTCCAAGCAGGCGCTTCTTGAGTATTACCTGCTACAAGTGTTCCCTCTAAGCTGAGTTAGTATGAGCTAGCTCACAATTTTTTAGCCTTCAGCTCACACATTTTTGTCTCAGCTCAGCAAAAAATGGCCCTAGAGCAAACTAATTTATGCTCACAACTTTAATGCCAGTAGCTTACAAAGTAGAATTTTTGCTCACAAGACTCCATAGCTTAAAGGGAACATTGCTGGCTGCTACCCCTTTTGTTCCCCTGGGTTTGCACTTCACTGTATTAAGCTTTGATAGCATGAATTAAGATTTTGGAAAGTGTATGAGTGGTTAATGTGGAACCAGCAAGGAGATTAAGCCTGCCCTGGCTGGACTTAGCTGCATCAGCGATGAAAGGGAGGTGGCATGGGTCAGTGGTAGAACATTTGCTTTGCATGCAGGATGTCCCAGGTTCAATCCCCAACATCTCCAATTAAAAGAATCACATAGGAGGTCATGTGAAAGACTCCGAGACCCTGGAGAGTCCAATCAGAGCAAAGAGTAGTGACCTCGACCGACCAGTGGTCTGACTAAGGATAAGGCAGCTTTCTATGTGTGTGATCCATTTGCTTGTTCAAATCCTGTACTCTAAGAGTCATTGTTGCTTTAGTTAAGCCTGGCTGGGCAGGCTTGTCTCTGGCCTGTAGCAGGGCTGGATGAAAGACTGCCACCTGTTCCGACTTTGGGTAGCCAGGATGCTTTTTAGTGCCTAAGGCTGGTTGCTAGATGAATTTTGATGTCAGCAAGGCTACCAGGTTTGGCCTTTCCCCAGCTAGTTTTTGCTGATCGCTTCCTCATGTTGAATGCAAGAGCTCCTTCCTGCTTGCCCCTCCACTCCTCTTCTTGTCTTTCCCGCTGTCTTTTCACTCCCCCCCCCCCAAGCCTCTTTTTAAAAAATGGGCAACCAAAATGGTAGCTGAACTCTTGCAAGTGTTTGGAATCTCATCAGCAACAGGAATTGACACACACAACTTCCCATACAGTTTCCCAGGAGACTGAAGGGATGAAGGGGCAAGGAAGCTTGGTGGTGGAGGCAGTGACAGCATGCCAGTTTAGATGCTAAGACTGCACAAGAAGACTGAATGAAGAAGCAGCCACAGGTTCAAGGGGAGAAAGCAGTATTGTGTGTATGCACCTGTGTGTGCATGTGAACACCTACCTTGGCTTTGAGCTCTCTGTGCTGTGGATTCACTTACGATGGAGCACTGCTTCTCTTGTAGGGTTGCCAGGTCCTACCTGGCTGCTGGCGGGGACACTTCCCTCACACGTGCTTCATGCACATGGTGCGATGATGTCACCCAGAAATGATGTGATCACACTGGGCATGTTACACTGGGACACTCTAGCATTTTAGTATAAAACTTTATGGTGCCTTAGAGTTATCAAAATGCTGGAGCGGCACCCGCATGATGTGCTCAGCATGATCACGTCACTTCCAGGTGATGTCATTGCACTGGGCACATCAGAATGCTGTTGGAGCTCTTCAGGAATGGGGCTCCTGCCACCAGCCAATCCTGTGCTGGTGGGTTGGAGGCCCTGAGATCATGCGAAAACCCATTCCCAGCGGGAGATTGGGAATCCTATTGTCTTGTGATGTGACTCACTTGGAAGATCTACTCTGAAAGACTTTTGAGGATTCTTTTTTTTTGTATTTGAGGGGCCCAGCGCTGTTACATGAATATGAAAGAGATAGGCAAATATCAGTGCCATCTTAAGCAGAATTATATTCTTTAAAGTCAAAGGCTTAGAAAGATGTGACTTTGCTTAGGGTGGCACAGTATTATATGCAAACAACCATTCCATAAATATATCAGGGGTGCAGTGCCCATGGTCACCATGATGCCTGCTGACATCTTTTCTGGTGGCTACCCAGTGTTTTTGAAAGTGTGTTGGGCTAGGTGGGGCTTTTGCCCAACAAAGCCACTGGAAATTTGTTTGGCTGTGCTTTGGCTGCAGCTGCCACCACAGCATAAGCATCTTCACTACATGACTGAAGGTAAACTGGGGTAGACATTTTGTAGCTGGTTGCACCTCCTGCAGCAGGCATTTTATGGCAGCCATTTTGTGCCTGTGGCCAACATACTGTGTAAGAATTTCAAAGGTGCACATAGGCTCAAAAAGATTCTGGACCTCTGCCATATACAATATGTGTATGATGTGTAACCAAATTCCAAGTTGCTCTGCTAATAAGATTCTCCATCCCTTTGACTTCACAAGAGAATTTTTCTAGATTCTCCCCTGATAAAAACATTGTCTTGGGGGTACCAGGTCTGATAGCATGTACAAGTCCAAATCCTGCACAATCAGTTTTGCAAGCTTGCCAGATTTTAAATTTTAGGCCATAATTTTATTTAAGGACTTCTCAAGACCCACAATTCAAGCAGAAGGTTCCAGTGCTCCTGTGGTTGCCAGGAATGTGAACCTTCGCTCTAGAGAGGGAAGCTTTGGCATATGGTGATGGGTGGCTGGATGCCCATTGATGGGAGGTAATTTTTTCCAAGAGTCTAGTCTTGATCAAGCCCATGAGAGATGAAAGGCCAAGTGTTTAGTGCTTCTCTCTCAGGATTAATTAATTTTTTTCTCTTTCTAAGGATGAGCCACAGTACCCAAAAATAATTTGGGTAGATGATGAGAAATTGATGGACAGCCAGGAGACACAGACACTTTGCCATCTGTCTTGTTTATTTTCACTTGGAAAACCTTTGTCTACTTGAAAACAAGTTGAAATTAGAAATAGCTTCTGGGTCAGGGAAGGAGAGGTGTTCCCCCCCCTTCCTTTACTGTTTTTAATGGATTTATCAGAAATTATGAAATGCCTGTGGTTTCAGGAGGCATCCTGAAGATTACATTGGATCTATTTGTGTTGGTGAGATTGCATGCAGAGACTTTCAGACCTCTTCATCAAACAATAATTGGGTCACCACGGGGAGAAATGTACCATGCTTGTATATCGACAGTCATTTCCTGTGGCCAGATGTGCGAGTATGTGCCAGGGTGGTGGTGATGATTTCATCTGCATGGCTTAAATTAAAAAGCAACAGGGGAAGAAGTGAAAGGCTGAAGGGGCTCTGCTGTGAACAGTGCATGTGGGGGGCTGTGTTGTATTGCTGACATTTGCATTTAATAGGGAACTTGAGTTGTTCCTTTGCTGAAATTGAACCATGGTAATCAAGTTGTTGCAAAATGGTTTTCCTCCAATCCAGTAGGGGGAGACTGAGAAAACTAATCAATTTATACCTTTCCTTATATCTAATCGGAATTGCAAGATTAGATTTGAAACAGAAACCTATATGTGACAAAGAGGTCCCCTGGGGATAAAGATTTTTTGGGATCCTTCCCATAAGGTTATGTCAAGCACCTAATAATTAATAATAATAAGGCATTGCTATAATAATAATGTATAGTATAATGTTATAATAATAATGTTATAATAATATTATATAATGTTATAATAATAAGGTATGGCTAAGAGATCCTAAGATTGTCTGGCAGCCTGAAGTACTAGCTCTTTTGCCATTAGGTACCACTCAGTAGCAAGCTAGACTTATTTTGGGGGCTGAGAGAACTGTGACTGGCCCAAGGTCACCCAGCTGACTTCATGTGGAGGAATGTGGATTTGAATCTGGTTCTCCCTCCTAACCAGTACACCATGCTGGCTTTTTGTGAAGAATTCTGTAGACCACGGCCCCCCAACCTTTTTGAGTATAAAGGCACCTTTCCAATTCTGATACAACATGATGGGCACAGACACAAAGTGTCTTTCACAAAATGGCTACTGCAAGAGGTGGAAACAGCCACAAAATGGTTGCTGCAGCTTACCTCAGTGAAGGGCCTTGTGCTGTGCTGCAGTTCCCACCAAAGCAACATTTTAAGAAAATCTACACAGTCAATCAGATCTGAAGCCTTGTGAGGTAAAGGACCCACCTAGCCCCCCACACCCACTTTCTGAAAAAAACTTCATGGGCACCAGGAACAGTGTTGGAGAGCTCCATGGCACCTGCAGGCCCCATCCTGGGGTCCCCTGCTGTAGACAAACAAGCATTGCAGCATTTTGGAGCTTCTCCCACCACAGCCGCCTGCCCTTTTTTGTATGTCCTTTATGTCTCTTCTTTGCATAGATAGACCTAGGTGAGAGGTGGGGATTTCAAGCCAACATAAAGCTTCTTTGAGTTTAGGTTTGTTATAGTCCTGGGATGTGCTTTGAAGGTGATGGTGCCAACTTGCTGAAGCTAAGCAGGAGTGCATGTGCTCAGTGTCTGGTTGGAAGATCTTCTTGGAAGTTCAATGGAAGAAGTTCCATGGAGGAAGAAAGGGTGCAACAAATGTGGATGCAGCAAGGAATATAGTATAGGCCAGTTCCTTTCTTCTTGTATTATAACTATGCTATGTCAGAAGATAAGTCTGCATTCGGGAAGATCTACTAAAGTCTGGAGCACTGAGATGATGCTTCTCTGCGATCAGTTTGCTGGGCAGGGTGAAGATCTACAAAAAAAAAAAAGCCCAGCAGGAACCCACTTGCATATTAGCCCACACCCCCTGGTATCAAGCCAGCTGAAACTGCATTCCTGTGTGTTCCTGCTCAAGAAAGCCCTGTATAAGAACATGCAGTACAGGAAAGAGCCAGCAAGTGGGAGAGATAGACTGGTAAAAGACCGGGGTCACAAGTAATGAAAGAGAATGGGAGCTGAATGGGCAAGGTCAAAGCTAACTCAGGCAATTGTACAAACCAGAACCAGAAATATTAATAGCCATGCCAGATCAGAGTGGGGCAGTTGGAGGGCTACTGAGAGCCACCATGGGTCCCTCTAGGGTCTCCCCTCATATCCTCCAGACCCTAACTCAGTATCACATGAACACAAATTCCACTTCTTGACTACTTTCCTGGCCCTAGACCCCACCTCTCAGCATCCTGGGAAGTAGGCATGAAATCACAATGGAGCTAAGGAAAGAGAAATTTCATGACTCTGCTTTGTACACCAGAACTTTTTTCAGAGGCTTTTTATTGGTTGAATGAAAATGTGTGTTGGGGACGGGAGAACAGAATCATGGCAGCCAGCTCTGCTTCAGCTTATTTGCATTGGCTAAAAAGTCTGTGGCGCTCTCTATTATCTGGATATATGCATAGTGGCCTTCATAGAGAAAACTGTATTCATGTGCACTCCAATGAACACATATAAGTTGGAAGAACTATGAATAGAATTGTGCCTCCTCTCAAGGATACATCCCTCCTCTCAAGGATACAAGGATACTGAGGTTCAGGATGTGGAATGATCTCTGCTAATGCAATTTTCCAAGCCCTTCTCTATGGACGGTCTAAAAAAGCCAAATTGTCTACTGTCTGTCACTGTGTTCATCTGTATGTTTTTGTAAGTAAGGGTACCATTGCCACTCTGAATTTTCTCTTGAGATCCCATTCATTGATTTTTCCGTAGTAGCTAGCATAAGTCTTCATCATATATTTGTAAGCAGTGCAAAGGAACATTCCCTATAAAATCAAAAGATCTGACATTCCTATTTGTCTGAATTTTCCTTTGGGTAAGTCTGTATTACAAAGAAAGTAGTATAACTATTAGGTTATAGTTGTTATTACGGGTTTCCTGTGAACCATAGTTCATATTCTCAGTATGCACATAAAATGGCAGTTTCTAGGAGTAGGTTCCTTGCAGGAAATGGTGACAATCCAGCTGAAAACTGTAATGTATATATGGTTTGAATCTCACTCTTCATAACGTCATTGCAGTATACCTCTAGCTAAACTGTAAAATGGTATGTAGCATAGCAGATTAGAGTATGACCTGGTAAGGTTCTGATTCAAATTTCATCTGCCATGATGCATGGTCTTGGGTAAGCCACTATCACTGTCTTATCTTATCTGCAAGTTATACACTGATTCTCCAGGGAACCTGCCTAAAGAGTCTCATAAACCATTAAAAAAAACTGCATAAAGTTGTCAATAATAAACCGCCATTAAAAGCAGCAACAGCCTAAAAAGATAGTTATTAAAACAGTCCTTAGGCTATAAACAAACAATAAAACCACCTAAAAATAATGGAACCATTTAGCTAAAAGCCTGGATAAAAGTAAATGTTTTGACTGGGCTCCAAAAAGAGAATCAGGTAGGTGCCAGGTGAGCTTCAATGGGGAATAAATTCCAAAGGCTCTTTTGCCACTTAAAATGCCCTATCTATGGCCACCATATACCTCACCTATTCAGGCAAGGATGCAGGGAGCAGGGCTTGAGATGAGGATCTTGACTGGTAGGCTGGACTATGGGAGGAGGCAACATTTAATGTACTCTCTCCTCAAACCACGTATGGCTTCGAAAAAAGCAACATCCAAACAGTACTTTGAATTGTCCCTCAATCGGATGGTCAGCCAGTGGAGATCTTTCAGGACACGGACAATGTGATCCTTGTATCCAGGTCTCAGCAACTGTCTGGCCACCATGTTTTGGAGCAACTGAACTTTCTGGAAAATTTTCAAGGCAGACCAATGTAAGGCAAATTACAGTAATCTAGCCTGATTGTGGTCAGAACTCAGAAGATGCATCACAGTGAGCAGATCACAGTTCCTCAGAAATGGCCCTAGCAGGCATTAGCAGCCAAAGCAATCTGGAAATATTAACTGATCAACCTCACAGATTTTTAAGAAGGATTACTAAATTAAGGTATATGGATTTCTTTGAACAAAGTAACATGTAAGCATTAAGTTGCAGTTCTTTAACAGTCCTGCTTATTCAAACTTCTTAATGTTTTGCCTGTTTCTGTGACCTTCTAATTATTATAAACTGTTCAGACTCTTAAAATGAAGGACTGTCTATCTACTGAAACTACAGGAGAGGAAAAAAGCAGCAAAAAGCTATATATACATGCAAGTGCTTTTTAAGGAGTTATAACTAGTGATAATGATGATGAATGCAGATTGTTATTGAAGTAATGGATCAGCATTAATCACTGATTAATGGATAGTGTGAAAATTGAAACCAGTATTGAAATGCAAATCACCCTATTGAAGTTCAGCTCTCCACCTTGCCTGTTTTGTCAATGCTCGTGAATGGAATGTTGAAAATAATGATGTTTTAGCACATGTTTCAATGAAGGGGTGCTCTTCTTCATACCTGTGTTTGGTACAGCTGCATAGAGGGAACGTGCTAAGTATGAATATCTAGCATCCAGTCTGCATAGTAGCATCAACACGCAGAGGCCACTTGAGAGAGCCTTTTGTATGTTGGCTGTTCCAGATGGTAGCTACAAGATATATGACACAGCTTTAGTTAGGAAGGCCACAAGCCTGTAGAAGCAACATCTTTAAGGGTTAACACAGAATGGAAAAGAAGACAGAGGACAACTAATATTCCATCCTTATCTATAACACAGATATAACTTTCACTATGCCCTACTGCATTTCTACTGTGTTTCTAAATAACAACAGAACTGGGAGGGGGGGAGGGAATTCTTAGACCCCAAACCAGATTTAACTGGTCAAGGTGCATGCGTATTGGATTTCTTATGAACTGATGCCAGCTTGATAAAATGTATTTATAATGTGTAGCTGACTCTCACGGTGAAGTTATGATGGATGCGACAGCCAAGTAATATATGTATATGCCAACATGTGCCAACTTGTCATCAAGGCTATATAAAGAACTGACCACCCTGAAAGGGGGTGGAGCAGCTTGGTATGCAGGCCTTGGCTTAGCTCTGCACCACAATCTATTGCAATAAATTCTTTTTCATCCTTACCCAGACTTCAGCTGCGTGTCTTTTATTGGACAAAGGCATTCAGATTGCAGATCTGAGGAGGCATTCAGATTGCAGGACCCTGAGGTCCTCATTGGCCTCCTCAACATCTGGTATTCAACTAATGTCTTGTTCGGCCTTGTTCGGTCATCTCATCTGTAATGCAGTAAGGGAAAAACCATTGTACTCTGTGTAACAAGGAAGCACTAAACAATTCTTGCAAGTGGAGGGGCTGTGGCTCAGTGACAGAGCATCTGTTTTGCATGCAGAGGGTCCCAAGGACAATTTCTAGCATCTGCAGTTAAAAACCCCAGACAGGAGATGTCATAAAAGACCTCTGCCTAAGACCCTGCAGAGCCACTACCAGTAAGAATAGACAACGCTGACCTTGATGGACCAAGCATAACTCCCTGAGTCCCAAGGGCCAAGTTCAAATACTAATGTTCACAAATTCAAAATATAAATCCAATTTATTAAAATATAACAGAATGCAACTTTGAAAAACGTTCCCAAAGCTATCAGTGCTTGTTGATTAACCAGTGTCTCCAGAGCAGAGTTCTGCCCACAATCCTTTTTGTAGAAGGTGCAGATGTACTGTGGGTTTGTTCAGAGACGATGCCTGAAACAGAGTTTCATATATCCAGAAGGCCTATTCTTGTGAAGATGCTGGAAGAGTCCTCAAGGTTGTTCATTGCCCTAGGAGAAGTTCCCCTTTCCTCCTGGCAAGATGAATTGGGGCAGCTTTGTACTAGGGTTTTGATCTCAGGCAGTCAGTGAAGAGTTTAGCTGTCAGCAATTCCTGCTCCTGGCTCCTCCCAGCTTCTTCAGCTCTTCCTAACCACCACTGCTCACCCAGGGAGGAGTGTTCAATTCTTCCCAGCTAGCAGTTTCAATTCTGTGTCCTTTTTGGATCCAAAGCCTGGAAACAGGCTTTGCCTTTCAGAGAGCACCACCTTCAGTGCATCTCAATAATAATAATTCCTTGTCCTTTCAGCTAGCCCAGACCTGCTTTATGACCTCTCTTAGTCATAGTGGCCCCTTCAAAAGTATGCCCCATGAGCAAATTAGTAAAATTAATACAATCCTGTGAACACATCAGCTTTCTGCTAGTCTGGTCTGGCCTAAGACCTGAGTATCTGCAGTCTACTAATCAGACCTAGGCCCCAAACCTCCCCCCCCCCCCCTCAGAACAGGCTTACACATAGGTTTGATTTAATATAAGGCAGCATCGTGTGTGTTCAAGTGGACAGACTCACTTTAGTAGTTGACTACTGGGGCACAGTGGGGGAAACAGGTTCAGGCACTTAACCAGGTCTGTAGCCAGAAAATTTTAGCTGGTGGGGGGAGTCCACAGAAATTTTTTTAAGTGGAGGGGGCCCCCTCTGGCGGCCCCCTATCTCCACCACCACTTCTCTGGCAGCCCTCGATCTCCCCGCTGCTCTGGTGACCTCCTCCCCCTTCTGTGGGCGCCTCCCCCTCGCTCCCTCCCACCTAGTTACCCATCTGGTGAAGCAGTGAAGAGCGGGCTCCTGGGGCTCTTTCACCTGATCAGCAGGAAAAGCTGCACTGAGGCCAGTGGTTCCTATGCCAGTGCTGAACTTTCTGAGCACGCCAGAAAGCTGACAAAGGAACCATCAGCCTCAGCGCAGCTTTTCCCATCGATCAGGTGATCGGTGGGGGCAGGGGGGCATCTTGAAAGAGCCCCAGGAGCTCGCTGTTCACTTCTTCACCGGGTGGGTGAGTGGGTGGGAAGGAGGGGAAGGTGCTCGCAGAGGGGGGTGGAGGCTGCCGGAGTGGCAGGGAGATCAGGAACCACCAGAAAAGTGGCAGTGGAGAGACTGGGGGCTGGGGAGGCCGTGCCCCTGCCCCCCCCCCCCCATGGCTACGGGCCTGCACTTAACCATACTTTCTCCTTCATGCAGACCTAATTGTAGCATTTTCAATTCTGGAACAGACTTGAGCAACAAAGGGTTAAGTGCTCTCTCACCCAGTGACCCTTCTCCTCTCTTCAAAGCAATAACATGGACTGCAAATTGGCATTAAAAAACAACAATAGAAGAGCCTCATCATGGTTGATTTGGGCGTGTGTAGAAATATGTTGTTAAATTTATGGTCTGTGGCCTGCTATTTAATATCTGTTCAAAATGCAAGGTAGAGTCTAACTTTTTGGAGATTCTTTCTATCCTGGTGATCATTCAATATGGCATGAAGGAACAAAGCTTAGCCCCCCCACCCCACCCCACCCCGCCCAGAGACTCCTGTGACAACATCTACAGTGATGATAACTGCAATTAGTTGGGAGAGAAACAGAGAGAAAAGAATGTTGTGGATGGGCTCTGAGGAGATAGTGTTAAAAATATCAGTGTATGAAATATCGAGTGGTCCGGCACGCGGCTGCACTACACCTTCCTTAGTTTTCCTCTCTTTGTGACTTCCTGTTTTAGCCTTCCTTTCCCCCTCAAGTTCTGTCCACAGCAGTGACCTGTTGTGGCTTCACAGGAAGGAGCACTACATCATATCTACCAGCCCAACCTGCCTTTCCTACACAGATCAGTCATGCTGTAGCTTCCGGATCTTCCTCTCCTGCATAAACTCTACTAGTTTGTACAGCTCTGGGCTTGTGCCTTCTCCTGGCAAAAAGAAATATTTATCAAAACTGTAATATTTGTCAGAAGCAGTTACTTTTCAAACAGTTGTTTCTTTCTCCTCATTCTTTTTTACCTGTTTTAAAAGGGGGAAAAAATCCTTGTATTCTCATTGCATTGACCATAAAAATACTAAGTAAATGGACCAGAAAAATGGACGCCATGCAGCAGTTGATGGAAAACATGAGCTTCTAGTTTAAAAAAGAGGCCTTGGCTGCTGTGTTGATGGACTAATGTCAAAACTGAATGGGAAACTTAATAAGCAGCAAAAGTGGCTACCTAAGCATGTGAATCTCTAGAACCTCTGTTGAGTTGGATACATCACCTCAGAAACCTTCTTGAGGTGCTTGTACTGCATGGTTAGAACATAAGAACATAAGAGAAGCCATGTTGGATCAGGCCAATGGCCCATCCAGTCCAACACTCTATGTCACACAGTAGCCAATATATACATATATATAAATATACACAAACTGTGGCTAATAGCCACTGATGGACCTCTGCTCCATATTTGTATCCAATCCCCTCTTGAAGCTGACTATTCTTGTAGCCGCCACCACCTCCTGTGGCAGTGAATTCCACATGTTAATCACCCTTTGGGTGAAGAAGTACTTCCTTTTATCCGTTTTAACCTGACTGCTCAGCAATTTCATTTAATGCCAACTAGTTCTTGTATTGTGAGAAAGGGAGAAAAGTACTTCTTTCTCTACCCTCTACATCCCATGCATAATCTTGTAAACCTCTATCATGTCACCCCGCAGTCGATGTTTCTCCAAGCTAAAGAGCCCCAAGCGTTTAAACCTTTCTTCATAGGGAAAGTGTTCCAAACCTTTAATCATTCTAGTTGCCCTTTTCTGGACTTTTTCCAATGCTATAATATCCTTTTTGAGGTGCGGTGACCAGAATTGTACACAGTATTCCAAATGAGACCGCACCATCGATTTATACAGGGGCATTATGATACTGGCTGATTTGTTTTCAATTCCCTTCCTAATAATTCCCAGCATAATGTTGGCCTTTTTTATTGCAATCTCACACTGTCTTGACATTGTCAGTGAGTTATCTACCACGACCCCAAGATCTCTCTCTTGGTCAGTCTCTGCCAGTTCACACCCCATCAACTTGTATTTATAGCTGGAATTCTTGGTCCCAATGTGCATTACTTTGCACTTGGCCATATCGAACCTCATCTGCCACATTGACACCCACTCACCCAGCCTCAACAGATCCATTTGGAGTGCCTCACAATCCTCTCTGGTTCTCACCATCCTGAACAATTTAGTGTCATCTGCAAACTTAGCCACTTCACTGCTTACTCCCAACTCCAAATCATTTATGAACAAGTTAAAAAGTATGGGACCCAGTACTGAGCCCTGTGGCACCCCACTGTTTGCAGTCCTCCACTGTGAAGACTGCCTATTTATATTCACTCTCTGCTTCCTATTAATTAGCCAGTTTTTGATGCACAAGAGGACCTGTCCTTTTACTCCATGACTCTCGAGCTTACTAAGGAGCCTTTGATGAGGAACTTTATCAAAAGCTTTCTGGAAGTCAAGGTAAACAATATCTATTGGGTCTCCTTATTCCACATGTTTGTTCACCCCCTCAAAGAACTGTAAGAGGTTAGTGAGGCAAGATCTTCCCTTACAGAACCCATGCTGAGTCTTCCTCAATAACTTGCGTTCATCAATGTGACTACTCATTCTGTCCTTGATAATGGTTTCTACCAACTTTCCCGGTATTGAAGTCAGACTGACTGGCCTGTAATTTCCCGGATCTTCTCTGGAACCCTTTTTAAAGATGGGGGTTACATTTGCTACCTTCCAGTCCTCAGGAACGGAGGCAGATTTTAATGAAAGATTACATATTTTTGTCAGGAGATCCACAAGTTGAACTTTGAGTTCTTTCGGAACTCTTGGATGTATGCCATCGGGACTTGGTGACTTTTTAGTTTTTAATTTGTCAATCAGTTGTAGGACCTCCTCTCTTGTCACTTCAATCTGACTCAGGTCTTTCAGCACCCCTTCCAAAATTAGTGGTTCTGGAGCGGGCAAGCACTTCTCATCTTCCACAGTGAAGATGGAGCCAAAAAATGCATTTAGCTTCTCAGCCATTTCCCTATCCTCCTTCAGTAATCCTTTGACCCCTTGGTCATCCAAGGGCCCCACTGCCTCCCTGGCTGGTTTCCTGCTTCTAATATATGGTTTTTGAAAAGTGCAGACTATGGTTGCCAGCTGTGGGTTAAGGAATGCCTGGAGATTTGTGGGGGGTAGAGCCTGGGGAGACCAGGGTTTGAGGAGGGGGAGGGACCTCAGCAGGGTATAATGCCAGAGAGTCTACCCTCCAAAGCAGCCATTTTCGCCATGGGAACTGATCTTGGTTATCAGGAGATCAATTGTAATAGTGAGAGATCTCCAGGTGCCACCTGAAAATGCACTGATCCAGGCACAATAAGAAACAATTTAGTAATAGCCAGTCATTTGTTTACAGATATACAATGTACAAATCCCAAATATAAAGTATGGACTATTGTTGAGTCGATCTGGTACACCGTTTCAAATCTTCCTCAGGTCCAAGGATGAATAGATTGAATCCAAAGAACAATGATTTACCATCTGGATTATTATATTTGGGCCAATATTTATGTTTTAACCAACAAAATATGCCCGCTCTGCCTATGTCATATTTATTGAGTTGCGCTGTTTTGATCATATATTATTATTTTATTGTTGGATTTCAACTGTTTGTATTAACTGTTTTATTTATTTATTATGTAATCTGCCCTGAGCCCGTTATGGGAAAGGGTGGAATATAAATCTACCAGATAGATAGATAGATAGATAGATAGATAGATAGATAGATAGATAGATAGATAGATAGATAGATAGATAGATAGATAGATAGATAGATGATAGTCCTGTTTGTTGCTATCACTTTGAAGTGGGACCAAACCCGACTCCAAAGAACATACAATCTTACTAACAAGCACTTGTGTTTGTGTGGGAATCACTGCAAACATTCACAAGTAGCTGAAGCCTACAATAGTTATACAGGGAAAGGTTCCCCTCATAGTGATGGATGTGAGCTATGGACCTGACTCAAGCATGGCTGGGCTCCCCCTGCAGCATTCTGATCTTGGATTTGTTTATTTTTTAAATGAACCCATACCTTGCATGCAGAGGATTGCATGTGGTTCCATCCTCAACATCTCCAGTTAAAGGCTTAAGCTGCTGGTGTTGAGAAAGACTTTTCTCTACCTGATTCTCTGGAAAGCTGCTGCCAGTCTTCTTAGACAATACTGAGCTAGATGGACCACTGGTTTGACTGATTCATTGTAAAGGGGATGCATATGATTAATTCTGTCACTTGTTAATTGCTAAAAATGGGTGAGAGATGGTTGTGTATTGGTGGTCCATATGCTTTGCATGTACGGTTGACAGCTGGCTTGGAGAAAAAAAGGTCTTATCTCTTTAATAGAGGTTTAAAGTGTGGAAATCGATACAAGGAGCTTTTCATGTCGTGGAGCTAAATAACATGCCATTAAGCTTCTCTGAAAGCAATTCTGATCGTGTGGAAAAGGTGCCAGATCCAGTGCTAGAACTCAGGTAGCGGGTGTTGGGTAGAAAATGCTGAACTAGATGGATTGTGGCCTTTCTCAAATACCCAATATCGTTGAGTTTTTTTGGGACAAATAGACATAAACTGGACCTATACATTCCCAGAGCTTATATATGCTACGTATCTGCACCATGGTGACACATGGGTTCTCTCCCAAATGATGGGCAAGCTTTCTTCTCCATGAAGAGGACTTAGCTGTGCATCATCACTGATCTGTGATTCTCCCATAGTGTTTGGGATATTGTACTTCAACGGAGTTACAAACACCATTGCTAGAACATAAGAACATAAGAGAAGCCATGTTGGATCAGGCCAATGGCCCATCCAGTCCAACACTGTGTGTCACACAGTGGCCAAAAACAGTGGCTTGAATATTTCCTTAAAGCCTTTTCTTTGACAATCCTCTTTTCTTTTTTTTTGCACTCAAAATATGCCAGAGATGAGAGAAAAGACCTGCTTTAGTGTCTGAAGCAAGGAAAAAGTCACAGTTCTTTGTTGTAAGAAGCATTTAATGTTTAATTACCATGGTGAACAGACAAACTCATGTATTCTACAGCAGCACTGTGTCCCTCTTCCCTCCCCCACCCCCTTAGAACAAATGACAGCAAGATGTGCTGTTCCTGGGAGAAGAGAGAGGAGCTGTAGTAACCTGAGGCCATTTTTTTTACTGAAGCCAGGCAGTTTTGCTGCAGGGTACAGCTTTCATTATCCCCCCCTCCCCTTGTGCCTTCTGAGAATGAAAGCACAGCAGCAGAGCTTCCAAGAGAAAACTACCTGTCTGATTGGCACTTGCCATCTGAAAGAAGTTGCCAGTGCTGGATAGAAAAAGGGAATGTTCCATCCTAACTCAAACAAAATATATTTGACCGACCCACTGTGATGGCTGAAGGCTCCTTACTGCAATCCTAGTTTAGCAACAAAGGTGGCAGAAAAAGTTCTAGAGCCCATCCTCATGTGGATGCACCACACACACCTCAAACTGCTGTGATGAATGAGTTTCCTTCTCTGTTGTACAAACCTCTGGATTTGCTAGCAAAGGAAATGTGGTTCAGGTTGCGCTGCTGGAGTCTGCTTCGAAGAAAACTGTTTTTCTTTTTCTTTTTTTTTAATTAGGCCAGAGTTTGGGCTATATTTGAAAAATGGATTGA
Source organism: Heteronotia binoei (assembly GCF_032191835.1). Classification (NCBI taxonomy): domain Eukaryota; kingdom Metazoa; phylum Chordata; class Lepidosauria; order Squamata; family Gekkonidae; genus Heteronotia; species Heteronotia binoei. The sequence goes on along the minus strand of NC_083227.1, from coordinate 47,869,323 downwards.
CCTCTTGACCAAAGAATGATTGATTTTGATTGTCACAAATAAGATTATGTACTGTGTGGGAATCGCTGAGGGTATTTTATTTGTGTGTTTATATATATATATATATCCTACCTGCTTTGAAACTCAAGGCTAACTACACACTTTAATACCATGAAATGCAAATATAATAAAATTAATATGTAACCCCAAGAGTCCAGAAACAAAAGCAAGTCCATCAAAGACGCTAGAACAAATATCACTCATAAAATACACAAAACATCTACTAAAAATTAGAATAACACCACCCTTACAGTTCCACATCAGGGAAAAGCCTCTGGGCAGCTATTCAACAAAGATGGCCCAACAATGGAAAAGCCTGATACTGATTTCTCACTAGTGTTGCTCCACCCCCAGGCTTCTGTTTTCCCCTAGTGCAAGTGATCAATTTCCCACCAGTTGCTCCATAGGTGCATATTGATGCAGGGCTCCCTCCAGTTCCCCTCGTGGTTTCTTAATCCTTAAAAGACAGCATCACAAAGTCACGAGGGGAAATGGAGGGAGCATCACGTCAAAATGCTCCCGCAGAGCAACTGGTGGGAAATTGATCATTTGCATTGGGGGGAAACAGAAGCCTGGGGGCGGAGCAACACCAGTGAGAAATCAGTCTAATTTTTGTATAAGCCAGGTAAACAAGATGGGAGGAAGTCACAAAATATAGAGCATGGTAGGTAACTCAGAGAGTTCATGGGTTCACTCTGGCAGAAGTGGCCCGTCTAGGCTTCCCAATCCCCAGGTCCCAGCGGGGGATCCCCAGGTTTTACAGGCTTCCCCCCTCCCCCATTCAGCTGGCTGGCGGGGGAAGCCCCACCCCCACAGCTATTATGCACCTCCATGAACAATTCCCATAGGGAATGATGGGGAATTGATCCGCAGGTATCAGGGGCTGTGGGGGAGCTGTTTTTGGAGGTAGAGGCCCCAAGTTTTCAGTGTAGCATCTAGTGCCTCTCCCCAAAATACCCCCCAAGTTTCAAAAGGATTGGACCAAGGGGTCCAATTCTACGAGCCCCAAAAGAAGGTGCCCCTATCTTTCATTATTTTCTATGGAAGGAAGGCATTTCAAAAGGTGTGCTGTCCCTTTAAATGTGATGGCCACAACTCCGTTGGAGTTCAATTTTGCTTGTCACACCCTTGCTCCTGGCTCTGCCACCAATGTCTCCTGGCTCCACCCCCAAAGTCTCCTGGCTCCACCCCCAAAGTCCCCAGATATTTCTTGAATTGGACTTGGCAACCCTAGGCCCATCAGATATGTGTGCTGCAGATGAAGGGTTTTAGAGATAATAACAAACATTTTGTGTTGAACCTGGAATCATATTTGTGATGTTTTGTCATGTAAATACTCTTTTTTTCTATTTTTATGTTTTAATGTGGATTTTTAAATGTATATTGCTGTGAACAAAAGTGTAGGCCTGTAAAATAAATTAAAAATGAAGGGGACTGGATAGGTGAGTGAAGTGTGTTATGACTGAATGGTTGCTGTATCCTAATGTATGGAGTTGACTGTTTTGTTCAGAGAGATACTTTGTGTGAGGGTAAGTACTGAACAGGGTGTGTGTGGAGTAGGGTTGCCAAGTTCAATTCAAGAAATATCTGGGGACTTTGAGGGTGGAGCCAAGAGACATTGGGGGTAAAGCCAGGAGCAAGGTTGTGATCAGCATAATTGAACTTCAAATGGAGTACTGGGCATCACTTCTAAAGGGACCTCCACTGGAAATAATGAAGGATAGGGACACCTTCTTTGGGGGCTCATAGAATTGGACTCCCTGGTCCAATCCTTTTGAAACTTGGGGGGTATTTTGGGGAAAGGCCCTGGATACTATGCTGAACACTTGGTGCCTCTGCCTCAAAAAACAGGGGCCCCCAAAGCCCCAGATACCCATGGATCAATTATCTATTATATCCTATGGGAATTGGTTTCCATAGGGAATAATGGAGTGTCCAGCAGATGACCCTGAAGTGGGGGAAGGGCCTCCAAAACTGGGGATCCCCTGTTCCCACCTGGGGGTTGGCAAACCTGGCGTGGAGGAAGGAACTTGAGTGAGGTGCTGAAGAGTGCTGTGAAAGAAATTTAGGTTCTATGTGAAAGTCATTAGTCTGGGTGGCAAGTTGGGAAGATAAGCTTTGGGGAAGTTATTGGTTTAAGTGGTAATGGAGAATATAAACCTGTGCAGCTAATTCTGTTTAAGGAACCACTTCACTTATATGCCTATCTGAAGCCTACACTTATTAACCGTATATAAATTGTTACACTGTTTTACTTATAAACTCTAGTCATGCTGTTGGTAGGTGATGTGTGTCTACATTCCTTCCATGTCTGAAAGTTGTTTGCTGTGTTTGTAGGCTCCAGCAAATTATTTACAAAGCATGACCAGCTGTTTCTTTCCAACTCAGAGAGAGAAAGTCTTTCATTTCTGTGTACTACCCTGCTATCCCCCTCTGTCTCTTGTGGATCTTTGAAGCTAGGAGTAGGAGCAAGGATATTTTCCCCATAGTCTTTGTGGCTTGGGGAAAAATAGCATTTTCTTAACTAGAAAAAATATATATCCTTTTAGTATCTCAGCTGCCTATTCTGATTGTGAAAGGGTTGGAGAGGTACACAAAATAACATACAGGTGCCTTTTCAAGCTTTAGGCAGTTCTTGGGTGGCTGCCAGTAAAAGCCCGCAACCTAACCAGGTTAAAGGACCTCGTTGCAGAAGGCAAGAAAGACCTCCTTCAGGGAAAGAGGCGGCCAGTCAGAGTAGACAATGCTGATATTGTTAGGTCAGTGATATGGCAGCTTCATGTGTGTTCATTTGGCATGGGTACAGACAGCCAAAAGGAATGTGGGTAGATGAGTAAGCACTGGGGCAGATGGTCAGCTGCCTAGAGTTCACTTTCATTTCACAATGCACAAATTCTTCATCCACAGGGCCATCATTTTCTCTGCCATGTATAAAAGGATGAGTGGGATTTTTCTTTGATTTATTATACTGTTATGATGTTGGGGTTTCCCCCTTACAAATAGGGTTGTCGGGTCTGACTCAGGGAATATTTAGGGACTTTGGGGGTGGAGCCAGGAGACTTTGGGGTGGAGCCAGGAGCATGGTTGTGACAAGCATGATTGAAGTTCCAGCCATCACATTTAATGGGGCTGTACTCCTTTTAAATACATTCCCTTCATTGGAACATATGAAGCTGCCTTATACTGAATCAGACCCTGTCCATCAAAGTCAGTATTGTCTACTCAGACTGGCAGCAACTCTCCAGGGTCTCAAGCTGGTTTTTCACGCCTACTTGCCTGGACCCTTTTTAGTTGGAGATGCTGGGGATTGAACCTGGGACCTTCTGCTTACCAGGCAGATGCTCTACCACTGAGCCACCGTCCCTTCTTTTGGGGCTCATAATTGGACCCCCTGATCCAATATTTTTGAAACTTGGGGAGGGGGTTGGAAAAGGCATGCTGTGCTGAAAATATTATGCCTCTGCCTCAAAAAACAGGGGCCCCCAAGCCCCAGTTACCCACAAATTGATTCTCCATTGTACCCTTTGGGGACCAGTCTTCAAAGACTATAATGGAGTGCCCAATGGACATTCCACCTCCACCCTGCTTTCTAATAACCCTGAAGTGTGGAGGGAAGGCCCTCCAAATCAGGGACTCCCCTGCCCCCAACTGAGGATTGGCAACCCTACAAAGTATCATAAAATACTGTAAGATAATACATAGTACTTTAAGTTTCCCAAATTTATCCCCATGTTAGACCCTTGCAGGCAAAGCATTCCACACATGGAGAACCAGAACCAGGCCCATAGCTATGAGGGGGGCTGTGGGGGCACAGCCCCCCGACTTCTGGGTGAGGCTTCCTGACTGGATGCCCCAGCTGGTCCCTGGGGCTTCTGCCATAGCTCTGGGGGCTGCCGCTGGCCCCACCAGCAATTTGGCTGGCCGGGGGCAAAAGCAGTCTCAGCCCCCCCCCCCCCTGGAGTTAAAGGGCCAGCAGATCAGCTGTTTTGCAGGCCCTTTAACTCCCAGGGGGAGCTGGGGTTGCTTTTGCTGCGGCTCCACCGGCTGTTTTAGTGGCTGGGAAGGAAGGGGGGGTTGTGACCAGAGTGACAGGGAAGGAAAAGAAGGGTCTTCTCTTCCCTCCCTGCTGCTCTTGCGGCTGCCCTCCCTTCCTCGCCATTAAAATAGCTGTGCCGGCAGGGCAGAAGCAGTGGCCCACCTCCCTCCCAGTTAAAGGGCCTGATGATCAGCGGGCCCTTTAACTACCTTCTCCTCACCCCTTCCCCTCCCACCCAGCCCCGATCACCACTGCTTCTCGCCCCATCGCAGCAGCTTCTCCTCTCCCCTTCTTCTCCCTCCCAGCCCCGATCGCCACCACTTCTCCCCACCTTCTTTCCCACCCTCCCAGCTCTGATCGCTGCCTCTTCTCCTCGCTTCTTCCCCTCCCTCCCAGCCCTGACCACAGCCACTTCTCCTGTGACTTTTTGAATGGGTAAAGCTGGCTCCAGCTGCCAAAATAGACATTCCAAACAGGGAGCTTGACCTTTGCTGTTGACTCAACTGACAACTCTTTTTACTTGCTTCAGTGCTATAGTCTTAAGAGAGTTGTAACAGTACAAATAGAGTATATTGGAAAGTCATACAATATCTGTTGTAAATGTACAGCTACAGAAGGAAGGTGATGTTTTACTGCAGTACTTAACACTTGGCACTAAGTAGGAGTTGATTAGGCAGGAAATAGACAATGAATTAATTTCAGCAAATTACAAGGGGATTAGCCGTGGATGTAGTTTTATGTCATAAGTGGGTACATGATAGAGCTGCTTACCCATGAATAGGAATGGAACAGTCCAGCTTCAGTGTGTTTATGTAGCTTTTCCTTATACTATCAAATGCATTGATGCATTAATTTAGATTTTTAAAGATGTTCCCTCATTAAACCAAATTCTGACAGACTGATTCACTTATGGGCATGCCACTTCAGTGCTGGTTAGGACAAATCCCCTAATCTGTCACTTTAGGGCTTCTTTTTGTATACATGCCTGGAGTAGTCACATCTTTTATTCAAGATGGTACTTGCCCATGAGAAAGGGGGAGAATAACAGGAATGAAAAACTTAGTGGCACCTGAGTATAAATAAAATTCAAGGCTACATCTCTGCTGCAAGTAAGAAGCATACCAATAGGACAAGATTTAGGCTTGCTTTTAAATGGGAAACATCCCATTTTAAATAGAGTTTCCTTTCCTCACAGTGATATCTCAGTGGCTTGTTTTAAAATTCAATCTTCAGACAATCTTTTGATCTCATCACAATTCCATAATCTCTTCCTATCAACAGTTGAGTAAAAACTTACGCCAGAATCTGAACCCTCTCTTTTCTTCCTTATCCTACTGTTCCCACCACTGGATATGTAGTCCAAACCTTTTACCATAGTTCCTTTATCTTTATGCTGCCACCACCCAGATCATCTATCCTTGGCTGAGCATCCTGCAATTGTTCCCACCTGCAAACTATATTCCATTGTTAATTACATACCGAGTCCAGTACATACCGAGTCCAGTACAAAGTGTTGGTTATTACCTTTAAAGCCTTATATGGCCGAGGACCAGCCTACCTGAGGGACCGTCTCTCCCCATATGAACCCCAGAGGGCACTGAGGTCAGTTGGAAAAAATAAAATGACTATCCCTGGGCTGAGAGAGGTCAAGCTCCAGAACACCAGAGCACGGGCCTTCTCAGTTGCGGCCCCTGCCTTATGGAATCAGCTTCCGGAGGAGGTGCGGGCCCTGCGGAACCTTGATCAGTTCTGCAGGGCCTGCAAAACTGTCCTCTTTAAACGAGCATATGCCGGCTGCTGAATTACTGTGAATTAAGGACCCGCCAGCATGGTCCTGTTTAAGGACCTACATTATCACAGAATTATTTAAACTGGCAGAACCAGTGTCAGAATGCCACCATTGCTGCCAGATTAATTTAAATTAACTTAAATAATGAATTCTTAAATATTAACTGGTTTTTATAATGTTTAAATGTTTTTATTGTTAAACTTAAAGTTTTTATTTATTACTGTACATGTATAAAAGGTTGTTAGCTGCCCTGAGCCGCCTAGGCGGGGAGGGCGGGATACAAATAAAATTTATTATTTATTATTATTATTATTATTATTAAATTGTTTACTCCTTTAGAAGTAAGGAACAGCATATGCAGTAGAGGTGGTTTTTTTTAAAAAGAAACATTTATTATCCACCTTTCTGCCTTCCAGAGCTCAAGGTGACCTACAATGTAAATAAAAGAACAATTATTTTTTTTTAAAAAAAAATACATAGAGCACCACAATTTAAAATCACAATTAGAACTGCCAATAAATGTAAAAAACCCTAAATTGGTCAAATGCAGTCCTACAACTTTTTAATTTAGTTATTTACAGTATCTGTAGTCCATCTTTCTCACTTGGACTCAAGATGAATTACACTGAGTGAGTCGATACAAGAACAGGATATGCCCTGACCTAGATAGACCAGGCAAGCCCAATCTCATTAGATCTCAGAAGCTGAGCAGAGTCAACTCTGGCAAGTACCTGGACGGGAGACCTCCTTGGAATACCAGAGCCAGGAGGCAGGGGAAGGGTTTATTCGGCCACCTTTCTAAATATTCTCCATGCCCCTAGCAGGGGTCAGTCACAAGAGGTTGCCATGATTTCCAGGTGCACACACACACACACACACACACACACATGTGCGCACATGCAGATGCACACAAAAATGCAAGAGAGCGAGAGAGACATGGGACATTAAAAAAAAACAGTACAATAGAGCTATATTAAACTATACTGGCCATTTTTCTTAGCAGATTCTCTTAGCAGATTGGTTACCTAGGATAACAAAATGTCTTCACCACCACAATCATCACTTCTTCTTCTGTTGAGCTCTCTTTGCACACAACACCTTCAGCAGATAACAGGCTTTAACCGTCAAATTCCAGCTGTTGTAGGATCCTGTTTCAATCTGATTTTTCCTCTTAGTACCATTATCTGCTTTTATATATAGTTTTACAGTTCACTAAGAAAACCTATAACATATTACACAGTGTATAATTTCTTCACATAATAGAATAAGGTTTAATGAGCATTTGGAGCCATGTTAACCCAGGGAGAGCTTTCCACTGGACTTTTTCTACAGCCTTAAGCTTAGAAAATTCTTGATCTCCAAGACTTCTGACATAATGCAAACCCATGGATTTTATGGAAGCAGGTATGTTCAATCACCCCTCTGCTGGAATCACAATTTGTCTGCAAATTGAGAGCAGCACCATGAAACATTTGGAAAAAAGATTCATTTTTTCACTTGTTTGAAGTTGATTTGCAAATTCTCTGTGCATACACATTCTCACACTGCTTTTCCCATCCCTGCTCCTTTCTCTGTCATCCCTGTAGTGTGTTGGAAAGTCAATGGAATAAAAGAAGGTTTTTCAGTACTGCTGGGGTTAGAGTCAACATCCATTACTTACCTCTTTATTCTAGCCTTGCTCATTTTTACTGGCTGACTCATGGAAACACTTAGGTCCAGTCACAAGTACTTTTCCCATGAATGTTCTCTCACTGCTTTCCATATAGCTGCCCCTTTCCCTGTTTGTCTGCTATCTAATGTATCCAACAGAATAAAATGTTGACAAAATAGGTGCTTTAGGGAAAGCTAATACTGAGCTTTGAATACCGTTTTTGTGATCATCATCATCATCATCATCATCATCATAATATAATAACTTTTTATTTATATCCCGCCCTCCCCGCCAAACCCATCAAATCATTCCTGGGTTTGATCCAGATTAATTTCTAATGCATCCTCCTTCCTTCTGTAGATCTGCCCCCAAAGTCTTTCCTCTGTCCTCCAGAAGCATCATTTTGTGGAGATAAAAGGGCCATAGAAGGAGGGGGAGAGGCAAGAAAGTTCCATTCTGAGTCTGGAAATTTTAGTCTGATCCAATCCCCTTTCTGCAAGTTCTGAAAGAGACTAAGAACATAAGAGAAGCCATGTTAGATCAGGCCAATGGCCATCAGGCCATCCAGTCCAACACTCTGTGTCACACAGTGGCCAAAAATCCCAGGGGGCATCAGAAGGTCCTTCAGTGGGGCCAGGACACTAGAAGCCCTCCCACTGTGCCCCCCCAAGCACCAAGAATACAGAGCATCGCTGCCCCAGAGAGTTCCAACAATATGCTGTGTCTACTAGCCACTGATGGTCCTCTGTAGGGGTGTGCAAAAAACAAACAAACGGAATTACGTGGATTCGGAAATACACGGGGCCAAAAAGATATGGAATACCGTGTATTTCCTATTACCATACTCTGAATAGCCGCATATACGGTAGATGCACGGCTATTTCCGAATATACAGCCCCACTAGACCCTATGGCCATTGAAATCAATGTCAAAATAGGGTATATTGGAAGCCACCTGGAGGGGAGGGGGTTTGAGGGAGAGCCCCCAAATTTGCAGAGGACCTTCAAGGGACTCTCCCCTACAAATCCTCCAAGTCCCAAAAAGATTGGGCCAGGGGGTCCCATTCCAGGGGCACCCAAAGGGGGTGCCCCTATCCCACCATTATACCCTATGGGCCATTGAAATCAATAGCAACATAGGGCATAATTAGAGACTACTGGGGGGCAGGGGGTTTGAGGGAGAGCCCCGAAAACTGCAGAGAACCCGCAGGGAACTCTCCCCTATAGAACCCCCAAGTTCCAAAAAGATTGGGCCAGGGGGTCCCTGTCTTTGGGCTCCCTAAAAGGCCCATTGCCACCAATAATGGTGAAAGCCCAATTAGCCACTTCCTCCACTATAATAAGAGGGGGGTTTGAAGGAGAGGCCCCAAAACTGCAGGGCAGCGTCAGGGGACTCCCCAGCATGAAACCCCCCTGGCCCAAAAAGACTGCACCCATCAGTGGGCACCCCAAAAGGAACACTGCTCTCAATTGTGAGAAAAAAACCAATTAGAGCCACTTCCTCACTGTAATTTTTTTTTGTCCAGCTTGGCCAGAAGATTGATTGTGCCTTACCTGCTCTGGTAGGAGAGATTGGGGGGGGGGGAGGGGGTTTGCTTTTGTAGATAAAAGCTGTTTCCTTTTTCCTGCTAACTGTCTGGAGTTATGATCTGACCAGGGAGGTCATTGTTGTTGTTGTTCAGTCATGCAGTCTGGTCCGACTCTTTGCGACCCCATGGACAAAGTCACGCCAGGCCCTCCTGTCTTCCACCATCCTCCAAAGTCTGCCCAAATTTGTGTTAGTTACATCAGTAATGCTGTCCAGCCATCTCATCTTTTGCCGTCCCCTTCTTCTTTTGCCTTCTGTCTTTCCCAGCATCAGGATCTTCTTCAGGGAGTGCCCCCTTCTCATTTGGTGGCCAAAGTATTTGAGCTTCATCTTCAGCATCTGACCTTCCAGGGAACAGTCTGGGTTGATTTCCCTTAGGACTGACTGATTTGATCTACTTGCAGTCCAAGTCAAGATTCTTCTCCAGCACCACAGCTCAAAAGCATCTATTCTTCTGTGCTCGGCCTTCCTTATGGTCCAACTCTCACAGTCGTACATTACTACTGGGAATACCATTGCTTTGACTATATGGACTTTTGTTGGCAGGGTGATGTCTCTACTTTTTATTATACTGCCTAGGTTTGCCATAGCTGTCCTCCCAAGGAGCAAAAGTCTTTTAATTTCATGGCTACAGTCACCATCTGCAGTGATCTTAGATCCCAGGAATGTGACATCTGTCACTACTTCCATGTCTTCCCCTTCTATTTGCCAAGGTGTGATGGGGCCGGATGCCATGACCTTAGTTTTTTTTGATGTTGAGTTTCAAGCCTACTTTTATGCTCCCCTCTTTCACCCTCAACAAGAGGTTCTTTAGGTCCTCCTCACTTTCTGCCATTAGAGTGGTATCATCTGCATATCTGAGGTTGTTGATGTTTTTCTGGCTTGTGTTTCATCCAGGCCGGCATTCCGCATGATGTACTCTGCATATAAATTAATAAGCAGGGTGACAATATACATCCTTGTCGAACTCCTTTTCCTGTTGTAAACTAATCCGTTGTTCCATATCCTGTTCTGACTGTTGCTTCTTGACCCTTATACAGGTTTCTCAGGAGACATGTAGGGTGGTCTGGTCTCCCATCTCTTTAAGGACTTGCCACAGTTTGTTGTGATCCACACAATCGAAGGCTTTAGCATAGCCAATGAAGCAGAAATAGACTTTTTTCTGGTACTCCCGTGCTTTCTCCATAATCCAGCATATGTTGGCAATTTGATCTCTAGTTCCTCTTCCTCTCCGAAACCCAGCTTGAACTTCTGGTAGTTCCTGATCTACATACTACTGAAGCCTAGCTTGCAGGATCTTTAACATGACCCTGCTGGCATGTGAAATGAGTGCAATGGTGCAATAGTTTGAACATTCCTTGGCATTACTCTTCTTTGGGATTGGAATATGAACTGATCTTTTCAATTCCTGTGGCCACTGTTGTGTTTTCCAAATTTGCTGACATAATGTGTGTATCACTTTAACAGCATCGTCTTTTAGGACTTTGAATAGCTCAACTGGGATACCATCATCTCTGCTCACTTTGTTGTTAGTAATGCTTTCTAAGGCCCATTTGACTTCACACTCCAGGATGCCTGGCTCAAGATCAGCGATATTACCATCATGGTTGTCACGGACATTGAGATCCTTCATGTATAATTTTCTGTGTATTCTTGCCATCTCTTCCTAATCTCTTCTGCTTCTGTTTGGTCCCTACTGTTTTTGTCCTTTATCATGGCCATCTTTGCATGAAATGTTCCCTTGATTTCTCCAATTTTCTTGAAGAGATCTCTTGTCCTTCCCATTCTATTATTTTCCTCTATTGCTTTGCATTGTTCCTTCAGGAAGGCCTCCTTATCTCTCCTTGCTGTTCTCTGGGAATCTGCATTCAGTTGGGTGAATCTTTCCTTTTCACCTTTGCCTTTTGCTTTCCTTCTTTCCTCAGCTATTTGTAACGCCTCATCAGACAGCCACTTTGCTTTCTTGCATTTCTTTTTCTTTGGGATGGTGCTGATTGCTGCCTTCTGTATAATGTCATGAACCTCCATCCATAATTCTTCAGGCACTCTATCAACTCTCAGCTGCAGCCTGTCCATCTTGGGTAGGCCTGAATGGCATAGCCCACAGCCTCAATGAACTGTGCAAGCCCTTTCGCCATGTCAAGGCAGCAATCCACGAAAGAGGGAGGGAGGTCATTAGCAATTCTAAATTGTTGTTGGGCCAAAAAGAATTCGCTACCTGAAGGTGTAAATTCACCATTTCATCGAATCTGGTCAGGAGGTCTTTAGCATTTTTAAAAGGTTGTTGGGTGAGGCTAGGGACTATGAGGCAAACCTTTTTTGTAAAATGAAGGTTACAGTTTTGAACCACCCAAACCTTCAAAGTACTCCACAAGCTAATACATTTTCTATTAATGACACACTCTGCTCAGTCAAAACAAAAAAAAAGAGCAGCTTCTCCATTATTTTGCACAGCCCAATCTACCTCACAGGTTTCCTTGAAAGCAAGCTCCACCTTGCTAAACTGCCTGATGCCAGTGAAGCAGTGAAATAACGAGGTCCGCACGAGGTTTACTTTTGATACCAGGAGCAGAACCTAGTCGGCCATGGGCCCCCAAAATAACTAAGTTAAAATTATTCTACATACAGACTGTTTTATTCACAGACACCCAACAGCACAGGTACACAGGCTTATCTGATTCAATATTCCCCACCCCCTTTAACTCTTTCTAGTACTTTTCCATTCCTCCTGTCTCCATGCTTTATCAGGTCCAGCAAGAAGCTTTTCTGAGGCCCTTTTGTTTTCTAATACACATCCAGAGGCCTCAATGAGGTCACTGTCCCTTATCTAATATAAAACCTTGAATTCACACCCACTGAAGGCTGTCTGTGCTTCTAACGAACATTGCATCAGACACCCTCTTTTTGAAGGCAGAAGCATGCTTTTATTCATTATCATAGGGGTATTCATTAATTATTCAGGGCTCCCCCTTCATTCCCCTCTTTCAGTCTTCTGAAAGCTTGTTTAAGTCTGAAGGAGACTGACCATCATCATCATTATACAAATTAATTCTCCTTGACCACTCAGGAAGGGCAGCTAGGTGACAATTTGGTTTCGACATTCCCAAGAAAGACTGAAATGGGGTAAAGAAATAGTATATTGACAGAGATGGGGTAAAGATGGGTCATGGGAGGAGGAGAGACAGTGATGGGATTATCCATTCACACTGGCACATCCCAGTATTTTTCCATCTAGAGAAGATGTGTGGGGGGCGGAAGATCACTCAGAGGCATGCCTTGGCTATGCAGCCCAGCCTTCCAATATGGAGTTTTCCTGGTCTCCATCATGGGGCCTTTCTGGGCACACAGGCTAGTGTGAGAGGGTCCCCCCCAACGTTTTTTAAGGCTACCCTCTTTATTCAGCAGCACTCTGGTATCAATTTTCCCCCTTTGGCACTGCCCAATCCTTAGAGGGTGTGTGCCACATTTCATGGTGCACTGCTGATCAGACTTCAAACAACCAGGGTGGAGACACAGTTGGGTCAAAGGGGAAGGGCTTAGGAATGTCAACTACAAAAAAATAGTCTATACATGAGTTAAAAATAAAAAACAATCCAATCAGGAAAAAGGGGACTATGTGTCTTGGTACTGAAGACTAACTATCACTGAAATTTGGGACAATCTTGAGGAGGAGGTAGAGGAAAGAGGAGGTTGGAGATACATTTCATTTTTGAGATAATCAGTCACTTGAACAGGGAAATCCATTCATAGTATATGCATTGACTAATTACATATGTCCAGTCTAAATCTGTGAACATAGATCTTGGAAGGCTCCTAAAGAACTTATTTCTTTATCAATAAAACATTACTAGTTATGATGCAAGAATACAAGAACTCATCTCAATTTCTAAGACACATAAGCAATAATAAGGGACACATGCAAGTGACATGCTATAAGCTGGATCAACTCGTGCCTTTATGGCAAACACCTTGTTGTAGCCTAGGTGATTAAGATACACACATTCAGACATACTTGGAAACATTGCCAGTTGTGTGCAGTCCACATTTGGCCACATTATTTACAATAGAAAAACCATTTCCTGACTAATTCCTTGTTCCCCTCCTCCCTTAGTCTAACAAAAGGTCTTCTTTCTTGAGTTCATGGAGGGTTTGTGTGCTCTATGCATGACAATCTTTTCACAGGAAATCTGTTTCTATTGCAGCCAAAAGGAATTCTTTTTCTGGAAACACAACCTGGAAGTGGCAGTGGGCTGCTGTTGTGATCATCTGGGCAACCAGCCTTTTGCTAGGCAGAGGAATTTCCCTAGAAATGAGTTTTCTCCACAACTCAGTTTGGATGGGGTTCTCGGGGAGGCCTTCCGTCCAACATCAATGAGGCATGACCAGGCACATTTCAGGACCTCTGGGCAGATATGGAAGAGCCTGGAAAACATATTGGAGAAACAAACAAACAAAACAACAATAGTGGGTGCTTTTCCCCTTTTAAGCTTTCCTTGACTATCCACAAATTGCCATAACTTGAGTCCAACCCTGTTGAGATAGGGTTGCACACATTAGCTAAATTACCACAGTTGCTTTGGACTGGAGACTTCCTCCTCCTCACATGGAGTTTCAGTTTGACAAGGTCTCTACCCTTCCAATGTTAAAGGCAGATTTCATACACCATACATTACGCAGAACACAAATCCACAATATAAACCTATGCATCACTTCTCATGATTCAGGCTAGTGCACATCCATATATAAAGCATTCACCTAGATGTTCATGAGAGACTTTTTACTTTGTTGCAACAGATATGAATCTTAAAAATAGAAAACATGAAATTGTGCACAAAATTGGGAGCTCCAAGGAGAGATTACCAGAGTTGGGGCTACCCCTGGATTATGAAAATGTTCACAAAAAGGGAAGAAAAACTTTTGCTATAGCTATGGAATATATGGAATTGTCAAAAATAAGAAAACCTTTAAAAACAAACACACAAAACAAAACTGAGGCCTCAATAGAACAATGCCAGCTTTAACATACATGTATGTGAGGGATCAGACCCAAAATGATTAGAGAACTGGATCAGAGAACTTAAACCACTGAAAATCAGTGGGGTGTTCAAGTTCCACTGAACCCCATTTTCCTCTGTGCCAGCTCATCTAAAATTTGTTCTGTGGGGTCTCACATAGATGTGAGAGTGGGTTTCAACAAACTTTAACAACAAAATCCTAAAAGCAAATAATAGTTAATCCTCAAACAAACAATTCTTAACAGACATACCAGCAATTCTTAAAATTACTATATAATGATGAGCATGGACTAAACTTCCTTTATATATAACAAAACAATTCTGGAAAGCAAATTCTGGTTAATACACCTTGACAAAGAAGGTTGAAATAACAAAGAGGCAGAAACGTAAAACAAGCAAATGGAAATGTGTTATCCAGTAGCAAGCCTGACCAGGACTGGAGACTGGATTGAAACACAAAATCAAGCAGAATTGGAATCCTACCATGGTAAGAACATAGAAAGGATTTTCTAAACAAAACACTCAGACCAATTTCGCACTAGAGCTTTAATCCTGGTTTAACTCTATCCCCAAACTGACTTTCTACACTAGAATCATAGAATCAGAGAAACCAACTTTATGACTCTATGATTCTATGGTTTTAGTGTAGAAAGTCAGTTTGCGGACAGAGTTAAACCAGGATTAAAGCTCTAGTGCGAAATTGGTCTCAGAAAAGGTCAAGCTCTAACAAGGTACTATAGATGAAGGCATAAAATAAGATAGATACAAATATTGATGGCTCTTTCCACAGGTAAGAGGTTCACCAAACAGCTGAAAAGGAAGATTGATATGCACAGTTCATAGATGGAACATAACTATAAGAGAGCCAGTTTGGTGTAGTGGTTAAGTGTGCGGACTCTTATCTGGGAGAACCGGGTTTGATTCCCCACTCCTCCACTTGCACCTGCTGGAATGGCCTTGGGTCCGCCATAGCTCTGGCAGAGGTTGTCCTTGAAAGGGCAGCTGCTGTGAGAGCCCTCTCCAGCCCCACCCACCTCACAGGGTGTCTGTTGTGGGGGAGGAAGGTAAAGGAGATTGTGAGCCGCTCTGAGACTCTTCGGAGTGGAGGGCGGGATATAAATCCAATATCTTCCTCTTCTTCTTCTTCTATAACTGACATTAAGAGAGCAAATGAAGAGGAGGAATTTGAGGAATGCAGAACATTATTAAAGTCCAGATTTCTAATGAAGACCAAGAGTTTTCAGGAATTCTGCCTAGTGAATTACCAACAAATCTAGAAAAGGTATTTCAGGAAACACAACACTGAGAATAACTGGATCACTGGTAAAACAAAGTATTAATTTCTCAAAACTTAAGAGAGAAGATGCACAGTGAGAGGTAGTTTTACCCAAGGAAGGGTACAGATGGTCTTCTATAACACATGCTATAACTTCAAATGAAAAGAGGTCTTGTAGAAACCAAAATTTGTGAGGTAGAATTTTAAAACACTGTTCTTTTTGGAAAATAAAAATTCAGTACCAACAACAAAAGAAATTTTTCATTGGGAAGCAGTTCAACGTAAGATAGAAAACTGTGTTAGATGTAACACTTGAAGACCACATGCTTCTGGTATGGGATATACTTAACAAAAATCACAAGAGAAATAAAATTTCCAAAAGGTTTAATACTGTATTGCTTTAGCAGAATAGATGTTCCATGTAAACCCAAAATTGCAAATAAAAACTTTTAACCCATTGTCTCAGATTTAAAAAAAACTTAAAAGATTTGTTAGGTGCACCATTTTTTTAAAACAAAAGAGATCACAAGCTTAAAAGTGTTCCACTTAAAATTAAAGCTACAAAATCTAAGTACAAGAGAAACTGATAATGGCAACTAGAAAAATATTTTCAGACTCAAAAGGTAAAGCAAAAAAAATAAATTATCAGAGGAAAAGCTTCTAATCTGGGAGAACTCTTAGCCTCAGGGCAGTTTCCAGGCAGGGTCTTTTCTCTAGCAGAGAAAGATTAGCTGTAAGTGGAACTTTGGGATGTCAGCTCCAGGCTGGAGATTTCTCAATATTTGAATTAAATTTGAAGATTATAAGGCATGCAGTCCATTTTCTTGCACATTTTCTCTCCCAGAGGCATTAGCCTTAATGTTCTGTGCATTACATTATATTTTTGGGAATGATCTCCAGGTTCCACCTGGAGACTGGCACACTTGCAAAACACAGTAATGTTTTGAGCAAGCCAAGGAGCTTTCAAACTGGCTTGCTTCTTTCAACATATGCACATCTTTCCTTTCAGGCATTTTCCTGGCTGGGAGTTGTCTTCTAGAACTACTCATTTTGTTTATGGAGACATTTGCAGAATTTCAAAAGTTTGAATTTGTATCTTTAAACCCCAAATCAGGAGAAGATGAGAATTCAGAAAAATATCTCAATTGTGCCTCCCCCCCTTAGATACCATGGGGCATATATATAAAAGATCCTTCTCTCTCTAAGGTTGGGAGAGAGAAAATTGGTTTAACGAAAGATAGAAAGAAAAGATAATAACCCTTGCTGGACAGTTAATCCCAGTATTCTCTTATCCGATCTTGATACATTTTCCAGGATACAGTTTTTTTCAGGTTAAGCAATTTTTAAACACAAGATGGAAAAGGTGATGAGATATCTGCCTAGTGGGGGCTGAGATTTTTGCACTTCTTATTTCTACAATTAAGACTAAATTTGGCTAAGTGTCTTTTCTTTTCTAAAGAGGGTCTGCAGAGGTTTTCCTAGCCAAAATCCAGTGAAAGATGCTAGGACAAAAGTTCCTTGCAAAAGAGAAAAAGTTGACTCTTGGCAATTTACTTCTCTTAAGGAGACTGGATGAGCTTTGTATCAAGAGACAAGATTTTCTTTCTGATTATGAGAGGAGAAAATTCAAGCTCTAGGTGTTTCCTTATTTGCATGTGAAAAAGGTGATACCTGGAGTTTTCCATCAACTTAGTCACATAGTTAAGATTTTCAAATGACCAAATTTCTTTTTCCCTGGCTAGTTATGGATCTGATTTATAAAAGAAGATGGGTCTCTTTCTCTAAAGACACCTGGTTGCTTGTGTTTTAAGAGGAGAGACTTGAGGTGAAAATTTTCTTTCCTTCTTAATGTCTCAGGGCACTGCATTCTAAAAAAAATATTATTCCTTTTGCCTTTTCTGGTTCTGTTAAAGATTTCAGATTGAGTAAGGAGAAGAGGATTAGCATTCCTTCCCTAATGGGGGAAGGGCAGGAGGACTGCAAATTTGCAATCTTTAACTTCTCTAGGCCAGGCTCCAATTTGGGTTGATCTTAGGCATTCTCTGTACATGCTCAGAGGCCTTTCCTTGAGCCTGAAATTTATAGAACTGAAACAGTAAATATTTAACAAAACTATTTGGTTCTGGCATTTTAAAAGTGAAAATAAAGGTACAACTCTCTGAATCTCTCTCTCAATTATGGCAATAAATTGTATTTGTTTAATTTGCATCCTGGCTGCATTTTGAAAGAGCTCAACCTAAATTCTTTTGGGCTAACTGTAATAGAGTAGCCATGCACCAACTGAATTTTAGTACTGAGATAGCTGAATAGCCTTAATTGGCTACACCACAAGAGTCTGCGAGGCATAAAAATAACATAACGAGAACATTTCTTTTCCTAGCCTAACCGATACTAGAGCCTATTATGCTGAACAGCCTCCTGGCGTAATTCCATTCGGGGAAACCCTTGGATTCCATCTGGACATTTGGTCTCTGTATGATAATATCTAGCTCTCTGAATTTATACCCAGTTAGCTAGTTATATTGAACGACGTTGTTATTTTGTATGGCTCACTAAAACCAATACTTTCATGCCTATTTTGTAAAATAAGTTTATTTTCTTTAAGTTTATTTTTGTGGTTATTTGCTTTCAGGGCCACCACAATCCGAGCCAAACTTACCCACTAGCCTTTGGAGGTGTCTACTACCAATGTGTGAAAACTGACTTGGGGAACCTTTTGCTGTAGTGGTGTGGCTTGGTTTTCTCTAGAGTATTCCTAGTAGGCAGAGACTTGACTGGGGCCTCTGTGCTAAAGGATTTATCCAGTCTGGTTGCAACCTACCTTCCTGGTGTCTCTGGGGGAAATACCAGACTTTGGACCTGTGTTGGACTATCAGTTGGCAAGTCTGCTGACCCACCTCGGCCAGACAGGTGGCAAACTTCGTCACACTAACAGAGACCTGATCTTTTGGGCAAGGCCACATTCTCTGCAGTTAGTTTTATTTCCTGAATGGGGTTGCCATATCCAGACAGGACAGATTGCTAGAGATCTAGAATGGAAATCTAAAGAAAGATGAAATCCCAAGGAAACCAGGCTCTGAGCCCTCACTCACACCAAACTTCCATTACCCTGCAGAGAAAACTGAGTCTGTAGCTTGGAACTTTGTGCTGTGATTCCAGGAGATCTCCGGGCCTCACCCCCTTGAGAACTGGCCTCATCTAATTTTAGTCCAAATCATTGCTTTTCTGTTTCTTTATTTTATTAAGGGGAGAGAGGTCTTTGTTACCTTACAAAGTCAGGTTTCTCTATTCTAAGAGACATTCAAATTTAAAAGTTAGATTTTTCTTGGTGGTGGTGGGGGGTGAGGTTTAGGGACAAAGGAGCCTTGCCTGCCCATGTGGAACTACCATTCTCTGACATTCCCCAGAATTCTGGCTTTTAAGTTCCCCATGGCACCAGACATTTAGACAAGACACTTCTAGGGAAAACAGGAGCTGCCAGTAAGGGGTCTGGCAGTCAGGGAGCCCTGGGGGTTTTCACTCCCTCTCTCTAGTGACACAGTGAGGTCACCCTACTGGGAACTGCACAAGAGAAAATACCTCTAGCTTAGAGGCTTTATCTCCTCTCATTCACACACACCACAGAAATCCTCCCAGATCCTAGCTTTTGTGCTTCAGCTCCAAAGCAGAGCCTAATAGACAGAGCTTAAGGGGTGATCAGAGCCTTTTTCTCTCCTAAGGAAAGGTAATCAGAATTCCCAGACAGTTCATACTCACAATCCTGAAAATCTTCCAATTCCCTGCACACGTTGGTTCAATCAGGCATGGGATCTTGGTTGGCAAACCGGACACCTTCTCCCACCAGGGCAGAGAGAGCTGGACTCAATAAAAAATGTGACCGTGGCGCCTAGTCCGGTCTTCCTGCCATGAGAGTGGAAGGCGGACAGCTATACAACCTGCCAAGGGGAAGGAAATATCCTAACCCCGTTCATTTCCCATTGGCCAATGCACCAAAATGAAGCAGAGGAATAACGAGGTCCGCACACATTACTGGTATGAAACGAGGTTTACTTTTGGTACCAAGAGCAGAACTTAGTCGGCCATGGGCCCTCAAAATGACTAAGTTAAAATCATTCTACATACAGACTGTTTTATTCACACAGACACCCAACAGCGCAGGCACACAGGCTTATCTGATTCAATATTCCCCACCCCCTTGTAACTCTTTCTAGTACTTTTCCATTCCTCCTATCTCCATGCTTTATCAGCTCCAGCAAGAAGCTTCTCTGAGACCCCTTTGTTATCTAATACACATCCAGAGGCCTCAATGAGGTCACTGTCTCTTACCTAATATAAAATCTTGAATTCACACCCACTGAAGGGTGTCTGTGCTTCTAACAAACATTGCATCAGACACCCTCTTTTTGAAGGCAGAAGCATGCTTTTATTCATTATCAGGGGTCCCCCTTCACCAGTCCTCCACTGAAAAATTCTTGGCTAGCACCTTGACACAGGGTGAGGAGTGGGTGGTCAAAGCTGTCAAGGGATAGAAAGGAAATGAAAAAGGGAGGCTAAGAGGCTGAGGTAAAACTGTGCAGGGGAATGGCAGTGAAGGCAAAGAAAGAGGAGGCATGGTGTTTTTTCCCCTCCTGCCTTCTCCAACAGCAGGTCAGTAAGAATTGGCAAAGCCACTACATGGCAGGGTGGTCAGTGCTGCCACCACTGCATCTACTAGCTTCATGGTTTTTCAAATAGCTATCATGAGGGAGGGTACTGAGAGTGGGCTTGTGGAGTTGTGGTTTGTTGATGAAGGGACTGGGCCATTGTGAGAGGGAGGGGGGCAACATATGGATTGGGAGGCAACTGAGCTATCTTGTATCTGCCACTCTGAAGGGAAAGACACCCCAGCCTTGGATACAAGTGGAGAAGTGAAGGGGGAAAGGGGCTCTGCTGTTGCCACAACACATTTTAACAGTCGTGAAGGCAGGAGGCAGAGTGAGTAGTGGGTCGGGTGGGAGACAGCACTCTCCTTTCTATCCCCCCACACACTTCTAAGCCTGTGAGGGGGGAAAAGTTTGAGGAGGACAAAAAGTAGCCTCTGGAGGTACTTTCCATCAAGCCTTCCCCTCAGCCTTGCTGCTTCTGTGCGAAATACAGGAGGGATGAGAACTGGGGGTGGGGAGGTTCAGACACCCCCCTCCTGAGCCAGGACCCTGTCATCTGAGTCACCCAATGCTGGTCAGTCAGCCTGGCCACCTCACAAGATTTTTGTTGTGGGGGGGGGGGGAGGAAAAGTCTAGTGTGCCTTCAAATGAAGAGTTAGAAGAGTTAGTTTTTATACCCCACTTTTCTCTACTCTAGAGAGTCTGAAAGCAGGTTACAATTGCATTCCCTTCCTCTCCCTACAACAGGCACCTCGTGAGATAGGTGGGGCTGAGAGAGTTTTGAGAGAACTGTGACTGGCCCAAGGTTACCTAGCAGGCTTCATATGGAGGAGTGGTAAATCAAACCCAGTTCTCCAGATTAGAGTATGCCACTCTTAACCACTACACCATGGTGGCATGAGATCCTCAGATGAAGGACGGGAGAAGAGAGGAAATAAAGAGAAGGAGATGGATCATAGCTGCACTCAGCTGTTGAGGCTGCGTGCATGGAGGGAATGCTCAAAGCTTGCAAGAAAGATTTTTCATCTCCTAAGAGTGCTATATACACAAACTTTGTATGCAAATGTAAGATATCCCCTGCTTTTATGGTATCCCTTGTGGGTGGAAATTAGTCTTGCATATGATTCCATACATTTTTGGGGCTTTTTTGTGGGTTCCTCAATTGCTTTCTCTACTAGGAATCAATTGCTTTTGTTTGTATTCTGAGTAAAAAATAATATTGTTAATTGGATTTGCCTGTGTCCAAAACCTATATTTCCAATACCTGGCATTACATTTTATGGCACGCATGGCCCAGTCCAACAAAGCGATATTTATGTCAGATCTGGCCCTTGTAATAAATGAGTTTGGCATCTCTGGACTAAAGTGAGGCTATCATACTTTGGTCACATTCAGAGAAGGCAAAAGTTACTGGAAAAGACAATAATGCTAGGAAAAATTGAAGGCAACAGTAAAAGTGGAAGACCCAACATGAGATGGATTGACTCAAACAAGGAAGCCATGGCCCTCCGTTTGCAAGATCTGAGTAAGGCTGTTAATGATAGGATACTTTGGAGGTTATTAAGTTATAGATTCACAATGTCAGAAACAACAACAACATACACACACTCAAGTTAATACCTTCAGTTCGCTAATAGACATCCTTGTCTTCTCAGAAACCTGCTTGTCCTGCTTGTAGAATGGTGGATGTTCTACTCAAGAGTTCTCTTTTTTTTCTGCTCTTCTCTGACTTTCCTTTGAAGACTGTGCACTGGATTGGATAGAGCTGACATTCTTGAGGCAGGAATAACTTTTGGTTTTCCTAGCCTTCATGCATAGCAAAAAAGCGGCCTTTGTATGTTCACTTAGAATAGCGAATGACAAAAGCATGAGAAGGTTTAGGACCACTGGAAACACCTGAGCTTTCCTTTCACTGAAGCTTACCCCTCCCTGGCTCACAAGTATTGAATAATTGTGTGATGGAATATACATTTTTTGAAAGGAAAAGCATTAAATGGCCCATGGAAGTGTGGCTCAGCAAACTTCATATAAATCTTGAAAGGGAAAGAGATGGGACGGTTGTTGGAAGTAAGTTTGCTGCTTATCAGCAAAGGGCAGGAGAAAATGGTTTTAGAACTAGTCATGGAAGAAGCAACAGAAATTTATCTTGCCTAAAGAGCTGGAACTCAGCCCAGAAAGAGGCAATGCTTATTATGCTAAAATAGGTGTGCTATCCTGAGGGCTTCTTGTCAATGACTTTGGCAGCCTGAGAGACTGGCATCTTTATTTTCTAAAGCAGCTTGCCAAACATGGGACCCCTGCAGCAAACGCCCTTGTAGGCTGAGGGCTGTCCATGAGCATGGTGCAATTAGTCATCCCACAATCTCTGTTGGCACATATGTCTCACTGACACCCCCCCCCAAAAAAAAAAATTAAATATAGCCCACCAATCCTGTTTTGCTGCTTACCAGATGCTTGAAGGCCTCCTTTGTTTTAATGTTAAGACATGCATCAAAACCTGAAGATTTACTCAGCCCATGGCAAGCAACACACAAGACTAGTTGGCTCTGTTCAGTTTAGAGGCTCACATTTTGAGCAGGTTTAGGATTTACTGTGGAAAAGTTGATTGGGACAATGCATATTAAACAGTGTATTATAGTCACACCTTGTGTCTGCATCAGGAAGCCTAAAGAGACTCGCTCTCCATTTTCCCCTTCATTGATTTCCAGACTATGAAGGCTTTGAGGAATGGGTGAATTACCCTTGTGAAAATTTCTTTTTAACTTGCCAGTGTAGAAGATCAGTTAAGATTATAGTTACTAATGATGGATTTGATTACCGTAATTTGCCTCCATTGAAAGATAATGTGTTCATGTGATAAGCTTGCCTAGTCTGATGCAGTTGCTCTGTTGATAGTATGGTGTGCTTGGCAATGGCCATCATAGGTTAGTTGACAAACTTTAGGAAGAAGAAGAAGCAGATATTCAATTTATATCCTGTATCCTATACTTTGAATCTCAGCGTCTTAGAGCGGTTACAATCTCCTTTACCTCCCCCCCACAACAGACACCCCATGAGGTAGGTGGGGCTGAGAGAGCTCTTACACAGCAGCTGTCCTTTCAAGAACAACTCCTACGAGAGCTATGGCTGACCCAAGGCCATTCCAGCAGCTGCAAGTGGAGGAGTGGGGAATCAAACCCGGTTCTCCAAGATAAGGGTCTATTCACTTAGCCACTACACCAAACTGGCTCTCAAGGAGGCTTGCTTCCCGCCTAAAGCAGAATCTGTGCCATGGAAATACAGTGGTGAACCTGCAAGAACTTGGAGGAACATCTGATTTTGTGCTCCTCCATTGTTTCTTCTTTCTCTTCCCAGAAATCTCTAGCATTGCCAGGGCGACCTCTTTTGTTGCCTGCCAGTGCTTGAAGTGCTGATGAAAGGAATTGGAGAAAGGGAGAGAAAGGGGCATATGCCTCTAGCTCACCCAGGTCAGTATTTTTCACTCCTGAACCAGCAACCTCACTTTCAGTGAAAATTGGGAATTATATAATAGAATGTTCTCTGGTTTGCAAAAAACAAAAAACAAAACAACTCCCCCCCCCCCCATGAGATACTGTAGAGTTTTTGCAAATCGTATAGTGGTCCATGATGGCACTTCTTGTCTTCATTGGGAATCTGGCCTAGTTGTGCAGTATCATTCCTGGGCTGAGCTACATGGTGCTTGCTGAACAGAGCCCAGTTGATGGGGAACCTTCAAGGAAATCCAGGAGACAACTTACTAGGGATGGGCACAGACCAGAAAATGCTGGTTCGGTTCATGAACAGAACTGGACCGGTTCCCGGACCAGTTTGCAAACTGAACCACAGGTTCATGAACAAGTTCACAAACCAGTCCGGTTTTTAAAAAACCCCACACAGGACTTCGAAGCTCCAAAATGGCAGGTTGTCTCCAGATCACTCTCCTCAATGTACCTACCAAGTTTGGTCAACATTGGGCTTCGGGGGGCTGAGTTACAGACACCTAAAAAAAAGTCATTCAGTGCAATGCTTTTCAATGGGATGTTACCTCTGCTGGTTCAGGAGTGACAAAAACTGACCTGGGTGAGCTAGAGGCCTTCAACGCACACAATTCCTTGCTGCGGTGACCCTCCACATGGCCCACATGTTACATGCATGTCAGATTGGGGGGGGGGGGGTCCAAGTAGCAGACCACCAAGCAAGGTGCCTCCAGGAAACTGTTTTTGTGGGAGTTGTCCAGCACCATTTTATTTATTTTTATTTTTATTTATTTGGTAACTTATATCCCGCCATTCCCACAAGTGGCTCAGGGTGGCTGAGACACTACAGTGTGGACCTGGTTAAGCTACAGGCATGAGACTCCCAGAGTACTTTCCCAGGAACCACCCACATGGCTGCAGGTGGCTGTGTCTTCCTGGGACCAGCAACCCAGCCCTGGTTACATGATGACTGATTGGGGCCAAGCCTTCCATTCTACCTGGGAAGGTGACAGGGACAACCAAGCCTGGCAACCAGGACTCACTGCACAGCTGTGGGAGGGGGCACTGGTGGACTAGTTAAGGGAATGTGTGGGAATATGTGGCAGAGGAGAAAGTATGCTTTTTTGGAGGAACAGAAAGGGTACCCCACAGCCAGGGAAGAGGGCAGTTAGCCAAGCCCCCCAGAAATCTGTAGGTAATTTGGGTGCCTGAGTGGGAGAGGAGAGTGGAAACCCCTCCAGGCAGAGACTCAAGCAATGCAGGAAGAAATGGGGTGCTTTTTGGAGGAGCAGAAAGGGGACCCCACAGCCAGGAAAGAGGGAAGTTAGCCAAGCTCCCCAGAAATCTGTAGGTAGTTTGGGTGCCTGAGTGGGAGAGGAGACAGGATACCCCCCAGGCAGAGACTCAAGCAATGCAGGAAGAAATGGGGTGCTTTTTTGAGGAGCAGAAAGGGGATGCCACAGCAAGCATGCAGAGAAAGGGCAGTTTACAGAACCCGCAAAAGTGAACAGTCCACCCCCAAATCAAATCAAAAACATGTTTTAAATGAAAAAAATCTATCCATGTTTCTCACCTCACAGCAAAAACAAAGATGGGGCAGGGGGGAGAAATGTAGCTCTGAATGCAAGGAAAAGAGAAAAAAGAGAGAAGCGATGCTTTTACTCTGGCAGTTTGTATAGAGGCCAGGAGATTCAACAGGTTTCTCCACCCACCCCAGTAATTCTCTCCCCTAAATCCACCAAGAGATACTCTTTCATGTACAAGAACAAGACTCACAAAAACCAGATGCAAACAGAGGACAGGAATGTGCCTCCAGTGATTCTATACATCCCCCTCCCCTACATCCTGAGGAAGTCAGATTGATGCC
Source organism: Heteronotia binoei (assembly GCF_032191835.1). Classification (NCBI taxonomy): domain Eukaryota; kingdom Metazoa; phylum Chordata; class Lepidosauria; order Squamata; family Gekkonidae; genus Heteronotia; species Heteronotia binoei. The sequence goes on along the minus strand of NC_083227.1, from coordinate 47,843,944 downwards.
TGTCATTGGAAATCAGACTTGCCTGTCAGCTTCGGACTGTCACTATTGGTCCCTCAATGGCTGGAAATATTCCACCCATACCCACTTTTCAGCGCAAAACTCCATGGTTGGAGTTTCTTTGCCGAGAGTGCACAAGAGGTTCCAAACCAGGCAGAAAGTTTGGAGACTTCCTGGTCCGAACATGTGATTTTTGAACTGAGCTGACCAAGCCTTGAACAAGGTAAAGTTCGGGCCAGATTTTAGTTCGGGTTCAGGTCTGTGCTCATCCCTACAGCTTACTTTCCCCTGTATTCCACTTCCTGCACTATTTCCTTCCTCCTGGCAGCCCCCATATCTTCAACTTTTCCTGCTCCCTTCTCTCCTTCCTACCCATCAAACCACTTTTTCTGCCCCCCCCTTCAGCTATATTTATTATTTACTTCATTTATACACTTCCTTTCTTCACAATTGGGATCCAAAGCAATTACATAATTCTCCTCCAGTTTATCCCAGCAACAGTCCTGTGAAATGGGTTAGGCTGAGTGTGTGACTGGACCAAGGCCACCCAGTAAATTTCCATTACAGATTCAGAATTCCAGATCCTAGTCTGAAACTTTAACCACTACATTACACTGGCTTTTTTGAGGTGGCTGCTGCTGAACAGTAATAAACAGCCAGGCATGGGAGTCACCTGGTGGTTACTGTCAGGCCTGGACCTGATAAGTCCTCCCTTGAAAGCTAAATTAACTCTTGAAAAGGCCCTGCCACCTCCCATTTCATTTTACTCAAAAAAACCAAGGCTAGAAGACTGGCAATACTGTCATGGTTGCCTAGCAACCTCATAATTTCTGACGGAACAGAAATTCATTTCTTAAAGGTACACATGCTGCCTTTCTTTTGCGCGAGGGGGGGCATTAACCTCCCAATATAATATTGCTATATATTTGCAAACTTGGGGCTTTTATCAGGTTTTTAGAAACATCTGTTTTTGTTCAGGCCCAGTCTCTTGGTTTAAGTATCCATAGGTGCTTACAATAATGATACACAGCAATTACATTTGTATGATTCAGCTCTACGAGATAAAGTCTTCAAAACAAAACAGAGATTTTAGGGAGGGAAATGGAATTATTCAAGGCACAAGTAGAATATCTGGAGAGATCCACCAGTCCCATTGAAAGATCAAACTATGTCCCTTCCACGGCCAGAAGCATAGAATTGCTGTGCATTCTGTACACAAAAATTGAGTAATGGTTTCTGTGCATCTATGATTAATGTAGGATAATGTCCAGCCTTTGGGAACAATTATATCCTGCATCAGATCCTGCCCCTCTGCAATCTCCTGCTAGCCGTGCAGTTAGTTCATTTTTTTGTATTTTTATATGTGTATGTGTGTGCATGTGTGAGCTTGTGTGCCCATGGAAGTCATGGTGACCTCTGATAACTAACCCCTACTGGGGAACTGGAGGATATTCAGGGAGGTGGCTGAATAAAGCCTGCCCCTGCCTCCTGACAGCTGTTGTTCCAAGGAGGTCTCCCATCCAAGTACTTTCCAGAGTCAACCCTGCTTAGCTTCTGAGACCAGTCAGTTCTATTTGCTGTGCTGTGGTGTCTCAGCTCCTGGGCAAGCCTAGTCATCGTTTCGCAGACCCTAGTATAAATTTGTACTCATTGTTTAAAAATGACTCCATCCTATCATTGATAGAAAAAAGCATCTACTTTGTTTCTGAAAGGACATAAATAAACTATATCATTGTAACATAACTTAGGGACCTGACAAGTGGTATCATTCCCTGCCTTGTATTTGGGCCCTGCTCCTGACCTTATCTTCAAGGCCACTCCTCTCCCAGCTAAATGCACTTCTGGTAACAGCTATATCTCCTCCAAACCTTCTATTAAGTTATGGCTGCAACCACTTGGGGACGTACAGCCTCAGCCTTCCTTCCAAGCTGGCCAGACCAACTGGGCATTTGTGGGGAGATGGCAGTTCAATCTGCTGCTTCTAGATGGTAGATCCTTTTATGGCTTCTCAGACAGCCCAGGTGCTTCTTCCTTTCCTCTTGCATCTGACCTTCTATGACTGCAGAAGACATGTGGCATTTGCTGACAGAATTTATGATTTCCTAGAATTTCAGCTGTACATTCACATTTGATGACATATGCACTCCCACTTAGTATGGTATATCTGTGCAGTTGCTATGGCAACTTTGGCTTTGTCTGTGGGCTATACAAGGAATTAAGTATCTTGATCCCTAGTTGTAACGCCTCAGTAACCTTGCATCTGTTCTGTTACAAGTAGTACATGTTATGGGAGGGTTAATTTATCATGTAATGAAGCCTTGCCTGAACCAATAGGCCTTCTCTCCCAAACAGTATCTGTCATTTTTAATAATGACCAAGTCCACCAAGAGCCTTTTTCAAAATATCAACAGCATAAAAGGTGAACTTTGATTCTTCCTCCCGCTTTTCTTCTTTTTGCAAAGTGGTCACCAGAGCCGTGTTTTATATGCTTTCAAAACCACTGAAACATAAAATCTCCTGGTATCTTGAGAAAAGGTATTTCCCTTTGTTTAAATGCAGGAAGTGTTCGATCCTGTGGATGTGAGGTTTTTTGTGCTTTGAACTGGTAGCCAGAGAACACTAGAAGCGAATTCCCCTGCTATTCCTTCTGTTGCAGGGCTGTTGCCCTTTTCTGATGTCTGATCTTTTTGGACAAGTCTTTACATAGGGAAGCCTGCTAGATAGCCAGAGGGCGAGGCGCTTCATTCGACTTATGCAAGGCAAACTGGAGTTAGCCTTAACATCTGTTACAATAAGAACCAATTAATCAAGATAAATACTGGGTAATGTGGATTAATTGAAACTAGTTTGTTGCTGCAGTGGAAGCCCTGAGCATGAGCAGGATCATTCATCAGTGAAATTAAGAGAAAAATAGCTACCTGTGAAGTAAGATGAGGAAATATTTTAATTTGCAGTGATGCTGAACAAAATGTTTGTGTGTGTGTGAAAGTACTTATGTGCAGATATAAACGGAAGCATTATCCCATATACTGATGTCTATGTAACATTAAAATGTTTCTGATACTTGAAATTAGAAAACACGATCAAAGAACAAGGGGGAAAAATCCCAAAGCTTCAGAGAATTAAAAGCATGGTAGTTCATCCCCTACACACAAAAATTAGGCTCAGCAAATGCCTTTTGGGTATAAGTGTGGCATGAAATCTTGTGTTATTTCCTAAAGGCAGGAAAGTAATCTGGTACAGAGTTCAGGTATGAAAGAGGACAAAGTACTACCTCTAGCCTTTTGCTTTGATTCCCCCAGAGAGATTCAGGACCAGTAAGGAATTTGGTACTTTCACCCCTACTAAAAGACCAGTAAAAAATCATCTGACAATGTTGAGGATACTGTTATCTACAGAAGTGGACCCTCCATAAAGAATGTCCTTTTCATTCTTTCAGACAGGTCAGTTTTCGGGAATCTTAGCCAAAATGCTTCAGCTGAGTTTTATTTCCACAAATGTGCATGGGTATATGGGATTGGAAGTGAATGAGTCCCCCTTCTTTATGTGGTATATATGGGGATTCCTTGAAACACAGGGCGTTTTCGCACTCACCTTCAGCCGGCGCGACCCCCCTCTTCACCGCGCAGGATCTGCGCTGATTTCGCACTAAAAGCCGCGGAGCAGCCTTTTGCGCCGGAAACTCCCGGCGCAAAAGCCGCTCAAACGGAAACCGCCAAAAAGCAGTTTCCGTTTGAGCGGCTTTTGTGCCGGGAGTTTCCGGTGCAAAAGGCTGCTCCGCGCGTTTAGTGCGAAATCCGCGCAGATCCTGCGCGGTGAAGAGGGGGGTCGCGCCGGCTGAAGGTGAGTGCGAAAACGCCCATAGAGATGGATTACTTTGCTAGCTCCACAGTAGCTTTTGTCTTCTGTGTAGGATCAGTGTACACTGATTGTTGCTCTTACAAATAAGTCCTTATGTACCCTTTAATTAAGAAAAAAGAAAAATGGAATATTTCACAAACTTGTTGATTATACTGCAGGATTTTCTGTAGTCCTCCACCCTCAACTTGACTATCACTTACTTGTGTAACACTTGAACAAACATGGCCTGTGATGCTTATCTTCTAACACAATAATTTCCAAAGTGTTGGGGTATGCAGCTGGGCCACAAGAGAACAGCTAGTGTGCTGGGGGAAAACAATTTAATTAGTCAGTTGTGAGCTCAAAGTACACACTTCTCAGAGTAGGCTGACAGCTATATATCTTAATGTGTCTAGGTTTGTCTCATTCCAAACAAGAGGAATGCCCAGAATAGTGACATACAGAAACACAGGTAGTCAGCATCTCCAAGGGAAAGTAATTTGGATTTTTACACCGTACACAACCCAAGTGTTTAGTGGGATAACCGAAAAAGATGGCAGCGCATGATGAGCTCTGTCTTTCCCCCTAAAAATACTTGAATGAAGTCGAATTCCCAGGTTTACAATCTAAGAAACAACTAAATGTGGCGACACAACAGTCTGGGGCAAAAGGAAATCGGCACGGACCATCGAGCCACTCAAAATCGCGGACAAAGTTGAGCCTGGGACTCACCTTCTCTGCCGCCATCACCACAGCCTAGCTCTACTGATGAGGACCATCGAAGCCGTGGCGTAGATTACGGATACATCTGAGCTACAGGAGAGGAGCTGCGGCCGTATATTACTGCCGGCCTTGGTGAGTTCCCCACAACAACTACACAGCCCGGCTCCACTGAAGCCATTTCGCGAACTGAGCTGATGGTGGCAGCAGTTGCTGTCACTGTTGAGAACTCCAGTGGAGCAGCGAGGGGGGCTCAGGGAGAGTTTTCGCTCCCCCGGAGCCGCCTGAGGGCTGCACATAGCCAACAAATCATCCAGCTGGTAGCAGAGCTTTACTGGGCTGTGCAGAGATGAATGAGAATGGTGGGACCTGCTCCGTGTTGGAGGAACTGTAGCCGGCCGAACTGTGGCTTATTAAACTGTTCCAATCTCCACAAAACTTGCTTTTTGCACCCAGACTGCACTTTGTACCTTGTACTTTTACATCTTTTGCACTTTACAACTTGCACCTTGGAAGACACTTGACGTTTTAACCCAGCTTTTTACTTGATCAATCGCCACGAGGGTGGGTTTGTAAAAAAATTAGCCCCCATTCTTCAACAAATTGCTGCTAACTGGACGAATTGTTTCTACAATTTAATTTTAGTTTATTAAATTAAATGTATAAGGTAATGAAATGTTAAATCAAATTGCATAGGATAATGAAATTTATTAAATTAAGCCTACCCGGAATTAATATGTGAGGAAATAGTATTTGCTGCTAAATTTAATTGTAGGAATTTGATCTAGGTTTATCTGTATTATTATTGATCTGATTATGTTTAATTAATTAGCAATGGTGATTAACTTAATTTTAATTAATTTAGTAGATAGTAAATAGACCTCATTTCCACCTTTCCTTGTCCTCCCCCCCTTCCCCTCCCCCTTCCCTCCAGAGAAACATTGGCTGCTAAATTAAATGTTAGAAGCTAGAAGTTGCTGATTAAATTGGGAGTAAATTGATAGTACTAATTGAAGTTGACTAATTATAATATTGAAGGTTGATAAATTTAGTTGTAGGATAAATTGGAATACTGGGTTAGACTGAACTGGTTGGTAAGGTATTGTTAACATCAAATTGGAGGCATTTTCAGATATAGCTTAGGGGCTCTCTCTGCATTGCTGCTACTATCACACCTTAGTTGGTCTGAGGTGATTGTGGAGACCACCAGTAGGAGGTGATGAATGAGCTGGGGATTCTGGTGTTCCCGGGGAGGGGAAAGTACAGCGGTGGGAACAGGCATAGATTTAAGGGAAGGAGCCTGAGATATCAGAATGCTCGGCCTCCTTCCAGCCTGCATCCCATCCCAACGGTTGCAGACAGTGGGATCAAGCAGAAGTACCCACCTCCGACATTGGTGCTGTGCAATGCCAGGTCCATTAATAATAAGACCTTGGTCCTTTGGGACTTTCTGTTAGAACATAATATGGACCTGGCTTGCGTGACCGAGACCTGGGTGCAAGATGTTACTCTCTCCCAGCTGGCTCCGCCTGGTTTCTTGGTCCTCCACCAATCACAGACTAGCGGGGGGGGGGGGGGTGGCAGTATTCATCCAGGAGGCTTACTCCTTCCGGGCGCACCCGTCTCCACAGATCACTGGCATTGAATGTGTTGGCTTGGTGTGTGAGGCAGGAGAGAGTTTGGCTATCTGGTTGGTGTACCGACCACCCAGTGCACTGTCCAGTGCCATACCGTCCCTGGTGGAGGCAGTGGCAGGCTGGGCGTTTGAACACCCAAGGCTGTTAGTCTTGGGTGATTTCAACGTCCATGCCGATGATGCACACTCCACTCAGGCAATGGACCTAGTGTCATCTATAGTGGCACTGGGACTCTCTCAATATGTAACAACTCCCATGCACCAGGCTGGGCATATGCTGGATTTGGTCTTTGCGGCGGAGTGACAGTGGGCTGTATCACTGCTGATGCAGTGCCATGGTCGGACCACTATGCCCTGAAGGCCCGTGTGAATGTACCACTCCAACCCTGTTTGGGTGACCAGCGTATTTTAGCTCGCTCGCGAAGCCAAATGGACCCCGTGTGGCTTCAGATGGCTTTGTGAGACACTTGGTCCCCTGACGATTCTCTCAATGAGCTGGTGGAGACCTGGCATAACCGACTTTCCACAGCCATTGATGAGATCGCTCCCAGGAACCCTCAATGCCCCCACTCAAAGCTGGCTCTGTGGTATACCCCGGAGCTATGGCTGATGAAACAGGGGCTGAGACGGCTAAAAAGGCAATGGCGGCGTGCTCATGACGAAGTGACAAGAACATCCTATAGGTCATTTATGATAACCTATGAGATGGCAGTCAAGGCTGCTAAGAGAGTCTATCTTACGGCCACGATTGCATCTGCGAACTCGCACCCGGCACAATTGTTTAGAACAATTTGGTCATTAACTACCCTCCCACAGGGTAATGAGAATGCTAGGGAATTGGACATAGGCTGTGAGGCTTTTGCGAATTTTTTGCAGATAAGGTCTTGTTGTTCTGCTGCGACCTCCCGGCCACTCTTGAGACAGTAAAGGAACTTGAGGCTCCATGTAATGCATGGGATGGAGAAAGTAGAGAAAGAAGTACTTTTCTCCCTTTCTCACAATACAAGAACTTGTGGGCATTCGATGAAATTGCTGAGCAGACAGGTTAAAACGGATAAAAGGAAGTACTTCTTCACCCAAAGGGTGATTAACATGTGGAATTCACTGCCACAGGAGTTGGTGGCAGCCACAAGCATAGCCACCTTCAAGAGGGGTTTAGATAAAAATATGGAGCAGAGGTCCATCAGTGGCTATTAGCCACAGTGTGTGTGTATATATATATTGGCCACTGTGTGACACAGAATGTTGGACTGGATGGGCCATTGGCCTGATCCAACATGGCTTCTCTTATGTTCTTATGTACATCTTTTGGATTACTTCACTCCACTCAGCCTTGTAGTCTGGACCCATGTCCATCCTGGCTTATAAAGGCTAGCCAGGATGAACTTCGGGTCCCCCTGAGGGAAATTGTAAACTGGTCCCTATCTGGACCTTCCCTCAGCCTCTTAAAGAGGCAATTGTCTATCCCCTCTTAAAGAAACCATCTGTGGACTTGGCCATATTGGCAAATTACCGGCCGGTGTCAAACTTGCCTTTCTTGGGCAAGATTATTGAGAGGGCGGTCGCAGTGCAGTTACAGAGCTTTTTGAATGATCCTTCCATACTGAACCCTTTTCAATCTGGGTTCCTCCGGGCCATGGAATGGAGACGGTTCTGGCCGCTCTCATGGAGGACCTCCAGAGGCATCTGGATAGAGGTGGCTTGGCAGTACTGATACTTTTAGATCTATCGGCCGCATTTGACACAGTCGATAATCAGTTGCTGACCTGCCGCCTTGCTGACGCTGGGATACGGGGGTTGGCCTTACAGTGGCTCTCCTCTTTCCTTCAGGGTCGGGGACAATGGGTGGTGATAGGGGAGGAACTGTCCTGTCGCCACCCACTTTTGTGTGGTGTGCCACAAGGGGCAGTTCTATCCCCAATGTTGTTCAACATCGACATGCGCTCCCTTGCCCAGATCGCCCAGAGGTTTGGGGTGGGATGTCATCAATATGCGGATGACACCCAGCTTTATCTGCTGATGGGCGGCCAGTCCAACTCCTCCATGGAAGATCTGACCATGGCACTTCAAGCTGTGGCAGGGTGGCTTAGGCTGAGTTGACTGAAGTTAAATCCAATGAAGACAGAGGTCCTGTACCTAAGTCGTGGTGGTCTGGGAACCGAGATCTTACTACTGACCTTGGACGGGGCACAGCTTACACCGGCACCCAAGGTCAAAAGTTTAGGGATGCTCCTGGAACCCTCTTTAAATATGGAGGCTCAGGTGGCAGCCATCGCCAGATCAGCCTTCTATCATCTACGGCTGATAAGGCAGTTGGTCCCCTACCTCGAATGCAATGACTTGGCGACAGTGATCCATGCCACGGTCACCTCAAGACTGGATTGCTGCAATGCCCTTTACATGGAGCTGCCCTTGTCTTGAACCCGGAAGCTTCAATTAATGTAGAATGCAGCAGTCAGATTGTTAATGGGCCTTCCTATATAGGAACACATTCAACCTGTGCTGAAAGCTCTGTACTGGTTGCCTATAGCATACCGGGTCCGTTTCAAGGTGTTGGTTCTCACCTTTAAGGCCCTATATGGCCAGGGGCCTGCATACAGGGGCCTACCTACTTACAATCCCCGGCCCTAAGGAGGTCAGGCTCATGACAACTAGAGCCAGAGCCTTCTCTGTAGTGGCCCCATGCTGGTGGAATTAGTTGCCGGAAGAGGTCAGGGCCCTGCAGGAGCTCATACAGTTCTGCAGGGCCTGTAAGATGGCACTCTTCCACCAGGCATTTGTGAACTAGGTTGCTGGCCACTACAGCTTGAATGCAGCATATGAACCACCACCAACAATCTGCTGTACAGCAGCTGCAGAAAGGACAACTAAGATCTGTTGTACAGAGAATTACAAATTTGGAAATGGTTAAGATCATAGCACCAAAATGTTCATATATTTATGCTTATTTTATTCTGTGTTTTATGGTTTTAATGTTATATTATCATGTTTATTCATGCATGCGCATGTCTGTGTGAGCTGCCATGAGAGCGCCTTGGTAGGGAGGGCGGGATGTAAGTAGAACAAAATAAATAAAAATACATATAGTTTGGGAATGACTGTTTCTTTTTAATTCCATTATTGTCACTGTCATTGGATTTCAGATAACTCATTTTTGCTGTTTTCACTGTAGACTTGTTCTCTTTCGGTTTTTTATGAGTTGTATGCTGTTTTTATACACATGCAGGGCTTTTTTATAGCAGGAACTCCTTTGCATATCAGGCAACATACCCCTGATATAGCCAATCCTCCAAGAACTTACAGGGCTCTTAGTACAAGGCCTACTGTAAGCTCCAGGAGGACTGGCTACATCAGGGGTGTGTGGCCTAATATGGAAAGAAGTTCCTGCTACAAAAAACGCTCTGTACACATATTGATGGGTAAAATTTGGCTCAAGAAAACAACAACAAAATGGTATGCAAATTAGAACTGATATGTTTACTTCTCATAGGTGAAGAATGGAATGAGAATGTGGATATTGGATTCAGACTTGCAAAATGTGTTCTCAGCCCAAGATATAAGAATGCATCCACTTAACATATACTAAGCAAATCAGGTTTAATGTGTTGCACACTGCCTTGTGTAAGAAGATGATGGAAGGAGTGTAGCAATGAGATGAAGTCCTTTGTCTACCAGGGTGAGCTGAATCCAGAGTCTCTTGGCTCCGTTTGTGGGAACTGAGGGAGTTTGCTTTGCGATGCCAACCATGAAGATTCCTGTCCACTCTATCATCTTAGGTATACTTTGTCATGGACAAGTAGAGGAAAATGGACTTTGTAGATTTCATTTAATGGAAACTGAGGCTGTATTAAAAGATTCTTCCAACGATGGGCAAGATAGAATCTGGAGAGCAAGATTTGGAAACAGAATGCCATCAACAGTCATAACTTCCATTGCCTGCAAAGATACAGAGATGGAAATCTCCATGTTTCTCCTTTTTTCTCATTACAAAGGAAAAATGGGGTGCTCAAAGCCCAGTTTTTATTTCTGTCAGAAATTTCTGGACTTTACTATATGGAAAGAGAAGATTGTGTTCCCTGAAAGCTATGTGTAGCACATAAATTTCGTTTGCATGCCTCTGAAGTAAAGGCTTGTAACATTAAAGAGTCTTTCTGTCTACCTAGTGAGTGTCATGTTAACTCTGGTGTGAAGCTTGGTGATTGCCTTTGATGTTTCTTGATCTTCTTTCTCTTGCATTCCATCTTGAACTATGTTTTATTAAAGTAGTGTGGGAGTTATTGACTTTTTTGTAGTTTTGCTGCAAGACATCCCATGGATAATAGATACATTCTTTGACCTCTTGGGAGAAGGTTGAGAAGTCATCAAAATATAGAAACACAACTCTTGCTGTTGGTCAGTAGGCCTCCTTACCCCTTAAGACTGGCAATCTAGCTATTGTGCTATTCTAACAGGGGGGAAGTATTAAAGAGAATTTATACTGATGGGTTGAAATGTCATCTGAGATCATAGCAAAGCCTGCTAAAGTTAGCAAGGCTTTCCTATGTTCACAAATCTACTATTGCTATTGAGATATTTTGTTCTTCCTGAGAACTGTAATCTGCATTGTTGTTGGGAAGGAAGAATGTCCCTTTAAGGGAAAAAAAATATCAAAGTTGTGACTCCAATTGAGGCAGAAGGTTCTGATGAGAAAGAAAATAAATGCAGAGAGCTAAGTGACTGGATATTACAAGACAAGAAGTGGGCAGGGTTTGTTTTTGGGGGGGGGGGTTAGCAGCTGACATATACTTTTTTATTAGAGAGCAAGCTCTGCCCTTCCATTAGGAAGAAATTTGAGAGTTCTGCATTCCTAGAAAAAATGAAATATTTACAAACAGATGCAAGTTCCAGAAGAGGATTCCTTGGGAAGCTGAATCATTTGAAGAACTTTTAACAGGTTTGAAGCTGTATGGTTAGAACTGCAACTGTGGACAATTAACAGATTTTATTATAAGATTGCATGATTTCAGCAGTGTGTGATGATTGCCAGCACCCAGGTGGGAATGTGGGAGATCTGTTTACACAGGCTTCTGCCCACTGGTGGCCAGCTGGCTAATGTGGGGAACCACACCCCAACAGCCACCGCTCAGCATGATGTCCCCAATATAATGACACCACATGGAAGTGATGTCATCATGTTGAGGTTATGCATGGTGACTCTCTGGTATTGGGGGCAAAACTGTATGGTAAGCATAGAGTTTTGCTCAAAACATCAGAGCATCGTCACACAATATCCCCAGTGTATGACATCACTTCCACATGCTGTCATCACATTGAGGAAGTTGTGTGTGATGATGTTGCCCCACTCCTCCCCTCCCAGAAAGTTCCCTCACACCCCGCCTCCCAGCAAGAGCCAGAGACTGGCAACCCTAAGTGTGCATGCTGTGGGAATGCATTTCAGAATGACATACTGTGCATTTCAGGCAGATGTGCAACTCCCCGTATTCCCTGCTTGAGCTCTAAAAATCATGTTTTGTTGCAGCAGAAGTCAAATTTGCACACTGTCAACTGGACAATGTTCATTCATATTTGGAACATATGTAGATAATGCTGATTGGCTGACCCTTCTATGTTAATCATGGACAGCCTCCACATTTTTGGAGAAGTTCTTAAACTGTAGGACCTCCCTCCCTCCGTGAACAATTGTTTAATCAAATAAATATTTCAGGCCCTTGAAAATATAGCAGAGAGCCCACTTTAGTGCTGGGAAAGAGGCAATCAGGAACAGGTAATAATCATTTGACTGTCGTTAAGATAGGAAAGATAGGGAGGGGAGCAGAACTCTGCAGAACACCTGCATCCCCTCCTGTTTCTGGGTATATCTGTATGTGGCTTTAAAAATCAGCTTTTAGGCATCCTAAGTTGCACCCAACCATCTCCCCCCCGCCCCCAACTTTTTGGAAGACATGGATCTCAGTTTAGATGAAACAAAATGTGCCAGGCAGCTGATTACCAATAACAGAGGCAGACCCAAATATTGTTTCTTCAAACAATAGCCATAATGCAGGAAAGCAAGCAAGCATGAAGCAGTGAACAATGCAAGTAGAAAAATCCACAAATGGACCATAGCTGAAAGAACCAGTAAATTGTGCAAAAGCTGCACAAAATGTGTCAGTGTTTAGATAACTCGGCAATGTTCTGCTGTGGGGAGACACTGCAGTTTATGAAACAAGTATAATTGTAACCCGGCAGAACTGTGTCTACATGAATCCCACTCCTAAATTTTCCATTTGGAGAACTGGGGGTGGTTCAGGTTAATAAATGATAGCCCTCAGTGGTTTGTCAAACAATTGTGAAATTGCTTCAAAAAGAAAATGTTTAAGGTATTATAGTTTTCAAGGTAACATACATTTATCATACCCAATGACTTTACAACTACTGGTATAACCGAATCATAATAGCTATGAACACAGCAACATTCACAGAGGCAGACTCTTCAGTGCCCTTCAAAAAGAGCAGTCGGAACAAAGGCAAGTCCTAACAAATTGTGCCAAGTAACACAAAGAAAGAGAAAGTTCAAAATATTAACTTAAAGAAGTGCAAGGCTTTATCCCCTGGGTGCTCTTCAATGGCTCTTCTTCCGGCTGCTGCTCTTGATGCTTTATTTCTCTGGCTTCAGCTTTAGACCTTCTCTCCTCAATCTAGGGTTGCCAAGCCCCTAGAGTTGGGCAAACTCTAAAAACCCGAGTGTTGCCGGCAAAGTCCCCAAAGAGCTGGATCACATTACGGTTGCCAAGTCCAATTCAAGAAATATTTGGGGACTTTGAGGGTGGAGCCAGGAGACTTTCACATTCCCTAAAATAAATAAGTAAAAAAAAAAAAACAGCAGTGCAGTTCCCCGGAATACAGTTTCATTTCCTCACCTGAACCAGCTGCACCCCCTCTCTCTCTCAGAGAGAGAGAGAAAGAGAGAGAGAGCAGCCAAAATAAACAGTTTGCAATCCCACACTTGTGTGGTCTCACTAGGGCAATTTACTCACGAGTTGCTGAAGTTCCAAGTTCTAAAAAATAACACAAGGAAACTAAAGGTTCTAGTTTACCCTTCCCTGTGAAAATGGCCTCTGAGATGATTATAAAACCAACACAGTTTCTGGACTCCTTCCCTTCCACCAGGCACATTGTTCTGCAGACTTACCCTGCCCGCAGCCTGGTCTAAGATTTAAAGGCACAGAGCACCTGTCTAGGAAAAAAGCTGTTCCCAAGGTCTTCTTAAGCCTTTGAGGTTTGAAGGCACATGGGGGCTGTTAGGGCAGCCAGCTGGCTGGGGGCGAGAAGGAGCCTGTGAAAGCGGGGGAAACCCTGCTGGGACCTGGGGACTGGCAAACCTAGATCACATAGACATGTTGTGTTTAATTTTTTTGGTATTGTTCCCTGTTTTGGGTGGGTAATTTAGGGGGTGGATGGAGAGGTGGGGCATGAAAGCAGGGAACCCCCCCCCCCCGTGGGGGGCCTGCCATTCCTACCTCAATCAAATGCCAGGCTTTCTTTGTCTTACTGCAGGCCAGACTGACTTAGGGGGAAAGTTTTAAACAATATCTTAACCATTAAAACACTAACAGCTTGACAAACTCTTTTTTTATAGGGTCTCCTGAAAGGGAAATTTGAATATGCAATTTCTCTTTGGTAAGGCACATCACATATGTGCAAAGCTATTAGTAGTTTCCTCAGTCAGGCACTTGGCCTTCTGTCTGCTGCTGCAGGCTACACTGACTGAAGGGGAGAGAGCAGGGGTCTTGCAGTTGATAATCCAGGAGCAATTTTACTAACTGCCCATACTGCAGCCCTGTAGCCAGAAATATTTTGTCAGGGGGGGGGGCACCAAGGGGGCAGCTTAGTACAGTGAAGGTGACTACATCACAGAGTTGTTGTGGTTAAAGGTTTTTTTTCAAAGTAGGGGTGGGGGGTGCAATGTGGGCAATGAGGGGGAGAGCAAGCCGCATCTGATCAATCCCCAGAAAATAAAATCAAAGGTGGGTGGGGGAAAAGAAATCTTCTACCATTAAAGGGGGGGGGGGGATAAAGGCTTCCTTTCCAAAGGCCATGCACCTTGCAGATGCCTTGATCAGCTTGTGCAATACACCAACCATCTGGCCCTGGCAGGAAGGCTTTTTTCCTCAGGGATCGAATCAACCCCAAGTAGCTGGTTGGGGAAGCTGAAGGGGCACACATGGCAGCTACCTGCTGAATGCAAAAGACTGTTTTCTCTGGCAGAGAAGGCATGCCTATGTGCGTGCACAAGTGTATGTGTGAGTAAGTGTTTGCATGGAGAGGAGGTGTCTCTCCTTCCCTCTCCCTTCCTGAGTTGCCTGTTGATTTCCTTCCAGCAAACCAGGAGGGTGCTTCCTAGGGGGGAGGGGGAAGCACAACTGTTTGGGGAGGGTGCCCAGCACTTGTGGGCACCCCCGTGGCTGTGGGCCTGCCGGACTGGGCCCTAAATTCTAAACCCATAATGTATCAAGGAGAACATTACATGGATTACACAATCCTTTTGCTGAAGTCTGCAGGCAGAAGTAATACTTTCCAGAAATTAGAAAATTAAGCAAGTGGATGAGGTGAAGAGCAATGGTGAAAAATTGTATGCATTTCTAAAGAAATGGAATGTTATGAGAAAGTAATCTCATTAGGCCCCAATGGGGCATCTTCTCTTTTGCAACTAGGGTTGCCAGCAATGTGTTAGGAAATATCTGGTAATGGGGGAGGGGAGCCTGAGGAGGGTGAGATTTGGGGAGAGGAGGGACTTTAGTGGGGTATAATACTATATAGTCCACCATCCAAAGTAGCCATTTTCTCCTGATGAACTGGAGATCAGTTGTAATAGCAGGAGTTCTCTAGCCACCACCTGGAGATTGGAGACCAAAGTTATAACAAAGACATATAGGGTGCTTTCATGCATGCTGAAGAATGCACTTTCAGTCCACTTTAAATGCAGTTGTTTGCAAGAGAATCTTGCCTTTTCACACAGTAAAATCCAGTTGTAATGTGCATCGAAAGTGGTTTGATAGTGCATTATATAGCATTAGGGATAAGGTCCATTGTGAGAAAAAATACAACGAGCTCTAGAAAGAGGCTCTGGGTGAGTGCCTCCCCATCCCTGCTGTCTTCCCACCCACTTAAGTGAAGGTATTCACTCCACCCTCACACCCTCTCACCCCGCCCCTCCAAATACCACCCACCCCCAATGGCCTCTTTCTCTCAACTACCCCTGCACCCTTGGCACTCCAGTACTCCCCCACCCCTGACATTCATTCACCCCCACCCTTGCTGTCTTCCCACACACCCCACAGATGAAACAGATGCCAGTCCCCCCCCCAGATGTGTGTGTGTGTGTCTCCATTTCTGTGGTGGCTCAAAGCCCTGAAACAAGCCTAGAATGGAGATAAGGAATTATGAGGGGTGTGGGGAGGGGCATAACAACAATCATACAGACACTGTGGGGATGAAAGCAGCTTAAATCATTTTTCTCTCCCCCTTTTGATCTGCACAACAGCCCTATGAGGTAGGTTAGGCTGTCCAAAATCATGCAGTCAGCTTCCACAGCAAGAACCTGGGTCTGGCAGACCCTGCTCTGAAGTGCTAACTGCTATATCACATTGGCTGTTATAGGGGAGGCTGCTGCTCTTTCAAAGGCCAAAATAGGCCTGGAAAGGGTCACCTCCTCTCCTTTTACTGACATAATCAAGCTTGGAATAGTATGGTTGTCTAGCAATAGCAACTGAGGAAAAATGGAGAACCTGAGGGATGGACCAATAGAGTGTGAAGGCAGCTTCTTCAGACCCAGGCAGCAACAGCAACCTCTAGATGGCCACTACCACCTGCCAGACTTGCTGCCACCTGAGGAGAGACAGTTATTTTTTCCTGCCAGGGAAGACGTGTCAGTCAAGTAGTGGGCAGGGGAGAGGAGAGAACCCAGCCAGTGGAACATAAGTAAAGTTGAGTGGTGATTGATAAGTCAGTGGG
Organism: Heteronotia binoei; assembly: GCF_032191835.1. Classification (NCBI taxonomy): domain Eukaryota; kingdom Metazoa; phylum Chordata; class Lepidosauria; order Squamata; family Gekkonidae; genus Heteronotia; species Heteronotia binoei. The sequence goes on along the minus strand of NC_083227.1, from coordinate 47,827,758 downwards.
TGAGGAAGTGAGCATCGCAGACCAATAGGAGAGTCAGAAAGCACCAACACAACTGAGCTTTTATAAATATAGGAAGTGTGAACTGAGTGCAGAGTCACAAGTAAACATCATTTTTTCTTCTTCTAGTGTTTATGTGAGCAGATTAAAGTGAGGACTACAATACTCTGAAAGTGAAAAACAATAACAGCAAAAGCAAACCAATGAGTTTATAGTGAGGAAATAATTCCCACTACAATGTGTATGAGCTGAAGTAAAAGAACAAATTGAACTGATAAAAAGTGGTCGCAAGAAATAGAATACCAGTTTTGGGTTTTGTAAGCATGTAAAACACTAGATTATATCATTCAAGTTTTCTTTTGGTAGGGAGCCAGCAGAGAAATTGAAGTATGATACTCAGATGAATTTGAGTACAGTAACCTCCAAGTACCAACTGTAGCTATGAGAACCCCACTTGCCTGGTATACATGTCCCTATATAGAGTCTACATATCTTAAAGCTAAGGTTAAAAAAGCTACAGGATCACTGCAACTGTTGTTTGGAAAGGACCCACAGAATGGTGGAACCCTTTAATAAGAACAGAAGCAAAAGCCTATATGCAGATTCAAAGGAATAGAGCAAATACTATTTAAAAAGCCACAGCACCAGGAAATATTTAATGGCATGACACACCTTAAATATTTATCAACATGAAATGCATGAACTGGATTTGGGAAAATCCACAGGTCGGATGTAATTTCTTTGACTCCTTAATATCCCCTTGGGGAGATCCTACTTTTGCAGTCTGCATGTAACATAAAAGTCAGGAGGAGCCAGGATCTTTCATATGAAAGGGAAATGCAGTAGATATTTGAATGTGTTTAATGGACCTTAAGTATTGCTGATATTCTCATAAAATCCTTCCTTTCATTTATATTCTACCCTTTCTTCAAGAAGCACAAGGCAGCATGGTCTTGCCAACCCAAACTGAAGCCAATAGTAGGGTTGCCAAGTCCAATTCAAGAAATATCTGAGGACTTTGGGGGTGCAGCCAGGAGACTTTGGGAGTGGAGCCAGGAGACATTGGGGCGGAGCCAGGAGCAAGGGTGCGACAAGCATAATTGAACTCCAAGGGAGTTCTGGCCATCACATTTAAAGGGACAGCACACCTTTTAAAATGCCTTACTTCCATAGAAAATAATGAAGGATAGGGGTACCTTCTTTTGGGGCTCATAGAATTGGACCCCCTGAAACTTGGGAGGTATTTTGGGGAGAGGCACTAGATGCTATATTGAAAATTTGGTGCCTCTACCTAAAAAAAAGCCCCCCCCCCAGAGCGCCCGATACCTCCAGATCAATTCCTCATTATACTCTATGAGAATCAATCTCCACATAGGGAATAATGAAGTGCCCAGCAGACATTTCCTTCTCTCCCCCCCCCCCCCCCACTTTCTGGTGACTCTGAAGGAGGGATTGACATCTCTACTCACGAGTTGCTACCAACTTCTTCAAAGTAACACAGACACACCATCCCAAGAGGAAGCCTTTCCAATCGGAGACTGAAGCTTCTGGAGGTGGAAAGTCACATGGTGGCTGTGGGGGCAGGGCTTCACCCTGCTGGCCAGCTGACTGGGGGCAGGAAGGAGCCTGGGAAAGTGGGAGAACCCCCTCTGGGATCTGGGGATTGGCAAGCCTAGCCAATAGGCTTAAAAGAGTGCAACTTTATTTCAAATATTTGTAGATCTTAGGTTACTATCTGCATTATCCTGTTATAGGCCCATTTTCTCAAGGAACAGTGTATTGCATATCTTATCCGGAAATGGCTCTCAATTTGATGGGCATGAATTTTAAAATGTGGTAGGAAATAGAACTTTAAATTTGTTTCACAATGTTCAGATTGTTTGCATGGCCTTGTACAAAATGTGGTCAGAATAGCCAAAAGCCACTGATCCAGGGCAAGATCCAGTGCTAAATTGAATGGTGGTATATATGCTATATGGAAAATTAATTTTTGTTTGTTTGTTTTAGAGGGATCTTGAGAGGGATCCTACTGGGTATGGCTCAGAAAAAAAGGGGGGAGAGTTGAGTACATATAAGTAACCATTTTTTATTATTATTAGTATGACAGTGCTGAAGCCCAATGATAAACTGAATATAATTGATGGTGCACCCTGAAGACAGAGGGCACAGACAGATGAGATTAAAAGGCAAGAGCTTCACTGTGTTCCAGAACAGGAAAACTATGAGAAAATGGATTCAGACCTCCCCCTTCCAATATGAAGCAAGGTCATGTGGATCAACTAGACCTGGGGTAGGCAGCCTATTTTGAGCAACATCTATCTGTGAAGGCAAACTGGATGGAGGTATACTTGGCCAAACATGCCTGGAGCAAACCAAATTCCATTGACACTGGTGGTAGCTCAGAGAGTTGCTTCAGGGAGGCAATGATGAGCATATGCCATGTCTGTTGCCATCTCCTGCACAATTGGTGCCTTGGCTGCCCAGGGTGCCAGTTTCAGCACATGTGCTGGTGTACCCATAAAGTAGACTGTGAGGTTTTCAAAGATTATTAGAAAAATGTTAACCATGGCCTTATAGTGATATGTTCTCTATAATTCACTTCTACTTTTCTTGATTAGATGCCAGAACTATAAATCATTTGTTTGAGAAGAGATATGTAGGGCATGCAAACTTTCACTTTAAACATATGTTTGAATTAGAAGACACCTCCCAGTTGGACTGATCTGAATATGAGGAAAGCATCAATTGTGATTCTAGAAGGGCTGAAGAAAAAGTAAAATTCACTGTTTTAAACATGCCTGACAAATGGATAATATAATCTTGTGAGAGATATTTTAAATAATACACACTGATTTTGTGTGTTAGCTGAGTCTAACTAGGTGAATCAGACTGTTAACCTGAAAGGCACAAATTAATTTCCTTAGATGTATTTTTGATTGGTCTACGAAGCAGCACTTGATCTTGTATCATCTTTTGCTTTTTTTCTTGATTGTTTCAGTGCTCTGGCGCAATCAGGTGAGTGTTTTCCATCTCCTCGTGAGTGTGAAACATGCTGTGGGCTTTTGTTGCCTGTCTCCCTTCCTTTTATCTTAAATTACTTGTCCCCAAGAAACATGCAGGACTGAATGTGGTCAGGACACTTTCTAATTTAAATCTTATTTTAGAGTAGGTCTAAATACTCAGCACGATACATGGTATGCTGTTCATGGTGCTATGCATCCCCATATACTTGTATGTTTTTGGTTTTTTACTTCCCAGTGTGCCCGCAGTAAAATTAGGTACTTGCATGATTATGCTGAAGTACCTGAAATTTCCATTTGTGAAAGGCCCCTAAGCAGAATTTTCAAAGTTAATTTTCATTTCCATATTTTTGCCCTGTGTAGTAGATACAGTACAGAACTGTCCATTAGTACATTTTAATACATTTGAACAAACTGTATTTTCTCATTGAAACAAAGGATTTAATATAGAAATTCCCTGGCAGATTACGTGTCTGTCAGTGCATTCAGAGCTGGGATAATTTTTTTCTCACACTATACCTGCATTTCCTCTGAAAACTCCAATAGCCTGTTTGCTAAAGGCAAATACAATTACTTTAGGGTATACTAAAAACTTTGTTCATGTGCCAAAAAGAACAAAAAAAAAGATATTTGAAATGACATCTTCTGAATTACCCACCAAAGGAAGTGGTTAAATAAAGTCTCAGTATAGCAAACAGAACCTTGTGCAATGGCGTACATTATGGTGTGAGAGTTTCTTTAGGCCTTTTGTAAGTGATATTGAAAAGATTATCTTTCCCTAAGTGCTGATAATGCACAGGGAGTTTATGCCTTTATTACTTGCTGACAATATGGTAATATCACTACATAAATCCACTTTGACTCCCAATTAAACTTCAGAAAAGTAGTTAGGTTTGTCCTTTAGGAAGACAGAACATCAGTGTGTATAACAATGACAAATGCACAAAAATAGTTAGGAAAATGTAACATCTATTGACAAAGTGCCATATGACATTGGTATTACTTTAGATGATGTTAGGAAGCTCTATATGTGTAATCTGAAGAAACATTTTAACTGTAAAACAACATTGTTCTGCTTCTGTTGATCTGTGTCTTAAATAACCCATCATGCCTAAACAGTGATGAAAAATTATTTGGAAATGGGTTGTCCAGTGTTGTTTTTTGATGAAACCTTGTTTCCGTTGAGCTGGGTGCTGGGGAATCTGAGAGTTCTGAGGCATGTTCTTGCTTGCCCAACAAGTCTGATCTTTTCTCTGCACAACAGAGCCACAGAGGAGTTCAGGTTGGTCTGTCAAGGCTTATCATCTTGGGATATCCCTGTACACAAGACACTGGGGAGTTGTGTGACTGGAACCTGGGTAGCAATGGGGCTGAAGGACCATTTCAGGTTTGGGAAATGGTGCATGGGAAAAGGCTTAAAGCTCCCCTTACCTCATGCTGTGGTCCCAGTTGGAATTGGACCCCTCTTATCTGATGTTTAGAGGGATAAAAATCTGGAAGCTGCATTCACAGAACACCCATCATCTCTTCTTGAAACTTAGGGCCTCTATTGACTAGAGGGGGAACTATGCCTGTTGCCAATTTGGTGCCATTATCTTTTAAAATGGCTGCACCAGACCCTTGAATTTATTCCCCTATTGAAAATAATGGTCCTGAAATTCTAGAACCCCCCCAAAATGGATTAGGATTTTGAAACAGTCATCCTACCATTTTGAAACAGCCATCCTACCTGAAGATCATTGAAAAATGTTAAAGCCATCCTCCTCAAATCCTGGATCCAAAATTATAACAAAATTGTTCTCAGAAAACACCCCTAGATGGTGTTGCTCTCATGAGGGTTACCCATGTAGGGTATCTCTCTGAGCCTCCCTGTAAAGGAGAGGGGTAAGGATACTGGAAAACCCTATGCCTACATTGCTCAGAGATTCACTTCTTGACCTAGCTCATCCTCCCTGTGGGGCCAAGCAAGGGTGGACGGAACCTAAAAATATATAGCCACAGCTTTTGGCATAAATGTATGTGGCATTCAAGCCTCCATATCTTTCCTAAAAAGTGTGTGTGGGGGGGGTTCCTCATCATAGGTTTTGAAGACTATCTCTCTGCTCTGGCTGTTTGAGTTAGGAGGATGAGGCCTCTGTTGTGTCACACGGATTATCTCTCAGACAAGTTTGTGAACTTGGAAGAATGTGTAGCTCCTCTGAAAGCTTTTGATACAATTTCTTCATTTTCCTCTTGGGACTCCCCCTCTAAATACTCCATCTGACTCCCTACACTACTGGAGGATACTGAAGTACAGTGTCAAATTCCTGTTCTCAGACTGACAGCTATTCACAAAATCATGGCCATCTCCTGAATCGCAGTAGATTACTTATGGTCACCCCTTTGTTGCTGTGGTAGGCCTGTTCATGGTTACAAGATGCCTGGCCAAGCTTCTCCTAGAATTGCCATGTCACCTCTAATCCAACCAAGTACGTGTTTTGCTGGGGTAGTACTTCTGAAAGGCCAAGAGTCAGATTTCTTAGTGGATCTTGACTGTGGTATTAGTACCTGCATGGCACCTTAGAAACAATTTAATTAGGGCTAGTATCTGCATAGATGGGAATGGAGAGGGAAGGGAATGAGCCACCTCAGTTATTGTGTCCATAATGACCAGAAGACATCAGAGGACACTCTCAGAGGGATGTCTCTGGTTAAGACTGGGTTGCCAGGTCCTCCTTGGGCCACCGGTGGGGGATGAGGGGTAATGTTGCCAGATCCAGGTTGGGAAACTCCTGAATACATGGGGATGGATCCTGGGGATGACAGGCTACAATGCCATAGAGTCTGCCCTCCAAAACATCATTTTCGCCGAAGGAACTGATCTCTGTAGTCTGGAGATGACCTGTAATTCCAGAGGTTCCCCGGCTTCCACCTGGAGGTTGGCATCCTTACTAAAAGCCATCATATGAAAGGCACTTTTCTTGACTCCCTCCTTCCACTGTTACCACTGTAGTAACTGCACCCTGTTTCTACTGCAGTTCCTCTTGTGAGCGCTGCTTCTGTGAATATCACTAGTCAGTATTCTTCCAATCCTCCTAATCCCGATTTAAATCACTTGGAATGCCAGTCTGCATTTGGGACTGGCAATGTCAGTTCTCATTCTAGTTGTAGTGCCAGGCCTTTTTTTGTAGCAGGAACTCCTTTGCATATTAGGCCACATACCCCTAAGGTAGCCAATCTTCCTGGAGCTTCCCGGAGAGCCAGTTTGGTGTAGTGGTTAAGTGTGCAGACTCTTATCTGGGAGAACCGGGTTTGATTCCCCACTCCTCCACTTGCACCTGCTGGAATGGCCTTGGGTCAGCCATAGCTCTGGCAGAGGTTGTCCTTGAAAGAGCAGCAGCTGTGACAGCCCTCTCCAGCCCCACCCACCTCACAGGGTGTTTGTTGTGGGGGAGGAAGGTAAAGGAGATTGTGAGCCGCTCTGAAACTCTTCGGAGTGGAGGGCGGGATATAAATCCAATATCTTCTTCTTCTTCTTCTTCTTACAGTAGGCCCTGTACTAAGAGTCCTGTAAACTTTGAAGGATTGGCTACCTCAGGGGTGTGTGGCTTACTATGCAAAGGAGTTCCTGCTACAAAAAAAAAAGCCCTGAGTTGTGCCACCTGCATATTCCTCAACGCCCAGTGACTCTGCAGCTGGCTCAGCTTGTCTTACAGTAATGATATCATAGTCTGTGGCTGATGGCCAGCTAGAGTCACTTCTGTGCTTTTAGCAGTGCCAGCTGCATCAGCTGGCTCTTCTCATGAGATCTGAAAATACTGCAGATGAGAGATATAATTAGTTTGGTCTATTATATTCTAGCTCTAGTAATAACTACCCTCAGAGGCTGAATGGGAATTGAGGACTGGACTATGGATGATAAGCAGTTCTTCAGTTTGTAGACCATCCAGTCTGCAAATATGTGTTTACATTGAAATGTATGGATTGAAGCCCTATTTATGGATTTATTGATTGAGTCCTTTGGATTTTGGAGCCTTGGGCATGGGTTTAACTGGTTTGTGAGTTGTTGCCTGTTGTAGCCAAAAGAGATGAACCTAAAAGTGAACAATATTTGGAACACTGCATACTTAGTCCAGCTGTAGACATCTTTCATTTTGGAACTACAGCTTTGTGTGGATGTTAATTTGGTTATTTTGTGTGTGTGTATGTATGTTTCTGGTGTGTGGGGGTATTGCAGCAGGCTGTCTGCATGCCCAACCTCTCATGTTCAGGGAATGAATTGGGACCTACAAATATAGGTTCCATTTGTATATGGTCTGAACACTCATATTTGTGCCTAGATGGGGATGAAGGGGCCTGCAGAGAGATACAATCTCTTGTCTCATTGTATGTAATAGATCCTGGTATAGGGAGGGAACCGTTTTAAATGCTTCCAGAGAATTTCACATATTTATCTCTTGTTTGGGACTGTCATGAACTATCCGGAGCTGAAACATAAGGTACTGATATATTGTCAAACATAGAAATGGATTCACCGTGTACTCAATATGCCAGACATCTGCATTGCACTTCCATTGAGGCTTCTCATATGATATATTTTATCATTTTATTTATTTTACTTATTTCATTTATTCCACACACTTCTCCCCATTGAAGACCCCAACTTGCCTGCATCATTCTCCTCCTCTCTATTTTATCCTTGCTGAGAGTTGTGTCAGCCCTGGACAGCTCATGGAACTCACCCTGATTGGGAGACTGCAGCTAACAGTAGAGAAGAGTGACACAGGCAGTTGGAGAGTTGGCTGGAGAAGAGAGTAGTGACTTGGGAGACTCTCCAGTTTGAGAAGAGTCTAAAAAGCTGAGTCAGAGTTTCAGAGCCAGTGTGGTGTGGCTTTGGAAAAAGGATAGACTCTGGAGGAGACTGTTCCAAAAGTTTAATCAGGCTCTGTGTGTAAAGCCAAGAAACACAACTTGAGAAAGGAATTTGCTCTCAATTTATAAACTTAATATCTAGTGTGAAGAGACTGTCAGTCTGGAAGATAAAAATTTGGCAAATGGTTTGAAATGGCATTGAAAGATCCTAAACACACCAAAAGCCCTGGTTATTGGTCTTAAAGAAAAGATAATAATGATCTTGCCAAAGAAAAGGGTCTAGTAGGAAAACCCTAGTCTTTTTATTTATTTATTTATTTATTTTATTCGTGATTTATATCCCGCCCTTCCCACGAGTGGCTCAGGGCGGCTTCCAGAAATTGGTCAAACTTAAAAATTAAACAATTTAAGTATATAAACAATTAAATATTTAAAACAGTTAAAACTTTAAAAACCAGTTAACATTTTGATTACATATAAACAGATGTCTGGCCAAGTTACATCGAGTTTTCATCCTAGCTAGGTGTAAGCTAGCCGGAAGAGGGTCGTCTTACAGGCCCTGCGGAACTGAACCAGGTCCCGCAGGCCCCTCACCTCCTCCGGCAGCTGATTCCACCATGTGGGGGCCATAACAGAGAAAGCCCTTTCTCTGGTGGATTTCAAGCGGGCTTCTTTCGGCCCGGGGATAGTGAGGAGATTTTGTGTTCCTGACCTCAGTGCTCTCTGGGGAACATGTGGGGAGAGACGGTCCTTCAGGTAGGCAGGTCCCAGGCCATATAGGGCTTTAAAGGTAATAACCAGCACCTTGTACCGGACTCGGTATATCACTGGAAGCCAGTGCAGAGTCCGAAGACCCAGCCGAATGTGTCCCCACTTTGGGAGACCCAATAACAGCTGGGCCGCGCCATTCTGCACCAGCTGCAATTTCCGAGTCCGGGACAGGGGCAGCCCCATGTAGAGGGCATTGCAGTAGTCCAACCTCGAGGTGACCGTAGCATGGATCACTGTTGCTAGGTCGTCACGCTCCAGGAAGGGGGCCAGCTGCCTTGCCCGCCTAAGATGAAAAAATGCGGACTTGGCAGCGGCTGCTATCTGAGCCTCCATCTTCAAGGAAGGCTCTAACAGCACCCCCAAGCTCCTGACCCTGTCCGCCGCCGTCAACGGCGCACCATCAAAAACTGGCAGGGGGATCCCCCTTCCCGGGCCGCGGTGACCCAAGCAAAGAACCTCTGTCTTCGTAGGATTTAGCTTCAGTCCACTCAGTCTGAGCCACTCAGCCACGGCCCGTAGTGCCCGGTCAAGATTTTCCGGGGCGCAGATCGGCCGGTCGTCCATCCGTAGATAGAGCTGGGTGTCATCAGCATACTGGTGACACCCCAGCCCATACCTTCGGGCAATCTGGGCAAGAAGCCGCATGTAGATGTTAAATAACATCGGGGAGAGAACCGCCCCTTGGGGCACACCACAGTCGAGTGTGCGCCTCCGGGATAGCTCCCCCCCAATTGCGACCTTTTGTCCCCGACCTTCCAGGAAAGAGGAAAGCCACTGTAAGGCCAACCCCTGAATCCCCGCGTCGGCGAGGCGGCACGTCAGTAGCCGATGGACGACCGTGTCGAACGCAGCCGACAGGTCTAACAACATCAGCACTGCCGAGCCACCCTGATCCAGATGCCTACCAATTCCAAATCTCAAACACTATGTAAATATTGATTCCCTTCCTTACCAGTTTGCTCAAATAACTCTGAAAACTGTTTAAATCTGTAAGTGTGCCTAAACTGCCATTTCTGAAGAGGGAATATTGAAAAACCAAAGCAACATAAGTGTGATTGTTTTGGAGGTTCTTAATTAAATGGTCACATTGATTGGTTGCAGCGGTGGGCTATCAGAGTTGTCAGCACTGGGCATGCTCCCCTTGCTTGTCTGTTGGGCTGGAGTGCCTGCCAAGCTATTGTCATGGGGTAACCTGTCAGAAGTCTCCTGTCATGTCTGCATTTCTGTCACTGCATCACTTAAAATGGAAAACTCTGATTTCCACTGGTCTGGTGGGGTTGCGGCGTCCACCAAATTGTCATCATGGGGTAACTTTGGGGAGTCCCTGTTGAAACTCTGGGGATGTCTGTCTCTTTGACCTTCAGAACCTGCCTTTGGAGACTGAGGGGGGGCACTGCATACAAAGAGAAAATGCTTGCCTTGCTTCCAATGTCTGGCTGGGGGTAGGGTCTGCCCAGGTGAAGTTTCCCTGTGAGTTTGGTGTCACTGGCTTCTACCTAAGTAATTCCAAAGACTCCTGGTTGTAACTACAGCTGTCTTTTCCAGAGAGAGCACTGGGGAGACTTTTTGGGAAGTTCATAACTGGGACTCCAGACATGTAATCCACCCCCAACTTGGAAAGATTGTAGAGGAGTGGGTAACAGAGGGAAGTTCCCTGTGCATTTGGTATGTCTGGCTTGCAGGAGGTCCATTCACTTTCGAAACTGTGCCTGACATTTCCCCCAAAAGCACTTCCCTGGCTTGACTTAGTCATGTTGAGTTTGCATTGCCACAGTGGCACTGTTTCTGCTAGGCACACTGCACTAGTTTTGCTGGGATTGCAAATATGCCTCCCCTCCACCTTTAGTTTCTACTGGAATGACTCTTTGGAACTTTGATTCTGTTCTGGGAGGCTTCTATTGCCCTTCCTTTCTTCTTTTTTTTCTCCATTGAAAACAATGGGGGATGGGACTTCTTTGGGGGGCTATAACATGGACCCATTAAATCCAATCATCATTAAACTTGGAGGGCAGGTAGAGGAGAGTCAGCCAGAAATCCCCTGTCAATTTGGTGTTGTCTCTAGCTTGCACAGGATCTGTTCTTTACACTCCTGAACCTCCACCTGTCATAAATCCAATCCAGACCCCATAAATCAATCTTCACCAAGCTTGGAGGGCTGGTAGAGGAGAGTCAGCCAGTCTGCATGTTTCATGATTCTAGCTCACCGGGGGGAGGGGGGCATTCCACTGCATCATGAACTTTACAAATGAAACTATTTTGTCTAACATTAAAAAGTTTGTGACGGTCCATGATCCATGAACTGCACATGCCACAAACCATGAACCAAACTGCATTTCCCTGGTTCATTCTCATGCCTAATCACTCTTCATTCTATAACATACATGCATCACAAGAGCTGTGGGACGTAGTGTCTGCCACAGTCATCAAGGCAGGAGTGGAACTTAGGTTGTCACTGATTCCTTGACTTTGGTCTTTGAAACAAACATGGCATGAGTAAAGAAATGACTACAATGAATTCAACAGTGGCATGGACTACTGTGCCCTTTTGTAGTGCTTGCAATTCTTATGACTTTGAGTAATCTTAAAAACCTTTTGACCAAGGGTCAGGGAAGAAATGACTGAAATTGCTCCAGAGGTGGGTTACAGAAGAAAGTACATTAAATACAACAGAGATAATATTCTAGTCAGATATTTTGTTCCGCACTGGAAAAGGTCTAGCTAAAATATCATCATGATGTTGGGAGACCAATCTCCTTCCATACAACTCTTACTACACCTCCAACCATCATCTTAGATGACCAAATCCATCTAAGGCAAGAGGAAACCTTGGGAAAGCTGACCCAAGTGTCCTGCTTTGCCTCTAAGAGTCTACCCCATCGATGACATCCCTCCATAGGCACAATGGCACAATGATGAATGCCAATTCACATAAAGAACATTTAGAAAAATAAACAGTGAGAAGAAGTGAGGAGAAAAGCAAGTGTTCTGCCGTTAAAAATGGCAGATGCCTTCTGCTTTCCTCTCAACGTGACAGTTCATTGCAGAGCTCATCCTTTGGTCTACAGAGTGTCTTTTGACTTTCTATTTTCTATTTGATCTTTTTTTCTGTAAAGCACCTAGATATGAGCCAGGGCCTGCCAGCTTTTGCTGCATTTATAGCATTCCCCTGTTCTGCCAAGAGAAAGTACTAAATAATGTGTTAATAGAAGCCGCATTGGGAACCTTTCAGGTGCCATAGCAATTGAAGCAAAAGTAATAGTCCTGCTGAATTCATCAAGTTCAAACAAGTTTGATATTTTCTTTCCTAATGGATTCTTTCACTTAGCTGTGTTCATTATCAGTCTCAGAAATAATCAGGTGCATGTTCACACTGTGAATGTAATTCCTTCACAGTCATTCCTTTATCTTGAGTGTAGACAGGGAAGGGTCTTTTCATTGGAATATAGGAAATAACTTCTGATATCAATGTTTGCTGTGATGAATGGTTGTGAACATGGAGAGGGGGGGGGGTTACCATTAAGTTGCAGCTAATTTATGGCAACCCCATTTTCAAGGCAAGAAACATTTACAGATAGTTTGCCATTGCCTGTCTCTGCATCGTGACTCTAGTATTCCATTGTGGTCTCCCATCAAAATACTGATCATGGCCAACCCTGGTTAGCTTCCAAGATCTGACAAGAGCTGGCTGGTCAGGTCAGGTCAGGTCAGGTCAGGTCTGCCTGCCTGCCTGCCTGCCTGCCTGCCTGCCTGCCTGCCTGTCTGTCTGTCTGTCTGTCTGTCTGTCTGTCTGTCTGTCTGTCTGTCTGTCTGTCTGTCTATCTATCTATCTATCTATCTATCTATCTATCTATCTATCTATCTATCTATCTATCGTCTGTCTTTCTGTCTTATTCAAGGCACATTCAGTGCTAACATCTGGCAAGTGTTAGGGTTGCCAACCTCCAGGTGGGGCCTTGAGATCTCATGGAATCACAGCTGTTCTAAAGATGTCAGTGATCAGTTCCCCTGGAGGAAATGGCTGCTTTGGAGGGTGGACTCTATAGCATTATACCCAAGCTGAGGTTCCTCCCCTGTCTTCCCCAGGATCTGCTTCCAAATCTCTAGGAATTTCTCATCCTGGAGCTGGCAACCCTTGTCCTGGACACTTGAGAGGAAACAACGTATGATCCAAAACTCAAGAGTCTTAAATCACCTTCTCTATTATTCTCTTACTGAATAGAAGATCAGCAGAGATGGTGAATTGCCAGGCATCTTTTTAATCTCTTCCAGCTATCATGGGAGAGCCATGGTTTTCACATTATAACTTCCATTTGCTTTTATTGGGATTCATGGTTTGGTTCTGGGACACACTGATCTGTAGGCCCGAGGAGGTGGTGAGATGTATTATAGAAAACCCTGTTCTGAAACAGTCGTTATTATAACAGAGGTGCTGATTTTTTTGTTTCCAAACATATCTACATTTGCCAAAGCTGAAAGTGTGGACATTGTATGTACAGCAAATATGTATTTTGCTTACCAAAACTATGTGCAGCTTCACAATCTGGATATCCTTTCAGGTATGGCAATTAATTACAAAGACATAATTGACAATGATCACATAAGCTTTTCCTGATGCTGAAGTCAAGGATCTAGCACAGAGCATATTTTCTCCAATGTAGATGCTGATTTTCCTCCCTCAGCCTTTCTTCCTCAGACTCCCATGGTAAATGCAAATCAGTCACTGCTAAAGTCGGTTAGTTCTCTTTGCTTCTCCAAGCCCATTCTGGCTTCAAATGGGCAACAGATCTGTGAGTGACTCATCCCAGCATCTTTTCAAGTTTAATTATATCTGCTCAAAGAGCAAGGAAGGGGTATAATTCACCCATACACGCTACACAAATTAAAGTCAGGGCCCCTGCACAGTTATATTCATTTAAAGAAATCAAAGGGTACCCATTTTTTAAGGGGGAGAGGTTGCTAATAACAGCACAGAAGGCCTGGACTATTTCTGAGCATATAGGAATGTCTTTCCTCTCCAGTGTTCCCTCTAAGCTGAGTTGGTGTGAACTAGCTCACAGTTTTTTAGTCTCCAGCTCACGCATTTTTGTCTTAGCTCGGGAAAAATGGCCCTCGATCAAACTAACTTATGCAGTAGCTCACAGCTTTTATGTCAGTAGCTCACAAAGTAGAATTTTTGCTTGCCAGACTCCACAGCTTAGAGGGAGCATTGTTCCTCTCCATGGCTGAACCTTATCCAGCCCTTGTGTCCCAAATGAGGTAAAAGGCTTCACTCTCTGCATTCTCAGTCTCTTCTCAGGCTGAGGAACAGCAACTCAGGTGACAGCATAAATTTGGCAATGCTCTGTGGGGGTGAGCAAGCTGGTCACGGAGAAATGGGAGAAAGACCATACACACCCCTTTGGGCAATTTGATCTTTTCCTGGACAGCTGCTGTAGTGGTAGTTATACCTCCTCTTCTCTAGGGCCCATGTTGTTACAACAACAACAAAAGGCCATTCAGGAACCAGAATTTGAAGTTCTGAGTCAGTGTATTAATTACACACAGCTGCATGGGTTCAGTCTCCTAATAGTGAGATGAACACCCACTCCCTGCATACAAGTCTTTTAACTACTTCATAATAGGAACTAATTAAAGTGCAAGCTGGTTGAATTTTACTGTTATTGGGGCTCATGTTAACTTTTAAATGGGCTTAGCCTTATCTGCCGTACATTCAGTCATGTTACATTTGAAGCTCTTGCATACCCAAGCCTGAAAACTTTTTTTTTCAGAACTGCATAAATTAGGCTAAAACCTGTTCCCATATTAATCACCAAATTCCTTCTCCTTGCACCTTACTGAAAATGTGACAGTCTCATTCAGGTGCTGGGATGAGGATACAGAGGCTTTGGAAATGGGTTGGGGTTTGCCACCCTCCAAGTGGGGCCTGGAGATCTCACGTTATTACAATTTATCTCCAGACAACCAAAATTGGTGCCTCTGGAGAAAAATGGCTGCTTGGACTCTATGGCATTATGCCCTGCTAAGGCTCCTCTAAACCCCACCCTCCCCAGGCTCTGCCCCTCCCCCCAACTCTCCAGGTGTTTCCCAACAACCTTAGCAACTGGCAACCTTAGCTGTTGGAGAGGATGGGCCCCTGATTTCTTTCCCTGAAATGTGGCCTGCAGCTCTCTGCTTACCCATCTCCCCTGTGACAGCAGCTGTTTCAAGGGGAGAACCACTTGCAAACCATGAGGCAATGGCTTTCTCATTTTTCTGTAACATTGGGTAGGTGTCCATTGGGGAACATCACCCAGAAGAAGCACAGGTGGCATGTCAAAGATCCACATGTGACTCCTGAGCCACTGAGCATCACAGCAACATATCGTTACAATGTTATAATGCTGTAGGGATCTAGCATGTACAGTTTTGTTGCTGGTTATTTTTAAAAAGCTTTCCCAAACCTCCCGAGGTTTGTGGGGGGGGGGGGGGAGATGGGGGCTGAGTAGGATAGCCAACCCCCAGGTGAGGCCTGCAAATCTCCCAGAATTTGAACTGATCTCCAGGTGACAGAGTTCAGTTCTCCTGGAGAAAAACAAACTATTTTGGAGGGAGGACTCTGTGGCATATACTCTACTAAGGTCCTGCCCATCCTCAAACTCCTCCCTCTCTGAGCTCCACCCATAAAATCTCCAGGTATTTACTAACCAAGAGTTGACAACCCTAGGGCTAAAGTAAGGAGAGTGCAGGGAAAACTGCTGCTTGGATACTGTTGCCACTGCAAGTGTCTCTATGTTTGCCTCAGCAATGAGAGCTACACAGAGAATTGTCACTGTGGTGATGCAGCCCTGATTTCAGTTAGTGGAACTGTGCAGGGACAGAAGGATTAACCGCTTGTCTCCCTTCCACACAGGAGCGCAGTCCAAATCAAGGCTGCGCATCAGTTGATGAAATAGGAAAACTACTGGAAGAATAAGAGGTATTCGGGGTACTGTACCCCTCAGTCTAGAGGTGGCAATGAAAACTCCAGTCATACCTATGCATTGAGAGATGACTCTGAGCTGGCTAAGGATGTTCTAACAAGTAATGGGAAGGTTGATACATGGAAGCAGCTTTGTAATAACCATATTTACACCAAACCCTGGTTTCCCAGCGGTGGGATATTTCCCTTTAAGGGTTTCCTTTGACAGGCATGTTAGATGTGAAGACATTTCGCTGCTAGTAGATTTACATGGTTCAGTGGTTAGTTTTGCTTCCAGATGCTCTATTGGGAGTTTCACTTTTATGCCAGGTCTTGTTTTAAGCTTGTTGGATGTCAAAATAATAGTAAGGGTAGTATATTAAGAAATATATCCTAGTTCATCTTCATTTCCCTTTAATATTGGCTGTTTGGGCTACAGCCAAAGCTCAGCAGAGTCAAAAAGGGGGAAGTATTCCATTGCTTTTAGATCTAGCCTTACAGTACATGACAAGGGGCTTTTGATCCTTGCTCCTTATCTGTTATTACTGGTGACTCTAGGTGAGACATTCAGTTTTATGGTATCATTTATATTTGACTTTTGGCATCTTACATGATCCATCCACCTGCAAAAGGACTGGCATTTTCTTTTCTGTTTTTCTCAAATACAGAGCTGAGGATTCAAGAGGTAGTCAAAGTGTTGCTTAGTGTTACCCCCACTCTTTAATGTAGGTTAGGATAAGGGCAAGTGTAACTTACCTATGGCCAACTTGTGTGTGTGTTAAGTGCCATCCAGTCATTCCAATTTATGGTAACCTTGTGAATTGTACTCCAGAACATCCAGTTGTCAGACACCTTGCTCTTGCAAAAAGAGGTTTGTGGATTCTTTGATTGACTCAATCCAACATTTGTTGGGTCTTCTTTTTCCTGCGGCCCTAGCATAGTAGTCTATTTCAAGTGAGTCAGGTCTTCTCATAATGTGACCAAAGTATGATAGCCTCGGTTTAGTCATTTTTTTTGCGGCCAACCTACATTACCATAATTGAATACGAATTTGAACTGAGAACTCCTAGGGCTAGCCATTGAGTGGGAAGGGCTATTTCTTTACACAGCTGGTTGTTCATTTGACTAGTCTGAAAGAGCCAGGGTGTTGTTCACAACAGCAGTGGGAAGAATTGGAAAGCAATATAATTTGATTCAAATTATGCAAGACCTGCTGATTTTGTGTTTGGAAACTGATCATAAATGCACTTACTTTTGTTCCATTTATTTGTTGGTCTGTATCTCAATTCTCTGCCAGAAATTTGGCTCCCAAACCAACTCACAGGAATCACAAGACAATACAAACTCAATTAAAATGTTAAAAGTTCTAGAGAGAGATCAGGGTGGAGGCTTTAAACTGGATCTAGGCCTGATGGAGGGGTTACCTGGCTGCTTTCTACTAGAACTGGAGAGGGGCTATGATTTCTTACTTCAGTCTATAGCATCTCCAATTAAAAGGATCAAGTAGCAGGTGATATGAATGATCTGAGACCATGGAGAACCACAGAAAGTCCAAACAGAAAACACTGACCTTGGTAGTAGGTTTGCATCCTCTATAATGTGCATGGAAGGTGGCTTGTCCAGATTATGGTCAGGTTCTGAACTGAAAGTATGTTTATGCAGATGGAAGCAGGAATGGGAGCTGCTTGAAGAAAAGTTCTTGTGTAACCCTCTCATGTTTGTGAAGCCCAGACAATGCGTGTGTCATCAGTTCACAGTACTTTTGGCAACCACTTCCTGATCTAATGAATGGGAGGGAGAGGGTTACACCTTTTGACAGTAATATAGTGGTGTGTCCTTTTAAAATATGTTGTATAGTTTCTGCAATAAGATGAGACATTGAGTGGGCTTACCATTCTGATGGGGTATCAGTGCCAAAACTCCGATATGGGCCAGCCCTTTCCTTTTGCCTGCTTACTGTGCCTTTCTTCAGCAGGTGTTGTGATTGCTCATCCTCAGAATGGGATCAGTGGGATTTTTGTTGCATTCAACTGATTGCTCATGTACAGCTTTTCAGCAAGGATCACTTATCCTTCATACTAAATCAACCCCTACTTTGTGGCATCTGTGAGGTGTGGGAATCAAGTTAAGGAGCAATAGGCGCTGAAGGAACTTCAGTACCTTTTGTTTTTTCTTTTTCCCAAAAAGAATCCTTAACAAAAAATGATCATATTTGATTGGCTGCAGGGACTCATTTGCATATTAGGCTACATCCCTGATGTCACCATTGTTTCACATAGGGCTTTTTTGTAGAAACAGTCCAGCAGGAACTCATTTGCATATTAGGCCACACCCCCTGACACCAAGCCAGCTGGATGCATTCCTGCTCAAAAAAAGCCCTGAATGGCTATGTGAACCCATTGTTGTGTCTTTGTTATTCTTGTGTCATATATCCTGGTTAGTCTGAAAACTTTTGACTTTACATTCCTGTGTGCTGGCTACATTAAAGAGCAAGTATAATTAAATAGCAAGGACATTTAAATGTCCCCGTTATTCATGCCGATTGATTGAGTGACCTAGAAATGGTTAAGTGGGAAAGGGACAGGTCTCCTTATCTCTTTAGGTGGTCAAGGATCAAAGGTCCTCTTGTGGATCAAAAACTGGCTGAGTAATAGGAAGCAGAGAGTGAGTATAAATGGGCAGTCTTCGCAGTGGAGGACGGTAAGCAGTGGGGTGCCGCAGGGCTCGGTACTGGGTCCCATGTGTAATGTACCAGTCGCGGAGACGAGCGTAGGGCAACGTAGTTTATTACATGGTACAAAACAAGATGGAAGAGCGCGAACATGCGGGCCGGGCCCCGCATATATACAGTACCGGAACTATTCTTCCTGCTGGCCCGTCCAATGTAGGCCAGCCATATTTCCCGCCACTAGCTGTGATTGGCGGGTGGCAGCGCCCCGCACGGAGGCACCTGGATGTTCTCAGTTGCCTCCGCTGCTGGGCGGACTAACGCCATTTTGCTGTTGCGTTATTATGAAATGGTTGCGTTCTGCGAACGCCATACATTACACTCCTCCCCCCTTAGTTCGTGACATAATCCTGGAGGTAGGCGGGAGGTCGGCACTCCCGTGTTGAACGCCTTGGGGTTGCTTGCGGTGCCGGGGCGGCTTCGGTTTCCGGGGTCCCTCCGGGGGCCTGAGCGTCGGTGGGCTGCGGGTCTGTTTCTGGGGGTTGGTTCCCCTCTGCTTGCGGGTGTGGGCTTGGTGCTTGCGCAGGGGTTGTTGGTGGCTCCTCGGACCCCGCCACTTCCCTCGTCTCCATGGGTACCTCAGGTAGGGTCCGGCGGCACATCTGGTCGATGTGCCGGCGTAGGATCTGTCCCCCCTCGGTGGATACCTCGTAGTGGCGGGACCCCACGACCCGTAGCACCCGCCCGGCTACCCACTCTGGTCCCGAAGCGTAGTTGCGGGCGAACACTGGGTCCCCCGCGAAGAACCCCCTAGCCGCGTCTCTGACCTCCGGGGATCCTCGCACGTCGGAGGCTCGGTCGGGGTGCAGTCGGTCCAGCCTTGTGGTGAGCTTGCGTCCCATGAGGAGCTCGGCTGGGCTGACCCCGGTGACTGGGTTCGGGATGACCCGGTTGTCGAAGAGGAACGCGGCTAGTCTGTGGTCCCAATCTCCCTGCACTATTCTGCCCAGGGCCTCTTTTGTTGTACGAACCATCCGCTCAGCCTGACCGTTGGTGGCCGGGTGGAAGGGGGCCGACCTTATGTGTCTTATGAGGTACCTTTGGAGGAACGCCTGGAATTCCCCCGAGGTGAATGCTGCCCCGTTGTCTGAGACCACGGTGTCCGGGATGCCGTGGGTGCACAGGACCCTGCGCAGTGCTCTAATTGCCGCTGCGGAGGAGGTGGACCCCACGGGGATGACCTCTAACCATTTTGTGTATGCGTCTACAATGATTATAAAGATCTGCCCCTGGAATGGCCCCGCAAAGTCTATGTGGAGCCGGGACCAAGGTTTCCTTGTCGTCTCCCACCGTGTAGCCGGGGCGCTGGGTGGGTCCGGCCGCGACTCCTGGCACGCGCTGCACCGTTGGACCCATTTTTCTATCTCCCTGTCCATTCCCGGCCACCACACATAGCTCCTGGCTAGGGCCTTCATTCTCACTATGCCCGGGTGTGTTTCATGGAGTGATTCCAGGACCCGTTTCTGTAGGGGGGGGGACCACCACCCGGCTCCCCCATAGCAGGCACCCCTTGTGGGCTGCAAGTTCCTCCCGTCTCATTTTGTAGGGCTTGAACTCTTCCCCCATGTCCCCTTCTGGCCACCCCCTCACCACCCAGTCGAGCACCCTTGCCAGAGTTTTATTTTTCCCGGTGGCCTTGGCCACTTCTGCCGCGTGGAGGGGCTGGTCTGGGAGTGACTCGACTGACATGACTAGGTGTGCTGGGGCAGGATCGGGGCCCGTGTCTGGAAGCGGCAAGCGGCTGAGTGCGTCCGCGTGGCCCATTGCCTTACCCGCCCTGTGTACCAAGGTGTAGGTGTATGAGTTGAGGAATTGGTTCCACCTCAACACCCTTTGGGACAGGATTTGTGGAGTTTGGCGGTCTGGGGCCAGCAGACCCAAGAGCGGCTTATGGTCGGTCGCTATTGTGAACCGGCGCCCGTACAAATAATCATTAAATTTGTGGACCCCCGCTACAATGGCCAGGGCTTCCTTGTCGATTTGAGCGTAATTGCGCTCCGCCGATGTCAGTGTGCGCGAATAGTAAGCGACCGGTACCTCCCGGCCGTCCGGTAGTTGGTGTCCCAGGACTGCGCCCACCCCGTATGGCGATGCATCGCATGCCAGGATGACCGGGAGGCGCTCGTCGAAGTGGTGCAGCACCGCGTTTGAGACCAGAACGTCCTTCACTGCCTGGAAAGTGGCGGCTTGCCTCTTCCCCCACACCCATGGAGCTTTTTTGTCCAGTAACCGGTGTAGGGGCTCGGCAATGGCCGCCTTGTGGGGTATGAATGTGTGGTAAAAATTGAGAACCCCCAGGAAGCTCTGTAGCTCCGCTTTACACGTGGGGGCTGGGGCTTGGACGATGGCCCTGGTTTTCTCCTCGGTCGGGTGGATTCCCTCCGTGTCCACGGCGAATCCCAGGAACTCCACCCGTGGCACCCCCAGCAAGCACTTTTCCCTCTTTACTCTTAGGCCAGCAGCTTGGAAACGGCGGAGCACTTCCCTGAGGCGGTTGTTGAACTCCTCAGGGTCCGGGGCGGCGATTAAAACGTCGTCGAAAAACGGCTGGACTCCAGGAATCCCTTTGAGGAGAGCATCCATTATACTCTGGAAGATCCCCGGAGCTACGCTGACCCCAAACTGTAGCCTGTTCACCCTGAACGCCCCCCTGTGGGTGACAATCATCTGTGCCTCGGCCGTTTTGGCATCCACCGGGAGCTGCTGGTAGGCTTGTGCCAAGTCCAACTTCCCGAAAATCTTTGACCCCGCAAGGGCGGCCAGAACGTGGCTGACTACCGGCACTGGGTATGGGTTATCTTGGAGCGCTTTGTTGATTGTGCACTTATAGTCTGCACATATCCGCACTTCCCCATTGGGTTTGACCGGAGTCACTATGGGGGTCTCCCACATGGCATAGTCGACCGGCTCCAGGACCCCCTGTGCTACTAAGCGGTCCAACTCCGCCTCGATTTTAGGCTTCAGGGCGAAGGGGACCCTCCTTGCCTTGAGCCGGATCGGTCTGACCGTTGGGTCGAGCGGTAGGGAGATGGCCGGGCCCTTGTAACTACCCAGCGACCCGTCAAATACGTCTGGGAACTCTCTGCACACCTCCCCGAACCCTCCTGCTGTGGTTGTTTGCGCCACCTCAATGCGGATTCCCAAGGGGCCGAACCATGCAAGACCCAACAGGGTGGTAAGCGGTCGCTTGACCACCAGGATGTCTAGCGGGCCCCTGAAGGACCCTCGCTCCACGTGTACCCTTGCCCACCCCGCGATCTGAACCGGGTTTTTCTGGAAGTCCCGCAAGATAAAATTTGCCGGTCGCAGCTGCACCCCCTGGCTGGGGCATAGCTTTCTCAGGGTCTCCTCCGCGATTATGGAAATGGAGGAGCCTGAGTCCACTTCCATGAGGCAGGGGGCTCCTTCTATGAGGACCGCCATCTTGATCTTGTTGGGGGTGGTAAGGGGCAAGTTCAGTACCTGGAGTGTAGTGGAGGCCGTGGAGTGGGACTCGGCAGCCTCGTGGTGCGTGGTTGGCCGCGGGCGGTAGGACTTGGCTCGGCAAGCCCGCACTATGTGGCCGGTCTTCCCGCAGCTCCTGCAGTCCCAGGTCCGGTACTGGCAGTCCCGTCGGTCGTGGGGGTCACCGCAGCTGGCGCATTTGGTCCTTTCGTTGGTGCGTTGATTCGGCCGTTCGCTGGCTCGGGGGCGCTGTGGAGCTCGGGCGGTTGGTCTTGTGGAGCGGCGCATCTGGAAGGCTTCTCCCTCATCCTGGTGCTCGGGTTCCAGCTCCTCGTGGTGGGCGGTCTCGGTCTTGGCCCTGGGGAAGGTCCGGGTGGTCCTCTCGAACGCCACAGCCTCGCTGAAGGCGCTCTGGAGGGTGAGCTCTTCTTTGGCGAAGAGCTTCTTCTGGAGCCTCTCGTCGCGGAGACCCCACGTGAATCGGTCGGCCAGGGTATCTTCCAGCTGGGGGAAGTTGCAGTTCCCGGCGATTTTGCGGAGGGCCGCCAAGTAGTCAGCAGCCGATTCCCCTGCAGCCTGGTCCCTTCTGTGGAACAGGAACCTGCGGGCCACCCGTGAAGGCTGGGGCGAGAAATGGCCGGTGAGGAGCCTGATGATGTCCTCGTAGGACTTCTCCGTTAGGCGGTCGGAAGCCGAGAGACCCTTGGCGATCTCGAACGTGGCCGGGCCGCAGACGCTCAGGAGAACGTCCCTCTTCATGCTAGCGTCAGTGACCTTGTTGGCCCTAAGGTAGAACTCAACCCGTTCCGCGTAGGACTCCCAGCCCTCTGGATTTGCGGGGTCGAAGGTCTCGATGTAGCCGGTGGTTCCGCGCTGGGTTGCCATGGCGGCGGTCGTGACCCGTGGTTGCCCTAGATCTCCGTAGTAGCCGATGAGGCTAGCATCCCATCCTCGTCGCCACTGTAATGTACCAGTCGCGGAGACGAGCGTAGGGCAACGTAGTTTATTACATGGTACAAAACAAGATGGAAGAGCGCGAACACGCGGGCCGGGCCCCGCATATATACAGCACCGGAACTATTCTTCCTGCTGGCCCGTCCAATGTAGGCCAGCCATATTTCCCGCCACTAGCTGTGATTGGCGGGTGGCAGTGCCCCGCGCGGAGGCACCTGGATGTTCTCAGTTGCCTCCGCTGCTGGGCGGACTAACGCTATTTTGCTGTTGCGTTATCATGAAATGGTTGCGTTCTGCGAACGCCATACATTACACCATGCTCTTTAACTTGTTCATAAATGATTTAGAGTTGGGAGTGAGCAGTGAAGTGGCCAAGTTTGCGGATGACACTAAATTGTTCAGGGTGGTGAGAACCAGAGAGGATTGTGAGGAACTCCAAAGGGATCTGTTGAGGCTGGGTGAGTGGGCGTCAACGTGGCAGATGCGGTTCAATGTGGCCAAGTGCAAAGTAATGCACATTGGGGCCAAGAATCCCAGCTACAAATACAAGTTGATGGGGTGTGAACTGGCAGAGACGGACCAAGAGAGAGATCTGGGGGTCGTGGTAGATAACTCACTGAAAATGTCAAGACAGTGTGCGTTTGCAATAAAAAAGGCCAACGCCATGCTGGGAATTATTAGGAAGGGAATTGAAAACAAATCAGCCAGTATCATAATGCCCCTGTATAAATCGATGGTGCGGTCTCATTTGGAGTACTGTGTGCAGTTCTGGTCGCCACACCTCAAAAAGGATATTATAGCATTGGAGAAAGTCCAGAGAAGGGCAACTAGAATGATTAAAGGGCTGGAGCACTTTCCCTATGAAGAACGGTTGAAACGCTTGGGACTCTTTAGCTTGGAGAAACGTCGACTGCGGGGTGACATGATAGAGGTTTACAAGATAATGCATGGGATGGAGAAAGTAGAGAAAGAAGTACTTTTCTCCCTTTCTCACAATACAAGAACTCGTGGGCATTCGATGAAATTGCTGAGCAGACAGGTTAAAATGGATAAAAGGAAGTACTTCTTCACCCAAAGGGTGATTAACATGTGGAATTCACTGCCACAGGAGGTGGTGGCGGCCACAAGTATAGCCACCTTCAAGAGGGGTTTAGATAAAAATATGAAGCAGAGGTCCATCAATGGCTATTAGCCACAGTGTATGTGTGTATATAAAATTTTTGGCCACTGTGTGACACAGAGTGTTGGACTGGATGGGCCGTTGGCCTGATCCAACATGGCTTCTCTTATGTTCTTATGTTCTAAAAGCACTGAAATCATTACTAAAATTTAGGTTTGCAAAAACACTGACTGCTGAGTGAAACAGCTTACAGAGGTGAGCACTGAGGACTCTCAGAGCTTTTTGATTGCTCATTATTAACCAGGGTTGCTCAGCCATCTGCTGATTTAGCTAGAGTTTTGCTTGGAGATAGTGGACATAGGAGCTAAGCATTCAGCACACTGGGTGCTTTCACATGGTGACTTTTTGCAGGTAGATTTTGCTGTTTTTATAGTTGCAACACATGTTATTTAGTGGGTATAAACGGACACGCTATCTGCATTTGAACACCTGAACAATCCTATTATGGAAAAAAGACAATGGCTCATGCATTGATTACAGGCTTCCTTGTTGCTCTCCCCTCCACAATTTTTAGTTGAGGATAACTACTGTCTCTTTGTACCTTATGACAGCATTACTTGTTTTATGTCAGTGGCAACTGAACTGTCCATATCAATTTGTGTATGTACATTCCTGACGTGACTTCATGGGAATTAGAGTACTACAGTAATCCCACATCTTAAAAAAAAAAAACCTTTAAAAAAACTTTTACAGGACTAAAAGAAATCTCAGGGCCTGTTCTTGCAGTGCAGTAAATTTTCAGCAATATATCCACTGATGGCCATTGAAAGGATTCATCAAACTATGCAAGCACAAAGAGGAGGTGAATAGCAAGTGATTCTGTGCATGGCAGATAGGTCATACCCAGCTATGACCCTATGAGATTTTATTTATTTTTTATGACTTCTGGGGATGGGGATATCTCATCTTCTCCAATAGTTCAGAAGGTTTAGCGAGCCAGCTATGCACGTGCCAAAGTGTCTGCAAGCTACAACATATATATTAGAAAGACTTATTTGCCAAGACATGATTCCATCATGACCCTCTGGTACAAGTGGCTACTGCGCTGGAAAGCAGTCTGGCATGGTCTTTGATGTGAACGTCATACAATTGCCAGATGATTGAGAGAGAAAGCTCAACTTGTATATAAACCAGGAGGTCAATGAAGAGATGTTCAGAACTGTACAAGCGATGCCTCTTTAGAACTAGCCCTATGTTCCATGGAAAGGAAAGGAAAGGTCCCCTGTGCAGGCACCAGTCGTTTCCGACTCTGGGGTGACGTTGCTTTCACAATGTTTTCATGGCAGACTTTTTACGGAGTGGTTTGCCATTACCTTCCCCAGTCATCTACACTTTCCCCCCAGCAGGCTGGGTACTCATTTTACCAACCTCGAAAGGATGGAAGGCTGAGTGAACCTCGAGCCAGCTACCTGAAAACCCAGCTACCACCGGGTAGGTTGTGAGCAGAGTTTAGGACTGCAGTACTGCAGCTTTACCACTCTGCGCCACGGGGCATGAGTCCCCTCTTAAAGCTACCTAGCCATCTTGCCATCACCATATCTTGTAGAAGTAAACTTCATAAATTAATTGTACCTGTCAGTCAGTTTTATTGACTGATCCCTGGTATTATGCATAGTTAAAAACAAACAAACAAACCTGCCATATTGACTTTAGTCATCTTTTCTCTTTAAACTAAAGCCCTCAGGTTCATGAGTGGTGGGAACTCAGACCCAGTCTGAGGAAGGAGGGAGCTCTTTAGTCTGGGAGAACTGGGCTTGATTCACCACTCCTTCACATGCAGCTGCTGGTATGACCTTGAGTCAGTCATAACTCTGGCAGAGCTGTTCTCTCGAGCAGTTTCTGTCAGAGCTCTTGCAGCTCCCCCTTCCTCACAGGGTGTCTGTTGTGGGGAGGGGAAGGGAAAGGAGCCCTCATTTCCTGCCCTCAACATCTCTGTTCCAGTCACTGTATCAGACTGGCAGAAATGGGAAGCAATCTGGGTCTGCTGACTCATGTTTTTAGCAACTGCTGAAAAATACCCACTAAGCAACTGCTGAAATTGCAGTGAATCTCAAAAGACTACACTGGCACCATCCACTGATACAAATGTTTGTAACAGCCCTCCTACAGAAACCTCTAATATATAATTCCTTCCATGTTTGATTTCAATTGGTCAGATTTCACAGTGAGAAAAAAGAGTCATGTTTTCCCTGACCTTCTATTCATAAGCTTCCAGTCATGAGTTTGTTGTATGTTAGTGCCTTTGTCTGATTCCTTTTGCACATTTGTTCTGTTTGTTCCTCCATACCCATTGCACCCACCTATGGTTGTCTGAAGATACAACCAAGAGGCTTGTCACAAGCTATTGTTGTATTCCATCCATCCTTCAGGATTCAAGCATATATCTTTTGACCTTCATGTTATAAATCAGATCAATAGGGTTATTCGTGAATGTTCAGATGGAAAATGAGGTTAGCATTTGCTTTGGAGAAGCATTTTGGAGTCTTGTTTATATGTGCTTAAACTGACTGGCAGATTCTCCTTCCCCTCTTTGTCAGTCATTCTCCTTTGTTGAATGACTGCAATTTGCTCTTTGTATGTTAATCTCATGAAAGTGAAAGAAAAGGGGGGTGGACGTTTCTCAGTATGCCTGAAGAGCTACAACTCCAGGAAGAGAGCTGAAAAAACACAGAGAAAACAGATTTGAAGCCATTTGCTTAGATTAGGTTTATGGGCTGGGTAATGAAATGGTTAAAGTGCTGGCAGTTGGCTGGTTTTAAAATGACTGCTGTTTGTAGTTTTAGATGTTAAAATGTCCTCCTCCTCTGACCTACAAGGCCCAGCAGCCCTTGGGCTTAAAAAGTGTGGGGAAAAGAAGAACTTCCCCAAGGGGTGGGGAAACCTCTATATAGACTCCTATCCAACCAGGAAGCAGGCAGTCTTTGTTCTACTGGAGAGTGGAAGAGACTCTTGTGAAAGGGATGTGCGGGTGACCAGGCCACAGAGGTGGAGAACCCTGCAAGTCAGAGTTGGAACCCCAAGGCATTCAGCTGCAACCTGTCTGGGGTAGACTAGAAGATTCCCTGCCCTCTCTAGAGAGAGAGAGAGAGAGAGGTGAAGGAGATCTGGTGGCCTGGTGAAGAGGCCCTGCACTGCAACCTCCCAGGGAGAGAGGTAGTTAGGGAAGTGTGTAGGGGTAGAGGACTGCGTTTTTTCTGCTGTTTTATTTGTGCCCTGTTGGTCCTCAGTATAAGCTTTCCCTTATAGTGTGCCTTACCCAATCCATATATGTGTTCCCTGTTTATAGTGTAAATAGTTTTAATAAAGACTTATAGGCCTTGTTCACACAGCGTGTTGAGTTTGTGTTAAACTTACCCAGTTCTGTTTTGAATATCTTTGTTCTGGATATTATTGATCAGACTGCCATACTGCAATTCGAATCACTCTGCGGTGAAACTGTCTTCTGCTGTCCACACAATAGCACCATGCAGTTATTTTTCTCTCTCCACTATTATGCACATTATGCGCATGCACGCATTATGTGCATATGCACATAGGTTAAAACATGTTGTTATGCAGTTATGTGCATATCGCTAAGTAGTAAAAAAAAAAATGGCGACCGTAAACCGGATGTCTGAAACTCCTTTTGCTCTGGGACAGCCTTCAGACATCCGGAAGTTGGTTAATATCGCAGCAGAACTATCCAAGTGGAGAAAACTACGAGGTGAAACCGGAGAACTCAAAAAACACTGCAAAGGAGCAGGTAACAAAATAATCCAGTTCAGAGAAGGACTGGGGGGAGGCTACCACAAATTACTATCGGGAGCAGATGTTGCTGTCTGATCAGCCACTTTAAATCAGGAAGGAAACAGCAGCGACATCTGATTATACTGTGTGTCTGAACAGGGCCATAGTTTCTTTTGGAGTTAACTAGTAGAGTTGTGCTCTGACCACTTAATCTCCCCCGCTCTGCACGTTACCAAGAAGAAAAAGGAGAGGCCTGATTTTTGGGTTGCCAACTCTCCAGGGCCACCCCAAAGATTGGAGATTTCACCTCCAAACAAGGAGATTCAGCCAGAAGGGTCACACTGTTCCTTTAGGACAGCAGTGAAAAATTCAGTGAGTGGTGGCAGCAAACTAAGGAAAGGTTACACCCACCATGGGGTGGGGTAGGGTGGCAGCTGGACTTGTAAGTCTCAGAGGGCTGAACAGTTGCAAAGACTGAGGGCAGGTGCCTGTTCTGCCACAGGCTGAATTGTGACTCACACAGGTCTTTGTGGAAATGAAATCAAGGGTCCTCCCTGAGACTGCAACCTGAAAGAGAGCCAGTTTGGTGTAGTGGTTAAGTGTGTAGACTCTTATCTGGGAGAACCGGGTTTGATTCCCCACTCCTCCACTTGCACATTTTGGAATGGCCTTGGGTTAGCCATAGCTATTGCAGGAGTTGTCCTTGAAAGGGCAGCTGCTATGAGAGCCCTCTCAGCCCCCACCCACCTCACAGGGTGTCTGTTGTGGAGGGAGAAGATATAGGAGATTGTAAGCCGCTCTGAGTCTCTGATTCAGAGAGAAGTGTGCAGTGTAAATCTGCAGTCAGTCATCATCATCAAAGCCCACAGACCACAAGCCTGGGTAGATTAGGCTAGTTTTCTGTATTATATTTAAAGGCCTGTCACAATCTTTATGGTCTCTTTAAAAAGCAAAATGCAAACTTAGGAACCATTGATTCTTGTTGCCCTTGGTGCTTATCACCTAACTTTCCCCCTCTTCCATGGTTTTAAATGAATGAAGGTGGTTTAGTTAATAGCATTTTTAATTTTCAGCACCACTTGGCAAAAAGGCACTGTTGTTGCATTTCATAAGCAACAATGCCGCCCTGAGCTAGATAGGCAAGGCAAGCCTGATCTCGTCAGATCTTGGAAGCTAAGTAGGTTCACCTCTGGCAAGTACTTGGATGGGAGACCTCCTTGGAACACCAGCAGTTAGGAGGCAGGGGCAGGCTTTATTTAGCCACCTCTCTGAATATCCTCCAGGCCCCTAGTATGGGCCAGTCACCAGAGGTTGCCATGACTTTCAGGAGCACACACACTCTCTCTCATGTGCACACACACACACAAATACAAAAATAAGTGGCAATGCATATGGAATTAATCTCTGCGGATGGAAGGGATTTCTGTCCATGGAATGGGAATGAAGCGGGACTCATGCCCCCCCCCCCTCCCAATAAATACTTTCTGCAATATTGCTCCTGGGATCAGAGGACCTTAAGAAGCAGCAATAGAGATGCCAGCCTCCAGGTGGGATTGGGGGATCCCCTCCCTCCAAAAAAATCACCGTTCACACCCAGAATACAGAAATCAGTTCCCTCAGAGAAAATGGCTGCTTTGAAGGGTAGATTTTGTGGTGTTGTCCTCCCCAGAATTCATCCCCAAATCTCCAGGAGCTTTCAGACTTGGATCTAGCAACCCTAACATGAGGGACTACTATAGATCTGCAGGGGGGGAATCTGCAAAAATAGTTGCCCCTTTCATCAATGGGAATTTTTATGGGATATAACTATTTGTTTTTGTTCCTTTTTTTGAAAAAACTGTGTAAGGGGGTAGAAACCCCTATTAATGAAACAACAGTGAGATGGCACTTGAGAGAAATTAGTTATATGGTGCCATCAGTGCACAAACTGCTTTATCAAGTGCAAGAAGCCAGGCACCTGCCCCAAGGAGATTACAGTCTGAAATTTGAGACAAGAGACAACAAAGGAGAGAAAGGCAGGCACTAAGAGATGAAGGATGTTATGTGGACTTAGTATTAATGATCACAGAAACTGTTTCTGGAGAACAACATTCTGTCTTTTTGGTTGTACACTTAAAGACAGAAGTAGATGTCTAATCTTATTTGTCACTGACACAAAACTGGGAAGGATAGGTAATATGGAGGAAGACAAAGCCAGGATTCAAAACAGTCCTGACATGCTAGAAATGCTGGACCAAGACTAACAAAAGGAATTTCAACAGTGATAAATGTAAAAGTCTAAAGTAGAAAGATATGGCTTGGCA
Organism: Heteronotia binoei; assembly: GCF_032191835.1. Taxonomy (NCBI): domain Eukaryota; kingdom Metazoa; phylum Chordata; class Lepidosauria; order Squamata; family Gekkonidae; genus Heteronotia; species Heteronotia binoei. The sequence goes on along the minus strand of NC_083227.1, from coordinate 47,797,847 downwards.
GCAGTACATGAGAAAAGAACCTAGGTATCCAACAGAGTTATATCTTTCTAAGCCCATTGACTGTGGTGGATTTAGCAGGATGCAGTTCTGCTTAGGATTGTACTGCTAGCTGATCACAAGCTGAACACTAGGCAGCAGCACAATGGCAGATGCTTTAGAAAAAGCTAATTCAGTCTTGGGCTGCCTGAACATAACCATAGTGTTCTGATCACAGAAAGTTAATAGTACCATGATGTTCTGCACTGGTTAAGTCTCATCTGGAGTACTGTATCCAGTTGCGCTACATTCCAAGAAGGACATGAACTAACTAGAGCATGTCCAGAGGAGGGTGACTGGGCTGGCGAGCCATCTGGAAACCAAGTCCTGTTCTGACTCCGGCGGGCAGATATTACAAGGAAGTAGATTTTGGCTAGATAGTAACAGATACTTCTTCATGAAAAGAGCTGTTCAATGGTACAACAGTCTACTTCAGGAAGTATGGGGCTTTCCATCACTGGAGGTCTTTAAACAGAGACTAAATGACCCTCTGTTGAGAATGATGCAGTTGGCTATAGTTTCACTGAGCAGGAGGTTGGAGCAGATGACCTCTGAGGTGCCTTCCAACTCTAGCCTTCCATGGTTCTCTGACGCCATTTCATCATGTGTTTCCCTGTTCCTGCTTCACATCTTTGGTTTCTGCTGGAACACGTGAGGAAACAACATGGTTAATAGGCTATCAAATTGTTACAAGGCAGGAGGAAATAACGTGATCCTGGGCTACCTTTTTTTCAGCAGCCTTCTGAAAAGGATTACATCTTGATCCCTCCACAAGCTCCTAAAGGAAGGTGAAGGAGGAGGAGGAGGAGGTTGTGGTGGTGGTGGTGGTGGTGGTGGTGAGGAGTCTGGAGACCAAGTCCTATGAGAAAAGGTTGAAAGAGCTGGGTATGTTTAGCCTGGAGAGGAGAAGATATTCACCATCTTGAATACTTGAAGGGCTGTCACATAGATGGTCTGCAGTTGTTTTCTGTGGCCCCAAAAGGTTAGACCAGAACCAACAGGTTGAAATTAAATCAGAAGAGCTTTTGTTAGGAAGAACTTCCTGACAGTTGGTTTGGTTCCTTGGTGGAACAGGCTTCCTCGGGAGGTGGTGGGCTTTCCTTCTTTGGAGGTTTTTAATTCTAGATGGTCATCTGATAGCAACACTGATTCTGTGTGAGGGACAGCAGGAAGGTTTGCATCAGTAATTAGTTCTCGTGGCCCTTCCTACACACCCAGGAAATGCTGTTCATCGCTGGGGGGGTGGGGGGGGTGGGGGTCAGGCAGTGAATTTTTTTCAAGGCCAGTTTGGCCAGGGATTCTGGATTCCCCCCCCCCCAATCAGTTTTCCTTCTCCCCACAACAGACACCCTGTGAGGCAGGTGGGGCTGAGAGAGTTCTGAAAGAACTATGGCTGACCCAAGGTCACCCAGCTGGCTGCATGTGGCGGAGTGGGGATCCAAACCCAGTTATCCAGATAAGAGCCTGCCACTCTTAACAATTACACCATGATGGCTCTCATACTGGAAGGAGCTGCCTTAGCCAGTATCTCTGGTCCTTGCTTCCTTCAGGAGCAACTTGGTCTGGCCCTTTTTCTGTGGAGCTCTGGGATCAAGCATCCTTTCGCATATATATGCAATGAGAGATGCTACTGAATTTTGCAGTCCTGCTTTTCTGAGTTGAAAAATCCAAATTTTGCTCTTTTTTCTTGCACACCCCAAACCTTTAGTTTTACATCATTTTTATTGTTTCCTTGCCCCCAAACATTTTCCATTAAATGTACTTAATTCACGTTTTTTCTCCTCAGTGGATTTTGCTTTGTGTATAAGTGGCATATACATTTCATATAATATATAAAGGGATTAAGAATGAAAGAGTCCCCCCCCCCCCCCAGTTTTTGACTGCACACCCAGGAGTACCCTACATAACACATGAAGCAGCCCTGAGGCTAAAATCCGAAGCATGTTCCCTTGCAAGAAAGCCCCAGTGAAACTGAGGGGCTTGGGATTTATTCCTGATCCTGAGATAGGGTTGCCAGCCTCTAGGTATGGGCTGGGGATCTCCTAGGATTACAACTGATCTTCAGACAACATAGATTGGTTTCCCTGAAGGAAATGGCTACTTTGGAGGGTGGACTCTATGGCATTATACACTGCTGAAGCCCCTCCCTTTCCAAACCCTGCCCTCCCCAGGCTCCACCTCCAAAATCTTCAGGTATTTCCCAAGCTGGAGCTGGCAACCCTACTGAGTGAGTAAACAGATTTATAATTGAGGTGGGAAACAGAGCCTTCCCTCCATGCCTATAATACCAGATTCAGAATATACTGTTTCGACTGATAGCTGTGTTAGATGCTACATTTCTTGCCTAAGAAAAGACTTCAGAGGACTTACATTTTTTTCCTAATCAGGGAATGGATTTTTTAAACAAAAATTCCGTTGGTGTTTTGATGTACTGGCTTTTTGCCTCTAGTGAAAAAACTGTTTCTGAGGGTTTTTAATTCCCTCTTGCACCTTCAGGACATTTAGAAATGTTCTCTCGTACATCGCTGTCACGTCTGAGGGAATTCTGCATGTAGGCCTGGGATAGGGAAGAGGAAGGTGGTAGCGCAGCTCATCTGCATCCCTTTGCCGGTCTCCACAGGGGGAACGTTCCCACTTTCTGGCAAAGTTCTGTGTAGCTGGCACAGTTTGTCAGAACAAGAAGCTTTTGAGTGCCTTTCCTGATCGTTTGCCCTAGATAAGACAGAAGTGTTAGCATTCTTCTGTGGTCTCAAAGCTTTTTTTTTTAACCTAACTAATTTTGAAGTAAGCTGACTAGTTCTTTAAATATAGCAGTTTTGAACTTTCTCCTCTAATGTGACTGAAGAGGTTGAATTATGAGATGCCTCTCTTTTTTTTGTACAAGGGTTGATTGGACTGAAGTCAACTTGAATATGCGAAAAGAGCTAATACGAGCAGCAAGCTGTATTGTAGTGTGCTGAGAATGCTCAGTTGAAGGGTGCACATGTACATGTGGACTCAGTACATGGATTTCTTTGATATAATGCTGCAGAAAGATCTTTTTAAAAAAATCAGATACATGTCTCAGAAAAAAACCAATGATTCTATTTCTAATTTTTGGTTAGTTTTATTTATTTCTCAAAAAGTCTTTCCCTGTATTTCTCCCACACACCAACAACTAAATCAGCTGAAATAGCTTCAGTTCTGTGCCCAAAGTCACACAGGTAGGACCCTTGCATTCTTAACTACAGCTACAGTGTGGTCTGGTACATACCATGATAATAAGGTGATAGATAGATACTTCAGTCAAAAATCAGTATTTAGTACTCATTTTGCTTTCTGTTACTCCTGAAATCTCAAGCAGAAATGAAAGAGAAGTTGAGAAGGACCAAATAAAAGGAAGTTTTTAACCTGGTTTGGCATGAATCACCGTAGAAAATTGGAGTTGGAAACTGATATTGTACAGATTGTACAAACCTCCTCAGTTTCTTGTAGTTTTCATATGTTGCCAGCCACTGTAAGCCTTTATCTTTCCTCCATTTTTATTACTGGTGTTTCCAATGTGTTTGTTTCCTTATTGCCATTCATGTCATGCCATTTACATGCAAATAGTGCAAAACGGGTATTGGTTCCAATGGTAACGTTTCCATCCAGTATTTTCAATATGGTTGGGGCGGGGGGAAAGACTGCATTTTAACCCTTAGTGAGGAGTCAGAATCTAGAATTTTAAAATCTCAAATGAAGACAATAGGCTTGCTGGGTTGTCTACCTCTACTGACTCTCCCTTGATCTGCCCGCTCTCTCAGTGGGCAAGGGGGAAGGGGAGAGGGGGGTTTGACATCACTTCCAAGTACTTGACATAGAGATTTTGGAAATTCCTAGAGCATTATGTGAGATTGTGGCATTACTTCCAAGTGATGCCATGATCTCATGAAACTCTCTAAGAATTTCTAAAATCTATATGGTTAAAAACAGGGGTGGGCCTAGGGCACACAGGTGCCTCATGATCAGCATGCCCTCCTCCACAGTACCAACCCACCGCCCACACCCTTCTGCCGCTGCCCCCCCCCCCCCGCATTCTGGACAGGAGGCGGAACAATAACAGCCAGTTGGTGCATGCACAGCCTCTCTACAGTGCTCAGAGAGTGCCGCAGAGGTTGGGCACCTTCCCTGCCCTCCTCCAGCTTTGTCCATGGCCTACAGCACAAGGGGGAGGGGGGGCAGGGGACAGAAGGATGCGAGTGGCAGTGTGGTGTGGGCACCACAGAGGAGGGCGGCCGGCAATACTCCCTCTAAGCTGTTGAGTTTTGTGAGCAAAAATTCAATTTTGTGAGCTACTGGCATTAAAGTTATGGGCTGCTGTATAAATTAGCTTGCTATGGGGGCATTTTCCCTGAGCTAAGACAAAAATGTGTGAGCCAGAGGCTAAAGAAACTGTGGGCTTGCTCACACTAATTCAGTTTAGAGTGAACACTAGTGGCAGGTGGCACAGGCATTTGCCTATGGTGCTGGGAGGGGGAGAGGGCCCAATTCAGCACCCCCTGGCCCAGCACAACAATCCATTTGCACTTGCTTGTCCCCCCCCCCCCCCAATCTCCCAGGAGCTAGCTAGTGTTATACACAGGTCCTTGGTGATTTCCTTGCTCTAAGGTAGAAGCCACCTAGCCTATTTGTTGCACAAACTTTATTCAGATTACTAAGGATGCAATTTATTGATCAGTTTTTGTGTAACAGTATTACCTTTGGCATGCGTAACGGGTTCCCAGGGAATTTTTAATTGATGCAAAAATAGCAGTTTCTTTGGCCCAGAAATACAGAAAAGGGATACAAAAACTGAGATGGAAGGGACTAGGAATTCATAAAAGAGGAGCAACAATAGGCAGGATGGACAGGGCAGAGTTTACATGATATCACTTGGCACAGGATATGTGAATTAAAGCAGGGGAAGTAATAGCTCCATCACATCTTACTTCATCTGATACCTGAAACTTGCAGTGTTTTTAGGCGCTTCGTGCTCAGCATGTTATCATAAACTGAATCCATTGTGCTGTATAATCTCAATCAACATTCCTTTTATATACCAGTCCTGCTTTTTGCTCTTCATTTATCTCTATATATTACATGTCTACTTCTCCCCTTTTCACTGTAGACCAGTTTCAACAGGCTCCTAATAAATCATGTTGTACTTTGTGTGTTCAGCTAGATACAATTATAACATCTACTCTTAATTGATAGACTTGTTAAATTTATGCTATCATCAACCTGTCCCAGAAAAACATCTAGGAATCTATCAGCTTTTTATTCTGCCTGTGCTTTAAGGAGCTGAGAACAATAAACATGGTCCGTACTCTTCCATTTTCCCCTCATAACAACCCTGAGAAGTAGGTTAAGCTGATAGAGAGTGACGAACCCAAAGTTATCCAATGAGCAGAGATTTCCCCCATCCTAAGCTTGGATCCTAAATTGATGTTTTCTCATCGCAACAGCAGTACCACAAATGGAACGACTCTTCTGTTTGCTGAGAAGCAGATGGTGATTTTCATAGATTCAGTATCCTGCTATAAACAACAACAACAACCCCATGTTGCCCCTCTCCCGCTATCGCCCCCCGCCCCCCCCGGAGTCCATTGACTCACAAGAGCACAGTATTGGGTTCGGAAGGTAATGAATTCTGCAGCAAGAGGGGAGAGGCGGGGGACTTTCTATAATTCTGCTTACTCCACGCACACTGCTTAAGATCTAAGGCCTCCACATACACTCTAACCACTGTGCCAACAGTTTGGCTTATGAATCTCATTTTTTGAATGATTATTAAGCTGTCATTTTTTATCAACCATTTAAAAAGACTCTAAATTTTATAAATTTTACAAATTTTATGTTTTGGTTATTAATTTGTGTTGAAATCCAGAATAAATGAAACAGAAAGTAAAAGTCTCTTTCCAGATTCTGAAGGTTCACAATCTAAAGATAAATGAGAAATAAAAGAGCAATGAGGACAGAAAAGGAGTCTAGGATAGACTCTGGCAACTGATGTAATTCAAGTTTCAAGGCTTCTCACTCCAGGGCAATAGGGCAGGTGGGGAGATAGATTTTAAGAGAAGCCCTGCTGGATCAGACCAGTAGTCCATCTAGGCCAGCATCCTGTCTCACATAGTAGCCAACCAGTTTCTCTGGCGGGCCAATGACAAGGCATAGGGGCTCAGACCTTCCCCTGATGTTGCCTCCTGGTTGTGGGATTCAGAGGTTTAGTGCCTCTGACTGTGGAGGTTCCCCTTGGTAACCATGGCCATTGATAGAGCTATCCTCCAGGAATCTGTCTAATCTCCCTTTAAAGTTGTTTATTCCTGTGGCCATCACTACATCCTCTTTTGCCTGTTCTGAATCTGCTGCCTATCGACTTCATTGGATGACCTTGAGTTCTGGTATTTTGGGAGAGGGAGACGAAGTTCTCTTTGTCAACTCTCTCCACCCATGCATAATTTTCTAAACCTTTCTTATGTCCTTAGGGTTGCCAGGTCCGACTCAAGAAATATCTGGGACCTTGGGGTGGAGCCAGGAGATTTGGGGGTGGAGCCAGGAGTAAGGGTATGACAACCATGACTGAACTCTGAAGAGAATTCTAGCTATCACATTGAAAGGGACTGCACACCTTTTAAATGCCTTCCCTCCATTTGGAAATAATGAAGGATAGGGGCACCTTCTTTGACAGCTCATCAAACTGGAACCCCTTTTTGAAACTTGGGGAGTGTTTTGAGGAGAGGATGGTATGCTGGAAATTCGGTGTCTCTACCTCAAAAAACAGCTCCACCCAGTGCTTCAGATACCCATGGATCAATTCTCCATTATACCCTATGGGAAACTGTCTCCATAGGGTATAATGGAAATCCCAGCAGACATTTCCCTTCCCCCCCACTTTCTGATAGCCCTGAAGCAGGGGGAGGGCCTCCAAACCAGGGGATCCCCTGCCCCCAACTGGGGATTGGCAACCCTATAATGTCCCCCCTTAATCATCTTTTTCCTATACTGAAAAGTCCCAGACTCTTCAGCCTTTTCTCATTGGAAAAGGTGTTCCAACCCCCTAATCATCTTGATTGCCCCTCTGTACTTTTTTCCAGCTCTGCAATGTCCTTTCTGAGATTTGATAAGCAGAACTGTACATATTATTCCAAATGAGGCTGCACCATATATATAGACAGGGTCATTGTAATATTTGCCATTTTATTTTCAATCCCTTTCCTAATAATCCGTAACATAGAGTTTGCCATTTTCACTGCTGCAGCACACTGGGTTTACACTTTCATTGAGCTATCTACCACAGCCCCGAGAGCTTTTCCCCTCTCAATCTCAGCAAGTTCAAACCCCCATTAGCCTATACTTGACATGGTGTTTTAAAAAAAGAATTAGTGCCACTTTTTTTTCTAATACAAGAATATGTCCAGTTATGCTAGAGAAATAGAAAAAAGGTGGTAAAGACTCGTTAACCTTTGGAAGAATATGAAAGTTAATTACATGTAAATCACATGCTGTACTTCCAAAGGAGCTTAAGGCAGCCTGTGTTGTTTCCTCCTCATTTCACATCAGCCCTGAGAGGCAGGTTAGGCAGGGAAAGAGAGTGGCCCACCAGGAGAACTTCATAGTTGTGAAGGGATCTGAAGTCAGATCTCCTGGCAGTCTGAAATTCCACTGCATCACCTGGTTTACTTTTACCTGAGTGCTGCTGCTCCTGTGGTTGATTCTACAATGTAATGGATGGTCTATATATCTTCCATACGAGCAGTTATGGCAGATTTCACTGCTATGACAATACATATTTTGTCAGTAGACCTATAGTGTCCGCTTCGGAGTCTCCATTAGAATTTCTCAGTCAATATGTAGACTTTTCCCTTAAACCTTTTGTCATGCAATCTAGAACCTATATTAAGCACACTACTGATTTTATTGCTAAAATTGAAGGACTACAAGTAACAGAAGAAGCAGTATTAGTGTCCTTTGATGTCCAATCATTGTATACTAATATACCACATGATGAGGTAAGACTAGTTTTGGAGAATGTTTTGGATTCCAGGGAAGAATGTCCCCCCTCACACACAATTTTCTCATGGAGTTAATTGATATTATTTTTGAGCATATTTTTTTCATTTCCAAGATCAATTTTTTGTTCAAGTTAAAGGGGTCTCTATGGGTAGCCCCTTTTCTCCCAATGTTGCCTGTTTATTTATAGACTATCTGGAAGATAAATTCTATTGCAATCCTCATGTTAATCCTTTCTTTTCTACCTTGATTTGGTTTCATCGTTACATTGACGATGTGCTGGCCGTTATATCCGACAGGTCTATGATAGACCCTTTGCTGAGCTGGATGAACACTGTTCATCTCTCTATTCAATTTAGTCATCAGGCGGATAATTATATGGACACTGTTGTTTTGGACACTTTTTTGGACACTGTTGTTTACAAATGCGATAATACCTTGGCAGTCAAGCCCTAACACAAACCAACCGATAAGAATGTCCCTTTAAAATTTGACTCTTGCCATCCTAGCCATCTAAAAAATAGCTTACCTCTTTCACAGTTAATAAGAGCTAAACGTAATTCTACTCAGACTGGAGATTATGAAGTTGAAAAAAAAATAGAATTTGTAAACAATTTTAATTGAGAGGATATTCGAAACATACTTTGGTTAAGGCCTGCAAAAAAGTTAATAGTATGCCACGCGATATAATGTTGTCCAAACGTATTCAAAATGAGACCGGGAGTTTAAGTGTAGATAACAGATTAACCTGTGCTTTTCAATTATCTCCCCTCTCCTTCCCTATCCAAAATATGTTTAAGAAATTCTGGTTTTTAGTGAGAGATCTGCCCGGATGCAGTAATTTTCCTAAAATTGGATATCGTAGAACTAGGAATTTGTCGGACATTCTGGTGCAATCTGACTTTAAAAAGACACCATAAATGCGGGACGTGCGTCGCTTGTCCTCCTTGAGTTTCTACATCCCACAACAGGTTTTAAAATAAAATTAAAGGACATTACAACCTGTGCAACAAAAAGCTGCATCTATATTATTTTATGTCCCTGTTCAAAAATATATTGTGGCAGTACAAGACGCATGGTGCGAACCCGTGTCTTGGAATATAAATATCGCGTAAAAAATTTCATTCTTGAGGCTCGCCAAACAGATCATTTTCGAACACTGAAACACGACCCTAATGATTTAAGATTCTTTGTTGTGGAAAAATTTCCTATGTGGCTTCATGGAAAAGTAGATATGAATAAGTGGCTGTTAAAACAAGAAATGCGTTGGATCTTTAAACTGAACTCATTGATGCCCAATGGGCTGAATAGTGATTGGGACCTGTCGTGCTTTTTATAAGTTGTATTAATGGATTTGGAACATCACTGTAGATTTTCTGTCTAGGACTTTAAGAAATTGTCCTGATTGTCAGCACCTGTCATTTAAAAGTGCATTGTGGTCTGTAATTGTATGCCGTTTCTTGTCTACAGAATGGTTGGAGCATTGGTCTCCATTTTGATTTTTTTTTTATTTGAAGGTATGTATTACTGAAATTCTTTGTGTAACCTCTGAATCACACGATTTGCTAGTGATTTTTAATATTTCATTCACGCAGCTTGTAGAAGCCTTATGTGAAACAGGGCATATAGCGCATCCCTGTTGCGTACCTTTGCCTTGCTGCTTTCATCCTTTCCACTGGCTAAAAGAGGACTTGGAGCGTTGGACTCTGTTCTACTCTACGGTTCTTTATACCACATCCCAGATTTTGAAATTGAATGAACTATTGGCTATGAGTACTTGAATTGTATATGGGAGTAGTCTCTACTTGCACTTTATTGATGCTCTTTGTATATGTTTTTTGACTACAAGTAATTTTTCATTATATAAATCATTTAAATTATTGAAGTTTCTCTTGACATGGATGCCTTTGGCCATATACCTGTGCTTCGTTTCATGTTACTCTTTTTGGGTTGCAACAATCCCCAGGGGCAGGGGATCCCACAGTTTGGAGACCCTCCCTCCTGCTTCAGGGTCATCAGAAAGCCGGGGGGGGGAGGAAATGTCTGCTGAGCACTCCATTATTCCCTATGGAGACCTATTCCCGTAGGGTATAATGGAAAATTGATCTGTGGGTATCTAGGGCTCTGAGGGGACTGTTTTTTGAGGTAGAGGCACCAAATTTTCAGCATAGCATCTGGTGACTCTCCTCAAAACACCCTCCAAGTTTAAAAAAGATTGGCGTGTGGAGGTCCAATTTTATGAGTCCTCAAAGAAGGTGCCCCTATTTTCCATTATTTCCTTTGGAAGGAAGGCATTTAAAGGGAGTGTGGTCCCTTTAAATGCGATAGCCAGAACCCCCTTCAGAGTTCAGTTGTGCTTGGCACACCCTTGCTCCTGACTCCAGCTCCAAAGTCTCCTGGCTCCACCCCCAAAGTCCCCAGATATTTATTTAATTGGACTTGGCAACCCTAGCATCTGATGAAGTGCTCTCAGAGTAAAAAAATTTATACTAGAATAAATTTTCTCAGTTTTCAAGGTGCCTCTGGACTCTGGTTTTATTTTCTGATCCCTCTTGAGAGGGCTGAGAGGGCTCGAGAGAGAGAGAGAGAAAGAGAGAGAGAGAACTGTTCTTGAGAGAACAGTTCTGAGAGAACTGTGACTGACCCAAGATTACCCAGCAGTTGCCTGTGGAGGAGTGGGGAATCAAACCCAGTTCTCCCAAATCAGAGTCCGCTGCTCTTAACCAGTACACCAGAGTGGCTGTCAGTGAACCCAGTGCCAGTTGCCAGAGAGCCTGGGGGGCATGCTGGGCTTGGCAAGAGAGTGGGGAGGGGAGATGGAATCCCCCCATGCTTCTTGTAGGCCTCCACTTCTCCTGAACTAACTCTGAAAATTCTCTGTGCATTTTTTATCCCCTGCTATATGCCAATACTGACTTCCAGACATTAAACCTCTCTAAAAATTACAGAGAATAGTTCAATTTCAGATACCTGGCTTTTTGAAAATGTTTATCTCTTTGTCCCAGGTGACAATGATGGTTGTCTAAGAGCATTTTCATATGCGGTACTTAAATTCTCATGCATAAAACTTTAGCTTACGCTGTCTGTGTAAATGTCTGATGTCTGATAATACAGAAGAAAAAATGGAAGAGAGGCATTTGTAATGCAAATGAGCATTCTGATCAGTGTAGCTGTTCACAAGCACAATAGAAATTGATTTCTGAACACTTTACACCTCACATGTGAAAACAAGACAGAGATACACATCTGTGTTTGCTGATGCCAACCTTCCCAACCTTTAGACACAATCCACAGAATTTTAACTTGCCAAGTTTAATACTTCTTTGAACAATCATTGTGGGAGACAGAAAAGACTAACAAAGAAGCTCAGAAAGCAGGTGTTCTTTCCTTTTCAGAGTAATAGCTGTTGTTTTTTTTCCTGCTTTCTCCTTCACTGATCTAAAGGTACATGACATTTGATGGAATCTATACCCTGTGAAAAAGGAACATAAAACATAATGCGAAAAGGCTGTTTTATGGGCATTGGCCATGTTTCAGTCAACTCGTCTTGTGTGGGCAGGTGAAATGGGGCTCTAATATACATCGATGACTGTTTGGATCTATGGTGCTGTTTTTCCAAGGGACATGAACGTGGCTTGCAATATGAAGAAACTTTGGGTCTTTTCACCCAGATGTTTTCCTGCAGTTTGGGGCAGCATTGTTTCTTTTTTTATCCCTTGGTGTTTTCTTGATCACGTCTCTGTGTTCTGCCAAACTACCCGTTAATCCTATCTGAGCAAGTGAAGACAAAAAATGAAGAAGAAAAAAAAAGATTTTTTTTTTTTTTATAATGAGGAAGTAAGGAACCTTAAAGAAAAATGCTGCAGTTTGGCACCAGTGCTGGATTAAACCCTGTGGAGGCCCATAGGCAGTCAAAATCTTGGGGGCCCCCTCGGAAATTATCTCAAAGTCAGAGCACCCGCCCTGCCACCTGCAGCCCCTGTGCAGCCTGCAGGCACTTTCCCAAAAGCCCCTTTGACACAGCTGCACAGGAGAGGCAGAGAGAGGCAAACTTCATGATGACACCAGCAGCAGCTGCACCAGGCAAGTCAGGCAAAGAGCGGCTCAGTTGCTGGCTGCACATGCAGGCTGGGAGGGCTGCAAGCAGGGGGAAACTGGGGGGGGGGGAGCCAGCCTGTGGCCCCTAAAGGCGTGGGGGCCCATAGGCCAGTGCCTACTTGGCCTAATTGCTACTCCAGACGTGTTTTGCACCCAAACCATGGGAAAAGGTCCATGTGAAAAGAGTGGGGAGTGGCTGGGACTCAGTAGTAGACCATCTGCTTAGGATGCAGAAAATCCTAGGTTCAGTTCTCCAGTATCAAGAGTTAAAAGGACCAGGTAGTGGGTGATGTGAAAAACCTTTACCTGAGTCCTGGAACAGCTGTGACTAGTCTGACTAGACAATACTGACCTTGATGGATGGATGGATGGTCCATTTCATTATAAGGCAGCTTCATGTGAGTGTTCATGTGAGTGCTCATTTATGTATGTGGTCACTGGTTTTTGGACCACCCATCCCCTGGTCTCTTGTCTTTCACCTTTCTCTCCACCTTGGCATTATTAGCTCATATTATGCAAGTCAGCATGTTAATGTTCGTTGCCTACAGAGAACAAAGCTAAGCAAGCTTTCTGCCCAGACAAGCTTATTATGATTGTTATGTACATTCACATAGCAAAATTTGATTAACATAATACTGCATCTGGTGGTAACAATGATGTAAATAACTTTACTGGAATGTGTGTTGATAGTTGGTAATGTAATATGTGATTGGAAAAATAGATTAAATGCCATTTATACATAATATGTCTCATCAGCTGATTTAGGGAGGCAACGTGTGAATATACAACTGAGAAACAAATGCAACAGAGACAGGAGTTTCTCTCTGCTGTTGGCAGACTTAACCATACAGGAGTATAAGTGATTTAAAAAAAACAAAAACACTTGCTGGCTTTTTTAATCTGTACAGCATCTGTATTGTTCTTTGGAGAGTAGTAACTGACGCATTTCCTGAATATTTACATTTTGCATTTTTATTAATAGGAAGAGATAAAAAGGCTCTTGAGGACAGTTGGGTATTGTAGGAAATGCTAAGTTTGTGACATATTCTCTGTAGTGTACACACGGGCCTCACTACTGTCAGAAAGTTTAAACATATTGTGTTGCAAATGAAATTAGTTATGATAAATCTTTTACCTTCAGACTTCTCATCTCTTTTCTTCACCCGGTTCCCTTCCATGTTGCACCTCCTGGTACTGAGTATTGTTTTACATAAGTATGTCTGTATTTATTTCATTTTTTTTCCTAACTTTGGAGATCACTGTCTTTCTAGTTCCTTTGAGTAGTTCTGCTATTTATATGATTCTCCTCCCCCATCCATTGAATTGGGGTGAATCCTAGAATGTTGTCCTGATTTGATTATGTCACTTCTTGCTTTGCCCAGGAAATGATTACTCACATTGGCTTGATGCTGAATAGCTTGTCCACATCCCCCAGATTCTCCCACTGTGGAGTGCTGGCAACCCTAGTAGACCTAATGCCAGTTGTGCTTAGCAGTGTCCTTGTGCTATCGAGTTTATAGCAAGTACTCATCCACCCCACTCACCATATATTGACACCCAGTTCTTTAAACAAATGCCACCGTGCAAACTTACAAATTATTAACCGAGGTAATGATTTAAACATATACAGTTCTCTTTTTATTCCACAATATATTAATTGCATCAATTTTCATTCTAATGAAAACTACCTTAGTATCACATTCCCATGTTCTATGTAAGTTAAGCAGACACTGTGGTTACTTACTCCAGGTTGGGGAATTTCTGCAGATTTGGAAGAGAAGTCTTTGGGGAAGGGAGGGAACTCAGTGGTCTATAATGCCATAGATTTTGGGTTGTCAGATCTCCTCACTCATCTGGTGTGGGATCTGGGGGGCATTACAAGGGTGGGCAGAATGCTCTGGTATTTGGGTGAAACTATATATTTTTTGCTCTCAAAACTTCAGGGGAGGGGTTTCCCCTGCCAGCCAGCCTGGCCACAGCAGAGAGGAGCCCCTGAAACCAGGGGATCCCCCACTGAGACCTGGAAGCTGGCAACTCTTTAGATTCCACCCTCCAAAGCAGCCATTTCCTTCAGGGGAACTGATCTCTATTGTCTGGAGATCTTTTCAGGATATCTCCAGGCCCCTGATGGAGGTTGATGCAACAAAACAGGAAATAATACAATGTATAGGTTGAGCAAAACTGAACAAAAAGACTGTACTATAACACTAATTAGTGCATAAGGTTACTTTAACTTTGGTATACTCATTCATTCATGATACAATTAACAAGCTCACATATATCTAACAACACACTAAAGAGTCACAATCTCAGTCTCTGCTGCACCATCGGACTTGCACCGGAAAGGTCTCAGAAGTTTCTGGTACACAAGAGGCAGATGCATCAAAGTCCAGCCTGAAAATTCCTCAGTGGCTCATATGCAAACATCTCTGGTGTGACGACATGCATCCTAGGTTAAGACATCCGCATGTTTCAAAAGAATCCCTTCTTCCCTCCACCCTTCATTTTAAATTGGAACCACTGTTCAGCAATTTCATCAGCGTGAGTCAAACCAAATGTGTAGGCAGTATAGTTTTCAGTGGTTCCAATTTGAAATGAAGGGTGGCCAGAAGAAGGGATTCTCTTGAAACATGCAGAAGCCTTAACCTAGGATGCATGTCTTCACACCTGAGATGTTTTCATATGAGCCACTGAGGAATTTTCAGGTTGGACTTTGGTCCATCTATCTCTTGTGAACCAAAAACTTCTGAGACTTTTCCAGTAGAAATCAAGAAGCCCTGCGGTGCAGCAGAGACTGGGATTGTGACTTCCTGATGGAGGTTGGTAACCCTCTCTCAATATAAGTCAGAGTTAGTTATTGTATTGGCTGTTGAGGGCAAGAGTGCTTGCATTGTGGATTTCCTAACATAGCATTTCACAATGGTTGTTGCTGAATCCTTACAGATGCTTGAATGGATGAGCCTACATCTGAGTTTCCAAACAGCATAATAGCAGTCTTAGCAATGGTAACAAAATATAGAGCATGACAGTGAAGCATAGAGAAAACAGACCAGATTTTTCTTTCACTTTTAGTTGCAAAGTTTTTTCTTCACCAAAGGGCAATGCAGAGGAGAATCTTTTGTTCTGACACTTGAAGTCATTTTCTATTGCATGTCCTCGAAAGAAGTACTTTCAAACTCTGCAGTCAGCTTACGGACTGTTATTTTTCATAGACTCATCATCTTAACCTGTAATGCCACATAAATGCCACAGTATTCTATTTATCCCTTGGGATGTAAAGTAGACCTACCTTGTAATCCTGTGGTGGGTGACTTTCCCCCCCACTTAATTTCGAGCTGCTGCTACAGAAAGAAACCATTTATCAGTTTCATTTTTTAAAAAATCAGCCAACAAGCATGACTGATATTAATCTTTTATTTTCCTTTATAAAAATTTATTTTCCCCTGAACTCAGAATGAGTAATATATTACTCAGTCCTCTTTCTTTAATAACAGCTTTGGGTTGTTCCATTAGTCACTACAGTTATTACAGCACTGAGGGTCTAATTCATCAGTATTTGACTTGCATAGGCAGAGTGTGATGCTTGTCTGATTCCGCCATGTATCAGGACTACCATGCTCGGTTACAGGAGGAGGAGGAGGAAGAAGAAGATGATGATGATATTGGATTTATATCCCACCCTCCACTCTGAATCTCAGAGTGGCTCACAATCTCCTTTATCTTCCTCCCCCACAGCAGACACCCTGTGAGGTGGGTGGGGCTGAGAGGGCTCTCACAGCAGCTGCCCTTTAAAGGACAACCTCTGTCAGAGCTATGGCTGACCCAAGGCCATTCCAGCAGGTGCAAGTGGAGGAGTGGGGCATCAAACCCGGTTCTCCCAGATAAGAGTCCACACACTTAACCACTGGTGCAAATGGAGAGGCTTGAATCAAGACTGTGGCGTCATGATGATGCCTTTGAAAACAAAGGTGCATTTTGGTGAAAAGATAAAAGAATTACCAATGCAGGTTGTTCAGTTTTTAATTTTTTTGCTGAAGTTCTAACCCACCCCATAGAAAACCACTCAAGGCGTGCATTGGTAAGAACAGTGATCCAGATGATCATTTGGTTGCATTCTACCACACATCACATCGTCACAGAATCTGTGTCAAGCATCGATATTTCACAATAATCTAGCGTTTGTTCTTTAATCAAAGACTTGTTTTATTGTAAAACTCCATAGCTTGCTCTAAGGATAGATTCCTTGGAAGTAATGGCATACGTAGTATTGAATAGTATGTTATAGGCAAACTTCAAAAGGCAGGGTTGCAGATAACTTCAAAAGAATAATATACAGATGTAAATTGAGTTGAGAGTTCAAAAGCTACTCACTAGTATCTCTTTTATGACTAAGGAATGTTAGCTAATGACAACATCTCAATTTCTCACACATTCTCTGTGAGCTGATAAGGCATGGCTGTGTGAATCTGGGGGAGATGCATTCTACACCGTTAATACAAGGTTACTCTAAAACATCCTGAGTCCAGATGGATTTATTATACATTCAAAGGAGGGAAAGAGAAAGGGAGGGGAAGAAGAAAGGAGAAAGGACAGAGGTGATGCTCTGCTTTAACTCTGGCCTGTTCCCTAGGTACATATAAACCAGTACTTAGAAATAGCATGCTTTACATACTGCCCACCCTAAGATCTTCTTCAGGGTTTGGAAGGGTGAGCGTTATAGAACTTTTTTTTATTAAATTTGGTGCTTTGACATGTGAGCCTTCCACCCATTCATCGTGGCTTGGTGAAAAATGCTTCCATCTGATCAGAAAATACAATACCCTCCGTTTTAACTTGGCATCCAATATTTCTTTGACTTTATGGTGACTCTGATCCCCAATTGGGATAGGTTGTGGAGCTTGGGGTCGAGGGTGCCAAGACGTAGAACATAAGAACATAAGAACATAAGAGAAGCCATGTTAGATCAGGCTAATGGCCCATCCAGTCCAACATTCTGTGTCACACAGCGGCCAAATATATATATATATATATATATATATATATATACACACACACACACACACGTGGCTAATAGCCACTGATGGACCTCTGCTCCATATTTTTATCTAACCCCTTCTTGAAGGTGGCTATGCTTGTGGACGCCACCACCTCCTGTGGCAGTGAATTCCACATGTTAATCACCCTTTGGGTGAAGAAGTACTTCCTTTTATCCGTTTTAACCTGTCTGCTCAGCAATTTCATCGAATGCCCACGAGTTCTTGTATTGTGAGAAAGGGAGAAAAGTACTTCTTTCTCTACTTTCTCCATCCCATGCATTATCTTGTAAACTTCTATCATGTCACCCCTCAGTCGACGTTTCTCCAAGCTAAAGAGCCCTAAGCGTTTCAACCTTTCTTCATAGGGAAGGTGTTCCAGCCCTTTAATCATTTTAGTTGCCCTTTTCTGAACTTTCTCCAATGCTATAATATCCTCCAGGATCTCGCTAGAGTAGACTGCAATGAAAGATTGGGTGTATTTTACTAAACAGTTTTGGTAACTCAAGTTCTACTGTCACTTTATTGATTACTCTTTTGATACGAAAAGGTCCCAGGAATTTGTATACTAGTTTTTTTAGAAGGTTGTGGTAACGGTAGGTTCTTAGTAAACAAAAAGACCGTCTCTCCCACTTTAAAATCCCAAACAGGAGTATATGTTTTTTATAATGTCATAATGTTTTTTATAATGTCATAATGTTTTTTATACGTCTCTTTGGCTGAGTCCAGGTTTTCTTGAATAACCTTCCAAACCTTCCCTAATTTTCCCTACCATTGTTCAAATGATGAAGAGGCTTCTGGTTTTACTCCTCCTGGTAGTAGCGGAAAGGGTTTTCCTTCGTACCCATTCACTACTAAGAATGGAGATGTCTTGGTGGAACTGTGCACACTGTTATTGAATCCATATTCTGCAAACAACAGGAATCCCACCCAGTTGGACTGCTGATAGTTCACAAAATACCTCAAATATTGTTCTAATAAAACATTCATCCTCTCAGTTTGTCCATCCGTTTGAAAGTGATAGGCGGAACTTAGTCCCTGTTCGATTCCAGTCAATTTACAAAACTCCTGCCAGAAGTTGGCAACGAACTGTGGGCCCCGGTTGCTAATTACCTTATCCGGGAATGAGTGTAATTTAACCACGTGTTGGAAAAATAATTGTGCTAATTTTTTAGCAGTGGGGATCTGGGTGCAAGGGATGAAATGAGCTTGTTTTTTAAAGGTGTCTACTATTACTAAAATCACAGTTCTCCCTTGCGATGTCAGTAGCTCCACAATAAAATCCATTGAAACGACCGACCATGGCCGGGTAGCTGTCTCCAAAGGTTGTAACAATCCGGGAGGTTTCCCTCCTCTCCTCTTCGCCATTATACATATCGGACAAGAGGTGACATAGTTGGAAATGTCTTTTTTCATGAACGGCCACCAGAATTGTCGATTCACTAAATGTAGTGTTTTTACATATCTAAAATGCCCTGAAAGTTTATTATTGAGACAAAATTGCTGCACTTCTTTACAAAGACTTTCTGGTACGTAAAGTTTACCCTCTTTGTACCAGAAGCCTCCTTCCCCTTTTGTTACTCCCTCTGGTTTAGCGTCTCCTTCCTTTTCTACTTCACTGATTAATCTTTCTCCTCCCCAATTTTCTTCCAGATTTTCGTGCTTTGCCTTAAAGTGGGTGGACACGGCCCCTCCTAACTGAAGTGGATGCATGCCCAGCGGCTTGCACTCTGAGTTCTGCAGCCCTCATGGGAGGTGTTCCTTGCACATAGTGGGGGGCAGTGGCAGGGCAACACCGGGAAGGCCTCCGGGTGGTGCTGGTGGTGGGTGTCTTTTGAACTTGGTGGTCTGCCTGCTCCCAGACACACATTCCAGCCACCTCCTGCACTTCGTGGTTCTTGTTTGTTTGCGCATGCCTCTGCTCATCTGTCTGCCATTGGGAGAGTCTCTGACAGCAGGAGGGTGAGAGGGGATTGACAGCCTCTTAGGTGTAGGCTTTCCACCCCGTCTCCCGGTCACATGCAATGGGTTGGCCAATCGCGCGTGGTCCCGCGCGAGCCTGTGCCTCCCCCACTCCCGCCTCGGCAGCGGGCCATTGATGTGCGCATGGGCAGAATCACCATGGTGACACCTTCTCTTTCGCTCGTCCGGCCCATGCTCCTCCTTCACATGTGGCATAATGTTGCCCCTTCAGGAGCCAACTGTGTCCACCTACGCTACTTCTGCATTCAAGTGCAGCTACATGACAGTTCTCTGGATTGGGCTGCCTGTGTAGTAGTGTGAATGCATCCACTGTGGTTACTTACTCCAGGTGGATATCAGTAATAACCAAGATAAGATCTGGTAAAGCTGATCTATCTAAAAAGAGAAGGTAAGTTAAAGTAAAGGAGGTCAAGAAAGTAAATAAACTATCTTTCTGTCATCTGGTAAAAGCATTTAAACAGATTAAGAAAGAAGCAGAATAGGTTCCACCCCCTTCCAATTAATTTTATTAGGGAAATTTTAAAACAAAAAGATTAAAAAAACCAACCAGAAAATATTAAGTGATAAGACAAGAGATACAAATTTTAAAATAAAGCAAGAAGGGGGTGTGATTAAAGAAGTGAGTTGTGATTTTCTCCACAATAAATACAAGCAAATAGGTGTGAAAAAACCTCAGCTTGAGACCCTCGAGAGCCACTACCAGTCTGAGAAGACAATACTGACTTTGATGGACCAAAGGTCTGATTCAGTATAAGGCAGCTTCATATGTTCAAGCAAAATTACAAACTTAACACTTATTATCTTAGTACCAAAGAAAGAAGTTTCACTTCCCCCCTAACCTCTAATCTTTTTGTCACCCTTAATACTCAAATCAGGTCATTTCTCCCCATTCCTGCAAAATTCTGGGGTTTCCAGTTAGCGATAAATGTAGATGTATTTTCTCCAATTAAGGAAGTAAATTTAGCCATCTCTGCAAGTTCCATCATCTTTACCAACCATTCATCTGTAGGGGATAATGTCAAACTTTCCCATTTTTGTGCATGTATTGTTCTTGCTGCTGTCACCGTGTATTTAAAAAGTTTCATGATTTTTTTCTAGCTGTCTATTCTCTAGTTTCATTTGAACATTAAGTCTTTAGATTTTATAGGTTTTTTATTGATTTTAACTACAAAGAAAAGAAGCACAAGCAAAGATGCATTAAAGAAGGGGAAGGGTGGATGCATAGTGGGAAAAACAGAAACAATGAGAAATACAAGTATATCAGTTGGTTCTACCTCCAAGTGGAATACCCCATTCTTTCTCCCCGCAAGTATAAAATTCTCCCCATATATTTTACCAACTTTATCTTTCATTATAGCTTTTAAACTAAACTATAACTTAAAATACAAATCCAAACAATTCTTCTTCAGCACACATGGAAGTTAAAAAAAACAGAAAAAACCCGAGCAGTCTCAACACAGAGCTAGCTGGCTACACTTAACCATATTGAAAGCACAGACTAACTTGTTAATTTAACAATATCATCATTAGAATAAACATATGAAATATCATGAAGGCACAGGCTAACTTGTTTGTTTAATATCATCATTAGAATAAACATATGCAACCAATATCTTTATCCTTAACAAGCTAAGAATAAAATATACTAGCTTGACTATCTCAATATTGACAGTTTCTCCAGACAAACCTACTAAGAGCAGATCTACCAGATTAAAAAATAACTGTGTTGTCTGCCCTCGTAACAATTGATCCAAATTAACTGTTTATTTATCTAACATTTTTGCAAAACTTTTCCATCCTTAGAATCTCACTTGCCTTTTAAAATCACATATCAATTCTTATTTAAAAATTCCATATTTAGTTACTCACAGAGGAAACAACAATTCAAAGACCCTTCTTCCTGAAAAATTTTACATCTTGATTTTGCTGCTTAACTCAATCATATTGAAAATGCAAACTAGCTTATTAGTTTAACAATATCATCATTAAAATAAGCATAAGAGGCAAATAACTTTATCTATTAAGTGCAGATCTACCTAGTTGTGAGATAATTATGTTGTCTACCTTCTTAGAAATATAGCCCAAAAATCTCACTTAGCCTTTTAAAATCATATATCAGTTCTTATTAGAAATTCCATATCCGACTGCCCACAAGATCTGCCCAGTTACAAGTTAATTACATTGTCTGCCTTCTTAAAATTTAATCCAAATTAACTATTTATTTACTTTTTCAAAATTTTTCATTCCTATAGCTTTTATATCCATATTACACTAGAAGAAACACCTTAATGTAACCCCAAAATTTCACTTTGCCTTTTAAAATCGCATGTCAGTTTTAAAATCGCATGTCAGTTCTTGTTGAAAGTTCCATATCCGACTATCTACAGAGAGAGAGAGTTCAAAAATCCTTCCTGAAGAATTTCCACATCTTGATTCTTTGGCTAAAATGCACCTTCTCGCTCCTTAATGCAATCCTCCCTCTCTGTAACACTAGGAAGAATTCCATGCCATTTGTTCCTCTCAGCAGAACTTCAATCAGTCTCAATTTCTGGTCTTGCTTTTTAACTGCGCCATAAGGTTCCATTTTGGTTTTCTTTTGTTCGTTTCCCAGCGGATCACTCTCCCCTTCCAATTCGACAGACGTCACCAGGATCTCCTTAACACTCTGCTCATGTAGATTTGAGATTTCGCTAGCTTTCAGCATCAGAGCTCCCATTTGTTTTTTAATCAACTCCATTAATGAACCAAGATCCTGCTTCAGAGAACTTATGTTACATAATATGTCTTTTTTATAAAACATTTCGCTTGGCAATGCCATTTTTCTCTATCAGCAAACTCAGTCTATTAATCCAAGTTGAAAAGTAGCTCAAAGATCCAGTTAGTCCGTCCTTCCAATTCTCCTCCAGCTGTAATTTTGAATATTATCATTTCAGTTGCAGTCAGACGATGGAGACAGCTCTCTCTATATATCTCATTTTGTTCAGACCGTATTGCAGCCAAATAATTGTCTCTTTAACACATGTCCAATTATAATCCGGGTCGATTTGAGTATCTGTATTCCATCTAATTCAAAGTGTTGCCAATGCTTAAAGTTGCTCTTTAACTTTTCAAAGCTTCATTCACTGGAAAAGTAGGGGTGTAATCGACCTCTTTTCCTTCCTTTGAGCTGACCCGCTTGTTGTTATGTAAAACGACCCATTAGCCAGTGGTACTGAAAGCACACTTACTTGTCAAGTAGAATTGCTGTGCTTGGGGTAGAGAAGCAATACATCAGAAGCTTATTGAAAAGAAAGAAAGCGTTCAGGGGTTCACCTTTTTCTGCTGTAATAGCTATCATGGCGGAAAAGCTTTGGGGCATGCAAGAAGGACAGGAACAGCCGCTGCTATGCCCTGGCTTCCTGTAAAAGTCTCATGCTGAAAGGAAACCCTTCCAGGGTCTCCTTATAGGGGTGCCGCATCTGTGGCACCCCTTCAACTGCCTGATTCAGAAGGACTGCAGGAGGACGATTCGTGGACCCCCCCCCCCCCGAGCTCAAGGCCCCATAACCCAGAACTGCACATTAAGTCTTTAAAATCTTCTGAATTAAATAGCATATTTGTGTTCCATTTTTTAAGCTTTCTTACATGTCCACCATAAATGATAATTTTATTTATTTGCATTTCTATCCTGCCCTTCCTGAAAACGGGCTCAGGGTGAGTCACAACAATAAAAAAGCTACATAATTTTAAAACAACTAGCTAAAAACACAATCAGTGTCCAAATTGACAAATTCAGATGATGGCCAAGTCAAAAACCTAAACCTCAGCTGACATAAAACAGTTCATTTTTATACATTCTAGCTAATTTCTCTGGTGACATATACCATCACTACATCATTTTATTAAAAAATTATCTTTAAGGCTGGAACTTAATATAAATTTGAGGCCCTCCCTCCACATATTTTCCCATTATTCCATTTCTGTATTATGCCTTAAGTTTTCAGCCCATTTTATCATCGACTCTAAGAAAAAAGCACAATGTTCATTTACACAGCCCTTTTCTTATTATTCTGGGATCTCCTTAACCACAATGACATGTACTAAAATGAATTTGCTGATATAGTAGAATATTACATACTAAGAAACCACTAATGATTTTACATATTGTGTCTTGCCATTGTCATCTCCCTCTCCTACTGAATAGTTCCAAATAGCTTATCTTTGCCCTTTCTTGTATCTTTCCCAGCTCTGTGATAATTTTTTTGAGATGCCTACAGGAGTGCTCCAAACATTGTAAATAATGTGATGAGCATTCTAACTTACCTTGTTACACTATGTTGAGTTGAGCAACCGATATGAATGGCTCAGGAGAGCCAGTTTGGTGTAGTGGTTAAGAACATAAGAGAAGCCATGTTGGATCAGGCCAGTGGCCCATCCAGTCCAACACACACACACACAGTGGCCAAAAAAATCAGGTGCCATCAGGAGGTCCATCAGTGGGGCCAGGACACTAGAAGCCATTCCACTGTTTCCCTCCCCTCTATGCACCAAGAATACAGAGCATCACTACCCCAGACAGAGAGTTTCATCAATACGCTGTGGCTAATAGTCACTGATGGACCTCTAAGTGTACAGACTCTTATCTGGAAGAACCGGGTTTGAGTCCCCACTTCTCTACATCCACCTGCTGATGTAACCTTGGGTTAACCACAAGTTCTCTCAGAGCTGTTCTGCTCATGGGCAGTTCTGGGAGAGCTCTCTCAGCCTCACGTACCTCATAGAATATCTGTTGTGCGTGGCGGTGGGGGGGAGGGAAAGGAAATTGTAAGCCACTCTGAGGCTCCTTTGAGTAGTGAAGGGTGGGGTATAAACAGCAGTTATTTTGTAGAAAAAGAAGAGCCGGAGCTCATTAGTGCAGCCTATTTGCATAACTCATTTGCATACGCCACATACCCTGACATCACCAGAAGGTGTACTAAATTATATGAGTTCAGCATCTACCTTAATAAAACCTAACTCCCATCATACTTTGAAAATTACTTTTTTCCTATGTGGCCACAGTGTCATGAGGAAGATTTCCATCTGTCTGCTTTATATGTATTGGTTATTTTCCCATTTTTGGTGGGGAAAATATTAGAAAGTTTGTCAAAGCTTAGAGTTCAGCAAAATTCTCACAGCAGGTTTGAACAATGGAGCCCAGAAGCAAGGTTTTTTGGGGCGGAGGGGTAAGAAAGAAAAAGCACAATGAAATTTAGAGGTTCCCAAGCTCCGCTCCTGTGAGTTCTTGCCGAAAATGAGGCCTGGGTATAAATCCAATCTCCTCCTCCTCTTCTTCTTCCAAAATAAATAGCATTTTTGAGTATTTTTGTGCTGACTGCAGTATTCAGCCAGTTGGCTGGCTGGATAGCCGCTGCTTATGCATGTTCACAATTTATCAGCTTGCTTGAATTACACATGCCCCAGGATCACCATAGGCAAGTTGTGTACTATTCTATGACTAGTTTAGAGACGGTGCCGCTTTTGTTACTGCATAGTTGGCGGTATTCATGAGTCAGTGCCGTTCATCTAGCTGGTACATGCTTAGAACTGACTAATGAACATATTTAGCATTGGGGGTCCACCAGACAGCTTCCTCCACACTGTCCAGCAGGACTGAGACTGGTGAAGAAACCACCTCTTTTATAAGGAGCTGCCCCCCTCCCCCAATTGGGTGAATTGGGCCAACAGAAGGGGGGAAGTAGAGGGAGAATGCCTTGGAAAAGTGTATGCAATCAAGGCACAAGGAATATTCAGCCCACCAAGTAAAATGGGCAAGATTAGATTAAAGAGACAAGCCATGCAATTTCCCCCCTGCCCCCACAACCCCCTCTTGGAACACCTTTTTAAATGGATTTTTTTTAAAAATAATAATAATAACATAGCTAATGAATGAGGACAAGAAAAGCAGTGTGAAAATTAGCATACATGGGTCTTTTTGGATCCAGTTTCAAATGTCTGAAAAAGAATAAAACATTTTTTCATGGTTCTGGGTCACAGATTTCCATCTGAAAAGAGGTGTTTGAGCATCCCTGCTTCAATTTCCTGAACACTGCTAATGTAAAGAATTAGTGAACTAAAAAAGTTCCCTTACCCCATTAACAGCCTTGATAGAAGCCACATTATACAGCCATGCTCATTGATTAGACCATGGCCACCTGCTGGTATCACCAATAATGAGAGGACAGTTTAAACAGCTGCATGTTGAATTGCATAGATTTTGCTTTTTATTATATATCAGAAGCAGCAGAGGTGGTGAGACAGACAGACAGCAAAACATCACGAGAAAGAGTAAGAACTTGTCTTGCTGTGCCTTGCCTTCATTACACGTTATTACACTAAAATGCTGGAGAGCACATTGGTACTGTGAGTGAAAATGTCACTTTTTGACATAATCAAACCCTGTTAGGAGATGTAAAAAAATGCCAAGAATACATTTTTAGGGAACCATTTTGGATATCAAAGGCCAAACCAGTGCATCTTAGAAAATGTCAAAAGGAAAAATGAATTTAATCAATAAACAACATTTCTCTGAAGACACTCCATATTTCTGTAACTTCAGTGTATGTCATGCAAATAAAATGAATTTCCTCATATGTTTCCCCCCCAAACCCAGAATGTTCAATTTGCCATTTTAAAGCTGGCCTTTAAAAACATAATAAAAGCAATTAAATTAATGTGCTTCGAACATCTTTTTGGGGTTTTCTCCCCAATTAAAACTTTGGATGGTTTTTTTACATTTTTTAAAAAATCAGTAGGAGTTGACTGAACTCAGTAATTAGCAAGCAGGCTGACATTTACTAGTAAGAAATGACAAATCTCAGACATTTTAAAACATTGTCTTGCAGTATTTTTTTAAAGACTTCCCTTCTGCTTACATATAAAAAGCATGTTAAACTCAGAGTCAGGTAATAGGGAGTAGTTGACATTTTTATGTTATACTAGATCCACTGAAGCTATGGTGCGTCCTCAGTTTGGTGTAGAGAGCCAGTTTGGTGTAGTGGTTAAGTGTGCGGACTCTTATCTGGGAGAACCGGGTTTGATTCCCCACTCCTCCACTTGCACCTGCTGGAATGGCCTTGGGTCAGCCATAGCTCTGGCAGAGGTTGTCCTTGAAAGGGCAGCTTGCTGTGAGAGCCCTCTCCAGCCCCACCCACCTCACAGGGTGTCTGTTGTGGGGGAGGAAGGTAAAGGAGATTGTGAGCCGCTCTGAGACTCTTCGGAGTGGAGGGCGGGATATAAATCCAATATCTTCTTCTTCTCATGATCTACCTCAGAAACGCTCCTTACCTAAGTTGCTCTAACTTGCATGGTGACTACCCCTGGACTCCTCAGTAAGAAAGGAAACACATGAAGCCCAATGCCATCCTTCCAAGCTGGAAAAGGAACTATTTTAACAAAGCCAGCCAGGAGATAGATGGGGGAAGAAAAGGCAGCGTCAGAAGTAACTTTTGATAATCACATCTTCCTCCCACAATAGAAAGAAGAAAGGAGAAGAGTAAAGAGTCGCATGAAACTAGGAACTCAAAATGGCTGAAAACTAGTAAGCCAGGTATGACACCAAGCTTGGTAATGATGATGATATGTAGCAGGGGTGGCAACGGTAGCTCTCCAGATGTTTTTAGCTTAGAACTCCCATCAGCCCCAGCCATTGGCCATGCTGGCTGGGGCTGATGGGAATTGAAGGCAAAAAACATCTGGAGAGCTACTGTTGGCCACCCCTGAAGTGTAGGGTTGCCAGCCGCTGAGGGATGAGTGTGAGTATGCAGGGGTGGAATGGTGCTGCATGGCCAGTGCAGTGTCATTTGGGGCACATCCTAGAAGTGATGTCATGCTGCCATGTGATGCGGCAATGGTATAGACCAGGGGTGGCCAACGGTAGTTCTCCAGATGTTTTTTGCCTACAACTCCCATCAGCCCCAGCCATTGGCCATGCTGGCTAGGGCTGATGGGAGTTGTAGGCAAAAACATCTGGAGAGCTACCTTTGGCCACCCCTGGTATAGACATTGGGCAAAATTCTATGTTAGAACTGTAAAATTTTCCCCAATCACTTGTGGGTAGTCACTGGAAGCACTGAAAACTGAAGCAGGAGAACTGGTGTTCCTCATGATGAGGCACTTCTGTGTTTAGAGGTATCATGCAGGGCAAGAGGGAGGGATTCTCTACCTCTGACTCCTGAAGAGCCCCCCTGCCCCAGCTGAGAAGGGTTTTCTTTTTCAAGGCCTGTCATTGTGCTGGAGGTCACAGGGAAGTATGTTTATTATTTGTTTGTTTGTTTTTAATTTCATTTCAATTGGTAGCTGAGTGACAGTGCAGGGAAAGCTCTACTTCCAATCCAAGAGAGTACAGAACAAAGATTTCCAGGTCTACCAAGTAGATGCCCCCTTTCAAAGTAAACATGGCTCTGGAATCTGTGGCAAACCCCTATCCGGTATCTCTTTGTAAACTGCTTTGAGTCTATTTTTATATATCTTAAGGACCACCTGCAGCCATATAAACCAGCCTGACTACTATGGACAGCTTCAGTGGCATCTGTTTCCTTCAATCACTATCTTCCTCCAGTTGAAGACTTCTTTTGTCTGGTGTTCCCTCCCTCATTTGCTTTGTCCCTTCCTCCTGTTCATGTGTTTACATGTGTTTACGAGGGTGGCAGGTAGTGGGGCTAAGAGGGAAAGCCAGCCTCCGTCATTGGTGTTATGTAATGCCAGGTCCATAAATAATAAGACCTCAATCCTCAGGGATTACCTGCTTAAGCAGGACATGGATCTGGCTTGCGTGACCGAGACCTGGGTGCAGGATGGAGAGACGGTGGCTCTCTCCCAGATGGCGCCCCCAGGTTACTCGGTCTTTCACCAATCACGGACAACTGGCAGGGGGGGAGGGGTGGCGCTATTCATACGGGAGGGTTACTCCTTCAGGGCTCTCCCGGCCCCAACGATCGAGGGCTTGGAATGTGCCGGTCTGGCGTGGGGAGTGGGGGAGGGGTTGGCGATCTGGCTGGTGTACCGTCCGACTAACGCACCAGCCAGCGCCTTACCAGCCCTGATGGAGGCGGTGGCAGGCTGGGCGTTGGAGTTCCCAAGACTTATGGTCTTGGGTGACTTCAATGTCCATGCGGACGACATGGCCTCCAATCAGGCGCTGGACCTAGTGTCTTCCATGGCGACACTGGGACTCTCCCAATTTGTCACCACCCCCACGCATCAGGCCGGGCACATGTTAGACTTGATCTTTGCGTCCGGGATTCTGGTGGACGGTATCGCAGCAGAAGCGGTGCCATGGTCGGACCACCTAGCCCTCAAGGCTCGTGTGGGTGCGCCACCCCAACCCTGTACGGGCGGCGAGCCTATTTTGGCTCGCCTGTGGAGTCTGTTGGACCCAGAGCGGTTCCAAAGGGCTCTGCAGGATCCCTGGCCCCCTAGCAATTCCCTTGATGGCCTGGTAGAGACCTGGCATTACAGGCTATCCAGAGCCATCAACGAGATTGCACCCCGGCGTCCTCTGCGCCCCCGAAGTAGGCTGGCTCCTTGGTACACCTTGGAGCTATGCCAGCTGAAACAGGGACTCAGACGACTAGAGAGGCGGTGGCGGCATACTCGTGACGAAGCGACAAGAACATCCTATAGAATGTTTATGAAGTCTTATGAGATGGCAGTCAAAGCCGCAAAGAAGGATTACTTTGCGACTAGGATTGCATCTGCAAATTCACGCCCGGCACAATTATTTAAGATAATTGAGAATTTGACCACTCTGCCTCAAGGCAGACCAAATATGAGAGAATTGGAAATAGGCTGTGAGGCTTTTGCGAAATTTTTTGCAGATAAAATCTTGTTGCTCCGCTAGGACCTTCCTGCCACATTGGATGCAGTACAAGAACCCGGGGCTCCGTGCCTGTCTTCTGATGTTATCTTGGATCACTTCGACACGCTCAGTCTTGGGGAAGTCGACGAAATTCTCTCAACTGTACGCCCTACAACTTGCGATCTTGACCCATGCCCCTCCTGGCTAATTAAATCTTGCCAGAGGGAGCTTAGATATCCTGTACGGGATATCATAAATAGATCCCTCTTGGAAGGGCAATTTCCAACATCTCTGAAAGAGGCTATGGTCCGTCCTCTCCTAAAAAAGAGTACAGCAGATCCGGCCGAATTGGCGAATTACCGACCGGTCTCGAACCTACCATTTTTAGGTAAGGTCATAGAGAGGGCAGTGGCGTTACAGCTGCAGAGTTTTTTGGATGACACTTCCGCCTTAGACCCTTACCAGTCCGGCTTTCGTCCGGGTCATGGGACGGAGACAGTGCTGGTCGCCTTAGTGGATGACCTCCAGCGGCATCTGGATCGAGGCGGTGTGGCGGTGCTGATGTTGTTGGACCTGTCAGCCGCGTTCGACACGGTCGATCATCGGCTACTGGCCCGCTGGCTCGCCGACGTAGGGATAAGGGGGTTGGCCTTACAGTGGCTCTCCTCCTTCCTTGATGGACGGGGACAAAGAGTGGCAATTGGAGGGGAGCTGTCCCGGAGGCACCCACTAGTATGCGGAGTGCCACAAGGGGCAGTTCTCTCCCTGATGTTGTTTAACATCTACATGCGCCCCCTTGCCCAGATTCCCCGGAGGTTCAATACGCAGATGACACCCAGCTCTATCTACTAATGGACGGCCGACCTGACTCCATCCCAGAAAGCCTGGACCTAGCATTGCAAGCCGTGGCAGGTTGGCTCAGACTGAGCGGGCTGAAGTTGAATCCAACGAAGACAGAGGTCCTTTGCTTGGGTCGCGATGCCCTGGGAAGGGAAATCCCCTTGCCGACTTTTGACGGTGTGCTGCTGAAAGCAGCCCATAAGGTCAAGAGCTTGGGGGTTCTTCTGGAGCCTTCACTATCAATGGAGGCACAGATAGCGGCCGCTGCCAAGTCCATGTTCTTTCATCTTCGACGGGCGAAGCAGTTGGCCCCCTTCCTGGAACGCCGTGACCTAGCAACAGTGATCCATGCTACGGTCACCTCGAGATTAGATTACTGCAATGCCCTCTACATGGGGCTGCCCTTGTGCCGAACTCGGCGGCTGCAGCTGGTGCAGAACGCGGTGGCTAGGCTACTGTTGGGGCTCCCAAGGTGGGAGCACATACAGCCGGGGCTACGCGGACTGCACTGGCTGCCAGTGGTATACCGAGTTCGTTACAAGGTGCTGGTTATCACCTTTAAAGCCTTATATGGCCGAGGACCTGCCTACCTGAGGGACCGTCTCTCCCCATATGAGCCCCAGAGAGCGCTGAGGTCAGCTGGATAAAACCAGCTGAATATCCCTGGGCCAAGGGAGGCCAGATTGAAGGCCACCCGAGACCGGGCCTTCTCTATTGCTGCTCCACTGCTGTGGAATCAACTCCCGGAGGAGGTGCGGGCCCTACGATGCTTAGATCAATTCCGTAGGGCCTGTAAGACCCACCTCTTCAAAATAGCCTTCAACCAATGATAAACCGGGAAGTGCCATTGAAAATGCTTTTAATTACTGAATTCTGCTGAAGATCTAATGCTTAGTACCATGTTGATATTGTTATTGTTAATTTTAATAATTTGTAAATTGTTTTAACTGTGATTTTATAAGTACATTGATGTATAATGTATTTTATGTTGTGAGCCGCCCTGAGCCTGCCCCAGCGGGGAGGGCGGGATACAAATAAAAAGTTATTATTATTATTATTATTATTATTATTATTATTATTATTATTATTATTATTATTATTATTATTATTGTTATTATTATTATTATACATTCATATGTGTTTTTAGGAGGGAAGGTGGCTTGATCGCATCATATCTCAGAAGCTAACCAGGGTGGGTACTTGGAAGAGAAGTCAACAAGGAAACCTCTGCAGAGGACAGCACTGGCAAACCACCTCTGCTTCTCACTTGCCTTGAAAACCCCTTGCTGGGGTCACCATAAGTCAGTTGTGACTTGATGGCACTTTACACAGAGACATGCATATGCTTTTAATGTTGTTTTAATGGTTTCATTGTTTGCCACCTTAGGATCCTGCACTGGTAAGAAAGGTGGCCTAAAAATTGTTTTAAATAAAATAAATAATAATTGTACAGCAAGAAAAGCAGGTTACAAATATTTAAATAAACACACAAACTAGTTCATAGTTTCTCATTGGCTATATTGTATTGGCTGTGCAAGATGGCACAAGTGATGGTTTTACAAAGGGATGTGAATGTCTAGAGTTGTGAAGTAAGGCTGGAGCATGTTTCTGTTCTCTAGAAAGGCAGCACTCTGAAAATACTTACGTTAAGTGTAAGCAAGCTTACAAAAGTATTCCAGCCAGGGTAGCATGAAACATATGCTTGTGTTTTATAAAGTTATGCCACGACATAAAACAACCTACTTAGCTTGTCTCTTTGCAGAGGAAAAGCAATGTAGCATGTTTCTATTTGTGAATAAAAGAAACTTTAAGACCTGTTGGAGGGTACACTTGTGAAAACTGGGCATATTGCTTTTTCATGTGTTGAAGATTCAGCACTGCATTAAAGCTTCGTTAGGACACCAGGCTCCTGAGCTTTATCCTTAAAATGGATTAAGGGGTTCTTGAAGAGATTTGTGCATACCAATAAATGTAATATTTGCAAATAACGAAATAAAATCAGAAGTCCGACTAAGGTAAATTTGTAGACCTCTGCAGACTGGAGACATCTGTTGTGTTCAAATATTGACATGTTTGCCAAGATCATCCGATGTTTCTTGCTTTAAAAGCCTTTTGTTCTTATTCAACATCATAATAGCGCCATAAAAGGGATTAAGAATATAATTATTGTTTCAGACAACACAACTGCTTGTGTAGGGCTGGCATCGTAGTCAAATGGCCACCTGTTGAGTACTACTGCCAGCTTCCTCATAATAAGCAGGTTCAATGGCTTTAAAAATTAGGCTAATTACAGCAATGTTGCCAGATGTCAAGGAACTTTTAAAAAAAACTACTCAGCATGTCCTGGTGCATGTTGAGAGTTATCAGCTCTGAGCTGGAAAATTCCTGGAGATTTAGAAGTGGAGCCTGGGGATGGTGGGGTTTGGGGATGAGAGGGGTTTCATTGGGATATAAGGCAACAGAATTTTCCCTTCAAAGCAGCCATTTTCTCCAGAGAAACTGTTCTCTGTAGTCTGGAGATCAGTTATAATTCTGGGGCTAGCAGCATACGTTGGATAAACTTGCCAACAACCAGGAGAGGGAAAAAACCCGCTTTCATATCCTTTTAATAAATAATTCATGAGATGTTATTCACCAAATGATGTTATTCACTTCATACAATGAAAAGATTCAATTGCCTGTTGCCACACATCTAAAGGGGCAGCACACTTTCTCTCTAGGCTGTAGGTATCCCCAAGAGCCTTTTTTCCCTGGTGGAACTTGGTGGAACGAAGTTCTGGAATCTCTTAATGGAAACAAAATTCTCAAAAAAATGTTTAAAAGTTCATGAGGGCACCCCTGTGTTTCTTCATTTCCCTCTTGAGAGTCCTGGTGCCTCTTTTTTCCAGAAAAAAAGCCTTGGGTATCCTCAAATATGTATATGAGCTATTCTGGAAATTTCATATTCCAGAGTCTCCTAGTATAGGAGAAACTGCCATTGTAAGGAGGAAAGCCTCATACAGAGGCTTTTGTATGATACTACTGATAGTTACTACTTACTTCCACATTATTGTCTCTTGGTACATTCAATGGCTCTCTGGAGGAAAGTGCTGGGGGTTGTGATGAGGAAGGTGCTCATGTCCTCTGCCATTCTCCCAATGTGGTTGTCAGGAACAGGGATGGGCATGAACTGGGAAATTGAGATTTATCCCAGTTCAAGCTCCACAAGGTCACACGATCCATGAATCTCCCTGAACCTCCCCATTTACTGAACCAGTTTGGTTCATGAGATTTGAGGAGATCTTCCTACCTTCCTTTCTGCTGCTGGTAGCTTCCCAAAGCCAGCAGAATGGAAGGGGTGGGGAGATCTTGAAAAAGCTGCTCAAAGGGAATGGTTGGAAGTGGGAGGAGTGAAAGGGATCACTGAAATGGCTTGCATCTATTTCAGCCTAACAGCCTTGCATCTATTTCTGCCTCCTCCTACACAGGTTGTGTTGGTCAGGGGTGGCCAACGGTAGCTCTCCAGATGCTTTTTGCCTACAACTCCCATCAGCCCCAGCCAGCATGGCCAATGGCTGGGGCTGATGGGAGTTGTAGGCAAAAAACATCTGGAGAGCTACCATTGGCCACCCCTGGTATAGGTGATAGGTTATTATGCTTTTGAATCCATATGTTGTCCATCTAATTTGGGAGATAGCCTAACAGGGTGAAATGGATGCAAGCTATTTCAGTGATCCCTCTCACTCCTTCCCCCTTCTCAACACAAACCTCATGGACCTCTCAGAGACCACATGGAGAGTCATGGATGGACATGAACCTCCAGTTGGTGAACCATGAACCAGCGATGTTCATAACAAAATTAGGTTCGTGATCAGGTTCCTAGTCAAGAATATTCATTCCTAGTCAAGAACATGACAGGGCCTGAATCCTGTTTTGAATTGAATTGTGAGGAGTTATTGGTGAATGATCAATGTATGGCCAAATAGTATAGTTCGTTAAAAAAAAAAAAAACCCTCTGTGTGACAATTATCAGCATACAGAGGATGGCACAGATGCACTGAAAACACTACCCTTTTTACCTTTATTATATAAATCGCCCCCTTTTCTGCTCTTGCACAAAAGGGTAGTGTTTTCAGTGCATTTGTGCCATTCTCTGTATGCTGGTTCTATAAAGCAAGAGCTTTTTAGCTCTGCATAACTAATTAACATTCAGTAATTGTGTCACACAGAGTTTTTTTTTTTAATGGACTATAATTCTTGGCCATAGAGCGATATACTGAGGTTTTAACTTCAGCCAAACTTTGTGTTTCTCTCTTGAGAGACACCGGTGCATTGAACAGCTATATGCTGTATGAATTGTGAAACCCTTAAACAGAATATTAATCTTCCCTCTTGCTCCTCTCAGTATTTGTTGCCTTGTAAAAAACTCAAAAAAATTGCAGCATACTATTATTGCACTCTGTGAAGCAGGGGCTGATTATATGCCCCCCCCCCTACCTGAATCTCAGAGTCACCATTATGCAGGCTGGGGGCCTACAGGTATGGTAACCCCTAGTAATCCATTTGGATAGTTAGACTAAAAAGCAGTAGGTCACTACTTTTGATGCCTTTGGAAGCTTTGCCTATAGAAGCCCAGTAACCGGCCTTTATTCCAAGGCCATCAAGTGTTTATTATTTTTGTGTGTGGCAGGAAGTGTCATCTTCAGTTCTGCTCTTTATATCTGATGCTCTTTCCACTCCTAATTCTATTTCTGAGGTGTTAGCTCAGAAGTGTCAGAAGTGAGGTGTTCTTCAGTGTCAGGAAGTGGTTTCTTTCTGGCCATTCAGGCCTTTTGACATTCCCATTTTAAAATGATCGCTAATCTGATTCCTCTTTCCTGGCAGTGTGAAAAGGAGAGGAGCCTGGCTCTATAGCAATACAAGGGTTTCTGTAGTCTTTTTAAAACAAAAACCATCAGTGTATTCTATTTCCTGTCCTTCCTTTAAGAACTCTGAGAAAAGACTTGCACTTCTCCTTCCAGTTAGGGTTGCCATCTCTAGGTTGGGAAATGCCTGGAGATCTAGGGGATGAAGCCTGAGGATGGTGGTGTTTGGGGAGGGGAGGGACTTCAGTGGGCTATAAGCTCATAGAACCCGCTTTCCAAAGTGGCAATTTTCTCTAGGTGAACTGATCTCTTTTGTCTGGAGATCAGTGGTTATCCTTGGAGTTTTCAGATATCCTTGTCCTCCCCTATTGGTCCAGGCTAACACTGCAACCCTAAGAGTGACACCATTTTGAATTCATTGAAAAGAAAGAAGAGTGTAACTCTGCTATTCAATGCACTGTGAGTGAAGCAGCAGCTGCTATTAGGGTTGCCAGGCCCCAGGTCCCAGGTGGGAGATCCCCCGGTTTTGGGGCTCCTCTCCTCTGCAGACCAGCTGGCTGGTGGGGGAAACCCCTCCCCTAAACAGAAACAGTGCTGCACAACATCGCCAATGCAATGACGTCACCCAGAAGTGAGGTCATCACGTCGGGGACATCACATGAGGATGCTCTGGTATTTGGGCAAACTATTGTTTTGAGGGTAAAAACACATCAAGTTTTGCCCAAATGCCGGAGCATTCCTGACGCAATCACGTCATCTGGAAGTGATGTCGGGGGCGTGGCATGCTCAGCTGAGAGGAAGACGTGTTTTGTTTGAGCTCCCGGTAGAATGCTAAAGGGAATTAAGTATTCCTTCTTCTGGTGATAAAAATAACAAAGCCTTGAAGACTTTAAAATAAGTCGGTGATAGTTGTGAAGTGGGAGTCTGGAAGTTGGCCAGAGGCTAAAGTTAAAACTAATTGGTGCTGAGAGAAACGGCAATGGCGACCTCGGACTCAGAAGTTGAAAGTGAAGATAAGGTAATGAAACCAAAAGACTTTCAATTAGAAGTTAAGAGAGCTGTGGAAGCTGCCAAGAATAGCATTATTAAGGCAGTATCAAAGATTGTGGATGAAAAAATAACTAATTTAGCTGAGGCCGTTGAAGCCATGGCAGAGACTGTGAATAGTGCATGGGAAATGGCGCAGCTAAATGAGAAGAAAATTAACTTGTTGCAAAAACAGTCCAGACAGTTGGAAAAGCAAAATAAATACCTTAAAGATAAACTGATGGACTTGGAAAATCGGGCCAGAAGGTCAAATTTGCGGTTGAAAAATATTCCAGAAACGGAGGACATGGATAATGTGATTAAATGGATGGCTGAAATGCTCCCAGACTTAGGAATTTCAAGGGAAGATTTGGATCGTATTCATCGAGTTGGGAAGCAGACAGCTGAGTGGAGGTGGCCGAGAGATGTGATAATGTGTTTTGGAAAATATACATTAAAGGAGCAGGTGCTTAAAGGCATGAAGGCCTTGGATAGGCAAGATAAGTTACTGTATAATGATAAAAAAGTGTTGGCTTTTGAAGATTTATCACAGGAAACAATCAACAGGAAGAAAAAGTTAAGAGTGTTTACCAAGGTGCTGCAGGATAAAGGAATGAAATACAGCTGGAGAATGGCACCCTTTGCTCTGAAAATGGTGCATGAAGGAGTAGAGCTGTTTGCAGAAGATCAGAAGCAGATGGAGGAGCTATTTAAACGTGTGGGACTGCAGCTGCCTAAGGACTACAAGCATTCCCCTGACTGGGACTCAGAAGGGGAAAATAGTTTGGAAGAGCAAATGGGGAACACTCAGAAACAGAAGAAGAAGAAAAAGGAGGAAAAAAAGACTTGGGACTTCAGGGAAAGGACTAAGACTAAGAAATGATTGAGGGAAGATGGATTAAGGAAGAAGGAAAGAAGATAGAAGGACCGGAATAGCTCAACATGAACAGTTTTTTTGGTTTTTTTTTTAATTGCTGCTGTTGCTCTTTTTGAGTTTACAGTGTGGGAGAGATGTCTTTTTTCTCCCCCCCCCCCAATATGGATGTTAGTGGTAGCTGGATGTCTGATGTGTTTAGTGGTAGGATTGGGAAGAAGATGTGTAGATGGTGGCTGATTGGGATGATGTTGGTATGTTTGGATGGTGTGATTGGGGTATGGATGGATAATTGGGACCTAAGGGGTGAATGGGTGGATTATGAATGGAGTAAGAAGGTGAGTGAATGCATATTGGGTAGAATTCTTTATACAAGAAATATGCCACGAGCATTGGCATATTGCATTTTTCTTGGATGGGTAGAATTGGTAATGGAGGGTAGGTGGAGGGTAGATAAGCAACATCAGGTGGGGTTGGTTAAGGGTGATTGGGGTTTAGAATTCCAGGCTGGTAGAGAACAGAAGAGATATGGGGAAGAGCTATGGTTAGGTATAATATGATAAAAAATGTTAATGTTATATGTACAACTCTTAATGTTAGAGGGCTAGGAAATCCAGTGAAACGGGCAAGAGTTGGGAGATATATTCAAGAGTTAAAAACAGATGTGCTGTTCTTGCAGGAGGTATATAATGGGGGGGAAAGAGAGATGAATTTCCCTGGATTTGGGAAAGGAAAGAAATTTATTGCTCCAGGCTCCTCAAAGAGCAGAGGGGTGGGAATAGTATTTAATTCTAAAATAGATTTTGTTGCAGATAAAGTAATGAGAGATAAGGATGGAAGGTTTATTTTTGTACAGGGTCATTTGGAGGGAGAGCCGGTGGCTTTAGCTTCTTTGTATCTCCCTAATGTGCATCAGTTGAATGTATTGTATAGATTTTTGCAGAAGTTTGAAAAATTTTCACCCTATACTAAAATAATAGGGGGGGATTTTAATATTAACTTGCAGGGGAAAGGTAATGTTA
Organism: Heteronotia binoei; assembly: GCF_032191835.1. Classification (NCBI taxonomy): domain Eukaryota; kingdom Metazoa; phylum Chordata; class Lepidosauria; order Squamata; family Gekkonidae; genus Heteronotia; species Heteronotia binoei. The sequence goes on along the minus strand of NC_083227.1, from coordinate 47,760,264 downwards.
AAAAAAGGAAGGCGGAGAAATTTAAAAGAATGTGCGGGAAATTTGGTCTGCTAGAATCATGGATGGAAATGTTTCCTAATGATGATGTATATTCTTTTTACTCTGCCGTGCATGGAACTTACTCAAGATTAGATGGAATCTTAGTCTCTCAAGAAATGAGGAATTGGGTAAAAGATATGGAGATCGGGATGATTAAGATTACTGATCATGCCCCTGTTTCAGCCTTTTTGCAAATAGGTCATTGTAATAGATCGTATAATTGGAAGTTTAATCCATGGTTAGTGGCAGATGAAGAAAGTAAGTGTAACATTAAAAATGCAATGGAAAGATATTTTGAAGAGAATAGGAAATCAGATACTTCATTAACAATAGTATGGGAAGCAATGAAAGCCACTATTAGAGGTGTGTGTATACAGAATTTGGTGAGATTGAAGAAGGGTAAAGATAGGAAAATTAAAGAAGTAGAAGAAGAAGTTAGAGTATTGGAGGAGAAATTTAGGAAATCTAAGAAGAAGGAGGATAAAGAACAAGTAATTAGGAAAAGGGAAGAGTTGAATGTATTGGATGTTAATAGGACTACGTTAAAATTATGGTATAACAGACAGAAGTATTATGAGTTTGAAGGGAAAGGAGGAAGAATTTTAGCAAATAAAATTAAGAAATTTCAGGTTAGGAAAAATATTAAGGCAATCAGGAACGATATAGGGTTTTTGGAAACTGAACCTAAAATGATACTGGAGAATTTTATAGAATTCTATAACAAATTGTATGCAAACAAAGGGATTAAAAAGGAAGATATAGAAAAATTCTGTGAGGGGTTGGAATTTTTAGAATTAAGTGAAGATAGTAGGAAAGAATTAGATAAGGATATAACGGAAGAAGAAGTTAAGATGGCTATAGATTCTATGAATATGCAATCTGCACCCGGACTGGATGGTTTTAATGCGGTATTTTATAAGCATTTTAAGGATATATTGGTGCCTCATGTGACTGAATTGTTTCAAGGAATTTTGGATGGATCTCCTACACCGCCTACATGGTTGGAGTCGAGATTGGTGTTAATTCCGAAACCTGGGAAAGATCAGACTTTAAGGGATTCATATAGGCCAATTTCAATCACCAATATGGATTATCGAATATTTGCAAAGGTTATGGCAATGAGACTCAAAAAATATATTGCACAATTGATAGGGAAAGAGCAATTTGGGTTTATGCCTCAAAAATATTTAGTAGAGGCAGTTAGGAAGGTGATGGGTATGGTTTATTTAGCTAAAAATAAGGATTTGCCGCTTACGCTTTTGGCGTTGGATATTTATAAGGCCTTTGATTCTGTGGATTGGACATACATGAAGACTATATTTCAAAAGTATAGGTTTGGGGAGAAATTTCAAAATATGATTGAGGCAATATATTCTAAATCTAAGGCGTTGATAGGAGTTGGTGGTTCAGTAGAGGGATATGTTCAGGTATTGAGTGGTACGAAGCAGGGATGCCCTTTATCCCCTATGTTATTTATTTTAGCATTGGAACCGTTAGTGAATAAATTAAAAAAGGATAAAAGAATTATAGGCTTTGAAGTTCCAGGGAAAGGGAAAATAGATGGGAATCTCTTAACAATGTATGCAGATGACATGATGGTGACAATTAAGGATGTGGAGCCCGCAGTGGCACCTTTAAAAAAGATACTACAGGAATTTGAGGAAGTGTCAGGGTTAAAAGTGAATTTTTCAAAATCTTCAATGATGTGTGTTAATGTAAAACCAGGGTTACAATTAGCAGCTTCAAAAATTTTGGGTATTCCCATAGCAAATAAAATGGTGAAATATTTAGGGGTTAATATTCCTAGGAATATTAAAAAAATATTTGAGTATAATTATAAAAAAATCTGGAGTGGAATTCAAGTTAAAATGAGAGACTGGAGGAAGAGGAAGGAGTCAATTAGTACAAGGAATGCCATGGTTAAAATGTTTCTAGTTCCTAGGTTGACTTATTTATTTTATGTATTGCCTTGGCATATACCAGAATACGTACTGAAGAGATGGCAAGGAGATATAGATAGATTTGTTTTTGCATCAAAGAAACCAAGGACAGCCAATAGGTATAGATATTATGGTATTAAAGATGGGGGATGGGGGATTCCCAATATAATTTACTATTATGATGCATATCAATTAAGGCACTTAATGATTTGGTTGGAGGGAGAGTTAGGAGAAGAGCTGAACGGGATAGAAAAGGAAAATTTAGAGGTAGTAGGAGGAAAGGAAAGTTTATTTGATAGAACGAAAAGGAGGAAGAAGATAGGTGATAAATTATCAACCTTTATAGGGCCCAGTAGGGTATGGGAGAAGTGGAAGAAAGAACTCGCTCCGGAGATATCATCTATTATCAAAATGTGGTACTATGATAAATTTGCTCCATTAAGGGGATCACTGTCAAAGGAAGTAGGAGATAAACTGAAGAGGATTACGATTCAAGAATTGAAAGAGGTTTGGGGTACTGATGGGGTGAAGAAAGAGGAGTATAATATTTTGAATAATATTAATTGGTTGTTAAAAAGTCAAATCTCCTCATTGCTGAAGGAGGAAGAACTTAAAAATATTGGTAAAAGAATTAATACTCCCTTTGAAAAATTGGTGAAAGAGTATAGAGAAGATAAGTCAAAAATAGTTTCAAAATTGTATAAGATTTTATTAGGTACAGGGAAATCCCCGAGAGAATTTTTGAAGGAACATTGGGAAACAGATATTGGAGATAAAATTTTAGATGAAGATTGGGAGAGGATGTTTAGATTACCTCCCTTTGTTACAACATCTAGGTTAGTGCAGGAGCAGGGATTGAAGATGATACAGAAATGGTATTATACACCCATTAAGATGTATTATATTTCTAAATCAGGGAGTAAAAATTGTTGGAGGGAATGTGGAGAAATTGGAACTTTCAGTCACATGTGGTGGGATTGTCCCTTAGTGAAAAAATTCTGGATGCAGGTTGGCATAGAGATGACAAAGATTATGGGATGGAAAATAAGTATATCCAAAGCAATGGCAATTATTAATTTGGATGGTGTGGGATTAAGATCAAAAGAGGATAGTAAATGGATTAATTTGATGTTAGTAGCAGCAAGACAAGTGATAGCAAGGAATTGGAAAGAAGCTGAGGAATTGACAATTAATCACTGGAGGGATAGAATGAATAGTATAATTATTTTGGAGTATTTAACGATGAAGATACGAAGAATGAATGGATTAAAGGTTAGGGAACAGGAGGAGGGATGGTTTAGGAAGATGGTGAGATATTTGGAAAAGTTTAAACAATTTAAGACGATTGGTTGGTTAATAAGAAAATGAATGGATAAGATGTTTAAATAGAGTGACGGAGTTGTATTTGGACGGAATGTTAATAGTTATAAATTTATGGAATATTATAATGTATCTATGGCCTGGGACTCTCACAGAGGTGGATTGGTGGTGGAATACATAACAATAAAAATTTTTATAAAAAAAAAAAAAAAAATTATGGTATGCTAAGTTATGGGAACAATTTCTAATGAGTAGTATAATGGACAACCAGTTCTTTTTGGAGTTCTTGGTATCATGACTCATGTAGATCTTTTGGAGCTATGGTCACCAGTTTTGACTCTCCTTTCCAATAAAAGAGTTCTTCTTAAAAAAAAAAAAAAAAAAAAAAATCTGGAAGTGATGTCATTGAATCAGATGTGTCACATGACATCCCTGCCCACCACCAGAATGCCCTCCAAATCCCTCCGCCAAATAGGCAAGGAGATCTGAAAACTTTAGCTGCTATGGCTATTTATTTCTTTACATTATTTGTCATTTGCCTTTCTGGTTGAGACTTAAGGGGAAGTACAATAAGGATCAATGTAATACATACAAATGAACAATGAAATTGGTTTGCTCAATTAAAGAACTATTAAACACACAGACAAAAAGCCTCTTTTTACCCTGTTTAGGAAAATAAATAGTAGCTTAAATTGTAAAATGACACAGTGGCACCTTTAAGACCATCAAAGTTTTATTCAAGATATGAGCTTTTGTGTGCATGCACACTTCTTCAGTTACAATGAAATGGAATTTACCAATCCATACAAACAAGGCAGAAGTTAAACAGCAAATTAGCATACAACATAATGAAGATGTTTTAATAGATACAAACAGGAATAACAAACTAAGTTTATAAGGTCACCATTTTGGATTTAATTCTGGGGGTGGGTGGGAACAGTGAAGCAAATATGTCAAAATTGGAGATCGATGTGTGAATGTATCATTCTTGTGTAGTGCAGTGTTTCCCATTTGCAGGTTTGTGACCTGGTACCGGGCCACAGAAGCCTTACTACAGGGTCACAAGAAAAGCCAAAGCTAGCCCTGCCCCCAGCAAAGCTAGCCCCGCCCCATCTGTGTTGTGCAGAAAGGAGCAGGGCTGCCTCTCCTTCCTTCTCCCCCACTCCCAGTGTTTGAGAGAAAAGCTGGCATCCACTGGCACTTTAGATCCATGAAGTGTTCTTCAAGGTATGAGCTTTCATGTGACTTGCAGTATGTTCTTTTGGGGAGATTTCCCCATGAGGCCTGGGCAGCAAAGAAGGGTGTGTGTGTGTTTTTCAGCTGGGAGGGGCGGGGAGTGGGTATTTCAGTAGCTATTTTTTTTACCAAACGACCCCTGGGCAGAATTTTTGCTGGCTGGAGTCATCTGATGATGAGGAAGGCCTTCTTCCATGCATCAAGCCCCAACCATACTTAGCAGCTTTGCTTGGTTGTTTGGGCAGGGAAATGGTCTGGCTTGCCGCTAGGTATACTAGCTTCCAGATGGGACCTAGGGATCTCCCAGAATGACAGCATATCTCCAGATTACAGAGATAAATTAACCTGGGAGAAAACTGTTATTTTCGAGAGCGGACACTATAGCACCATGCCCCACTGATGCCTGTCCTTCCCAAGCTCCATCCCCAAATATCCAAGAGTTTTTTCATTTGGATCTGGCCATCCTATCCCTCACCCCACACTAGTGGCTAGGAGGAAATGGCAAATGTATTTGCCACTGTTTGGCACATGTGCTGGGCAATAGGCTGTCACTTGTATAGAGTCTGATGGAGGCTTGCCACCAACTGCAAGTGCTACAGGTAAATCTCCCTCATGCACACAGATCCTGCAACTGGCTTCTGTTCTCAGGCTTCTTTCTTTCTTTCTTTCTTTCTTTCTTTCTTTCTTTCTTTCTTTCTTTCTTTCTTTCTTTCTTTCTTTCTTTCTTTGTGATAGTGGGAGGGCTTCTAGTGCCCTGGCCCCACTAGTGGACATTCTGATGCTTTTTGGGCATTGTATGAGGGAATTTTGGACTGGATAGTCCACTGTCCTGATCCAACATGGCTCCTCTTATGTTTATGTTCTTTATTTCCATGTCTTTCTTTTCCTTTTCTTCTATTTCCTTCTTTCCCTTTCTCTTTCTTTCTTTCCTTCCATTTTACTGGTCCTGCTTTTAACAGCTGTCTGACACCAAAATTAAACTCCTCCTGTAGATATTAAAAAGGATGAAAGTAATTCACTAGCTAAGTATCTGCACATCAGGTTGCTTTTAAAGGCATGGGAAACACAGCCAGTAAAAAGCTGCAAGCCCCTCATAAATATCCTTTTTGGGATAATTGCTGAAAAGCTTGTATGAACTTCATATAACTTGAAATTAATTCATTAATTGCAATACAATTCTCTGCTACCTTTCACAGCAATTTCCCGTGTTTCAACCAAAGAAAAGTATGAAAAATAAGTGTCGAAAGATTTTCTTGAAATCAAGCAAGTTTGGTTGTAGCTTCTTTTTAAATAATATTCCCCTGGAGAAAATGGCTGCTTTGGAGGGTGGCCTCTATGGCATTATAACCCTATGAGTTCCTTCCCTTCCCCATACCCAGTCTTCCCCAAATCTCCAGCAATTGCTCAACTTAAAGATAGCAAGCCCAGGAAAGTGTTTGAGGATAGTACTGGATAACAAATAGTCTGAAGATGACACAAGAATTTTGTTTAACCCTTCCATGGAATAAATAAATCTACCCAGCTAAAAATACAAAACATGCCCAGCTAAATTGGATGAAACATTGATTGCTAGTTAACATGGTGGCCAGTGACAAAGGAGGAGGAGGAGGCAGAGCAGGAAAAGAAGAGTTTGTTTTTATACCCCACTTTTCTCTAACCTAAGAAGTCTCAAAGTGGCTTGCAGTTGCCTTGCCTTCCTTTCCCCACAACAGTCATCTTGTGAGTTAGGTGGGGCTGAGAGAGTTCTAAATGAACTGTGACTGACCCAGCAAGCTTCATGTGTAGGAGCAGGGAATCCAACCTGGTTCTTCAGATTAGAGTCCACTGCTCTTAACTATTCCATCGCATTGGTTAAGGTTAAGGACAGAAAAGTAGGATGATGAGGAGGTCAGCAGAGACCAAAACTGACTTGACACATGTTTTTGCTCTCTAAAAAGATACTGACAATCTTACTTGCATTTGTGGAAATTAGGCTTATTCAGTGACATGACTTTGATTATTCTTTTCAGCAGGTTCTGCTTAGAGAGGATTTAACATGTCACTCCGATTTGGGCAGCATCTCATCAAGCCTTCTGTGGTGTTTCTGAAGACAGAGCTATCATTTGCACTTGTGAACAGGAAGCCAGTGGTCCCGGGTCGTATCCTTTTAAATTTTTTTTAAAAAGCATCAGTTCCATGAAAAAAAAATTGGGGGCACTTGGCACTTCTTGAGGAGAAGTAGAAGCCGTCTGTCTCTCTTCACACTGAAGAACAGGTAAGATGTTACTCATATTTATTCTGAAGCCAGTCAGTGGAACATAATATGCTTGATCAGTGTTGCAGAACTTTTGAAGGTGGTTGCTTAGCAACAGTGACCTTAGAGGTGAATTTTCTACTGAAGTTTTCACCACAGAAGATGTATAAATAAACAGGTGCTCCTTTTCTTTTTTTAAAAGGGATTTTAAAGTGTATCAAGATACTTGTGCTTTAACTGTCATATTATTGGTCTGTGGCACAGTCTATTTTAACTAACGCTGTTGCAAGCGTTTTAGGCCCATGCAAATGCTTTATGAGTCATGGTGTTAGAGTTAAAATACAGTGGACTTTTGTAATACAGCATCTTAAGGTGTCAGCTGTGTTAGTCTTAAAATAACATCTCCTTGCTTCTCTCTGGTGCCCAACTAGGTATATCAACTACTGTGGAAAAGAAGTTGTGTGTAAGGGGGGGAAAAGTTTTTAAACTAAATCTTTTTTAAAAAGTTTTTAAACTAAATCTTGGGGGAAAGCCAACAGGAGATGAAATGTCTCTGGTTCAGGAGGACTCATCTCAAAGAGATAGGGTTGCCAAGTCCAATACAAGAAATATCTGGGGACTTTGGGGGTGGAGCCAGGAGACATTAGGGGTGGAGCCAAGATCAAGGCTGTGTCAAGCATAATTGAACTCCAAAGGGAGTTCTGGCCATCACATTTAAAGGGACGGCACACCTTTTCAATTCCTTCCTTCCATAGGAAGTAATGAAGGATAGGAGCACCTGCTTTTGGGGCTCACAGAATTGGACCCCCTGGTCCAATCTTTTTGAAACTTAGAAAGTATTTTGGGGAGAGGCACTAGATGCTATACTGAAAATTTGGTGCCTCTACCCCAAAAACACACACACACACACACACCCAAGCCCCAGATACCCGCAGATCAATTCTCCATGATTTTCGATGGGAATAAATCTCCACAGGGAATAATAGAGGTCCCAGCAGACATTTTCCTCCCCTCCCCCTGCTTTCTGATGACCCTGAAGTGGGGGGAGGTTCTCCAAACTGGGGAATCCCCTGCCCCCACCTGGGGATTGGCAACCCTACAAAGAGATGAAGGGTTAGCTGTTACTTTTCTACCGGGTAATGGATCAGAGTTGTCCACTGAGATGGTGACAAACAGTATGGACTGTCTGCCAAAGTCTCGAAGCAGCAGGAGGAAGGCTGCGGGACTAACTTGCTTGGGAAATTATAGATGTTTATATACAAATATTAGAAGTGTTCGAAGTAAAATTGAGGAGTTGGAATGTTTAGTGTTGGGAGAAAACATAGACATTGTGGGAATTTCAGAAACTTGGTGGAATGAGGAGAATCAGTGGGACACGGTGATTCTTGGATATAAGTTATATCGGAAGGATAGGGAGGGAAGAGTTGGAGGTGGGGTGGCTCTGTATGTCAGAGGGTTTACAGTCCAGCAAGACTGAGGTCAGAGAATTAGATTCCCTTCTATTTATTTATTTATTTATTTATATTTATTTATTTATATTTCGACTTATATCCCGCCCTTCCCACCGAAGCGGCTCAGGGCGGCTCACAACACACAAATTTACATAAGTTTATCTTAAAAACATTTACATAATAAGGATTAAAACAGTAAATTCATAAAACATAAAACATAAAAAACATAAAAAACCAGCGGTCTGTTAAATGCATTCTAATTCCATCCAGAAATTCTCAGTGTCAGTTAGTTGTTGTAGGCCAGCCGGAAGAGGACTGTCTTACAGGCCCTGCGGAACTGCCCTATGTCCCGCAGGGCCCTCACCTCTTCCGGCAGCTGGTTCCACCAGTAAGGCACCGTTACCGAGAAGGCCCAATCCCTGGTGGATTTCAGACGGGCCTCCTTTGGCCCGGGGATTACTAGCAGATTTTGTGAGCCCGATCGTAGTACTCTCTGGGGAACGTGTGGGGAGAGACGGTCCCTAAGGTAGGCAGGTCCTAGGCCATATAGGGCTTTAAAGGTAATGACCAACACCTTGTACCGGACTCGGAATGTTATTGGCAGCCAGTGCAGATCCCGAAGCCCCGACCGAATGTGCTCCCATCTTGGGAGCCCTAGTAGCAGCCGGGCAGTGGCATTCTGCACTAACTGCACTTTCCGGGTTCGGCACCGGGTTAGCCCCATGTAGAGGGCATTACAGTAGTCCAACCTCGAGGTGACCGTGGCATGAATCACCGTTGCTAGGTCGTCGTGCTCCAGGAAAGGGGCCAACTGCCTCGCCCGCCTAAGATGAAAAAATGCAGACTTGGCAGTGGCTGCTATCTGAGCTTCCATTGTCAATGAAGGCTCCAATAGTTCCCCCAGACTTTTGACCCTGTGCGCCGCTATCAACGGCGCCCCGTCAAAAACTGGCAGGGAGATTTCCCTTCCCGGGCCACAACGACCCAAGCAAAGGACCTCTGTCTTCGCCGGATTCAGCTTCAGCCCACTCAGCCTAAACCACCTAGCCACTGCCTGTAATGCCCGGTCCAGATTTTCTGGGGCGCAGGCAGGCCGTCCGTCCATAAGTAGATAGAGCTGGGTGTCATCAGCATACTGATGACAACCCAACCCATACCTTCGGGCAATCTGGGCAAGGGGGCGCATATAGATGTTAAATAACATCGGGGAGAGTACCGCCCCTTGAGGCACTCCGCAATCAAGCGTGTGTCTCTGGGACAGTTCGTCCCCAATTGCCACCCTTTGTCCCCGACCGTCGAGGAAAGAGGAAAGCCATTGCAAAGCCAGCCCCTGAATCCCCGCATCGGCAAGACGGCAGGCCAGCAACCGATGGTCGACCATATCGAACGCTGCCAATAGGTCTAACAGCATCAGCACCGCCGAGCCGCCTTGATCCAGATGCCGCTGAAGGTCATCCACCAGGGCGACCAGCACTGTCTCCGTCCCATGGCCCGGGCGAAAGCCAGCCTGGCAGGGGTCAAGGACAGAAGCGTCCTCCAGGAAACTCTGTAGCTGCAACGCCACTGCCCTCTCAATAAGTTTGCCCCAAAAGGGCAGATTCGAGACCGGCCGGTAATGTGCCAGTTCGGCCAGGTCTAACGTTGTTTTTTCCAAGAGGGGACGGACCACTGCCTCTTTAAGCGCTGATGGAAAATGCCCCTCCAATAGGGATCTATTTATGATATCCCGTATAGGATATCTCAGCTCCCTCTGGCAGGTCTTAATAAGCCAGGAGGGGCACGGATCCGATTTGCAAGTTGTTGGGCATGCAGATAGGAGGAGCCTGTCAACTTCTTCCAGGCTGAGAGCACTGAAGCCGTCCAGAACACGATCCGAAGACAGGCACGGAGCCTCAGGTTCGCTGACTGTATCTAATATGGCAGGGAAGTCGGAACGGAACGATGCGATTTTATCTGCAAAGAAATTCGCAAAAGCCTCACAGCCAATTTCCAATTCGTTAGAATTTGGTCTGCCCTGTGGCAGTGTTGTAAGAGTCCGAATTATGTTGAACAATTGTGCCGGGCGCGAAGTTGCAGACGCAATCTCGGCCGCAAAGTATGTTTTCTTAGCAGCCTTGACTGCCATCTCATAGGACTTCATAGACTCTCTATAAGATGTTCGAGTCGCTTCGTCTCGAGTACGCCGCCATTGCCTCTCTAGTCGTCTGAGTCCCCATTTCAAATGCCACAACTCCCGGTTATACCAGGGTGTCGGCTTTGAGCGAGGGCACAGAGGACGCCTAGGAGCGATCTCATCGATGGCCCCGGAGAGCCTATCATTCCAAGACTCCACCAGGTCATCAAGGGAATCGCCAGGGGGCCAGGGATCCCGCAGAGCTGCCAGGAACCGTTTTGGGTCCATCAGGCTCCGCGGGCGAGCTAAAATAAGCTCGCCGCCTAAACGGGCTTGGGGTGGGACATCCACACGAGCCTTGAGGGCATAGTGATCCGACCATGGCACTGCTATAGAAGCAAGATCGTTCACTAAAACTTCCGCTGCGAAGACCAAGTCTAACATGTGCCCCACCTGGTGAGTGGGCGTCGTAACTACTTGGGAGAGTCCTAGTGTCGCCATGGAAGACACTAGGACCATCGCCTGATTGGAGGTCACGTCATCGGCATGAACATTGAAGTCACCCAGGATCAGAAGCCTCGGGTGCTCCAATGCCCATCCTGCTGCGGCCTCCATCAGGGATAGTAAGGCGCTGGCCGGTGCGTTAGGTGGTCGGTACACCAGCCAGATCGCCAACCCCTTCCCAACGTCCCACGCCAGACCGGAACATTCAATGCCCTTGATCTCCGGGGCCGGGAGGGCCCGGAAGGAGTAAGCCTCTCGTATGAACACTGCCACCCCTCCCCCCCGCCCGCTAGTCCACGACTGCTGAAAGACCGAGTATCCTGGGGGAGCCATCTGGGAGAGAGCTACGGTCTCCCCATCGCGCACCCAGGTCTCGGTCACGCATGCCAGGTCCATGTTCTGCTCAAGCAGGAATTCCCGAAGGGTGGAGGTCTTATTGTTAATGGACCTGGCATTACATAACACCAGTGACGGAGGCAAGTAATTTCGCCTTTCCCCACTACCTGTCACCATCGGGATGGGACGCAGGCTGGAAGGTGGTCGAGCACTATCTTGTCTCAATCCCCTTCCCTTACATTTCCGCCTGTTCCCACCATCATACCTTCCCCTCCCCAGGAGTACCGGAATCCCCAGACTAGTCATCTCTTACTGGTATCCACCAGCCCTTCTACTGACAAGATGTTTAAGCTTATCCCTTCTCAATCCTCCCAACTCGAATTGACCTATCAATAAGTTACCCACTAATATTCTAATAGTTATTTAATGTAAAATCCTTCCCAACACCATCCTAATTCATTAGCTAACAATAATAAATTATAAGTCCAATTGGCTCCTTAATTAAAACCTTCAATCAATATTCCTCTTCTCATTAATTTGCCATAAATAAATCCTTAAATTAGCTAATCAGTAAAAATCAATTTAAATAACCAATACATAAATCCAATCTTAATAATTTGGGAGATAGGGTCCGGTGGGTAGGAGGGTTAAAAAATTTTATGCTAACTAAGGTGCTGTATTATTTTAAGGTGCCGATGACAGTAAAGTGCAATGGTCTTAATGGTCTTAATTAACAAAGTGCTATTGGTTTTTTATGACAGTTATTTTAAAGTGCCGATGACAGTAGGGTGCAAATGATCTTAATTTAAAGTGCGGTAGTGTCCGTAAAGTGCGAATGTCTTGGTCTTAGGCCTTACTTAAGGATGGCACGTGCCACCACGCCACCCAAGAGACCCGGAACCTTCAGTCCCAACAGTGGAGGGGGGGGGAAGGGAGGAGGAGAAGACAGGGCTGTCGTCCCGCTGGCAGCCTAGCTGCCTCAGTGCCTCGCCCCGTCCCATGGTTCTTCAACGCCGCCGCTGCTACCTCCAGCCTCTCGCCGGCGTCCTCTAGTTCCAGCTCCCTGACTTTCTGGTTCACGGCCTCCGGTTGCTGCAGTGGAAGAGGGAGGGGGGATAGGGCCGTCGTCCCGCCGGCATCTAAACCGCCTCGGTACCTCGCCCCGTCCCGCAGCTCACCAGACGCCGCTGCCGCTGTCTCCAGCCTCTCGTCGGCGTCCTCCAGCTCCCCAGTTTCCACCTCATACACTTCACCCCCTTGTTCGACTCCACTCCTCCAGTTCCGCACTCCGCCTTCTGCTCTCGACCCCAACGCTCCACACTCTACGCCCAGCTCCGCTTACACCCGGCACTTGCCACCGCGGCCCTCCGTTCACACCCGGCGCTTCCCGGCCGCGGCCCTCGCCGACCTTGATGTCGTCCCGGCTGGTACGCACTTTCACTATGTTTCTCACTTTGTTTCTCAAGGGAGGCCGTTCTAAAGTCGCCTTTGCCTTCCCCAGCAGCTATTTAATCAGCACAATGTCCTGGATAGTATCTAAAGAGGATATTTTAAATGGTATGGGCATTAGAATGCTGTTGTGCCGGGAGCCTCAGCGTCTCACTCCTTGCTGCCGCCGCCATCTCGCAAATGTCACCCCCATCTTTAAAAAGGGTTCCAGAGGAGATCTGGGAAATTACAGACCAGTCAGTCTGACTTCAATACCGGGAAATTCTAGAAATGCTTTGGGTCGAAATAGAGGGCCCAAAAGGAAATTTAACTATGGGACTTTGTTATCGCCCACCAAATCAGAATATAGAGGGTGATTATAATATGATGGAAGGATTAAAGATAGTGGCTAAACATAAAAACTGTGTCATAATAGGTGAGTTTAACTACCCGCAGATTGATTGGGTCAATATGTGTTCTGGTCGAGAGAAAGAGATTGAGTTTCTAGACACTCTCAATGACTGTGCTATGGAGCAGATGGTCACAGAACCTACCAGGGGTGGAGAGATCCTGGATTTGATCCTAAGTAATGCCCAAGACCTGTAAGAGATGAAAAAGTGATTGCACAGCTTGGGAGCAGCAGCCATAACATTATTGATTTCCCCATTTGTATGAATAGGGCGTTGCCCCAAAAGACCAGCACAACCACTTTTAACTTTAAAAGGGGTAAATTCTCTGAGATAAGGGGGCATGTGAAGAGGAAACCAAAAGGAAAGGTAAATACAGTCAAAACCCTTGGGGAAGCTTGGGGAGGCTATTTAAAATACACTCCTAGAAGCTCAGATAAAATATATAGCACAAGTTAGGAAAGGCACAAACTGGTATAAGAACAGGCTTGCATGGTTAACAAACAAAGTTATAGAAGCTGTAAAAGGTAAGAAGGATTCCTTTAAGTGGTGGAAAGCTAGTCAAGTGAGATTAATAAAAGGGAACACAGGCTGTGGCAAAACAAATGCAAGACTGTGATCAGGCAGGCAAAAAGGGACCATAAGGAGCATATTGCAAAAAACATAAAGACCAACAATAAAAATGTCTTCAAATATATTAGAAGCAGGAAACCAGCCAGGGAGGCAGTGGGGCCCTTGGATGACTAAGGGGTAAAAGGATTACTGAAGGAGGATAGGGAAATGGCTGAGAAGCTGAATGCATTTTTTGCCTCCATCTTCACTGTGGAAGATGAGAAGTGTTTGCCCGCTCCAGAACCACTAATTTTGGAAGGGTTGTTGAAAGACCTGAGTCAGATTGAGGTGACAAGAGAGGAGGTCCTACAACTGATAGACGAATTAAAAACTAATAAGTCACAAGGTCCAGATGGCATACATCCAAGAATCCTGAAACAACTCAAAAATGAACTTGTGGATCTCCTGACAAAAATATGTAATCTTTAATTGAAATCTGCCTCCATTCCTGAGGACTGGAAGGTAGCAAATGTCACCCCCATCTTTAAAAAGGGTTCCAGAGGAGATCCGGGAAATTACAGACCAGTCAGTCTGACTTCAATACCGGGAAAGTTGGTAGAAACCATTATCAAGGACAGAATGAGTAGTCACATTGATGAACGCAAGTTATTGAGGAAGACTCAGCATGGGTTCTGTAAGAGAGAACCTTGCCTCACTAACCTCTTACAGTTCTTTGAGGGGGTGAACAAACATGTGGACAAAGGAGACCCAATAGATGTTGTTTGCCTTGTCTTCCAGAAAGCTTTTGATAAAGTTCCTCATCAAAGGCTCCTTAGTAAGCTTGAGAGTTATGGAGTAAAAGGACAAGTCCTCTTGTGGATCAAAAACTGGCTAATTAATAGGAAACAGAGAGTGAGTATAAATGGGCAATCTTCGCAGTGGAAGACGGCAAGCAGTGGGGTGTTGCAGGGCTCAGTATTGGGTCCCATGCTCTTCAACTTGTTCATAAATAATTTGGAGTTGAGAGTAATCAGTGAAGTGGCTAAGTTTGGAGATGACACTAAATTGTTCAGGGTGGTATGAACCAGAGAGGATTGTGAGGCACTCCAAAGAGATCTGTTGAGGCTTGGTGAGTGGGCGTCAATGTGGCAGATGCGGTTCAATGTGGTCAAGTGCAAAGTAATGCACATTGGGGCCAAAAATCCCAGCTACAAATACAAGTTGATGGGGTGTGAACTGGCAGAGACTGACCAAGAGAGAGATCTTGGGGTCGTTGTAGATAACTCACTGAAAATGTCAAGACAGTGTGCGATTGCAATAAAAAAGGCCAACGTCATGCTGGGAATTTATTAGGAAGGGAATTGAAAACAAATCAGCCAGTATCATAATGCCCCTGTATAAATCGATGGTGCGGTCTCATTTGGAATACTGTGTACAATTCTGGTCACCGCACCTCAAAAAGGATATAGCATTGGAAAAAGTGCAGAAAAGGGCAACTAGAATGATTAAAGGTTTGGAACACTTTCCCTATGAAGAAAGGTTAAAATGCTTAGGGCTCTTTAGGTTGGAGAAACGTCGACTGCGGGGTGACATGATTGAGGTTTACAAGATTATGCATGGTATTGAGAAAGTAGAGAAAGAAGTACTTTTTTCCCTTTCTCACAATACAAGAATTCTTTGGGCATTAAATGAAATTGGTTAGCAGTAGGGTTAGAACGGATAAAAGGAAGTACTTCTTCACCCAAAGGGTGATTAACATGTGGAATTCACTGCCACAGGAGGTGGTGGCGGCTACAAGCATAGCCAGCTTCAAGAGGGGATTGGATAAAAATATGGAGCAGAGGTGCATCAGTTGCTATTAGCCACAGCATATTATTGGAACTGTCTGGGGCAGTGATGCTCTGTATTCTTGGTGCTTGGTGGTGGGGCAAAGTAGAAGGGCTTCTAGCCCCACTTGTGAACCTCCTTTCTTTTTTGGCCACTGTGTGAACAGATTGTTGGACTGGATGAGCCATTGGCCTGATCTAACATGGCTTCTCTTATGTTCCTAAGTCATAATTCATGATGTCATAATTAATATCTCCATCACATTGATATCCTGTATTTTCTCCATGGGGTTTAGGGCAGTAATACATATGAGTATGCATGTCCAACAAAACAGATCCCTTCTCACCCTCAGAAGGACCTTGTGAGGTACTCTAGGCTGAAATAACAAGACTGACACAAGTTTACCCCATAGGATTCATAACAGATGGGAGATCTGAACCCAAGTCTCCACAGGCCAACATTCTAAACCAGGGTTGTCGAACTCATTTGTACGAGGACTGGATTTGACATAAATGAGATCTTGTCGGGCCAGGCCATGTGTATCATAAAATGCAATGCCAGGTAGCAGACATATAAACTTTATAAAGGGCGCAGACACAATTAAAGATTTTTTAAAACTTAAAATAAAACATGCTTAAAATATTAGCACACTTGCAATTTTTTGTTTTACAGTCTCTGATAAATGTCACCTCTTGCTATGAATTATTGGATCAAAAACTGCAGACAATGTCTGTGCTTTATCAGTCTTGAATATGTGCTATTCAGGTGTGCACATCTGTAAGTTGCAAACCTACTTTTGATACATTGGCATTCATTACAGATATCTCATGGTCAATGCTTTGAGCCTAAGACCCAGAGGAACATGAAGCAGCTGGACACTGTGAGCTTTTGTACAGAAGTTGCTTCATGAACTAGTCAAGAACATGTGAAGGCACCATGGCACAGACTGAGGGCTATGTGCTTGTCTACAAAACTATAATTTTCCCCAGAAAAAATGACTATAACTAAAAAAAAAAAATACAACTTCACCCCAAAAAACAACTACAAGAACAGAGAGACAGTCATGTACAGTGGTCAGTGTCAGCCTACTATCTGGGAAGTCTAAATTCAAGACCCCCAATCAAAGGTAAATGTGAAAGAAAAATTAAGGAAAATTTGCTGGGTAAACCTGGGGTGGAACACCCTCTCAGCCTAATTTTGATATTTCTCTTCTAAACAGTTCACATGCTTTCCTATTGAGAAAGACTGGAGGGCATGAGTACAGTGAAAAAGAGGAGAACCTAGTTACACCCAAAACAAGCCCAACAAAACTCTCTCTCTCTCTCTGTAGCAAGGCAAAAAGCTCATACCTTCACTAAAACGTGGCTAATCTTAAAAGCACTCTTTGTAACTCTCCTGATGGTGGGGACTGGCAAAGGAAGCTCTGGCTCTTTCTTTCCTTCCCTGGGGCATGAGAAGGGGGAGGAGCCTCAGCCATTCATTAGAAGGAAGAGAGGCTTTTCTCAGTAGCTCTGCAGGGTGATTAATTGAGCCTGACAAACTTAATCACCCATCAGAGCTATAGAGCCAAACTCCTTCATTGGCTGAGGCTACTCCCTCCTCCTCCCTTTGGGAAAAGGGAGGTGGGAGAGAGAGAGGCTGCTTTGCTGCTCTGGCCTGTCCAGGAAGAAACACAAAACAATGATTGACAAAAGCAGGCAAGGGAAAATGAAGCAGATGGCAGGCAGTTGCTGGAGGGCCTGATTGGAGCTGTTTGCAGGCCTGATCCGGCCCACGGGCTGTATGTTTGACACCCCTATTCTAAACACTGCATTGCACTAGGCTAAATTCTATGCAGTTCCAATGGAGGGTGTTGGTGGATTTCCACTTAGCTTCCCATTCCCCCATACATGTGGCCATGAGCCACCAAAGGACAGTGATCATGACTGGGGGACATGTATGGACTGGAATGTCCTCAGAATCAGCTCCCTTTGCCTCTCCCTTCAGTGGAGCCTCGAAGTGCAGCTGGTGGAGGAAGTATGATTTTGATCACTCCCGCTCTTTCAAACAACCCCTGTGTTCTGTCTTCTTCCATCCCCATGGGGTCACAGGCTGCTGCTGGGGAAGGAGATGCTTCCACTTCACCTTCTCTTGCTGGCTGTATAGAATCCAGACCCATTGTTTTTTTTTCTCCTGTCAGAAATTTTCTATCTATAGCCATTTAAAAAGGCCTTTGGAAATGTCATTGCTGGATTGGTTTAGCTGTTTCTTTAGTGGCCCTGGAAACATTATGAGATCTTGACATGCACAAGGCAAATAAGTTTATAGGCAACTCCCTGCAGCTGATCTTGATGCTTCTTCCCATGCTTCATGTTCATGGAAGTCAGCAATGAGACTTTGAAATGGTGGCAAACTAAGGAAAAGTTCAGGCAAATGGCCCCATGTGTTGGTAGTTCTTCAGCAGTGGCTGCAAGTGTGGCCACAACCCAGACTTATAACTGTGCATCAGTTGACAATGTGTGAACTTGCAGACCTGTATCTCTAAGGTCCTAATCCTGCTGTCTAACAACTACACCACTCTGGCCTGAGAATACTTCATATCCAGGCCTTGGATTCAGTGGGAGCTCAAAGGAGCACAGCTCCTGAACCTTTCTGAGAGTTCCACCTCCTCCTTCTGAGAGTTCCTTGTCCATTGAATACTAGGTGCAGCTGCATAACAATCCCTGGATGAGCTCCACCACCTATTTTTCTACAAAATGATCCTTGTTCATATCCTTTTGAAAAGCTCTGTGAGTATGTGATGCCATAGAGTCCAACCTCCAAAGCTACCATCTCCTCTATGGGAACTGACCTCTAATCTCTGAAGGATGATAACTGAGCCTGCCTTTGGCGGGGGAGGGCGGGATATAAAAATAAATTTATTATTATTTATTATTATTATAACTCTAAGCAGGGTCGTCCCTGCCACTAGGCAAACTAGGCGATTGCCTAGGGTACTGGCCTTCAGGGGGTACAGAATTGGGCATTCCCCATGTGACTCGGTGGTGTGCCCAGTCTGGAGTGGCCGCCACTCCAAGTTCCCAGGGGTGCAAAAGCAGGGAGAATGCCCCACTGCCTGTGCATCTTGGAGACTTTGAGAGGCCCACATGGGGGAAATTTGGAAAGGTGGCCAGGAGAGATTCCTCCGTTCTATCCTATGGCGCATTTTATTCTATGGGTCCATAGAATGGACGGATTGCGCTGCCACTGCAGCATGACCCCAGAGAAGGGGTTTTATATTTAAAGTTTGGCAGCCCAATCTCTCCACTCTATCCTATGGGCCCATAGGACAGAATGGAGAGATCTGTCCGCAGTGACGCAGAGAAGGGGGTGGGTGGGTGCAAGTAGTTGGCCTTGCCTAGGGTGCCAAAGGGTCCAGGGCTGGCCCTGGCTCTAAGGGAGGCCCAAATTCCACTGCTACACCCCAATAGAAAAGACTACTTCTGCTTTGGCTTGTTTGGATTTTTTCCCTTGCTGCTAGTTGGATTTAAAAAAAAAAATTAAATGTATACCACTGCTTGGTTTTATTGAGATGTCTCAATTGATGGTTATCAGCTGTGCATAAATTTTATTTAGCAAATTGGGACAGAATTTTTTAAGAAATGAACTAGTACAACAACCAAACGTTAAATTTCATTGTGTTTAAATATAAAGCTGCACATGATTTCAATTGGAAAATATTGTATCTTGGTGTGTCTCCCCCCCCCGTCCCCCCCCCCTTAGTAGTGTTGACTTTAGGAGCTTGGAAAACAAATTCATTTTCAGCTTTTTAAAATAAAGATATATTAACCTTTTTGTTTCATAGTTATTGCACGTCTGTCTGGCAGATGCATTTTCTGGCTCAGATTTGAGTTTGGAACTCTAAACTGGGTGGGGGGGGGTAGTGTTTGGCTGGTTTCTTTGTTGTTGAACAAGGATTGGGTTACCAATAACAAAAGCACAGCCCTCCCCTTTGTACTGAGAGGGAAAAACTGGAAGAAGAATTGCCATGCTGAAGGCAGAATAAGGTATGCAGAATAAAGCAATTTACTATTGTACACCAGTAAAAGGTCTACATTAGGGTGGCCAGACCGTCCCGGTCTCCCGGGACATTCCCGGATCTGGCCACCCAATCCCGGATCCCGGGCTGCCTATACCGGGACCATTAAAGGTCCCGGTTTAGGCAGCCCAGGAGCCGGTGGGCCGCGGGCGCGGGCGGGGAAGGCGGGGAGTGAGGGAGGGAGCGTCCCTGCGCCTGCGCAGGGCCCCTGCGCACGCGCAGGGACGCTCCCTCCCTCACTTCCCGCCTTCCCCGCCCGCGCGCGGGGCCCGGCGGCAGTGGTGGAGGCCTCTCCGTGGCCTCCGCTGGTCGCTGGAAGCCCTCCAGAGACTCTGGAGGGCCTCCAGCGACCAGCGGAGGCCGCGGAGAGGCCGCGGGGCACCCGGCGCTGGTCCCCGAAGGCCTTCCAGAGCCTCTGGAAGGCCTTCGGGGACCAGCGCCGGCCAGCGAAGGCTTCCCCGCGGCCTCCGCTGGTCCCTGTAGGCCCTCCAGACTCTCTGGAGGGCCTGCAGGGACCATTGGAGGCCGCGGGGAAGCCGCGGGGCACCCGGCGCTGGTCCCGGAAGGCCTTCCAGAGCCTCTGGAAGGCCTTCCGGGACCAGCGCCGGCCAGCGAAGGCTTCCCCGCGGCCTCCGCTGGTCCCTGCAGGCCCTCCAGAGTCTCTGGAGGGCCTGCAGGGACCAGCGGAGGCCGCGGGGAAGCCGCGGGGCACCCGGCGCTGGTCCCGGAAGGCCTTCCAGAGGCTCTGGAAGGCCTTCGGGGACCAGCGCCGGCCAGCGAAGGCTTCTCCGCGGCCTCCGCTGGTCCCTGTAGGCCCTCCAGAGTCTCTGGAGGGCCTGCAGGGACCAGCGGAGGCCGCGGGGAAGCCGCGGGGCACCCGGCGCTGGTCCCGGAAGGCCTTCCAGAGGCTCTGGAAGGCCTTCGGGGACCAGCGCCGGCCAGCGAAGGCTTCCCCGCGGCCTCCGCTGGTCCCTGTAGGCCCTCCAGAGTCTCTGGAGGGCCTGCAGGGACCAGCGGAGGCCGCGGGGAAGCCGCGGGGCACCCGGCGCTGGTCCCGGAAGGCCTTCCAGAGCGTCACCGGAAGTGACGTCACTTCCTGTTTCCGGCGGCGCGCGCGCGCTTCGCGCGCACGCACCCCCCCCCCCCCCGTGTCCCTGGCTGGCCTTCAGACATTATGGTCACCCTAGTCTACATAAAACAACATTCATCTGATCTGGCAGCCAGAAGGATATTTCTTGTCCTTTCTAGCAATAATTTTATCTGCTTTGTTTTCCTTACAGTTACAGCATTCCTTTTAATATAGCCACTCATGCAGACAATAAAATAGTAATGTATTTTAATTTCTGTGAATTGAACAGTAGGAAGGGAGGGAAAAAAACAACGAGTTTAAAAGCCAATTCGCTTCATATGTCAGGTTAATTAACTTGTATGTTTTGAGAAATCCAGGATTAAAAGGATCAGGGGTAGTTTGTGCTGGAATTATTCTGAGAATGTGGTGGTGTTCTAGGAGACAAGCAATATAATACAATCCACTGAAAACTGCTCATGCACAAGCCCCATGGTAATTCATAGGAACTGGAAATGATAATTAAGTGGTTCGCATTTACTGCGGTGACGGTGCTCACTCTTCGGGCGTTCTCTGGTAACTGTGTGTGTGGCATCAGCAGCTTCACAGTGCTGTCTATGTGCAAATTTCCTTTCAAACTTTCTTCTTTCTGTTTAAAGAAGCATGCCCTCCAAGCTACCTGGTCAACAAATCTTAACTGTGTTAAAGACGTTGTGGGAAAGATTAGAAAGGATATCAAATATCTCTTGACCATTCTTATTTCTTCATTTATTTCAGTTTTGAATTGTCATCCCCTGCGTAGCAGGGCTCAGGGCAGTGCACAACAGATTAAACATCCAGCAATAAAGTCACAGTTATAACCATATCATGTCACAATCACCTAAAACCAATAAGATAGCACTGCCATGTGGGTGGGGGGAGGCAGGAGAAACAGGGGGGGCAGCCAGATGGAAGAACCGTTGCTGTCTTCAACCAAAGGCCTGGTTGAACATCTCCATCTTGCATGCCCTGTGGAACTGCATTAAGTCTCACAAGGCATGGATGTTATTTGGCAGTGAGTTCCACCAGGTTGGGGCAAGGGCTGAAAACACTCTGTCCCTGGCCAAGGGCAGCCAGATATATCTCAGGCTGGGGGCTTTTAAAAAAAGAAATTGCCTTCTTGTCGGGTTGGATTCAGGCTAACATTTCTGCAGGTGCAAGAATTTCCATCCTCTAAGTGTGGTATGCCTACCCTCCCCTCGCTCAAAAGCAGCCCACTATAACTCCTCAAAATCCTTTCCTGGTGGTCCTCTCTTCCATGGGTAGAAGCCCTTGGCCCTTCAGAAACCCCTGGTCAGGATCCAACCCATATTCTTGTGTGCAGCAGGTGCAACTTTAGTGTATTGGAACAACAGCTTTAGTGTATTGGAAATTTAGCCATTGGAACAAAAGCTGGTTCTTCAGCCAGAGCATCATGTACCTCAGGGTTATTCAATAGGATGGCCAGCTTTGGCTTGGGAAATTTCTGGAGATTTGGAAGTGAAGCAGAAGAAAGTGGGATTTGTGGAGGAGTGGGACTTTGTGGAGGGGGTGGGACCTTTGTGGAGGGTGTATCATCTTGTAGTCCCCCTTTCACAGCAGCCATTTTCACCATGGGAACTGATTTCTGCATCACTGAGAAATCTCTGGGGCCCACGTGGAAGTTGGTGACCCCAAGTATCTAACGGATCATTTGTGAGCTGCCCATAGTTTGCTAGTTGCTTCAGATTATCTTGTGCTTTCCCAAAAGATCCAGGGAAACATTGCAAAGATTTTCTCCAGGTTTTAAAAAAATAAATAAAACATATAATGGGATTTTTCTCTGTGCTGTTTTGCTGATAGCTACATATCTGATGCTCTTCCTAGTCCAAGTTCTGTTTCTAGAACAGAACCAAACACACTGGGAGATGGGGAGAAAGTAGCTCAGTATATTCTTAATTACCCAGAAGTAGCTCTTCATTAACAAAAATGTTGGCAACCTTTCATGTATCTTACATTAGGCAGACCAATTGCTTGTAGATAGGATTGTATCCAAGCAGTTTTTCTGTTGGTAAAATTCAAAAGAAGGGTCATCATTGAACACCTATATGTCTATACTGGAACCTGCCTGTACAAAAAAAAATGTGGGAAGGGAGCTGAGGTAGGATTGAGAGGGGATTTGGGTGAGACCTAGTTGAAAAAGCTGCCTAGGTCCAGCTGATCATCACATTAAAGGAAATCCTATATTAACTGTTGTGTATGTGTGACTCTATGTTTGATGTGGGTTGTTAGTTCCTGCCTGGCTCATTGACACCTTTAGGACTGAGCTTGGGGACATGGGAACATTGGGAAGCAGGATCCAAATCTCTGTTTCCCAGGACCAAGCACCAACCCCCTGTTGTTCAAATGACCCAGTGACATTCTAGCACGGGAACTTTGGAGTGTATATAGTTGGACCCTTTGGCCCAGTACATTAGCCTGCGTATTGCAATGCTGTAATCACCAATAAAGAGCTGTGATCAACTGCAACTAAGCCTCCTCATGCATTAAGCCCACTATTTAATATTAACAACAACAAGAAGAAAAATATCTTCCCCAGATCTTGGGGAAGATAGCAATGTCAATAAATAAAACAATGAATTGCCCAATTTTCATTTTTTAAAAAAAATCATAGAAAAAGGTAAGACTTGTGAGAAGATCACAGTTTCCCCTGAAATCAACCAGAGCATGCTATTTTTTAATGTTGTTCATGGGTGTAGGCAGCCACTGTAAGCCCTCTTGCCACCTGCTCATTATCACTATTTCTCAAACTTCTTTCTTGTAAGATTGCAGCCTATTAGGGATCCTGTTTTGAGTGTGATGAAATTATGACATTCTAGGCAATCAGAGTTCACCCCAGAGAAACCAAATACCATTGTTTCAGAGTGACAACAATGCTTTATGTATAGTAGTGCCCTGAACCTGAATTGGAGGGTAGAAAATATGACCTCCAATAATTCAGTCTTCCTGAATCAAATTGGACTCACCAGAAAAGCTTTCAGAGAGAAGTGGTGAAGCACAACAGAGAATGAGAGTTAGAATATAATCTGAACATCTATATATCTGATTCTCAATAATCCCCTCTGCCTACAGATACTAATTTCTGCAAAAAGAGAGCACACTCTCCCCATACAGGTTTTACTGCAGACTCAGGAGTCTGTGGATCTGCAGTAAAACTCAAAAAGCAAAACAAGCAAGCAAACAAACAAAAAACCTTGGGGACTGTTGTGTCCTAGGTTCAAATGGAGAACTGTTACTTTTGGAGGGAACTGTTACTTTTGGAGGGAAGCTGAACAAGCCAAGCTTGTACTCCACACCAGGGTTCCAGAGAAGGCCTAAGCGTGCCCAATCAGGGGAAGGATTGAAACATAAGTAGCCAATCAACATCTAGGCTCATACTGTACCCTGATAGGCCCTTAGGCCTCTGTAAATAGCCAATCCATGTACATAGTTAAGGTCCAATCAGAAGGGGGCAAGAATTGTATAAAGGAGCGGGAGGTTTGAATAGAGCTCAGTCAGTGTTGGTGTTCCTGAAGTAAAGCTTGCTGAAATCACTCTCCGACTCTGGTCTCTTACTGCGCCGACCCCAGTACTTTACAGGGACCCATTAGGGTTGCCAGACTCCTGGTCCAGCCAGGCGGATCCACTAGTCTCCAGGGCTCCAATCTACTGCCTGCCAGCTGGCCGGAGAAGAAAACCCCACCCCCGAACAGGGATGCCATTGACATGCCCCTGACATGCTGATTTCAGTCAGAAGTTATGTCATTGCGCTGAGGATTTCGTGCAACAAAGCACTAGTTTTGGGGCAAATTTTATGGTTTTGTAGTTAAAAAAAAAGAATATCACACAATTAGTGACTTGACAATGTAACTTCCAGTGTGCGGCAGAAGACTCCAGGAGCAGCTCCAGGATCCCCCCGCTGGCAGTGAGGTGGGAACTGGAAACCCTAAGACCCATTGTGCACATGCATGTGCAGACAATGCACTTACCTGTACAACTGCTAGTCATGGCTGGTCAAGCCACTCCAGGCCTGGGCTTCAACCAGCTATTCTAGACCTGGCTTCAGGAAGCCACTCTGGGCCTAGCTGTGGCAGTGGCAAACACCAGGAATGACTCCAGGCCCAGCTGTGGTGGATGTTGGGAGAGGCTCCAAGCCCAGTCACCACTGGCAGCTGGTCTGGGCTTGGAGAGTGTCCCAGGCACCACCACTGGTAGGGAAAAAGAAGGGAAGAAAATTGGCTCAGTTGAGTGAAAGAGAAACAAGGGGAATTGTTTGAGGGAGGGGGAGAGAAAGAGAATGAAGAAGGGGAGATTGTAAGAGGGAGAGAAATCGGGGAGAGAAAGAGCAGCAGACTGAGAAGGGGTGGGGGAAAGAGAACATTGTCTGAGAAGGGCTGGGGTGAGAGAAGGGTGAGACATACAAGGGATGAGAGGAGAAAGGGGATAAGAAAGGATTGTTAGAGAAGGGAGTAAAGAGGAAAGCTGACATAGAATGGGTAAGAGGAGAAGGGGAAGTGAGGGATGATTGATAGATAAGGGGCGGGTGCAGAAAGACACAAGAGGAAACTTTGACAGAGAAGGGGAAAGCAAAGTTGGGGGAATGCCCCCTCACATCAAGTTTCTGGCAGGTCTCTCTTTGTTTTTGTCTATTTGCAAACACTTCCCCCAAATAGCTAGAGAAGCAGAAGAGCTTTTCACAACTATATCATCTTAATCATATTTCAAAAATTTATTGAGATCAATGTGCACCATTAAGAAATGCAGTCAGCGCTAAAACTTTGAATCCCTCAGTCCCCGAAAGCCAATCTTAAGCAGGCTTTCCTGACAGCGCTTCCAGAAGATTTTTGGCCTTACAAATCCTCCTTTCCTCTGTAAAGGAAGACGCTGTTATTCATCTGTGTACAAACAGTCTTTTGCTTCCAGAACATGGTGAATTGCAAAAGTGAGCAGCTGAGATGTCAACAGCTTTTCTATTAAAGTGCCAAAATATTTTGGTTCCAGATATAAATGTCTTGTTCAGGTTGGAACCTTGTCTTCATGCCAATTCAGTTGTGGTTCAGACTCTCCTCTCCTCTCTTTTCCTGATACAGCATTCACTGCTGATGCTTTTAAGGAGCTGACACTTGTGTAAACAAGGAAATGACATACTAAGGGAGCAGAACCTCCAGTGGGGATAGCTGAGCTTCAGGTGCTTATGTGGCCAGGCAGGATGTGTTTACACACCAATTATCCTGTGATAAGAATCCCTTAATCCTGTAGGGTCAAAGGCAGAGATCAGTTCTTTGAGTTCTGTGTCAGAGAGAAACTCTTAAGTTCTTAGTTCTGTGCCCTAGAGATTTGGCAGACAGGTGGAAGAGGGTTTAAAGATCCTTTACAGGAAAGTTAAAGTTCAATATGTTCTTGAATGTTTGTTGAACGTGGACAATGCGAGAGAAATGAAATAAAGGGAACTAAGCAGAGCTGGAAAAGGACCTAATAGCCAAGCAATTGATGTGCAATGAATATATATTGGCGGCAGAATGGGCCTGCTCTGACCTGCAGGCTCTGTTCCACCTTGCCCTCCAAGGTTTTTCCCCACATCTGGAGAGGTTTTCCTTTCTCTGCTGGGTTAACCACTGCCACCACCACCTGACCTTTGTAAGGAATTATTCACTGGGAAGCTCAGGACTCCCAACTTCCCTTCCAAGTTTTGAGGCTCTGACTCTGTGTTTCCTGTTTCCCCATGCCTGGTCACCACAGGGACCTTTTGTTGCCTTGTGCACCCCTGGAGGAATAGCCCCTTGCCAACTGATTGCCTTCATCCAGGGCTCCTTTTAAAATAGTACGTCCAAGATGGTGGAGATCTATGTGGTACAGAGAACCACTACCAGAATCAGAAGTTATAAATATTTATTAAAAGAAATGCTTTTAGCATACTTTTAGCACGGCAGCAAATTGAGCAAGGGATTCAAAAGAAGTGGGTAAAATGAAATTCCTCTGTCCCTCTGTCCATACACACCCTATCAAATGTTAAAATATAGGACAGGCTCCTTAGCTTAGGAAGTTACAGATCTTTACAGAGAGTCTATTACCTTGAAGCATCCTTCAGCTGTCCAGGCCAACACATGGCTAATGGCTGCCTCCTCCAAGAGTTCTGTCTGCTCTGATGGACTCAGCACCAAAAAGGCCTTCCTCCTTGCTCCTCTGGGTTTTATCACCTCTCTTCTCCCCACCCATTGACCAGGTCAGGCCAGGTCAGAGAAGCTTTTCCTGAAGTCCCCAGAATTTCCTTCCTGAAGTCTCTGTAGTATTTAACACCTTAATCTCTGTTTCCTGCTTGGGGTTGGGGGGGGGGGTGTTTGACCATCCTATTATTAACATTTGTATGAAAGTGGGCTGAAGTAAGTCTGGAAAGCAATTGGATTGATTTCTGATTGTTCTCTGCCCGGGGGAAGGGGGGGGGGGACTTGTAAAACTCAGAGTGAAGGCTTTGCTCATTTCAAACCACCAAGAAAAAATGCATTTCTTCACATATGTTTTTTTAAAGTCCAATAAAGGAGCTGAATAAATGAGATGAACAGAAAATTATATGGTTTGAGGATGAATGCTGTTAAGTGAAAGACAGGAAATAACCTTCAGATGAGTATTTTATAATGAGTGTATGTGAGCTTTTCTTTGACAAATAAGACAAGGCATAGATAAAGTAATGGATGCCAAAGAAGAAGAGCAAATCCATTCTCAAGTGCAGGCTAGCTGCAGAAGAGAAGTGTAACCATGTGATCTCTCAATCTCATAAAACTGAGGGATGGAGAGCCACATCAGCTGCTCTGAAGTCCTTGGAGAAAGGTGGGGATAAAACAGTGCTAAATAAATAAATGAAGTGAAGTTACGATGAATGAGTTCCCAAAATCATGTGGTGAGGAGGATGTACAGCATAGAAAGCCAGTGGGGTGGGGTGGGTAGAGTGTTGGACTGGGTACTTGGAGGATTAAAATCCTCCAAACTACCATGAAGCTACACCTAACTTCTCGCATGAACTTGTGATGATAAAATGGGAAATGGACACAGCCTATGCACCACCCTGAGCTTCTTGGAGGAAGGATGGCATAAAACTGGACTAGAGTTTTTAGGTAATAGCTGAGAGAATCTCATCATTATACATCTTCCTAGTATGCTGAAGACAGCAGTGAGGGTCAAATCCCTGGCAAGCAGTGTCTTGCCATGTCTGGAAAGTTCACTAAAGCACAATGAGGAATAAACTTGGTGTAAAATGTAACTTGTGATTCATAATTTGTAAACATTGTATTATCGGTTTGGGATAATACTAGTTCTGAATTGGAAATCTCTGTTACCTTGTTGATGCAAGGCTGCTGAAGATTTACATACTCAATATAATCCAAACAGATAAATGATCTTTTTCATATGAAGAAAAAGAATCCTTTCAACAATAACAACAAAAGCTGTTCTGGAAGATTTAGTGATTCAGGTGTAAAGAAAAGAAACAGTGGGATGAGCAGAGCAGAGATGGCCTGCATTAAGCAACACCTACCAATAAAAGGACAGAGAGTCTCAGAAATTGTGATGATAAGAACATTGCAGACATTTTCTAAAGTCAGGGCATTGTTTCCCTCTTCTCCAATGTAACTTCTCAATATCCATGTGAGATAGGCTGGGATGAGAGAGAATGGTCACCCAATAAATGTCATAGCAAGAGGGGATTTAGACTGGGGCCTTCTTGGCTGTAGTCTAAATATGGGTGTCAAACTCATTTGTTATGAGGGCCGGATCTGACATAAATGAGACCTTGAGGGGCCGGGCCATGTTGGGTTGGTCCGAGCCAATGTTGGGCTGGGCCACGTGTGTACCTATTTAAGATTAGGTAACAGAGATATAAATTTTATAAAGAACACAGACAAACACAAATATATATATTTAAAAAAACTTAAAACATTAGCACTCATTGATGCTTTTTTTGTATTTCTCCCATGGGATCCAGGGAACTGGGCAAAGGAAGCTCTGGCTCTTTCCTTCCTTCCCCAGGGGACTGGGGGGGAGCCTCAGCCAATGGAGAAAATAGAGGTTTTGCTCTGTAGCTCCTGAGCAATTGAGCAAGCTGTCATGCAGAACGAAGCAAGATATAGGGAGAAGGAAGCAGATGACAGCCAGTTGCTTGGGGGCCTGATAGCAGCCCTCTGGGGGCCTGATTTGGCCCCCGAACTGCTTGTTTGACACCCCTGGTCTAAATGCTCCCTTTTGAGGAGAGCTCAGTGGTTGAAGTAGCAGAGCATCTGCTTGTCATGCAGAAGATCCCAGGTTCAGTTTCCAGCATCTCCAGGTAAAAGGATCAGGTTGTAGGTGACATGAAAGTCCTCAGCTTGAGATCCTGGAGGTCCACGGCTTGTCAGGGTGGACAATACTGACCTTGATGGACCAAGGGTCTGATTCAGCTATGTGTGCTGCACCACACAGGCTCTTTCTTGAGCTGGCTCTTAGTAGCCTGCATAATAATGGATATGAGGGTGCTGCAGCTTCCACTGTTACCTTTTCTAGGCTGTATGGTTGACAAGAATGATTCCAGAACTAGAGTATGGAAGATTTTTTTTTAAAAAAAAATATTTATTTTATTTTACTGGGGTGGGGTGGGGGTTCACAGTAAAGTAAGTTCACAGACATGTGTGCCTTTCCCCCCTAATGTTTCAGAAAGCAAGAACACAGGTGGGGGAAGCCACAGCAGGGCGATCGCTCTGTCCTTATTACAAAGTGTATAAAGGCCCCATGCACAACTGGGACTCCTGAAAAGCAGGATTCCTGATGATGGGAAGAGAGTGACCGTATGCATTTGTGCTTAGGACCAGTGCATACTCTTCCAACGAATGTATGGCAGACAGTGACAGAGCTTCTGACTATGATGCTGTATTATCTCTTCCCCCTTCCTGTGCATTCATATTCTCCTTGTAATATATGAAAGAGGCTTTCAAAATGTATAGCTGGGGGAGTCCTGTAGGTGGGAACTTGCCTTTGACAACCTAGGAGTAGCGCTGCACTGAATACATGTTCAACATTTAGGTTTGCAGCTCCTTGGACAGACAGGGTTGGACAAAGGTAGGCAGGGGCCATAGCAGTTCCAGGGTGTCTCAAGTGGGTTTGTGCTGTATAAACACTGCCAGGACTGGTTGGAGGTGCTCTTCCTCCCACTTCTGCTGAAAGTGGGAATGTGACAGTACTGACAGGGCAGACGACACTGCTTTATACCAACAATGGTGTGAGTCACACTCTGTACAATAATTAATGCTACTTTTAAACTAAATTGAAACATGGGCTGATTTAATTATTTGCTTTTACTTTTTAAAAAGTCTGTGTGAATACACAGTGAATACAGAGCTTTCCCAAATTGCATTTAGAGAAGAAGGGGCTTATGTTCTTCCTGACTGATTGGCTGCCTGGTTCCTATCTAAAGGTAGAGATAGAAGAATGCCAAACAATTGTGTTTTCTGCTCTTTCTGGTAACAGCACTGTGAGGCTTCTAGAGATATGGGTAAGGGTGACCCAGATGACAGACTCAGAAATGGGAGTCTGAACCTGGCTCTTCTAGAGCCCTTCACCCCCAGTTCTCATCTCTCCTGCATTTCCCACAGAAGCAGTGGAGCTGAAGGGAAGGTCTGATGGAGAGGCTATTGCCAAAACCTCCAAGATGTGCTTTTATTTCTCCTCTGACCCTTTTTTCCTTGCAGACTTAGAACAGGTGGGGGAGGAGAAGGAAGAATGCTATCCCCCACCCAACCCGCCACCCTTCCTCCTGGCTCTATGGCTGTTCAGACATATGGTGGCAACAGTAGGGCCCCTTTCTCCCTTCACTCCTCCACTTGCTTCTGAGGTTGGGATGCTTTTTCCCTCAAGGTGGCACATGCAAGATAGCTCAGTCCACATGCCAGCCATCCTCCTCCACTGGCCCTGTCCCTTTGTCAACAAACCACCACTCCATGAGTCCACTCTCACTAACCCCCCACATGGTCACCATTTGAAAAAAAAAAATGAAGATGGTTTGTGTGGTAGTGGTAGTGCCAGCCACTTGGCTCTGCCCCTATCTAGTAGCTTTGCCAATCATTGCTGAGCTGCAGTTGGAGGAAGCAGGAGGGAGGTGGGGAACCACCACACCTCCTTTTTCTTTGCTTTCACTGCCATTTCCCTGCACTATTTTACACAATCTCTTAGTCCTCTCCTAGCTATTTCCCTTCTATCCCTTGATAGCTTCAACTACACAAACACCTCACAGTTGCTAGCAGACCTAATAAGAGTCCTGGATGGGCTGGTTCTGACCCCTGGGCAGTGTGTTTGACATCCCTGCTCTATAAGGATTATTGGCAAAGGAATGTAGCAAGTGTTCCCTCTAAGCTGTGCACATGAATGGACACTCACTCACTCAGTCAATCAGTCAGTCAGTCAGTCAGTCAATCAATCAGTCAGTCAATCGATGTATGAGTGTGTGTCCCCACTCCCCTGGTTTTTTTATTGTTTTTGGGTTTTATCATGATTTTTATTTATCTACCAAAGTTTAAAGGTAAAGGTAGTCCCCTGTGCAAGCACCAGTCATTTCCGACTCTGGCGTGACGTTGCATCACGACATTTTCATGGCAGACTTTTTATGGGATGAGCCCCATGGTGCAGAGTGGTAAAGCTGCAGTACTATAGTCCGAACTCTCTGCTCACGACCTGAGTTCGATCCCGGCGGAAGCTGGTTTCAGGTAGCTGGCTCAAGGTTGACCCAACCTTCCATCCTTCCGAGGTCAGTAAAATGAGTACCCAGTTTGCTGGGGGGAAAGTTAGATGACTAGGGAAAGCAATGACAAACCACCCCGTAAAAAAAGTCTGCCATGAAAACGTCGTGATGCGACATCACCCCAGAGTCGGAAACGACTGGTGCTTGCACAGGGGGCTACCTTTCTACCAAAGTTTAAGCTACTTTGAATGCCCAGTTGTGGCAGAAAGATGGTGTGTGTGTATAATAAAGAAATAGCATGTTTTTAAATAGAAACCCTCTGATTTTTTTTTTTTTTTTGTCATTTGTGGGACACTGTGTAGCACAACAAATTGCCAAGTAACTGATTGGCCGGGAGGAGCACAGCAGAACTCTCCTGTAAAGGTGTGCAGCTCCCTTTTAGTGTTGCCCTTTGTGCTTTTTTACCAATGCACAGTGATCTGGGGCCATTTACATTCAAGCATTCCCCTCCAGCATGGCACAGCTTTGTATGCGTTCTGTTCATGCCCTCAATAAATATAACCATTATTGAATTTTTGTTTTTCTTGTTGTTTGAGGGTTTTAAAAATATATATATTTAAAATTTGCTCCTTGTTCTTTTCTTATCACACTATAAGGTTGTTGCTTTCAGCTTGTGTTTAAAGCATGAAAAATGAATTTGAGCATTAATAGAATCCATTTGCGGACTAGGGCTTTTATTGTAAATCAAATTATTCATTTGTTATGTTCTATTGTTTTCAGCAGACACGGTATTGATCTTTGGGTTTCTGCTTGGGGATGCCGTAAGGAGCATGAGCTTAAGAAGGGAGCCGAGCGAGCAACATTTGTGAATTGATTGAATGTAAAGCATAATGACAGAGACAAACATCATTTCTGTGGCAATGGTATATTATACAAAACATTTTTCAACAGCTTATTGAACTGGTTATTGAAAAGAGCAGGCTATCCAAAGTGGAACAATGAGCAGGATGTTATTGGGACCGAACCATTTTATTGTGATTCATTGAGGACACTGTGACCCTTACAGAATATGCATTAAAAATTAGAACAGATTTTTTTTTAAAAGAACTTTCTGGCTTACTTTAGTTGTAAAGAAAGGTTTTTGTGTGTGCGTTTATGGAGGCTGTTCTTTACAGATCATGCACTGATTACACTCTCTCTACCTGCCTGCCGTATTCCAAAAGAGCAGGTTGCATTTTTTGCATCATTTTGTCTGCTAGTCTTTCCATATACTTTCCACCCTATGGCAACATCCAGTAAAGAAATTAGAACATATAAAGAATTTAGGGCTGTTATGTGATTAAAGAACTTGGAGTTGATTTATTTTATGAGTTAAAGAGCCACTTTATGTATTCATCCTAATCTAGAGCTTTGATAATTTTCTCATTGTAAAGGTATTTGTGGAATGCTTCTCTGCCTTTAGATGAAATATCTGTTATGTCACCCTCATTTTGGATGGGGAATATGGAAGGAACTGGATCTATATCAGGTTTTATTGTGTACTCTTTGCCTAGTAAGACTGTTTCCGCAGTACTGTTGATGAATTGAAATCCCATTTGATGGTTCGTTTGTGGCACTTATCTCCCAATAGGGCTTTATCTTCATTTCTTTTTCTTCTGACCCTGCCCTATGTGTTCCACATTTACAGCAAAAGGGGACTATGCCACCTCCTGTCATGCCCTTCATCATTACATAATTTACAGAGCCTTCCTTTTCCTTTGTGCATGTGCAGTAACATAGCAACATTGTTACATTGTCAAGAATGGCTCCTTTTTTAAACTGGAAGCTGCGGTTGGGGG
Source organism: Heteronotia binoei (assembly GCF_032191835.1). NCBI lineage: Eukaryota > Metazoa > Chordata > Lepidosauria > Squamata > Gekkonidae > Heteronotia > Heteronotia binoei. Next base: position 47,727,185 of record NC_083227.1, on the reverse strand, counting down.
TCCATCAAATAAGGTAATATGATCCATGCAACCTAGAGAAACATATGTAAAGTGAAAAGCATTTTTGCAGAGTGGAAGAAAAGAAAAGGCTTCAGGGTGCTGATACATCTTTGTTGCTAGAGGAAAATGTCAGTCCTTTCTCCGTTCCCTTGCCTTTAAGTGGTGATACCATGCACAATGTAAGCTGAGGTCCCTCTAAATGTGGGTCCTTTCTCCTTTCCCTTGCCTATAAAGCAGTGGCACCATGCCCAATGAAAAACCTACAAACTCACAACTAGCCTTGACATTGGAATAAAAGTTTCCATTCTCTGTTGATCTGCACTCATTCCCAGAAAAAATTGGAACTGTCTGCTCATCTGCCTTGACTTTGCTCAGTGTATATGTGTGGAATTTGCTGCTTGCTGCAGACAGTGGCCTGAAGAAAGGACTTGTAGGACTTGAAAGTTTGAGCCTTGCTTAGTAATTCTGTTTCAGCTAGGAAGTGAAAAATAACATCCACCTCAATAATCCTTTATATTGCTGTTTTTATGCTATGCCTTTCTGCAGATTCATTGCAATAAATATTTAATAAGAGTTCTGTCTAAGGGTATCATTGCTTGATGTAAGGCTGTAGTTAGTTTGCTTGGTTATACACTTTACTGAAAAGGACATTATGCCCAGATTAGCTATGAAAAGTGTGGTCCTAGACTTTAAAGCAGTTCTTTCCCACACTTTGTTATTTTGGGGCACCCGTGGCTCTTAACAATTTGGGGGCAGCATCAAAAATTTTCAATATAAAATTTGCCATGTTACCTGAGATAATGTTACTAGGAATTTTACCAATGAATATGGATAGAACTGTTTATGAATATGGATAGAACATGGACTGTTTAGATCAGGGGTGTCAAACATGTGGCATGAGGACCCGGAGGGCTCCTATCAGGCCTGCAAGAAACTCACTGTCATCTGCTTCCTTCTCTCTCTCTTGCTTCCTTCTGTATTACTGTAGGAAAAAGAAAAAACCCACAAAAAATAACTAATGTCACAATAAATCAATACAGTTACTAAATTCTGTTATATAATTTGTATGCACATATTAACATATCCAACAGATCATATAAGCAAAATTCAACGTGTCCTTGATAAAGTTTATATATCTGCTAGCTGGCATTACATTTTATGACACACATGGCCCAGCCAGACAAGATCTCATTGTGTCATATCCAGCCCAGTTTGACACCCCTGGTTTAGATATAGAGTATGTTAACTGTGGCATGATTAGTATTTGCAACTAAATGGAAAGCCAAGATTTGCCCAAATCTTGAAAACTGGAAAGATAAAATGCAGGAATATCCTGTCATGGCAAAACTGACAAATGATATAAATGAGAGACTGATAAATGAATGTGAGGGTAACCGGAGAGCTTTTTATGCTTATTGTAATGAATTATTTTAATATACGGTAGTTATGTATTAAAATAGTTATGATATAATTTAAGCATCAATTAGTATATGGAATATTATCTTTTTCACATTATCACAAACTGTAAGGTTGTCGTCCTAAAACTATACAAAATTAATAAGAATTTAATTTTTAGATAAGGAATGATGAAAATATATTACGCGAAAATAGTAGAATACTGTATGCAAAGTATTATTATTATTATTATTAATGATTGTCCTTGATATTTGTAAAAAGTGCCCTTTGTATTTTTCTTTATTTTTCCGTTACCTTATCCCTTTTTTCCTTATTCTGTCTTTCCATGAAAAGCCAAATTAAAATAAATAAAAAAACAATTTGGGGAGTCTATCCATAGAGAAATAGTTTTAGTCAGCAGAGAGTACACAGAAGATTAAAACACACTGAATGGACTCAATGTGGCATAGGGGTATGGGGGGGGGAGTGGATTCTATATTCAGATCACCACTCATCTTGCAAATTTACTGGGTGACCTTGGGCTAGTCTTGGTCTCACTCTCAGTTTAACTTTACTCACAGGGTTGTTTTGAATATAACATTGTGAATTCTCCTTTTTAAAAAATCTTGCAGTCTCTACTTAATTTGATGTTAAATAAAGTGGATCAGCCAGAACCATGTAAAATATGTGGACTGATGTACAGGTTGTCTAGATCCACCTTAGTCCAGTTTTTAACTTGGATTTGGAACTGAGACCACCTTGGTACTGTTTTTACTGATGATCTTCACCAGGAAGAAATGGTTGGGAGGGAGTATGTCAGTGTTAATCTCTTGGTTGCTTTCAGTGTTACTGACCAAAGTAGGTGCCAAATTAATAATTATTCACTCAAGTTGGATTTGGGTCATTATGTAAGGGGATTTGGGTCATTATGTAAGGGGAGTTGTGTGTTTCCTTGGCCAACCAGATCTGGCTACATGGATTTGTTACCACATAGCTTGTGCTTAGAAACAGAAATACAGAAGAAAAACACAAATGAAGTCACCTCAGCATTCTCTTGAAACAACAATGACAACTTTGGAGCTTGTTTCATTTAAAATTAAGCTTTAAAAGAACATAAGAACATAAGAGAAGCCATGTTGGATCAGGCCAATGGCCCATCCATTCCAACACTCTGTGTCACACAGTGTCCAATATATGTGTGTGTGTGTGTACACACACACACACATTTATATATATACTGTGGCTAATAGCCACTGATGGACCTCTGCTCCATATTTTTATCCAATCCCCTCTTAAAGCTGGCTATGCTTGTAGCCGCCACCACCTCCTGTGGCAGTGAATTCCACATGTTAATCACCCTTTGGGTGAAGAAGTACTTCCTTTTATCTGTTTTAACCTGCTCAGCAATTTCATTGAATACCCACGAGTTCTGGTATTGTGAGAAAGGGAGAAAAGTTCTTCTTTCTCTACTTTCTCCATCCTATGTATAATCTTGTAAACCTCTATCGTGTCACCCAGCAGTCGACATTTCTCCAAGCTAAAGAGCCCCAAGCGTTTTAACCTTTCTTCATAGGGAAAGTGTTCCAAACCTTTAATCATTCTAGTTGCCCTTTTCTGCACTTTTTCCAATGCTATAATATCCTTTTTGAGATGCGGTGTCCAGAATTGTACACAGTATTCCAAATGAGACCGCACCATCGATTTCTACAGGGGCATTATGATACTGGCTGATTTGTTTTTTATTCCCTTCCTAATAATTCCCAGCATGGCGTTGGCCTTTTTTATTGCAATCGCACACTGTCTTGACATTTTCAGCGAGTTATCTACAACGACCCCAAGATCTCTCTCTTGGTCAGTCTCTGCCAGTTCACAAACCATCGACTTGTATTTGTAGCTGGGATTTTTGGCCCCAATGTGCATTACTTTGCACTTGACCACATTGAACCTCATCTGCCACTTTGACGCCCACTCACCCAGCCTCAACAGATCCCTTTGGAGTGCCTCACAATCCTCTCTGGTTCTCACCACCCTGAACAGTTTAGTTTAGTGTCATCTGCAAACTTGGCCACTTCACTGCTTACTCCCAACTCCAGATAATTAATGAACAACTTAAAGAGCATGGGACCCAGTATTGAGCCCTGCGGCGCCCCACTGCTTACCGTCCTCCACTGTGAAGACTGCCCTTTATACTCACTCTGTTTTTGATCCACAAGAGGACCTGTCCTTTTACTCCATGACTCTCGAGCTTACTAAGGAGCCTTTATCAAACTTTATCAAAAGCTTTCTGGAAGTCAAGGTAAACAACATCTATTGGGTCCCCTTTGTCCACATGTTTGTTCACCCCCTCAAAGAACTGTAACAGGTTAGTGAGGCAAGATCTTCCCTTACAGAACCCATGCTGAGTCTTCCTCAATAACTTGTGTTCATCAATGTGCCTACTCATTCTGCCCTTGATAATGCTTTCTACCAACTTTCCTGGTATTGAAGTCATACTGATTGGCCTGTAATTTTCCGGATCTCCTCTGGAACCCTTCTTAAATATGGGGGTGACATTTACTACCTTCAGGAATGGAGGCAGATTTCAATGAAAGATTACATATTTTTGTCAGAAGATCCACAAGTTCAACTTTGAGTTTTTTCAGAACTCTTGGATGTATGCCGTCTGGACCTGGTGACTTATTAGTTTTTAATTCATCAATCAGTTGTAGGACCTCCTCTCTTGTCACCTCTATTTGACTCAGGTCTTTCAACAACCCTTCCAAAATTAGTGCTTCTGGAGCGGGCAGACACTTCTCATCTTCCACAGTGAAGACTGAGGCAAAAAATGCATTCAGCTTCTCAGCCATTTCCCTATCCTCCTTCAGTAATTCTTTTACCCCTTGGTCATCCAAGGGCCCCACTGCCTCCCTGGCTGGTTTTCTGCTTCTAATATATTTGAGGACATTTTTTATTGTTAGTCTTTATGTTTTTTTGCAATATGCTCCTCATAGTCCCTTTTTGCCTGCCTGATCACAGTCTTGCATTTGATTTGCCACAGCCTGTGTTCCCTTTTATTAATCTCATTTGTACTAGCTTTCCACCGCTTAAAGGAGTCCTTCTTACCTTTTACAGCTTCCATTAATTTGTTTGGTAACCATGCAGGCCTTTTCTTATACCTGTTTGTGCCTTTCCTAACTCATGGTATATATTTTATCTGAGCTTCTAGGAGTGTAGTTTTAAATGGCCTCCAAGCTTCCCCAAGGATTTTGACTGTATTTACCTTTCCTTTCAGTTTTCTCTTCAAGAAAGATTACAAAAAATATTGTAAAAAGTGTTGCAGAATAGATGCTACTATAAATTTAAATGCACTTTTATTTCACAGCATGCGGAAAGTTGAACTAGTAATATATGTAGCTTGGAACACCGTTATATGTCCCAATAGAGGAATATTGTTAGTGTGTTCTGCTGAGATTTCATATTCTAATATGTGCAGAATATAAATGATTATTTGTCAGTGGAGACATGCAATCAAAATACTCCCAATCTATTTTGGCTTTCACCCACAAATCATCCATTCTGGAGTAGTCCCAATGATGTCAAGGCAACTCTTTTGTAACATGAGGCTTGGGGGGGGTGTGAATCCTCTGTAGTTACACTTGAAAAGGTCCGGTGTAGGAACAAGCGGTGTCTGAAGTTGTCCATCAGCAGTTGAAGCTGTCCAGCATCAAGGCTTAAATTGAATAATGAGCTAGAAGAGCCTTCTAATACCAATATTCTGCATTTCTATTTCTTTGTGATTTTTAAAACTAGATTTGTCCCTTAAAAGAAAATTACCTTTCTATGGACAATGTGAACTCTAGCACCAGTAGATTGTTATTCAGTTGCATTTAGGATGCTTATGATGAGGGATTTTGAGAGACCCATCTCCTGCACATTGTCCAGTTATGTGCTTTTCTGTTAGTATGTCCTGCTGAAATTTCATATTCTAGTCCATGGGAGGGGTCATGGTTTAGTGGTAGAGCCCATGCTGTGCATGCAGAAGGTTCCAGGTTCAACCACTGCTAATAAACCAATTTCCTTTACCTTAAGGAGTCTCAAAGCAGCTTACAATCACATCCCCTTCCTAGGGACTTTATTTTAAAGATAAGTAGGGTTTGGGTGCCCTGACATGGATGGCCAAGCTAGCCTGATCTTGTCAGATCTCAGAATCTAAGCAGGATTGGCCCTGGTTAGTATGTCAATGGGAGACCAACTGAGGAAGTCCAGCATTGTTACACAGAGGCATGCAGTGGCAAACCATCTCTGTTCATTTCATGCCTTAAAAACTGCATTAAGAGTTACCATACGTTGGTTATGGCTTGATGGTGCTTTCCCACACCAGGGTTTGTGTGCTGTCCCCATCAAAAATGGTTAGAAGTTTTTAAAGCCTTTCTGTTTCATGTTATAAATCTGAATTAGTCAGACAAGAAACCTATTTTGTAACTGTTACAGTTTCTCAGTTCCAGCTCTCCAGTAACTTTGGTACTGCAATACTGAGAGAGCTGGGTAAAAGGAAAACAAATAAACAATCAAGCCACACATACCTCTGAAATAATCCACTCATAATAGGACATGTGAATATTGAGTGGCACCCTGAGAACATGCATTGCCCTCAATGTAGACGAAGCGCATCCCCAAAGCCTCAATTATATAAAAAAAAAAATGTATGGGGGAGGGAGAGAGAAGGTTATCTTTTGGCCCTCAATCAACCCACTCCATCTTTGAACCATATTGGAACTACCTTTGAATCATATCTTCACTTCTGCTTTGGCTACTTAGCAGTACTACAAAAAGATTCCTCTTTGGTGTTGACTCTCAGGTTGGTACTAGGTGAGATAAATTTACAAACCCAGAGGCTGTATATTGGGTTGCTAACCTCAAGGATAGCTGGAGATCTCCTGAGATTACAACTGACCTCCAAGTGACAGAGGTCAGTTCATCTGGAGAAAAACAGTGCTGCTTTGGAAGGTGGACTCATTAAATCCCATTGAAGTCCTTACCCCTCAAACCCTACCTTTCTCAGGCTCCACCCCCAATCTCCAGGTATTTCCCAACTCATAGCTGGCACCCATAAAGTGGTAACATGCGACCAAAGACAAGGGTGAGCAAGAGATACTTTTCTGACCCTGGTCAGGGCACCCAAACCCTACTTATCTTTAAAATAAAGTCCCTAGGAAGGGGATGTGATTGTAAGCTGCTTTGAGACTCCTTAAGGTAAAGGAAATTGGACAGTCTCTGCCAGTTCACACCCCATCAACTTGAATTTGTAGCTGGGATTTTTGGCCCCAATGTGCATTACTTTGCACTTGGCCACAATGAACCTCATCTGCCACGTTGACACCCACTCACCCACTTGGGAACTGTGAATATTATTCATGAGAACAGACAAGGAATTGGCAAGTGCAGTACAGCTTTATCAGAGCTCTGATACCAGAATAGCTTCCTGGGCCCCGCGTTATTGTTCTTGAATATTACCAGCAGCATAGGGAGATTTTTCCTTCCTGTGTTATATTCTCTCCCAGGAAGTCTGGGAGAGAAGGCACCCTTTATTTTATGGGGCATCAGAGCCATTCTGCTGCAAGGATGCTGGAGCAGATGAATGCAAGGAATTCAGTGGATGTCTTTAAATGTGTAATCTTGTTTCAGACTTTATTACTACTTCCACTGTGACTGTTTTACTTCAGTTTTGCCAATGTGGACAAAATACAGCGTTAATTACTCACTGTTTCCCCTGGTTTGCTTTTGTTGGACTTTGTGCTTGGTATAGGTATAGGCAAGATTGTAGCCTTACAAGTGGAAGTTCCTAATCCAGTGGAAAAAATAGTATTAAAGACCTTTACGCAATTAATATCACACTCCTAGGATATAATGGGTACTGACAAACTCTTTGCACTGGCAATTTGGAAAACTACCAAGGCTTTGTGTGAACAGCTGGGGGAATCTTGTACTAAAATTATAAAAGGAAAATGAATATTTTTCCCTTGATAAATAACCACTGTTCATCATGTTGCCTTTCCTTAAAAAAAAAGCGTGAAACCGCTGTGGATAAATATAGAATCGTTTAAGCCCAGCAATTCTTTGTGGGCCAGGTACAGAGTTAGTTCATAATGAAAGTGGTAACTGAAAAGACGACCTTTCATTTTTTATGCTTAACCTCATGAAGAAACAAACTTGAGAACTGTGGATATTATTCATGAGAACAGACAGGGAATTGGCAAGTGCAGTACAGCTTTATCAGAGTTCTGATAAAGCTTCCTGGGCCCCACGTTATTGTTCTTGAATACTACCAGCAGCACAGGAAGATTTTTCCTTCCTGCGTTATATTGTGATATATTTGCAAGGTTTCTCCTCCCCTCCCCCCGCCTCATTAAATATTTTTAGTGAGTCTTTGAAGTGAACAGAAAACACTCTGAACCATGCCCAATGAATTTTTATGTGCTCCAACTATTTACCATGGACAGTACCCTGTTTCTTGAGATGTGTTCCTGATAAACTGTAGTCCCTCTTTTTTGCCTTTAGAGGATGCCTTGTTAAAATTTTAACAGTGTAAATTCCTAGCATGTTATCCTTCAGGCTTCTCCAAGTATGAACTAGATATACCTTTTCTTTAGTGCGTATTCATCTGGATTCATGCACATAAACACCAAGTACACAACCTGCCATTCTATAACCTTCTGTTACTGAAAATATTTTGGAGGACAGTTATGCTTTTCTAGTATGGCATTGGTCTCTTGGCCAATGAGGACAAGTCATAGGAAAGTAAACTAATACAATAGGGCAGAATAATGTGCAGTTTTGGTGGTCTAAGTCAGTGACACCTCATTTGAGAAGAGGATTGCAAGCATATCCCTATTTCATCTGTGAACTGTTGAAAGGTACATGTTTTGCACACCTTTAGGAATGTATTTGGATGGTTTGTCACAACAACTGCATAATCAAAATTTGTCATTTTCAGCTGTTAACAAAGCCTGAGCAAGAGATTGCAAGGCCCACACTTACAACAGAATGCAATGAGAAGGGATGATGGGATTGCATAGTTATTCACAACAATGTCACACATGCCATAAGTAATGGAACGCACGTTTGGAATTTCCACCTATAATGAAAATAGCTCTGCAGGGTAGAATCATAGAGTTGGAAGGGACCTCTAGGGCCATGTAGTCCAACCCCCTGCACAATGCAGGAAACTCACAAACACCTCCCCGTAAATTCACAGGATCTTCATTGCTGTCAGATGGCCATCTAGCATCTGTTTAAAAACGTCCAAGGAAGGAGAGCCCACCACCTCTTGAGAAAGCCTGTTCCACTGGGGAACTGCTCTAATGATCAGGAAGTTCTTTCTAATGTTGAACTGGAAACTCTTTTGATTTAATTTCAACCCATTGGTTCTGGTCCTAGCTTCCAGGGCCACAGAAAATAAAAGTTACCAAGAAGTATATTTAAGTCCCATATGTTTACTAATGTGTCATGATGTTTTGTGGGAATCTCTGGTGTGACACATTCCCCTGCACGGTTGCATTTTAAGATGGATCTGAAGGGGGTTTTTTTCCATTTCAACTATAATAGCACAATGATTTCTCCTCTCTGCTTCCCTTTGCTGAGCATACTGCCTTCGCTTTGCAGAGCCTAATGGATGGTATTTGTCAAGAGATTCTCAAACAAGAGTTGGAACTTGACTTCACTGTAATTCTTTCTAAAGATGCATCTGATGATTCCACAAAAAATATCTTCAAGGTCTTCCTGTTCTTCTGGAACAGCAAGGTGTAATGGTTTGTGGATAACGGGCAGGCAGATCTCTTGGTTTATGGCAAAAGGGACTTGTGCCCCAGTTATTTGGGCCTCAGTGGATAGGATCTGGATTAAATCTGTGCTTCCCACTGAATCCCCCTTCCAGAAACAGACCCCTCTCATGATATTCCTCAAGGTTCCCTGAACCCCAGGTGCAGCATTCCATGATCAATGGGATGCAGAGGGAGGGGAGAGGCAGGAAAGTTCTGTTCAGCCATTGGCAAATGTAGTCTTTAACTCCGTAGTTGTAATTTATGGAAATGTTTTTAATTTTTGCCTGCAAAGTTTTCTTTTGCTTGTTTTGCTTGTTATGGGATACTAGGCTAAAACAGCTCCCAAAATATTAGGTATTCAAGGCACTTACAATCTTAGCTAGCCACATCATATGTGGTCAATGCTGGCATGCAGTACCATTTTGCTCTGCATGCAGGGCTGGTTCTGCACCCAAAGAACCAAAGCAATGGCAATGCTGCTGGAGTCAGCAGTGTGGGAGAAGACACCAATTATGCCACAACTTGGTGTAGCCAGGTTGGTGTAATGGTTAAGTGCACAGACTTTAATCTGGGAGAATTGGGTTTGATTCCCCACTTCTTCACATAGATCTGTCAAGTGACCTTGGGTCAGTCACAGGGAAAGGAAATTGTAAGCCACTCTGTGACTGAGTGAAGGGTGGAGTATAAATCCAATCTCCTCCTCCTCCTCCTCCTCCTCCTCTTCTTCTTCTTCATTCTGCATAACCACTAGTTGGGTCCAAGGCAAGTCCCTAAGCTGCTGACAGAACTGCTGTAGCTCAAATTGTTCCCAGTGTGCCTGGCCAAGACAGCATTAGTGCTCCAGTCCCCCACCCTTTGTTTGCCAGTACTGAGGTAAGACCAGGTATACATGCCATGAAGGATGTCTGGAAAATATAAAAGATAACCCAATGAAAATAGGAATTTCCTAATTATTGACTTGAAAGAACATCCAGAATATATGTGGCTTCTAGGCACATAAGAACTGCTGGCTTATCCATTCTTGCATCATGTTACATATAGAGGCTATCCCATTAGTTCAGAGAGCCAGTAATAGGGCATAAGGGCCATGGCCTTCCCCTGATGTTGTCTAAAGGTTCCCTTTAGTCATCATGGCTAGTAGCCACAAATAGATCTAGTCTCTATGAATCTGTTTAACTCCCTTTTTACGCCAAATGTGCCTGTGGTCATCACTACATCCTTTGGCAGCAAATTCCACATTTTAAACACTTATTCCGTAAAGTAGTATCTTCTTTTGTCTCTCCTTAAATCTATTGCTCATCTACTGCCTTTGAGTTCTAGTATCATGGGAAAGGGAGAAAAGTGTTCTTTTTACTCTCTCTACCCTGTGCATGTACTCTCTGTATGGCGAACTTTCCACCGGCCATCGAAATAGAGGGGCACCAAAGAAGAGGTACAAGGACTCCTTGAAGAAATCCCTTGGCACCTGTCGCATCAACCATCACCAGTGGTCTGACCTAGCCTCAGATCGCAAAGCATGGAGGCACACCATCCACCAGGCTGTCTCTTCCTTTGAGAACGCACGCATAGCTGGTCTTGAGGACAAAAGGAGATTGAGGAAGAATCGCACTGCTACAGCACCAACCCCAAATCAGACTTTTCCCTGCAGCCACTGTGGCCGGATCTGCCTGTCCCGCATTGGTCTTGTCAGCCACCAGCGAGCCTGCAGCAAATGTGGACTACTGCACCCTTCTTAAATCTTCGTTCGCGAAGTCAAGCCGAGAGACCCTGTGCATCATTTTATAAACCTCCATCATATCTAGACAGAAAAAACCCAGACTTTCTAGCCTTTCCTTATAGGAAAGGTACTCCAAGTCCCTAATCATCATGCCTTTCTTTGTACTTCCCCCCGCCCCCCCCCCAGTTCAGCAATGTTCTTTCTGGGACTAGAACTGCACTCAGTATTCCAGCTGAGACAGCACCACAGGTTTATATAAGGACATTACAATATTGGTTGTTATATTTTCAATCCCTTTCCTAATAATTCCTAGCGTGGAATTTGCTCCCCCCCCCCCTCGCCAATTGCTGCTGCACATTGGACCATCATTTTCATTGAACGTTCTACAACATCCCAAAATTTCTTTCAATCCCAGTCTCAGCCACTTCAGACCCCTTCAGCATATTTTAAAAACCTGGATCTTTTGTTCCAGTATACATCACCTTACCCACATGTTGAGTTTCATTTGCCAGTTGGGTTGGCTGCTCACCCAATATAGAAGGATTTTGTTGTAGCTCTTCACAAATCAGCCTTGGTTTTAACTATCCTGAATAATTTGGTATCATTTGCAAACTTGGCTACTACACAGCTCAACCCCAATTTCAAATTGTTGATAAATAAAATAGCACCAGTACTTTTTTGTAGAAAAAGCCCGGCAGGAACTCAGTTGCATATTAGGCCACACACCCCTGATACCAAGCCAGCTGGAACTGCATTCCTTGTCAAAAAAGCCCTGACAATACCAATCCTTGTGGGATCCCCCCCTCACTTCCCTACACTAAGAGGATTGTCCATTTATCCCTGTTCTCTGTTTCCTGCCATTTTACCAATTTGCAGCCCATGAGAGGACTGGTCCTTTTATCCCATGTTTGCTAAACTTACTCCGGAGTCTTTGGTGAGGTACCATGTCAAAAGCCTTTTAGATCACATTGTCCTTATCCACATGTATGTTAACCTGCTCAGAGATCTCCAAGAGGCATGGCTTCCCTTTGCAGCAACTATGTTGATTTCTTCTCAATGCTATTGAATTGACTGTTCTTCAGTATGCCTAATAATTCTTCCTTCAATAACACTTAGATTTGGGTCCATAATTGTCAAGCATGCTATTTCTAAGTGCTGATTTATCCATACCTTTCTTCTCCCCCACTTCCCATTCTCACTCCTCTCCCCCCCCCATGAATGCATAATAAAACCTTCTCTTCTCAGGATGTGTAGTGTAACCCTGTATTAAACGGTGTAAAGTGCCTCTCCGCCAGATTCACACAGCCATGTCTTATCAGCTAACAGGGAATGTGTGAGAAGTGGAGATGTGAACATTCCTTAGTCATAAAGAGATAGCAGTGAGTAGCCTTTGAACCTTCATCCCCATTTACATCTTTATGTTATTCTTTGGAAGTTATCTGTAACCCTGCCTTTTGAACTAGCCTGTAAGACACTATACAACTTTGTATTCAGTATTACTTCCAATGTATCTGTCCTTGGAGCAAGTCATAGAGTTTCAATAAAACAAGTCTTTGATTTAAAACAAAAGCTTGATTATTTCGAAATATCGATGCTTGACAATAATGCCTTAGGGACCAACAAAAGTTTCAGGGCTTAAGCTTTCAAGAGTCAAAGCTCCCTTTGTCAGACACGAGTAGAGTTCAACCCTGAAACTCTTGTTGGTCTCTAAGGTGCTTCTGGACTCAGATCTAACTGTTTTACTGCAGAACAACACAGCTACCCTCTGAAATCTTCTTTGATAACAGTTTCTGTTATTTTATCTGGAACAGACGTTAGGCTAACTGCCCTGTAATTTCCTGGTCCCCCTTTGGACCACCTTCTAAACACTGGGGTGACATTTGCTATTTTAAGTTATCCAGCGCAGAGGCCAATTTAAGCAACCAGTTACATATATTTGTTAACAATCAAAGTTGAGTTCTTTTAAGAACCTCTAGGTGTATATCATCTGGGATTATAAATTTGTTTTTCAGATTGCCCAGGGCTTTTTTTTTTCTGGGAAAACACAGCAGAATGGAGTTGTGGAACTCCGTTCTGAAATTGTTTTCTGTGGCCCCAGAAAGTAGGACCAGAACCAATGGATTGAAATTAAATCAAAAGAGTTTCCGGCTCAAACATTAGGAAGAACTTCCTGACAGTTAGAGTGATTTCTCAGTGGAACAGGCTTCCTCGGGAGGTGGTGGGCTCTCCTTCCTTGGAGGTTGTTAAACAGAGGCTAGATGGCCATCTAACAGCAATGAAGATCCTGTGAATTCAGGGGGAGGTATTTGTGAGTTTCCTGCATTGTGCAGAGGGTTGGACTAGATAACCCTGGAGGTCCCTTCCAACACTATGATTCTATGATTCTAACCTCTTTGTGGAAACAAAATTATATTTAAAAACGTTTAAAAGTTCATGAGGTGCACCCGTGTTTTTTTTCCCTTCATTTCCCTCTTGAGAGTTCTGACATCTCTTTTTTCCCCAGAAAAAAAGCCCTGAGTTTGCCTAATAGTCCTAGAACATTTCTTGTGACCTCAATTTGACTCAGTTCTTCAGATACCCTTCCCCAAAACATTGGTTCCGATATGTGCATGTGCCCCACAGTTTTGGGATATGTTCCCCATAATTCATTCAGCTTCTCTACCAGCTTCCCATTTTCCTTGAACAATCATTTTATTTCTTTATTGTCCAAAGGCCCGTTCATTGTAATGGGGCTTATTTCCAGATCTGTATAAGGAAAGCAGCCACAGATGCAGACTTAGACAAGAAAGGGATCTGACAAGAGAAAGTCTGCCCCAAACAACGCTGCTTATCCTTGTGTCTCATCTATGAGAATATTGTATTGAGTTTAAAGGATTCCTGATTCAAGAGCTTACTGAAAGCTCTCATACCATACAGTGGAAGGTTTACATGCCTTCTCTTTGCCAGTTGGAAGGAACACAGCATCCTGACTTCTTTGTGCTTAGCAGAGTGAGGGCTGCAAGGATGACTGCACTGGAGAGTGGGTAATTTCCCCTTGATGTCTAATTTTTCCTCTTTTCCTAATACATCTGGAGAGGGTTATGGTTATCAAGAGATCTTTTCATCTTCCTGATTTATTTCCAGCACAGGGGATCTTCTCAGACTAGAAATTATTTCTCTCTCCTCTAATACTTTGGTAGTGGATCACAATAACCTCTGGGCTGCTTTGATGAAAGTGGCAATTTGGGCATAATGGGTGTTATAGAAGTTATATCCGGAGAAAATAAATCAGGAAATATTACATTAAATTGATACAACTTTTAAAAAACAAGATAGTGGGAGATAAAAGGTGGCTTCATTTTCATGCTGTATCCTTTTTGCAGAGCTGCCATGGGGTAACTTTTTTTAAAGTGTTCCTGTTTTCTGTGTTTCTGATCAGAGATTTTTAGATTAAAGTTCTATTACAGGTACTAATTGAATGTTTCTACACCATTGCCAGCTCTGTGAACTTGAATTAAGTTCAACGACTGGAGTTTGATCCTAGAGTTTCTACCATAGTGCAAGGAAAAATACTCAGGATCGTAAGTTTTGTTAACCTTTGCCTCAGTGAAATGTACAACAGTGAGAAATTGGCGTCCTATTTCTAGGTGTGCTGTATTGCTTCAGGAAGTAGTAGGAGCTGGAGGTGGAGACAAAGTATACTTGTAACAATTTGGGACTTCTTATGGCTAACACTTCAACTGGTATAAACTTGTACTTTGCTTCCTAGTGTGGGTGACAAAAAATAATATTACTAATGCTACCAATTAGGAGAAGTCGGTCTTTAATTGGACTTTTGATGCTCTAGTTAAGGCTGTTAAAATGGGCTAGTCTGTCCTTTTTAAAAAAAATTCTTTCAGCTGGAGGGCCTCTTATGTTACCTGAAATTATCCAGATCCTCCTGCAAAATTTATGTAGCCCAAGGTGGGGTAAATGAAAGCAAAATGAAGTCAGACTTTTTAATATAGTTTAGTTTGCAAAAAAACAAACAAACAACTTTTCTGGACCTGGGAAATTAAAAAGGTAGAGGTAGTCCCCTGTGCAAGCACCAGTCATTTCCGACTCTGGGGTGACGTAGCATCACGACATTTTCACGGCAGACTTTTTACAGAGCATTTTGTCATTGCCTTCCCCAGTCATCTACATGTTACCCCCAGCAAGCTGGGTACTCATTTTACTGACCTCAGAAGGATGGAAATTACTTCAGCACTAAAAACTTTGTTTTTAGGCAATATCAATATGTTTTAGCAAATGCCTTTAAGGCACTCAAAAGTTTGAATGCAAACTTTGGTTCCGTGATTCATTACTGGAACACACTGAAAGTTGCTGATTTTCTTGGCTTTCAAGCAGCCATTTTAATCTGACCCAGGAAAATGTATTCCCAAAACTGCAAGATCCTCATGAAGTTTAGTCAGGAGACTGCAGTGAGGGTGGACTAAGTTAATGCCCATAAAATTAAAGTCCACTATTACTGTATTGTTGATTCAGGTTGGAGCAACAGCCGTGGAATCCACTCAACCTAATATGGGTAAGCACACTGAAATAAATGTATTACTGCATTCAAGGAATCAATCATGAACCAGCCAATTGTTGCCCATTGATTGTGGTTTTGGCCCTGTTATCCAGGCAAGAACACATTTCTCTCACACAAAGCGCCTTCTGTTGATGTGAGAGCCTGTTGCAATGACAGAATGCACCTTGCTTCAGTGGAGCATGCCAGTACCAGCAGAGCAGACTGGCAGCATCCAACCCTATGTATTTACTTGGTTAACCAGCAAAGCCTCATGGCTAAATTAAGTAGGAAGGTGGGAGATCTATGCATATTTCTCCCAACAGAGAAACAACAACTCTAGGAGACCATCTGAGGTTGGGAAATTGTGTGGTGGAAGTATTACCTCCCCTTTCCATATACTGTAGCTCCAGTCCACATCTGGGCTCAGCCTAACTGTTATTTACCATTAATAATAATCCATCTGTGAATCTTCCGTTGTCATCTTTGGCCAACATATTGGCAGATAGCCAGCAGTGACATCTAAAAGTCCAGTGAACTTCAGGACCAGTCTGACTCCACATCCTCCCAAACAGCTACTTTCTGAACCTATCCTGACCTGCCAAGTTCCTCCCTGAGCTGGAATGCAATTGAAGAAATCACAAGAGTCTGAAACTGTTGCACTAATTTCTCCCCTAGTATTCTCATGGCAGTTTACACTGCAGGCTATTGAGACCCATACTAACTGGCAACTGGACTGACATTTTTAACAATGCGGTTGAGCATGAGCACTAAACTCTCCCATCCCAGTTTAAGATGAGATTATTCAGGGCTTTTTTTGTAGCGGGAACTCCTTTGCATATTAGGCTGCACACTCCTGATGTAGCCAATCCTCAAAGAGCTTACAGGGCTCTTAGTACAGGGCCTACTGTAAGCTCCAGGAGGATTGGCTACATCAGGGGTGTGTGGCCTAATATGCAAAGGAGTTCCTGCTACAAAAAAGCCCTGAGATTACTCATTACTTACCACTGACATTTTAGCAGCAGAGCAAGATTTATTTATTTATTTTATTCGATTTATATCCCGCCCTACCCCATCCTTCATGTCTTAAGAAAATACCACAGCTCAATGCAATAGTAACTATCTCTAGGCTTTCTCATTCTAGTTCCATGCTCACAAAGTTTCCTCAGTGATCTTGCACATGCTCTGGATTCAGTGCTAGACAAGTCAGACAACCAGGCAATTTTTGACATCTCCAGTTTTTTTAGGGATCACACACAACACTGAAAGCACTTTGCATTCTTCCTGGTGTGTATGTATGAATGCTGGTAATGTAGGACAGAAAATGGAAGAGAGCAGTTTTAAATCGAATATACATCTAGCCTTATTAAGCCTATGGAGACTTTTGGAATTTAAAAAAAAGATTGTGGGCATCACAACAAAATGGCTACCATAGGAGGCAAGGCTAGTTATAAAATGGATGTAAAGGGTTGAGAGGTTTCAAGTTAGACATCCCTATGTGATGAGGCCCTCTGTTTTCGAATGGGAGCTCTTTGCAATCCAAAAGATTATCCCTTCTTGGCCTGACAACTTTCAAAGCATCTCCTGCTTCAGTGAGGTGGAGGACCTTACTGATTTGGCATAATATTTTACTTGTTTGGGGGTAAGAGGTGCTTTAGGAAAAAAGTATTGGTGTCAAGGAAACATATTGGAAGGCACCAGCCATTAGAACATAAGAACATAAGAGAAGTCATGTTGGATCAGGCCAATGGTCCATCCAGTCCAACACTGTGTCACACAGAGACCAAAAAAAACCAGGTGCCATCAGGAAGTCAGGACACTAAAAGCCCTCCCATTGTTGCCCCCCCTTCAAACACCAAGAATACAGAGCATAATTGCCCCAGACAGAGAGTTCCAACAATACACTGTGGCTAATAGCCACTGATGGACCTCTGCTCCATATGTTTATCCAATCCCCTCTTGAAGCTGTCTATGCTTGTAGCCGCCAACACCTCCTGTGGTAGTGAATTCCATGTGTTAATCACTCTTTGGGTGAAGAAGTACTTTCTTTGATTCTTCTAACCTGACTGCTCAGCAATTTCATTGAATGTCCATGAGTTCTCGATTCCATGCATAATCTTGTAAACCTCATGTCACCCCTCAGTCAACATTTCTCCAAGCTAAAGAGCCCCAAGCTCTTTAACCTTTCTTCATAGGGAAAGTGTTCCAACCAGTTAATCATTCTAGTTGCCATTTTCTGTATTCTGAGGATCACTGCTCTAGCTCATGCCATTCTGCAACTACATGTACTATAAAAATCATTTTTTTACAATCCAGCCCTAAGCATGTTTACTCAGAAGCAATACATCCAGCTGGACTTATCCACTCATTAAGCTGTGGCATTGTATGCATATGTGTCCCACTGGTAAACCAATGAAGGCTATGTTCACCATGTGCTTGTACTAGGGTTTCCAAGTCCCCTGCTTCCCATAACAGTACCTATTGTGCCATAGAGTTTTCCATCCCAAATGGCTAGAGCATCTGGGAAAACCATAGAGTTTTCTCAGAAACGCCTAGAGTGGCCCTGCATGGGAACCCCATTTTGATGACATCACTTCCAGGTGATGTCATCACGCCAGCAATGTAGGGGGAGGTTCCCCCTGCGCAGGTTGGGAACCTCCCAAGCAGGGGATTCCAGCCTGAACTGGGGGCTTGGCAGCCCTAGCTTGTACATCAAGAAAAGTGCCATGGAGGCAATGGCATTTCCATGGGGCAGCCTCTCTTTATGTGAAACATCATGCGTATAGTGATGTTTCACACAAAGCAGAACTTTGACTGCTGGCAACAGGAGTCATTGAAATGGTTACATGATTATGTGTATTTCCCTTCATATTTGCTTTAGCTTCTGACTAATGATATCAGATCTGCCGCTGAGTTTTGTTATTAAAACTATTTCAGATTTTTACTGTGCTTTTCTGCATCCATCATATTTCACATGGCTTCATGTGTGTGTGCGTTTCTAGAATTCTTCCTAATACGTAGTAACTTCACTCAGGTTATCAAGGGTGGTTCATTTTTAAAAACACCTTTAATTAGTAATTAGTCATGTGGAAGAAATGCAATGGCAAGTCTCTGCTCAATTAATATTTCCCTGGTATTAATCCATTAATATTAATAAAAGAATTTATACATGACTGTCTCATGGGGGGGGGGGAATCTTGATTCTTACATGGAGAAAAGTTGAGCTTGAAAAACTTGCATTATACTGTGCTTTTAACTTTTTTTGTTTTACTTTCAGAGCAGAAATTTTTTGGTAACTGCTGACTTGGCATAATATTTTACTTTGTTAGACTGTTAATACCCAGCCCTCAGAAAAAAAAATATTACTTTATTTCCCAGCAGTTTCTTTTTGGTTAAAACAATTTTTATTTAGTAACATATGGTAACAATATCTTATTCCTGCATCATTAATAACTTCTTTTTATCTATCCCATATATTACTTTCTAACCACCCCTCCCCCCGTTACTTGAACCCCACCGATGTTATTTACTTATAATACTAATATTAAAAGGTACCCTTAACTAATAAAAACAAAAATTTACATTCTTCTTCCTTCTAAGACTTAATCATTATCAAAAATTGTCTACTGTCCTTTTATTTTCCACTCTTTTTCTACATATCTTCTGAACTTTTTCCACTCCATCTTAAAAACTTCTAAGTCATAGTCTCTTAAAATTCTTGTTAATTTGTCCATTTCACTCCATGTCATAACTTTTACAATCCAATTCCATTTCTCTGGTATTTTTTCTTGCTTCCACAGTTGCACATATAATGTCCTAGCAGCTGAAAGCAAGTACCAAATTATAGTTCTATCTTCTTTTGGAAATTTTTCAATTTGTAATCCCAACAGAAAAGTCAATGCAATTTTCTTAAATTCATATCCCAAGATCCTAGAAATTTCTTGTTGAATCATCTGCCAATACTTTTTTGTTTTTTTACAAGTCCACCACATATGGTAGAAAGAACCTTCATGTTTTTTTACATTTCCAACATCTGTCTGACATTTTATTGTTCATGCACATAACAGATTCCACCTTGAACTCTTTGGAGGAAGGACAGACTGACAGACAGACAGATAGATAGATGTTTGTGGGACTACACCAACAAGAGGATGTGATAACTGGCAGCATAAGGAAAAGAAACAAAATATTGCATGGTGTGCGTATGAGAGGAATTGGAGTATTGCTTGTCTGATAGTAGAACAGGAGGTGGGGCTTCTGCTTCCACAAATACAAAAGGCCAAGAGCCACAATGATTGGGGGGGGGGGTATATGCACCACTTCAGGTTAAGAGACAGAGAAGCTGAACTGTGCTGATCAAAAAATTCTGGAGTCCTCCATGTTTCTGTCTGCTGCTTGGTTATAGGATTTCTAGTGAGCTGTTGCCAGGTTACCAGTGTAGAGGCTTTTTTCCTCCCTCTACAGCATGAATATCCAGTGATGGCAGTGCACATCTTTATAAGTTAATTTCTGATCTTCAAAATGCAAAATTCTATGACAGTATTACCTCCCCATACGTTGCATCTGAACAGCTATGGGGAACCATGGCAGAGATGTTCAAACATCACGTAGGTAAAATGTGTTAAAAACCAGTGGTTGGAAGACAATGTTAAATGTATTATGAGAGGTGAAGTTAATCTCTGAAATGCAGTGGATTCTTAACCTAACAGAATTTCTTCCCTTAAAGCATTTTGTTATTACAACATACATCTTAGTGTTTAATACCTAGGCCTGCTGGATTCATCTGGTGCTTGGGAACCTTTGCAGATTCAAATTAAAGCCTTTAGGGTACACTTTTAGTGTCATTAACAGAGTCAGATTGCTTGGAAATCATCAATAATAATGGGAGTTATTGTAGTTATCTGTATGCCGCCTTTGCTGGTCTGAAAATGACATAGCACTATTGTAATGTCTTTCAATTTGTGCAAAATTCCTTTTAACAATCTACCCCCCCTCTTTTTCTTTAATGGCAAGGGGGAAAAATCCACTGAGATGTTAAAAAGACAGGAACCTCTCCGTTGAGAAGGATGTTGAAAAATTGAATTTAAACCTCTGATTTAAAAGAGAAAGTTTTGATTGCTGGTACTGATACATTAATCTGGGGTATTGGACTTAATGACCCTGGAGGTCTCTTCCAACTCTATGATTCTGTGCTATAGCACTGTACATGGTAAAGAATCGAGGTATTTTATGGGTTTCCCTGAAAAGGCTTCAAAATGGGGGAACTGCTTGACACCCAGAAGTTATCATGCAAAAGCTGTAACAATACCTATAGTGAGATTCCAACTTTGTTCTGCTGCTTCAGACCAACACAGCTGCCCACCTGGATCTAATACTTATGGTGTAGCTCATACTTATTCTGTCTGTAAAAGCGGTAATTGACTTTGGGAGTTCTGCTTTCTGTGGCCTTAGAACAACTTAATGGCAGCCATAGGTTTGCAATACTTGTGTCACTTACTCTCTTCCCAGCATTAGAGAAAATAAATCAACACCAGTAAAATTAAGAGAATTGCCATAAGGAAACTGAGAACTACCATGATTCCCCTGACACAGATTCCCATTGCAAACCCATTGTATTTTATTATTTATGTATGGGGTTTCTATTCTGCCCTTCCCACTGAAGTGGGCTTTTACACCCTTGAGCTAGCCCAAACATCATATGAAAACAATTCACACAATTTTTTAGCAGCATAAATAAACTAGTACTTGGTTTTCTTTATGTGCACCTCTGTTGTTTGTTTTTCCATTTGAATCCCACATTTACAGTATTTTTTGCACCATAAGACTCACTTCCCCCCCCCCAAAAAAAGTGGAGGGAAAAGTGTGTGCGTCTTAAGGAGCAAATACTGCAAAAAATTCACACAAATGCCTCTAAATTCACACAAACGGCTCTAAAAACTAGGTGCGTCTTATGCTCAGGTGCGTCTTATGGAGCGAAAAAAGACAGGGTATATCCCGCCTGTCTTACAAGGAGGTCAGGGCCATGTACAAGCAGGTTAGGTTGAGATATGGTGGCTGTTCCAAGGTTGGGAGTTGACGGTAGTCCCCACCAGTGTTCCCTCTAAGCTGAGTTAGCTGAGCTAGCTCACACACTTTTGTCTTAGCTCAGGAAGGATGATCCCAAAACACACTAATTTATGCAGCAGCTCACAACTTCAATGCCAGGAGCTCACAAAGTAAAATTTTTGCTCACAAGACTCTGCAGCTTAGAGGGAACATTGGTCCCCACTCCTCCTCAGCACCCCTTGGCACAAAACACAGCATCCACCAATGGGGCTGTAGACAATCTTTTAAGAGTTCCAACCAGCCAGCAGGTCTTTGCCAACTGGCTCTTTAACAGCCAGCCATCTCACTACCAGTCAGACCTCGGATTCAGTGGGAGCTCACAGGAGCACAGTTCCTGAACCTTTCTGAAAGTTCAACCTCCTCCTTCTCGCCTTGTCCATTGAATAGTAGGTGCAGCTGCATAACAATCCCTGGAAAGTAGGTGCAGCTGCATAACAATTCCCACTCTGGGTGGGAAAGAGGAGTGGCAAGGGAAATACTGCTCCAGAGCTAACATTGGTCCCTCATCAGCTTGGCCACACCTTTAAAGGGGTTCTGTGTAGAGGAAGATTACTGGGTTTGGGCCTTGAACGAGCTTGGATCGCAAGGTTTGGACCTTGAAAGAGGTTGAGGGAGGAAGTTGAAGAAAACATAACAGCTAGGGATCTCAGCTCAGAAAGTTGCAGAACTAGGGGATAAGTGGTGGAATATGTCCACCAATCCCTCCATCTGAGGCAAAGTAAAGGCCTTTCATTCAGGTCAGACCCTGGCTCATGGCTGTTGTGGTCTGGGACCTGATGGCCATGCTTTCCCCCATTCTCTCTCCCACCCCTTGAAATTTATAATCATGCTCCTTGCCCAGCTCTTGTAGTACCCAGAATTTTGTCCCTGGTGTTCCCCCACCAGAGGGGGCTACCATGACATTTCTGGTGACCTCCATGACATGAAGGCTTGGTCCTAATTCTACTATTAGACAGCTGACTGAGTTATGCTGCTGTCAAGAGGGATATTAGGTGGCTGGGATTAACACACCCATGGACAAGCAACCTGGCAGGAGGAGATCTCAAGTGTGATTCAACTCTCTCTCCTCTGGGGCTGAGCTCTTGGGAAGGCCTCAGAGTTAGCCAGGCATGATTATCCCTCAGAAATGAATATGGGTACAGTTTCTAGGCTCTTAAAATAGAGTACAGCATGTACTACAGACATTTTTGAATTGCATGATGCTTGGTACAATTCAAATGTCAGGATGCACCATGATCTAATATGACAGAGAAGCAAAAAAATGGCCAGAGTCCCTTAATCAGCTGTAGAGGTGCTTGACCTCATTTAAATATTCAGGCTTCTTATGGAACTGCCTGTTAATCTTCTTCATGTGCTGCTGCTCAGGTCCACAGGAAAACTGCCTCTTTCCATACAGGTTCCCCCCTAATATGTGCTGTGATTTTTAATTGTAAGCTGCCTTGAGCAGTACTCTAAAGAGGCATCATACAGATATTCAAAATAAATGCCTAAATAAACACTATTTTTTAAAAAAGAAATCCTTGAAATCTGGCCCTTTTTAAGAATTTAACAACTGCTAATCTTCATTGTCAGCTAGTGCAGTATTGAGGTAACGGCATCAGAATGGAACAGAGGGAGGCAAAATCAAATGTCATTTCCCATAAAACATACTGAGTGCATGTTTAGCCTAGCCTGTCTCACAGGGTTGTTGTGAGGATAAAATGAAGGAGGGGTGAACCAAGTACATTGGTCTGAGTGTCTTGGAGGAAGGACAAGATATATAAATGTAAAAATGGTAGATCTGAATATCTTTGTGTTTGGAATTTTTACTTTGCTGTGCTGCTCTCTCTGTTTGCACATAGAATAAATCAGTGTCCCTATTCTGATAATGCAGCTTCAGTGGAGAGCACATAGCCATGCCATATATTTGTTCCTGTCAAGAGACAGCTGGGTGTATTACGGACACCCAGAAAACAAGGCTGCCATTTACACAATCAGTTATCTCAGTTAACCACCCATGAAACCTCTAAACAGGCTTGTTTATACTTTCAAGGCATGAATCAGGTGTTCAAGCAAGGTGAGAAAGAGTCATTGACCTCTGGCAAGATTGGGGCTCTTCCATCCAAAGATAAGTGATTTTCTAAAGAATAGAGTTGTTGGGTAACTAGAATTCTGAAGTCTCTAGTGAAGTGGCCTTTGTATTACCTCAGGCAGTCACTCCTGGGGTATGCTGAAATGGTGAGAAACTCTGTGTTTGTGTAGGCAAGGGTTTAGTCCACAATGGCAATCCAAAGAACTTCCTCGCCAGATATTCACTTTGCTACATCCTCATTTTATGGATTGAATTCCCCAAGAATGTACTAGTCTAGTGCATGGGAATTTTTTTCATGAATTTGTTATGAATTCCGAAAGGGACTGTTCCAGTATTGTTTGTATGGGTTTGTTTCATTATTTTTTTCCCACTATTGTAATTTTATTTTCAGAATTCTATTTTTTTTAAAAAAATTCCATTAGTTTAAATAAAGACCTCCTTTTTTCCTTTGGTCTGTACCTTCATGATTTTCCATCCAAACTGGACAAAATGGAGGGAGGGAGTTGTAATATTCCCTGAGGACACACTAGGGTTGCCAAGTCCAATTGAAGAAATAGCTGGGGACTTTGGGGGTGGAGCCAGGAGACTTTGGGAGTGGAGCCAGGAGATGTTAGGGGTGGAGCCAATATCAAGGCTGTGACAAGCGCCGCAGCCGCACTAGCAGCTGTCCCTCCCTCCTCCTCCCGCTCGTCCTCCCCGCCCCTCCGCGGCCGCCTGAGGCTGGAGGCCTGGGTGAAGCAGGGCGGTGGCGCGGGCATGAAGAGCAAGGCCGGGGGCTCGGGGCCTCCTCCTCGGCCTCCAGCGCTGCCGCGCTGGTTCTGGCGGGGCTGTGCTGCACCCCTCCAAGAGCTCCCTCATCGCCCTGGGCCACGCCTGGCTCCGCCGCCTCCGCCGCTCCGGCGCGCCCGATCTCCTCGCCGCACTCCTGCTGCCCCTCTGCTGCGCCAACGCCGCCAGCGAGGCCCTCGGCCAACAGCTCCTCCGCCGCCGCCTCCTCCTGCTGCTGGGCACCAGCGGGCCCGCTGCATACGGCTTCACTGGGCGGGGAGGGGGCGGCAGCGGCTCGCCATTTCCCCCCTCCCCCCGCTTCCATTTTTGGGGGGAGCGGGGGAAGAGGGTGGAAATCCTGGGGTCCCCCACCAGGGCGGGAGGGTTGGGACCCCTAGGACACACACATTGCCAGATTTCAGACAGACAATGAAACACCCTCATGTTTAACATCAAAGCCTGTTGGAGAACTGGTAGGGAAGGTTCTAAACCGCAGCACAGACAGCACTGCAACCACTTAGGGCTAAGATTTCCAGCCTCCAGGTGGGGCCTGGAGATTTCCTGCTTTTACAACTGATCTCCAGCTGGCAGAGATCAGCACCCCTGGAGAAAATGGCTGCTTTAAAGGATGAATTCTATGGTTGGGTACAGACAGGCAGCCCCATGCAACCAGGAGGCATCTCAAATCACGCTGCCACAAAATGGAGTGGACAAATCCTGTTCACACACTCCAGCACAAGACGTTTGTGTTTTGCATGGGGGGGGGGGGCGTTGGAAAGTTTTTATGGTTGCCATGCACCATCCCCTTAGCGCAATTTGGGTTTCTTTTTTCCCTTACATTTTTAGTGGGAGAGCCGGATTAACAATTAGGCTAAGTAAGCACTGGCCTATGGGCCCCCATGCCTTTAGGGTCCCCGGGTCAGCTCCCCCCTCCCCAGTTTCCCCCTGCTTGCGGCCCTTCCAGCCTGCACACACAGCTAGCAACTGAACTGGTGTGGCTGCTCCCAGTGTTGTCGCCAAGTTTGCCTCTCTCTGCCTCTCCCCCACAAGAGTAAAAGAGGCTTTTAAGAAGGTGCCTGCAGGCTACAGCGGGGGCTGTGGGTGGTAGGGTGGGTGCTCAGACTCTTTGCATGGGTGCTCCCAGGATTCTGACAGCCTAGGGGCCTCCACAGGGTTTAATCCGGCACTGTTTAGTGGCCATGCAGTTATGCACTCATGTGCTCCAGGGCAGTGATTTTTTTCTAAATAAAATAAAATAAAATTGGTGAGTTCCTAGTGCCCACATTGCTTGCGCTCTCCCACAGCCAGATGCCAGGGAACGCGGGAGGGGTGCAACAGAAGATTTTGCTACCACTTCCCTACTGGTAGCTATTTGATCTGTCTCAGACACATCAGAGGATGGGGTGAGTGCGAGAGCAGAATGGACGGCAGCTGTGCCTGTCTGACCTTGACTTTTTAATACATCTGGGTGAAGTGCCTAAGTCTGCTCAAAGTGGTGTCTGAAGCCAGCCTATGGCATTGTACCATGCTGAGGCCCCTCCCCGCCCCAACCCCTGCCCTCTCCCAGATCTATCCCCAAAGTCCTTCCCAACACAGACCTGGCAACCCTACTTAGCATGCTTTCACACACACTAAATAACACACTTTCAATCCAGTTTGAATGCACTTTGCACCTGGATTTTGCTGTGTGAAATGGCAAGAACAACTTGCAAAGGATCACTGAAGTGAATTGAAACTGCATTATTTAGTATGTGTGAAAACTCCTTTAGTTTGAAGAAATGTAGTGCAAGCAAGAGGCAGACTGACAGGGCAAGGACATTTGGTGGTACACAGAGGGTATGACATCTGGACAGGCAGGCAGCAGGGAGATTTGCTTGGATGAGAGATAACATTTAGAGAGCAGCAAGCAAGCAGGGAAGTGAAAACATCTAAGGAAAATATGGCCCAGCAAGGTAAGCATTGAGTGGAGACAGAAGGCAATGCCCCACCCCATATATTTCAGGATAGGAGTACCTCATGTATGTAATCCTATTGACTACAGTTTTTAGTCAATCAAGAAAGTCTAGAGCCTGTCTGTCCCAGCACACACTACAATAACAAAGGGTGTGATCATACTCGGAATTTGCCCCGACGGTCTCTTAGCTTTGAAAAAGCTGCTGTAGGAAGAGACATGCTGGGACAATCACACTGCGTCCACAATAAGTGCAAGCCGTACATGTGATTAGAGGAGCATTCACACTGCTCCTGCACGTTGGAGCACATGCATTGTTCAGATGGCCAGGAAACACACCATGTATGCACTTCAGAGGTTTTCTACTGGGAAGCACCTGGTAGCTATTTGTTCCGATTACAGCCTGTCCTATGATGAGGCAAGGACCCGGTGGGATGCAGGGGGGAAATGTGCACATGTGAATGCACACATTAGATCTGAGGGAGGGGGTGGCTGAGGTGGATCACATCCGCTGTTTGATTGCACTGAAAACCAGAACAAAATAAAAGAGAATCGTAGGGGGTTTTTTTACTATAGATGGGGAATTTGTTTCATTTCTCTACTAATTATGAAACACCCAATTCCCACGATTATTGTATTAATTATTATTAACAATTATTAATAATGAAAAGAAATGCACAAGTCTGGAATGTAATAATTACAAGCAAGGGTTGTTGCTGAAGATCTTTTTCAAAATATAAGAAATGAGAGACTCTGAACAAAAAAAATTGATTCCATTGTTGAAACTTGAAACGGCAGAGGTAATTTTATCAAATCATATAACAGTACTCATTCTAATAATGATGTGCTATTGAGTCATAATTAATCAACATTCAACTCTTATTAGGATTGCCAGCTCAGGGTGGGAAATATATGGAGGTTTGGGAGTGGAGCCTGGGGAGAATGGGGTCTGGGGAGAAGGACCTCAGCAGCCATTTTCTCCAGGCAAACTGATCCATTTCGTTTAGAGATAGCTGCAAGTTCTTGCAACCCCAACCCAAGTACACCTGGTTCATTTAATATGGTTTTACATTCCAAATTCTAATTTGAAACATTAACAACTGAGGGAAATAATTGAAAGAGTTAATTAATCCTTGGTATTGTGGCTAGAGACTGGGACAGCACGTAATTTAAGAGGCAAGCATGTTGAGCAACCAGCAGAGTATATTTTGCCAATGAACATATGAACATATGAAGCTGCCTTATACTGAATCAGACCTTTGGTCCATCAAAGTCAGTATTGTCTTCTCAGACTGGCAGCGGCTCTCCAGTGTCTCAAGCTGAGGTTTTTCACACCTATTTGCCTGGACCCTTTTTTTGGAGATGCCAGGGATTGAACCTGGGACCTTCTGCTTCCAAAGCAGATGCTCTACCACTGAGCCACAGTCCCTCCCATAAGAGAGTCTTTTGTCAATAAAGAGCTTTGTGCTCATAGGTTTCTGTGTGTTGTCATTGTGCTCTTCCACTGGATTAGAGAAGGCTTTTTTAGATTCCACATATGCATAAAAGCCTCCATTACCCGTTACATGCTGTTGATCTGAGAGACTGTGTTGAAGTGTTATCTGTCCTGGGCTTTAGTCTCAGAATTTCCACTGTGTGACTGTGTATGAGACAACACTTCTCTTGAATCTCCCTGGGCCAGTTTTGTCAACTTTGTAACAAGGATCACAATGAGCAATGCCTGTCTTCCGCCTTGAATAGCCAAACTCCCAGTAGTAGCTGGAGATCTCCCACTGTTATGACTGATCTCCGTGCAATGGAAATTGGAGGAAATGGATGCTTTGAAAGGTGGTATTACTCCACTGAAGTCCCTCCCCTCTCTAAACCCTGCCCTCCTCAAGCTCCACCCCAGAAATCTCCAGGTATTCCCCAACCCAGAGCTAGCAACCTAACTTCCACCTCCCATACTCAGACCAATTTCGCACTCACCTTATGCCGCTCTCACATTCATCTTCTCAGCACAGCTTTCTTCCAATTTCCCACTATCTGCCCCTGGGCTGCAGCAAGGATCGGCATTTTCACGCAGCAAACAGAAACTGGTTTTTAGCGATTTCTGTTTGCTGCGCAAAAACACCAATCCTTGCTGCAGCCCCAGGGCAGATAGTGGGAAATTGGAAGAAAGCCGCTCTGAGAAGACAAATGTGAGAGTGGCGTAAGGTGAGGGCGAAATCAATTTCAATCTCATGTTGCCTGTTCTTTTGGTTCATATCTTCTTTGCCATGCTACCTTTCCTTCCATTTCTTGGCATGCCAAATGCCTTTCTTTCCCCATTCTGTAATGTTGCCTTCTTTCTTGGGGTGCTAAACTTATGGGTGTGATCATACAGCGGATTTGATCTGTCATAGCCACCCCACCCGCTGATTTAATGTGTGCATTCATGCATACACATCTACACCTCAAGTCCTGTCTGCCCTTACCTCATTGTAGGATGAGCTGCAAACAGAAAAATAGCTACTGGGTGCTTCCCGGTAGCAACCTGCTGAAGTGCATGCATAGCACGTTTCCCAGCCATCTGAGTGGCCAGGGTGCACCATGCACATGCCCTGCACCTGCAGGAGCAATGTGAATGCTCCTCTAAGCGTATGCACGGCCTGTACCTATTGTAGGCACAGTGTGAATGCCCTAGTGTGTGTTCTTCCTGCAGTGTCTTTTTCAAAGCTGAGAGACCACCAGGGAAAATTTCAAGTGTGATCACACCCTGTCTCTGTATCCATTCTGGCTTTCTGCCTGCCTTCAAAAGTCCCCAAATGCCTCCTTGTGCTGCTTTCTTGAAGCAATAATGTCAACTGGTAAGGAAAAGATCTTTGGGATGAGACTTTCTTTCTTTCTTTCTTTCTTTCTTTCTTTCTTTCTTTCTTTCTTTCTTTCTTTCTTTCTTTCTTTCTTTCTTTCTTTCTTTCTTTCTTTCTTTCTTTCTTTCTTTTGCCCTCTAAAACATTTTGAGGAAGTAATGGAAGTATATACTACTTCAAACAAGTATATTGAAAATAATAAGCATGTGTATAGTGCTTTCTGAATGTTAAAGCATTTAACTTACAGTATCATACTATTTCTTACAACAATCTTTAAAGCCTCTGGAATTAGAAAGATTTATTGGAATTGAGGTCACTTATGTTTTGAATAAACTGGCTTGAGTCAAAATGTGTTGCATTTGGTGGTATCAAATTACATGCACATAAGTCCAGAAGGAAACACAGGCCAAAATCAGTAGTGAAGCAAGCAATTCCAAATAGCAGCAAATTTGCCTGCAACGACTTGCACACATTTTTCATTGCCTTTGATTTCCAACTGGAGTGCTATTTTTAGAGTACCCTCACAATGTTGACCTCCAATTGTCCATGCTTTCCACATTCTTGACACTTTCTTTCTCAAATCTCATTTGTTAACTTCCTCCACAGAAGAATCCAGACTAACTGTGTTACCAGAGGTCTGGTGGGAAGGTGCACGTTTGAAGGACCACATTGGCACCATTTCCTTTCCACTGACCACTTCCAGCCACCATTTTCCCTAGGGTTGCCAGGTCTTGCCTTGCTACCAGTGGAAGGAATGACCTTGCATGCGCGGTACAAAGCTATCAGCTGGAAGTGACGTAATCACACCAGGCATGTTGCACAGGGACAATCTAGCATTCTCGTTAAAAAGAAACCTCTATGGTGCCATGGAGTTTTTAATGCTAGAGCATCCCCATGCAATATGCCTGGAGCAGTTACATCACTTACAGATGATGTGATTGTGCTAGGCATGATGGGTGCCAATGGAGCTCTTCAGGGGCAGGGCTCCCTCACCAGCCAATCCTGTGCTGGTGGATTGGAGGCTCAAAACTGAGAGAAAGCCTGCCCCCAGCGGGAGGCTGGGAACTCTACTTTTCCTCTCTGGAAAAAGTATAACAAACAAACAAACCTGTATTTTGAAATTATTACTCCCCCCAAGCCCTCTGGTGGCATAGTAAGGAAAATTGCTCAGAAAAACCCTTGTGTGGACACTCCATTGCCAATGCAAATGCCTCTCCATTGCAGAAGCAATGAAGGCAAAATGGAGAATCGTTGCCATGTGGATATAGTTTCTATTCAGATCACAGCACATATTAATGTAAAAACAGTTGTGGCTGTGTAGTAGGACTGAATATGTGTTAACATTCTAATAAATACATCAGGAGGCCGGTGAACAACTATAAGTTTCTTCCTTTAGGGCAGCATATTTAGCAATTGATTTGTTTCTTGCCCTGAGAGAAAAAAAGGATTTAAGTTATTCCCTTTCTTAAATGATGCCATCCGTTTCCATCATACCAATCTGACTTTCATGAATTGGCTCCAAGTTTCTGTAGATATTTATATATATTTAAATTTTCAAACTTGGGGAAGATTTGTGGAAGCAGGCCTGTGGTGCGCAAGAATGTGTGCAACTTTGGTTGTATTCTGCTTTCATTTTTAAAGTCTAGGCTCACAAGTTCAGCATTCAACCACACTGCTTCCTAATCTTTATTAATCATAAACACATTTGAGAGGTACGGTGGGAAACTTGATGGCCATTTTTGCATGCGGAGAGAAATGGATGGGTGGGTATTCCTTCTGATTTCGTGATGTGGCCTATTTTGTGGAATGATCTGTGGGGTTGCCAGCTCTGGATGGGGAAATACCTGGAGATTTGGGAGGGGCAGAACCTGGGGAGAGGGAGTCAGGGAGGGGAAGGGTCTCAGAAGGCAACAATGCCATAAAATCTGCTCTCCAGAGCAACTGTTTTCTCCAGGGGAGCTGATCTCTGTCATCTGGAGAACAGCTGTAATAGTGGGAAATCTCCAGGCTCCACCTGGAGATTTTTTTTTTGACAGCTTTATTATTTATTGATTGTTATTGCAGTTTGGATATCAACACACACACACCCTTTTTTTTTTTTTTACCTACCTGGAGACTGGCAACCCTACATTTTGACAGTTTTGCAGTTGGCCTTCTTGCAGTCTGTTAATGTGTGGCTTTCTGAAAGGCTCTGGCTCCAGTTATTGATAAGGGAGCTCTTTTTGCTGCTGTTGGTTTTGCTTATTTTTTATCATTTGAATTTATTCTCAGTTGTGTAGCTGTTTAGTTTAGCTTTTATGTTTTTAGATATTAATTGTATTTATTAGAAGTATTATGTTTTTTTATAGCCGCAGAGAATGCGCTGTACAAATTTGAAATAGAATAAACATCTGCTCTTCAGTCTCAGGCATCTTAAGGCAGACTGTGATTACTCATAGAAGGTGAACATCTGTTTTATCCTTCCATATTGTGCAGCCTCCTCTCATATTGTTTAGCTCATCAGTTAAGATCTTCCTCACACTACCTCAACAGGTGATGTGTAAACATCTCCCGCTACTGGAAAAAATGGCTACTTTGGAACATGAACTCTATGGCATTATATCCCATTGAAGTCAACTCCCCAAACCTTACCCTCCTCAGACTTTATTCCCAAAGTCACCAGGTATTTTCCAACCAGGAGCTGGCAAGCCCTGCTCTCTGTGCCCCTGCCTTCAGAGGTGAGGTGGGTCACAATCAGAGACAGGGCTTTTTCAGTACTGGCATCTCAGTACTGGCACCTCAACTGAGAACCAGTTTGGTGTAGAGGTTAAGTATGTGGACTCTTATCTGGGAGAACTGGGTTTGATTCCCCACTCCTTCACTTGCACCTGCTGGGATGGCCTTGGGTCAGCCAATGCTCTGGCAGAGGTTGTTCTTGAAAGGGCAGCTGCTGTGAGAGCCCTCTCAGCCCCACCCACCTCACAGGGTGTCTGTTG
The DNA here is from genome assembly GCF_032191835.1 of Heteronotia binoei. Classification (NCBI taxonomy): domain Eukaryota; kingdom Metazoa; phylum Chordata; class Lepidosauria; order Squamata; family Gekkonidae; genus Heteronotia; species Heteronotia binoei. Next base: position 47,695,045 of record NC_083227.1, on the reverse strand, counting down.
TGAGGGGAGAAGATATGGGAGATTGTAAGCAGCTCTGAGTCTCTGATTCAGAGAGAAGGGTGGGGTATAAATCTGCAATTCTTCTATAAATCTGCAGTTCTTTTTCAATTATGAAATCTGCTTCCCCTTGAGTCTCACCAGACTACCTACATTCCTTTCTTGTATGTGCCACACCAAAATGTTTCTGTTTACCCACTTTTAATTAATTTAGTACTATTTTAGTATGCTATCTTTATCTTTTTTTCCCTTTTTTTTGCTGGGGTGCATTTTTAATGCTTAGATTTAAATTAATATCTTTGATTATTTTGTTTTTATTATTCTAATGTTGTAAGGTACCTCTGGCAGGAGATGCAGCATACATTTATTGCCCTAATTACATAAAATAACACCAATCAAGATGACATCCATTGGAGCCAAGGGGTCAAGTTGTGTGGATGGGGTATGTATGTGTTGCTCAGCAAGATCAAACAACAGTTATTTACACTCAATTGACCCCTCCCAATGTTGTTTGTGGCGTATATTGTTCTTTATCTTTTGTTATGGTAGTGTACTTCCACCCTGCCTGGTACCTAAATGAAGACACAGGCTGCAATCACACACACTAAATAATGCACTTTCAATGCATTTTCCAACTGGATTTTATGAACTGGCAAAATCCAGTTGGAAAATTCATTGAAAGGGGATTGAAAGTGCGTTATGTAGCATGTGTGATCACCACCTAAGTCTGCCCTTAGTACAACCCCCATTCTATCCAGATACTAGTAGTGTTTTGAGGGAGAGAACCAATACTGTGTATACCAAGTAAAAAAGGAGGTGCCACCACACTCTGGCCTGGCACATTTGTATTCTAAGAGAGGAACTACTGAACTCTCCAAACATCTCTCCTGTCAGGTCCACGTATTTCTGAATTTTAGATAATAAAGCCCTTCACGACTTGCTAATTACACTCTGTGACAGTCTGTTTCATTCTGTAAAAGTGAGGCTGTTAGGAATTGATTTTAATTGAGGAAGATGCTTGAAAACACAATGGTAATTCTTTTAAAACCTGGCTGGATACATTTTCAAATTTTGACTAATGGTACTTTAACACTTCCCAAAATTCTACTATTACTGTAGAGTAAGCAGGAAACAGTAGCAGTTCTGAGGTAATCACATTGCTGATGAACAAACAGTGGCTGAGGGACTTCACCCTATTGATACTACTGTGAAGTGGTGCAGTGGCCAGATTGCTCAATAGGGTGGTTCAAGTTAAAAGCTCTGTTTAGCTATGGATTTTTTTTTTTAAAGAAGGAAGATTTTACCAGAGTGTTCAAACAAAGGCTTGTATGGAAAAAACATTTTAAACTATTATAACAGAAACAGAGTATAAACCCTGAGTGCATTTGTGTGTGAGTGTGAAGCTGCTTCCAACCTATGGTGACTGTATAAATTAGCATTCCCCAATTAGTCATTAACAGCCATCCTCAAGTCTTGCAAACTTCTTTTATTGAGTCAATCCATTTCATGTTGGGTCTTCCTCGTTTCTTGCTGTCTTCAACTTTTCCTATCATTATTGTTTTTCCCAGTGACTCTTCTCATTAATAAAAAAAAAAAAACTTCTTGTGCTCCTATTATGTGCGCCAAACGGCTTTGGACTTTCTTTTTGCATCAATTCACATCAACAACTGGATGTTCCTTTTGGCTTTAGTCCAGTTGCATCATTAAGAATAGTGCTAGTCACAGTTATCCTCCATTTTCCCCCAGTAGCAGACTGAGTGCTAGCTGACCTGGTGGTTCCATCTTCCAGCACTACATCTCTCCCCCACCTCCCATTTTGAATTGTTTCATCATAGAGTTTTCAAAGTAAAAGTTGTTCAGAAGTTTTTCTGCACAATACTAACGGAACAAAGTTTGAGTCCAGTGGCACCCTAAAGACCTTAAGTTTTATTCAAGATAAATGTTTTTGGGTGCATGCACACTTTTCCAGATACACACAAAAACTTATACCTTGAATAAAACTTTGTTGGTCTTAAAGATGCGACTGGACTCAAACTTTGTTTTTCTGTTTCAGACCATCGCAGCTACCCACCTGAACACTAACCAGAGCTAGCTATAGTGCCCGCTGTCATTGTCTATGAAAGATTCTCCTTCAGTGTCACCTTCCACCACTGCTGCTGCCCAGTAGCTATCCTTCAAAGATCCTCTGCCCTCACTGCCGCTGGAACTGCCCATTCTCTTCTGCCAGTATGGCCATCGATCCCCAAAGGGGCAGATGCATCTTACGCTGATGTCTCAGCTGTGACCATTCCACCTTGAGTGACTCTGCTAGGAGTTGTCCCCTTACAGTATTGCTCTCAGTTTCTCATACATTTGGGGGTTAGATAGTTTGAACATGAACTTGGGGCATTTTAATAACCTTACCTCTTGCTAATAAAACATTTTTGTTTATATTAAAACTTGATTCTGGTTTTTATTTCCTTCCCTTTTTTGGCAGAGGGGGTAGGTTGAGTGCAGACATTTAGTGCAGTCATGGCAGGTGCAATTTCTTTTTTTGGCTCCTTAAATCAATAGGGTTACTTTTGATGACCGTTTAATGACTGCATGATAGCTTCCTTTTCTTCTCTCTCTCTCTTCCCCAGGGAATGAGCTTTGATGCTTTGATGTGAGTTTCCTGGCTTAATGCAAAGGAAGATGATCAGACTACTTGCCATTGCTGTCTGCTCCTAAATATTTACTCAGATGACTTGGTATCTGCAGAATGTATATGCATATCTGTAGTCAACAAAGTGACATTCTTTGCATCTTCAGAGATGATGCTTCATACCTGTTTTCTGATATTTTCAATTATCACAGTGGGCTAGCTAGTTAAATTGTTAGTGTGCTTTTTTCTTTTTAAATCCCTTCATTCATATTTAAGGAGGATTAAAATGTTATTGATAAGTGTCAATGGAGAACCTCTATCCTGATTCTGTTAGGCAACAGATATTCATTCTACTTTTTAAATAATGTTATATGTTTTACAAGATTTTGTTCACTAGTCGTAACTCCAAGTTCCAGTCATTCTCAAAATCATAATAACTTCTCTGAAGTTTGGAGAATATTGGAAGTAATCAAAAAAAATTTAAGCAAGACTTAATCCAGGGTTGTCAAACGCATTTGTTATAAGGGCCGGATCTGACATAAATGGGAGTTTGTGGGGCCAAACCATGTGTGTCATAAACTATAACGCCAGGTAGTGGAGATATAAACTTTATAAAGCACACAAACACAATTAAAGATATTATAGCAGTTCCATTGGAGCCCCACATTGGGGTGTTTGTGTTAAAACGAATATTTCTCTACAAAACTGGAGTTCCTTGAGTTTGTTGAACTCTATATTTTAATTGTGATTGGTCCCAAACCTTCACAAACATCCCACCATTAAAAATATAAACTAAACATATAAACATATAAATTTATGTTGTAAGCCGCCCTGAGCCCACCTCGGTGGGGTAGGGCAGGATATAAATCGAATAAAATAAATAAAGAAAAAAATAAAATGGTCTGAGCCTAGGACCCAGGAGAAAAACACTATATGGCTGAGCATTGCAAGTTTCTCCCCCCGCCACAGGTCTACTCAGAGTGTCAGTGGCTCTCCAGGGACTTAGGGTTCCCCCCTCCCAGGTGCTTTGAGATAATGCCAGATAGCATATCCTGCATGGAAAGAGAAAGAGAAGGTAACTGCTGCTGCATGGAGCAGGGGGTTAAACTAGATGGAGAGAGAGACAGACAGACAGACACAGAGAGAGACTGACAGGGACTGTTTCAGGATGTTTTGTGTTATTAGTAGTGATGTGTTTGTAAAGCTCTTTTGTTGTTATTTTGTATGGTTCTTAATTATTGCATGCCTTGCAGACATTTTGTTAGGTTCTTTGAGCTGTTCCTTCCCCCCCTCCTCCCTGGGGAAAAGTATGCAAAAATATTCTAAATGTGTAAATAACAAGTTCAAGATGATTCCATATATATAGTAACTTTTATTGTATTTTGACTGAGACCAGATGTGATATTGCTTTCTTCTAAAGACCTATTTTCTTCTTAGCTGATTATCTTCCCATCTCTCAAACTGCTTATTCAGCTTTTTCACTATAGGCTGCGATGGAGAGGAGATTCTTTACTTTTTTATGTGCCATTCGGATTGCTGTTCATAGTCTCCCTCCAGTGCTCCCCGTCTATCCACTATCAGAGGTTGTCTTCTTGACATCTCATAGCTTTCAGGCCACTGGTAGACACAAGTTACCTCCCAGGTTATCCACTCCCCCACCCTGTTCCTCCTAGAGGTTTTGGAAATGTTGAAAGCCATGGGGTCCCCCCCCCCTTGCTCTTTTCAGAAAAAAAACCCAAGAGATTTTGGGGGAAATTTAAATATATGCAATATATTGTCCTATCAAACCTAAACTAATTTTACTGCTTTAACAACATAAAGCAGATAACTATAATTTACTGAACATTCAACATTGCCATATCTGTGTGACTTAAAAGTTCTAAATACTTAGGTTTGTACAAGCAAAATTGCAAATATACCCAATATTTGAGAGAAATCTGTCAGCTGATGCACTGTATGCTATCTTAAGTACATAGACCTCAATTTTTGCTGTCTCGTTAGAGAGAGCTTAGTTCTCAATTAAACTTTCAGAGTTTTGTGCTGAGACTTTGTTGCGTTTTCTGCCTCACCTCTCTCTGATCTTTTTTTCCCCTCTCCAGCAAGTTAGGGCAACAAGTTACTTTTCACCCAGTCTGTGGGTATATGGGTGCTTTCAGACTAGAGACTTGGCCTGACCCAGGAACGCCTCCCACTCAATTTAAACAACCATGTTCACACAACCACATCTGCCCTCCAAGCCCAACCCGTTCTCACCCCATCCCCAGATGCCTCCGATTCACCTCAAAAAGCTACCTGGATCTTCCTGGTAACTTTCCTGTGAATCGGGTTTCATAATCCCCTGCTGTCTGAAGGCCCCAGTGTGACTCATGAGTGGAAGAGCTGTGTGATCATGCCAAGTTGTTCGCAGCACTGCTGTTTTTTCTCTTCGGGCAGCTCTAAGGTGTGCTTATGCAGTTCCCTGGGTGAGCGCACGTATGGGGGACTTGTTTTAGAAAAACAAGCTGCGCTAGTGGTCTGAAGATGCAAGCACAGACTGCTGCTGGGATCCTGCTGCTTCAACAGCAGCTGTCTGAACTCTCTAATACGGACCTGCCTGAGTAAGGGGTTTTTGCCTTGGGATACTGGCTCGTCAATTTCCCAGTCTGAAACCACCCTTTGTGTCACAGTGGTTTGATTGATGGGTGAAAAGTCAGAGCGAAAGAGAAACAGAAGTTATGCAACAGTTGAGAAACAATGAATGCCCTCCATGCGCCCCTCTTTGAACATTAGGCATCCCTTCTAGATGCAGAAATGTATATGAGTCAATTTTGGGGAGAGCAGGCTACAGCTTGTGGTAAATAAAGAAAGAAATATCTTATATTTAAGAGCTGTATAAGTTTACAGCATGCCCATCTTGTCTTTTAAAAGCATTTCACTCATTTTAAAGCCTTAGAAGTTTTTTTTCTCCAGTAGTCCCTCCAAACTTCCATTTTTTTTTGTCAGAACAAATGGGGGGAAAGCCATGTAAGAAAATGAGGGGGAGGGGGGGTAAAAAACCTAACCCCATTGGAATTTTTCCATTTCCCCCAGGCCTTCACATTTCTAGTGCCTCCATTTAAATTACAAGCTTATTGGGCCATGAATAGGAATTTTTGTGTATATTACTCTGTCAGGTACACAAAAAGTGTAACAATAATCATACTAATTAATTCTACAGCATTGGCATCCTTCAAGCTCTCTGCATATTCTGGATCAGACTGATAGTTCCATGTTTTCTAGCAGCAGAGATGAGCATATTCCTCCTGTTCTACAGCAATATTGTTTCACAGTTCCATGAGGTGCTGTTCCAGTTGCTTTCCAGCAAACAAGAATTTTTGGAAAGCTGATACATGTTTTTATGCAAGTAAAGCATTTGTCCCTTGGAGACTTACAAATATCAAATTAAATAGTTTGCCCAAAGGGGGGGGGGGAGTATTTATTTTTGTTGCCTTTTTACCAAAGTACAACAACCCTTCGAATAAAGTCCTTGCATCTAATCTCTTGTGTGTTAACAACATAGTTTATTTTTGAATGTTTGTAATTATTTTTTTGTTTTTATATTGTACAAGAGTACAGTCATGTTTTGCTGCAACATAAAATAGGGTTGTTGTTTTTTCAAAACTAACCTTATGTGCTGAACACGTAAAAATTATACTTTTTTATGTTCAAGGCAAGTGCAGTTACACTGTTGGGTGACAAAAGCAAATTGCACTTTAGCAGGAAATGGTGTATGCGCTTTCATTTGAATTATCATTTGAATAATGATTAAGGTGTAATATGTAATACATCTTACTTTAAAAAAAAATCTTATTATTGATTGCATTCTGGAACTGCATCTTCAGAAGGACCTCAGTCCAACATTAGGAGTTCAACTCTGTCAAGCATTTCCTGTCATGCAGAACCCTCTCAAATCTGGGCTGAAATTCAGCAGAGGAAGATTTGATCGAATCTTTCTTAAGCCATCTGAACAGAGGTTGATCTCAGGCTGGTAATATGTTCAGTGTGCATTGTGTGAAGCAGTACTCATGCATTTCTAATCAATTTTATTGAGTGACTCCAGATTTTAGAATTATGAGAAAGACAGAGGGAAAAAAATACATCTATTTACTATTTCTACACAGTTCATGGTTTTATAGATCTCTACCAAATCCTCCCTTTGAGGACTGAGCAATTTTTCCCTCCTTCTGTTGTAATATTACACCTTGTTGATCTTATTTCCTTTATCTTCTGCTCATTCTCTAGCTTTTGTTGTTTCTGAGATGAGATGCCAAAGATGATGTCATCATGCCACCACCCTAAAGAGAGTTACCCTTCTAAGCCCATGGATTTTAATGGATTTAGGATAGGGATGCCAGCCTCCAGGTGGGACCTGTGGATCCCCCAGCATTACATCTCATCTCCAGACTTCAGAGATAATTTCCCTTGGAGAAAATGGGTACTTTGAAGGGTGGACTCCAGGGCTTCTTTTATAGCAGGAACTCCTTTGCATATTAGGCCACACACCCCTGATGTAGGCAATCCTCCAAGAGCTTACAGGGCTCTTATAATAGAGCCTACTGTAAGCTCCAGGAGGATTGGCTACATCATGGGGGTGTGGCCTAATATACAAAGGAGTTCCTGCTACAAAAAAGACCTGGTGGAATCTATGGCATTGTACTCCACTGAGGTTTTTAGCTTGGAGTAACATCAACTGCAGGGTGACATGATACAGGTTTACAAGATTATGCATGGGATAGAGAAGGTAGAGAAAGAAGTACTTTCCTCCCTTTCTCACAATACGAGAACTCGTGGGCATTCAATGAAATTGCTGAGCAGTCAGGTTAGAACAGATAAAAGGAAGTACTTCTTCACCCAAAGGGTGATTAACATATGGAATTCACTGCCACAGGAGGTGGTTGCAGCTACAAGCATAGACAGCTTCAAGAGGGGAATGGATAAGCATATAGAGCAGAGGTCCATCAATGGCTATTAGCCACAGCTTATCATTGGAACTCTGTCTGGGGCAGTGATGCTCTGTATTCTGGTGCTTGGCGGGGGCACAGTAGAAGGGCTTCTAACCCTACTGGTGGACCTCTTGATGTCACTTGGGTTTTTTGGCCACTGTGTGACACAGAGTGTTGGACTGGATGGGCCATTGGCCTGATCCAACATGGCTTCTCTCTTATGTTTCTGCCTCCTTGAGCTCAACCCCCAAATCTTCAGGAGCTTCCCAACCTGGATCCGGCAACCCTCCCCCCCATCCCCTGCAGGTGGCCAGAGTGGACATGGCAAACCTAATTTAGGAGAGTGGGTGTGAATCTATTTAGGATTTCACTGAAAGTAAGTGCATTACTGACAGCACAGATTTCTATAATGACTCTTAAGTTAATGCATCTAGTAGCATGACTTGCATTATTTTTCCAAACTTTTTTAAAGTAGTGGGTTCACAGCAAGCACACCCCCATGCCTTTACACTGCAACATGTACCAAGTAACCCTGAGTAAATTGAATTGGTAACAGCCATTGTAGGGCTTTTTAGTGCCAGCAAAGATATTACCTTATTTAAGATAGAGATGCATTACATAGGCCTTGAAATCTAAATGATATGTGCTACTTTCATTTGGAATTATAATTAAGGTGTATAATGTCATTTAACTGTTTAATGAACTCTGGATAATGCAAGGGAATACAAATATTTGACCTTCCTGATAGTGACTGATGGATTGAAGCTGTGCAGCATGGTATCATTAGAATGTCAAATAACATCATTATTCATGATTATCAGGAATTATTCAGGTGAAATGGCAAACCGAATGGAAAGCTATTATTTGTGTGTGGGCTGCAGTTTGAAGTTCTTCATTGACGCCAACCCACAGATGAAGCAGAATGCCAGGCGTACATATTTATTGCACAGCAAAAAAAACCCAAAACAATTTTCATTGCGTGCTAAGCAAATGATGATAATAAGACACCAGTATTTCAGCAGGTCATCAGCCTAGACAGCACAGGATTTCCAGATAAGAAATCCTGATTTAAAAAAATAAAATAAAAAGGTGGCCAACACTGCAGATCTAAGAACAGTTACACCTTTTTAAGTCCATTGTAGTCAGTAAGCTTACAAGGCTGTAAACCTAAAAGATGTTAGAAGCAATCTGTAGTATATTGCTGTTCATTTAAAAATGTTATTTAGAAAATGTGTATGCTGTCTTTCTTGAGATCTGTTTGAAGTAGCTCACACAGTAAAAAAATAAAAAAATTATAAATAAAAAGAACTGCAAATAAGAAAATGAGCATTAAAAAACCAATTGACATAAAAACAGCATAAAATACCTTTCAGCAGCCTAAAATTATATTCATAGAACAGGCTAGAAGCAGATAATAAAAACAGCTTTAAAAGATGGAACCCTTAGTTAAAAACCTGTGTCAAAATAAATGTTTGAGCCTCAAATCTATAATACAGTAAGAAAGGTACTGACCACCCATAAATATTTATCTGCCCTCCTTCAAAAAGAATGTTAGCCTTCATAATGGCATTTTTGGTTTGATTGATATTTCTCAACTCCTTCCTTCATGTTTAATGGATGGTTGTATCAAAAGTTTTATGGAAGTGCAGATTCTGAATCCTGGGGCAGAATATCTATGAAGATCTCATGCAAGTACCCTAATTTAGATTGTGGTGCAGACAAATTGTGAGATTAAACACACATGTGTTGCCAATCAAAACCACCCATCAGACTACATCTTCTCTTTGCCTGTTCCTCCCCCTCTAATTAGAGTTACCAACCCCAAGGTGGGTCTTAGAATTCTCCTGAAATGACAGTTGATCTCCAAAGAACAGAGATCAAAACATAGGAGGAAATGGCAGTTTCTAACAGCAGACTCTGGTCTGTAATAGAGACCGATTTCCCACCCACCTTGTTTTGATCTCATTGCTCCTTTTCCCTGTGGGGCTGCTGCTGGATTTCACACAAGCTGCCCTGAGCTGGCGAGTTGCCCTGCCTCTTTTCAAATTCCCCCCGCGGCAGACAGAAACCGGTTTTCAGAGGATCCTGCCTGCTGTGGAGGAAACTTGAAGAGAGGTGGAGCAACTCGCTGGTCCAGGGCAGTTTGTGCAAAATCCAGAGGCAGACCTGCGGAGAAGAGGAGAGTGAGAGCAGCGTAAGTTTAGGGGGGAAATCAGTCTAAGAGATGTGGAAGTCCCAGAGTGGAACAGAGCATTGATACTCGGGAACAGTGGTTCCCAAACTTTTTTGGGTCACTGCTCCTGGGGTCTATAAACTCATCCCCAGTGCCCCTGCCCTACCCTATTAAAAACATTATTCAAAATAGCAGTTTTCATGAGCCACAAAGAATGATAATAACAATGTAATTCAAAACAGTAACCATTAATTGCAAATGTATTCAAAATCCAATTAAAACATTTTAGTTTAATTTATTCAACAGAATGGATTATCTTGATCCAATGAAACCACCTTTTAAAGTCTGATAGCCATTTAGCAAGAATCTTAGATACCACACTTAGTAACAACTTCATTGTATAGTAAATTATTGATGTGATGGATGTGCTTGATGAAGTGATACCAGTTTCACAATGTCTGTTATAAAGTCACTCAGCAGGAATCTTAAATAATCATGTTCAGTAATCTGGAGTCATTTTTTGTTTTTGCTTGTGAAGCAGGGCTGAAATAAAAAGATATTAAATAAGGTAAATTGAAAGCCATCAATTAAGCACAAGGGCAAGAAAACAAAAGGTCAAAGAGATTTTAAAAGTGCTTGCTAGATGTCTCTGTGAAATAATCCTCCTAGATTGCGAAAGTAAGGAAAGGGATGTTAGCAGTGTGTTCGGCTTGTAGAAGCATAAGGCAGCAAAAGAGAAAGTTAATCCTTCACCCACCGACTGTGCCACAGCTGCCTAAAAGAGGAACTAGAAACTGGCTGGAATAAGCATTGAGCAAATGTACCTTGGAACATGTCTCAGGAACAAGTCAAAGGTGCAAATGTATTTTTGATGAAGGATATTGCTGCAAGAGTGTTAGCAACATCAATGCCATGTATGGAAAGACCCTCCCTGTCTCCTCCTTGTTTCTTTAGTAATATGACACTTGTAATGATGTATGGGATATGGAGTGGTCCTTTCCTGTAACTGTGCAAGTGTTTACTGGAAATGATTGTCTGTAGACTCGGGGCTCCCAGATTCGTTTAGACATGAGTCTGATCTGGGGTCTGTGTACACGTTAAATAAATGGCTGTTTCTTCCTGATTTTGCCTGTGGCCTCGTTTCTGCCTGACCACCAAGGGCTAAGGTTGCTGCTACACTTGGAAGGAAGTTGGATGACCACACTTGAACCACATTCCACCAAACATGATGTTGGAAAGAAGGAGCTTCTTAACCATAGTCCACAATGCTGGGTAGCAATCAGAAATTTGCTTCTGTAACCAAAGCTCTTGGTACAGTTTCTTAAACTTTGTTTTAGCTAGATGTCATTTCATATATCAACTAGTTATACTCCACTACCTCCAAGTTTCACAGTACCTGAAAATCAATTTATCACCCGGTCTGAAATTTCCTTCAAAAGGAGATCCTCAGATTGTTCAAATGTATCTTCATGCAGCATATCCAAATGGTCACCAAAAAAAACCTCACACATTTTGTATCTGCTGTTCTTCTAGCTCAATCAGGCTTGGAAACTGGTATAACTCATGACAGCCTATATTATGTTTGAATAGAGTTAACTGTGAAATAAATGTAGAGAAGACATTTCCTTGCAAGTGCAAATTCATTTCATTGAACAGTAATAGTTCCATGTGTATAATATAGCCAGGAGATCCTACAATTATATAGCTGCCAAAAGTTCTAGATCTTTAGCATTATCCAGGGTGTACTATGAGGTCCCAAACCCAGGAAAAAACAGAATTGCTCCTGTTTCCATCTCAATAACAATCTTGCCAACCATGAATTGAATGTCCACTTTTATTGCACCCAACTTACAAAACCACATACCTAAATACCTTGACATTACCCTGGACAGGAACTTAAGCAAGAAACACCATCATTTGGGGAGAGGCACTGGATACTATGCTGAAAATTTGGTGCCTCAAAAAAACAGCCCCAGATCCCCATGGATCAATTCTCCATTATACCCTATGAGAATAAGTCTCCATAGGGAATAACAGAGTGCCCAGCAGACATTTCCCTCCCCACCCCCCGCTTTCTAATGACCTTGAAGCTGTGGGAGGGCCTTCAAACTGGGAGATCCCTTGCCCCCTACCTCTGCCACCCACTTCCTAACAAGAAGGATGTCCAGTGGACAAAAAAAGGAAGAAACATTCAAACACAACTCCCAGACACTCCAATCACCTGTAACCATACATAAGTAGAACTTGGAATAGAAGTAGGGTTTAATTCAACCATAGGGATGGTAACTCAAAGCAGGACAAACATATACAAACCTCAGTCTTAGACAACATGATTTACAGTGGAACCAAAGAGATGATTTAGAGTCTTTTAATGCCTCTCTGTGGCCTTCTGCTGGTCTATCACCTGCTGTCTTCTGAAGCTTGGATGGCTCTTGGTGGTGGTGGTAGTGATGCTGCTGCTCTTCAGACTTTTTGTGTTGCTGCAGCTCTTCTCAGGTAACTCTGCTCTCAGACTCAGATGGCTTCTGTCTCCTTTTTTTCTCCTCTGTTTTCCCTGTGAACTGCCCCCCTCAGAAATATGGCTCCCCCTCAGGGACAAAATACCTCCCCCCACACTCCAACAGAGGGCCAAAGCCACAGTGTTACTTACATTTATATAAACTATAAATATTAATATTGGGCAGGCTGTGACAAAAATGACACATAGCTAAAAAGCAAACATAATACTCAACAGGTTCAGCAACCAAGAACACAGGAAGATAAATGTCATGCTTAATACTATTATGTTAAGGACTTACGAGAAAAATTTTGACACATATCAAGGAGACAAAAACACACATAGTGATGATAGGGTATACTGGTCTGACTACGCCTCTGGTGGTGTATTTACTAACAATTCTGATAGTTTCCACCAGATTGTGGCACTATACAGAGGCAGAAACTTGGAGTACCAGCATCTAGGCTCTAGCATGGCCAATCACAATAAGTGAACAGCATGGTCGGAGGGGCCTACCTCCAACAGCCCCCTGCTGCCCCTTATCTCTCAGTGCTCCCCTAGGTAATTCCACCATCTCCCAGGGAGTGGTACCACCCTCTAGATCTTCTGTTTCTCCTCTCTAAACCCACTCCCTCCCAATTTTTCTGTCTCTTGGAATACTGCCCAAATCTCCAGAGATTTCCCAAAATGGAGGTGGCAATCCTTCTGTTTGTGTGTTCAGGGAGAGGTTTAAATTGGTGAAACCATATGACAAGAATGCCTTGATCTACACGGCTGCTGTGTCTCATTCCAAAGTGCTGGAAAGATGTGTTTATGGATCTTTCAGTGTCATATCTGTTTTGGTTAGACCAAAATTCTGCTACACAGCTGTCTTGCAGTAGGGTAAGCCTGTCAAATAAATATTTAATATGCAACCATAATATAAAAAGAGAGCCCGGATGTATGGACAAAGCCTTGGACTTGTTCAGTTTTACTACTGGGAGAAAAGAGGGTTTTGTTCATTATTTGACCCTTAAAAACTAGGTGTTGGATATTGTAACTCTGCATGCAAGATGATCTGGGAAGGAAAGGGTTAAGATAATTCTCTCTCGCTCAAGTACACTTGATGGCCCCACCCTCTCATCAGTAAGATGTTGAGCCTCCTTGGCTGTTGCTCGCCTTTCTGTTTTATCTTCTGTAGGACCTCTACTCTCTCTTACCTGGGTTTAGAGCTGTAGCAAGTTTGATTTTTTAAAGTTAATCTGTTCACAGTAAGTCAAATGTACCTACATGTATATGTCAAGTATGATGTGCTTCTATTTTGGTAAGTAAAAATTCTTTCTTTGGTTACCATTGGAGTCAGATTATTTTTGTAATTTGTTTGAACAGCTTTTTTCCTTAACTGGAAAATCTGAAGGATTGAAGATACTGCCAAAAATATTCTATGTTTTGGAATTCCAATATTCAAAAATATTTATATATATATATATATATATATATATATATATATATATATATATATATATATATATATATATATATATATATATATATATATATATATATATATATATATACTGTATTGAGGCCTTCAGAGCTCATCTGGGAGTTCTGTCGGTGCGGTAGTTAGCAGAGTGAGCTTGGTGACGTGCCCGACTCAGGGCTCCAGGTAAGAAATCAGCCAGACACCTGCAGCTAGTGCCAAAATAGTGTATTTACAGATATATACAATAAGTGCTCACTAGTGCAGTTCCAATATCTTACTCCAACAGACAAAATGCTCCGCCTACACACCAACTCTCAGAGAGAGACCTGTGTGTTCCACACACAGTCTTCTTATAGTTCTACCAGCCAATCCTGGCTGGGCACTGTCATGCTGACTCAGCAGGTTTCTTCTCTTGGCTTCTGCCGGCTCAAACCGGCCTGCTGATAAGGTCATTGTGACCTAGCATGCCTGCTAGATCACCAGCTGTCAAAGCATAGCTGTCAGACTGGGTTTACATAGATTCATTACACCAACAAGTTCATTTGGGCTGGACCAGTGCTGAGGTGGGCTCTGGAAGCATTTAAATGCCTTTAGAACTTACTTGGGTGGGCCACAAGCTGATGGTGGGCTCCAACAGCATTTAATAGCCTTTAGAGTTCATTTCTAGTTGGGCCACTGAACCCAGAAGTAACCTTCAGAGCCTTCATGAACCCTCCCACAAACCTCATGAACCTCCATGAAAACATAGAGGTTCGTGGATGGATTGTGGGAGCCAAACCCATGGTTTGCAAACCACAAATCAGCCCAGTTCATGCTCAAACTGGGGTTCATTTTTTTGGTTCGTGCCCATCCCTACTTGCCACATGATACAATTTATGTGCATGAAATTCATTTTCTGCTCATTGGAATTTGCACATTGCTAAACAGTAACATTTATAAAAAATGAAGTCTTTTCCCAAGACACTCTAAGAAATATCTTAACTGTATTTCTGTTTGAGTAACATAAATTTAAGGATTCTTTGTGCTAAAATGCAATCTTGTATGGTTCAGGGCAATAGGAATGCTGTTTGTCAGAGACAACTTGCATTTTTGAGAAACCAGCAGCATTAATACAAATGTCCTCCTTTGGTAATTTGATTTTGCTGATTCCATTTTCAGGTTGGTTCACTGCCTTCTCTGAGTAGCTTGTGCATATGTTATCTTGCTTGATGAGATGGAGAAAATCGAGGTAGATTGAACCAGCTCAAAATGAATTCTAATGAATGATGATTGCCCTTATTCATAACATATCTTAGGAATAGAAATAGCTTTTTTTTGAGACATTAGTTATGAGAGTAGTTCTGAAGACTCTGGGGGTCCAGAGATTTATTTTCAGTTCAAACTGTGTGGTAATGCAGAAATGTGTGCACACTGTTTAGCTTTATGCTTGCCTCCTTTATGATATACAAGAGAACTTAATTATTCCATGTGGGACATGTCTATGCATTTTCCTGTGGACACAGCTCAAGTGGAAACTGACATGCCCAAGCAGTTTGTGTGGAGTCCCCAGCTGCATTTCATTTCTTCTGCTTTTTTTGCTCCCTCCCTGCTCAAATCACAGAGAGTGATTAAAATGTTGAATTCACTGCCAGAGGAAGTAACAATGGCCACAGGAATAAACAGCTTTAAAAGAGGATTAGATAGCTTAATGGAGGATAAGTCTATCAATGGCTACTTGTCATAGTGACTAAGGGGAACCTCCACATTCAGAGACACTAAACCTCTGAATCTCAGTGCCAGGAGGCAACATCAGGGGAAGACTTTGGCCTCAATGGCCTGTTGTTGGCTGCCCAGGAACTGGTTGGCCACTTGTGTGAGCCAGGATGTGGGACTAGATGGACGACAATGGTCTGATCCAGCAGGGCTCTTTTTATGTCCTTAAGAATTTGAGTGTAATCATCAATAAGCTTAGCATGTAAAAAAAAGTCTGTACTATATGATACAAAACAAATAATTAATCCAAGCACAGGAGCTGTATTCTAGCTTTCTGTCTTGTAGGGGCACCAATTTATTCTGGAATCTGATCGCAAACACAGTCCTTCACGCACACCCACCTCCCCATTATTTGGGAGTGGAACTTCTAAGTGACATCCTGGAATTCTTTTCAGTTCTGGTAGGCCACCATCTGTGCTAGCTATGTCTGTAATTTCTAGTACTTAGAATGGGCCGATACCCAATGTCTAATGACCACTGTACAGCCTGTGGCTTAGGTAGAGTTGCCAATTGTCTGGTGGTGGTGGGAGACCTTCTGCCCTCAGCCACCTCTGCCACTCAGCTGGGAAGCAGATAGAATATGGCAAGCAAATTGGGAGTGAGTGATAGGCATCCCCAGCATAATGGCACCACTGCTGTTGTGGCTTGCAAGTGATGTCATCATGTTGGGTGATGCTCTAGTATTCATCTCAGACTTTGTGCTTAAATCACAGAATTTTGGTCGAATGCTAGAGCATCACCATAAAGCATGATGATTTCACTTCCAGGGGATGCCAGAAGTGGCAACATCACACTAGGGATACCAGTTGCCTCCACCATCTCCTGCTGGTTGTCTAGGTTGAGGGCTGCCAACTGCAGCTTGGGAAATTCCTAGAGATTCGGAGGCGGAGTTTGGGGAAGGGAATGAGTTCAGTAGAAATATGATTCTGTAAAGTCTGTCCCCCCAAAAACCTGCCATTTCCTCCAAAAGAATTGATCTATGTAGTCTGGAAATCAGTTGTAATTCTGGGAGAACTCTAGCCCCAACCTGGAAAATGACAACCCTACATGGCTTGCATAGTAAGCCAAGTGTCCTTTGCTGAGTGTCCTAGCCATAAGAGACAACATGCACCATGTAAGCTGCAGCTACTGTCGGTTCAATTGTATATAAAACATGGCTGCAAACATACTGTTACCTACATAGTGAAAACTGCTGCTGTTTGAGGAGTCATCTTGATGGTGGTGGGAATGCCAGGATTTTCTGTGCAGGGTACAGCTACTGCACAGTTCTATTTAGGCCTCATATGCTCTCATGCAAATATGCTTCACGGGCAGTTGTGCTGGCTCATGGGTACTGTGTTCGTCAGTACAACAGAAACAATAGTAAAGCATGCCGAAGTAGGATGTATCCATGAACTTTGACTACTGGGTTTTGCCCATCTGTGTACTATTTAGAGGGGGGCAATAAAAATTTGAGGAAACAGATAGAAATCACAACAAAGACCACCAACATACAATGTATTAATGTAAAATTTCAATTTAATTTTCATATTATTTCCTGACCCACTGGGGTGAAGGAACCCTACGGAACAGGTTCCCCAGAAAGGGGACAGGGGAATCCCTATTTAAAAAAATCTCTGTTTTTCTTAGGTTACAGCAGAGACAGGACCCTGCCTCCATGTGAGGCTATAGACACAGATATTACAATCTATGCAGTTGCGGGGCTGCTTTATATACAGGTGCTGATTCATGCAATTGGCATAGTGGGGAAGTGGGAGAGCCAGTGCAATTGGTGTAGTGGGATGGCCAGCATGGTGTAGTGGGGAAGAGTGGTGAACTTGGATTGGGCGCAACCGGGTTTGATTCCCCATCTTCCATCTGTGAAACCTGCTGGGTGATCCCAGGTCAGTCATGTTCTCTCAGCCCCACCTGCCTCACAGGGCGCTTGTTGTGGGGAGAGGGGGGAAGGGTGATTGTAACCCACTTTGGGAAACAAGCACCAACCCTTCTTCTTTATTTATTTTTTATTTTTATTTTATCTGCCCAGAGCTCATTTGCGGGAAAAGGCAGAATATAAGTCAACAAAGATAAATAAATCTTCATGTGATCTTGACTGAGCCAGTTCCTTGTGCTCCTGTAGGTGGCAGTAGCCTCTATAACCTAGTCCTGTTTTTTTTTGGGGGGGGGAATAGTCTTCAAAATTAATTTGTCTCTAAAAAGTGAAATAACATGTAAACACCCATATTTTCAATAAATTTTCATTCTGCTTTACTTGAAGCATACTGCTGCATATATTACAAAAGCATCTTTTTTAAAAAAGAAAAGTGTAAGTTAGCGTTGTATTTCCTGCAAGGCATTCTTTGAAGGATGATAACTTTATCTTAAAACAAAATAACTGCACAGTGAAAAGGTGATCATCAAGAAGCTTTGGGAGGGCCGTGGAGCATATAATGTCTCTGCAAACAGGAAACGCATGCACACTTCTTTTAAATAATCTGGTCCCAGTCATTAAAGCAAATATAACTGTGATAGTACATGCAGTCCTGCTTGTGCCCTAGTAAATTCTCCAGAAATCAATAACCCCAAAAAGAAAGGGGGGGGAGATAGACAAAATTAATCACTCTCTCAAATATCTCTATGCTAATGTAAATGCTTTCTTATCACGAAGGAGCTGATGGTTATAAAATGAAATGCATTTAAATACGTGGTTAAAGATGATTAAAATATCATACAGAACCAAAGCACTCCAACTGTAGATATCCATTAAATTGACCATTAATAACTTGTGATAAAGAGGAATAGAACAGTGTTCATAAATTTTGTATGCAGATTTTATTAAGCTGGCATGTTCTCTGAATTGATTCCATGACATCTTTGGGTTGTGGCAGTATAGATAATAGCTCCTTGTAGGAGTCTTTCCATCATCTAAGAATTGTAGTTATATTATGCTCTCTTTGATTGTGGCAAATTTTTTTTGACTGGTCTGCAATCAGGAAAATATAATTATGGACTTTTTATTTGTGACCCTGTAAAGTTGTGTCAGCATTTCCATTACAAACTCTGTTCGTAAGGTTTATAAATCGGACATTAAAATGTGCTCAGCCTTGACATAGCTTCTGAAAGGTTCTTAACCTGATAATGAAAACATTTCCCTCTTTTCCTTTTCCCCTGGGGAGAGTGGCGAGGGTGGAAACTGAATCAAAGCTATGCATGCATTTCAAAAGTACCCAATGCTCCAAGAGGGGGCTTTGTCCAATGCACCTAAAACTGAAATTGAATTTGTTGATCTGTAGATTATGTCCTTGTCTTGTGATGGTTATAAACTGATGCTACAGCTTGAGAAAAATCTCTCAGGTATTTGCTATACAGGATTTGTCATCCATAGATGCATTAGATGAGGATACTGGATTGCATAGCTGTGAAAAATGGTTGATTGATGAGTCTGATTGGAGAACCTAAGCTGGTCATTAAGGAAATGAGCAGTGAAGAGAACGTGAAAAGGCATTCCAGTAAAGGATGGGTATTTTTGGAAAGGTGGCAGGCTAGAAGTCTGATTGGACCAGGCAAGTTTTAATCAAGCTGAACTGCTGATTGGGCTGGAGTTGCCAAGACAAGGGGAGGGGGGAGAGAATTAGAAAACAAAGGATGTTGGTATTCCAGGTGGTAGCTAACCAGTTCTGGTTAGTACTTGGGATAGGAGACCACCAAGGAAGTCCAGGATTGCTATGCAGAGGCAATCAATGGGAAACCACCGCGCATGCTCTCTTGCCTTGAAAACTCTATTGGGTCATTATAAGATCTACAACTTGGTGGTGCTTTACACATAAACAGGGCCTGTCCTTTCACTAGGCAACCTAGGAGGCTGCAGACCTGGCAAGGGCACCAGTGTGAGCCTCAGGTGATCGCCATTTGGCCCTCCCACCCACCCTTTCCTCCATGGCAAGGGAAATACTGGTGAAAGTGACAAGGAGCAACAGTGCGCCTTCATAAGGTTGCCAAGTCCAATTAAAGAAAAATCTGGGGACTTTGGGGGTGGAGCCAGGAGACTTTGGGGGTGGAGCGAGGAACAAGGGTGTGATAAGCATAATTGAACTCCAAGGGTGCCTAACCCGTTCATTACTGTCACAGACAGCTTCCTGGTTTCAGGTGGGCAGTCATCTTGGTCTGAAGCAATAGAACAAAGTTGGAGACCAGTAGCATTTGGACATCATGGCAAACTGGAGTTTTTGGAAACCAGGAAGTTTCCCTTCATAGACTATGAATGGGAAAAAGCAGAGACATGGAAACATAAAAACAAGCCGAGTTACTTTTTAAAAAAGTTATTAGAGTGCAACAATAGATAGAAACAAGTTGATTTTCATAGACCAATATATATAAATGTGGCCGTGGGTATGCAATATTTAGCTTAAAGGAGAAAAGGCATTATATAAATGAGAGCCAGTTTGATGTAGTGGTTAAGTGTGTGGACTTATTGGGGAGAACTGGGTTTGATTTTCCACTCCTCCACATGCACCTGCTGATGTGACCTTGAATCAGTCACAAAGTTCTCACAGAGCTGTTCCTCTCAAGACAGTTTCTGTTAGAGCTCTCTCAGCCCCATCTATCTCACAGGGTGTCTGTTGTGGGGAGGGGAAGGGAATGGAGATTGTAAGCCACTCTGAGACTCCTTCGGGGTAGTAATAGGAAGGATATCAATCCAATCCCTTCCCTTCTTCTTCTAAATACAATAAATCCATATTACCCGAGTTTCCTCACCCATGGTGTCGAAAAATTCACAGGTAGTTATTGCAGGGCCAAGGGTAATTCAAACTTCAGAGATTTTAGTAGCCATCAGTTATATGCAACACAGAAGTTCTCCTCACACTCTGGGCAAATATTGTAGAGGACAACTTTCAAACATTTACAGCTCACCTGGACCTCCATCTGTATAAAAACTCTTTCAGTGGGATGTATCTAGCAGCTGTAATATTTGAAATGACTCTTAAAGCCTGTGCAGGAACTAATGCAGTTGTCTTACCATTGCTGAAGAGGGGACTGAAAAAGAAGCTTGTTTGGTCATAGGAGTCATTACTGTGATCTTCTCTGTGTGTTCCTCCCTCTCCTATCAGGTGTTAATTGACATATGGAAAAAGGTACAAGGAATCATTCAAAATGCAACTTCTGTAACCAGCTCTGTGATGAAAATCGTTTTTCCAATGCAGCTTTGTTGGCTGAGATTCTGTGCTGCTTCAGACCCTTTTAAAAATAACTTTTCTTCTACGTGGAAAAAGAGTAGAGGATGTTGGTTTCATTCAATAATTGACATACTGTTGCCCAGCACTGACCTTTGTTCAAGAGTAGTGAGAATTAGAAGTTAAAAAAGAGAACCACTATGTCCAGTTCTTTCCCACACTATTGTTAAAACCTTCATCTCACCATGTAACTTTCTTGCAAAATGAGCTTTTCTTTACTTATTACATTGGCACAGAAAAGTAGGTAAGCTCCAGGCTTTAATTATTGACTCACATGCTCTGAAAAGTAAATAGAGAAGCCATTTCTATTAGCCAGGGCTTTAGTGCCCACGGTAATATTAGAATTTCCTGTGAATTTTGTAATTAGACTGGAAACATAATGTTCCAGAATGCATACATCTTTAAAGGACATGTTCTTCCACTTAATGGATCATGCAGACATTTGTTAAAACAGCAGACCAAGGGAAGACAATACATTATTAGAGCCAGCCAATTCATGGCAGTTTGCAAATTGATACAATTCCAGACAGATAAGTCTCCACTTAATCTAAATGTTTATAAAACTTCAAAGCAACTGTGGGGACAGAACTTGGAGGAGCATCCAAGGGAGGTCTGCTGCAATTTTGGTGTCTGTAGCTTGCACAAGATCTGTTCTATACACTCCTGCACCTCTTGAACCTGCAAATGTCAAAATAACCACCTGTCAATGACAGGAGTAGGAATGTTCAGGTGTAGGGATGGGAACAATCTGAGAAAATGTAGTTCGGTTAGTGGTTCATGGCATGCACAGTTCTATACACTCCTGAACCTCCTGAACATGCACTGTCAAAATAACTACCTGTCACTGATGTAGCCAGTCCTCCAAGAGTTTACAGTAGACCTTGTACTAAGAGCCCTGTAAGCTCTTGGAGGATTGGCTGCATCAGGGGGTGTGACCTAATATGCAGAGGAGTTCCTGCTACAAAAAAGCCCTGATTACAACTGATCTCCAGCCTACAGAGATGAGTTCCCCTGAGGTTGCTGAGCACCCTCTACTTTCCAAACTCTGCCTTCCTCAGGTACCGCACACAAATCTTTAAGTATTTCCCAAGCCAGAGGTGGCAGCTTTCACCCTGGTGTGTCTTTCTAGCAGCTACAATTGACCAACCACTGTGTAGTAGACTGCACAAATTCTGAGGACCCCATGCAGACAGCAACATGGCAGGGAATGAGGCAGCTACTGACTACACCCACAATTTAATTTAATTTTTCAATTTATACCCCACCCTATCCCACAAGCGGGCTCAGGGCCGCTTACAACATTAGAACAACATTAAAATGAATCACTTCAAAAACATTGTCACAGAAATGTTGATCAGATTCAAGAGCGGTAATCAGTACAACAAACCACACAACATTGTGTAGGCTGGAAGCTTTCAGCACAGCTTGAGCACCTTGATGGTAGGGTGTTGGGGGAGCAATGACTTCATAGGACGCCTGCTGGATCAAGTAAAAGCCTGGTGGAAGAGCTCTGTTTCACAGGCACTGCAGAACTTGGATAGGTCAATGGCTGTGAAGGGGCTGTACTTGCCTGGAGGGGGGGCAGGGTTATTGGCAGGGTTCCCTCTAAGCTGAGTTAGTGTGATCTAGCTCACAGTATTTTAGCCTCCGTCTCACACATTTTTGTCTTAGCTCAGGAAAAATGGCCTCAGAGCAAACTAATTTATGCAGTAGCTCATAACTTTAATGCCAGTAGATCACAGAGTAGATTATTTGCTCACAAGACTCCACAGCTTAGAGGGAATATTGGTTACTGGTGACAGCTCTGGGAAGTTGGCTGTAGGCAGAAAAGCCCATCTTGGCCAAGCAAATAAGAATTCTCAGGGTGGAGGGGGAGACGCATGTCAATGATTATTTTAAAATTATTTGTTTAAAACGTCGACATATCTGCCTTTTCTTGAGCTTGTCAGGCCCAAGGTGGATAATAGCAGTATAAAATCTGTTGAAAATTCCATGTGGATTTCCAATTCCAGTGTAACTTTTTTTTTAATGTGAAATCCCAGCATGCCATTTGATTGTTCCATGAATTCACCACCTCTCCACTATGTGTGTCGTCTGGTCTGACTTGGAGAATTGCTGGAACTGATCATGGAATTGGATCATAATATGATCTCACAAATGCATCAAGATTTCTTTTTGTGCGGGTGCTGTAATTTAATCAGTGCACAAGGGTGTGTGTGCTCCACTGCCTAAAGCTTCATCACAGGAGGTAACATATAAATTGAATCAGTCAGACAGAAACAGTTGAGGGATTTGGGATACAAGTGTTTAAAAGGGGGAAATGCCATCATTGTATAGGAATTATTTTCCCTTGATTTCCCCTTTGAAAAGTTCTCATCAGACTTCATAATCAATTTTTGAACTTGAGAGAATTGTGCACTCTCTTGATCCCCTTTCAGAGTTTTGCTTATTTCTTCATCTAGTGTTGTGTTATGACTTTGAAGTCAGTTCAGAAATTCTAGCTGGTTGAAAATCTGCCAGGCAGAATACATTGTGCCATCTAATACATGATGCTGTTTTATACTAATCCAGACCATCGATTTATTAAGGTCAGCATTGTCTCCTTTGGATGGCAAAGGCTCTCTGTGGTCTCAGGATCATTGCCTATTTATCTATGTATGTATTACATGTTTATCTCCATCCTCTCCTGTATGGTCTCAGAACAGTTTATAATAAAACACTCCACAATAAGCATTCAATAAAACATGCTAAACATTAAAATAGCATTAAGTAGTTAAACATAATAACAATACAAGACCTGGGAGATGGTGCTGACTATAGCAGCTGAGTGAACAAAACCCCCTCCCCCTGCACAGCCTGTGAAGGTGCCAGCTTTTTTTTAAAAACCCAGAGCATAAAGAAGAATGGCTGCAATTCATGTATGATGATGGTGTCTGCTGTACTTCTGGGCCACTCTTGTAGTGACCATGGTTCACCTGAACTGGCCTGAAAATGTTTTTCTAATGACGTGGTCAGACTTTATGAATGTAGAAGAATTCTAGTTTGTTGTTGTTGTTTGACCCAGAGAGAACTCCAGTTTTCTGGGTTATACCTCTGAGGAAGCGAGTCACAGTTGCCAGTTTGGTGTAGTGGTTAAGTGTGTGGACTCTTATCTGGGAGAACTGGTTTTGATTCCCCACTCCTCCACATGCACCTGCTGTAATGGCCTTGGGTTAGTTTCAGTTTCAGATTATTTCAATTTATATCCCGCCCTTCCCACCGAAGCGGCTCAGGGCGGCTTACAACACATAAGAACTAACATAGGTTTTGGATTTAAAATACAGCAAATTGCACCATTAAAACAGTAAAATGGTAAAACATATAAAACAAGCGATCTATCAGAATACTACACTGCAATCTTCTATAGAGTTTCCAATGCCAGTTAGTTATAGGCCAGCCGGAAAAGGGCTGTCTTACAGGCCCTGTGGAACTGGCCAAGGTCCCGTAGGGCCCTCACCTTCTCCGGCAGCTGGTTCCACCAGCAAGGGGCCGTTACCGAGAAGGCCGTGTCTCTGGTGGATTTCAGACGGGCCTCTTTTGGCCCGGGGATATCAAGCAGATTTTGAGAGCCTGATCTCAGCACTCTCTGGGGTACATGTGGAGAGAGATGGTCCCTAAGGTAGGCAGGTCCTAGGCCATATATGGCTTTTAAGGTAATAACCAGCACCTTGTACTGGACTCGGTATATTATTGGCAGCCAGTGCAGATCCCGAAGCCCTGGCTGAATGTGCTCCCATTTTGGGAGCCTTAATAACAGCCGGGCAGAGGCATTCTGCATTAACTGCAACTTCTGAGTTCGGCACAGGGGCAGCCCCATGTAGAGGGCATTACAGTAATCCAACCTCGAGGTTACCGTTGCATGAATCACCGTTGCTCGATCGCATGCTCCAGGAAAGGAGCCAACTGCCTCGCCCGCCTAAGATGGAAGAATGCAGACTTAGCAGTGGCTGCTATTTGAGCCTCCATTGTTAGGGAAGGCTCCAATAGTACCCCCAAACTCTTGACCTTGTGCACCACTGTCAGCGGCGCACCGTCAAAAACTGGCAGGGGGATTTCCCTTCCCGGGCCACGACGGCTCAAGCAAAGGACCTCTGTTTTCGCCGGATTTAGCCTCAATCCACTCAGCCTTAGCCACCTAGCCACGGCCTATAGCGCCTGGTCCAAATTTTCTGGGACGCAGGTAGGCCGGCCGTCCATAAGCAGATAGGGTTAGCCATAGCCCTGGCAGAGGTTGTCTTTGAAAGGGCAGCTGCTGTGAGAGCCCTCTCAGTCCCATCCACCTCACAGGGTATCTGTTGTGGGGGAGAAGATACAGGAGATTGTAAGCCGCTTGGAGTCTCTGATTCAGGGAGAAGGGAGGGGTATAAATCTGCAATTCTTCTTCTTCTTGCTAGTGAAATGTCAGGTTTCACAGTGCCAAGACCATGGCCCAGAAAATCTTCAACAACTAATTCTAGTTTTAATTTTCTTCCCTGAACAAGCAGTCTTTGAACCAGGACTTGTTCTGATTTGTTTGTAGAGCAGTTAGTATATGGAAATAAATAATACCTGGGACGCTACAGAAACCAACATCATTCTAAACCATTATGAGGGGAGAAATTTGCACTAATAGCTGTTTTCCAGATTGTGGTTTAATGACACAAGAACACTCCTACCGAGTCACTCTCTTACTTGGAAAGGTATTGCTGGAAGGAAGCAATATATTTCCAGCCATGGGAATGACTTGGCAAGAGAACTTTTATTGTCAGGCACAGGAATAATAGATACCCTAATTTCTAGATTTAGTATGTGGGGAAACCCAGCTATTGAAAACTTCCTTGCAGAAAATTTGGGAAGGTGCATCTGAGGAAATCTGATGGATGCAAAAAAGTTACTGAGCTTTTTCAGACAAGTCTTCTCAGCCTTAGGTGCTCACTGGATTTTAAAATGAACATTGAAAGCTGCCATATACTGATTCAGACCACGGGTCCATCTACCTTGGTATTATCTACTGTGAAAGGCAGTGGCTCTCTGGGATCTCTGACAAAGAAGAGTCTTTCCTGCCACCTGCTCCCTGAAATCCTTTTTGATTTCAAATCTTGAATGGGACTTTCTGCATGCAAAGCAAGTGCTCTACCTCTTGTTACATCAGCTGCGGGAAAAAGGCTAAGGTTATAGCCATGTTTTTCATTTTATGGTCAAGTAGGACACAGAATGTTTCCATTGGAGATATAGATCAGATGCCCAGCCTCTGATTGAATGATTGAATTCCTTATGGCTCTGTTTTCACGCATATTGTTCAACTAGCCATTGATTGAGTTCATATGGAGGTTGGGGGTTAAATGCCATCAATAGACTGATAATAGCCAGCTCTGTATTTTGAGCCACCAGGTGCAGTTTTCTTTGTTTTGGATCAGTGCCTACATAAATTGGTCAAGTGGATGGGGGAGAATGTGCTGAAACTGAATCTAGGCAAGGCAGATATGATGCTGCTTGATAGAAATGATGTTTTAGAGGCATCTGATCTTCCTTTTTTTTTTTTTTAGTCTGGGTAAAATAATCCCTAGAGGGTTAGCGGTATGGTACAACCTGATCGTCTCAGATCTCAGCAGCTAAGCAGGGTCAGCCTGGTTAGTACTTGGATGGGAGGCCTCCAAGGAAAACTGCAGAGGTAGGCACTGGCAAACCACTTCCACTTCTCATTTACCTTGAAAGCCCCTTGCTAGAATTGCCATGAATTGGCTGTGACTTGAAGACAATTCACACACAAACAAGATACTCCCTACTAGGGTTGCCCACTCTAGGTTGGGAATGTCCTGGAGATTTGGGGGTGGAGCCTGGGGAATGTGGGGTTTTGGGAGGTGGGGGAGAATAATACCATGGATTATACCATGGAGTCTACACTGCAAAACAGACATTTTCTCCAAAGGATCTCTGTCACCTGGATATCAGTTGTGATCCTGGGAGATCTCCAGGCTCTGCCTGGAAGTTGGCCACCATACCAGCTGTTATAAGCACATTACACTATCACTGAAACATTTGCACTGGCTGATTTGTTTCTGGCTATTACCTTTAATGCTCTTTGTAGCCTGGGGGCCACATGTTTGAAGGACTGCCTTTTCTAGAATAAGCACATGTAGCGTTTCAAATCGGTTCACCGATCTCTTTCTTTTGCCTTGCTCACTTTGCTGCCACTAGAAATTGGGCCTTTTGTTTCACCAGCCATTTGAAATGGCCTTCCTCAGACCTTCCTCAGACCTCTTCCTTCTTACCCTTTAGAAGAGAATGTAAAACTGTAGTTGTTCAGGAGGTTTTCTGGTGATATTCTGCTGGTCTAAGAATGCAATCACATGAGAAATTAGGTTCACCCTAGCCTCCCCTCTCCTCCTGATTAAACAGGTGTGATCACATGCACATGTCTGCCACTGCATCCCGCCCGTCCTTACCTCATCATAGGACGGGCTGGGACTTGATTAAACAAATACCAGGAACTTCCCGGTAGCAAATCTCCAAAGCACATGTACGGTGCATTTCCAGGATGCCTGAACGACCGGGTGTGCAATGCATGCATCCTGCATGCACTCTATCTGAATGCTCCTCTTACATGTGTGTGCCCTGTGTCTCTCCCAGCAACAGGGTGTGAGCTGTGTGATTGCTGCAACATCGAAGAGCACCGGCTTTTTTAAAGCTAACAGGTGGCTGCAGCAACTTCCAAATGTGATCGTAACCTAAGTATCACATGCTGCATTCTAACTTTGTAGTTAGAAAGTATGTTATATATGCTGGGATAAGCTTGGCTGTAGGTTTGGTTTATTCCCTATTTATTCATTTGACTGTTTTCATTGCCTTTTCTTTTTAAATTTTGTTGCTATCCGCCTTCTGTATTCTGTGGAAAGGAGGGGTGTACCTTTAAAAAACAAACATTTAGCTCTGAGATATGGGGTGTTTTTACATTCAGTTTGATCCAGAGTTTTAGAATGTTCAAATTGCCTGCCACCGTTCCACTTTAATTATTTTCCTTTTACATTGGTGGATTTGCTCTGATCATTTTGCATAGCCAAACTTCTATATTTTCTGCTGAAAGCATTTCAATTTTTTTTTTTTTTTTGGGGGGGGGTCTCTGATCAGAGGGCAGACAGAATACCAGTGCTTAGTTAAATGTATATGATTGCTTGGAAATCATGTCAACACTTAAAAAACAACACAAATTTAAATTACAAGATGAGGCAAGCAATGATATGCAAAAATTTAAACTGCTGTCAGTTCTCATGCAAATTACTGCACCTTGTGGCTTTTGGAGGAGTCTTTTAAAATGCATGAAAACTTCTACAATACAAGTTTGAAACGCCTGTAGAGAAATGACCGGATCAAAACTAGTTTTGAGAAAAACATTGCAGCAGCACCAGAACTCATCTCACCGAAACAAATGTAGATGCTTCGGGCAGCAACGATGCAAAACAGTTGTGAGAACGTTAGGTAATGTAAAAGGTGAGTTTCCAATGCGGTGATAGAGAGTCACAAACTGTCAGTGTAAAAACATCCTTGTTCTCTCCCACAACAGAAATAAAATCCAGATGTTTCTGGAAATTTAAGGAACATCAAAGATAAAAGCAAGAGAACATTTCCAGGTCTTTGGATGTGTGTATATATTGTTTCCAAACTTTGCTAAGGTTAAAGCATTTTACAACTTTTAAGAAAAAAATACCCACAGGCCAAAGATCTTTCCAAAGTTAATGCTTCCCACACAATATAATGTTATGAAATATAATGGGATGATTAACAAAATCACTCCCAAGCTATAAAAACAAGAGGACAACCCCAAATTAAATGATCTGTGATGTTTGGTTCTTAAAAAAAATCTCATTAATGGAAGTTATTTCTGTCTTCCTCTTTTCCTCCCATTCATCTCAGTTCAGCCTTCTGGTCTTCATAACAGTTTTTGAGCAACACCATCTTTTGAATCTCAGAAGTCACACCATGGGTGTCAAGTAGTTTGAATTACACATGATGGTCTCTGGTTGTTCTTTTTCTAGTCACTGCCCTTTTGACAAATGGCTGGAGATCCATTTCCAGCAGGTAAATACTGAGTCTGCTTGTCACCAACTTTTGGAGGCTGGTGTAGTCCCACAGACAAATATCTGCAGGACATATGCTGCCCTGTGAGTTGTCATGGCAACTGGGATATCACCCACCGAATGGCTTTGTGGTGCTTTCCCATCCTGCTCTTTCCCAGCAGTGTCTATAATAAAGTGGGAAGTTAGGACAATTGCTCTCTGACCACATGTTTGACAGGTAATTTATGCTCCCTGCTCTCCTTTGGCAAGACTCTGCAGGCCTCAGCATTAAGCTTTTGGTTTCCATTTTGAAGTTGAAAGCACTTTAAATTACAGTAATGTGATGAACCCGGTACACATAAAATTAGCTCAGGCTGTGAGAATGCATACTGGGACAAAGAAAAGAGCCTAATTAGAAACCAGTCATGATTGTTTACGGGCAAAATATATATCCCACCACCCTAGCAAGTAAGAGACTTGCAAGCAGAGGGAACTATTTTTACCCCCTTAATACTCTCAGTACATTCATTACCAGCACACTGTGTCTGTTCAAGGAAATAATATTCTGTATCCCAGCAGGTACAGGCAAAATGTTCTTCACTTTTGCACTGGATTCACATAGCTGAAAACCTCGACAAAAAGTTTGTGTAAATTTGCCTTTGCTGTTCACTTATCATGAAAACCTGCAAGTCAAATATTAAGCCGGCAATATTAGATTCTGTTGTTTATATTCCATAATTAGTTTTGTTTATTTGGATGTCCTGGAGGCTCAGAGTGGTGCAGAGCATTAATTTAAAAAAAAAATCAACAAAATGAAACAACAATGCTGCAGACAACCCTCCCATGGCCTGTTATGATCCTCCCACAGCCACTTACACTACTTCACCTTGTCCACAGAGTTTTTGCTCAAATGAAGGTATTTCCAATATATACTCAGGTTAGGACTCTGTTAGATGTTCTGGGGAAAGGAGCCCATTAGATATGGAACGGCTGTTAAGAATTGTTCTCTGTATGCTTTGACTTGAAGTTCTACCCTGATGCACTGTGTTGAAATAATAAATTGTTAAGGGCAACCACCTATTCAGACTCACCTGCCTCAAAAGTACTTGGATGAGCATCATCACAAATGCGGCTGAAAATGCGGATTTGTGGAACAGGGTGAAGACTCCTGTGTGTTAAGACGATCACCTCTTTATGTAAAGTTCATCACTCTCTAGATTGAAAGAAAGGGGATAGATCAAGGAGTGTTATTGAAATTGCCTTGCAACTTTGAATTTACAGATTAAGAGATCTACTTACATTACAAGGAAAATAATGCTTGGATATCATTAACAAAAAGAGTCTCTTAAGAAGTATTCAGAACAACAGGAACATAGCATCTTATACTAGGACCAACCAAACTGTCACACAGCAGTATAGAAATATTTCAATGCCTTGAATCCTTAGAACTCTTTATTGTAATCTTTGAGAAGCCTGCGTGTTATTTGTTTAAAAGCCATTATGCCCTATTTACCTTGGAAAATTTTGC
Source organism: Heteronotia binoei (assembly GCF_032191835.1). Lineage (NCBI taxonomy): Eukaryota > Metazoa > Chordata > Lepidosauria > Squamata > Gekkonidae > Heteronotia > Heteronotia binoei. Next base: position 47,664,767 of record NC_083227.1, on the reverse strand, counting down.
TGGTCTTTAAGATGCTACTGGACAAACACAACTAACTGCCTGAAACCATTGTGTTCTGTAGACAGTACTAAACAGTAGCTAGACCCTGTAGGGCTGCCGTGTTGTGTGTGGAAATTGGTAGGACCCTTGAGGGTAGGCTAAGGTTGCCAAGTCCAGTTCAAGAAATATCTGGGGACTTTGGAGGTGGAACCAGAGAGTTCTCCAAAGAGAGTTCTGGCCATCATGTTTAAAGGAACCGCACACCTTTTAAATGCCTTCCCTACATTAGAAATAAGGATAGGGGGCACCTTCTTTTTGGGCTCATAGAATTGAACCCCCTGGTCCAATCTATTTAAAACTTGGAGCACATTTTGAGGAGAGTCATTAGATGCTATGCTGAAAATGTGGTGCCTCTACTTCAAAACATAGCCCCTCCAGAGCCCCAGATACCCCCAGATCAATTCTCCATTATTCCCTATGGGAATTGATCTCTATAGGGAATAATGAAGTGCCATGAAGAAGGTAAACAAGTTGCTTACCTGTAACTGATGATCTTCAAGTGGTCATCTGTGCATTCACACCACCCACCCTCCTTCCCCTCTGTTGTCCTTTATGCTTTCTGGGGCTGTCAGCGGTCAGAAGGAACTGGCGGGATCCTCGCTCTGGTCCCTGAGAGCATGCGCGTGGGGGCTTCTGCACATGCTCACTGGGAGCAGAGAGCGAAAAATCCCAGGCTTTTTAGATACCGATCTTGGGATTGCACAGGCGCTCTATCCCACTGGTGTGAATGCACAGATGACCACTCGAAGATCATCAGTTACAGGTAAGCAACCTGTTTTATTGCAGTACTGTGGTCTGAACTCTCTGCTCACGACCTGAGTTCAATTCCTGCGGAAGCTGGATTCAGGTAGCTGGCCCAAGGTTGACTCAGCCTTCCATTCTTCTGAGGTCAGTAAAATGAGTACCTAGCTTGCTGGGGGGGGAGTGTAAAAGACTGGGGAAGGCAATGGCAAACCACCCCGTAAAAAGTCTGCAGTGAAAACGTTGTGAAAGCAACATCACCCCAGAGTCGGAAACGACTGGTGCTTACACAGGGGACCTTTCCTTTCCATAAGCTTGCTCACTGCTTCATGATAATTTGGTAATATCTTAGTAAAATACATTGCAGTACTGTTAGTTTCAGGTTTCAAGTGGAACCATAAGGCTACTTGCAGTCTTTCAGAGTTCTTGGAGAACTGTTGCTGCTTAGAGCCAGAGGAGATAATACTGCGCTAGATGGATCAATAGTCTGAGGCATAAGTTGTCTCTTACATTCATGTGTATGTTTGTTGTCCCTAGACAGGCTGAGAAAGGACCATAGTTCAATGGAAAATCACCTGATTTTCAGGTAGAAGTTCTCAGGTTTGATCCCTGGCACCTCTAAACAGGGATCATAAATAAGAATAAAATAGATTTCTGCCTGATTGTTAGGTAAATATTAATACTCTTGTGGAAAAATCTTCAGTGCACAGCTGATCATAATAGAACTAGTGGTATTCCATACTGAAATGCATTTCATTATAATGCTTTGCCAGTAATAAGATCTTGTACAATTTATCAATGTTCCCAGTCTCCTTTAGAAGTAGGATAGGTTGTGATTTTTAAAAATTGAACTTGCTTTGAATTTTAATTTACTAGATTTGGCGCCATAGCATACATGAATGAGGCCGCAGTGTTCAGAACATAACTAAAAAAAATGGGTGGCTTACAGTTAGTTTTTAGATATGCTCTGTGTTAGATCTCATTTGCCCTAAAGCGCTGCAAAATGAAAATAATACAAATGAATGCATAAAAACAAATTATGTTTCCTGCAATGTTACAGAAAAGAACAAATTCCCCCCAAAGGTTAATGAACCTTATAGAAAGGGGATTGTTAATTTTTCATTCCACTTCTCTGGGTTAGAATTGCTTTCTGCTCAATATGAGTTAGCTTTGATGTGTTCTGCTGATATTAAGGAAACTTTTATAACTAATCCTTTCATTTTCCCTGATCTTTGCATGCAGTAATACAGAATTTTAATTTAAATCACCTCTTTTTCATATTGTATCGAAGAATAATGAGACACAAAATTTACATGGGGTTCCCCCAAAAAACTTAGTCTTAGCATCAAGAACTGTTATTACTTGAGTAATATTGCTTTGTGTTACTCGGCTACTCAAGCAAGTTTTTAATTCTTTCTTGGTACCGAGTCCATGTTTTTGGAGCATTCAGTTGTGTGTGTGGTAAAGGCAATGAAACAAACAGTACCATTTGTTTGCTTTTGAAGAGATTCCTAGGAAGCCACTTGACAAAACAAAGTAATTGAGGTTCAAATCAGATAAGCTGAAAGACCTGCAGTTCCCCAATACATGTTCCCTTTATAAACAGGATTGCCAAGTGATCTGGAGAAAAACGTCTTGCCTGTTTAATAGAATCTCAATGTGTGAAAGTGGGCAGCTGAAGCATTTCTTGGCAGGAGGTACATGACATCATCTGGTAAATAACATCTCATTAAGCATCTTATTAAAGGGATGGAACATTCCTCCCCAAGGGTAGCTAGAAATCTGATTGCAAATAATAACCGTGAGGGGTCCCAATCTGAACTGTGGTACCTAACTTCAGATGGCCTTGTGGAGCTGCTTGTTTGTTCAATTGAGGGAAACACAAGCAATATGTGTGTTTCCTTAGTGGGGCAAAGAGCAGCTCAGTAGAAGGACATTTGAGGACAGGAAAACAATGGTGGGGAAGGAATCAACCCTCCTCTGTGCACATCCTATAACCTTGAATGCCCACGAGTTCTTGTATTGTTAGAAAGGGAGAAAAGTACTTCTTTCTCTACTTTCTCCATCCCATGCATAATTTTGTAAACCTCTATCATGTCACCCCACAGTTGACGTTTCTCCATGCTAAAGAGCCCCAAGCGTTTTAACCTTTCTTCATAGGGAAAGTGTTCCAAACCTTTAATCATTCTAGTTGCCCTTTTCTGGACTTTTTCCAATGCTATAATATCCTTTTTGAGGTGCAGTGACCAGAATTGCATACAGTACTCCAAATGAGACCGCACTATCGATTTCTACAGGGGCATTATGATACTGGCTGATTTGTTTTCTATTCCCTTCCTAATAATTCCCGGCATGGTGTTGGCCTTTTTTATTGCAATCGCACACTGTCTTGACATTTTCAGTGAATTATCTACAACGACCCCAAGATCACTCTCTTGGTCAGTCTCTGCCAGTTCACAACCCATCGATTTGTATTTGTAGCTGGGATTCTTGGCCCCAATGTGCATTTGCTACCTTCCAGTCCTCAGGACTGACATTTGCTACCTTCCAGTCCTCAGGAACAGAGGCAGATTTCAATGAAAGATTACATATTTTTGTCAGGAGATCCACAAGTTCAACTTTGAGTTCTTTCAGAACTCTTGGATGTATGCCATCCGGACCTGATGACTTATTAGTTTTTAATTCGTCAATCAGTTGTAGGACCTCCTCTCTTGTCACCTCAATCTGACTCAGGTCTTTCACCTGAGTCAGATTGAGGTGACAAGAGAGGAGGTCCTACAACTGATTGACGAATTAAAAACTAATAAGTCATCAGGTCCGGATGGCATACATCCAAGAGTTCTGAAAGAACTCAAAGTTGAACTTGTGGATCTCCTGACAAAAATATGTAATCTTTCATTGAAATCTGCCTCTGTTCCTGAGGACTGGAAGGTAGCAAATGTCAGTCCTGAGGACTGGAAGGTAGCAAATGCACATTGGGGCCAAGAATCCCAGCTACAAATACAAATCGATGGGTTGTGAACTGGCAGAGACTGACCAAGAGAGTGATCTTGGGGTCGTTGTAGATAATTCACTGAAAATGTCAAGACAGTGTGCGATTGCAATAAAAAAGGCCAACACCATGCCGGGAATTATTAGGAAGGGAATAGAAAACAAATCAGCCAGTATCATAATGCCCCTGTAGAAATCGATAGTGCGGTCTCATTTGGAGTACTGTATGCAATTCTGGTCACTGCACCTCAAAAAGGATATTATAGCATTGGAAAAAGTCCAGAAAAGGGCAACTAGAATGATTAAAGGTTTGGAACACTTTCCCTATGAAGAAAGGTTAAAACGCTTGGGGCTCTTTAGCATGGAGAAACGTCAACTGTGGGGTGACATGATAGAGGTTTACAAAATTATGCATGGGATGGAGAAAGTAGAGAAAGAAGTACTTTTCTCCCTTTCTAACAATACAAGAACTCGTGGGCATTCAAGGTTATAGGATGTGCACAGAGGAGGGTTGATTCCTTCCCCACCATTGTTTTCCTGTCCTCAAATGTCCTTCTACTGAGCTGCTCTTTGCCCCACTAAGGAAACACACATATTGCTTGTGTTTCCCTCAATTGAACAAACAAGCAGCTCCACAAGGCCATCTGAAGTTAGGTACCACAGTTCAGATTGGGACCCCTCACACCCCTTCCAAAATTAGCGGTTCTGGAGTGGGCAAACACTTCCCATCTTCCACAGTGAAGATGGAAGCAAAAAATGCATTCAGCTTCTCAGCCATTTCCCTATCCTCCTTCAGTAATCCTTTGAGCCCTTGGTCATCCAAGGGCCCCACTGTCTCCCTGGCTGATTTCCTGCTTCTAATATATTTGAAGACATTTTTATTGTTGGTCTTTATGTTTTTTGCAATATGCTCCTCATAGTCCCTTTTTGCCTGCCTGATCACAGTCTTGCATTTGATTTGCCACAGCCTGTGTTCCCTTTTATTAATCTCACTTGGACTAGCTTTCCACCGCTTAAAGGAGTCCTTCTTACCTTTTACAGCTTCTATTACTTTGTTAACCATGCAGGCCTTCTCTTATACCTGTTTGTGCCTTTCCTAACTTGTGGTATATATTTTATCTGAGCTTCTAGGATTGTAGTTTTAAATAGCCTCCAAGCTTCCCCAAGGGTTTTGACTGTATTTTCTTTCCTTTCAGTTTCCTCTTCACATGCCTCCTCATCTCAGAGAATTTACCCCTTTTAAAGTTAAACGTGATTGTGCTGGTCTTTTGGGGCAACTCCCTATTTATACAAATGGTGAAATCAATAACGTTATAGTCACTGCTCCCAAGCGGTGCGATCACTTTTACATCTCTCTTACATCTCTCACCAAGTCTTGGGCATTACTTAGGACCAAATCCAGGATTGCCCCACCCCTGGTAGGTTCTCTGACCATCTGCTCCATAGCACAGTCATTGAGAGCATCTAGAAACTCAATCTCTTTATCTCGACCTGAACACATATTGACCCAATCAATCTGCAGGTAGTTAAAATCACCTATTATGACACAGTTTTTACGTTTAGCCGCTATCTTTAATTCTCCCATCATATTATAATTGTCCTCTATCTTTTGATTTGGTGTATGATAACAAACTCCCATAGTTAAATTTCCTTTTGGGCCCTCTATTTCAACCCAAAGCATTTCTAGAAGGGAATCTAATTCTTTGACCTCAGTCTTACTGGACTGTATACCCTCTCTGACATACAGAGCCACCCCACCTCCAACCCTTCCATCCCTATCCTTCCAATATAACTTATATCCAGGAATCACTGTGTCCTACTGATTCCATCAAGTTTCTGAAATTCCCACGATGTCTATGTTTTCCCCCAACACTAAACATTCCAACTCACCAATTTTACTTCGAACACTTCTAGCATTTGTATACAAACATCTATAATTTTCCAGGTAAATTAGGCCCACAACCTTCCTCCTGCTGCCTCAAGACTTTGGCAGATAGTCCATACTGTTTGTCACCATCTCAGTGGACAACTCTGATTCATTACCTGGTAGAAAAGTAACAGCTAACCCTTCATCTCTTTGAGATGAGTCCTCCCGAACCAGAGACATTTCATCTCCTGTCAGCTTTCCCCCAAGATTTAGTTTAAAAACTGTTCTGCCACCTTTTTGATTTTAAGCGTCAGCAGCCTGGTTCCATCTGGGGACAAGTGGAGACCGTCTCTTTTGTACAGCTCCCACTTGTTCCAGAAAGCATCCCAGTGCCTAACAAACTTAAACCCTTCCTCCCGACACCGTCATCTCATCCACACATTAAGACTTCTAATTTGTGCCTGTCTCTCCAGCCCTGCATTTGGAACAAGTAGCACTTCTGAGAAGGCTACCTTGGAGGTCCTGGCCTTAAGTCTACTGCCTAGCAGCCTAAATTTTTCCTCCAAGACCTCACGACTGCATTTGCCTACATCGTTGGTGCCAACATGCACCACAATCACTGGCTTTTCCCCAGCACTGAAGATCCTTCAGCATCTTGTCTGGTTTGATCCCAAGAATCTGTCTTCTGTTTTATCCTATACAAACATTTTTTTAAAAACCTAAGCAAACCCTATCTTAAAGTTTTTAATGTCATTTTGACATATGTTGTTTATTGTAGTGTTTCAAATGTTGAACAAACCTTTAAAACCAACAAAATTTTACCCAAGGTGCACAAAAGCTTATATCTTGGCTGCAATCACACACTAAATAATCCAATCTACTTTCAGTGAACTTTCTGACTGGGTTTTGCAAGTTCACACAGTAAAATCTAGTTGGAAAGTGGATTGAAAATGCATTACTTAGAGCAGGGGTGTCTAACATGCAGTCCAGGGGCCAAATCCTATCAGGCCCTTGAGCAACTGCCTGTCATCTGCTTCCTTCTCCCTATATCTTGCTTCTTTCTGCATAACAGTTTGTTTTGCAACGCTTGCTCAATTGCACAGGAGCTATAGAGCAAAACCTCTATTTTCTCCATTGGCTGAGGCTCCTTCCTTGGGGAAGGAAGGGGGGTGAGGCAGATCTAGTTTTGCCAGGCTCTCTCAATCACACAGCAGAGCAACTGAACTAAGCCTCTCTTCCGTCTATTGATTAAGGCTCCTTCCCTCTCCCCCAGTCCCCTGGGGAAGGAAGAAAAGAGCCACGGCTTCCTTTGCCCAGTTCCCTGGATCCCATGGGAGAAATAAAAAAAAAAACACCTTTAAGATCAACGAATGCTAAAGTTTTAAACAGGTATTAAGTTTTTTTAAAATATATATTTAATTATTAATCACACATGGCCTGGCCCAACCTGACATGGCCCAGTCCCACATAAATGTCAGATCCAGCCCTCATAGCAAATGAGTTCAACACCCCTGACTTAGAGTGTGTGATTGCAGCCAAGGTATACGCTTTTGTGTACCTTAAGTGAAATTTTGTTGGTCTTAAAGATGCCCCTGGACTCAAATTTTTGCAGCTTCAGGCCAACATGGCTATTCACCTGAATCTGTTTCAGATGTAGTTCTCCTAAGCATAATCAGCAAAACATAGAGAAAATGAATAAAATAAGGTTTCTCCAGCTGCAGTGGAAATCTGCTTAAACACATCCTCTTTAGGATTACCATATGTTCATTGATCCAGTAATTAATTGTGGCACTGTGTTTTCAGATAACTCCTCTGGCAGGTTGCCACATGTCCTTTAAATTAAAGGGTGTCCCTGTCTTTTAGGGGATGTTCTACATGTCAAAACACTGCAGGCCTTTGAAATGTAGCAAATGACCCTTCTTTCAGAATATTACACCCTATTAAAATGCCACATGTCACAGCTTTGCTATCTTGTAATTCTAAAATGTTCCTCTTGTGTGTGTATCATTAGAAAACATTAGTAGAAGTTAATACTTTTTTTTTCTTTTGCATGTGTGTGGACACTCCCAGCATTGCTCAAAGGCTGTTAATCCACTGTTGTTTTCCTGATTGTGCTATGTTAGGCCTGACTCAGTACATATCTGGGGACTTTGGGGGTGGAGCCAGGAGACATTGGGGTGGGGCCAGGATCAAGGTTGTGGTAAGCATGACTGAACTCCAAAGGGAATTCTGGCCATCATATTTAAAGAGACCCCATGCCTTTTTTGGTGTAGTGGTTAAGTGCATGGACTCTTATCTGGGAGAACCGGGTTTGATTCCCGACTCCTCCACTTGCACCTGCTGGAATGGTCTTGGGTCAGCCATAACTTTTGTAGGAGCTGTCCTTGAAAGGGCAGCTGCTGTAAGAGCTCTCTTAGCCCCACCTACCTCACAGGGTGTCTGTTGTGGGGGGTGGGGGTGGGGAAGGTAGAGAAGATTGTGACTGTTGAGACTCTGAGATTCAGAGTATAGGGTGGGATATAAATCCAATATCATCTTCTTTTAAATATCTTACTTCCATTTGGAAATAATGAAGGATACGGGCACCTTCTTTTGAGGCTCATAGAACTGGATTCCCTGGTCCAAGTTTTTTTTAAACTTGGGGGATGGGGGCTTGAGGAGAGGCACCAGATGCTATGCTGAAAATCTGGTGCCTCTACCTAAAAAAAAAAAAATAATAAAGCCTCCCCTGAGCCCCAGATACCCACAAATTGATTCTTCATTATGGGACCAGTCTCCATATGGTATAATGGAGTGCCCAGCTGACATTCAAACTGCTCCTCACCCCCTGCTTTCTGATAATCCTAAAGTGGGGGAGGGGTCTCCAAACTGGGTGATCTCCTGCCCAGAACTGGGGATTGGCAACTCTAGTATGTGTTTTCTTGAGTACGAACTCCTAAAGTATAGGACATGGTACAGTCTCTTGGTCATTCACAGAGCATTGTTTATTTTCCCTGAATTATGCTCTCTAGTTGTTTTGACCATTCAACATAAAGATCATTGCTTTTTGTTTTAATAGAAGTTGCCTCTTTGTTCCCCTTGCTTATCTCAAGATGAAACAAAGGCAAGTTAAGAGCACCCAATTACCTAGGGACTCTTTTCCTGGCTTTCAGCAATCTGATTGCTCCCTGGATTTTGTCAACTTCAAGAGACTGAAGTGAGTTAGTGTTATCATTTGAGGGTAGCCATAAACAAATCATTTCCTTTAGTTCTTTGATCATGCCACATCATGTTTCAGCTCTGAAGGGAAAATGCCAGCACTAATATTGTTCTGTTATAAAAGAAAAGGGAATACTCCCCTTCCCCTTGAAATAAAAGCATGGTTTCAGGCAGTATTTCCATGGAACAGACAAGAAGAAAGAAGGAGGAAGAAAAAGAAGAAGAAAAAGGAGGAGGAGATTGGATTTATACCCTGCACTTCATTCAGATTCTCAGAATGGTTTACAATATCCTTTCCCTCCCCCTCCCCACAACAGACACTCTGGCCGTTTTCCCACTCACCTTTTACTGGCGCCACGACCATCCTGACGCCGGCGAATCTGCCTGGATTTCGCAACAGAAGCGCCGGCGCTCCCAGAAGCGCCGGCGCTTTCCGTCGCTAAGCCAGCGCAAACGTTTTCCTGCATCTTTGCGATTTCCGTTTGCGCTGGCTTAGCGACGGAAGTAGCCGGCGCTTCTGGGAGCGCCGGAGCTTCTGATGCGAAATCCAGGCAGATTCGCCGGCGTCAGGATGGTCGTGGCGCCAGTAAAAGGTGAGTGGGAAAACGGCCTCTGTGAGGCAGGTGGGGCTGAGAGAGCTCTTTCCAGGACTGCTCTTGAGAGAACAGCTCTGAGAGAACTGTGACTGACCCAGGATCACTCCAACAGCTGCATGTGGCAGAGTGGGGGATCAAACCCAGTTCTCCCAGATCAGAGTTTGTGCTCTTAACCACAACATCCATTGGCTCCCACTAGTTGCTATAACAAGGGGGATAAGGGGCAAATAAAGGGACAAGTCAGCTGACACTTGTTCCAAAGAGTTCCAAAATTTATGAACTCATGGATTCTGGTGATCAGCAACATCAGCACCAGGTTCTTCAGTGGTAGGGGCGGTGAGTCTTGCAATGTAGTTGCCACCATCCTTGTTAATATCAGCTTCCAATAGACAGGAGAACTTCCTCATCATTTGCCTTCATATTTATGAAGAAAATATGATATATAATGATCCCACCTTCTTCTGGGAGACATCAGCTAGAGATTTGGGTTGAGTTGCACCCTTATGTGGATTACACTCAACTCTATCTTGCACATCCAAGACCTCTAGATGGAGGCAGGTGAAACCCACTGGTTCCAAAGTTTTGATGTCATGACTGAGAAAATCCTTTCTCGGGTTGCCACTCACCTAGCCTCAGATGGAGGGGACATCCCAATCAGGCCTCTGAAGAGAAGGTCTTTATGGTATGAAAAGGAGAAGTTCTTTAAGGTATGCTGACCCTAAGCCATGAGGAGCTTTAAATACCAGCACTTTGAACTGGGCCCTGAACAAATAGGGAGCCAGTGTAAACAGAACAAGACTAATTCTGTGGTCCTTATGACCCACTCCAGTCAACATTCTTGCTGCAGCATTCTGAACCAACTATATCTTTTAGACAGTCTTCAAGGATAGTTCCACACACAGTAAATTTGGGGCTTTTTTTGAGCAGGGACTCACAGGAACGCAGTTCCGTCTGGCTTGGTGTCGGGAGTGTGTGGCCTAATATGTAAATGAGCCCCTGCTGGGCTTTTTCTACAACAAAGCCTTGAACAAAATAGTGGTGATGTCAGGGGGTGTGGCCTAATATGCAAATGAGTTCCTGCTGGGCTTTTCCTACAAAAATAGCCCTGAGTAAACTAATCTACATGTTTTCAGGATATATACCACAATGACAAGACCTTTTGTACCTGTGAAGCACTGCAGCTGACTCACCAACAAAAGTTGGTGAAAGACACTCCTGGCCACTGCTGCCACCTGCTGATGCCACAGGAAGTTCAGGTCCAGTAGGGCCCCAAGCTACAAACCTGCTCCTTTAGGGGGAGTGTAACCTCATCCGGAACAGGAGATATCCCATTTCCTGGCTCAGAGCTCCTCGCAACACACACACACCAGTAACATTTCCATTTTGCCAGGATTTCAGTTTGTTAATCCTTGACCATTCCAAAGATGCCTTCAGGCTACCTGTTCATGTTTTCCACAGCCTCCCTAGGTCTGTTGGAAGCATGAGAGAACTGAGTATCATCCACATATGAGTGGCAACTCAGCCCAAATCTCTGGCTAATGTCTCCCAGTTACTTTATATAATGTTGAAAAGTATGGGGAACAAAATAGAACTTTGTAGTGGGACCTTGTAGGCCAGAAGCCAAGGGGCAGAGCAGTAATCCTCCAGCACTCCACTCTAAGCCTACCTTTGAGTTAGGACCAAAACCACTGCAGAACAGTGCCTCCCAGTCCCAGCCCTGAAAGGCAATCCAGAAGGATACCATGATCAATGGTATCAAAAGCTGCCAAGAGAGCCAGGAGAATTAACAGGGTTATACTCCCCCTGTCCGTCTACTAGCAAAGGTCACCCACCAAGGCAACTCAGGCTGTTTCAGTTACCTGGCCAGACCTGAAACCAGATTGAAGTGGATCCAAACAACCAGACAGGGAGCAGCTCTGTTTTTAAATTCTACATAGCTTCCAGGTGTTTTCCAGAGCCTTCTCCCAACATTACATTGGTTAAACCTAGAGATTATCCAACCATAAATGATGATCCCCATTTCTCCAGGAAATGTGGCGGGGGGTGGGGGAGGCAAGCACACTAGGGTGGGAATCTTCTGACTAAAGGATCCACAATCTCTTCTAGACTTTGAATTTGATCTTTTGAGCAGAATATAAATATGTCTATCCTACACTGCTTTAGGACAGTGGTGCTCTCCCCCAGATCTTTCTGGGGAACTGAATACATAACTGTTATCTTTTAAAGGGCTCTGCTTCAAGCCTTAATCTTCAAGCCTGTTTTTGCAGGAATATGCACATATCATTGTTGCTCATAATGACTGTTGATCTTCCTAAGAGAACGTCTTTTCTTTTTTAATATATTTTTTAAAAAAATCTTTTCTCTATAATAGTGCTATATTAAAGATGCAGATGCCAGATGAATTTTTTAAATTGGTGTTGAATAATGGGCATTCAAAGGCTCTGTTTTTCTGACTACTTCTAAGGGATGTTAATTGGTGCTATTTAAGATTAAAAACCCATTGCTGTTCATTTGAAAATGAATGTCTTTTTAAAGGGTTTTTTTTTTTACAATCCATTAATCTTGAGCATTGTGGGGGGGCTTTTCCCTCCCCTTTAAATAAGCATGTGTAATTTTGTGTGAATGCAGCAAAGACTGCTGGAGAGTGAAGTCACTAGAGGAGAATGAAGCCCATTTGCATGGTGCACACAAAAGGCATCATTGATTCCAAAAGACACCTATAATGGATAGGGTTGCTAGCCTCCAAGTGGGGCCTGGAGATCTCCCAGTTTTACAACTGATCTCCAGCTGGCAGAGATCAGCTCTCCTGGAGAAAATGGCTGCTTTGAAGGGTGGGCTCAATGGCATTGCACCATGCTGAGGCCCCTCCCCTCCCCAAACCCCACCCTCTCCTGGATTTACCCCCAAAGTCTCCAAGTATTTTCCAACACAGACCTGGCAGCCCTAGTAGTGGGGCATATGGAATAAGAAAACTGGAAAGGTGCACACACAGAGAGACACAGAGAGAGAGAGAGACACACACACACACACACACACACAGAGACATACAGAGTTTCAACCCCATTCTTCACAGCTAGTAATGTAGATGTCATTATTGAGATATTTGGTTAATTTGCCTAATTTTGGATAATTTGCCCAATCATAGAAATGTGATATTGTGTACAGTAAATAGATCTCCTAAGAAGTATATTGCGAAAGTAACTACATTTATTCTGGTAGAGGCAGATCATATTCAGGTTGCAGTCAAAAGAAAAGAAAAAGAGCAAGTAATATGTGGAATTCACTGGCACAGGAAGCAATGGCAGCTACAAGCATAGACAGCTTCAAGAGGGGATTGGATAAACATCTGGAGCAGAGGTCCATAAGTGGTTATTAGCCACAAAGTATAGATGCCCCATGGTGCAGCGTGATCAGCTGCAGTACTGCAACCCAAGCTCTGCTCACAACCTGAGTTTGATTCCAGCGGAAGCTGGGTTCAGGTAGCTGGCTCAAGGTTGATTCAGCCTTCCATTCTTCTGAGGTTGGTAAAATGAGTACCCAGCTTGCAAATATAGATGACTGGGGAAGGCGATGGCATACCACCCCATAACAAAAGTCTGCCAAAAGAATGTTATGATATGACATCACCCCATGGGTCAGTAATAACTCAATGCTTGCACAGGGGACTACTTTTACCTACCTTTAGATTCAAATAAACAGGTATTTTCTCTGATAATCAGACAAAGATCACCTTACAGAGCCAATCTGTCTGCCAGGTTCAATATCATAGCCAGTGTTTGTTGGAAAAGCTTGTTGGATTTATACAGAGCTGCCAAGAGAGCAGGCTAGAGATACCAAATTTCCAGGTTACCAGAACCCTTTCTATTGTTTCTGCTTAAGCAAAATGGTGAAAGTGAAAGAATCCAAATCCCTGGAAAGGCTTCTTTTGTTCTGTTTCTGAAGGACTGGTGAATCCCCCACTGTTTTGTGCTTCGTTGAGAGGAGACGAGGTAAAGCCCATTGAAATCTGTGGGGCATCTTTCAGCCCTTCTTTTTGCTCTCTTCCCTTCTCTCTTGATATTTTATTTCAAGACTTGTTCTGCAGATTCAGGACCCCAAGAATTGTTTCAACACCCCCCCCCTCCCTGCAGAAACCTGCTAAAAAGCCTGTGTTCTTGTAGCCTTTTCCTAGCTTTTTAGAAGGTCGTGCATGCTATTTTCTATGATTCTCTGAAGGCAAACTTTACCTTTAATATAAATTAGTCTTTTGCTTTTCCAAATGGCATTGCTGATTGTTGTTTACTTGCAGATTTTGTATAACGTGCAAAATAAGTTTCATTGGGAAAATTAGTATGGATTTGACCCTTCCCCCACTCTACTGTCCCTTGAAATAAGAAAAAGTATAGTCACAGCTAGGTAATGTTATATCAATGCCGTGCATTGTCTCCCCACCCCCAACTTGTATCCATTAAAGAACCCCCTGCAGTGATTGCAGTATCTGGATAGAAACAAAGAACCAATTAAATAACTTGACCATTTAATGTTGAAGAAGGTTGTAAATTTTAGCACATACAGGATGGCATGTGTTTTGGGCTAGATGGATCCTGGTTGTCCACATGTAACATAGTATAATTTCTTAGGCTACTGCTTTTGTTCCTAGAGAAGCAATATAGGAATATCTGAAATGAAATTTTGGTTGGCTGCAATATTTATTCACTGAAGGGGAATTAAAGGCATAAGGATTCATCCCTGTCTTGATGAGAGCTAACATAGCATAGTGGTCAACACTCCACTTTCATGTAGGGCTGGCAATCCTTTAGTCCCATCTTCTGGCAATGTCTTACCAGGGTCTCGGTTAGAGGATTTCCACTCTATCTTCTACTTGATCTATTTCTCTGAAGGTGCCAAAGATTGAATCTGGGACCTTCTTCATGCAAATCATATGCTCTACCATGGTGCCATAGTTGTTGTTTTTGATTATGATGTTGTTGGTGGTGGTGATTTTCTATCCTGCCCGTTTCCTGAGATTGGGCTCAGGGTGGTGCACAACATATTATCAATGCAAAGTTCAAACATAGGGATTATGAACAATATAAGCAATAGGTACATACAATACATTCAGATTCCAGCATCATAAAATAATGTTGCCAACTTCTAGATTGGATTAGGGTTGCCAATGGGACCTGGAGAGCTCCCAAAATTACAAATGATCTCCAAGCAACAGAGATCAGTTCTTTTGGAGCAAATGGCTGTCCAAACCCCACCATCCCCAGGCTCCACCTATTCTATATTCTACAGAATAATATAACTAGTCTAGATTAAAATATAATTAGGGTTGGGGTGGGGCATTGCCTGAAGATATCCTGGAATTATAACTGATCTGCAAGTAACAGATATCAGTTCCCCAGGAGAAAATGGCTGCTTTGGAGAGTGGACTGTGCAGTATTATGTCCTGCTAAGCTCCCATCCCCATGCTCCACCTATAAAATCTCAGAATTTTTCCTACGCAGAGTTGGCAACTATGATGGCCCTATCCACTTACCTCCCTCAGAAGCAAGATTTTTCCACCATTTATTCTTCCTTTTATTGACTGAGCCACCCTAGTAATGTGTTTTCTTCTTTGATGAAGAACGCTGGCTGTCCCACCCTTCCACAGTATGATATGTTGGCTGTTGGCTCAGCCCAGGAACTTAAGGGAAGGATCAGGAGCCCACTTTAACTTAAACAACTTAAAAGGAACTCGAGGTGTTTGACATTCAAATATAAGAAAATATTTTATTTAACATAGAGGGGAAAGGTCAGGTGAAATCAGGAGTTGAAAATTTCTGAGTTAACTTAATATGGATAACTCTGAGGTAAAATGAGTACATGCACAGACTTTAGTTCTTCTGTTTCAAGCTAATGAGAGTTTCTTCAGCTATTCCCAATTACGTAAAATCTTTACGTTGAGAAGCTTTTGATCCAGTACACTTTCTTTGAGTATGCACTGACTCTTTTCATTTCCCAAAGACTGATGCACTCTTTCCAGTACTGGAGTCCCTTATCTTGAGACACTGTTAAGGTCTCCAAAGGCATAAGAACATAAGAACATAAGAGAAGCCATGTTGGATCAGGCCAACGGCCCATCAAGTCCAACACTCTGTGTCACACAGTGGCAAAAAATGTTATATACACACATACACTGTGGCTAATAGCCACTGATGGACCTCTGCTCCATATTTTTATCTAAACCCCTCTTGAAGGTGGCTATACTTGTGGCCGCCACCACCTCCTGTGGCAGTGAATTCCACATGTTAATCATCCTTTGGGTGAAGAAGTACTTCCTTTTATCCGTTTTAACCTGTCTGCTCAGCAATGTCATCGAATGCCCACGAGTTCTTGTATTGTGAGAAAGGGAGAAAAGTACTTCTTTCTCTACTTTCTCCATTCCATGCATTATCTTGTAAACCTCTATCATGTCACCCCGCAGTCGACGTTTCTCCAAGCTAAAGAGTCCCAAGCGTTTCAACCTTTCTTCATAGGGAAAGTGCTCCAGCCCTTTAATCATTCTAGTTGCCCTTCTCTGCACCTTCTCTAAAGCTATAATATCCTTTTTGAGGTGCGGCGACCAGAACTGCACACAGTACTCCAAATGAGACCGCACCATCGATTTATACAGGGGCATTATGATACTGGCTGATTTGTTTTCAATTCCCTTCCTAATAATTCCCAGCATGGCATTGGCCTTTTTTATTGCAAACGCACACTGTCTTGACACTTTCAGTGAGTTATCTATCATGACCCCAAGATCTCTCTCTTGATCAGTCTCTGCCAGTTCACACCCCATCAACTTGTATTTGTAGCTGGGATTCTTAGCCCCAATGTGCATTACTTTGCACTTGGCCACATTGAACCGCATCTGCCACGTTGACGCCCACTCACCCAGCCTCAACAGATCCCTTTGGAGTTCCTCACAATCCTCTCTGGTTCTCACCACCCTGAACAATTTAGTGTTATCCGCAAACTTGGCCACTTCACTGCTCACTCCCAACTCTAAATCATTTATGAACAAGTTAAAGAGCATGGGACCCAGTACCGAGCCCTGTGGCACCCCACTGCTTACCGTCCTCCACTGCGAAGACTGCCCATTTATACTCACTCTCTGCTTCCTATTACTCAGCCAGTTTTTGATCCACAAGAGGACCTGTCCTTTTACTCCATGATTCTCAAGCTTTCTAAGGAGCCTTTGATGAGGAACTTTATCAAAAGCTTTCTGGAAGTCAAGGTAAACAACATCTATCGGGTCTCCTTTGTCCACATGTTTGTTCACCCCCTCAAAGAAATGCAACAGGTTAGTGAGGCAAGATCTTCCCTTGCAGAACCCATGCTGAGTCTTCCTCAATAACCCGTGTTCATCAATGTGCCTACTCATTCTGTCCTTGATAATGGTTTCTACCAACTTTCCCGGTATTGAAGTCAGACTGACTGGCCTGTAATTTCCCGGATCTCCTCTGGAACCTTTTTTAAAGATGGCAGTTTTTAACTACACCATAATCAGGAATCGCTGCAGTCTTCAGAGTCAACTCCCTGTTTGATCGAGTAGGGAAATTCTCCTCTGACTAGAAGAGCTATCCCCTTTCCTTGGCCCAAATGGGAGTCTTTGCCTACTTCCCAAACTTCCTTGTTAACTTTCACCTGGTTCTCTGACTTGTTAAACTGCTCTCAGCTAAGGCTGAAATCAGACTCAAGACAGTCAAGGCAAAAATATGACTTACTCTCTTCTCAGCATGCAGCTCTCAAATCATTCTTTGCTTAGCTGATGCTAACCAATCAGATTGCTTGCAGCAGCTTGTCAGTCAAGGCTTACTTTGTTGTGTGGAATTAACCCTTCACAGTTCTTCAGCTGTTTGTACTGTACTTCTAAGCTTCTTAAAAGTGCAGTCCATCACAGCAACCCTGGCCATAGTCCCTTCCCCATAACAAGAAGGAGCAAATGAACTGGACCAGAAATGTCTACAGATAGAATAAGAAAACAATCTAGTTAGCCCAGGCAAGGAAAGGGACCAATAACAAGCCAATAAATACTAAAACTATGCATGTATGTGCACAGAACCAAAGTTCTGAATAACCAGGAACTGAAAAAGAAGCAAGCTTAACAGTCACTTGGTTAGAAAATACTCAGCAGATCCTGCATACTTTTATTTTGAAATAAGTTCTGTTTCGTGGTGCTAATTTTCTGGTTTTTTGGGGGGGATGTTTCATGAATTATACATGTGCAAGGGCAAAGATTCCCCTTTAGAACTGGAGCTATGTAATTTCCCCCTGATTTCCTCCTGCCTCTCCTTATGCTGTGGGCTCCGCAATGACTTCACTTGTGTTGAAATTGTGTCTCTCTTGCCTCGTGAAAAAGTTCAGCGCTTCGCATTTGCATGGCTGCTGTCAGGGTCATTACCTATTCGATCCATATGGGGCTTTCAAATATTAAAAAAAAAAATCACGGAGAATAACTTTTTAAAGCAAACTTTCACAGATGGGCTTTGGGCTGATGTCAACAAACCTGACCTTTCAATCTCTAGTGCAAATGGCAATAAAAACCTAGCCTATCTAATCTGCCTGCAAATAGCTGTAGCTCCACTGATCTAGCCTAATCAAAGGAACAAGCCCAGAGGGGTTTAAAAGGATTTTTCGCTGTTGCCACTGCCATTAATTTAATTGGTAAAGTACAGTGAAAGATCAGGGAGTATAGCAAATGTGGGACTTAGCAGGGAGACAACAGCTGAAACTGCAGGGGGGGTGGAGGGAAGAAGGGAAGAAAAATCTGCCAAGCCGTTTCACAACAAGGGCTAATTCACATAACCAAACTGTGGCACTGGGAAAGGGTGTGTGTGGGCAAAATAGCTAGCAAATGGGCACACAGTTGCCTCCCAGTTTTGTTTTGTTTTTGTTCCAAGTCGGCTTTGCAGATAATTGCTCCATGAGCTATTTCATGGGAATGATTTTTATAAGATTTTGCCCAGATGGAAAGCATGTCCTTTGAAACTCAGAGGGTGATTGTTTTTGGTAATAAATGTTTCATAGTGTCTGCGGCTTTTATTTGTTCCTTCAGTACTCTTAATGTACTGGCTGTATTATTTTTTTTTCCCTGGTTATACTTGGCATTGCTCTCCAATACACCTGCAGTGCCTGTTGAACAAGGATGAACAGTTAGAACAGGAATGAATGTGAGTTGAACTGCATGCTGGGCAAATGGGGAAGATGGTTTAACTATGCCTCCCCATGCTATGTCCCTGATTTTTTTTTTAAAAAAAAATGGCTTTCTGTATTTCTTTAATTCCTAGCAGGGCAAAAAACCCAGGTTCCTATCTTGTGCTTCCCCACCCCCTGTTGAAGCTTAAAGAAGCCATGGGCCAGCCCTAGACTGTCAGGCACCCTAGGCAAGGGTAACTTCTGATAACCCCACCCCCCACTGATAATGCCGCTGAGTCACATGGGAGGCACCTAATTTGACACCTTCAGAAGGTAGGCAATCACATAGTTTGCCAAGTGGCAGGGCCAACCTTAGGAGTAGATCATTTTCAGCTGGGGAAATACCCAGGGAGTACCATGACCTTGATCTATGTCTGTACCCTCCATGCCTGCTTTATGGCCACATATGTACATCTGGTGTTCCAGTCACAGACCTTGAGTCACACACGCAGTTTGGCCCCGTAAGGACTGAGGGTAGTGATTGATGACAGTGCAAACTGCTGTGTGTGGTGTGATGCCGAAATCATCTTTATAAGAAGGATGGTAACTTTGGCTTGGTCGTGTCTGATTTTGTGTTCATCAGTCGATGTGAATGCCATGGCTCTTTCCCCAGTTGAACTCACCTCTCAGCCATGGCAACACAAGCCAGAAGTGTATTATCAATATGCTTAAAGATCAGCCAGGTGTAAAAGTAAGAAAATCTAGGCAGTGCCCTCCAAATTCTTTCTCAAAACTAGCTTGTTCAGGCATATAGTAATTAAACTGTTCATGACAGCATGTAATTACATCATTATGTACACAGCCGTCTTTCTGTAATTTGGATCATTGGAGGGCAAAGTGTCAAAGTCTCTATATTGATGTTTAATTCCATTTTAACATTTCCTAAAGGAATGGCTTTGTATTTCTTTTCTAACTGGGAAACTTTTAAGGAAGAAAAACCTTCTCCCAAGTTCTGTGACTGTCACATATAAGCCAAAATGTATGTGGTAAACTGGGAAAGGGTGCTTCAGTTTAACTCATTGTGGAGCCACCCCCAGTGGCATATCCTTGGGTAAATATTCTGCAAGTAAATATTGTGCAGAATACATGACTCTGACTGATTCCCCACTAGGCTTGTTCCGACATTGGAGCTCTTCCCCCCCCCCCCCCCGACACTTCCATCTGATTTTGCACAAGCTGCTGTGGGGCTGTGACTCACCCCGCCTCTTTCACATGGCAAGCAGAAACCAGTTTTCACAGAATCTTGCTTGCCATGGGAAAGAGGCGAGGCAAGTCACAGCTCCAGGGCAGCTTGTGTGAAATCGGACAGAAGTGTCCGGTGGAAAAGAGCTCTGACACTGGAACATGCCTAGTGGGGAATTGGTAAAAGTGTATGTAAGATTGCTCCTTCTATTGTTCAGCATCATAACCTTTTAAGATCCATCGTACCCTCTTAACCACTAGTGCTCTGTGATCAAACAGCAAGGGCAGGATCTGGGTTGGTTCTTGGGGAGGCATGGTTCCATATATAAACAAACCTACAGGTAGGGTTGTCAGCTCCCTGTTGAGGAATATCTGGAGATTTTTCGAGTGGAACCTGAGGAAGGTGGGGTTCAGGGTGGGGAGGGACATTGATGGGGTATAATGCCATAGAGTCCACATTCCAAAGCAGTCATCTCTTCAGATAAATTGATCTCTATCACCTGGAGATCTCCAGACATGAGGAGATCTCCAGACACCAACTGGAGGCAGGCAGCCCTAACTACAAGAGACTAAGAGAAGCACGCCTATACTTTGCTCTGCTTCTGAAGATCACCGCTTTCCTTACAGTTTTTGTAGACTGTAAGGAAGAAAAACCTTCTCCCAAGTTCTATGGCTGCCACATATAAGCCAAAATGTATTTGGTAAACTGGGAAAGGGTGCTTCAGTTTAACTCATTGTGGAGCCACTCCCAGTGGCATATCCTTGGTAGTATACTTCATAGAGGAATATGATTGCCTCCACCTCCATGAATGTTCATGGATAACTCCAAGTAGTGTCTGTATCCTCTAATCCTTGCAAGAGGTGCTGTGGGTTACGCCTGGTTTGCATGCCAAAGGTCCCAGGTTCAGTCCCTGATGACTCAAGTTAAAAGGTTTCAGATAGCTGTTGTTAGGACAGACTGTTCTCATGGAAAGCTGTTATTAGTCTGAGTAGACAGCACCCAGCTAGTTTCATTCCCATTCAGTATAAGGACCCATTCAGTATAAGGGACCTTTGCCCACTTCAGTCTCATTCAGTTATCACAATAAAACAGTGGTATTGTAAATAAATAAATAAATGTTGGTCTGTCAGATGTAATAAATCCCAGTTTGAGCATAAACTTCTGTTTCTCTCTGTTTCTTGCTCCTCTTGTGCATTGTTCCTGTGCTGCATTTCTGATTAGTTAGCTCTTAGTGCCATGCAACAAATCATGTTTTCTGAATTCAAATTAGGGATGGGCATAAACTGGGAAAATGCTGTTCAGTTAATAGTTAGTGAACTAGTGGGCTTGTTCATGAACCAAATTGAGTTGTGTTTCATGGCCCTGCAAACCCTTTTGAAAGTGACCACATTTCCTTTAAATGGGATTTGCATGGTCACAGGTCACATTAAAAGGGATTTCGCAGGGAACAAAAAGTGAGTGTTTTGTGGGGAACTGAAATCAGGGGTTTAAAGAGACCAAGAGTCCCTTTAAACCCCTACTTCCTGCTCTCCACCTATGAACCACCATGTACCTCACAAACAGCTCTAAAAGTTGATGGAAGTTCATGATGGTGGACCCACCACAAACTTCTGTTCTTGAACAATGAACAGAGCAAAATTTGTGACAGATTTTGGTTTGTGGTTCAGTTTATGCCCATCCCTAATTAAAATGTCCCAATGAAGTGTGGATAACAAATCTGGGTTTGAAATTCTGGTTTGGTGCCAACAAATCCTTCTTTGTTTAATGATTTGTATAAAGATATCAGAGCTTAATTAGAACTTAACCTGCAGTTTATAAACCATGGTTCATTGTATGAATGCAGCCAACATTTAGTCAGATTGCATAGTTATGTTCCATGCTGGCAATCATATTTCTCTTTAAAGAGTGTGAGCCTAGTATGGTGCATAATGTTATATTCTGTCCTAATGTCATATACTGAAAATAAAATAGGAATTGTGGGGCCAGAGCAGGAAGGACCCCAAGAGTAGTAACAGCAACTCAGGCAGCAGCCAAAAAAGGGCCAAGATACAGCTTGCTTCCCTCCATATCTGTATTGCTATTTTGTTTCCTTTCTCTTTCTACAGTGTTTTCTTCTGGTGCTTCAACTGGCCCAGTAATTGTGAATACACAACACAACCTTTTTGTTCAATTGTTGTGGACGAGACCAGGATTAAGCAGATTGAAGACTAGAGTTTGAAACACATTTAGTTTTTAAGAGGGCTTTTTTTTTAGTAGAAAAAGCCCAGCAGGAACTTATTTGCATATTAGGTCACACCCCATGATACCACCATTGTTTCACACAGGAACTTATTTGCATATTAAGCCATACCCCCTGATGCAAAGCCAGACAGAACTGTGTTCCTGCCCAAATAAAGTCCTGGTTTTTAATATATGTGACTTTAAAAACCTTACACTTTTTAACATCACTGACCTAGGTTGCCAATTCCAAAGATTTAGACATGATAGGAATGTTGGGTTTGTTTTCTCTTTGGATGTCTCTCCATAGTGTATCACTCATGGTCCCTGATCATCTGCTGGATATCAAAAGAAGAGACGAGGGATGGGGCAAAATCCATACTGGCCCTGAATATTTAGAAAGTGGATTGTTTGCCTCTACCACTATGTATAACCTCCAGGTGGGACCTGGGGATCTCTAGGAATTACAGCTCACTTCCAGAGTACAAAGATCAGTTCCCCTGAAAACAGGGTTGGCCCTAGACTATTTGGCACCCTAAGCAAGGCTAAATTCTGGTGCCCCCCATGATAACCATGAGGGGGCACCCAATTTGGTGCCTCCAGAAGGCTGGCACCCTAGGCAATTGCCTACTTTGCCTAGTGGCAGGGCCAGCCCTGCCAGGAGAAAATGGCTGCTTTGCAGGGTGGACTCAGTGGCATTGTACCCTACTGAGCTCCCTATGCTTCCCAGGCTTCATTCACAAATGCCCAGAAGTTTCCCAACCTGGATCTGGCAACCTTACCCTTGACAGTGATCCAGAAGGACCTGGCAACCCTAGCAGCATTTGGCATTCAGCATATGTTTGGCAAGCCCTGGATAATTATGCTTCATTGGTGAACCAGAGACTGGGTTATAATTAGTAAATGAAAATTTTCCCAGTGGCCATCAGTGATGGTCTTTAAATCATGGTCCTGGTGATATCATAGAACCAGTGTTAGAAGGGGCCTTGTAGGAAGCCCTCTGCTCAGGAGAACAAGACATCCAAAACTGGAATATCCATGACAGATGGCTAACCAGCCTTAAAGGAGGGTCGTTTTAAATTCTTATTGGCAGTACACATTGCAAGGTAGGTATAGTTGCCAGTCTTCTGCTGGTGCCGTTGCCAGTCTCCAGGTGGGACCTGGATATTTCATGGTATTAGAATTGATCTCCAGACTATAGAGCTCAGGTCCCCTGGAGAAAATGGCTGCTTTGGAGGGTGGACTGTATGACATTGTACCCTGGTGATGTCATTTCCCTTCCACAAACCTTTCCTTCCCCTGGTTCGACCCCACCATATCTCCAGGTATTTCCCAACCAAGAACTGGCACCACTATCTGCTAGGGTTTCATAGTCATGTATCAATTTCTTTTAAATGTTCATTTATTAACAGGTCTGAAGATAGGGAAAGATTTTGTTTTTCTTACAGTATTACAAGATGTTATGTCATGTAATCTTGCTTCTTCTTTATGTTTTATTTGCTAAAGGATTCAGCATTATATAGTGCAATGAAAGAGCAATCATAGGTGGTGAGCCTTTTTCTGTCACTCTGAACTTTTTTTCCAGCCTAAACCAATTAGGATGGAATCTATAGGCTTCTCATTAATTACTGCTTGCCAGTCATTAAACTTCAAGGTGTTTAATACCAACCCTCTTTGCCTTCCTTCCTCAGTGTGAAACAAGAGAGTCTGTATAATTGCCTTGATCTAAGCCAATCCTTCCAGAGTGTGATTAAACTACAATCCTAAATGGAGTTATATCCTTCTAAACACATTTATGTCAATGGATTTGGAAGAGTGGTAACTGTTTACGATTAAGGATGGGCACAAACTGGCTGACATGAAAGTTTGTGATGAATTTTGAGCAGTTTGTGATTTGCGAACTGAAAAGCTGCCACAAACTTCCATTAATTTTAAAGCAGTTCATGGTGTTCATGGTGGTTCATGAAGAGCAGAAATCTGGGGTATAAATGGCTCCGAGCCATAGGGATGGGCATGAACTGCAAATCATGAACCAATACAAACTTGGAGGTCTGTTCACAAACTGAACCAATTTGTATTGATTCATGACCCCTGCTTTCTGCTCCCCACTGCTTTTTGTGAGGAGCAGAAAGAAGGGGTTTAAGTTAAGTTTGTGAACCAACCTCCAGATTAATATCGGTTCATGGTTTGTGACTCTCCTTTTCTAAGATGGCATTGTGAATCAGAGTTCTTGGGATTAAACACTTAAATGGCAAACAAGAGCGAGCTTCTAATGTAGCACCCCCCCCCCCCAGATGATATGAAGTCACTAGTATCAATCTGCCAGCATCTCTCTTGTCTTTCCATTTTTTAAAAAGGTTGTTTTGTACGAACTGATTTGTTGATGATTTTAAAATATGATTTGATTGTATATGTTTTCACTTGTTAGCCAGCTTAGTGGCCCTTGTGAGTACAATAGGGTACATATAATCAGACAGGTAGGTTTCTGTGACAGGATCTCGGCTTTAAATAAACTGTCTGAGCTTGGGGCAGTTTATGCCGATCAAACAGTGTCCCTTAAGCCAGCATCATAGTGCAGCAGGCCCATGGTTAGTCATCAACATTGCTAATGCACCACTACCACGGATCCATGGTCGGGTTGGGTGGTCCCCCCCACCCCAAGTTCTGCTGTGTCAGCCTCATAGCCAAGATTTAGAAATTTGGGGTGGGGGCTGTAAATTTTTCCCTCTTGCCTTCCCTCTTGCCCCCTCCCACCCAGAAGGGGGGAGGTAGCAACAGTGGCCATTTGCTGTCAAGTGGCTGCTGTCTCTGCTGCTCCTTTGGGCCACTCTCCCCACTGCTGCCCATTCCCCTGTGATTGAAATCACATGGGAGGGATAGTAAAGCAATTGCCAGCATCACATGCTATTTAAAGGCCCCGGCGATCAGCTGATTGGTGGGCCTTTAAACATTGTGGGAGGCTGGCCACTGCTCCACCATCCCTCCCACATGATTTCATGTGATTTCAAAGTTTTAAAAGTGGAATTGGGTGGAAAGGATGCACCAGAAACAGAGCGGAATGATCACACCGCTTAGTTGTTTCGATGGCTCACTGGGGCAATCATACAGTTGGAAACCTACCCTGGAAGTGCTTCACCAGGGAGGCCACTGAACTTTCCTGGTGCCTATTTAATTCATGTGGGAGTAGTTTTAGCATGAGGTAAGGACAGGTGGGACATGAAAGCCAGATGTATGCACGTGATCCTGCCCATTTAATCCACAGGGGAGGGGTGGCTATGGCGGGTCAAACTGCTCATGTGATTGCACCCATAGATCCAACATAATTAGAAGGCATACTATATACAGACAATAAAACATC
Source organism: Heteronotia binoei (assembly GCF_032191835.1). Lineage (NCBI taxonomy): Eukaryota > Metazoa > Chordata > Lepidosauria > Squamata > Gekkonidae > Heteronotia > Heteronotia binoei. The sequence goes on along the minus strand of NC_083227.1, from coordinate 47,639,373 downwards.
ATTACAAGATTGGATAGCAATGCAGCAAAACATATTACACAGAGGAGTAATAGAGTCCTCAGATCCAGTGAAAATCCACTCACTATACTCCAGTCCTGGTATCTATGTATCCAATAAGTATTTGAACACTAATGAACTGAAAGGATATCTTGATATTAGCTCCATATTGTTTTAAATTGTTTTAACTAATGGCTGACCTGTTGATATTGTTTAAATGTACCGGTAATTGTTGGTTGAATTGTTATTTTGATTTTTTTGATTGTGAGCCACCCTGAGCCTGCCTCGGTGGGGAGGGTGGGATATAAACTTAATTCAATAAATTTATGTGCATGGGAGGAGGTGTCTGGCATAGCCTGATCCCCATGTACCTGAAGTTTTTTAATTCAGTGGGGGGGAAAAGAGAACATTTTTAGTTTGGTGTAGTGGTTAAGTGTGCAGACTTTTATTTGGAAGAACTGAGTTTGATTCTCCACTCCTCCACTTGTAGCTGCTGGAATGGCCTTGGATCAGCCATAGCTCTCTTAGGAGTTGTCTTTGAAAGGGCAGCTGCTATAAGAACTCTCTCAGCCCCACCTATCTCATAGGGTGTCTATTGGGGGGGGGGGGAAGTAAAGGAGATTGTGACCACTCTGAGACTCTGAGATTCAGAGTATAGGGCAGAATATAAATCCAATATGATCTTCATCATCTTCTTCTTCTTCTTCCCCCTTACTGGATTTCAGGATTTCTATTTTGGGATGCAAAAACATCCCATATCTAAAGACACTTGATCCACTAAAAGGAAAATAATGCAAACCTCTCCTGTGTTGTATCAGAGACTTTTGGGGTTATAGAGGGGTGAAAGTCTAGCACATTCCCTGATTCCTGAAGGTCTTTCATCCAGTGACTGACACATTTTTAGTCCATTCCCCTCCCTGAGCCAGAGTGAATCATAGAAGCTGCTCTGACTTCTGTGATGTGCTCTGGAGTTTTGGCAGAGCAGAATAGAATCATTCTCCTCACTGCCAAAACTCAGCAGAGCAGAACCCAGCAGTTCCGCCCTTCTATGCCCAGGGTTCCCCGGAACACAGTTTAAAAGCCACCAATTTAGTGGAATAAAGCAGCAGCAACAACACATTCCCTTTTGTTATAGAGTGATTCCAAACCCACAAAACAAATAAAGTAAGCAGAGGGGTGGTGAAAGTGGAGCAGCGAATCTTCCCTGATGTGTCCAGCCCAGCCTAGGCTATAAAGCATTAGAAGAAACTGTTAGAGAAGGGGAAAGGACCACAGGCTACAAAGGCCAATGAAATACCTGTTGGCTGAATGAAAGGGGGTGGGGGAAACCAGATAGCACAGACCTGTGAAACTTGGAAATGTTTTGACTGCTGGGATCAGAATAATCAAAAGACTTTGTTTCATGGTGCATGTACTAGTTACCTGTGAAAACTGGCGCACTTTCTAAAAGATGTTCAAAGGAATATGATGCACCAAATGAGCCTGAGAACAGCCAAGGATCCCAGGATGAGAATAATTACAAGAAAGCCAGTAGCTTAAAGACAAGCAATTAGAACCTGGCATACATCCAGTTGCTATAAAGTTGGGTTATTGTGGGGGCAGGCAATGCACAGCTGTATACTCAAATTTCAGTTAGCTTATCTGAAGAAGCAGATTGCATTGTGGCAATGTGTGATTCTCTAAGCAGAACTAAACAGAAAAATCGTCCTGGCTGAAGAATTCTTAGATCAATTCATATTCTGTGGTTCAGAGCTTAGAAATGAAGTTCAGTGGCATAATTTTCAAGAGGTAACTCTATGCATATGCATGGACTTACGTGTGTCCATGTACTGCTATAAAATATATGTGGGTTCAACTCTAAGTTAAATACTTATTATTCTAGACACTTGCCCTGTTCACTTTCAATATGTGCTTTGGTACCACAAGTTGGACCATTACTAGCTTGTTTAAATTTCTTGTTTTAAATGTTTTACTGTAATAACATACTGTTAATAGAGCCCCATAGTGCAGAGTGGTAAGCTGAGGTACTGCAGTCCAAGCTCTGCTCGCAACCTTTCAATCCCAGCAGAAGCTGGGTTCAGGTAGCCAGCTCAAGGTTGACTCAGCCTTCCATCCTTCCAAGGTAAAATGAGTACCCAGCTTGCTGGGGGTAAAGTGTAGATGACTGGGGAAGGCAATGGCAAACCACCCCGTAAAAAATCTGCCATGGAAATGTCATGATGCGACTGGTGCTTGCACAGGGGACCACCTTTACCTTTAGCAGAGTATTTTATGAGGTACATATGGAGAGTGCATGTGCATACATGGACCAATCTGTCTCATGGTGATGGCAGTTCTGTGTGTATGCACCTAGAATCAGGTTGTCAGCACTATCTTGGGAAACGCTTGGAGATGGTGGAGTTTGGCACGCAGAAGGTCCCAGGTTCAACCCCTAGCATCTCCAGTTAAAAGGACCAGATGGTAGGTGATGTGAAAGATCTCTGCCTGAGACCCTGATGAACTGCTGCCAGTCTGAGTAGATAATACTGACCCGGATGGCTTGGTTCAGTTCAAGACAGCTTCATGCGTCAGATTCTAGCAAGGATGTAAAAACTGTGTAACTGCTCCGCAGAGGGAGGATACATTTGGGAATGTTTTTAATGTGAAATTTTTCATTTGGCTGAAGCACCGATGCAGAATGTCCCTGATGGATGTTACTCAGTGCTTAGATTCAGACCTTACTGTTCTGACAAGTTACCTTGTTTGGCCTTTCTGTTCAGAGGTTCATTTCTAATGAGCTGTGGAGTGCATAAGAGTATGCCCATACAAGCTTTCAAGGTTGTTGTAGAACTGGATAGAAATACTATTATAGTACCAAATTCTTATCTGCATGGCCTACATAGATTATGCAGAACTGGTTATGGGTAAACATGTTCATAAAACAAAAAAATAAAAATAACAAGCACGGTGGTGGGCCCCAGTTGGCACTCTGGAGTGCGCCTACCGCTGCTCCACCCTGCCACCCCCATTTCTGTTCAAGCTCCTCAAGCTGTTCCATTTCTGTTCAAGCTCCTCACCCTGCCACCTCCATTTCTGTTCAGCTCCTCAAGCTGCTAATGCAGGCAGGAGAACAGGAAGAGGCAGCACGATGGTGGGGAGGAGCCAGGAGTGAACAGGAAGAGGCAGGTGCGGTGCTCCCTTCCCGCTGTGCTGCCTTTTGCCACCAGCCAGTTTTATCTGCGCTGGCAGCTCAGCCTCCCCTGTATGCATCTGGGGCTGCCTGCAGGGAGTGGGTGGGGATGGGAAGGGGTGCCTGGCACTCCTGTAGACCAGGTGACCACCCCAGGTATTCCAACCAGATTGGTGTTGCTGCATATGCATATACACTCACCTCTCTTTCTTCTCTTTGTGTGCTGAGAACTTCCCCTCTGGATCAAGCCCCAGTTCACATGAAGCACCTTCATCAACTGAAGGCTATTTGCTCGATATAAACCAGAATTCTCCTCAAGATCTACCAACTGAAATTGTATACAATATTCCAAATGTGGCTGGACTATACAGTGATATTACAATACTGCCTGTGAGTTCCCCTCCCCCCATCCCTTACCTATTAATCCTTATTACAGTTCTTTTTTTTAGCTTTGTGATGCAGTCTTGTGTTTTTTCACCAATATGCAAAATGTAAGTAGGAATTGGCACAATCAAATGCACTGGGGTATAGAATTTCCAGTCTTCATTTGAGAAAGGCTCAAGGGCCTCTATTCCCCTCTTCAGACCTGGAACATTCTGTTGAGGGTAAAAAAATTTAGTGACCGGCTCTGTCAAAATAATGCATATGCATGAGCAGATCTCTGATATACAGCATATGAATTCCCTAAGTAAATAAATACCATGCTGACTACCTGAAATAGTCGTAGTGGCTCTGATGGCACCAGGGCCAAGGAAAAACTCTGTTGAATTAAACCAGTGGTTTATCTGGTCTCACTTTCTGTTGCACTGACACCCATAAAACCTGGGAAAGCTCACAAGCAAGGAATCAAAGGGCACTTTCATACATGCTGAATAACACATTTTTCATTTTCAACCTACTTTTTAGTGCACTTTGCAACTGGATTTCCATGTGTGAAATAGTGGTGGTAATCTCTTGCTCTTTCCTCATGTAATTTTAAATTTACCTGTCTTCTCCTCTGCACTTTGGGCTTCCTCTGCGCTTTGACTTTGTTGACTTACAATTTGGGGTTTTGGTCCCACCTCCTGCTACAGCCATTTTGGGGTTGCACTCACCACCCTATGTCTGAATTTTAAAGATTGTTGACCTCTGATTTAACATATCTAAATCCCATGTATCCCTGCAAAAAAGTCAACAGGAGGGCCAACCAGGGGTAGGAGATATGTTTCTGCAAAACCTGAGGGATCTGAGGATTCCAGACATAGTCAACATACTCAACAAAACTCTGAAAAAGTAAAAAGGTTTGTGTGGCATTTTAGGTTGCTGTAGCAAGCTAAATGTTGAAATGGTGACTAGAGTTGGGTTGATGCAGTATCATGGGAGCATTTAAAAAAATTATGCAGCCTTATGTACTTACTGGAAGTTCTTGCTGAAAGTGAGAAAGGGTAGCATTAGGAATTGCTGGTTTTACCATAGGGGTTTTGGTGGTTCCTAGAGATACCCTTAGAGACGCTAAGTAGATGAGGCTATATTAAAAAAAAAAATCCTCCCACCACTGTTCCAACTATGGCAGTCCTGATGATGAGAGAACATCAGGGTTTTGTGTCTCCCCCCTCCAACAATAAAAGGTAACCATGGGGTGGAGTTGGTGAGCTAACTTGGAGGATGTGAGTGAAAATGAATATGACATGAAGGAGAAAGGAGAGGACATAGGAGAAGGCAGAGGACAGCGGCTGTGAGCAGGAAGGGACATATGAATTTTTGAAAGGAAAAAAGAAAGATGAGCAAGAGAAGATCTGAGGGCTGTGAAGGGTGCATGGAAGAGGAAGAAGGGGAAAACAGAGCAGAGCATCAGAAAGATGGGGATGGAGCTTATGATGTGGAAGTAAGAGTAAGAAGATAACATGGGGAACATGGGTTTCTCTCTCTCCCATTTCCTCATGAATCCCACACTTTCAACAAATATTAGCAATGATAGCTATTTAGAAACTGTGTTCAGATCCGCTGTATTCCTGAAACTGAGATGAACCAAGGCTGTTACATTTGGCACTTCCACACATGCTGAATTATGCACTTTTAATACACTTTCAAGGCAGTTTAGTGATTGTTTGCAAGTGCATTATAATTATAAGCTTACACCATATCCAAGCCGCCAGTTGGTCAGCTAGAAGTTACCATTTCATGGAGTGTATAATACAGTCATACAGCACATGTACATTTTTTTTAGCCTAACACTGTTACATGCTTTTATTAATGAAATGTGTTTTGCTTCTGGATCTTTATACAGCAGTACCGAGAATTACATTCCCTCAAAAACTTGGCTTAGGATCGCTTCCTTAATGCACACACCATAGTTGAAATAATTAGATGCATCCATCTATCCATAGACCCCTCACTGAGCTGGCTTGTAAAAATAGAGCTGCTTGCAGATTAGCATAAATGGCTTACAATGTCTTGTGGGCCCTCCAGACACTGACATGAATAATGTACGAGGATGCCATTGCTTTGCAATGGGTATTAAAAACTTCAGTTGTCATATTGGGTGACTCTCTAAGATAGATGTGTGTGTGTGTGTGTGTGTGTGTGTGTGTGTGTGACAGAGAGAGAGAGACCGAGTTTCGTGATATAGCATCATTACAGTCAGAAAGCATATTATTTTTCCCCCCACTGATAAATAATAATTTATTTCAGAAGCAAACCTACCATATTGAGCTGATTACAGGGCTGTAGCCACGCTTTTATTGACTGTGTCTACATAAGCCAAGGTTAAGTATTACTGTGGAGATTATAATTAAAGCTTTCAAAGTCAACATTGCAAGGGGGGGGAGGTTTGAGGATTTTCCCCTCCCCACAGGCTGTTTGATAGGATTGTCATTTTTGAAAGAAAATACCCTTGAATATCAGTCTGTTCTTTTTTTGGCTTCTGTGAACAGCATGTTACTTTGTTTAAAATTTTGTCTGTAAGAACTCAATGTGAAATGGGAAACAAGTTGCAAAGGCAAGCTCAGGCATGCATAAACAAGATTGCAGTGAGCCCCATGGGAAGGCCTTTATTGGAGGAACTGTTTGAATTTTGTCATATACTACTTGTTACATTCTGCTTAACTTTCTGTGATTAAACTGGATGCAGTCTTCAGATCAGGCAAAATCAACAACTACTTGGCTTTCCAGCTGCCCGCTTATGGTGGGCAACCTTTGGCTATTTTGGATGCTGTCTGCTGACTCTCAGCTGGTCAGCAGGTGGAAAATGGGTTTAGTGATCATTGTCTCCACATGATGATGTCACTTCTGGTTCTAGCATTTGTCCCCAAACTTTGTGGTTTCTATAGTTTTTGGATGAATGCTAGAGTGTCACCCCAGCAGAATGATGGCACTTCTGGGTTGTGCTGGTAGTGACAGTCTTTGGACAGTAGCTATTGTGCACTCCCTGCAGTAAGTACTTGCCTCCCTCTACGCCCATATGCTGCCAATTGCCTGGCAACCATATTGACCATTTGTCCATATGCTTTCTCTATTGTGCCTCTTGCATCTTGTGGAATGACCTGCGGGGGGGGGGGTGTCAGGAGGGCTCCCACATTCCTATCATTTCACAAGCTGTGTAAAACAAAGTTGTTCAGAAGGGCTTTTGTGTAAAGGTAATATGGTTATGCTATAACATTTGCGGGGGGGGAGAACCATGCCACCACTGTATATACTACAGGATGTATTCTCCATTTGCCGCATGTATAATCCTGTTGTCAACGTATTGTTTTCTGCTGATGCAATGCTAATTTTCTGCATTATATCTGCTCTGTGCCATATCTAATGCAGGGGTGACCAACGGTAGCTCTCCAGATGTTTTTTGCCTACAACTCCCATCAGCCCCAGTCAGCATGGCTGATGGCTGGGGCTAATGGACGTTGTAGGCAAAAAACATCTGGAGAGCTACCGTTGGCCACCCCTGAATATAGTATGCTTATTCAGATTTATGTAGCCCTAGTGCTTGTTGCGTTTCTCTTCATGTTATCAACTTGCACCATGTAAACCAATTTGAGTCTCTGTGAGAAAGGTGAACTATAAATGTAGTAAATAAAGAGCATAAGTAAATAAGAAACTGAACTGATTTACATCAAGTACAAGATGACAGTTGCTTGTGAAACTGAATGCCCTTCTCTGCTGTCCCATGACAGGAATCCATTCTTCTGTGGGGCAGCAGAAACTGCCTCTCTTAAAGGACAAGTTACTTCAAAACACTACTCACAATGACTAGTAAAGAACAAAGTGATAATCAAACACTCCTCTAGTCAAACTGCAGCTTGATCAAACATTATGAGCAGCAACCTTGAACATTTACAATGTTCACTTTTTATCAACAGCTCAAAAGTATTCTGATTTGTGCTGCAACTTTTCTCCAGCTAGCCACTTGACAGGAAAAACCCTCCCCCCAAATGTTTATTTTTATTTTATTTTATTTTATTAGATATATATCCCACCCTCTCCATAACGGGCTCAGGGCAGCTAACAGCCTGCTAGGATAGTGTGTGTGGGAAAATAGTGTGGCTTATATTCAAGCTTTGCTAGTTTTCCCTGCCTGACTTTCAAAACCAACTGTGTTTATCAAGTGGATTGCAAATACTTGGTACATTTTTTTATACTGCTGCTTGGGAACTGGAGTGTGATCTGTGTTCTGGGCATGCACCCACATGGTAAATATCACCAAGTAATAGATGCCACTGTTTGCGCAGGCAGAAAAGTAGCAGGTATACCTGAAATGCAGCTGATAAAAATGGATGACTGTTTCATGATGATCCTGGGGTATACGCAATCTAAGGAAGCCAGAACAGCAGCAACGTGCTAAATGCTGTCAACTGCACAGATGCCAAAGCTCTTCAAATACCACTCATTTAAACAAATCACCAATCTGTTTGTATAAAGTGCTTGATTTAAATGAAATTGTGAACAGGCTAGGTATGATTTGTGACCATGTTCTTTGTGAAAATCAAAGCATCAATATAAGATGATTAGACCTGAGGCAGGTTTTGTTGCTCTTCATGGGAAGGAGATGGTGGCAGCTACAACTATAGCCAGCTTCAAGAGGGAATGGATAAGCATATGGAGCAGAGGTCCATAAGTGGCTATTAGCCAGAGCTTATTGTTGGAACTCTCTGTCTGGGGCAGTGATGCTCTGTATTCTGGTGCTTGGGGGGGGAGGGGCACAGTGGAAGGGCTTCAAGCTCAACTGATTTATGTAGCCCTAGTGCTTGTTGGCACTTGGGAGTTTTTTTGGCCACTGTATGAAATGGAGTGTTGGACGGGATGGGCCATTGACCTGATCCAACATGCCTTCTCTTATGTTCTTAAGTATAGGAGTCACATGTGTTTTAAGAGAATTGCATGTCCTAAAAGAACAAATTTTGTTCTACTGCTTCCAGGGCTGGCCCTAAACTGTCTGGCACCCTAGGCAAGGCTAACTTCTGTCACACACCCCCTTGCACTGATAACATCACCAGGTCACATGGGGGCACCCAATTCAGTGCCACCAGAAGGTGTCTGTTGTGGGGAGAGGAAGGGAAAGGAGATTGCAAGCTGTTCTGAGACTCCTTCAAGTTGTGAAGAGCAGGGTATAAATCCAATATCTTCTTCCTGCTCATCGCTACCCTCCTACTGTTGCCCTCTCCTCATTGACCTTATTATCTCTGCTTTTTATAACCCACATTGCTGCTTTCTCCTCTTGGCCTCTCCTCATTTTTAAAATTAAAAAATAACCATTGTGTTTATGTTATCAAAATATTTATACCCTGCCTTTCCCATAGCTTAAGGCAGTTTACAGATTTCAGTACAAAACCCAAAATAAAACAACCTCCCTTTTAACCTCCATCCTTTTAAAAACTGCCTGCATCCTGCACTCTATTAGAAGCCCAGGCAAATAGCCTGGCAGCATTCTTGAACATATGTACAGATGGCGCCTCCATCACCATCTTGGGGAGCCCATTCCATAGGTTGGGAGCTATGATGGAAAAGGCATGGGCTCTAGCTGATGCCAGATGGGTTGAACTGAGTGGGAAAGAAACAACTAATAGGTGATGACCTAAAGACAGCAGCTGGTTCATGGAAAGTTCACTGAGTTGGAAAGTTCCTGGAGATTTGGAGGTGGAGCCTTGGGAGGGGAGGGTTTGGGGAGGGGAGGGACCTCAGTGGGATATACTGTCCTAGAGTTCACTTTTCATGGCACACATTTGATCAGGGAACTGATCTCTGTCATCTGGAGAGCAATTAGAATTTGGGTAGATCTCCAGGCTCCACCTGGAGGTTGGCAACAGCATAATGACATATGGGAAGCGATGGTTCTTTAGCTACACAGGCCATGGACCATAAAGGCCTTTTGAAGACTTTACCAGCACCTTGGATTGAACTAGGAAACAAACCTGAAGCCTATGTAGCCGCTTTACAGTAGGCAAGATAAGGTTCCTGCTGGCTAGCCCTTGTCAGTAATCAAACTGCCACATTGAAATGGATAAAATTCTGTGTCCTGTTGACTGTTGTTCTTGATAAGAAAACAGAAGTACAAGTGAGTTCTAGAAATGATGCAAAATGAGAGACTATCTTAAATGCATACTGTATTTTTAAGAGATTCTGTTTGCCTCTTTATCTTTCAATGAGGCAGTTTGTTTTTAGTGTTAGGGTAGATGAGATTGCCTTTGTGAGGTACATCTCGGTTTCTTTCTAGCAAATTGCTAGTCGCAAAGTTTAGCTCCCAATACAGTTTTGCATATAAACCTCACTGGTGTTCTAAAACAACTGCAATAATACAGGATGTAGTTGGCAGGTTGTATAATTAGGTTTCTATTGAGCTTCAAGTGAGACCAAAAGAAAAACACACCAGTATTTTGTAATTGTTTCTTGTAGGAGACAAACCCCCTTGAACTTTATTTGCACTTTATATCATTGAGGAGCACTTTAAATTCCTGCCATTGGAAAGAACAGGTCCTGTTTCAAGGTGCCTTATGTGAATGTGATTTGCTAAGATGATGTGCACATAAATGTCACCTTTTAAAGGTCATTGCATAATTTTATGTTTAGCCAAAGCAGATCAGCAAACAATTGTGGAAAATGAAAGCCAGGTTCATCTCATGCTCTGACACCTCAGGTTTATCCCCCAGAGTTTACATGTCTGTATGTTTCTGTGCTACCCTAACCTAGCTAGCCCTGATCTTGTCAGATCTTGGAAGCTAAGCAGGGTCAGCCCTAGTTATTACTTGGATGATAGACCACCAAGGAAGTCCAGAGGGAGGCAAGGGCAAACCACCTCTGACTGTCTCTTACCTTGAAATCCCTGTGGGGTCTCCATAAATTGGCCACAATTCAATAGCAAGGGGGGGGGGAGGGTGAAATTCTGCACACACAGTAGAGTCAGTCTGAGGTCTGGTACAGTGGTATAAGTCAGTATTGCTGAAGCATAATGACACACTGAAATTAAGGAGAAGTCCCTGAGTTGAAAATTATAATATTTTACTGCATTTTGATCCCACCTTCCCTCCAAGGAGGTCAGGGCAGCAAACATTCAGAGCCTTCCGGCATTTCCTCTTCACAACAAGCCTACAAATTAGATTAGGTGGAGGGAGAAGACGATTAGCACCAGATCACCCAATGAACTTCATGGTTGACTGAGTAGCTGAATTTGGTTGTCCTGTATGTTAGGATATTACAAGTGACCAAACAATACAAAACAAGCAAACCAAAATTAAAATGAAGGCTATGTACATCTGTTTCTGCTGGCCCAAAGAGTTTACTATGTAAAAGTTCAGATTCTGCTCTGTTCCCTTAATTATACTTGAGTCCTGTACAGGTGATCAGTTGCTTACTCATCATCAGGAAGGGAGAGCAGGCAGCAGCACACTAGCCGTGCCTGCTTCAACTGCAAGACTCAGTGGAAAAAATGCTTGTGTTGAGGTCCCTCCCTGTGACCAGCAGTTCTGCTCTCAAAACACTGCTGTGCTGATCATGGAAGGCGTTCATGCTCCTGGACATTTCTTTTGCATGTTTGCTCTATGCTGATGGGTTGGCAATCATGTGGGGACAGGGCAAGCACACTCATGCTTTTTCTCCCTTGGCATGTGGTGAGTCAACATGAGGATGGATCACCTGCACATGTTCGAGGAAATTGCAGCTGCCATGGCTGAAAGCTCATCTCTAGTCCAAACTAAGGATGGGCATGAACCAAGCCACGAATCATGATTTGTGCTGAAAATGGTCAATTTATGGTTCATTCCAAACTGGTTCATCTGATCCCGCCATACCCAAACTTGAAAACGAACCAGCCTTTTGAGGGGGACATGCTGTTTGGTTTGTGTTTGGTTCATTTTTTCCAGACAGCCTGGCATGATTCCCCAGCCCCCTGCACTTCTAGTCAGTTTCCAGTGAAACTGACTAGAAGCGGCAGCTCTGCTCACCCCAGCCCCCTGTGCTTCTGGTCAGTTTCCAGTGAAACTGACTAGATGGGGGGTTTTGCTTTGGGGGGCTGTAGCTTGGTCCCCCAAAATCCAATTCACACCAAACTTGAAGAGCAGAAAGAGTAGAGTCCGTTGAAGAATTTGCCACAAGTTTGGCATCTCTAGTCCACTTGGGGACCATTCTATGTTTTTCCAAACTGAACAAACCAGTGAACCCAAAGTTGTTTGGGAAACTGTGGGCAGGGAGAGAACTGAACCTAACCACTGAATTGGGCAGTCCAACAAACCACAGAATGAAATGAACCACCTTATTTGTGTTCCATGCTCATCCCTAGTCCAAGCTATGAGATGTTAAGGAGACATGAACAGGGTTAGGGAATGATTAGAAAGGTGAGTTTCTATCATTTGGATAGAAGCAGGAGTTCATGGTGAAGTCCAACATAATAAGGAAAGTCCAGGAAACTCCTGTTGTATTGTGTACAAATATTGCTCTTCCTTTCTTCTTTCTCCTTAGTGTTCTTATTAATATAACAGTACAAGCAAGGAGCTTGCAAGCACTTGTAGGGACACTTCATTTTCCATATATCCCCCTTTGCACATTATGTCTTCTTTCCCTCCTCCTTGCAGCCCTCGTCTCCTCTTTCCCCTTTCTTGCTTCCTTCTTCCCACCATTTTCCCCTTAGCTTTTTTTATTATTTTAAATTAATTTATACCATGTCTTGCATGCCAAAACTGCATCCATCATTCTCTTCTCCATTTTATCCTCACAACACCCCTGTGTGATAAGTTCAACTAAGGGTGAGTGACCACAAGTCACTCATTCATGGCAGAGTGGGGATTTGATCTTGGGTACCCAAAACTTCTACCACAACACTATAATGGCTTCACTGTGATTGCTGCTTTCAAATAGATGGTCAATGCTGGGCATGGGTGCAAGTTGTGTGGAAGTGAGTCAACTGGTGGTTGCTGCCAGGTCTGGCCCCAGTGAGCCCTCCCACTCAGGCAAAGAGGATGGCCTGCGTGGCTAAAAAAAGCCCTGCCCCCTCCCTCTGCCTTTTACTGATAGGAACCAAGGCTTGAAGGCTGGGGATGCAGTTTCCTAGCAATGACCTCAGTAGCCATTGAGATCTCAGAGGGTATCCATTTCTTAAGCTACAAGTGCTGCTTCTAGGATTGGGGGGAGTTAACCCCAATGTATTTTTTCAGCAGTCATATTTTTCTGTGCACCAACTTCAAATGCATTTTCCAAACCACCAGCTGGCATGGCTTGGAGAAAAGATTTAAAAAGATAAATGCTTTCTCCAAGTCAGCTGACAGGGCAGTGGAGGTTTCAAGAGTGACACAGTATGTGTGAACGATCCACATGTGGCTCCTGAGCCAGTTTGGCCACCACCCCTGGTATGTTAGCTGTATGATGCCCCCTTTGTTAGTTGCATGATGCCCCCTCCCGGTACATCTGCAACCTTTTTCAGCATCATTCTCCTGTGTCATCTTTCATAGCAAAACACACAGGAGAGACAACTTCCATAATGCACTCTATAATGAATTAACCCAAACAAAGGAACTGCTCCCCTTTTCAGACCCCTTCTCAACCCCACTGTCCCCAGGCTCTACTCCCTCCAAATTTCCAGGAATTTCACAACCCAGAGCTGGCAACCATGTCCAAAGTCCAAGCAGCAACATCAGTGTTCTTCCATGGTGGAGCTGAGCACTGTCAAAGCCAGCGGTTGCAAAAGATATTTGATTGGCTATTTAACACACACAATCAGTTTCTCCTTCTCTGCTCTCTCAAGGAACAGCAGCAAGTATATTTTGTATTAGGCTTCCCTCAGTGCCACATAAGGGTGGCATTAGAGATGTTTACACTGATATTGTACATGCACACACGCACAAGAGTAGGTATCTGTTCAGCTTGAAACCAGAGTTTAGTTTTATCAAAATCAATTGGACTTTTATGTACTTTTAAATACACACGTGTTTCTGGAAAAATGGGAGGTGCACTGATGAATCATGTGGCCCAATGGTGTTTAGGCTGGTCTTTAACTGTGGTCACTAAGGGACACCACAAAACATGCATGGTTGATTGCCAGTATGGCCCTAATACAATCATAACCCATAGAAGTGAGTGAAGAAAACCAGCACTTTCCTTGCAGTATCAAAAGTCCCTGGTTACCTCATTTGAGGAGCCATTGGATATTCCAGATAAGAATGGTAGACTAAGGACTCTCAAGTTCAGCTCCTTGTTGGAAATGTGTGTGGTTTACTTTCTTACTTCCAATTCTATAGGCTCCCTTGACAATCCATTCTACTACCCTGCTATATTTTTTAATAAAAAGCTTTCCCTTGCATTTGACCCAAATCTACCTTTCTGTAACTTAAACCCATTTTTTTAACTGATGTCTCCTAAGTGAGAAGACAGAATAATTGATCTCAGTTCCCTTTATAACATACAGCTCTCATGTCTGGTCTTGTGGGGGTTGGGTTCACAGTCTAGCCAGAGATCCAATTGCCTTAACTTTTGAGCTCATAAATTCCACAAGAACTCTTCTATAAATTATTAGTTTGAAAACTCTTTTTTATCAGTATACTCTGGTTCAGACTCAGGTTTTTTAAAAAAAAAACAGGAAAAGGGGTAGAGAGTGAACAGGAAGCTTAATATGTGAATAAAAACAGAATCATCTACTGTACCAAAGCAACAAGAATAGAATTACTGCTGCTGTATGGAGCAGCCTGATATACTTCAATAAGGGCTTTGTACATCTTCATTTGTCATCATTTATAGACAGTTCTGTGAAAATAATGCTTTTTTCAAGTTGCATTGAAGAATTTGCTTTCATGCTTCCTCACTCATGGAAATTAAAATGTTGGTTTACTTAGATATTTTGAGGGTATGCTAGCATTTTTCTTCATATAAGGTTAATTGACAAAAACGTGGATAGATTAAAAAGAAGAAATCTAAAAGAAATGTTGTCAGGACTAATTGGAGAAGTTTTCAGGACAAATGCAGTACTGTAGCCATTTCTATGTGTGACTGAACAACAACAACAAAAGAGATCATAGAGTCTCAGCCTAGAATGCCTTTTGTATGACTTCTTGAATTAAATGCCAACAGAGTAATGACTATTTGAAGTTAAGTTATTTCTCTTAGTGTAGTGGAAGCGGTCAGTTCAAATCTTGTAAATACACCTAAGAAAAATAGATGGGGAAGTTGTAATGAGCTAGGTGGTTGTCGGGATGTGATCAACTCTGTATTGAAAGTCACTGTATTGCAGATGTTCTGGAAGGATGGATGAAGCATCTCTTGAAAACTTTAAGGCTTCTATCAATCCTGGCATCTGCCTCTCCTTCTATATGAGCCCCCATTGCCTGGATTCCTTTTTCTGGAATTTTCAGCTTACCCCTTTGACCTACACTCCTCTTTTACACACATTTTGTGTGTAAAAGCTTGCTATGAAAGGCCTGGTCCTGTGAACATTAAGGCCTCCTTGGACAAGATTCCTCTGTATGTAACAGTGGCAAAACAGTGGTATATAACAGTGGCAAATCCATTATTATCTTAATGCTTAAGTATGGGAGAAAGCCTAAATGTGAAGGTTGTGTGGGCGGGTTATCTGCTAAATTTTATGTGATTTGGGAAGCAGACATGGGTGCATACCAGGAAAGTTGGTGGAAACTGTTATTAAAGAGAGAATTAAAGAGAAGCACATTGATGAACAAAAGTTATTGAGGAAGACTCAGCATGGGTTCTGTAAGGGAAGATCTTGTCTCACTAACCAGTTAGAGTTCTTTGAGGGGATAAACAAACATGTGGATAAAGGGTACCCAATAGATGTTGTTTACCTTGACCTCCAGAAAGCTTTTGATAAAGTTCCTCATCAAAGGCTGCTTAGTAAGCTCAAAAGTCATGGGGTAAAAGGACAAGTCCTCTTGTGGATCAAAAACTGGCTAATTAATAGGAAACAGAGTGAGTATAAATGGACAATTTTCTCTGTGGAGGGTGGTAAGCAGTGGGGTACTGCAGGGCTTAGTACTGGGTCCGATGCTTTTTAACTTGCCAATTAATGATTTGGAGATGAGAGTAAGCAGTGAAGTGGCTAAGTTTGCAGATGACACTAAATTGTTCAGGGTGGTGAGAACCAGAGAGGATTGTGAGGTGCTCTAAAGGGATCTGTCGAGGCTGGGCGAGTGGGCATCAACATGGCCAAATACAAAGTAATGCACATTGGGGCCAAAAATCCTACCTATAAATACACGTTGATGGGGTGTGAACTGGCGGAGATTGACCAAGAGAGAGATCGTGGGGTCGTGGTGGATAACTCACTGAAAATGTCAAGACAGTGTGCGACTGCAATAAAAAAGGCCAATCCTATGCTGGAAATTATTAGGAAGGGAATTGAAAACAAATCAGCCAGTATCATAATGCCCCTGTATAAATCGATGGTGTGGCCTCATTTGGAATACTGTGTACACTTCTGGTAACCGCACCATGAAAAAGATATAGTTTTGGAAAAAGTGCAGAAAAGGGCAACTAGAATGATTAAAGGGTTGGAACACTTTCCCTGTGAAGTAAGGTTAAAATGCTTGGGACTCTTTAGCTTGGAGAAACGTTGACTGAAGTGTGACATGATAGAGGTTTACAAGATTATGCATGGGATGGAGAAGGTAGAGAAAGAAGTACTTTTCTCCCTTTCTCATAATACCAGAACTCATGGACATTCAGTGAAATTACTGAACAGTTGGATTAGAAGATAAAAGTAAGTACTTCTTCACCCAACTGTGCATTAATACATGAATTCACTGCTACAGGAGGAGATGTTGTCTGCAAGCATAGACAGCTTCAAGAGGGGATTAGATAAACATATGAAGCAGAGGTCCATCAGTGGCTATTAACCACAGCATATTGTTGGAACTCTCTGTCTGGGGTAGTGATGCTCTGTATTATTGGTGCTTGGAGGGGCAACAGTGGGAGGGCTTCTAGTATCTTGGCCCCACAGATGGACCTCCTGATGGCCCATTGGCCTGATCCAACATGGCTTCTTTTATGTTCTTATGTTCTTACTCTCCCCTCTGCCCTTACCATGCTAAACCAAATAGCTTCATGGGAGTTACATATGTGTTGGGGGGACTAACTCTGGTTCATATGTGCACCTGCATTTGTAACCTTTTTTATTAGGTTTAAATGAGGGTTCTGTTGGGACATTTGATTAATATAACAGAGTTTGCCCAGTCTCAAAAGCATAATACTGAGTGCAATAAAGAAATCTTTCAAGAAATATATTGCAAAAAAGGTAAACTTACATTTATTGAAGTAGATCCAGTTCACATTCAGATTGCAGTTGAAAGGAAGGGTGGGAGGGAGAGGGGGGAGAGAGAGAGAGGCCTAATGTAAAGAGTACTTCCCCTATCACAAATTGCCAGCTTGTCTGGCATCATGTGTGTGGGAGTAGGAGGGCATTAAATCTACAGGAGGGCTCCAGAGAGACATGTGTTTCCATGGAAGGCCATGTAGAACAGAGTGAGAAGACAAAGGGAGAGATGAGAGGTCAGAGGGCAGCTCCCAGGTGAAGACAAAGAGAGGCAACCCATTCAAGGAGATAATACCAATTCACAAAGTGATGTGGCACCCCACAGTATTCAGGCACTCCAGTGGATTCTTCATGTATATGAGAAAGGTTAGGGGAGGAGTGAAGTCAGGGCTTTTTTTTAGCAGGAATGCACAGGTACACAGTTCCAGCTGGCTTGGCAAGGGCTCTGGTTCAAAAAAAAGGTCTCTGGCAGAGGGAAAGCACTAGACAGCCACGTGCTCCTAGACCATATGTTCCATCCTCTCTGCCACCTCCAGCCTCCAGTGGGCTTGCAAAGAGAGCGAGAGATGTGGAGCCACCCATGAACACCCCCTCCTGGGAGAAGCTGGGCCTTTGCAATGGCAGCCAAGAATATTTTTGTTTTTACATTGCTTTTGCTGCAGACAACACTTCTGCTATTGTTTTGTTTTGTTTTTTGGTAATACTTCCCCCAGTGTCTTAAATGTACAAGATCTTTCTGCAACCTTGGGTGTCCTCCCAAGTTTGCAGAAATATTTCTCATCATTTTATATGATAATGATAATGGGTTTATATTCCGCCCTCCACTCCAAAGAGTCTCAGAGCGGCTCACAATCTCCTTTACCTTCCTCCCCCACAACAGACACCCTGTGAGGTGGGTGGGGCTGGAGAGGGCTCTCACAGCAGCTGCCCTTTCAAGGACAACCTCTGCCAGAGCTATGGCTGACCCAAGGCCATCTCAGCAGGTGCAAGTGGAGGAGTGGGGAATCAAACCTGGTTCTCTCAGATAAGAGTCCGCACACTTAACCACTACACCAAACGGGCTCTCCTAACACCAAACTGGCCATGTTCTGTGAATTTATCAATCTGCATCTAGGGCCATATTCAGAATTACATATCCTATTTGTTTCATCTTGGCAAATCCAAGCTCCCTCATTGGCTGGGACTGTGATGCATCAACCTTTGGCCTGTCAAACCATCAATTAGCTGCTCTTGGATCACATTAGCTGATTATGCTCTCCCCCACCCACTGCTGGCCCCAGGACAGATGAGGATTGGCCCTCTGGGGAAACTGCTAGGCAGTGGCTGCTGCTAGGCAACTAGCCTTAATTCTCTCAGTAAAAAGCAACCAAGCTTGGTTCTCTCAGAAAAATGCAGAGGGGGAGGCCCTTTCAAGTACTACTTTGGCCTTTGAGGGAGAATTCATGGGTTGACTCTGCTCCTCTCTCCTGCTGGTTGAGGGACAGAGGAGGAGGGAAACAGCCATGGAGAAAGCCTTCTTATGATTGGCTGAGGGAGGGAGAGAGCGAGGAGGGAAGGCTTTCTCTCGATTGGCTGAGGACATTCCTCCCTATTCTTCTCTGGAAGGGAAACAGACAGAGACGGGGGGGGGGGGGATGATATCCTGTACCATCAGACCAGATACCGAGAGAGGACATAGGGAGGGAAAGCAAGAGACAGATTGAAGTCCTGTGCTTAAGACCAAAAACATTATCAGAGAGGGAGTGTTGGTCTGAAAGTTATCACTAAAGGCCTCTGAGGAAGAACTAATTGGGGCCAGTCTTGACTACGCCTTCCAGTTCCAGGTTGGTGGGAAATTCCTAGAGATTCTGAGGTGGAGTTTGAGGAGGGCATAGGAGTTAGGGTCCACCAGATCTAGGTTCTTGCTGTGGAAGCTGACTGGGTGATTTCAGAGCAGTCACAGACTCCAGCCTAACCTGCCTCACAGGGTTGTTGTTCAGATCAAAGTGGAGAGAGGAGAATGATGTAAGCTCACAATAATATTTGGGAGCAAATATCTTACAGACAATAGCAAGGAGGCAGTCAGCAACATACAGCAGGATTTGAAAAACCAAAAAATGTCAGTGATTGATCAAGACTTCCACTTGGAAGATGACACAACAGAAACACCAGCAGAGGACATAGATCAGGAATCTTCTTTGTAAAATTAATACCACAAGAAGACATTGAGAAAGATATACTCAACAGTGATTTACAACCCAACATCTTCTATAGCCTAGAACTTAAGAAAATCTTGTTAAGATACATTTGAACACTGCCATTATGGACTGGAATTATGCTGCAAGCCAAACAGTGGGTTATGGACCAAAAGCATCCTATAGAAAATTGCACAATTCATATCTGCCTTAGTCTTCAGTCAACGACCAATCACATACAAAAGCTGTCCAGGGTAACACCTCTGAGATTAGTTTACCCCTGTTTGCTAGCAATAGGGCAATCAACAGGCAGCTTTTATTACCTCCATTTAAACTAAGAAAGCCAGAGTGACACCCAGATTTATGGTACTTCACACCTATGACGTCTGCTTTCTATCACAAACAAATGCAGACCCCAATTTGTGATTCTTTTAATCTGCTAAAAACATTCCCATGATTCTACATACCAACTCACTGCCCACTTTATATTTAAAGATGACTTGTCATTCCAGTTTTTTCCTATGAAGTCTGCTCAGAGCATACAAAAGCTTACATTCTGAATAAAACTTAGTTGGTCTTAAAGGTGTACTTGTCTACTGCTTTGTTCTATTGCTTCATACCAACGCGGCTGCCCACTTGGATCCACCTTTTATTGTTGTCCCACGCAAATGTTATCCAGACCAACTGCTCTTTCGATTTGTTAATTTCATTATTTTGCAGTCAAAATAATGGCAAACTAGAATGATGTTTGGGACTTGGGTGTGGTACGTTAGCATCGAAGGTGAGGTAAGAATTCATTGAGCCCTGATGGGTAAGAATCCATTGTGAACTTGAGAATGAATTCAAATTTAGAGATCTCAGTTTGCTACCATGAATTGAAGCTTGTATGATGGTCAATCCCTATTAATTGTTTTGGGGTACAGCATGGCCCCAGTGTCTGCCTCTTTGAGTGTCCTGGGGGCACCTTGCTCTGGAGCGGCTGGCACGAGAACCACTCATTGGACCATGAAGCAGCACATGTCTTCTAAAAGGGCAGAGTCCCCTGAATGTGGGGGTGCATGGCATGTGGTGGTCCATATTGCTTTTTGGGATGTAGAGGGCAATCAATCAAAATAGTTCCTTATTCAAATCTCCTATGAAATACAGGCTTCTAGGTGGCACTCCAAATAGAAGCTTGTGCTTCCAGAACCAGTGTTTGGACTGGGCATGTCTTCTTGCAGGGGACAGTGTACTGAGCGTGGGGATGTGTCACTTGGGTCAAGTTGTTCTTTAATGTAAAAAACCACCCCTCTTTTCTTTTGCTCTGCTAGTGAAAAAAATTCCAACCCCAAATTTCTATTCCACAAAAATTTACTGTCCTTGCGTTGTATATGAACTTCCTGTAAACAAATTATATTACATTTTTGCTTTTTAATCCAATGAAATGTTCTCCTTCTTTTCTGTGGTGAATTTAGTCCATTTATATTCCAAGATAGTAATTTGTACTCCATTATGATGTTGGTTCTTTATTTTCTTCAAAAAAGCTATGCATCTCTTGTTCGCTTCTTATTGTAATCCTTTTGCCATTTTGTTCAAATCCAAGACCCTCTGGTATTATCCATCTATATCTTGTGCCCTCTGCACGCAACTGATCGGTTAGCTTCTTGTACTTTTTCCTATCGCTGATCACTTCTCTTGGTAGCTCTTTCATTATTTTAACTCTGCTCCCTTCTATTGCCCAGGCTTTTTGGTACCCTTTCCTCAAAATTTTCTCTGCCACTTCTTTTGATCTTAATCTTATGACGATGTCTCTTGGCAGACCTTTATTTTTCGCATAAACTGAGTTGACTCTGTAGGCACCCTCCAACATACTCTTAAATCTGTCAGGGTCTTCTTCTATGTACTCAGTGATGATATCCACCATATAGCCTTTTAAGTCTGTGTCTTCTTTTTCAGGTACCCCTCTTAGACGCACTTGTGACTCCAGCAACTTACAGTCGTGTATTATGACCTTTTCTTGAATTTTTAGCAAGGCAGAGGCCTGTGTATCCACTTTCATCTCTACCTCTTTCACTTTATTTTGAGTCTCTTCCTTAAAATTCTCTATCTCCTTCTTAAGGTCTCCAACTTCTTTTTTAATATCTTTTTTTATTGCCAAATGCAATTTGTCCATAGCTTTTAACATTTTTGCCTCCAGAGCGTCAAATTGAGCCTGCATCTTGTCAAATGATTGGGCTCTTGCACGTGTTGTTCTTTCTACTGACATATAAAAAATCACCAAACCTTAAAAAAATCCCCACATAAAATTTAGCATCCAATCCAATAGCTTAGAGCCAGTTCTTTCAGATGAGACTAGTTTCGTTTTTCTCCCTTCTTCCTGAGCAAAGATATTGAATTTTAACAATTTTGACAGTTTTTCTCCCTTTTAAAATGGCAATCGTTATTTCTCTATGGTACAGTTCCAGCCTAGAGAGGTCTCTCTTCGTCTTTCTTGATCTGAGTCTTGGACTCAATTCCTTCCTAGTTCAAAGGTCGGATGTCACAGCTCTTGTTGTCCTTATAGGCTCTGATTTATTGTCCAGCCCCTTTTAGTTTCACTTCCTGTCACAGCTTAGACTGATCTCGTGTCTAATCTCGCAGTTTTTTGAGCTGCATGAAGAAACCGCAACCACAAAAATTCACAACAATATGTCCTTTCTCCAAAATATCTTTGAAGGCAATTGTTTTTACGGCGTTCAGTTTTCCCAAGCTGAATTCTTTTCCTGCTGTGCCCCCACTCAGCTCAGTTCATTCTAGGTTCTGCAGTTTATGGGCATATATACACGGCAACTCTCTTTTCTTTCTTCTGCGTCACCAGCCTCCCATTGCCAACTTTCACTCTTATCTTGAAAGGTTTTTTTTTTTTTTTTTTTGCTGTTGTTCACATCCAAAGCCACAGAGCTCAGCTTAACAAGGTAAAAGTTTTTTTTCCATTCAATTATGCTTTGCCTTCGTCTGTTATTAATCCACTCAGTGTTTAAACTATATTCAAAGTCTCTCAGAGTGAAGATAAGAATGATGAGTCTACCTTTTAGATGTTCTCAACTCCCCCGGCTGCTATTTTCTTGCAATTAAAATCAGTCCTTCTAGCGTGCTTGGATTCCGACAGCCTTAAGTGACCGAAGTCACTTTAGAGTCACTGCAGACGATGGTTGACATTCCATTGCCGGACATCAAGAAATGAAGGAGTCAGCTCCCTGACTGCTCCAGTTCGATATCAACAGCATTAAAGGAAGATAAGTCGTCTTGGGTTAACCCTTGCCTAGGGTTAATGAGCATAGACCTTGTCAGGGGTCTTTAATACCCTGAACAGTGACAATAAAATCCCCCTCTGTTAGGGAGCTGCAGACTGTCTTCCAGCCAAACAGGAAGTCCGGGGATGTGTCACTTGGGATGGTCCAAACATTGTTTTGGGGTACAGCCTGGCCCCAGTGTCTGCCTCTTTGAGTGTCTTGGGGGCACCTTGCTCTGGAGCAACTGGCATGAGAACCGCTCATTGGACCATGAGGCAGCACATGTCTTCCAGAAGGGCAGAGTCCCCTGAACGTGGGGGTGTATGGCATGTGGTGGTACATATTGCTTTTTGGGGTTTAGAGGGCAATCAATCAAAATAGTTCCTTATTCAAATCTCCTTTGAAATACAGACTTCTAGGTGGCACTCCAAATAGAAGCTTGTGGTGCCAGAACCAGTGTTTGGACCATTCAGTACTGCATTTCTTCTTGCAGGGGACAGTGTCCTGAGCATGGGGATGTGTTACTTGGGGTGGTCCAAATATTGTTTTGGGGTACAGCCTGTTCCCAGTGTCTGTCTGTTTAAGTGTTCTGTGGGCACTTTGTTTTGGAGCAGCTGGAACAAGAACTGCTCATTGGACCATGAGGTAACACATGTCTTCTCGAAGGGCAGAGTCCCCTGAACAAGGGGGTGTATGATATATGGGGGTCCTGGCCTTATTTTGGCGTTCAGAGCTTTCAAACTCTGTTCAGTGTTTTTGGTTGAATTCACGAATAAGGAATGAATAAGGAATGAATAAAGAACTGCAAAAAAGAAACCAACTTCAGCCTCCCTGTTTAGAGTAGGGATTTCAACACAGAGGAAGGCTTGATTGATAGAGAGGGAGAAGGAAAGCATAATAGGAATGCTCCCGGCTTTTGGTAGATTGTTTCATAGCATCCCCAGTCTGCTGAAATCCTAAACACTGTTTAAGTGAAATCAAGTTCGATCAGAGATGCTGATGCTACTTGCCTGCGCAAGTACTCTCTCTCTGTGCTGTGGCTCGACTGATAAGTAGCAATGCCTCTCATTAGCCTTTTCCTCTCCTCTCCTGCTGAAGTAACATTGATTAAGGCTAGACATTACATTTAGGATATGCACACAGAAAATTACTCCCCCCCTCCACTCCATATTCCCCTGGATGCCTACGGGCAAAAACAGCATTTTGTATTTTTCAGCCTGATTACCTCTCTGCCGTCTGTGTCAGATAAACTGCGGTGGGAAAGCTGCTACATTGTAAAAAGGAACAGGGACGATTTTTAAAAGTGATACAAATTAAAGCAAACACACAGGAGAGAGACTATCTCTGAATAAGAATGTCTGTCGTTGGAACTGGGCTCTGTGTTGTAACTGAATGTTGTCGGCTGCCAGCCGTTGATTTTTATTGCTGCTTATTACCACAATTTCCTTGTTTCTGCTCATAGATCTCTGTTCTGCTCCCTTCTTTGCTCTGGGTTTATGTCTTTATTTTTGCCTACAGCGCCCTGCTCTGCATTTCATTGTGTTTCTATCTTCTTTTTAGTATTGTGGTGGCCTTTTCTGTTTCTCTGGAGTCTTCATTGAGGTTGCAGCTCATGCCCACTCCTAAAGCTATTTACTGAGCTCCATCAAATATCTTCCACTTTTGATTTTCAAGTAGCAATTAGCAGTTTCATTGGGGCACAATTTCCCTCCCCCAGTCATTCAAGGATCATGTGGGGAACAAAATGTTATGATGCTCACCTCATATCACTGCTAAGAGATTATGTCACTGAGTAGAGTGGGTTCCATGTTTTGGTAGGCCCTGGGCAAGAGAGTGCCTGGAGGCCCCCTCTCCCCCCTGTGCCCCCCACTCACACCTGTCCTTGGCCCACCTGTTTGTGCATTTTCTAGTCCTCCCAGTGCTCATATACTCTTCCCCAACTGTACTGGGCAAAATGTGCAACTGGAAACACAGCTGCTAGGAGTTGCACTGCCATTCATCTACCACACATATTCCCCCAAGCAGTACTGGACCAACACCTGCAGATGGAGGTGTGAGGGCTACAAGCAAGCAGATGGGCAGCAGGGGGGGCAAGTGGGAAGGGAGAGGTAGCAGTGTGCCCTGCCCCCAGAAGACCCAGGCCTCAGCAGCAATTTCACCCTGGGGCATGCAGCCCTGTCACTGAGGGCAAGTGAAGAAACTAGAACACATCAGGCATTGAAGCACTGCAGATATGGGATCAGGCATATTAGAGGACCTCTTCCTCGCCAGCCCTGGCATGGCTGCAGATACGGGAGCAGGTGTGCATGCAAAAGTGATCCCATTGCCCAGTTGGTCAGTGGAACTAGAAAGAGGTGCCAAGCCCAGCAGCACCACATCAGGGCTGCTATGGGGCCTGAGAGGGGCATCATTTGGTGGTCCAGCCCTTATGTCTGAATGGGCACAGCCCTAGCTTGAAAGGAAGGGAACAACAAAGGTGAAGGAGCGATGAAGTGGGTGTATGTCAGCCTTGTCATAAATGGAGCAGAAGGGCCGGGAAGAGAAGGAGGATGCCTATAGCAGGCAGCAGGGCCTCTTTTAGAGGGAAGGAAGGTATCTGGGAGGAGCAGATCCCCATCTGCAGGTGTTGTTCAGTACTGCTTGGGGGAACATGTGCGGGAGACAAATGGCAGTGCAACTCCTAGCAGCAATGTTTCTAGTTGCACATTTTGCCCAGTACAGTTGGGGAAGAGGATATGAGCACTGGGAGAAGACCTTTGAGAAGGAATAAAATGGGGAATAGCAGAGGCTGGCAGACAGGGCCTTGGGTGCCACAACCACAAGCTTCCCCCCCTCACAATTATTGTAATCCCAAGACTTCAATAAAATTAATTGCACAGCACCTGTGATTTGGAAAGTATCTTTGGGAGTGTCAGTATGATGTCACATGCAAACTCTCCCCCCTCCCCCCCATGTTTTAAAGAGGCTCAGTCCTCAAGAATCGAAAAGGGAGATTCAGAGATTGGGTGCCACAACAAAAAAGCCTTATCTGTAATACTCAACTTCCTAGCCTGTGACAGTGGGAGTACAAAAAGCCTGGCCTCTGATGAGGCTCTTAATTTGTTTTCAGATTCCATTTGCATTGGCCAACAGATGTGGTATAAGTCAGAATAGACCAAACACACCCTGCTGAAGATGGCATGTTGTTAGCGCATGTCTGCCTTCATCTTATTTTACATATTATTTGTCCACCGTTTTTCACTTGGACTCAAGGAGGGTTATACAGAGTAAGTCAAGACAATCAACAGATGGGACATTCAGCAAAAGATGCAATTGGATTTGGGCTGTAGAATCAACCAGAAGCCTAAACACAGAAGCAAAGTGTTAAGTATCAACATGACACATTAAATAATGAAATATCCATGGCAGGATCTTAGTTGCAACAAGATGTACAAAGTAGCATAGAACACAGCCAGCCAGTGTTTTAGTCCCAACAGCTGAATTCCTATGGAGGACCTAACCATGGTCAACACAGAAGACCCTACTTCATGCCCCTGTAAATCTCACATGGTGGCCCTGTTTCCTAGCCAGTTTGGTGTAGTGGTTAAGTGTGCGGACTCTTATCTGGGAGAACCGGGTTTGATTCCCCACTCCTCCACTTGCACCTGCTGGAATGGCCTTGGGTCAGCCATAGCTCTGGCAGAGGTTGTCCTTGAAAGGGCAGCTGCTGTGAGAGCCCTCTCCAGCCCCACCCACCTCACAGGGTGTCTGTTGTGGGGGAGGAAGGTAAAGGAGATTGTGAGCCGCTCTGAGACTCTTTGGAGTGGAGGGCGGGATAGAAATCCAATATCTTCTTCTTCTTCTATCTTCTTCCTATACAGCTTGGCCAATGCATATGTAAGGCACTCTGCCTTTTAAAATCTCCAAATGAGCACACTCACATACCAGCTAACCACATGATACAATCTGTAAGGGCATGCTGTGATATCTTCTGAGCTGAAGTTCCCTGGTTTCTGATTGCCTTCTGAAAGGATGCTGGCATGGTTGTGACTTCGCAAATTTTAAAGGGAAAAGAGCAGGATTCTCCTGTATAGGTTTTCTTTTTTTTATGAAGCACAGTTGAAGAAATGGTTTTTAGGCTAGCCACTACAGTGAAGGTATTGCATTTGGGAGGGGTTCTATGGAACTATATGTTAATTATCTTCATTGTCATAGCATTTTAAATCAGGCAGTATGTTTTTGTATATGCTTGGGAACTAAATTTCCCAGAGTGCAGCAGAGTGTTGGAAGGTGGCAAGGTAGCAAAGGAAGTGACTGAATGCCAGATCTCTTGCCCATATCTTCTGGGCATCTGGCCTTATGATGGCTGCCACCACCCCAGCCACTGCCTGAGCTGAAGCCATATCACAGCAGCAGGAACACTAAACATAGCACACCAAGTGGCATTGGTGAAGACAGGGAAGAAGATATTGAAGGAGATATTGGATTTATACCTCACCCTTCACTCTGAATCACAGAGTATCAGAGTGGCTTACAATCTCCTTTACCTTCCTCTCCCACAACAGACACTCTGTGAGGAAGGTGGGGCTGAGAGAGCCCTCACAGAAACTGCCCTTTCAAGGACAGCTCTGCAAAAGCTGTGGCTGACCCAAGGTAGACTTCCCAACCCTCCCACCCTGGCGGGGGACCCCAGGATTTCCACCCTCTTCCCCTGCTCCCCAAAAGAACGGAAGCGGGGGAAGGGGGAAACAGCGCCGGGGAGCATGGCGAGCCGCCCCATCCCGGAGCGGGCGAGGCCGCCACGCCGCTGCCACACCACCCACTGCAGCTGCTCCTCCGAGATGGGCCCAGGCTGAGCCCATCTCAGAGGAGCAGCCAAGAGGCGGCAGGCAAAACCAGAGAAGGGAAGGGCGGAGGCAGGCCAGGAGCATGGCGAGCCATGAATCCGAGCCCTTCTAGGACCCGGACTCGCGGCTCACCGCGGCTCGCCACGCCCCCGGCCCGCCTCCACCCCCCCTCCGATTCCATCCCAGAGGCGGAGCGGGCGAGGCCGCCGTGCCGTTGCCGCCTCTTCTTCGCTCGCCGTGGCTGCTCCTCCAAGATGGGCTCAGGCTGAGCCCATCTCAGAGGAGCAGCCACGGCGAGCGGAGAAGAGGCGGCAGCGGCATCGCCCACTCCGAGATGGAGCGGCTCGCCATGCTCCCCGGCGCCGTTTCCCCCCCCTTCCCCCCTAGCTCCACCCCAGTGTCTCCTGGCTCCACCCCCAAAGTCCCCAGATATTTCTGGGGTTGGACTTGGCAACCCTAACCCAAGGCCATTCTGGCAACTGCAAGTGGAGGAGTGAGGAATCAAACCCGGTTCTCCCAGATAAGAGTCCACACACTTAACCACTACACCAAACTGGGAGAAGAGGAAGGAAGGCTTCACCGTTTCTGCTAAGAAGAACAGAAAGCAAACAGATATAATAAAGAATAGAATGAGAATTAATATTTTTAATGTGAAAGTCACATGAAAAAACTGATTTGTACAAGGTGGCTGCTTGCATGGTGGGTTCAGAGCCCACCACTATTTTTAGACAGATAACTACTGAGTCAATAGTAAACTTGTTCTGTTGCCTGTTGCTTTTGAAATAATGTTTCATATTCTATACAATACTCATGGTCCGTTTGCCTGCTCCCACTGGCTTCTGTGAATGTGCCTTTTCTCCCACTGTGTTAAATCAGAGGCTCCTAGGGCTACTTGGAAGGTGTTGATTCAGAGCAGCTGGTCCACAGTGGAAAGCTGCAGAGGTCAGGCAGATAGAGATTGTCTAAAACATAAATACCTTATCTTGATGCCCAGGTAAGGTCAGTGCAGAGGCCAGCTTTGATGGTGCACAAGTAACCAGTTTCAGATTAAACACAAGCAAGGCCTGGCAGTTTTTTAGCCGGAAACCAGATAAAGGGTCGCTAGTGGGAGGAAGGCTAATCTCCCTTGTACTCCTTTCCACAAAGGTTGGATCAGACTGTATAATGTACATGGATTAGTTGCCAGCTTTAAAAAGTTATCTCTTGTTTTATTTGTGTTCTTGTAAGAAATTAGAGGTATGTTCCAGGGCAGACAGAAAAGGGAATTGTGGGTTTATTGTCCATGTTCCAATGCTATGCACCTTTGGTATTACTGGAGTTTCCAGAAGTCCTGCAGCAATGGGAGACTTCCTTCCAATCATGGCTGTTGCCCACTGCCTCTCTGAGCTGGTATAGGTAGCTCTAGGAACCACTGGAAACTCTGTGGTTACACCATAATAGCTACCTGTTGTCACTTCCAGGTTGTATCCAGAAGTGATACAGTAACATCAGCAAGGTTACATCCCCTCCCCATGTCCCTGCCCCCAACCCTCTAGATATTATTGTGCAGTTAGTTGACATGTGTACCCTAGACATGTGTCTGTATAAATGCAGCCGTCATTGAATTAGAGCCTAAAATGGTATAAGTAGGCCCATAGCCAGGAATTTTTTTGTGGGGGTAAAGTGTGCCCACCAAAAAAAAGGCCAACTGTCAAATGAGTCCCTGCTCTGAAGAGCAAAACAAAATGAAATAAACTCATGCACACTGGCTGGCCTCTTACCTCAGCTGGTCTTCACAAGCCTCCATGGAAGGCCTCTCACCCACCCTCACCCCTGCAGCCTGCCTGCTGCTGGGAAAGGAAGCTGGAGGGAATTCTCTCACATTCTGTGCTTATAGAGCAGCTGGTTCAGGCACTACATCTGGTTTTAGAAACTCTTAAATCTTTATCATATTACCCACATACCAGTAATAAAGGCTCTGTGTGTCTAAATGAGAAAACAGTACAGAGTTTAATGTAGAATGTGATCAACAGAAATGATTTAGTCAGGAGCATAATTCAAATATTTAAGATGGGGAATTAGCATGTCTCAAGCAGTCAAAATAATGGGCCACTGTGGAAACAGGCTGTTGGTCTAGAAGATGTATCCTAGGTCTGTTCCATCTGGGCTCTTTTTCTGCTCTTAAATATATAAGTGTGTGTGTGTGTGTTGATAATTGTTTCCATGTGTGTAGTGTAGCCAGGAGACCCTATGATTGTCTGGCAGCCAGTAGCTCTTAGGATTTGACCTGCCACGTAAAGTATAAAAAATAAAGGTAGTCCCCTGTGCAAGTACCAGTTGTTTCCAACTCTGGGGTGACATTGCATCATGAAGTTTTTGTGGCAGACTTTTTATGGGGTGGTTTGCCATTGCCTTCCCCAGTCATCTACACTCCCCCCCACCCCCCCCCCCCAGCAAGCTGGGTACTCATTTTATGGACTTCGGGAGGATGGAAGGCTGAGTCAACCTCGAGCCAGCTACCTGAACTCAGCTTCTGTTGGGATCAAACTCAGGTCGTGAGCAGAGAGTTTGACTGCAGTACTGCAGCTTTACCACTCTGCGCCACGGGGCTCTTCACATAAAGTATGGAAGACAGCTAATAGAATACAAACAGGCTTTGGCAGTTGTGCAGAGCTGTTACTTAAATGGGGCAAAATACCAGGCCTAACAGACTATTTTCCATCTGTCAAGACTATGAGTGTCATGCTTTCCAGGGAGATGTAACAGAACTCAACTGCGGATTGAGTGGATTGAAAATCTAGATATTAGTATTTAGGGGAATTACCCCATCATGTCCTGGGGTACAGGCAGACAGAGGCACTAGTCCCAAGTATCATAGCCAAGAGTCCAGTCCAGAGATCAGTTACCAGAATGATGGAAGAAAGTCCAGAGAATCATCCAAGAGGCAGGTTCTAGCAGTCCAAAGTTGTTCACCAAAAAGGTCAAAGCAAGTCCAGGAGTCAGTCCAAAGGTCACAAGAGCACAACAAAGTGCAGCGGCCACAGAGTCAACAGTACAGTGATCTGTTTCTTCCTGGCGGCCTCCCTTGGCTTGTTTTTATAGGCATGTGCCTGAGGGCCCAATTTGCAGCCAGTTGCTTGGAAATAATTCTGAAACTACTCAAGCAGCTGGTGTTGGGCAAGGAGGAGAGCATTTCATCATCTCTCTTGCAGTTCTTCTCAGAGCCTCTGTTTACAGTGCTCGAAGGATGATGATGATGATGATGATGATGATGATGATGATGATGATGATGATGATGATGATGATGATGATGATGATATTGGATTTATATCCCGCCCTCCACTCTGAAGAGTCTCAGAGCGGCTCACAATCTCCTTTACCTTCCTCCCCCACAACAGACACCCTGTGAGGTGGGTGGGGCTGGAGAGGGCTCTCACATCAGCTGCCCTTTCAAGGACAACCTCTGCCAGAGCTATGGCTGACCCAAGGCCATTCCAGCAGGTGCAAGTGGAGGAGTGGGGAATCAAACCCGGTTCTTCCAGATAAGAGTCCACATACTTAACCACTACACCAAACTTGCTGTAGGATGTAGGTGATACTAGAAGTCTGAGAATAATTAACTGAATGTTACCTATTGACTCAGGTCTGGAGACTTTAGGTGGCTTTGCAAGTGTTGGCTGTAACTCCTAAACAGCCTGTGGTTCCTCTTCTTGCTTGCTGACTTCTGCTGGCTCAGAGTTGGTTACAGGTGGTTCCTCTTCTCCTGAGGAGACCTTTTTCTTTCTTTCTGAGGAGTCATCTTTGAGTCCTGACTGACCCATGTGACACCCAGTCTGCATAGCCGTTATATCAATCTGGTTACCTATTTTATATGCTTCCTGTGTGTAACTGTGCCATATGATCAACCAAACCAAGAATAGATAAATTATCCACAAAAGTATCTGGATAATATATACATTACCCACAAAAGCCCAGCGATGCCACTGCAGTGCATTGGCCAGTTTTAAAATGAAAACATTGGTTCCAAATAGGTTTATTTTAAAAGTTTTGTTTCCACTTTCCCTACCAGGGAAGGGATTTTTCAAGGTAATTGCAACAAGAGCAGAAAAGAAAAGAAAAAGGCACCCCTCCCCGCCTGCCCCAAAGGCAAACAATTTGAACAAGAAAAGAAACGCAGCTCACCCTTTCCTCTACTGCCATTAGCCTTTACAGCTGTCTCTCTCTCATCCCTCACTCACTTTCCCTTTCTCCCCTCAGGGAGCAGCTTTTGACCTTTCTAACTGCGCTTTGATTGGCCTTTTCTTCTAGGCTTCCTGGGCCTCCTCTAGGGTCATTAGCCTTTAGTATGGAGCTACTGCAGAACAGAGAGGTGCCAGAACACAAAGAAAGAGAAGTCAAGCTTCTTTTTGGGCTACACCCAATTTACTAGGCAGGGCAAAACCAGAGAGAATGTTCTAATAAAAAGTACCTGTGAAAGCAAGTGAAAAGGGGACTCTGTGAGATCCTGACAAACAAGCTTCTCAATCTGGCCATTAATGGCACTAGCTCAAAGAAGCTTGAAAGTGGCCATGATACAGGCTGAAGCAGGTTTTCTGGGAGAGAGCCATGTTCCCTAAAGTTCAGCTCAGTAGCCATTTAAAAGCTCCTGGAAAGGTGCCCTGATCGACAAGAAAAGTTTGACTTTGCCATTGTAGAATCATTACTTATAGATGATGGCAAACTCACAAGCAAGAAATGTTGCCAACTTTTGGAAATGATTCACAGCAGGGGTAGCCAAACTTGCTTAACGTAAGAGCCACATAGAATAAAAGTCAGATGTTAGAGAGCCACAAGATATGAACATCAGATGCTTCTTTCTAAGGAAGGAAGGAAGGAAGGAAGGAAGGAAGGAAAATAGATGGGGGAGGGAGCAGCTTTCTGGATGGAAAGAAAGCAATGTTAACTTTAAATGCATTCTCCAGGTCACTGGCTGGTTTGGCTTGAAAAAGTGATTTAAAGAGAGAAATGTCTTCAAGCTGGATGATGGGGTGGTGGGGGCTTTGAGAGCCACACAATATGTGTGAAAGAGCCACATGTGGCTCCTGAGCCACAGTTTGGCCACCTCCTGGTTCACAGCTTCTGACAAACTGTGCTTTCCCCCAGTATTTCCCATCCATTTTTCATTAAAACCATGCCCCCACCTCGTTATAGCCATGGGAAAATCCAAAGCATGTGCTTGTGGAGTTTCAGTGTTGCTCACAATGATTGATGTTCAGAACTGCTTAACAAATGGATTCTGCACATTGGAGGTAGCATGTGTTTTGCCACATTTTGTTAATGTACCTAAGTAATGATTACTGGTTCACAGGGCCTGTAAGACAGAGATGTTCCACCAGGCTTTTGGTTGAGGACAGTGACGGTTACCATCTTGGCTGCCACCCTCTTCTGCTCTCCACATCCATCTTGCCCCTCTTCCCCACTGCCTGCGAAGTGGCTGGCAGTCTGCAACTGTCATGATACGATTTCGCCATCTGATTTTAGATTGTAATATAAATGCTGGTTTACTTGTCTGTTCATGTTGGAAGTTTTTAAAATCCTTCTTGTACAGTGCCCAGAGCCTGGTTTTGCAGGGATGGGTGATTCATAAATCAAATACATAAATAAATAAGTCACACTCACAACTGACATACGGCAGCCCCCACTGTAGGGTTTCAAGGCCAGAGATGAGCAGAGGTTATTTGCCATTGGCGGCTGCTGCATAATGGCCCTGGACTCCCTTGCAGTCTCCCATCCAAGTACAAACTATGCCTGATCCTGTGTCACTTCTGAGCACCGATGAGCTAGGCTGGGCTATTAGGGCTGCTAATTCACCTAATATAAATAAATATATACATAATGAGGTTTTTAAATGTAGATTTAGGGCCAGGGAATACTTTGGGGGAGGATATTCACAAAGGGAATTTGATGTGCTGTTGCTTACATGTCTGGATTAAGTCATTTGATACTTAGTGCCTTTTGGGGGTGGTACCATCCGTTTCAACATTTGCTTTGCTGTTTATTGTGATGTAAGCTCAAGTTTACACAAGGCATGATACTGGAGAGGTTAAACTTATATAAAAGAAATGTATTCAGATCCCCGCTCAAGTCTGGATCCTGCAGAGAATCTCCTCTGGTAGAAGGGATTTCCATTTGTAGAGCGTAGCTTTCCAGTCTACTCCATCCAACTGCAGCCCCATTGAGGGTGGATCAGCAAAGATTGTCACCCTTGTATAGACCTATAAGTGGCTACTAGCCATGGAGTCTGAGGGGAATCTCCATATGCAGAGGCACTAATGCTCTGAATCCCAGAGTCAGGAGGTAACATCAGGGGAAAGTCTCACCCTCTATGCCCTGGTGTTGTCCCTCCAGAGGAACTGGTTGGCCACTGCGCGAGACAGGATGCTGGACTAAATGGACCACTAACCTGATCCAGCAGGGCTCTCCTTAAGTTCTTATGTTCTCTTAAGCTAACCTTCCAGACAGTTGTAAAGACAAAATGAGAAAGGGGATCAATGTATATCACCCTGAGTTCCTTGGAGAAGGGAAGTGTAGGGAAGGTAACAGATTAAGAGACTTTGGTAAACAATGACCACTAGGTTATATTTTGTGGTCCAATTGCAACTTTCTTTCTTAGAGCTTTCTTTCAAAGGAAAGAATGGAAACTGATTAAAGGATGCAGGTGTTTAGGAAGAAACATCCTCTCAAGGGACTTTCAGTGTCTCAGGTGTATGGTTTTTTGAAAGCGACCCAAGAAAATCATCTTCCGCATGGACGAGCATAAAGAGCAAAGAGACGGTATGCTGGGGGAGCCTGATGAGAGGGCACTTGCAAGCAAGTGACCTGTAAACACACAAGCCCATTCTGATAAGATCCCAGGAGAGGACTGGATCAAAACAGAAATGGCCTGCTTGAATTTGGTCTACACTCTCACTGCTGCTGATTGACAGAATTCACAGGCTTCCCTTACATGTACAACAGATACAAAAGAGTCTGTTTGTGTGAGCGAGAGAGCGAGGCAAAAAAACCTGAATCTATTTTGGCAGGGTTCACCACCCATCAATTTCAAACTGGTGACATGTGACTTTCATCCTACAAAGATCCCCCACCCCTGCCCATTTCTATTACAGCTTTGGTAAGTGGATGAGTATAAAGAGAAGCTTTTAGACTTCCTAGCGGTGGAGGATTAGAAATGGACCATGGAGGTAAGTAAATAGGTATACACAATGAGACCAGAAGTGGTGGAAAAACAGTCTATAACTGATTTAAGGAGCAAATCAGAGACATAAAAGCAAAGAGATGTTATCCTGAAGTAACATCCCATCTGAATGCTTGATAATGGATTAAAAAAAAACAACCCACATGGCTAGGGGCACAGTGAGCGTCCAACAAAAAGATATTCACAGATAATTAGTAATGTTGGTTGGTGGAACTGTAAAAAGGACTTATTGAATGGTGGTATACAATCTGATTCCTGCTTCTAGAGCCTTTCTTTTTCTTTTTCTGTCTTGCTGGTCCATCTTTTAAAAAGGAAACGTGACACTGGGTAATGTGGCCTTTTGTAAAATCTTGCTGCTGGTATTAAACGAACATCTGAGATAATTGTACAGGAGGAGAAGCCAAAAGTTATTCGGAAAGCACACACATTTTTTATTAAAAAGGCTGTATTTCAGTGAAAGACCATTTAGACAACTAAAAATTTGATGAAGGTATTACCTTATTTGGAACCATGTTAAAAAGAAAAAGAAAAGCAGCCTCCCAAACCCAACCAAACTTTAATGGTAATAAACAATTGGAAACAAAGCAGAAATTGAACAGGGGGAAAAAAGATGTTATGGGGTGTGTGTCATAAGTTAGCCAGGGCTCAGCAATAGTGAGGACTCCTCAGGAGCAGAGGAGCCCTGTGTTGCCAGATTAGAGTTGACAGAAGCCAACTAGCAGAAAAGAGCTGCAAGCTTGTCAGGATTTACAGCCAACACCTGTCGCAGAGCCATCACCATCCTCCACCCACACCATCTATTTTACAGGGCATGGGGAGGGGGCTGTCAATTGTTACACCAGACCTTGCTTTGGTGTGTGTGTCAGGTCAGAGGGGCAGCCTTGTTTGATGCATCCATCACAGGAGCTGCACCTGTGCTTCCCACCCATGCCTGGGGGTCCCAGAAGGGGCAGAACAAGACAAAGAGGCTGCCACAGCTGCCCTTAGAAATGCCTCCCCCCTCCCAAGCCTCCAGCTCACCAGTTCCAGATCATGGTGGACCCCTGAGGAGCAAACGGTGCATCACTCAGGGATGTAGAGGGATGCCCCTATGGGAGCACTTTCAAAAGGGGGTGGAGCCCATGTGCCCCACCAATGGCTATGGCGCTTGTTTCTCTGGCCCTGGAATGAATGGCATTGTCTTGCTTAGTCTCTGACTCGGACTGAATGACACTGCTTGATCTCTAGAGCTCTGACTCTGGACTGAATAACGCTGGACTTCAGAAGCCACCTCTAGACACACTTCATCTGACAAAGAGACCAGGGCACACAGCCTATTTAGAGCCTACTGTGTGGTGGGAAAGTCCTGCTCTGTCCTGTAGACCCTATTCCACCCTGCTTTCTTGCATTTTCCCAACACCTGGAGGGGCTATTCTCTCTCTCTGTTCAACTGCCAACACCACCTGGCCTTTGTAGGAGTCGCCCACTGGGAGGGTCAGGACTCCCAGCGTCTCTTCCAAGTTCTAAGGCCTTGCCTCTGTGTCTCCCACTACCCAGAGTCTGGTTACCATGGGCAGGACTGACCCGAGCCCTTCTGGCGCCCTACTCATGAGTAGCCCACACCTGCTGGCCCAAAGGCAGGCGCCCTCAGGCAGGTGCCCCCCCCTGCTCACCCCCCCCCCCGTGCTTGCATGGAGGACACCCAGTACCACATGCAGACCTCGAAGCCAGTATGGCTCGGGTCCTCGGGCCCGGGTGGGAGCTGGCAGTGCGGCAGGGCGAGCAGAGGGGAGGTGAGTGAGAGCTGGCGGAAGTGGCAGGGTGAGCGGGGAGGGGCAGGCAGGAGCTGGCGGGAGCTGGCAGCAGCGGTGGCAGGGGGAGCTTGTGGCGGTTGCAGGGCAAGCAGGGGCCAGGCAGGAGCTGGCAGCTGCGATGGCAGCAGGGAAAGCTTGGGGGGTAGGCAGGCAGGAGTTGGCAGCAATGGCAGCAGGGCAAGCTTCAGGGGCAGGGCAGGCAGCAGCATGGCGAGCTTTTGGAGGGGTGGCAGGTAGGAGGGAGCTGGCGGCAGGGAGGGGAGGGAGGCAAGCCCAATTTGGCGCTCCCTCCCAGCGTCCTAGGCAACCACCTAGTTTGCCTAGTGGGTGAGCTGGCCCTGACCATGGGAGAGCTTGCTGCTTTGTGTGCCACTAGGGGAGTAGCCACTCGCTCAATGACTGCCCTCGCCTTCCTCTTGATGCTTCTTCTAAAATAGTGTGTCCAAGATAGTGGAATTCTATGTTGCACAGAGAACCACTACCAGCATCAAAAGTTATAAAGCATTTATTAAAAAGAAAGTGTTCTCAAGCATACTTTTAGCACAGCACTGAATTGAGCAAAGGATTCAAAAGAACAGGGGAAATGCAATTCCTCCATCCCTCCCTCTGTACATATCCTATCTATTGTTAAATATAAGGTGGACTTCTTAGCCTAGAAAGTTACAGATTTTTACAAGCTGCCATTACCTCCTTCATATATGCAGGCTCGCACATGGCAATGGCTGACTCCTCCAGACCTCAGTTAAGAGTTCTGTCTACCTTGATGGAACCAGCACCAAAGAAACCCTTCCTCCTTGCTCTCAAGAGTTTTATTCTCTCATTTTCTCCACCCACTGATCAGGTCAGGCTGGATCAAAGAAACCTTTCCTGAAATTCCAGGAGTTGCTTCCTGATTTTTTTCTAGTTTTAATTTGTCCAAATCTCTATTCCTTGCTGGAGGGAGGACACTGGACTATCCCATTGTCCCTAGCTAGACTAGTTAGCATTTCTTAAGAAGTAGCTAAGGTCAGGCTAGAAAACTGTTGAACTGACTTGCCCCTTCCTGCCTGTTCTTTGCCCAGAGAGAAAAAGGTTTTAAAAACTCCTGATGAAAGTTTTACTCAACAGAGACTTCTACCCAAAATTGCATTTCAGCTCCCCCAAGTAATTAAAGGAGCACCTGTAGTTTTAAGAAAAGTTGCCCTCCATGGTTTCTAGGCAACCACCACAGTGGTTTCTAGGCAATCACCAGGCTCCAACTTGGTAGAACCCTCTGCCAAAAAACACCAGGGCCCCACAGGACCTTATTCAATTCAGCAAGGTCTGCAAGGCAGAGATGTTCCACTAGGTTTTCGGCTGAGGGCAGCAACAGTTTATTTTCTGGCTGGCACCCTCCCCTGCTCTCCATCCCCTTAGACTGACTTAATTCCTCTTCCCTACATCCATGAGGTGTCCACAGACTGGAAGTGGGAGGAAACTGCAAATTTCACCACTTGACCTCTTAAGTTAATGTATTAATATGGTTATGGACTGATTTTATGGATTTTAATGTTTTTTATAATGTTGTACATCTCCTAGAGCTTTTACAGTAGTTGGGATTAGGTGATTCATAAATGTAATAAAACAAAATAAATAAATATTGTCAACCTTTGAGCCTTGGTTTCTGGCAGAGGGAGGGGGGCAGGATCTTTTCCAGGGCTGTTTTGTCCTTTGAGGCCAAATTGAGTAAAAATTTGTCTTTGTGCATAACTTGAAGCTTTGCATTTGAAAGGATGTGTGCTTTTGCCTTATACCTGATGAAATGCTATGTGTAACGTGAAAACATGCAGAATCTTTCACCTTCTGAAGGTATCCATCATCATTTGTATCCCCCATTATTGGAAGCTGATGTTTACAGACTGAAAAAGACAACAGGGCTATTCCGGGGCTATTTCACACATGCATATTTATCATTTGATTGTCTCATCAAGAGATAAATGAACTGCCAGCGTCACAAAAGACAAGTCTAA
Organism: Heteronotia binoei; assembly: GCF_032191835.1. NCBI lineage: Eukaryota > Metazoa > Chordata > Lepidosauria > Squamata > Gekkonidae > Heteronotia > Heteronotia binoei. The sequence continues at coordinate 47,601,248 of NC_083227.1, read as the reverse complement.
TATCATCCGCTGTCAGTTCCTAATGTCAGTGGAGTCAATTCACACATTCATCTGTGAGTCATGAGAAAGAAAACCAAGCAACATCCATAAATATGTGAAGCAGCCCAATGGTGATTTCTCACCCTTCCGAATGATTATAATCATGGCTTTCTTAATGCATTAGGGTTGTCATAAATATTAAGCTGAAACTTACTCTGTTAGTTGGAAGTACATGGATAATATAACATTTTTTGTGCACCTTGATATTAATGTTAGTTTTGCTAAAAGGAAGAAGGCATTTTTCAAGGCCCATGAGAGGCTGCTGGCTTTGATGGATGTGTCTGTATTCTCTGGTGCAATGGTGACCCAGAAATTGCCACACTCCGGGTTTCCAATTAATGAAGTGTGCAGCCACAATAGACATTTGATGCTCTATCAGAAGCATAATGGTTGGTTTGTTTACTAATTGAACTGACTAAAGATAGCCATAAAACAGATTGGCTTGGCTTGGAAAACAAGAAATGAAAGTAAATATCCTAATGAGACCCGAATAGGCATTCCAGTAGCTCTAGGTATATTCCCTCAGCAGCTGCCAATGATTGTAATGGCCTCTGCCCATCATGGAGGCTGCTGTCTCTCCCTTCCCTTTCCAAGCTAAATTAATCCGGTGGCAATTAAGTAGGGGGGAATTGTATTCAGGACCTCTATTAGGCCCTGTTCATCCCTAGAAACTTTAAATACCATGGGGATTGCAACTCCCCTAGTTCCTAGCAGGATGATAGGATTCCAGGAAACAAGGGGTGGGGAGAGGTGAAAGTGTACCTGGCCAGACACATTTGGGAGCAGTCTGAGCCCCATCAAGATTTCCAGAGCAGAGTTGACAATCTTAGAAGGCACAAAAATGGTCGGGGTGGGACCCCTTTTTTCAAGTCTTCTTCCATGCATCAAGCCCCAACCATACTTAGCAGCTTTGCTTGGTTGTTTGGGCAGGGAAATGGTCTGGCTTGCCGCTAGGTATACTAGCTTCCAGATGGGACCTAGGGATCTCCCAGAATGACAGCATATCTTCAGATTACAGAGATAAATTAACCTGGGAGAAAACTGTTATTTTCGAGAGCAGACACTATAGCACCATGCCCCACTGATGCCTGTCCTTCCCAAGCTCCATCCCCAAATATCCAGGAGTTTTTTCATCTGGATCTGGCCATCCTATCCCTCACCCCACACTAGTGGCTAGGAGGAAATGGCAAATGTATTTGCCACTGTTTGGCACATGTGCTGGGCAATAGGCTGTCACTTGTATAGAGTCTGATGGAGGCTTGCCACCAACTGCAAGTGCTACAGGTAAATCTCCCTCATGCACACAGATCCTGCAACTGGCTTCTGTTCTCAGGCTCCTTCCTTCCTTCCTTCCTTCCTTCCTTCCTTCCTTCCTTCCTTCCTTCCTTCCTTCCTTCCTTCCTTCCTTCCTTCCTTCCTTCCTTCCTTCCTTCCTTCCTTTCTTTCTTTCTTTCTTTCTTTCTTTCCTTCTTTCTTTCTTTCTTTCTTTCTTTCTTTCTTTCTTTCTTTCTTTCTTTCTTTCTTTCTTTCTTTCTTTCTTTCTTTCTTTCTTTCTCATAACTTATTTGCAAATAAGTTATGCTACTGAGTTCCTGCACCTTTTTTTCTACAAAACAACCCCTGGTTTTATGAAATATTTGACAAATAGACAAGCAAGAAGTGGTTGATTTGACAAATGGACAAGCAAGAAGTGGTTAATTGTCCAGTCAAGTCAGCGTAATTTTTTTCACATCCTAATCCTTTACATGTTTAGCTGGAAGAAAATCCCACTAAACTCAGTGGGTTTACTGCCAGGTAAGTGTCATAGGATTGCAACTACTTTAATAAAATGGAATTTTATTATCTGTATCTCATTTCCTTCATTTGACCCTATAACCAACTTATTATTACTAAAAGGGAAATTCAATAAACCTTTTTTGCTACCTAAATTCTTATCTAGAGTGGTGCAACTTTAGCTCAGCTTTCTCTCTACTTTATAGTTATCTTAAATTCCTCTTCAAAATACTCGTGTTACAGATGACATAAATACAAAGAGATTCATTCCCTGCTGACTATGTTTGATCATAACAACCAAAACTGGTGCAGAAAATACATCGTTCTTTCCCCCTCTCTGCAATTTTTATGGATGGATGTTTTCCGTTTATAAAGGGAAATACATTTTTTTTAAAAAAAAATCAGGACTGCCAGTAAGCATGTGCAGATATTTTTGATAATGACAGGTAAGTGCTTCTGAAGTGTTACATGCAAGTTTGTGAGTTAGTCTTGAGAGAGATAGAAAAGTGGGAGCTTTTCTGTTATTCATCCCTCAAATTGTTGCGGCTCTCTGCTCCACTGAATCATCATCACACTTTGTGATTAAAGGTAGAAATTAATATTATTGCATATCTTATAGGATATGTTGTGATTTTATGGAGTTCTGAATACCTGTGTTTGTAAATTCATTTCCTAAATATATTTTTCAAAGATGTAAGATAGATGGATGCGACCTGGATAGCCAAGGTTGGCATGATCTTATCAGATCTCAGAAGCCATGCAGGGTCAACCCTGGTTAGTATTTAAATGGAAGACCAGCAGGAATTCCAGGGTCTCTATGTGGAGGAAGGCAATGGTAAACCACCTCTGAATGTCTCTTGCCTTGAAAACCCTACAGGCTTACCATAAGTCAGCTGTGACTTGATGAACTTTACACACACAAGGTAGATGGGATCACCTGATTCTGCTGTAAGAGAACTTCTGCATCCTAAAGATCCCAGAACGTTAGGTCTTCATTTTAAATCCTTTCTGGATTTTGGATGATGTAGTTCTATCACTCCCCTTCCCCACCCCCTGCCCCGTTTCCTCAACCAAGGAAGTTTTGGTACATCCTGCAACCTGTTTGCATGTGCTATCATGAAATCTTGTGAAGTCTGAAACACATCCCGTTTTCTATTTTAAGATCCTAGAAGCTGCTGACTGGGATTTTCCCATCATGACCTAAACATTACCCTCCATACAGGAGGGGCATTCAGCAACCAACCTGATTGTAGAGTGGTTGGGAACATGAAAGTTCAAACACCATTTTGTGATACTTTGATTGTTTCTAATAAATAAAAGATACATAACTTCTGTTTTGGAATTGTTCTGTAGACTAGAATGTCTGCTTACAAACTCAGACATTCTAGTATTCTAGTGTTGCCAGATCTCCCTTGGCCACCGCCAGGGGATGGAGGGCCTGATGTGTTTTGGCATCTCTTGATGCTTCCACACAGGGGTCGTTTTGTAGAAAAATAGGTGGTGGAGCTCATCCAGGGATTGTTATGCAGCTGCACCTAATATTTAACGGATAAGGTAGGGAGGAGGAGGGGGAACCCTCAGAAAGGTTCAGGAGGTGTGCTCCTGTGAGCTGGTGCTGAATCTGAGGCCTGCTTCCACATATTGCAGAACATCTTGAGCATGCAATGTGAAGTGATGGCATTGATGCCTTTGTATCATGGAGGCTTTAGTACACGCATGGGATGTCCTTACATGTCAAGGGAAGCTTTCCAGATCTACTGCAAACTGGCTAGATTCCTTTAAAGTTGAGTTCTAATACAGGACAATGGACTGCAGGAAAAATTACCAATTTGCTTTAGATGGATTCCCCCCTCAACCTATTTAAAATTAGCATAAGACAGGAGTAAGTGTTCCAAAGCTGCCTTTACCATTTGTTGTGCCCTCTTTATTGCCTGTGAAAATTTCTGAGACAGTACGAAAAGCAAAGTCCTTGGTCTATTGTTTATTTTGTTTCAATTCTGAATCATAAACAAATTTTGAACATCTGTATCTCCTTACAATGCAATGTGAAGTTCTCAGATCTTAGAAAGAAGAAGATACTGGATTTATACCCCGCCCTATACTCTGAATCTCAGAGTCTCAGAGTGGCTTTACCCCCCCCACACACAACAGACACCCTGTGAGGTAAAGTGGGGCTGAGAGAGCTCTCACAGAAGCTGCCCTTTCAAGGACAGTTCTCAGATAGCTATTCCAGCATAGGGTTGCCAAGCATAGGGTTGCCAAGTCCCTCACAGTCTCTTATGTGCGTGTGGTGTGATGATGTCACCCTGAAGTGATATCATCGCACTGGCGATGTAGCGTGGTGGCCACTCTAGATGATTTCAGGAAAACTCTATGGTTTTCCCAGATGTTCTAGCCATTTAGGAGGAGTAAACTCTGTGGTACCTATTGTACCATAGAGTTTTCCCTCACAAATGGCTAAAGCTTCTGGGAAAACCATAGAGTTTTCCCGGAAACGCTTAGAACAGCCGGTGTGCAATGTCGCCAGCATGATCACATCACTTCCAGGTGACGTCATCGTGCCGGCAATGTTGGGGGAGGTTCCCCCCACTGGCCCAATGTGGGGCAGTGGGTTGGGAACCTCCCAGGCAGGGGAACCCCTGCCCAGACCAGGGGCTTGGCAGCCCTATTCCAACAGCTGCAACTGAAGAAGTGGGGAATCAAACCCAATTCTCCCAGATAATAGTCCATGGCACATGTGTAAACTTTTGTTGTTCAGTCGCACAGTCGAGTCCGACTCTTTACGACCCCATGGACAAAGTCACGCCAGGCCCTCCTGTCTTCCGCCATTCTCTGAAGTCTGCTCAAATTTGTGTTAGTTACATCAGTAATGCTGTCCAGCCATATCTTTTGCTGTTCCCTTCTTCTTTTGCCTTCTGTCTTTCCTAGCATCAGGATCTTCTCCAGTGAGTGCTCCCTTCTCATTTGGTGGCCAAAGTATTTGAGCTTCAGCTTCAGCATCTGACCTTTTTCATTTCACTTCATTTTATTTGATTTATATCCTGCCCTACCCCACCGAGGTGGGCTCAGGGCGGCTGAGACCTTCCAGGGAACAGTCTGAGTTGATTTCTCTTAGGACTGATTGATTTGATCTTCTTGCAGTCCAAGGGACTCTCAAGATTCTTCTCAAGATGTGTGAACTAGGGAAGGGGAAAATGGTCATCTGTGGACAAGGCCCTGTGTCCTCAAACCACTTTCTAAAAACACTTGATAAGATATTGGTGACCCTGATCTTATTTTAATGCCCCTTTCCCATTGGCCCTTAAGGTCTGTCTGTCTGCTGTTATCTTTTCCAGCAGCTTCACGTGTACACATGGTCTTCTATTTTTTCTTACCATATAAAGTAGGCCAAGATGAGAGTGAGAGACTCACCCAAGGTCATGCAATAAGCTTCTTGGCAGAGCAGGGATCTGAACTTCTGTCTCCTAGTCAGACACTATATCTACTACTATACCACACCAGCTCTCTAGGATTCCCCCCCCCCAACTTTTTGTTGTGTCCAGTCTATAAGCCTATAACCATACTACCCTGAACATACCCCATCTCATCTGATTTTGGTGTCCATTCTCTAGCACAATAGCCACTCCAAAAGGGTTTGCATATTTTAGCTGATTCTCCCTTTGTAGGTCTTAGTTTGCTGATGAAATCATGCAAATCACAATTAATTGCCTTTCAAGCAACAGCGGAGGAATTTGCTAAAGTGCCATCAATCAAAAAGTGAAGATCTTAAAGCACATTAAGCCATATGGTAATTCCACACATTTCCCCCCACCCCTTCTTATGAGATTGTGGCAAATCTTTGAAACGAAACTCTGTATGTTTTGCATCGTTTATTCATGCAGCAGGAGACAGTTTGGAGTTCTGCTAGGCTAAACTTGACAGTGAACATTTCAGCTCTATTTCTGCAATTGATTTTGTGAATATTTTTCAAATATTAATAAACTTGGTTAATATACTTCATGAAATTTACAGCATGCGCAGTACATGAAGACATGCCAACCTAGTGCAAAAAAAGGATATATTCTAACCTCAACTTTGGTTAGAGCTTTAAAATAATACAGTTCTTTTACTGCACTAATTTAAGTCTGGCAGCTTCTAGAGGCTTATAATTCTTCAGCATTGGCTACCTCTGATAGCTCTTCAGTAATGGATATTAAAAGGAGGAAAATAGCACTAACTTTACATAATTAATGGCAGTATATAGAAGAACAGGCAGTCCAAAGAACAGTTTGGTTTGGGGAAAATCTTTCATAGGATTTCAAGGGAATTATATTTTTTAAAAACTTGTTCTCATATGTCATGCCATTCCCTCTGAAAATTTTTATAAATCTTCCATTATTCTGTAAGGTTGCATGTGAATCAAAGTGCTTTCATGACACTACATGAAACCAAAAGTTCCCCTGCCCCATTAGAAGACTCCTGTTTGCTATGTCTTATCAGTATCTACCTATATAGTGGTTAAGTGTGAGGACTCTTATCTGGGAGAACCAGGTTTGATTTCCCACTCCTCCACTTGCACCTGCTGGAATGACCTTGGATCAGCTATAGCTCTGACAGAGATTGTCCTTAAAAGGGCAGCTGCTGTGAGAGTCCTCTCAGCCCCAACCACCTCACAGGCTGTCTGTTGTGGGGGAGGAAAGTAAAGGAGATTGTGAGCAACTCTGAGATTCGGAGTGGAGGGTGGGATATAAATCCAATATCTTCTTCTTCTATATATGAAGCTACATGGTATCATACTTGAATATTTCACGGATTACCTTCCTCTCATCTGTTTAACTAAAATATTTATCTCCTATTCTCCTCAGTAAATTTATGAGAAAGCTCGCAATCTTCTCTGGTCAACAGAAACAGTTCTGCAAAAGGAAATACTTCTTTACTCAATGAGTGATTAAATTGTGGAATTCTGTGCCAGCGGATGGAGTAATGGCTATGAGCATTACATGGCCTCAATGAGTGATTAGATAGATTTCTGGAGGAGAGGTCCATCAATGGCTACTAGGGATGCCAGCCTCCAGGTGGGAACTGGGGATCCCCCATAATTATAGGTCATCTTCAGACTAAGAGGTCAGTTCCCCTGGAGAAAATAGATGCTTTGGAGGTTGGACTCTAGACTTCATTGGTCTTAAAGGTGCCACTGGACTCAAACTTTATTCTAATGATATGATTCTGACCTCTGGATTGGGAAATTTCTGGAGATTTGAGGTAGAGCCTGGAGAAAGTGGTGTTTGGGGAGGGAACTTAGAGGAATATAATATCATAGAGTTCACCCTCCAAAGCAGTCATTTTTTCCAAGGGAACTGATCTCTGTAATTTAGAGAGCAATTGTACTTCCGAGAGATCTCCAGGAACCACTGGGAGAGAAGGGTTGGGAACCCTACTCATTGAGAAAAGGAGGCTATAAATGAAATAAATAAGCAGCTGCATCGCTGCGTAACCCATGATAAGCATCTCTCCTGAACAGGCCTGATGCATCTTCAATCTGGTATATAAAAGCAGGCCTCATTGCATACTTTAAAAGGTACTTTGTGATATGGTGACCCGACTTCCGGTAAGCGGCGGAGCAAAGCGGCGGCGTTTTCAGCCGACAGCTGAGACCCGCGGAATTTCTACCTCCTAGGGGGACCAAACAGGTCCGTACTACTCCGTGGTGGAGTTTAGTACTTAGGAGGGGCGAGGGGAAAGGGGTGAGTCTGCCTAGCTCACCAGAATTCGCCCTCAATCCTTTATTTCCCGGAGGCAGAGGCGTCTTCGGATGTTCCAGCTCCAGCCACCGGACCACAGGGGGTGGTGAGGTGAAGACGGCAATAGGCAACTCTTCTAACTAGTTTTCCTTTGTCTGGACACTTGATATTACGCTGTTTCCCGCTATTTTTTTTTGTTTTGTTTTTTGCATTCTTTTTTTGGTTATTGCTGAGAAAGGCCCCCCCCCCCCCGACTGAGGGTGGGGACGGAAGCGGAAGCTTTGAGAGCGGTATTGGCAGCGCAGCAGACCGCAGCGGCTCAGTGAAATCTTCCTTATTTTTCTGCGGTTATCTGAGAGTTTGGGCTTGTGGAATGGTTATCAATATAGACAACTCTATAAATACCAAAGTCTGAAGAATGTGACTATGAGAGGCTTCAGTTCTGACGGTGGCTGGGAAGCCTGACGGACGGTCGGATAGAGGAAGAAGCCAAAGCAAAGCTGAAGTGGACGGTGAGAAGGGCGGCTGGATGGAAGGGGTCTGATTGTCTCCCAAATATCTGTGACTGATACTTAAAGAATTTTGAGAGACACTCTTGGATGCTGGCGCAATAGTGTTAGGATCATTAACTGACATTACAAAGAGGTGGATGGTGGGACGACGTGCTAGCTGACTGTGGGGGAAGTGAAGATACTGATTTGAAGATTAGAAGATTAGAAGACACGGAGGGGATTTAAAAGAACTGCAAGGAATGATAAGAGAAGTTTTTTGGGAGTAATTACATAGACTGAAAACTCAAGCTAAAATCTGATTGTTAACTGTCTTTGTCATGGTTGGTGCTCTGTGGTAGCTGTTAGAGGGGTTTTTTTAGGTTGTTTGGTGGTTTGTTTGTTGGTTTGTTTCCCTCCCTTCCTTTCCTCTGCTCGTGGGGTGTGTTTATATTGTTGAGGAACATATATAGGGATTTAATCTGAATTATTATTATGTCTCAGCAAGGGAAATTTAGGGCGTCGCCCGGATATCCTAAAACTGTGGCGGCGTCCATTTCTCAAGATGGTATGAAAGAAATGCAGTCTAATTTTATGGAAGCGTTAAATGAAATGAGGGATACATTATCTAAGCAGATAGAGGGCCTAGCGGTCAAATTGGAAAGCTTAGATAGTAAGTTCAGAGATACTAAGAAAGACCTGACGGAAGTAGTTAAAATTACTAAATCTATAGAGTGTAAATTAAAATTGACTGAAACTAAAGTTGATGAGATAGAACAAAAACAGGTTCAACAGAACGATAAAATAGCACAAATGGAGATGGATCGTGCTGATTATATCCTTAGATTTCTTAATGTACCCGAGCAAAAAAATGAATCTTTATTAAGAGTAATGGCAGATGCCTTAATGGATGTATTGGGATTGGAAAGTGAGGAAATAGGAAAAGAAATTGATGCTATCTACAGGGTTAATACCTTATATGCTAAAAAGAACGAACTCCCTCGGGAGGTGCATATCAAATTTCTACGTAAGGTAATGAGGCAGAAGGTGTGGACGGAGTCTAGAGAAAAACAATTAATGATTGGAGCTAATAGAATTAAGATTCTGAAAGAGGTTCCATGGTCAATAAGAAATAGAAGAAAAGAATATTTTAAGTTAGCAGAGAAACTCCAGGAGAAAGGTATAATGTATAAATGGTTAACCCCAGAAGGTATGTTATTTACATATGCGAATTCCAGATATAGGATTGATTCGGTGTTTAAATTAGATGATTTTATGAGGTCCCATGCAAGAAATTGGCAGAGAAAGGAGAAGCTGAAGAAGACTGACCAAGTGGGAGATAGATCACCACAGAGGTTAAGTGAACAAGAGGAGGGGGAGGCATCACAAGGCGAAGAAAGTTCATATAGAGAAACTAGGCTACAGAGAAAAAAGAAAGCCCAGGTGACTGATTAATAAACATAATTAATGATGATGGATAAATTGAAGATTGTTTCAATAAACATTAATGGGATGAATTCGCCTCAGAAAAGGAAACGTGTCTTTCTCCAACTTAAAAAGTTAAGGGCAGATATTATCTGCCTACAGGAAACTCATATAAAAAAAAAGGATGAACATCTTTTAGTTAATAAAGGCTTAGGGACGGCTATAATAATTTCAGAAGAAAGAAAGAAAAAGAGAGGATTAGTGACATATATTAGAGGAGATATTCCGGCTAAGCTGATTTTTGAAGCCAATGATGCGCGATTCCAAGGAATAGAAATTCTGAAAGACCGACAGAAAATTCTTTTAGTTAATGTTTATGCCCCTAATGCTAACCAACGACCCTTTTACAAGGATTTATGTGCTAAGGTGACCAATTATAAATATGAAAATTTTTGTGTGATAGGGGACTTTAATGCAGTGACGGTCTCTGATTTTGACAGAACGGATAGATTGAAAAACCATAAGAAAAGGAATAAGGCTACGGGAAGTAATGTTTTACCAGAGACTTTTATGGAATTGGCGGAAGAATTAGCTTTGGTGGATGTATGGCGTACATTGAATCCAAGTAGTAGAGACTATACTTTTTTCTCTAGCCGACATCAATCATGGTCAAGGATCGACATGATGTGGATATCGATTACCTTGATGAAATTAGTACAAGAGGCAGATATTTTGCCATCAACTATAGCGGATCATTGCCCTATTTCTTTAGTATTAAGGTATAAGAAAAGGATCTCAAGTTGGAGAATGTGCCCTGGTTTAATTAAAAATAAGAAATTTGTAGAATATATAAACAAGGAGATGCCTTTTTTCTTTCAGTCTAATTTACAAAAGGATACGTCATTGGCAATAGTATGGGAAACAAGCAAGGCATATTTTAGAGGTTTAGTTATTAATTTCATGGCAAATAAGAGGAGAGAAGACTCTAAAAAGTCGGCTGAATTAACAGACTTAATAAAACAAAAAGAAGACCTTTTAAAAACAAATCCCCACCAAAAAGAAATTAAAAAAGAAATTAGGATTCTACAGCACAAGCTACATGTGATAGCATTAGAGGAAATGGATAGGAAAATAGCTTATTCTAAACAGTATTATTTTGACCACGCAAATAAATCTGGGAAGTGGTTAGCATATAAAATAAGGAAAGAAAGGGAAAAAAAAATTATAAAGGTATTGAAAGATAAGGACGGGACGTATAAGTCACGAACCGAAGATTTAAAGATAATCATAAAAGATTTTTATACAAATTTGTATAGAAAGAATGAGATAACGAAAGAAATACAAGATGATTATTTGGTCAATAAATTAGGGGTAAAGTTAACAGAAGATAAGAAAAAGATATTAAATGACCCGATTACAATGTTTGAGATAGAAGAAGCTTGGTCAAAATTAAAGAAAAATAAAGCGGCGGGCCCTGACGGTATACCTGCGGAGTACTACATCACTTTTAAGGATAATTTGATTAATCATTTTAAAAACTTGATTGAAGAAGTTTGGTACTCCGCAGGCATACCTGACTCGTGGAGATATAGTAACATTAGTCTTATTCCCAAAGCTGGTGGGGATTTGGAAGATATTAGATCTTATCGCCCTATATCGTTATTAAACGTCGATTATAAAATTTATTCACTTATTCTTGCCAATAGATTAAAAAGAATATTAACAACATTAATACATACGGACCAAACAGGTTTTTTACCTAAAAGATTTATGCGAACTAATATCCGTATACTCACCAATGCCTTAGAATATTATGAAAGTAACTCGGATAAGCGAGTCGCTTTTTTATTTATAGATGCAGAAAAAGCATTCGATAATCTCGATTGGAATTTTATGTTTGGAGTTCTTCAAAAAATGGATTTTGGTGGGGAGTTTATTAAAAATATACAGGCAATTTATGATAGGCAAATTGCCAAGGTAATCGTTAATGGGGAACAAACGGATGAGATTGTTTTAGCAAAGGGTACCAGACAGGGCTGCCCGCTCTCACCTTTATTATTTATTTTATCGTTAGAACTTCTAAATAATGCAATACGTATAAATAAAAAAATAACCGGCTTGAGGATAAGAGGAGAAGAATATAAAATTCTATCTTATGCGGATGATATAGTATTAATTTTACAAGACCCCTTGGAAGCAATAGAAGAGGTTTTAAAAGAGTTAATTGACTACGGTGAATCGGCTGGCTTAAGGGTCAATAAACAAAAAACCAAAATTTTGACGAAAAATATGACTCAACAGGAAACGCAAGAAATGGAAAGGAAGTCGGGCTTTAAGGCTGAGAAAAAAATTAAATATCTAGGCATAACAGTAACTAATAGGTGTAGTACGATTTATGAAAATAACTATATTCCCTTACTTAAGGAGACGGAGTTAATGATAAAAAAGTGGAACAATTTAGGTTTATCTCTAATGGGTAGGGCAGCATTAATTAAAATGAGTTTACTGCCTAAGGTTTTATTTCTTTTACAGATGGTTACGTTTGCGGCGTTGAAACCTTTTTTTGTTAAACTTAATCAGCTATATAGACTATTTATTTGGCAGGGGAAAAAACCCAGAATCAAGTGGAAAGTGTTAACTGATGTAAAACAAAATGGGGGCTTAGCCTTACCCGATTTAGAAATTTATCATTTAGCATGCCAGACTCTATGGTTAAAGGATTGGGTAACCTTAGAGGATAGACGTATCTTAACACTAGAAGGATTTGACCTGCGGACAGGTTGGCATTCTAACCTCTGGTATACAGAGAAACCACCAATTTATTTTAGAAATCATTTAATCAGGAAATCTCTGTATAAAGCTTGGAATAAGATTAAGGATAAGATATATGGAGGTAAGACTCCAAGATGGATCTCGCCTTACGAAGCGGTTGTTTTGCCTCAACTGTGGGAACCCGCAATGGTGATTAGGTACAATGATTTACTTGATGAGAATGATAAACTGAGGAAAAAAGAGGAATTAGAAATTCAGGGAGTGAAGATAGATTGGTGGGCTATGTTGCAGATTACATCAAAATACAATAATGACAAAACCTTAGGTTTCACAAAATATAATTTTGACTTTGACAAAATTTTAATGGTAGAAAAACAAAGGATAATTAAGAAGGTCTACAATTATTTTCTACAAATTAAGTTAGAGGATGAAGTAATAAAAGAAACAATGTTGAAGTGGGCAAATAATCTGCAGAGATCTATTACGTTAGATCAATGGGCTATGTTTTGGAAAAATAATTATAAGGTTATTAAACCGACTAACTTTAGGGAGAACGCTTTCAAACTTTTTCATAGATGGTATGTTACTCCCGTACAATTGAATAAAATAAACCCAATCATTTCCCCGAAATGTTGGAAATGTAACGCACGGATAGGCTCTTTTTTTCATTTATGGTGGAGCTGTAATCAAGCGAAGAGATATTGGACCATGATACATAAACTACTAACGGAGGTATTAAATATAAATGTTAATTTTAAACCAGAGATAATGTTACTCTCGATGGTTCGAAATGAGCTCCCACGCGAAGATGAGTATATAGCTATATATATGGTGACGGCGGCAAGAATTCTCTATGCCGCGGCATGGAGACAGAAAGATATTCCACATCAAGACGACTTAATCCCAAAAATACTGAATGTAATGGAAATGGATATCCTCTCAAACATGGTAAAAGGACTATCAAAATGTGATGCTATAAAGAAATGGGAAAAATTTTATTTATGGTTAGAAAATAAGTGATAGATAAGGTATGGTTTAATGGAAACAGTGAATGCTTTTTGGAATTCATTGGGTACTTTGTTAATCTGTGTTAATTATAGTTTGTAAATCAAGTTAAAAAGAGAAGATGTTAGATGGTATTTGAAGATAGGTAGACTATTAATAATTTATCTATGTAATTTAATAATGTAGTTTATTAAGGTATTTTGAATATCTCTCAATCACTCGCTATTTGGGTAATCTTGTGCTTTTTTATGGTTTTTTTTTTTCTTCTTCTTTGGTGTTGTTAAGTGGTTACTTGTGATTGGATTTATAATAAAATAAAATTATGAAATTTAAAAAAAAAAAAAGGTACTTTGTGTGAATAGGCCTTCAGTTTTAAGAACACTTATTCATCATCTTTGTTTTGTAAACAGTGTTGTTGGTGCTGTACTGACCTTTGCTACTGGACACTTAGCCCCCAATAGAGAGTGAAATGGTTATCTTTCATGCTGAAGTGAATCAGCAATGAATCTTTTAGCAGCCAACAAGGATCCACCGAAGGTTCATCTGCACCAGTAATACCTATAGCCCCAATTACAGTAACAAGCTCTGGAATAAAGTATACATTTAATACAAAGGGTAATATGATAGGGTTGCCATCCTCCAGGTGGGATCTGGGAATCCCCCAGAATTACAACCCATCTCCAAACTACAGAGTTTCCCCTGGGAAAAAATGGAGCCTTTGCAGGGTGGACTCTGTGGCATAGTACCTCACTGAGATCCCGGTCGTCCCCAGGCTCCATCCCTAGATCTCCAAGAATTTCCCAACCTGGATCTGGCAACCATGTCCCTCCTCATCCCCTGCCAGTGACCACAGGGGCAACAATTAATGCAAAATATTGAAATATGACACGAAATAATAAATATTCAAAAACAAAAAAGTGCAAAAATTGTGTATCATTATTAATACTGTTAACACACACACACACAATTATTACACAAATTCTATAGGACATAGAAAATGCAGCAAAGAATTCATCAATGTCCTGGAAAACCAGATAAGTACAATAGAAGTCCATTATCAGAAGATGAATTCCAATAGGGCAATCATCATTTTCTCTATGAAATGCAAATTGCAGGTTCATGTGACTTCAATTTGCCTTGGGGCCATGTAGTGAAGGGATTTAGCTTCTCAACTTCAATTCCACTGGTTTTGAAATTGGCTCCCACATCCCGCTAAAATTCTAGAGCCAGTTTGGTGTAGTGGTTAAGTGTGCGGACTCTTATCTGGGAGAACCGGGTTTGATTCCCCACTCCTCCACTTGCACCTGCTGGAATTGCCTTGGGTCAGCCATAACTCTGGCAGAGGTTGTCCTTGAAAGGGCAGCTGCTGTGAGAGCCCTCTCCAGCCCCACCCACCTCACAGGGTGTCTGTTGTGGGGGAGGAAGGTAAAAGAGATTGTGAGCCGCTCTGAGACTCTTCGGAGTGGAGGGCGGGATATAAATCCAATATCTTCTTCTTTTTCTAATTGTAGTAAAAAAGTTTTTCTTTAAAAATTTTCCCTTAGAATTGCTAGTTAACAAAGCACGGATTCTGGGTTTAAATTGTGGTGGAGATGCATAGCTTTCATCTTCTCTGGTTCCTCCCATTTTGTTAGTGTTGTAAGAGCAGGCCTGGCACTAGACTTTCCTGTGCCCAAGGCCAAACCTCACTCTGCTTCCCCTCTTCCACCCCCGGTATTCTTTTTGCGCACGCATAAGTGTGTGCGCGCCCCGATGATGTTATTGATGACGTCACTGACACGCTCCCCCATTTCGCCCAGGCTTCCGGCGTTCTAAGAACTTAGAATCCAAAAGGCTGCCAGGCCCCCTTAACAAATTTGCCCAGGCTTCCCGACCTGTGGGAAGCCTAGGCAAAGTCAGGACCGGAGCGCAGTGGGCACTTCTGGCCTCACCCCCCCCACACACACACTTTGCCCAGGCTTCCCGAGCCTTAGGGAGCCTGGGCAAAGTCAGGACCAGAGCGAAGCAGCTGGTGCTCATGGCCTCACCCCCCCCCCACTTTGCCCAGGCTTCCCGAGCCTTAGGGAGCCTGGGCGAAGTCAGGACCAGAGCGCAGCAGCTGGTGCTCATGGCCTCACCCCCCCCCCACTTTGCCCAGGCTTCCCGAGCCTTAGGGAGCCTGGGCGAAGTCAGGACCGGAGCGCAGCAGCTGGTGCTCATGGCCTCACCCCCCCACACACACTTCCCCCAGGCTTCCTCAGCCTTAGGGAGCCTGGGCGAAGTCAGGACCAGAGCGCAGCAGCTGGCGCTCATGGCCTCACCCCCCCCCCACTTTGCCCAGGCTTCCCGAGCCTTGGGGAGCTTGGGCGAGGTCAGGATATGAGCATGCGGAGAGGGGGTGCCTTGTGTTGCCCCTAGGCCAGGTGGCACCCTTGGTCACTACGTAGTTGGCCTACTCCCACGTGCCAGCCCTGTGTAAGAGAAATTCTCTTACTTCCTCATTACCTAGTTTCTCCCTGAAATGCAACAATCCATTTCTTTCCACCCTTTTAGGAATTTGGAATCTGTTTTTAATCAATTTCCTTTTGATCAAATAGAGATTGGAAGACAGATGGTACAGGAAGAGAGGGTCAACAGAATTTCAGAATTTTACTCTGTAGATGCTCAGAGGCATCTTCCTCTCCTCCTGCTATTGTACTACCCTGTGGGTGATTACAGACAGGCACTTTGGGCTGACTCAGAGACGGCTCTGAAATAGACCCAAAAAATCCTTTCACACACAAGCATCTGCCGCCTATCCTCATCCTGTACTCACCCCGTCCTTAGGCCTCCACACTGCAATTCAAAAAGCTACCACTTCCAAAGTGGTAGCAAATATCTGAACCCCATGCCAGTCGCTTTCTTGGTGTATGGAAGTGGAAGGGAGTAAGTGAGGCACTTTGGTGGTGTGAACCCGCCAAGCCATCCCAAGTCACATCTGGCTTTTTAAAAACAAAACTGTTCAGAGTGCATGTGTGCATAAGTGCATGTGTGCGTGCATGCACATGACTACTGAAAATGTATGGGGGGAAAACCCAAGCTGAGTGACGGGCAGGCCCATAGCCATGGGGGGCACAGGGGCATGGCCCCTCCATCGAACCCCCCTTTGACCAGTATGGCCCCTCCTATCAGCCCCGTTCTCTGTGGCTCTCACAGCCCTGAACTCCCTGCCGCTCTGGCGGCCCCCGCTCCCCTCAGTGTGGTGCTGCACCTCCACCTCTCTTCCTCCCTCTCACCCCATGAAGCGCTGGCTCCTCCTGGGGCTCTTTCATGGTCTCCCCGCCAATCACTTGCCGGACTTCCAGTGCTCTCCAGAGCTTTAGCGCTAGGGCGACAGTGAAAGGAAGCACCAGCAAACCCTGCAAAACTGCCTGCCACCTCCACTGCTTCCTCCCACTTCCCTCCCACGCGATTAGGGAGCAGAGGCAGTGGGCGCTTTTCCAGCAGTGGAGGCGGTGGGCGCTTTTGCAGGGCTTGCTGGTGCTTCCTTTTGCCGCTGCCCCAGTGCTAAAGCTCCGGAAAGCGCTGGAAGGCCGGCAGAGGAGTGCCAGCCTTCCCGCGGCTTTTCCCGCCAATCATATGAATGGTGGGGGGGCCTTGAAAGAGCCCCAGGAGGAGCCGGTGCTTCACGGGGTGGGAGGGCGAAAGGGAGGGGGAGGCACCATAGAGGGGGGCAGGGTCTGCCAGAGTGGCAGCGGCAAGAGTGGGAGTTGCAAGAGTAGGGGGACCCTCCATCCAAAATTTATTCCCCCCCCAAAAAAAAAAATTCTGGCTACAGGCCTGGTGACAGGAATGGTGTGCAACAGCCGTCTGAACATGCCCGTGTCACCCCATGAATGGAATGGGGATGGCTTGTGGGGGAACATGTGGAGGCTTCAGAACAGCTCTTTTTGAGCCACCCTGATTTGTGATGCCTCCCATCCACCCCAAAATGTCCATCTGTTATCAGCCAAAGTGACATAAAACAGCTGCGTGGGTTGACATTACAAAGGGGTAAAAAGAGAAATGAAAGAGAAATCTCCCTTTAAAAAAAAAAAAGAATAAGAGGAATCAATGGCTATATCTTTAAAAAAGTGAACTTTAGGAAAACACAATTCGTGTTTCCTTAACAAGAGTTTTTAGTGAAATCACTTTTCCTTGCTTCGCCTTGAAATCACACAGACATTACGACTGGAGAAGCCTTCACAATCACTGCAGTATATGCTTTAGGCGAAAATCTGTTGCTGACCAAAGGTGTGTAATCTACATCTTCCACTCCCCCTCAAAGAATGTAGCTGGTCTATTGAAATTCTTTTAACTTCCTCAGATGTTTTGCTGGCTGAGGAACTGAGCTGCAGGCTCTGGAGTAAATAAGTTACTAGATATCAGCAAACATCAAACAGCGCTGAAAAGCTGTATATTAAAAAGCAATATACTCCTATGAAAGAGCCCCAATTTCAAATGCAGGCTTACTTCAACAAGCAGAGTGAGGGCTGAGTAGCTTGCAGAGGTGAGGCTTCCTTTCCCTTCTTTTCCTTTTGCCTGCAGGTCTGAGAACTGAGTCCTTCAGGGAACATTCTTGCCATCTAATTTATGTAATAGCCTTGATATCAAATGTGCGGCTAGGTATTTCTTTCCCTTTTCCTCTGCGTGTGCCGTACTTGATCTCTCAGACTTAGCAGGAAATGAAAAGGCAGCGATGAAGGCAAAGTCTGTGAGGAGAATAAGCCATGGTCTCCAAATTAATGTGCTGGAGTGTGTGTTGAGAGCCGAATCATGTCTTTGCTTACCGTCAGGCCTGGGAAATAAATCAGCCAAACGGGTGAAGGGAGGGGGGTGTATTTGTTGAATATGTTCACCATGCATCCTCTGGGAGGTTTCTAGCAAGGCAGATTCACCATTGTTTACAGTGACTGTTGCAGACAGCGGTTCTGCACTATTAGAAATAATCAGTGGCTATATTTGCCTGTATCCTGTCCATACTTTTGGAGGGCAAGATGTAATTTGCGACTGAGTAAAGGAAATCTTATCTTGATTAGGACGTGGAGAAGGGGAACTTTTAAGCACCTGTTTCCTATGACCATGATGAAGAGAGAATTGTTCTAGCGCAGTGCTTATAGACAGCAGCGATCCCTTCTTTGTAAACAAGGCGTTCAAGAATCAAACATCACATCTGCTTTCTTTCAATTCAAGCACCCTATATAACTGCAAGGATGTTGCATTAAGCTGAGTAGCATTTCAACTGAATTTGTGTCTGCATTTTAGACAATTTTAAGCAGGGTGACTGGTGGGGGAGCCACACTTACCATTGACTGGTTTGCTTGCATTATGTATGCCAGGGAGTTATGCAGGTCAAGCATTAGTTTTTGTGTGTGTGTCGAGTAGATTTTGCAGTGGCATGATCAGTGATGTTCAAAGAATGGGGGGGGGGGGGGGCAGATGAAATCCTTGAGGGAATTTAAAGTTTTGTTGTTTTTTTAAAATATGGACTAATGCCCTGACATAGATGGCTCAAGCTAGCCTGATCTCAAAAGCTAAGCAGGGTCAGGCCTGGCTAGTATTTGGATGGGAGACATCTAAATAAGTCCAGGTATATGACACAGGAGCTAGCAATGGCCAACTATCTCCAAATATCTCTTCCCTTTAAAACCCTGTGGGGTTGCCATGTCAGCTGTGTCTTGACAATACTTTCCACCACCTTGGACTGCTAGTACTGTATATAGTATTCCAAATGTGGCCATACGGTAAGTACTGCACACAATTCTGGTTTGTTTTTATAAATGCATGATACTCATAGGTTGTTTTTTTATCATTCTTCTGATAGAAAATGCCTTTTCCCCTTCAGTGCTGAGTTGACATTTTTGTTGAGTTATCTACATATGGGATTAGGAATGTTTTGCCACAGTATATACCATATTACATCGACTTCCAGTGAACCAAATTAGCTATTTGGTCACCGTCCATCCAGTTTAGAAGGATCCTTTTGGAGTTCTTCTCAGTCCACTTGGGGGTTCATCCCCTGAATAATTGGGTGTTATCTGAAAAGTTGGTCACTTCAGTGTTCACCAAGATTCCAGATCATTTTGTGAATGAATTAAGTAGCATTGGTCCGAAATAATTCCCACTGCTTGTTGGTGGTGCAGAAAAATGCCATCAAGTCACAGGTGACTTGTGGTGATCTCATAGAGTTTTCAAGGCAAGAGATCTTCAGAGGTGGCTTGCCATTACCTGCCTTCACATCATAGCCCTTGGAGGTCTCCCATTCAAATACTAGCTAGAGCCAACTGTGCTTTCAAGATCTGACAAGACTGGACTAGCTTGAGCTGTCCAGGTCAGGGCTCCCTCTGTTGCGTCCATTTTGCTTTTTGGTGGTGGTGGTGGGGAGAATATATATTTTGAATACTCCTGCCTGTGTACGTGCATCTAGGATTTAGAAGTGGTGAATCCTTCTTATGAGAGTTGAGAAAATGCTCAATAGGCTTCTGTTTCATAGGGGTGATGTTTAACAGAGACCTTGTGAAAGGAGACAAACATGTAAATGAAGTCAAATTTTCCAGACCTCTGGGATCCTTCACAACATGAGATGCTCTTAACAGATAATTAGCTGGGGCTGTTAATCAAGTTTAACAGGTGTTGAGTAATGAACCGAGACAGGGCATCTGCTGTGACCGGCCTCTCTTTCTTCCTCTAATCTGGTTAGGGAAACTGCAAGCCAATTGGAGCTGAAACGGCTTTCAAATCTGAGCCAACATTGTATTTTCCTGACGCATCCATCAGCCTTGTGATCACTGAAGGATGGTGACATTCACAACAGGAGTACATAAGGAACCTGCCCAATGTGCTAATGAATACATATTCCTCGCATCTTGAGCCTCATATACATAACCATTTTTTGACAGTAAGCATTGCACCGTTAGCATACCAATTGCGTGTTTGTATTTTTTTGTTTTGTTTTGTTGACTTCCGACAGGGCTTTTTATAGAATTCTGCAGCACAACATTTATTAGCAGTAGGCATTCACTGTTCTCCGATGCTGGGAACAACATCTCTTAGACCAATGGTAACCATCTGCCAGAGGGTGGGAGTGTTTACATGATGTATTAACTCTCATAACCATGCCAGCCTTCTGGCTTACTAGGTGGATTCTCATTGTGAGTGTGTTTGTGTTTGGCAAGTCTGGTTTTGGAAACTGTATCTTTTGATTGTTTTCCCATTTGCAGGGTTTTGTTTTGCTTAGCATTTTTAATTAGTTCATTGTGTTCCTACAATATGGTTTAAGAGGGTTCCAGAAATAGGTTGCTCAATTATATAAAACATTTATATTCCACCTTATACACATCCTTTGATAACATCCAGGTTGCGGAAAAGCTGCCAACTCTGAGTTGGGAAACACCTGCGGATTTGGGGAGGGGAAAAGCCCGGGGAGGGTGAAGCTCTACAAGGATGTGATGCCATACCATTCCACTATCCAAAGCAGGCATTTTCTCCTGAGGAACTGATCTCTGTAGTCTGGAGGTCAGTTGTTATTGAGATCTCCAGTCCCCACCTGAAGGCTGACAGCTTTACATTGCACTGCTGGGACGTGCTGTAAAGAAAGGTAAAGGTAGTCCCTTGTGCAGGCACTGGGTCATTACCAACCCATGGGGTGATGTCACATCAGAATGTTTTCATGGCTGACTTTTATGGGCTGTACCCAGTCAATCTGGAAGAAGGTCTGAAAATTTCATCTGGTATAAAATGTGGTTTTGACCTGGGTCTGCCACAGTAAACATACAAAGCCAGTGTGTCCTCAATTGCACTGGGTTCTGGTTTATTTTAAGGCCTATTGTTGCTTCTGGTCACATGAACACATGAAACTGCCTTATACTGAATCAGACCTTTGGTCCCTCAAAGTCAGTATTGTCTACTCAGACTGGCAGTGGCTCTGCAGGGACTCTGGCAGAGGGAGGTCTTTCACATCACCTACTGCCAGACCTTTTAACTAGAGATACTGGGGAATGAACCTGGGACCTTCTGCATGCCAAGCAGATGCTCTACCACCGAGCCACAGACCCTCCCCTCAAGTACCAAAGAACCATCTCTATCCTTACCTACTAACACAGAGTTTGAGATCATTAAATGAGGCCTTCCTGTAAGAACTATCACTGACTGAGACTCAGTTGGCTGGGAGCCTTTGAAAACCCATTGCAGTGGCTGCTTCTAAGAAATTAAACTCCTTGCCTCAGGAAATGTGATTTGTTCCTTCTACACAAGCCTTCAGGTGTCTGATTTTATCTTGACAGACCTTTGATGAAGCTGGTGTTTTGCCTGGGATTATAACGGGGTTTTGTTTTTGTTTTTAAAAACCACAAATTCTTAATTGCATATTTTGTTTTATTTTAAAACTTTAGTTGGTAACTTCCTTGAGCGTTTCTTGTGAAACAGAAAGGCAGCATACACATTCTCCGGTGGTCTGGACAGTGGGTCGGTCCGACTACTGGGTATAGGCTCCTCCTCCTCTTCACAGGGTCGGGTCTTCTAAATGATCCGAAGGGGGGGAGTGGCCTATACCTCCCAGCTCCCGCCAGTTTTTTTCCCGGCCCTGCACGAGCAGGACGGTTTTTCTAGCGCTCCTGAAGAAGCGCAGAAGATCCGAAGGAGAAAAATTTCTATTTTAAAACGCTGGAGGCTGGGAGCGTAGGGGCTAGCCCCAACAAACCCGGCAGAAGGGCTCACGCGCAGGACTACTCGCGAGTAGACCCTGCGACGCCGTGGAGAGCGCCGGAAGCGAGCGTGGCCCTGTTAGGCTCCATTTCCACCCAGACGTGAGTGGAGCGGAGTGGAGAAAGACGGGCGAGTCAGCGACAGCGGGGTAAGTCGTCCCGCGGTGGGGAGGACCTGCGCGGGCGATTCAGAGACTGGGAAAGGGCCCCTTTTACCCAGAACGCTGTTAGCACGCCTGGACCCTGAACTGCCTAGATTACATACCTAGCAGACGGGGAGAGCTTGGATTTGGGCACCTTGGAGGGGTTTTGCCTGGAGGGTACTGTTTCTTCAGTCAGAGGGCGAAGTTAAGGCTGCTGCCCTCCATTTTGGGTTGTTCCCGCCTTTTTTTTGCTAGTGCCTTTTCCTCTCACTTCCCTTGTAAGGATCTGGTGTTCCTCAAAATGGCGGCTAGTTCACAAAGCACCCCAAGTGAATTCGACTTACCTCTGCTTTCAGGAGCCCTGTCACCTCAACAGGAGACTCAGAACCCTGACCTTACAGGGGAGGACGCCAAGTCTAACCTATTACAGTGGCTTAAAAGGGAAATGCTGAAGGAGTTGGGACAGGACTTAAACAGTCAGTGCCAGGACTCCTCTTCTCCTCTGACAAAGCAGAAGAGGCAGGAGGGAAGGAAAAGACGCAGAGACCCCAGCCCTAGTGATACTCTGGGGCAATCGAAGGGCAAGGCTCACCTAGGCCTGGATTCCCCTCTCCTGAGTTCAGCTGAAGAATCAGAGGACTCTGATCAACTATCTGATAAGGAGGAAGGCGAGTTATCAGATGAGGAGGAGGAAAAACCTGACACTGTGCAGTCCAGACTTTTCCCCCTGGAATACTATTCCAAGTTGCTCCCAAAGGTGTTGAGGACCCTTAACTTTGTGTCCACCCCCAAGGAGGATGAGGAGCTGGATCCTGACCTTCCCACAGGCTCAGGGGAAATGATGCCAAAGCTGAGCAGTGCTCAGACAGGGGTTCCCTTGCCTGCGGCCTTCTTTGCTCTGGTTAAGGCGGAGTGGGAAAGGCCAGCTAAACCTAAAGCCAACCAACAGGTCATCCCTAAACTTTACTCCCTCATCCCACAGGCCACTAAGAGGCTAAAACTGCCGACAGTGGATGATCCTGTGACTAGCCTGATCTCCAATTCGGTCCTACCCATGGATGCAGATGGTTTACCCAGGGACCCATGTGATAGGAGGATTGAGCAGGCTCTACGTAAGGAGTTTGAGGCAACATCATGGGCTATCAAAGCAGCCACAACATCCTCATTGTTCGCTAGAGCAATGTGCACGTGGTCCAACAACTTAGCAGCAGCGGATAGTGGAGCTCCCAAGGAGTTCAAGGATGAGCTTAAAAAGATTGCTCTGTCTGCCGCTTTTGTTGCAGACAGTTCTTTAGACACCATGCAGCTAGCGGCCAGAGCCATGGCTTGTGGCGTGGTGGCTAGACGCAACATTTGGCTGCGTAATTGGAAAGTTGATACTACAACCCAGGCCAGGGTTGCAGCAGTACCTTTTAGAGGATCCTTGTTGTTTGGAGAGGGCCTGGATAGGTTTCTCATTGAAAACAAGGATAAAAAGAAAGTCCTACCCTCCAAGGGTAAAGAAACAAAACAGAGGAAACCTTTTCTTTCCTTTCGTGGCTCCAAGAAGCAACCTAGATCAGGCCCCTTTCGTTCCTTTGGAGGAAAGTGGCAACAGAAAGGGCGTGATTCCAAACCCTATTATTCTGGGAAGTCAGACCAGAGTTCCAAACCCTCTTCCAAAAAAGGGGGATCTCAATGACTACGCCCTTCACCAGACAACAGGGAGAATAGGGGGTCGCCTCTCCTCATTCGCAGACATCTAGAACCAATCGATTCAGGACAAATGGGTTCTAGAGGTAGTGGAACATGGCTATGCCATAGAGTTCCATTCCCCCCCTCCCAACCACTTTCGTTGGGTTCCACGGAAAAGAGATTTGGTGGCCCACAAAGCTATGCTGGTGGCTATTCAACATCTGTTGGACATAGGAGCAGTGGAACCTGTTCCAATATCCCAACAGGGTTCAGGAGTTTACTCCATAATATTTTTAGTTCCAAAAAAGAACGGGGAGTTCAGAACCATCCTGGATCTGAAGTGGCTCAACAAGTTTGTTCCAACAAAGCACTTCAAAATGGAGACCCTTCGGTCAGTGTTGCTAGCCATTCAGCCTCAGGATTTTCTGGCCTCTTTAGATCTATCAGAGGCCTACTTACATGTGCCCATTCGGGAATCACACAGGAAGTTCCTACGCTTCTCCTACGGGGGGAAACATTTTCAATATCGGGCATTACCGTTCGGCCTGAAATCTTCGACCCGGGTCTTTACAAAGGTCCTGGTGACCCTGGTGGCGGAGCTGAGACTACAGGGCGTGGCTCTGTTTCCTTATCTGGACGACATTCTGGTGAAGGCGGGGTCATTCCTACAATGTCAGGAAGACATTCACCAGACAGTGACCTTGTTGCGCAGACACGGATTCGTGGTGAATCTGGAGAAGAGCAATCTTCTTCCCTCTCAGAGGCTAGGGCATCTGGGAGTGGAAATAGATACAGCCATGGACAGAGTATTTGCAACCCTGGAAAGAAGGGAGAAGTTCTTTCTCCTCTTACAGGGGATCCTACAGCAGAGCAGGGTGTCGGTCATGGTGTTAGCACAATTGCTAGGGATGATGGTCTCCTTTCAGGATCTGCTCTCCTGGGCCAGGTTCCACACTCGCCCCCTGCAGTTTTTCCTTCTACCGTTCCAGGATATTATAGGGAACAAAATCCCCAAGTTAGTGACATTAACATCAAAAGTGAAATCCCAGTTACAATGGTGGATGGACCCGGATCTTTTCAGTTCAGGTCATCCTCTACGCGAGCCCCTGAGGGTTTGTATGACCACAGACACCAGTCTATGGGGTTGGGGGGCCCACTCACAGGATCAAATGATCCAGGGTCAATGGGAGCCCCACGAATCGAAACGGAGTATCAACTTCCTGGAACTCAGAGCGATTCGGCTAGGATTGCAGGGTTTGCAGGTTGTCCTGAAAGGTTGTCATGTCCTGGTGAAAACGGACAATTCAACAGCCAAGGCGTACGTGAATCGGCAGGGAAGGACCAAGGTGAAATCTCTCCATGCCGAGGCAAAGATTCTCTTCGAATGGGCGGAGAACAATCTCCTATCAATCAAGGCAGTACATGTTCCTGGAAAGGACAACCTTTTGGCGGACTGGCTCAGCAGACGCTGGCTGGATCAGACGGAATGGATGTTGCACAGAGACACATTCCGTCTGATAGTGGACAGGTATGGACCGGTGACGGTGGACTTGTTTGCCACGGCAGAAAATCGTCAGGTGGACAGGTTCTTTGCCAAAAACAGAGACACAAGAGCAGAAAACACCGATGCTCTCAGCGCCGAGTGGCCAGTGGGACTTCTGTATGCCTTCCCACCCCTTCCTCTTTTACCCAGGGTGATTCAGAGGGTGGTAGAGTCACGAACGGAGATTGTATTAGTGGCTCCCTTCTGGCCGAGACGATCGTGGTTCCAGGAGCTTCTGAGGTTGTCGGTCCAGCCTCCTTGGCGTTTGCCGAGGAGGGACGACCTTCTGTCTCAGGGCGACATGTTTCACCCTCAACCAGACCTGTTACAGTTAACAGCCTGGAGGTTGAGCGGTCGCAGCTCGAGGGACTAGGGTACAACAAGAGGGTGGTGGACACTATGTTGGCATCACGCAAATATTCCACGAATAGGGTATATAATACCACCTGGAAGGTTTTTTCTTCATGGTCGAACCAACGAGGGTGGGACCCGATGTTGGTTAAAGTTAACGGTATCCTCGGGTTTTTACAGGAAGGGGCAGACAAGTGACTTTCCACCAGCACGTTGCGTAGGCAGGTGGCTGCTATTTCAGCTATACAAGGGGTGTGGGGACGTAAGACCCTGTCAACGCATCCGCATGTCAAAAGGTTTCTGAGGGGTGTTTCTCTTCTTAAACCTCCACAGGTGCATAGATTTCCCTCATGGAGGTTGAATATAGTCCTACAGGCTTTGTGTGGACGTCCCTTTGAACCTCTGGCTTCCTGCGGGATCAAGGAATTAACCCTTAAGACTCTTTTTTTAGTAAGCATCACCACGGCACGAAGAGTGTCTGAGTTAAGGGCATTGTCAGTGGATAAGGAACTTTGTGTGTTCCATAATGAAAAGGTGGTTCTGAGACCAGACCCATCCTTTATTCCTAAAGTCAATTCCGTTTTTCATAGGTCCCAAGAATTGGTTCTTCCGAACTTTTGTCCCAATCCTCAGTCCTCTAAGGAAAGGGAGTTACACTGTCTAGACGTTAGGAGGGCGCTTAGTTTTTATATTGAGCGCACCAAAGAGTGGAGAAAGTCTGATTCCCTGTTTGTTTCCTTCAGCAAAAAATCACAGGGACAGCAGGTTTCCACTTCTTCCCTTAGCAGGTGGCTACGGGAATGTATTGGTATGGCCTACAAGGCCCAAGGTCAGAACCCTCCAGAGGGGATCACGGCTCATTCTCTGAGGGGTGCTGCAACATCTGCTGTGTATCGGTCCTTCCCATCTTTGGAAGCTGTTTGTAAGGCAGCAACTTGGAGATCGGTACATACCTTCACCAGACACTATAAGGTGGATAAATGGGCTTCAGCGGAGGCGGCCTTTGGGAGCCGTGTGCTGCAACATGCACTCTAAACAGGGAAGCCGGTCCCGCCCGGGGATGTTCAGCTTTGTTACGTCCCAGTAGTCGGACCGACCCACTGTCCAGACCACCGGAGAACAGAAGATTTGGTCACTTACCGTGAAGCTTCCTTCTCGGTGGACTGGCAGTGGGTTGGTCTGGCCCGCCCGTTAGAGGTTGAGCGGCTTCCTGGGTTTTGGAAGTGGATCTTGGAGCCTCACCTGTTCCTCTCCTGAGTGATGTTGCTTTCTGTATTGGCAATGTTTTGTTTTCAATCTCCTATTTTAGGGGGTTTGAAGCGTAATAAACGATTTTCCTCGTTCATCTGCCTCTGTATGTGAATGGGGAGGTTGTGGGAATCTTTATTCCTAGGGGGATGCGGCTTGGTTACACCTGGCGGGAGCTGGGAGGTATAGGCCACTTCCCCCCTTCAGATCATTTAGAAGACCCGACCCTGTGAAGAGGAGGAGGAGCCTATACCCTTTGTTACGTCCCAGTAGTCGGACCGACCCACTGCCAGTCCACCGAGAAGGAAGCTTCACGGTAAGTGACCAAATCTTCCGTTTAAAGAATAAATCTCACGTTCTTCAAGGTGACCCTTCTGCCAATGCAATCTTAGCTAAAGAGTAGCCAATTATAAGTGCTAGCAGAACAATAAGGACGGTTTATATAAACTACATTTTAGGACCTTATCCTCTTTCTATGGAGTTCTGTCCTTCAGGAGAGAAAACAAAGCATTATTAAATCCTATGAAATTTAACTGCGAGTAGAACAAAACCATTGTAGGCATTGGGGCATGTACATAAAATCTTTTTTTTTGGTATTTAATTTATGCTTTAGCCAATCTTGATGTTTTGGATTCATTGCGCACACACAATGACCTGCAACTGACCTCAGGTGGTTTTTAAGTGCACACTTGAAATGTGAACAAAGACTGTTGATTCAGGTTAAAAATCTGAATCAGCAGCCTCTAAAACAAAATGGTTTATTCTATAGCCACATAAACATGCTTTGTCCTCTTTTATGGCATCTTGTGGGTGATTTTATGATGATATATTAGTACTGGAGGTTTTAACATTCAATAATATTGTTGTTTATGATTGTTCTTAGATGCTCTGGGGCCTCACCTGGGACCCAAAGATGGTGTGCAAATTACTGATGTAAATAAAATAAATATGGAAGATTATTTGGGAGCTTCAATTTGTGCAGAATGCAGCAATAATGTTGCTGGCTGACGAATCAACACGAGGAGTACCTCATCAGTCCTGAAAGAGATGAAATACCCATTTGTTTGTTTTTAAGCACAATTTGAAATGGTGCATCTTTTCTTTAAATCCTGGAGTGGACTGCTGGTCTTTGCTTGTTGAGACAGGCAAGTGGTTGTTGGTCAGCAACTCAGCTAACCAATGGATGGGCAAGCAAGCCCATCCAGTTCCTCTCCCTGCATCTCGTCTTACCTGATGCCTCAGATGCTGTTTGGGCAGCATTCAAGGCACTGGGGCAAGTGGGAGGCCAGGTGGAAAAGGAGGCAGTCAGTGAGCCCTTTACCTGCTGCCATGGGGCAACCTGCATGCTGCAGCAGCAGAAGATAGCAGGAGCATCCATAAGGTAAGGCAAGGAGGGAAGGGAATCTCTTCTGATGCAGATTTCATCTCTTATGGAAACAGGATGATTTTCATCAATTCCCCCATCCTGTGGCATGCCTCATAGTCCTTTCTCATACCGTGCACCCAGGAACAACATCGTCTTTTACTGGTAAATGATGAAAAAATGAAGGAAAATTGGACATCCAGTGAACCAGTAAAGTTTTGTTTGTTCTATTGCTTCAGACCAATAAGGCTGCCCACCTGGATCCAATGAAGCAGTCAGCCTTTTGATTTACTTGCAAGTGTCAGAATTTGTTCCCTTATCAAATCTTAGAAATTACTGATAGCTTCTGACCCTTACTGTTGCCTGGGTGGGAAAGACCCATTAAATTGAGCCTCCGTATCTGGTTGGAAGGTCCCTTGGTATACCATGGTGTTGGAACACATGTGTCTCTGTGTGAAAGATTTTGTCTAGGTTATTTCATTTTATTTTATCTAAATATTTCAGTTCTTACAAGTTTTCATTGAGTCAATCCCATGATTAGGGAAGTCTCATCACAAAAATAAATACATGGTGACAGACTATGGCATAGATCTAGGTGAAGAAATCTAATTTGGTGTAATGGTTTAAGTGTCAGCCTAGGATGTGGGAAATCCCGTACAAATGCCCACTCTTTCAAGGAAGCTCCTGGGTGATCTCGGGCCAGTCACATACTCTCAGCCTAGCTTAGTTTGGTGTGGACTGCTGGTCTTTGATTGTTGAGACCGGAGAGCCAGTTTGGCGTAGTGGTTAAGTGTGCCGACTCTTTATCTGGGAGAACTGGGTTTGATTCCCCACTCCTCCACTTGCATCTGCTAGCATGGCCTTGGATCAGCCATAGCTCTGGCAGAGGTTGTCCTTGAAAGGGCAGCTGCTGTGAGAGCCCTCTCCAGCCCCACCCACCTCACAGGGTGTCTGTTGTGGGGAAGGAAGGTAAAGGAGATTGTAAGCCGCTCTGAGACTCTTCGGAGTGGAGGGCGGGATATAAATACAATATCTTCTTCTTATTCTTCTCTTACCTCACAGGGTTGTTGTGAGGAGAGAACAATGTGAGCTGCTTCAGGTCCCCAGTGGGGAGAAAGGCACATATAAATTTTGTAAGTGAATAAATAAATGTACTGTTGGGCAAGAAATTGTCTTTGGGCATCTTATTTGCTATCTCTTCCTGTGTAGCATTTGGGAAACAGTAGCTGAATATGCATTTCTTCTGTTGTTAATTGCAGAAAGCTAGTTAAATGTTTCTTGGGCCAATCCGTGTGCTTTTTTTAAAAATAAGGACATTTTCCCCCCTAGAGGAAACTATTTATACACAATTTTGCACATTAGAACATCTAGTAAAAACTGTATAGGAAATGTCTTTGTGTGTACGCCAAACACATATACTTCAAAGATTAGTATCTGGGTGGCTTGTTCTGACCATAGAACATTGAAGGTATTTCTTATCCCTCCCCCCAAGCCATGGTTCACAAAGCTGTGACCCACTTGAAGACCTTTTTGGGAAATAGCATGCAATCTCATGTTGGAGATCAAATTAACCCATGACAGCTGTAAGTAAGAACATCTAGTGCTTGTGAACTACATTTTTGTTTCTCTCTTTTCTTTTGCTCTCCCTCGCACTACTTTGTTTAACTCTAGAGAGAGTTATAATTATGTACAAATTACTTGCCATCTTGAGCCATCTGGAGAACTGCTCATTTATTCTTGTTATCCTGAAACCCCACCTGCGGTTGGCAAGATGCCTGACAGCAGCCTTCTCCCACCTTTGTTTTGTTTTGCTTCTTTGATCGTCCAGCAAACAAAATTTGAATGTTAGCACTGAAACTTCAAGCATCTTATTTTCCCAGGTGTTATTGCTATATGTATATACCAGAAATGTGCTTAACCAGACTCCTCTCCAGGTGTATGGAGAACACAGAAACAGCCTTGCCCCAGAAGCTGAAGAACTGCTGACAGACAGGAGACATTTGTGCTGATGAAGAAGCCATGTCTCATTGGGCAGAGAAGATGCCAGTTTGACCATGCTGCCTGTTGGAAAATTTCTAGGAAAGCCATACACAGGACTATTGGCAGCCACCAGGGGAGGGATTGGAATCCTAAAAAGATACTTTTCTGTGTTTCTGGAGCAGGAGATGGATTGCTTGGTTTGGTGTGGTTAGAGTTTGGTGGAATAAGGCAAGTGCCTTAACTGAATTAGTATGATCTGTGCATTTCAGTCCCACAACCTCTTCTTACCTGTGTGGATATTTTATGCAGCCCTTTATGGCTCTAAGCAATGCCCATGACAAGCTTGGAAACAGGTGGGAAGGCTAGGGATGGGGAAATTGGTGGGGGGGAGTGAAGTTGACTACAGTTACAATATCACTTCCAGGAAAACCTGGAAAGGGCCACTTCTGTGAGAGCTCTCTCAGACACACCTACCTCACAGGGTGTCTGTTGGGGGGGGGGAGGTAAAGGAGATTGTAAACTGCTCTGAGATTCAGAGAGTAGGGCAGGGAAAACCTGGAAATGACATAGGATAGCTCTAGGTAGCACCAGAAATTCTATGGTAAAACCATAAGTTTCTGATGAATTCTAGAGCTATCGTATGACATTGCATCATAGACAACATCAATTTTTTTCTTGTGATGAGGGTGTCCCATCATAGCAAGCAGCCCTACACTGGCAGCCCTACACTGACACAACAACCCATTTTTGCTGTGCAAAATGAATGGTTTTTCTCTGCCCCCCTTCAAGGGCAAAGAATGCCTTTGCAAACATTTATGTACTTGATTTTTAAACTGCTTTAGTGAATGCTGCACAAGTCCATTGATCAGAGTAGAACTAAGCTGAGTTTGAAGTAGTTAAGAGAGCAGTATAATTACCAAACAAATCACCCCTGGTTTGCCTCCAGCGCCCCTATTGCTTCTGAAAATATAGACAAATGAAAAGAACTAATAGGTGGAATTGATTTATTTGAAGCGCTGTCTGTCTTTTTTGTTTTTTTTTTCTGATAGCAAAGAGGCTGTGGCAGACCTGGCTCCAGAAGTCTGAGGCAAGGTATAAAAGGTTTCAAGCCATGCCTTGTTTGATTGCATTTGTCTGGGGGAAAAAATGAAATAAGATTAATCTTGCTAGAATGATGTTTTAGCTCCTGAGAGTATTCTCCAACAGACAGGAGAGGCTATCTCCGATGTGCAATGAACAGGCCTTTCCATTTTCATTCTGCTCCGGCTATCAAAATGGTCCATGGTTATTGGCTGGCTCCAGTGTGTGGTTAATTGGCTTTCTATTAGAAGCTGATTTTAATTTAAAATATCGGGAGGGAAGGGAGTTAGCAGGCAAGACAGATTGAAGAGCCACGGCTTCCCGGGCTTCCCATACCAAACAAAATTAAATAAGAGCAGGAAAAGCTCATCTACCGAGAAACGGTATGAGCTCCGGTGGCCTTGGCAAGGTGCTCTCCTGTATTGCTGGTTCTGAGAATGCAGTTGATTAGGAGGGCTTTTGCATTTTTCATTTTGAAGTGGCTGTTTGTTGTGCCAGGACAAAGTCCGAGTTCTCTCGAGTCTTGTGTTCTTCAGCATCACAGTATCTTTGCCTGTCTCAGTCCCCCACTTTGCCATTGCTGTGATCCTTGAATAGCATTTCCTTTGAAAAGAATAGTTTCAGTGTTGATCATAAGCTGCAGGTCATGGCTGGAAAGAAAAGACTAATTATGACAGAAAAAAGTCTTATTACAGGGATGAACATGGATAAATATTAGCCCTGTATAGAGTTTCAGGAAGGTAGTTATTATGTATTGGAACTGGAGTTTGGCCTTAGGGCCAGCAGAGACTTGGCTGAGCTGGAGACCCTAAAACAACAGCCACCTGGATTCAGGAAGGAGCCCATCAGGGGTCGTCAGGCCAGCTATTAACCTATAGTTGTGTGCGATGGGATGATGGTAATGGGTTTTTGGGTGGGGAGGTTTGCATGCATATAAGCAGGGCCGTTGGTCCTGCCAGATGGTTCTGTTCCTGTCTCACTATGCTGAATCACTGAATAAAGAGCTGAACTCACTATCTCTTGGGCATCCTCATGCTTTGAACCCAGTACATTTTAGTAGTTATGTTGGTCTGCAGTAGAGGAGCTCTGCTAGATTCAAGTCCAGGAGCACCTTAGAGACCAACAGGTTCCCTTCAGGTATATGACAAAGGGCACATTGACTTTCTAAAGCTTATACCCCTCCTCGAATCTTATTGGCTTCTAAGGTGTTACTGGGCTTGAATCTAGGTCTTCTAGCCCTGTACAAATATGATACATTTACAAAGATAATATAACTATAGGGAGCAACAGGGATCGTCATGTTTGTAATAAACTGAATACATATATGCTTTGGCCAGGTAACTAGGGAGCCTCACCGAATTACGTTTCTGATGGTTTGTGTGCAGCTTCTGTATGTACAATGCATATATACTAGAGGTCTTTAAGAGGTAGCTCATGAGCTACCATTAGTGCATCAGTTGATTCGGAATAGTTTGTGAAGCCCTTGGAAAATGCAGGAAAAGATCATCCAAAGATCTGCTCTAGAATTCTTCTTCTTGGGCTTATTTTATAGGATTTTCTAGAATACTGCTTAGCTGCTAACTTCACTTCTGGTGCTCTTCCTAGTCCACATTCTGTTTCTAGGAGAGAACACAACTTGTTTTTCATTACCCAGAACCATAATGAAGAAGAAGATATTGGATTTATACCCTGCCCTACACTCTGAAGCTCAGAACAGCTTACAATCTCCTTTACCTCCCCCCCCCCCACACACACACAACAGACACCCTGTGAGGTAGGTGGGACTGAGAGAGCTCTCACAGAAGCCGCCTTTTCAAGGGAAGCTCTGTGATGGCTATGGCTGACCCAAAGCCATTCCAGCAGCTGCAAATGGAGAAGTGGGGAATCAAACCCGGTTCTCCCAGATAAGAGTCCGCACACTTATCCACTACACCAAACTGGCTCTCAAAGAAAGGTATACACTTTGTGCTGATGTTAGGCAGAGCAGGAGTAGA
Source organism: Heteronotia binoei (assembly GCF_032191835.1). Taxonomy (NCBI): domain Eukaryota; kingdom Metazoa; phylum Chordata; class Lepidosauria; order Squamata; family Gekkonidae; genus Heteronotia; species Heteronotia binoei. The sequence goes on along the minus strand of NC_083227.1, from coordinate 47,567,951 downwards.
TGGTGAGAAGGTGGTGTAATCTGGTTTCTCTTCTTGTTTAATTGTTTCTCTTCTTAATTTTTCTCTTCTTATTTAATTGGTTTCTCTTCTTGTTTAATTTTTAATTTATTATGTAAATAATGTGTATTGTTTGATTTTACTGGTTGTGAGACGCCCTGAGCCTGCTTCAGCAGGGAGGGTGGGATATAAATCCAATAAACATAAATTTCTTGCAGCACCTGTCTGTACATATGCCATATGGATGCTACTATTATCTTAGTATAAGCTGCACAAAAGCTCCTAGTGCATCCATGGCTGGGGAAAAAAATTGAAATTAAGTCTCACAGCAAACCACACTGGTGTCTTTTCATAACTTCGTTATTTCTTTCTCTCTCCCTTTAGTGCCTAATTGCAAGGAAGTCTGGAACAAGTCCCAACATTTTGTCTGAACAAAATGAAGGGTACAGTAAAAGACTAGCTTGATTTCCACAGGATGTGCCATGCAGGAGCTGGGGAAACAATGTCACTAATGCTGAAATCACTGTAGGAATTGAGCACAAAGGCAGCCATTGGCTTCGGTGGGATTGTGACTCAGGCTGTGCTTCTGTCAGATGCCAACATGCAAAGCACACCCCCCCACACACACCCAAATTGGCTAATGAGATATGTTTGTGTGATGAAAACTTTAGAACAAATGCCTATTCCTGCTGTGAATAATGGCACTGTCAGAAGAGAGATGCCATATGCGAAAAGCTTTCAAAAACACTGTTGGGGGAGAGAATGTGAAATTTGTTACAGGATCGCTTCAGTAGTAAGGAAGTTGACAAAGTGGGAGACTGGAAGTCTAAACTGTTTCTCTTTATACCATCATGGGTCCGGAAAGGGGTGGGGTGGGGGGACAGATTTTATCTGCTTTTGAAAAATCTGAAGGCGTGATGTCACTGAACTCACAACTTTAAATGTCTCACAGAGGAAAATAAAACGCTAAATATGTATGTGGATTAACAGGAAGATAACATACACTAGATCTTAGCCTAGAAATAATAGAAAGCCACAGCAAGGGATTGAGGAAGAGGACAGAGCCAACTCTTTTTGATGGAATGTTTCCTGCCTGTATCCCCCCCCCCAAAAAAAAAAAAACAAAAAAAAATCTTTCTCTGTGCTCTGCTCATCTCTCATTTTGATTACTGTAATTTTTTTTTTTTTTTTGCTGGTCTACACTTCTGCTGCATTTCCCTTCTTCAGGGAAATGAGGATGGCTCTGATAAACCAATCTTTCTTTCCTGTTGCTATGATGATTCCATTCCTGTTTCTGCACTGACTTGCAATCCCCCTCTTGATCTATTTCAAGCTTTTAGCCCTCGGTCTTGAACCACACAGGTACATGTCCAATCACTTTTTCTCTTCACTTATCTGGCCTTGCATTCCTGCTCTCTCCGTCCCTTTGGAATTTGTCTGCTACCCACCATTTTATAGTGCCAAACTGAAATGACTTTTTGTTACTTTGCTGAAGTGTCAAGCAGGTTCTCCCAATTTTCAGCCACTGTGGTACTCTTTTGAACTTTGTCGACTTTCATTTGAACATTCAAAGCTGTTTTGTATGGAGGGTATTGGCGGGGCTGTAGCCAGGATTTCATGTTTGGTGGGGCCCACAGCAGCATTTTTGTTTGGGGGGGGGGCAGGGGACCACCCGGTTTGGCCTTAAACACTTTCTCTGCTTCTCAATTACAGCAGCAGCCCCCCCTTCCATTTGTCTAACTGAGTAAACCTTCCAGGGGGATCAGGCTGCAAGTAGGCTTCTCCACCCCACGCAATGCCAATCTAAAGCCCCTACAGTAACAATGCTGCACTTGTTCAGAGCAGCAATAAGTGGTGGTGAGCAAAGAGGGCAGATTGGAGGCTCTCCAGTGGAGTGGCCATACAGATGGAAGGGGGGGGGGTTGAATGGAGTGGCCTGGCCCCCTGGGCCCCACTGTAGCTACGGGCCTGGGTATTGATATATGGAGGTTAGTACTGTCCAGAGCCTGTTCAGAGTCTTTGGCAGAGGTCTTTCATTTCACCTATTACCTGCTCCATTTGATTGAAGATGCCAGGGATTGACCCTGGGACCTTCTGACTGCAAAGCACGGCCCCTTTTGTATCCCAACTGCTGCAATTGCTTTTTGATGCATTTTTTCCCTTCACGTGTGCCTTCATTGCTATTTATTTTTATGTGTCACCATGTTACATCTAAGGTAATGCTATCACAGATGCCCATAAACAAAACCACATGAGTTATCACATTTAATCTGTGAGGGCAAATGATGTGAAGGAGACTGAAGTATAGAAGGGAAATGATGTCATCAAGAAAAAAACCAACTGTCTAAGCAAAAACTCAGTAAATAGCATGACGATAATGTTAGTATAATGCTTGTTGCTAATTGTTCTGAAGATGCTAATTTCAAATACTGTTTGATATCATTCCAGTTTCATTGTCTGAGTCTCCTTTCACTGTGAAGTCTTCTGATTCTTGAAATAGCTTCATCTTCTGTTATGAGATGTTTGCCACTAACTCTTTCAAGTCCCACCCTTTCAGGCAATTTACTATTTGAAAGAGAGTCACCATAGTATAGTTGTTAAGAGTGACAGACTTTAATCTGGAGACCCAGGTTTGATTGTCCACTCTTTCACATGAAGCCTGTTGGGTGGCCTTGGGCCAAACACAGTTCTCTTAGAACTCCCTCAGCCCCACCTGCCTCACAAGATGCTTGTTGTGGGGAAAGAAGGACGTGATTATAAGCTGCTTTGAGACTCCAGAAGGTAGAGAAAAGTGATGTATAAAAACTTCTCCTTCAGAAACAATGCTGCCAAGGCTGTTGATATTCTGATTATTGACGCACAGAATACTAACAGCATCATCCTAAGCAAGGTTGCAACCTTCTAAGCCCAGCACAGTCCCAAGGAGGGTTACAAGCTTTTAAGCCTGTTGACTTCAGAGAACAAATCAAAGCACCATCAAGTGCTTTTTAATGTGTCATGCTGTGGTGAGCAGACTGATCAAATTAGGCAAAAAAAAAATCTGCAGTGGAAAATTTTATGAGCATCTCTCATTGATCAAAATGGTGAGCCATCTTTGTTAGCTTATTCACTTCACGACCTTATTCATGTCATCAGTTTATTTACAGCAGCTCATGTAATTTTCCTCCCTGCTTTCTCAGCCTCATTTTGTTGTTTTCATTTGGACATTTTAGATGATGGAGAAACCACGTTCATGATCTGTTCCTTCCAGACCAGTGTTCCCTCTAAGCTGAGCTAGTGTGAGCTAGCTCACAAATTTTTAGCCGCCAGTTCACACATTTTTGTCTCAGCTCAAAAAAAAGGCCCTAGAGCAAACTAATTTAGCAGTAACTCACAACTTTAATGCCAGTAGCTCACAGCTTTAATGCCAGCAGCTCACAAAGTAGAATTTTTGCTCACAAAACTCCACAGCTTAGAGGGAACATCCTTTTTCTTTGCCCTCACTGTTGTTTAAGCTGATTGGTGGTGGTGAGCTACTGCTAGGAATTGGCACGAATGAGGAAAATGTGGTTCGTGGTTTATAGCCCCACAAACCCTGTTGAAAAGGACCGCAGATCTTTTAAACAGGATTTGCAGAAAGCCCCCAAAACAGCTGTGACAGGTTTTTGAGCTTCTTTTTTGGGCTTTCTCAGCTGTTTTTGAGGCTTTCACAGGAAACAGAAAGCAGGGGTTTAAAGGGACTCAGAGTCCCTTTAAACCCCTGTTTTCTTCTCTGACATGTACAACCATAAACTACTTTAAAAGTTCATGGAAGTTAGTGGCAGTAGATCTGTCATGAACTTCAGTTTGTGAATCACAAACAGGGCAAAATTCATGACAAAGCTTGCTTTGTGGTTTAGTCCATGCCCATCCCTAGGCACTGCACATCTCCAGCCTTATCCCATGGAGTTCATGAAGTGATTTCAATGTGTCCTCCAAAAGGAGGCCATATTGTCTGTACCAGCCCTGCGGTATTTGACCTGCAATGGGTCTTTGATTTATGCATTATGGTATGTCATCTGAAGGATACTATGTGAAAATGACAGGGCTAACTGTGACAGTTCCAGATAATGTTCAAATAAAGCCCTTCCTGAAATACAAGCAGAGATGTCCTTGTGAAATGTTTTAGCCTTTCTATCAGATGCTCATCCGAGACTCCCTCTGTCTTGTCCACTTTCTCCTTGCTTACAAAAAAGGAGCAGTGACACTACAGGCTCCAGGAGTCTGTCAGGAAAGCAATACAAAGGGTCTCCCCCCACCCTGCTTCTCCCAGTCAGTTCTTTGTCTGATTATATTTGATATACAAAAACAGACAGATGCTAATTTCAAAGCCTGACTTTTCAAGGAGACATTTCTATTAGTATGTCAGCATAATGGAAAATAAGAGCCTGTTACGTGCAGGGGCAGGGGGACACACGCAGAATTTTGAGCATAGTGACATACATGAACCTAATCCTCCACTTGATTACTCAGCAGATACTTGTAGTACCTCCCTACTGGCTGCTGTACCCGCTCCCCTTCTCCCTGCAATTGCCTATTGTATAAAATAGAGCAATATTGGTTACTGTAATCCTTTCAGTGGTATCTATGACAGTAGGCATCTATGACAGAAATACATTTTTAAGTTCTATCATCAACAATATAAAATTTTAATAAACTTAATGTAAATGAGCATATAATTCCATAGGTCAATATTGGTGCTATTATTGTTAGATTTGTTGGCTGCATTTGATACAGTTGATCATCAGCTACTGACACACCGCCTTGCTGATGTGGGGATTCAGGGGTCTGCCCTTCAATGGTTTATCTCTTTTCTCCAAGGCTGGAGACAAAGGGTGATGCTAGGGGGGCAATTGTCCTGGAGGCACCCACTAGTATGTGGTGTGCCCCAAGGGGTGGTTCTCTCCCTGATATAAATCTAATAAAATAAACAAACAAACAAGCAAACATTGAAATGAAGGGGTCAGGAAACGGATAAAGTCCCATCTTATGTACATTGATACATCTGGACATGTCAAGATGCATGCTGTACTTAGAACAACTGTACTTAGTTGTACGGTGAAGCTGTACTTAAACTGCATGCTTTCAGAGAAATATTTGTTTTCTATACTAATAATAGAGAGTCTTCTAAAAATGCTGTTTTGGCATGTTTTCGTAAGCCACCAGCCCCTTCCTTAGAGGCATTCATGTGCCTTCCAAGCTTGCCCTGAGACCAATAACTAAATCAGAGAAGAATATCACCACATGTTCACACAAGAGAAAGAGGATCTGAGGAGATGTCGTCCTCCATTCTGTCCGATGTAAAAGTGGTTATATAAAAACAGGTATTTAGTGTATTTTTATGGAATTCCATTGATGGAAGGTATGCAGGGTCTGTTCAACTAGGCTGTCGAGGTAGAATGCAAAACCTGAAGTCAGCCCCTACATTAATATTTAGATTGTGGTCTCTTCTTTTTGCATCTGTCAGGAGGTAGTAATGAATCCAGCTCTTTTCCAAATTGGCTGTGCTGTTCAGACAAGCTGTGGCGGGGCGGGGGCGCAAAACAAAACAGGGAGGCACCGATCCAGGAAACTAAGCCCAATGGGGCACAAAAATTCTGTTTATTAAACTAGACTTGTTTTGAGTCAAAGATGTCCTCAGTGGCAGCTTGAACAGTAAAGGTCAAAACTACTTAATAGGAAAACTATAAAATCATAACTTGATACCCAAAATTTTCAACACCATGTCACTGCAATCCTGTGCAGAGAAACTTCATTCTAAGCTCATTGAACATTAGACCAGAGTAACTGCATAGAATTGCACTGTAAATAATCCATGTAGAATGTGGATACCTACATTGTACATTTGGTAAAAAAAAAAAAAAGGCATTCTATAAATCAACATTGTAATATTTGCATTCAAAGTAAGAATAGTGCTACAGTCTTGTATTTCACTCACAAAAAACTGGGATCAGGAAGTGCACCTTACTCAGTAGCTGACTGTTAGCATAAAGTAGCACTTTATGTTCAAACACTATAAAAACATATATTGCTAGAGGCAAAGTTTGATATACTCTCTAATGCTTAACTAACTGGTGAAACAGCCGGAAAAGGAACTCAGTACTTCTAAACGGTAACACTAAAAAGGCTTCTGGCCTCTATTTATCAGATCAGAAATAAGATCTGAAATTTATATATATGAAAAGTATTAGCCATACCTGTATTGCATTTCTCAGAAAGAATGGCATTAAACAAGCAGATCCTCAGTTTGCTGAAATTACTTCTAAAACAGTGAAGTGCTACGCTGAAAAGGAAGACTGGGGGGGTGGCTTTAAAAGAATGTATAAGCACTGTTCTAAAAAAAAAAGGAATACCTCAAAAGAAAAATGCCCTCAGAGTTCCTTTTGACTAAGGGTTTCTACTTAGCCTATCATACGGGTTTTTTTTGTGATTAGGTCTCCGAATTATACATAGTTGAGGGTTCATCCCCCAATTCTTTGAGGGTTTTTTCTTTTTTTCCTTTTAGATCAGCACTTGCATCTGTCTCAGGAAATGGAAGTTAGAGTCTAGAATTCCATTTGAAAACACTATAGAGTTAATTTCCCTCCTTCCTTCATGAGCAGCATCTGCATCTCTCTTGTGATCTTCTGAACACTGGCCAAAATCAATTTTAACCTTTTTACCTACAGATTATTTGTTCTCCTTTGATAAGTATTTAAGTAGTGGGTTCCTTTTTTTGCCATTTTAGTTTTTGCCCCCTGTCAAGTCACAGCCAATTTATGGTGACCCTGCCTGTAGGGTTTTCAAGGCAAGAGCTGTCCAGAGGAGATTTTCCCTTGCCTAGCTCTGCATAGGAACTGTGGTATTTCTTGGTCCATACAAATGCTTAACTTCCAAGTTCTGATGACTTCAAGCTAGCCTGGGCTATCTGGGTCAGGGCACCATTTCACTAGTTATTAGAATATATAAGGTATCTAGGTATGTCTTTTATATTTAAGCATAACATACAGTGCTACGTTTGGCAGACTATGGGCTAATGAGGAAGGTGCATTTCTTGAGCCCAGTTTTCAAAAAGATTAAAAATAGGCCAAACATAGGACTGTATTGTTCTTCTTTCAAATGGAGATGATACAAAATTCCTTTATATTTTTTTAGGGATATGTTTTGCAGCTGTCCCATGGGTTGATTGTGGTAACATAGCTGTGCTTATGTTCCTGGAGATGGTGCTGTGTGAAACAGCATTATAGGAGGTTGTCATAGCACTGTTTGAATGGAGGCATGTTCAAGATTCTCGGTTTATTATGTAGGCATGTCATATGAGGGATATTGGGAGGAGGAGGCAACCATATTTCTGACTGCTTCTGTCAGACTCCAAACCTGGGAAGCATCTCTAGGTCATTTTCATCTTAGCAGCTTTATCTGTTGGTACTGCAGCTCATACTGAAACCTCAATCCTCAAATATTCAAGACTTTTAGAAATGACTGGTATGGGTGAGAGGTGACCAGTGTGTCTACATGGTCAGTTTCCACTCATGTCAGATATCTATGAAAGACCTGTGTGGATGAGGAACAGCAGCAGTGGGACTGATGGAGAAGATTTGACATGTTGAGGCTTCCTTCAGGGAAAACTCATAGGGGCGTCCTCTCATTGGGTGTGGTCAGATGGGCAGGTTGCCATGGCAGCATTTTACCTTTAAATAAACTGCTTGAGTTTGGGGCAGTTTATGTCCATCAAACACTGCCCTGTAAGCTGGCATCATAGCTCCATGGGGCCATGGTTGGTTGTCCACATTGCTAATATGCCACAGCCATGGACCTGCAGCTAGGTTGAGTTTTCTCCCCAGATTCCTGCTGTGTGTGCACTGAAGCAGACAAGCCCACATGTGCTCCAGGCTGCATTCTATGGGGGTGCTGAAGTACATGTCAGAGTGGATTGGGGGGGGAAAGGACACATCAGAAATGGAGATGAATGATCACACCACTCATGCATTCCCACTGGAGTTTGCCAGTGGCTATTTAATCTGCATAGGAGTAATTTTATCATGAAGTAAGGATGAATGAGGCACAGGAGCCTGATGTGCCTGTTTGATTGTGCTCATTTAATCTAGTGGGAAGGGGTGGCTATGTTGGGCCAAACTGCCTGTATGATCACACCCATTGCCTCATAACTCTTATGAAAGCCTCATTCCTCAGACTTTCTGTATGCTTCTGGTGTGACTGGGGAAGTGACCAGGAAGTGTCGCTGCTGCAGCTGTAATGGCTACCTCCCAAACACATCAGAAGTCTATACAAGACATGTGCAGCTTAGGTATGAGGCTTCAGCAGGATCAGAAACCCTAATTTGTAAGCAGTCTTCTATATACATCTTTCAAAAATCCAAGTTTCTGGTATGACAAAAAGGACTAGGAACAGTCATTGATTTTGAAAGGGAGCACATACACCAAAGGAAGATATACAAGCTTTCTCTGCATCAGGGGCTTCTCCTAAGGGGAGAAGATGCAAACACTTCACTTTGAATGTGATGGAGAAGAGCTGGGAACCAGAAGCACAAGTCAATTATGCTTCCTGTTCTCAGGGCTTATCATCACATCAAATAGCTCCACAATATATCTAAGGAATGTCACTTGTGTGTATTATTCAATGCAAAGAGCATTTTCACCTGTCAACAATAAAGTTCTGTTGGGCTTTTGGAATTTGACAAATAAGACACCTCAGAGGAAAGACAATTCTTGAGTTTTATTTCATTTTGTAATTTCTCTGGGTGCCTGTATTTCTTGATAATCAGAACTCCTGACCAAATTCAAAATTTGAAGGTTCATAATTTTCCTCCTAAACTTCTCCTTCTTGTAATAATTTATCCTCAAGCAATTTTCTTTCCTTGCAAGCTATTTTTTTTAGAAGCAGATTGTTTTGTCATGTGTTTTCCTGGACACCTTGATTATCCCACTGACAGAGCGTCCCCATCACATCTAATCAGGACTCTGTGTATGACAGTGGAAGAATTTCTTGTTCTCAGTAAGAAGAGTGTTACAGCCTTCCAGGAGAAATCCCATTGCTATCTCACAATCTTTCAAGTCTGCTGTAGTTGCTGTGTATTGCCATCAGACAACATGGATTTGTATGCTGTTTACAATGAAGAAGAGGATGGCCAAAGGCAACCACAGCTTTTCAAGATGATAGATGATGATGACCATGCAACATGAAGATCACAGTGTTTTATATCTGGTCCCTGATTGCATCACTGTTTTATTTATGGCATGCACACATAAGTGGAAGGTTCAGGAGAAAAGATGAGAGAACTGTAAACAGTAGCAATCACTTACATCCCCCTCCCCCCCAAAAAAGTACCAAGAAAGCTAGTAAGCTACTGTGGATAAACCTGGTTTCCAGAATATTTGAATAGGAAGATAAAACTTTTGAAAGTATTGTGGAGTTAATACCTAGATACACAAAGCAGCGGTTCTACCTCAGTTTTGTCATATGCCTGACTTTGATCAAGCCATAGTTAATCCAATCTGCTGAATGGAAACAGCAACACTCCCTATAGCGCTGTCTTGTTGCAGAGTTCTTTGTTCTGATTAGGGCAGGGGGCCGCTGTGTTACAAGCAACCTGGGAATCCTCTGCAGGTCACCTTCCATGTCAAAGCTTCCTCCCAGGAGAACTATGGCAGCCTTCTCCTTCGACCCCTCAGCTCCTACATGATTGCTTGCAAATTAGGGTTTCTGGGGGTAGGGGTTGCAAGGGCATTTTTGTTTCAAAGCTTAGTTATTAACGATCCCATGGGAAAGTGTCATTAGGATTCAGACTCTCCTTTTCTTCATTTGCAGGCCCTTTCAGCAGAACATGTGTTTGTGAGTGTAAAAGGCCACATTCTTGCGGTAAGTACAGGATACAGACATTTGTATTGTATGATTGAGGGTTTGCTGTCTGAGTAATGTGAATGATCAATTGCTCTGGGTCCTTTCCCCCAAAGATAATACTTAGCAGGTGTCATGGCCCTTTACAACCAAATGTTCATGTTCTTTACTGGGTGGAGGTGGTTTCTCAGTGGGAATAGATTGTCAGGAGATAATAGCACTAATCTTGATGGAGTGCTAGGAAAAGGTAACTCCTTCCAATTGCGGGGAAGGAAGCAGTAGTGTGAGTGGGTCTACAATCCTTGTGTTCAGGGGTGGATCTACTATGAAACCTATGAAGCTTAAGCTTCAGGGCCCCTACTCCTCCTACTCTGCTCTGGTAAGACCTCACCTAAAGTATTGTGTTCAGTTTGGGGCACCACATTTTAAGGATATAGACAAGCTGGAACGGGTCAAGAGGAGGGCGACAAAGATGGTGAGGGGTCTGGAGAGCAAGTCCTATGAAGAAAGGTTGAAGGAGCTGGGCATGTTTAGCCTGGAGAGGAATATAAGAACATAAGAGAAGCCATGTTGGATCAGGCCAATGGCCCATCCAGTCCAACACTCTGTATCACACTGTGGCCAAATATATATATACACACATATGTATATATATATATATACACACACACACACACACTGTGGCTAATAGCCACTGATGGACCTCTGCTCCATATTTTTATCCAATCTCCTCTTGAAGCTGGCTATGCTTATAGCCGCCACCACCTCCTGTGGCAGTGAGTTCCACATGTTAATCACCCTTTGGGTGAAGAAGTACTTCCTTTTATCTGTTTTAACCTGACTGCTCAGCAATTTCATTAAATGCCCATGAGTTCTTGTATTGGGAGAAAGGGAGAAAAGGACTTCTTTCTCTACTTTCTCCATCCCATGCATAATCTTGTAAACCTCTATCATGTCACCCCGCAGTCGACGTTTCTCCAAGCTAAAGAGCCCCAAGCGTTTTAACCTTTCTTCATAGGGAAAGTGTTCTAAACCTGTAATCATTCTAGTTGCCCTTTTCTGGACTTTTTCCAATACTATAATATCCTTTTTGAGGTGCGGTGACCAGAATTGCACACAGTATTCCAAATGAGACCGCACCATCGATTTATACAAGGGCATTATGATACTGGCTGATTTGTTTTCAATTGGTGGCTGAGAGGTGATATGATCACCATCTTCAAGTACTTGAAGGGCTGTCATATAGAGGATGATGTGGAATTGTTTTCTGTGGCCCCAGAAGGTAAGACCAGAAGCAACGGGTTGAAATTAAATCAAAAGTGTTTCCAGTTCAACATTAGGAAGAACTTCCTGACCATTAGAGCGGTTCCTCAGTGGAACAGGCTTCCTCAGGAGGTGGTGGGCTCTCCTTCTTTGGAGGTTTTTAAATAGAGGCTAGATGGCCATCCGACAGGAATGTGGATCCTGTGAATTTGGGGGGGGGGGCGGTATTTGTGAATTTTCTGCATTGTGCAAGTGGTTGGACTGGATGACCTCTGGAGGGACCTTCCAACTCTATGATTCTATGATTGAGAGCCAGTTTGGTGTAGTGGTTAAGTGCATGGACTCTTATCTGGGCGAATCGGGTTTGATTCCCCACTCCCCCACTTGCACCTGCTGGAATGGCCTTGGGTTAGCTATAGCTATCGCAAAGGTTGTCCTTGAAATGGCAGCTGCTATGAGAGCCCTTTCAGCCCCGCCCACCTCACAGGGTGTCTGTTGTGGGGGGAGAAGATAAAGGAGATTGTAAGCCGCTCTGAGTCTTTGATTCAGAGAGAAGCGCGGGGTATAAGTCTTCAATTCTTCTTCTTCCTGGAGGGGCTCTGAAAGAGCTTTTTTCCCTGAGTGTATTTTTCAACAAAATTGATGGAGTTTTTTAAAGGCTATTTTAGTGACAGACTCATAAACCAGTGGGTTGAAGTACTTACCCCATTTTCAGGGGCTCTACCCTACCACCCCGTTCTCTGCCATTTGAGCCTCAAGGTCTTTGCAAGGGCTGCAAGGCCCTTTGGACCTTGTTGGATGTTGCCGTATTGTTGCTGGTTGAGAAGGGGCCCCTATAACAGTTCAGGCTTCGGGGCATCAAAAATGTGTGCTTGTGTTCAGAAGAGGCAGAGAGTCAGTTGTGAGATGGCCAAAAGTGATGCACCTTTTAGGGCAGGGATTCTCTCTCTCTGGGTATCAGACACAGAGATCTAATCTTCTGTTGAGTGGCTCTTCACCTCAGCCTGAATTCCATTTACGCATTTGTAAATAAAGCAAATATTACAAACAAACCCATAAGGCTCTAGGGCTATCTCACTCAAAGGCTATTAGCCCAGGAAGCACTGTTTCTGGAATGTCTTACTCCTTTGGTGAGTGTCGTCTATAAATAATAGTCCTGTCCAGGGAGGGGGTATAGAAAAATTCCAGCAGGAACTCATTTGCATATTAGGCCACACACTCCTGATGTCACCATTGTTTTACACAGGGCTTTTTTTGTAGAAAAAGCCCAACAAGAACTAATTTGCATCTTAGGCCACACCCCCTGACACCAAGACAGCTGGAACTGCATTCCTGTGTGTTCCTGCTCAAAAAAAGTCCTGGTCCTGTCATTGTTATATGAATTCAATATATAATGAATTTAAATTCATTTAAAAATTTCTTCTTTTTCTTCTTCTTCTTTTCTGCCAGTGGTACCTCCCAAGTGATCAGGGTTGCTCAAGCACTTGCCTGCCAGTTTGGCACACTTCCTGTTCACCCATCCTGAGCAGGATTCTGATGGTTTGGCAGGCAGTTCAGGTAGCTTGTGAGCAACTTAGGCCTGTTTGCCATGTTCCTTTTTGGCATACAGTGAACCTCCATTGCTGCTGCTTGCCTGCAGTCCACCACCAATTGGTTAAGTGAAGGATGGACAAAAGTATTCAGTCATGTATAACTAAACACCATGTAAGTGTGCACAAGGGGAGGAAAGGCAGCATGGCATAGCTGGATCTTACCCCATCTCAGAAGCTAAGCAGTACTGATACTTGGAAGAGAAACCCTCCTCTGTAAAAGGAAGGCAATGGCAAGCCACCTCACATTATCACTTGTCTTGAAAGTTCCTGGCTGGGTTTTCCATGGGTTAGTTGCGATTTGATGGCACTTACATACACAAGTCTGCACAAGTGCATTGTTGCACATCCTCCTGGGAGTTATTTTACACACACACATGCACACACACATTTAATTACCTGACTTGACTGTCCATGACTATGGGAGAAAATTAATACCATCTACTGCTCATGTAGAAGTGAGCCCCAAGGAAGAGCTCAATGAAACTCCATCACTCCAGGTCTTGCACAATTTCAAAGCCAGGTTGTGTGAGTTTGGTGAATCAAATCCAGGTCTCAGTTAATGAATCATTGTGGCTCTTGAAAATGGTATGTTTGTCTGCTAAATGTGTTTGTGATTAAGTTCTCAGCATCCCTAAATGTGATCAAGCTATCACACACAGCTGTTTGGTATTGGGATGTCATTCACATGTAGAATCAGAAACACCAGTATAATGTAATGCAAAGTATTTCTTCTTCTTCTTCTCTGCATCTCTTCAGGTTGTTACAGATCTATATAAGAAATTAGGGAGGGCTGTGTTTTAATTAGAATGCACATTTATTACTCGCCGAGCTAGGTAAACTAAAATTATTCTCAATTTGCTCTTCTGTATCATGTAATTGAATGAAAATTTAGGGCTGATAACTTGCAATTACATTGATTTCCATTTTGCTCCTTGGATATTCTTCAACATGACAGGGTTTTGTAGCGAATGTCACTTCATCAACAACTTGCTTCCCTAGTGCCCTAATTGCAGGTGACAGCAAAACAGTTCTAGGGCTGTGTGGAAGTGCTCTCAGCCAAGGAGATAAAAAGTGCAGAGGACTTGTGAGAATGGACAGCTTCATTGCTGTGGTTGTCTTAGGCCCTGTGAACTCTTTCATCCCAAGCCAGAGACAGAGAACCACTTGTAGCTCTGCTACAGAAATAATGTAGTGGGAAGCTGAGTTATGAGACTGATACTCAGAATGGGGTGGAGGGTCCCCATTCCCCAATGGGGTTGGAGAATCCCCCCACCTGCTCTTGTTGCCTGGTGCCACTCTGAACAATGGCAAGCCAAAAACAAAAACAACAACATAGCATTGATTGTGGTGATATGTCACTTCACATTCAAAAATGGGGGGGGGGGAGTGAATTGGTTAGCTCTAGGAATTGCCAGAAATTCTATGGTAAAACAGTAGAGTTTCTGGTGATTCCTAGGGTTATCTGTGTTTTTCACAGGAAGTGACATAGTGACACAGCCAGTGTCATGCCCACCCCATATCCCTTCCCACAATTGTTCTGCCAGTTGCTAAACAGTGCCTTGCAACCTTACCAGGAACCTCTCTAAGCACATTAGCATACATTTAGAAGGGTATACTGTTCCTTTTGTTTCTGCTGTTGTGTTCCTTCATTCTGTTGCTTCTTCCTGTCTGCTCTCATATCCTGAGATCCTTGACACTTCTGAAGATTCACACATCAGCCAGATTATCAATGATCCCTGGTCCTTTAAAAGACACCCCAACTGACACTCAGCTGTCTGGCAGTTTCATCCTGGGAAAGGGAAGCAGCAGAGGAGACATTGCTCCAAAGCATTATTGGTCTCTCAGGGGCTTGGCCATTTCTCATAGAGCTTCTGGGTAGAGGGGGTCACTGGACATGCCTCAGCTCTGTGTGAACCCTTTAAATGTCTTGAAAAAGGAGATTGCAAAGAAGCTGCTGTCTTAATCTGTTACAGCAAGATAAAACATAAGTCCAGTGGCACTTTTAAGGCTAACAGCTTTGATTACAGTATGATCTTTTGTGAGTCCATGAACAGAAGGAGGCTGAGGAAGATGTTCTGGCTCCCAGCTCAGAAGGGAGTACAGCTAGGGGAGAGGAGGTGGAATAGGTGATGCCAAGGGAAGTTGCTTCATCCAGGGTGGATCTTGATGCCAGGCATCTGGGGCCTAGGACTACTGCATCACATGTTCCTTTTCTCCCTCCCTCTCTTGTCTCCCCCATCCCATCGTCTAAACATAGATTTCAGCTCCCCAAACCCAGGACTGGTCTTTTGTTTATGGCTGTTTATTTAAAACACTATATGTCACCTTTGGCATGCCCCTTTGGCAGCGGTTTACACAATACTGAAGATTACTGTAGTTCAAACGACAGCAATTCAGCCAGCAAATCAAAACAAAACTCCAAGGAGGCAATAAAACACTCAAGTCCAAAAGGAAGTGAGGTAAAATAAGTCTGTGTCAACCACCAAAGACAATATGAGTTGACTTGGTGCCACCCTAAGAAGCCTGTCTCACATGCCGCCATCCTTTGAGAAGGTTGTATACAAAGAAGGATCTCAGAAGCTGATGTCAGCCTCTGGGTAAGTTCATATTGACAGACAGTGTGGTGTAGAGGTTAGACTGTCAGACTAGGATCTGCGACACTGAGGTTCAAATCTTCACTCTGACATGGAGCCAGTCACACTCTTAGTGTATCCTACCTCACAGGGTTATCATGAGGATAAAATGGAGGAGAGGAGAATAATGTAAGGTGCTTTGTGTTCCCACTGAGTTATCAGTGACATAAATAGATAAACTACATGATATGCCTTACTCTGTAAAATGTCAAGGTTAATTGATGGCACTGTTTAAATAGATACTACTAACTAACGGACGTGATCTGGAGGTGGGAGCAGTGGTCAATGTAACCTCATCCCGCTCTTGGAGACTTCTTTCCACCATCCCCTCCTAGGGCTGAGGGGCATCTGCCCTTCAGCCCAACTCACTTGGTGAAACTTGTGAATGTCAAGACTTCTTGCTAAACTCCTGGCTCATGGCCTGTAGTTACTTGTCATTGTGCCAGCAAAAAAAAAAAATGGCGGGAAGTTGCTAAGCATGAGATGTATTCTCTGACAGGTATTGTGGGCCTGAATATACATAATGGGGTGAAAGCGGCTCTAATTAAAATGTGCTTACTTAAGATGACAGTTATTTGAAATATGGCTGCATAGTAAAGACCTCATTATGAACCATGCACTGTACGTTAAAATGATAATTGTGTCAAGGGGTAATTAACTTCCTCTCTTAGGTGAATTTGATAGGTCACTTGTGGCTCCATCCTGCTTATTTATGTTTGTTGATTACAATAGTGCCACAGACCTACTTAGAATTTGAGATGCTTCCCCCCCCCCCCCTTTAAAAGGATTGGGATGGTTATTTTCTTTTGCTTGCTTTGAAGAGAGATTTATTAGCCATTGTAATTCAAGACATGATCGGGATGTTGAAAGCGCCTAGATTTGTAAACATAGTGTATCCTCGGCATGAGCAGACCCCTTCTTCCAAGGTAATAATTTGCAAACCGCATCCCAGGTCTTATGTTTCGCACTTTATGTTTGTGGCAAAACAGAATGTTAATCAATTCAATTTAACAAGCACACTTGTGTTCGGAGGGAGCCTGCCCGGACAAGCGATTCAGGCCCACGGCAAAGCCAACATGCAGGCCGTCAGGTTGAAATTGAAGCACTGGACAGAAGGCCAAGACACTCAAGGCTGCATGAAATTGGGACAGATGGCGCGGCAAATGTGTCCTTTACTATACATGTTGGTGATTTCTATTAAGGACACTATAGTGATCTGCCAGATTTGATCGTCCATACCGATTACTGTAGTTCTGCTGGTGAGGACAAATTTGATTTCTACCAAGGGGGGAGGGAATCAGTGCTGGATGTGCAAATTCTAGTCCCTTTGGCAAGGAGTTGGAAGCCTATTGTCCATTTTTTCCTCCCTCTGTGTTGAAAGGGACTACTGCTTTTTACATGCTTTGCATAGGGATGGGATAATGCATAGCTAGGCCGGAGCTTTGTAGAGTTAACATTTGAATGCACAAATTATTCATCAAGCAAGTGAGGAAGGGGAAAAACAAGTTTTGGTTGTGGAGGAGAAATGCATACATAGCCAGAAGTCCACAGCACTGTGGAAATGATCATTGGGAGGCAGACGGTGAGGTGTACCAAGCCCATTCACCAGACTTCTCAAGAAAATTATGTTCTTAGTTGGTATCTTCACACATACTTGTGAACACACAGTCTTATACCTCTAAACTGATAAGAGCCACTTGAGGAAACATTTCCTCCTTCATCAAGTTGCATCTACTGAGATAAGTTTAAAAGAAGAAAAAAAAAACAAATCAATTCAGCAAGTCATGAATGGTAGAATCAAATCAAATCTACCAATAGTAGGGTTACCAGGCCTCCTACTATGGCAGCAGAGTTCTCGCCAATCATCTTCATTGTAGCAGTGGGAGGGAGGAACAAATACTACTGGCCTCTGAACTGGTACATCACTTCCAGGTGCAAGCTGGAAGTGACAAATGGGTAGCTCTAGGATTCACTAGAAACTATATGGTTCTACTAAATGATTTCTGGTGATCACTAGAGCTACCCATTGTCGCTTCCAAGTTGTACCCAGAAGTGATATAGTCACATCCGTGTTGTCACATGATCCCCATGTCTCCACCTTCCAACCTTCCTGCTAACCAATAGTAATATATTTTTTTCAATTTGTATACATGGAATACATGAATGAGCACATGGTACCTGCATTTATTTAATACTTTAGAATGTTTACGTGTATAACCACAACCCCATCTCACTGCAGTGAGAGCCATGTGCCACTTGTACGTGGGACAAAGCAATACTTTCTTGTGTTTACTAATCTAATTCTTGAGAAGAAGGGCTAGGGGTATAAAATTCCATGGGTCTGGATTGCCATGGAGGCTGAAGAACTGGGCAAGGTACCTCTGGGGTGCCATACCTGTTCTAATCAAGCATCTTATAAGACTTCTTTAGGATAGCAGAGAAAATCTTTGTCTGGGCACCCCTTGGGAAGGTAAGGTAAAGAAAGATCCCTGCCTTAGTTTCCCCATTTTGTAAAAGATAAGGCAAATAATCATTTACTTACTGGAGTTATTGTGAATGCAAGCATGTTTGACAGCTAGGCATTCAGTTCTAGGGGTAACAAGTACTTGAGAAGGCTAAATCTTTAGCTATGCAATTAAAGCAAGTTACTTACGTAGCACTGCATAAAACTTTTATTGTAGAGGAAAATGACCTTAGAGTACAATATCAGGCTGTGAAAGTGCAATTTACCTTTTTTAATGATTACTTGGTGCTTTCTTTTTAATAAAATCCTCCATTAAGGCAAGTGCAAAGCGTGGCACCCCATGCCTGTTTATTTACTGCATATTATCTAGGAATGTTCCATACTTAATGCATGAGTAATGGCACTTTCCACTTTGCTCTTCTGTTACATCATAACCCAGATATGAAATATTGATTTGTATTCCCCTTCAAATGCCCATGTGAAAGACCAGCAATTAATCTGTGAGTTCAAAGGGTAGACGCCGTGTTGCTAAGGGAATACTCACTGCTGGAAGGTCGGCGTGTTATTACTCATGGTAAGAAGGAACCATGGAATTATTCTATGTGGATGACAAATCGTTCCCTCTTTTATAATCTGAACTTATTAAGCAATTCTTGTATTCCTTTTAAAACAAATATATATGGCCTTTCATTTCATCTTTGGGCACGAAGTCCACAGATGGATTCAGTTGGAAAGTGGCATATGTTTAGGGCTGCCAAATCAAAGGCTGAGAAACTCCTGGGGATTTGGGAATGGAGCCTGGGAAGGACCAGGGAGGGACCTCAGTGGGTACAATACACTAGAGCCCACCTTCCAAAGCAGCCATTTTCTCTAGGGTAACTGATCTCTGTAGTCTGGAGATGAGCTGTAATTCCAGAGGATCCCCAAGTCCCACCTGGAGGCTGACTTCCCTGTAATATGTTTAATATGGGTTTATGGTAACTGAACACCACACCAACTCCACGTTTTAATTCCACAACATCTTACGTCAGCCCAAACACAAGGTCTTTGAATGGAAGAGTCAACATGCCCCAAGCATACAGATGTGCTATTGAGGTCTAGGGCAGGGATCCCTCAAGATGCTGTCCATGGGCACCTTTGATGTCCACCAACACCTTTTCTGGTGCTCACCAAGTGTTTTTAGAAAGTGGATGAGGCCACAGCAAGGCTTCTGATTGGCCACTTTTGTTTTGATTGTGCAGACTCAAAAAGGTTGGGGACCCCTGGTGTAGAGAATGGTGTCCATTGATTTTGTTGTCCTTGTGGAAATGTAGGTTGAGTTTTGATTTGCATTAGTATTGCGAAGAATAGGAAGCAGAATTTGTGAAATAGTTCGATATGTGTCAGTGCAAGATGAGGCTTAGGGTGAAATAAACAGAGGTGGAGTTATGAGGAAAACAAATACAAAACTTGCTTTGCTGAGACAATTTCCATTCCCCTGAATTATCCCACTCAAATACACTGATTTCCCTTCAGATAGCTGCTAAAACTAACTTGTGTCAGTGGCGTATGCTTGGGCAGGCTTGTCCTGGCTTGTCTGCCTCCCTCATCATACAGGAGAGAGAAAAGTGAAGGCTCTTTCTTTGGAATCATCATCCTGTACGCAAAGGAAGAGGAAGTGAACAGGAAAAGGGAAGGTTCTCTAGTTACTTACAGACAAATAAGAGGCATTCATAAGGGGGGAAAGCCCTTTATCTTTGGCTAATTCAAACCTGGTGCCCCTTTGCTAACTCAAGCATGTAAAGTTCCCCATTATTAAGCCTTTCCTTGTAAAATCTGAAATTATCAGGAAGCTGTCATCTCCTTTGCTCTTTGAATAAGATGATCTACAAATCTTTAGATTCAGGACTGATTCACATAGCCATCCTGTGCCTGACGAGAAGCTGTATTTTTTCCCCTGCCAGGACATAATCATTGTGTGTGTGTGTGTGAAAGATGCTGCAAAACTTTTTTTAAAAGCTGTATTCATTTATACCCTGCCTTTCTCTCCAATGGAAACCCATAGCTGCTTACATCATTCTCTCCTCCATTTTATCCTATGACAACCCTGAGAGGTAGGTTAGGCTGAGAGTGTGTGATTGACCCAAGGTCACTTCCATGGTGTGTGTGTGTGGGGGGGGTTTCAAACCTGGGTCTCCAACTCTCTTTAACCACTACATCACACTGGCTCTCATCAAATCATTTGTCATTCCACTCTTTCTTTTGCAGCAGTGTGAAGGTTAGTTCATACAGGCATTCTGTATGTGACTAATACTTTATCTTCTCCATCAGATTTTGCAATGCAGGTGGTGAACAAATGAATGATTTCCAGCACTGCACACAGATTAGGTAGATTTGTTGTAGATTACTTTTTTAATGCACCCAAACCCAAATTTTTAATGTAGTCTGATGTTGGACTAATCCTTGGAAACCTGTTCAGTGGTATAGTAAATAGTATGAGTCCCTTGTTGAATTGGTTGATTGGGGTGGGGGAGGTTCCAACAGGGTATTGTTATCTTACTCTGCTTTTGATTCAAAGATCTTGAACAGATCAAAATCCAACCTTCTCACAAGCAATCACCACAGCTACATATTTTGCAGCTGTTAAGGTGATTTTCCAATCCTCATCAACAAGGAAAAGCTGGACTTTTTTTTTAGATGACAAATTCACATACTCTATTAAGACAAATACTTTTCTCTCAGATCACACCAGAATTCATAATCCAATAAAATATGTTCTAAGGACATGGGTGACTAGATCCACATTTGCAAATTTTGAATATGTTGGTCCTGCAAATTGGCCTTCCAGTACAGCTGAGGAAAAAGAATTTAACTGAGTGAGCATAAATGCTCTTCTACCTCCATTTAATTTTTTTTTTAAGTTTGAATATAAAAAGGGTAGGAAATGCAGGGTTACAGAAGCAAAAAAGGAAAGGGGATACAAGATAGAAAAACATAAACAAAAATGCAAAGAGAAGCAGCATATATACCTGTTACATTTCTACCCCAAGATAAAATACCAGATTCTTTCTACCTGAAAGCCTTAAAGTTCTGCCCATTATAACCGTTTAATTCTACAGTTCTTATTTTATTATATACTTTTACCTATTCTATAGCTTATAATGTAAATCTAAACTTTTCATCTTCAGTACATACAAATGAGAAAAGCAGAAGAACCAACCCTGAAACAAAGCTGACTGGTTAAATTTAACGTCATTTAAAATAAAAGCTAACTAGTTGGTTTAACAATATTAGCAGTTAACATAAGCATAAAAGGTAAATATAGTTCCTTCATTCTTAATGTTTATTTATTTTTAGCAGATAGAGAAAGCAAAAACAGAAAACACAGCAGTTTATCTGTTTTGTTATAGACAGTTTCTCTTGTCAGAAACATCAAGAGCAGATTTAAGATTACGAAATATTTGTGTAGCCTGTCTTATTACAAATTCACTCAGATTGACTTTTTATCTACTTTAAACATTTAGAATTCTTTAAAATTTTGGAGACTGTAAATCCTATTTTCATAATGCTCTGAAAAACACAAGTTAATATGCAATAGTGGTCTCATCTCCCATACTTGATTATTTTTAGGTAAATAAAAACCCCTGCAATCTCCTTAGCCCACTCTTAATTACATTATTCTGTTTAACTTCCATAGATAATTATAACAAACTGAAGAAAGGCATCCCAATTCTTAAAGTCTCATTTGCCATTACAGAATCACTTATTAGCCCCTTTCATTGATTCAATATTAACCAGCTAAATGTAAAAAAAAGGCGGAGCAAAAAACAACAACCCAAAAACAGTTTAAAATCTCTTCTTTTTGAACGCTTTCCAAAATTTGATCATCTTGCTGAAATTTGCCTTTTCTCCTTTTGGTATCTCCATTTGTTTTGCTGAAAGTGGTACGATCACCTCTTCGTCACATCCTCCCATGCAGGCTATAGTCGATGCTGATTTCCGTTTCAACTTTATAACTATGCAGTTATATGTCTCCATTTTGCTTTTCTTCCAGACCTTTCCCAACAAATCTTTAGCTTTTTTTCTCAGCTTGACAGACATCACTGGGAACTCTTTATTACTCTGCTCATGTAGATTTTCGTTTTCACTGTATTTCAAAATAAAAGTCCCCATCTGTTGTTGCACCAACTCTGCTAAATTACCAAGTTCCTGCATTAAGGAGGTTATGTTAATCATAATATCACGTGCTTTGATTTGAGCTGCCATTTCCTCCATAAAAAAACCTCAGTCTGTTAATCAAAGTTACAGAATAGTTCAAAGACCCAGTTAATCTGTTTCCTTCAGCTTCAAATTCTCCTCCTGCATTTCAATTATAACCATTTCAGTCCTAATTAAGCATCACATACATTTCTCTTGTAAGCATATCCCGTTTTTGTTCAGACCATATTGTAACCAGAAGGTGATCTCATTGATGCTTATTTATTTATAAACCAAATCAATTCAAATATCTTTGCTCAGTCCAGTTTAATTGTTGAAAGTTTCCAATTTGTTCTTTGCTTTCTGAAGTGGAGAAAAAAGGGGGGGGATTTCCCTCCTCTTCACCTTTCTTTTGGAACATTTCCTGTTGTTGTTATGTTAAAAAATCCATTAACCGGCATTGTTAGAAAGCTGACTTACTTTCGTGGTAGAATTCCAGTGATTAAGGCAGAAGAATGATACATCAGAAGCATTGAAAGAGAAAAGCAGTCAGGCAATCACCTCTTGCTGCCATCATGGCGATCTTGGCGGTGGGAGCACCAGAGCAGACAGGAAAAACAGGGAACAACCGCCATTGTTTCTCTGGATCCTGTCGAGTTCCTTTCTAGCAGGAGGCCTCCCCAAGGCCCCCCCTCGGAATGCTATGGCTGTAGCATCCCTCCTACCACTTGATGAGGGGGGTCATTGGAGCCAAGCTCCTCCAACCACCTCCTAGCTCGAGGGGCTGAAACCCAGGAACCGTAAATGCTCTTTTACAATGAGGGATCATTAGGTCTTTTAAATTGCTTGAAACAGCACAAGAGGAGAGAACACCAAAGAACACTGGTGAACATACGCACCATTCCATTGGTAATGTACTTGTTCTATCCAAATTCAGTACTGAGAAGTATTTATTTTATGATGTCTGTATATTTATCATCAAACCCTAGTAATTGAAATCAGTGTACCCAGGGCTGGCTCACCCACTAGGCAAACTAGGCAGTTGCCTAGGGCACTGGGAGGAGGGGACGCTGAATTGAGCTCCCCACGGTGCCCATGAAAACTGCCTAGTTTGCCTGCCTGCCTCCCCCCCCCACTGCCGCTGCTATTGCTGCCCGCTCCCTCCCTTCCCTTGCACTTTGCCCGCCTCCGCCCCTCGGTGTGTTCAGAGGAGTGCACCGAGACTGTGCCCTACTGGCTTCGATGCAGCCAGCATGCCATCTAATGTTCCAGGAAGGAGGGGGGGAGAAGGCTTCTCCCGTGCATGCTTCAAAGCATTAGATGGTGCGCCACCTGCATCAAAGTGAGGAGGGCCCAGCGCTGGTGTGGTGCGCTCTGATGGGGGAGGGGGAGACAGAGCGTGGTGCTGCATTGCAGCACCAGGAAGGTAGGAAAGGCAACAGTAGTGGGGGGACCCATGGCGGGGGGCTGTGGCAGCTGAGGGGCCGCAGGCAAGGAACCTGCCTGGGGTGCCATGGACCCTAGAGCTGGCACTGAGTGTGCCCAAGGATCTCAGCTGACATCAGCAAGAAGACAATTATCACAAGATATAATGGTAGTCACTAGTTTAGATTGTTTTAAGGTCACTTAGATAGTTGACTCTCATGAATCTATGGGAGATAAGCTCTTGAAGACTCCTAGGCTATATTAATCCAGTAGTTTAGGAGCTGCTGCAAAGTGTGGAATTTCCCCCTGATGATGATGATGATGATAATAATAATAATAATAATAATAATAATAATAATAATAATAATAATAATAATAATAATAATAATAATAATAATAATAATAATAATAATAATAATAATTGTATGGCATTGTGTGTAGAATAACCAGGAGATCCAAAGATTGTCTGGCAGCTATAAGTATTAGTATTATGCTAGTGGTAAACTAGATTTGTTTTAGGGGCTGAGAGAGCTGTGAAAGAATTGTGACTGGCCCAAGGTCACCTAGCTGACTTCATGTGAAGGAGTGGGGAATCAAACCTGATTCTCCAGATTAAAGTCCTCTGCTCCTAACCACTACACCACACTGGTTCTACTTCCTCTGCTGCTCCATTGAGATAGGAACCCAAATATTACCTGGGAGAAGGCAGTATACTCCTGATCATCAGATGCAAACTCCACACTTGAGGAGATGGCTGTCACCATCATTCCCTGCTTTCCAGGAAATCGGACAAGCCACTGTCTAAAAATGGTGCTGACTTGCCTATGTCTAGCAAAGCCAGGAGATTTTTATATTCTTTTAAAAAGGCAGATTTAGGGAGGCTGAAACTGCCCCTTTGTCCCTGCCTACCAATCACTGTAATTTGCAGCCTACTCTTAAAAATGTGTGACATGCACTTGGAATGATTTATCTTTGTTTTTAATGTGTCAAAGGAAGTCATGGGAAAGCTTTTTTCACTACTGACTATTTAAGTGCAGTTGCAACTTTGATGGGCTTTATATATTTTAAATGAAAATAGCTTTACCATTAGGAACAGACAGGGAAATTCTTGTTCTTTGCAGCCCAAGGCCTGCCCAAATGCGGTCTATGCAGTGAAAAAGACAGGTATGACTTTTGAACCTGTCTTTTCCCCCATCAGAACTGATACTGGCTCTGGAGGGGTGCTGATTTAGAATGCTCTAAGCTGCCCTGAGATTGCTTGCGGGATAGGGCGGGGTATAAATTGAAAAATTATATTAAATTAAATTAAATGGGGAAATGGCATGGGAAGAAATGACAACCCCACCTGATTGCTCTGAAATTAAAAATATATGTATCCTCTGCATCACATCACTTTTGCCCTTATGAAATGAATAGTGTACAGATCTAGAATGGTGTTCTTCCCCCTGCCCTTGAGAACACCACCAGTCTGAAAATGCTTTGTTCAGCATTATCTTCTCTCTTTCTCTCCAAACTTCACTTTTTTCCATGATGGAAAAGTGGCAGCCAATCTGACATGTATCCTGAAAATAACTTTCCGTACTCTAATTTACCTGCCTTGTTTAAATCAAGGTAGGTTGCTTTGTGCCATTCGAACAACAATTTTCTCATTTAAATTGCCTTGAAACGATGCCTTTCTCATCTCCAAATGATGGATTTATATTGCGCTAGGCCTGCTCTGTTAATGCCAGAGAGTGGAGCCAGATTTCATTCCAAAGAGCTTGAGAGATTTCAGAGCTATTCCTGTTAATGTGGCTCATGCTGCTTGCCTGGACTGTGAGCAAATTGACATAAAGCTGAGTTCAAAATGGAAGGAGATGGCGGGAAATACTTTCAATGGGGAGAAGATAACAATAGGCTACTTCACAAGGCTGAATCTTGCAGAAGCTCTCCTGTACTGGCCTGCATCCTTGATCTTTTAACAGTGGCTCGTGACTCTCAAGGCAGGTGGATGAGATTGGCCCCTGCCAGAGGAGAGAAGTGATTCAAACACTTGTTGCACTCCACACAGAGAAGCAGGTCTATGAACTTTTCTTCCCATCTATGAGGGGAAACTGCGAGTGACTCTAACTGGCACTTAGACATTTCTTGCAGACTTAGTTCTTGGGTTTGCTGTAGCCACTGGTCAAGCAAACTGGCACTGACCAGGCAAGAGCAATGTGTCCCTAATATAGAATAACTGCTCCTCTCTTTCTCTTTCTAAATTGTTTAACTGTATTCATGGATATCTAAATAGGCTTAATGATAAACATGTGTTCCCAAGTGTGCCTCTTTAGGTAAAGCACCCTGCCTATCTAGGGCCACCAGATGGTGTCAACAAAAATACTGAACAAACTTGATACAAAAGATTGCCTATCAACTATATATGTACACACAAACACATTAAAAATATGCTGTCCTGTTAATGGCATGGAAGTAATCAAGACCCTATTAAGCCTGTATTACAGGAACAGGACATTTTCCTCCAGGCAGTTCACAGCCCTAACCAGCATCTAACATGCTACTACACCACACTCCCCCCCATTTAATACATACAAGATTTAAATGGCTATTTCAACAGTAGGAATTCAACAGACAAAGCTAATAATTGGTTGTTCTCTTAATACTACTATTTTATAGCTTCTGAAAAGTAAAAGCACTGAATTTCTGATCATATTTCGGTCTCTAGGGGACATGTAAGAAAATGTAAACACATGTTAAAGTGTTGCGTGTAGTTTTTCCACAGCTGCTGGTTCAAGTCAGTTTCTTCCAAACTCTTTCAGCTTTTTCCCCCTCCTCCAAGGCTGACGTAATTAGAAAATACTGGACATCTATATATCCAATATTTTCTCAGTTTATTTGCTGGACAAAAAGGGAAAACACTGGACTATCCATTTCAAAACTGAGCATCTGACATCCCTATGCCTGTCTTCTGTCATTTCACTGCTTACTTTTTTGACCTGCCCTTTCCCTCTCATCAAATGAAATTGACCCAGCAACCTGGTGCTTGGCTCCAACAGGACTTTCACATGCTGTTGCCTGCATCACAAATATATTGTAATCCATTCCTAAATCTGCTTCACTCCCATTGCGCCTTGAAAGCTGTTTTCCTGGTGACCTATCTTTCTATGGCTCAAACAGCACCTTGGCTGCTTTATCATTATGTGTTGTTTTTGACATACCTGCTGATCCTTCCTTGTTTCTTTGTGTCCTAACCATTACAACGAACAGGACATGGACCTGGCCTGCGTGACCGAGACCTGGGTTCGAGAGGGTGACACTGTGGTCCTCTCACAAACAGCTCCCCCGGGTTATTCGGTCTTTCACCAATCACGGACTAGCGGGCGGGGGGGAGGAGTGGCGCTGTTCATACTGGAGGCTTACTCCTTTAGGGCACTCCTGGCCCCAAGGATCGAGGGTATTGAATGTGCCGGTTTGGCGTGGGAGGCCGGAGAGGGGTTGGCGGTCTGGCTGGTGTACCGTACGCCTAACGCACCAGCCAGCGCCTTACCGTCCCTACTCGGTACACCGTCCCTACACCGTCCCTACTTGGAGGGACGGTGGCTCAGTGGTAGAGCATCTGCTTGGGAAGCAGAAGGTCCCAGGTTCAATCCCTGGCATCTCCAAAAAAGGGTCCAGGCAAATAGGTGTGGAAAACCTTAGCTTGAGACCCTGGAGAGCCGCTGCCAGTCTGAGAAGACAATACTGACTTTGATGGACCAAGGGTCTGATTCAGTATAAGGCAGCTTCATATGTTCATATGATCTCACTTCATATGTACTCGAGGCGGCGACAGGCTGGGCGTTGGAGCACCCAAGGCTGATAATCCTGGGTGACTTCAACGTCCATGCTGATGACCCGGCCTCCAGTCAGGCGACGGATCTGGTGTCATCCATGGCGGCACTAGGACTCTCTCAACTGGTTACAGCCCCCACTCACCAGGCCGGACACATGTTAGACTTGATCTTTGCGGCCGGGGTTATGGTGGACGATATAACCACTGAAGTGGTGCCATGGTCGGACCACCTTGCCCTCAAGGCTCGTGTAGACACACCACTTCAAACCCATTTAGGCGATGAGCCTATTATGGCTCGCCCGTGGAGCCAGATGGACCCGGAACGGTTCCAGACAGCACTGCGGGATCCCTGGCCCTCTGGCGAACCCCTTGATGGCCTGGTGGAGACCTGGAATAGCCGGCTCTCTAGGGCCATTGATGAGATCGCACCATGACGCCCTCTGCGACCTCGGACTAGGCTGGCTCCATGGTACACCCCGGAGTTACGCCAGCTGAAACAAGGTCTTAGACGGCTAGAGAGGCAATGGCGGTGTACTCGCGATGAAGCGGCTAGAACATCTTATAGAGAGTTTATGAGGTCCTATGAGATGGCAGTCAAGGCCACAAAGAAAAGATACTTTGCGGCTAAGATTGCATCTGCAAATTCGCGCCCGGCACAATTATTTAGGGTAATTCGGAACCTTACTACACTGCCGCAAGGCAAACCAAACATTAAGGAATTGGAGATAGGCTGTGAGGCATTTGCGAAATTTTTTGCAGACAAGGTCCAGTCGCTCCGCCATGACTGCCCTACCATATTAGATACAGTAAGTGAACTCGAGGCCCCGTGCGTGTCTTCTGGTTTGATCCTGGACCACTTCGACCCGCTCAGCTTGGAGGTCGACAAGATCCTTGTCGCTGCACACCCAACTACTTGTGATTTGGACCCATGCTCCTCCTGGCTAATTAAGGCCTGCCGGGAGGAGCTAAGATGTCCCATACGGGACATCATAAATAGATCTCTTTCAGAGGGCTCTTTTCCAATGCCCCAGAAAGAGGCAATGGTCCGCCCTCTCCTGAAAAAAGCCACATCTGACCCAGCCGAATTGGCTCACTACTGGCCAGTGTCAAATTTGCCCTTTTTGGGCAAAATTATTGAGAGGGCTGTGGCGTTGCAGTTACAGGGTTTCTTGGATGACACTTCCTCCTTAGATCCAGTCCAGTCCAGCTTCCGCCCGGGCCATGGGATGGAGACAGTGCTGGTCGCCCTCATGGATGACCTCCGGCGACATCTGGACTGAGGCGGCTCGGCGGTATTGCTGTTGTTAGACCTATCGGCGGCGTTCGATATGGTCGACCATCGGCTGCTGACCCGCCGCCTCGCCAACGTAGGAATTCGGGGGTTAGCCTTACAGTGGCTTTCCTCCTTCCTTGAAGGTCGGGGACAAAGGGTGGCAATTGGGGGAGAGGTGTCCCAGAGGCGCCTACTTAATTGTGGGGTGCCCCAAGGGGCAGTCCTCTCCCCGATGCTGTTTAACATCTTCATGCGCCCCCTTGCCCAGATTGCCCGGAGGTACGGGCTGGGCTGTCACCAGTATGCTGATGACACCTAGCTCTATCTACTGATGGGCAACTGGACTGGAGACGTCCCTGAAAACCTGGACTGAGCGTTGCAAGCCGTGGCAGGATGGATCAAGTCGAGTGGGCTGAAGTTGAATCCAGCGAAGACAGAGGTCCTTTGCATGGGCCGCGGTGGACCAGGGGAGGAGATCTCCCTACCAGCCTTTGACGGTGCGTCACTGATACCAGTGCGCAGGGTCAAAAGCTTGGGAGTGCTACTGGAGCCTCCTTTGACGATGGAGGCACAGATAGCTGCCACTGCCAAAGCCGCCTTTTTCCATCTGAGGAGGGTGAAGCAGTTGGCCCCTTTCCTGGAACATGGCGACCTAGCAACAGTGATCCATGCAATGGTCACCTCGAGGATGGACTACTGTAATGCTTTTTACATGGGGCTCCCCTGTACCGAACTCGGAAACTGCAGCTGGTGCAGAATGCAGCGGCCAGGCTGTTAATGGGACTACCACGGTGGGAGCACGTGCAGCCTAGGCTGCAGGAGCTGCGCTGGCTGCCAATTGTGTTCCGAGTTCATTACAAGGTGCTGGTTATTACTTTTAAAGCCCTATATGGCCGAGGACCTGCCTACCTTAGGGACCGCCTCTCTCCATATATTCCCCAGAGAGCACTGAGATCTAGCTCCCAAAATCTTTTAAAAATCCCTGGACCAAGGGAGGCCAAATTGAAAACAACTCGAGAGCAGGCCTTCTCAGTAACGGCTCCTCACTGGTGGAACCAATTACCAGCAGAGGTTCGAGCCCTGCGGGACTACAATCAGTTCCGCAGGGCCTGTAAAACCACCCTTTTTCAAATGGCCTTTCAAGACTGAATCTTGAAATGACATCCAGCCATCTGACATACATCCGATAGGTTTTGTATTATAGCACCTTAATTGTAAGTGTAATGGTTTTAATGTATTTATTTATTTAATGGATTGTAATGTATCTTACTGTATAATGTATTGTTGTAATCATGGTATTCTCCATGTCTGTGAGCCGCCCTGAGCCTGCTTCGGCGGGGAGGGCGGGATACAAATAAAAATTATTATTATTATTATTATTACAAGGACCCCTGTTGGTTGTGAGAACTGTAAAGAGCTGTCTCTCTCTCTCTCTCTCTGTTTGTGGGTCGGGTTGCCATCTTCCAGGTGGGGCTTGGAGATCACCCAGAATTACGAATGATCTCCAGTTCCCCTGAAGAAAATGGCTACTTTAGAGGGTGGAATCTGTGGCACTATACCAGGCTGATGCCCCTCCCCAGACCCCACCATCCTCAAGCTCTACCCCAAATCTTAAGTCCTGGCAGAGGTATTAGTACTGAAACTCCAAAAATTGATGAATAATATTAGACAAGATGGGAAAGTGCCAAATACATGGAAGGAAGCAGTTGTTTCATTGATACCAAAGGAAGACAGAGATGCCATGAGCGTTAAAAATTATAGACCAATTTCATTACGTAACAATGTTTATAAAATTTTTGCTAGGATACTAGCAGAATGACTCAAACAGCACTTAAATACCTTTATTCAAGAGGAGCAAGCAGGTTTTCTCCCCAGAAGGCAAATAAGAGATAACTTCAGAACAGTAATAGATATTGTAGAATATTATGAAAAGCGTCCAGAAAGAGAGGTAGCATTGTTTTTTGCTGATGCAGAGAAAGCTTTTGACAATCTTAATTGGGACTTTATGTTTGCAGTGATGGAGAAATTGAAATTGGGAAGTGATTTTACAAGAATGGTCAAGGCAATTTATACAGAACAACAAGCTAAACTTTGTGTGAATGCAGACCTGACAGAGCAAATGACAATTAGCAAAGGAACCAGACAAGGTTGCCCTCTATCTCCGTTGCTATTTATAATGACTTTAGAGATTTTGCTGATGCAAATCAAAGAGGATAAAGAAATAATGGGGCTGAAATTGAAAGGTTTCTCTTATAAATACAGGTCATTTGCAGATGATATGATGTTTATTAATGAAAACCCATTACAAGTGACGCCCTTGTTGTTAAATAAAATTAAAGATTACGGAGAGGTGGCAGGCTTCTATATAAATAAAGAAAAATCAAAAATCCTAAGTAAGAATCTGCCATTGAGCAAACAGAAAGAATTACAGAGTATAACTGGATGTGAAGTTACCTCGAAGGTAAAATATCTAGGTGTAGAGATTACGATGAAAAACATTGATTTATATAAAAACAATTATGAAAAGCTTTGGCGTAAAATTGAAGAAGATATGTTAAAGTGGAATAAACTGAATGTGTCTATGCTGGGTAGGATCTCTGCAATCAAAATGAATGTTCTACCAAGAATTATGTTTCTTTTTCAAACAATTCCAATAGTAAAAGAAAACAAGCAATTTAACTATTGGCAAAAAAAGATTTCAGAATTTGTATGGGCAGGTAAAAAGCCAAGAATTAAAATGAAAATTCTGACGGATAAAAAGCCAAGAATTAAAATGAAAATTCTGACGGATACTAAAGAAAGGGGTGGTTTCCAGTTGCCTGATATTAAGTTATATCATGATGCAGTTTGTTTGGTATGGATTAAGGACTGGATAACTTTGCTTAACAGGAAATTATTGGTCTTAGAAGGCAATGCTAATGTTTTTGGTTGGCATGCTTATATGTATTATGGGAAGGAGAAGATTGATGGATTTTTCTCACATCATTACATAAGAAGGAATCTGTTGAATACTTGGAAAAAAATATAATAAATATGGTGATGAGAGAAAGCTATTATGGATTGTGCCAACAGAAGTCATAAAGTTGTCTTCAGATCCACAGAAGGATAAATGGCTATCATACAAACAACTGCTAAAAATACAGGGAGGCAAGGTGGAACTAAAACCGGTGGAAGAATTGCAGGACAAACTTAATTGGTATCAACTGCAGCCGATTAAAAGCTTGGTGGAGCAAGATGTTAGAAATACAGGAATAAGACAAGAGCAAAGAGAATTGGAAAAAGTGCTGTTGGGTGAAAATGAAAAATTGATTTCAAAAGTTTATGTTATTATTGAAATGGTCTACAGAAGATGAAGTAGTGAAACCTCAAA
Organism: Heteronotia binoei; assembly: GCF_032191835.1. NCBI lineage: Eukaryota > Metazoa > Chordata > Lepidosauria > Squamata > Gekkonidae > Heteronotia > Heteronotia binoei. Next base: position 47,536,089 of record NC_083227.1, on the reverse strand, counting down.
TGATAAAATGGGCAATAAACATGAACAAAGAAATACAAATGGAGACATGGGAACACCTATGGAAGAACTCTATGAAAATATTGACGTGTTACAGTATAAAAGAGAACTGTTTTAAAATGTTGTACAGATGGTATATGATACCTAAGAAACTAGCAAAAATGAATAAGCAAATATCAGACAGGTGTTGGAAGTGTAAAAAAACATGAAGGTTTTTTTCTACCATATGTGGTGGACTTGTGATAAAGTGAAACAGTTTTGGCAAATGATTCAACAAGAGACCTTGAAAATTTTGGGTTATGACATCAAGAGAGCACCAGATATCTTTCTGGTGGGATTACAAATGGAAAGTTTTCTGAAACAAGATAGGACATTGTTGTGGTACTTGCTTTCAGCTAGCTGCAAGGACATTATATGCGCAAATGTGGAAGCAAGATAAAATACCAGAGAAATGGGACTGGATCTTAAAAGTGTTACACTGGAGTGAAATGGATAAACTGACTAGAATCTTAAAAGACTGTAAGTCAGAAAAATTCAAGGATGATTGGAAGAAATTTCAAGAATTTGTTGAAAAACAATGGAAAGTCAAGAGACATTTGGTGGTTTTTAATAATATTTTCTGAACTTTTAAGGGGAAAATAAAGATGCAAAAATTGATTTTTGATTTGATATACAATTTAGTAGAGGGTTAGATTATGAGATAAATAGAGGGTTAATTTTAATATTGGTTTATTTTGTATTGAGGTAAATTGGAAGTGAAGTTTCTATAAACGTGAATTTTACCTTTTTTCTTTTAAATTATTTTAGACACTGACGGAGGTCAAGAAAAAGAGGGTTGGGGGGAAAGGAGGAAACTTTGTAGAAAATGGCGTGGTGAGGCAGAGACTTTTCCCGTGCTCCGGGAGAACTCTGTTTGACAGGTATTTGAGGGGGCTTTCCGCTCGGGAAGCACCCCTTAAGGAAGTGTCTGGGGACACTCCAAAGCTTGGGGGGGGGCTTTCTGGGAGTAGGGGTGGAGCGGAGGCTCCGCTTTCATTCCCGGTTTTTTCCCCATCGGCCGATACCTCTCAACACTTCGGTGTTTAACTGGGCCACCGAAGAAAGGAGTTGGAGGGGGAGCGTCTTTAACTCCTTAAAAGAACTTTCCTGAGCTGAATTCTAGCGCTCCAAAAGGGACCTCGGACCTCACCAAAACGCTAAGCTCCGGTGCTGAAAGGGGCGACCCGATATGAAGTGGAGTGAGCCGAAACGGAGCGGCTGGAAGGAGCTGGTGATGAACGGCGGGTAGTGGACGATGGCGGTGATGGCGGCGGACAGCGAAGACCGCGAGGAGTAGCGGAGATGTCTGAGCGGCTGAGCGGCAAGTATTGGCTTGGTGAATGAATGTACAGTGGCAGAAAGATGGTAGAAGAAAAGAAACGAGAGGCAACAAAATAAGTACTTGATAGTGGGATTGTGTTTTGGGAGAGAAATAAAGAGGGAAAGATGAAGGTGTCTGGAAGAGGGCGAGGAATGTGAGGAGAACGAGCCGGTGAGCTGGAAATGGCGGACGAGAGTGTGACAGTGGTCTGAGAAGGGCGAGTTGACGAGGCGCAATGGCGGCAACTGTTAAAGACTGCTAAAGACAAGCTGGATTTTTGGACTGTAGATACCGGAACTTTACCTTTTTGGTTGTCCGTTGAATGAGTGCCTAGCTACTGGGGAAACGGGAAGTGGAGAAAGGAAAAGGGTGAAGTAGTGGTTCTTAGTGGCGAATGCTGCGGCTGCTCTTCACTGAAGACTATTTGGTTGGTGCTTGAAAGCCCGAAAGCGGTCTGAACTGAGCCTCCAGATTTGGTGTTAGTAAGCAAACTGAACTGAGCTATAATGAACTGAAGGACAAGAACTGGAGTGTATAATACAAAGGTCTTTATTTTGAGGAAGTAAGAAGTCTGGAATTAAGGATGGGGGGAATAAGAAGAAAGAAGAAAAGAAGAACATGAAAGGGACTAAATGTTAATTAAGAAAAAGGAAATTAAGGTGGTATAGTTGAATACATTTCAAGTACTCTATTTAATTTACTTCTATCTTGATTTTGTCCTTCCCCCACCTCTCATCCATAAGAATTTATATTGGAAGGTTTTGTACATAAACTATATAGTAACTGCTTTAAATGAATTGTATGAATTGTATGAAGTCTTTTGGGGGAAATTAACTGCTGGGAAGGAATAGTGGGCAACGTGTTATTTAAGTGGGTCTTAATGATTTAATGAGTGAAATGAATTAATGACTTACTGATTTTGTGATTTTGTGATTTCGTGATTTAAAGGTTTAATGAATTGACGGATAAATTAACTGAATAGCTGATTGTTTTGGGAAAAAGGTAAATGGTGAATGTATAAGTGGGGTTTCAATCATATTAATCATATAAATTTATTGGGAACTTGATATTTAAGAACTGTTATATTGTTTCATGATTTCATGATTTAAGTTGTAAAATATTAGGTTAGGATGTTCATGTGAATTTGAGACCACCAACAACGATAAGAGACCGTGCTGAATAGAGCTTAAATATTAAAATCAATAATAGTATCCAGAGCCCATAAACAGATAAGAGATGGAAACTAAAGCAAAAAAGTACGGGCAAGGAACTCCCCCAGGGGGTGGGAGCAAAGTTGTGTCAGTGGCAGTTAACCAAGACGCTCTTGAAAAACTGCAAAGCACTGTAATGGCAGGGTTCAAACAAAACCAAGAGGCCTTAGAAGGTTTGAAAACGGACCTGATGGGACAGATCAAGAAGACAAACGAACAGTTAGCATAATTTCAAAAACAACTGCTGGCTAATACCCAACAAGTTCATAATTTATCAGCCAAGGTGGAAAAGTTAGAGGACTGTGAGAAATCTACAACCAACGCAATTACTGAAAATAAAACTAGCTTGATGGAGCTAGAAGAAAGAGTCCTAAGATTGGAAATGGAAAAAGCAGCCTCCATTTTACGCTTCCAAAATATACCGGAAGAAAGAGATGAAAATTTAATCAACAAGATCATGGACATATTAGTAGTAGATGAGGAAGAATTACTGGAAGAAGGACAAAGGGATATTCTCTGGGTCAAGAGAGTTTCATCGAATTATACAAGGAAGTTTAACCTTCCAAGGGAAGTACAAGTGAAGTTTGTACGTGTGGAAACTTGTGAAAAGATCTTAAGAAAAACAAGAGAATGTGAATTGAACTGGAAAGGGACCAACATCAAGGCTTTAAAAGAGATACCGTGGCGTGTGCGTCAACGAAGATTCAAATTTAAAAAATTGTCAACGTGGCTAACGAAACACTCAATTCAGTTTAAATGGCTCATTCCGCAGGGAATATTCTTTACTTTCCAGTCTAGAAGATATAATATAACCACAGTGGAAAAGATGGAGGACTTTTGCGATACTTTTCTGGAAGCCAACGGATCCGAGTTAGGAGAAGATCATGAAGAAGAAGAAGCCAGCAAGAAATCGATTGGAGACGATATAGTGAAAAAGAAAACAAAAAAAGCAAGAACAAGACTTCAGACCAAAAAAGAACAAGTAAAAATACTGGATAGTATTGAATCCATAAAATGAGTCCCAAAGGTGGAATTAAAATACTCTCGCTGAATGTTAATGGACTGAATGAACCAGGGAAGAGGAAGAGAATTTTTCAACAGCTGAAAAAAACAGAATCACAAGTTATCTGCCTGCAGGAAACACATATTAAGAAGGACAATGTGAAGTACTTGGAGAACAAGAAGTTAGATGTACTGTATTGTTCATGTGATCCTGGGGGGAAAAAAGGGAGTAGCCATATATGTGTCCAAACATATAAAATCAAATTGTTTGTATTCCGACAACCAAGGAAGGATCATGATTGTCGAATTGAAGATTGATGATGAAAAAATAACGTTGGGAAATATTTATGCCCCAAATGACAATCAGGAAAGTTTTTATAAATCATTGCATCAAAAATTTAGCGAATTTGGCTCTGAGAACTGTTGTATAATCGATGATTACAATGCAGTATTTGACATTAAAATGGACAAAAAATTTGAGGATCCCCAAAAAAGGAGGATATGTAGTTCATTACCGAAATCTTTCCTAAATATGGTCGAAGAATTTAATTTGGTGGACGCATGGAGAACTAAGAATCCACAAACTAAAGATTTTACCCACTACTCCCACTCCCACAAATCATGGTCTAGAATAGATATGTGTTGGTTATCGGTGACCCTAATATTGTCCATCAATCAAGCAGATATCTTACCCCAATCCTATGCAGATCATAGTCCAATCCAAATAACTCTACAGAAACAATCAAGAAACCCCCGCTGGTCTTTAAATTTACAAATCCTAAAAGAAAATAAATTCTTGGAAACAGCCAAAAAAGAGATAAAAGAATTTTTTATGTACAATTTGGAAGAAGACACAAGGATGCCTGTGATATGGGATGCTTTTAAGGCCTTTTTTCGAGGAATCGCCATTAGATATTCATCAATGAGAAAGAAAGAACGAATGAGATTGTATAATGAACTTGTAACTAAACTGGAAGTCCATGAGAAACAGCAAAAGACCACAAATACAAAGGATATAAAGGCAAAAATTACATCCATTCAACATCAAATAAACCTACTTTTAGCAGAAGAAATTGAGAGGAAATTGAAATGGGTGAAGCAAAATTATTTTGAGAACGCAAATAAAGTTAGTAGATGGTTGGCATATAAGTTGAAGAAGGAAAAGGAGAAAAAAAATATCAAATCCTTGAAAAACAACGAGAAAGAAGAAGTTTTTCAAAACTCTCAAATGAAGGATATCATTCAAGATTTTTACCGGAACTTATACAAGAGACAAGAGATTATAAGCCAAAGGCAAGAGGACTATATTAAGAACGTCAAATTAAAACAGATAACCCAAGAACAACAAGTAATTCTGGAGAATCCCATCACGATCCATGAAATTGTTGAGGTGATTAAAAGCCAAAAACGGAACAAGACTCCTGGTCCTGACGGACTCCCGATTGAATTTTTTAGAGCATTTGAGGACATTCTGTTGATTCCATTCAAAAAAGTGATAGAAAACATACAAAATACTGGAGAGATTCCGGATTCCTGGAAAGAGGCCTTGATCACCTTAATTCATAAAGAAGGAACTGACCCATGCGAAATCAAAAATTATAGACCAATTTCGCTCTTAAACAGCGACTATAAGATCTTTGCGGCAAACCTCGCGAGTAGACTCAAGAAAGTGGTTGCCACCATAATTCATGAAGATCAAACGGGATTTGTCCCCGGGCGATTCATGAGTCAGAATGTAAGATTGCTATTGAATACCATTGAATACTATAAAGAGCACCCAGGCAAGCAATTTGCAGGAATCATGGTAGATGCAGAAAAAGCGTTTGACAACGTTAACTGGAATTTCATCTCAAAATCGTTAGTTGCGGTTGGGTGTGGAGAGAACTTTTGTAAAATGGTAGCAGCAATTTATACAAAACAAGCTGCGAGAGTCAATTTCAACGGAATCATGACTGACCCAATTGAATAGAACAAGGTACCAGACAGGGATGTCCTCTGTCGCCATTACTCTTCATTCTGACATTAGAATCTTTGATCAAAAAGGTTAGAGATGACCCTAAAATCCAAGGTGCTAAGTTGAAAAACGAAGAGTATAAAACATTAGCCTTCGCGGATGATTTAGTATTTATTCTGGAACAACCGACTTTGTCAATACCACATTTAAAACAAAGACTAAAAGAATATGGAGAAATTTCGGGATTCAAACTTAATGTAGCTAAAACTAAAATTCTAACGAAAAATATGAATAGAGAACAAATTGAACAACTAGAAAGCATCTCTGGTTTTAAACATGAAAAGAAAATAAGATACCTGGGAATCTATCTGACGAATGATTTAAAGAATTTGTACAGAGACAACTATGAGAAAATTTTTGAAAGAAATTAGAAATGATTTGACCAGATGGAAAGATCTCCAAATCTCACTTCTAGGTAGGATTGCTACAATTAAAATGAATATTCTTCCTAGAATTTTATTTTTTTTCCAAACGATCCCAATTATTCTTCCCAAATTGTTTTTTCAACATCTCAACGAAATGATTAAGAAATTCATTTGGCAGGACAAGAAACCCAGAATAAAAGCCAAGGTGTTGCAGGATAGCAAATCAAGAGGGGGACTAGCACTCCCAGAATGGAATCTGTACTATAAAGCTTGTCGTATAGCGTGGTTAAGAGAATGGTGCATTCTGGAAAATAAGAGGCTATTAGTCCTGGAAGGTGCAGACTTAGGGGAAGGTTGGCATAATTATATGTGGTACCGTAATCCTACTAAATCTAGCTTATTTCTAAGACACGAAATAAGAAGATCTTTATTTAGAGTTTGGATGGAAATTAAGGTGCATTACTTGCACACACCGCGATGGTTGTCTCCAATAGAGGCCTTGACACATCCAAACCTGTATGTTTGGGGAAAACAACACAACTACAAAAGTTTACTAGACAATAAAAACAACTTGAACGCAGAAGTGCTCACTAAATTGGATTGGTGGGTACAATGTCAACTAAAATCAAGATTCCAAAAGGATAAAGAAAGAGGCTTTTCTAAAAAACCAAATGAACTTGATTTATTAATGCAGTCTAAGCAGAAACTTATCTCCAAAACTTATGAATGGCTACTCCAAATTAAGATGCAAGGAGAAACCGTGAAAGAGAGTTGGATTCGATGGTTAAAAGATTTCGGCTTTAACATAGACTTGGTTGAGTGGGAAAAACTGTGGAACCAGAACCTAAAATTAATAAGATCCGCTGACCTTAAGGAAAATCTCTATAAAATGGTATACAGATGGTATCTCACCCCAGATAGATTGGCCAGAATATATCCTAAATATTCAAACAAGTGCTGGAAATGCAGTGAAACAAAAGGATCTTTATTTCATATATGGTGGCAGTGCGAGTACGCCAAAAAATTTTGGGTCCAAATTAACATTTGGTTACAGAAAATTCTAAAAATAAAAATCCACCATACACCCGAATTATACCTCTTAAACATTTGTAGACAAAATATCCCCAAAACAAAAATAAAGCTAGTGCTGTATATAGTGACGGTTGCTAGGATACTATATGCAAAACATTGGAAGACCGCTAGGATACCTAATAGAGAGGAATTTGTATTTAAACTATTAGAAGCTGCCGAGTCAGATTTACTGTCCACAAGGCTGAGAGATGGTAATCTCCAAAAATGTAAAGAGGAATGGGACCCCATTTACAGTTGGGTTAAAAGCAAAGGATTTGATATGGAGTAATAATAATGTATTTTGATCCCTTCCACTTCTTGTGTGAATGCTGATTTGGTTTGTAAATCTGTGTTGAATTGTTTTGTATGTTTGATTCGTGTTATGTCTATTAATTGAGTTTTTATGTCTGGTATGTTATGCTTGTTATGTTTATTATTATGTTTAATAATTAATAAATATATATTTAAAAAAAGAAACTTTGTAATGTATTGGTTAATATTTTGGAATTTATAGTTGATGAATATCTTTCAATATGCTGCAGAAATAATAAAATTGGTTTAACACACACAAAAAAAGCTCTACCCCAAATCTCCAGGAATTTCCCAACCCAGAGCAGTCTAACACAAGATTGCTGGAGGGTAAAACATGAAAGGGTTTGCTGCAGGAAATGAGTACCAGGAAGGAGAGGCAGAAAGGCACCCTGGATGCAACAGTCAGCAAGAGAAGGGAGAACCAGGTACATGAAGTCACTGTTACAGAAAGTCTTTTTATCTAGAGAAGCAGAGACTGGGATGAGGAGTAGGGCATAAAACTGGAAGCCTCTGAAGAGCTTGTACAAAACCCAATATCCTCAGGCTGATTTGGAAGTTTTTTATCCCTGGATAGTCACCAGTGATGAGGTGATAGTGGAAGTGTTTAGGCAAATCTTTGAGAGGAGAATAGGTTTGCTGCTTGCTCACTTAGTTCATTTCTCAGGTGAACAGTTAACTATTGTAGTCCAGGATGGTAGTTCAAGCCCCTTATATGGCCATAGGTTTGAGAAGTAGTACGGTAGAGTCAGCCATATAAGCTACTGAGTGCTTGGAGGTGAAAATGGAAGTGAAGAGGTACACATGTGCTGTCTTTAGCTCCTTGGAGGAAGGTCAGGATTAAGAAAATGTGATAAAAGATAGAAAAGACAAGTGTTTCATAGTCAGTTTGTAGCTGTTGTGTCATCTGCATTACATGGATTCAGGACATCTAATGGTCAGAGTCCCCCTTCCTAAACATATACAGTGTAAAAAGCTTGTTCTGCTGCAAAACATTCCCTTTTGAGTTGCTTTTGCTGGTTGGCATTGACTTAATTATCCAATGCATAATGCAAGTGAAGCCAAAATCTCTTCTTAATGAAAGCGAGAAAGTAACAAGGAATTCCAAAGTGATCTGAATTATGGATTTTTATTTTTAATTATGTTTTTCAGCCCAGGCTGGGAAGGACAAAAGAGTAGAACGTCTTTATTTCCTATTAATTGGATTTCTACATAGAGAATCTTAAAAAATTCATCTTGGGTAACAGAGATATTGCTTAAAACAGACAATATTAAGTGCTATTTTTGTTGAATGTCCATCATTTCCTCAGCTCAAAATGTTTCATTTGCCAGCAAAGATGCAGGAAGCACTTGTCTTTGTTCCGTAAAGCAAAAGGGGAAAGAGGAGGTTCTGACTGACACAAACTGTGGTTTTATTCACCAGTTTTGGAAGGAGGGAGACTTTTCTTCTCAGCTCCGCCAGTCATTTTAATTTCCTGTTCAAGTCAAGATGCCGAAGGGCATTTGCTGCTCCTGAGGCATGTTGTGGGAATCCCACTGACAGCAGTGGGTGATGGGTCTGTAAGCTGAGGGCACTTTGCAGCCCCCTCTTCTCCAGAGCCTTCAGAGGAATATAATAATAATAATTCCTCCCTAACTAAATATAATAAATACTCTCCTTGCACTTTATTGACTGCTGACAGTAGTCATGTCTCCCTCTGGCTCCTGTTTTTTTTTTAAGTGATATCATGATCTCCCCCCACTTTCAAGTGTCACAGAAACATGTGCTTTCACTGATTTACAAGAACTTGATGGTGACCTTTTGAATTCGCTCTTGGGGGTGAAAACCAAACCTACATTATCTTTGCACAAGGAAATGCTTTTATATTCTTAAGTGTGGTCCTGTTAGGGATGTTACTAATAGCACACTGCCAATGCTGTTCTCATGGGCAAGGCGGGGGGGGGGGGGTGCGGTAGGCTTTTCTTTCTCCTGGCATGCTGAACACTATGAAAATTAAAATGTTGGGCTGAATTCAAAGAGCCACCTTCCCAACTCTTTGGCATCTGGAAAAGCCAGAAACTGTATCCAGGGATTGAGGAGAGGAGAAATCCTGTTAAGTGAGCCAGTTTGGTGTAGTGGTTAAGTGTGCAGTCTCTTATATGGGAGAACCAGGTCTGATTCCCCACTCATCCACTTTCAGCTGCTGGAATGGCCTTGGGCCAGCCATAGCTCTCGCAGAGCTGTCCTTGAAAGGGCAGCTTCTGTGAGAGGTCTCTCAGCCCCACCCACCTCATAGGCAATGTTCCCTCTAAGCTGTGGAGTCTTGTGAGCAAAAATTCTACTTCATGAGCAACTAGCTCTAAAGTTGTGAGCTACTGCATAAATTAGTTTGCTCTGGGGCCCTTTTTCCTGAGCCAAGACAAAAATGCGTGAGCTGGAGGTTAAGAAACTGTGAGCTAGCTCACACTAACTCAGCTTAGAGGGAACACTGCTCACAGGGTGTCTGTTGTGGAGGAGGATGATAAAGGAGATTGTGATCCACTCTGATACTCTGAGGTTTGGAGTGGGGGCGGGATATAAATCCAATATTTTCTTATTTTTAAGTGAAATATAAGGAAATAAATTTATCCCAGTTAGAAGGAAAGCTACCCTGACCTGGATGGCCCAGGCTAGCTTAATTTTGTCAGATCTTGGAAGTTAAGCTGGGTTGGCCCTGGTTGGTACTTGGATGGGAGACCATCAAGGAAGTCCAGAGTTGTTATGCAGGGGCAGACAATGGCAAAACACCTTTGAATGTCTCTTGTCTTGAAAACCCTATGGGGTGGCCATAAGTTGGATGAAACTTGATGGTACTTAACACACAGAGTAGGGAAGGATGCAAAGTATATCAGAAGGCCACTCTTTTAATCTCAGATAAATCCTTGAATGTGCTTGAAGCCTCTCACTGATACACAAGGAGAAAAAAAAAGAGCCGGGTTCTAGAACTTATTCTTGTTGGAGAAGACCAGGCTCATGTTTTAGCTGGAAGGTGGTAGGGATTGACTTCTTCTCCATACAACATTTGTGCCAGTACACACTGTTCAGCAGTATGACATGTGGAAGGTCATCTTCACAGAGAGCCAGTGTGGTGTAGTATTTAACATGTCAGGCTAGCTTCTGGGAGTGCCAGGTTTGAATCCCCACTCAGCCATGGAAGCTTGGTGGGTGACCTTGGGCCAATCAATCACTCTCTTGGCCTAACCTACATCACAGGATTGTTCTGAGGATAGAAAGAGAGGAGAACATAGTGAGCTGCTTTTGAGTCCCACTGGGGAGAAAGGCATGGTATAAACGAGGTAAAACGAATAAATATATAAGATGACTGGCAGAGGAAGTTCTCTGCAAACTCTTCCCTAGCCATGTTGTATGGAGAAGAAATCAATCCCTTTTGGCATGAAGTAGAGTGGTTTTGAATGAAATTGCATTCAGGTTCCAAATATGATCTCTTTTTAAAAAATAACAATTACAGCTAACTTCTTAAAATCTAAAAGGAGTGAGAGGACAGGCTATGAACATAAGGAATGGTGGCAGCAGGAGGGATATTGGTGCAGTCATAAAAACTGCCGGGGATGAGTGGAAATGGCTTGGAGATGTTACGGCAAATGTGTTTTTTGAAAAGGAAAGGGGAAATAATAATGCAAAAAGTGTAAGCAAACTCCAAAGCGAAGCAAGGTGAATATATCACCTGCGAAGAACCATCTTAGACTCCAGGGGAATGTGCACTGTTGGAAAAGCAGTTAGCTTTTAATACACTACAAGTTTATGGTTTTCACACAGTAGCCATTCTAATAGAGAGTTTATTAAAGAATAGGTTTTTGACTGTTTCTTGGCTTCACCCGCAAGTGAGATTTGTTGTACCGGCTCTCATAAACAACATTTGTTATTTCTGTGCAACTGTGACATATTCAGCCGCTGCCAATCTACTGGCTGGGGAATATAAGTCTTGTCTTCGCCTCCTACCACAGCCCGGAAAAGAGCACTTTACATCCGCGCCAGTCTATGCAGCTGAGATAAAGCGCCCAAACATTGAGCCCTGCTTGGCAACCAATATGTTTACAGACCGCGTTATTTGAGGAAGCCTCATAATTGACAATGTATAAATCTTGCCTCCAAGAGTCAGGGACTTTTATCTAAGTCTCTTTTAAATCTAGCTCAGTGGCTTGCTTTCTTTGGAGGGGGAGGGGAACTGGCGTCAATTTCCAGAACACCAGCTGACAAACCCAGACATGAGAGAGCAGCAACCCCCTCCCCGCAAACCCTCACAAGGTAAAAGACCCAGTTGATCAATTAATAGAATTCAGGGTTGATTTTTTTAAAAAGAACATTTGCTCAATTTAAAGTTCAGTCACTGCAGCCCCATATTTCACCCTGGCTTAATGGACCAGCTTGGAAAGGTTTCCAAGTTCAGCTTCACTAGAAAGACTGCTGAAATAACTCTGCATTTTAATCATTTATTTTTAAATTCCCATCAAAATCCTTAGGGACTGTCTGTAGTGGCTCACTAAGTGGATGAGGATTACTGAGGACCTAAATGGTAGCTGGCCAGTCACTGCCGACTGAAGTCATCTTGAATGCCGGCCAAAGCCTCTATATTGGGTATCGTGCAAGAAAAGTCAATGACATCAGCCGTGCTAATAGCTCTCCTCTCTGCTTAGCATTAGCAGGAATCCTTGGGTCAGGCTTACATTGGCTGGGAAGTCAAGAGGTTTGCAAGGAGATGTATTCGGGGTGAATTTGGCTGAGTATCTTCTTGAGGAATACTGGCACAGAATCCTCCATCACATCCAGTAATCTCCCTCCTTCTATGTCTGATGCATTTTATACTATATAGACTATTGGAATCTTGTAAACAAATGATTCACCTAACAGAAAAGATATGCATTTCCTTTGTGGTGCATACTGATAGACTCATTAGAAATGTATTAAGAGTTTGGATGCTTTGGCCATTCAGTCTACAACAGCTTTCTGTAGTCATATCTTCAATAATACATCACGTTTGGCCATCAATCAGTTTAGGTCAGTCTTTTCTCTGCCGGCTGGCAGTGATTCTCCAGAGTTCCAGGCTCTTTTCCAACACCAGCAACCCAAGATGCTTTTAAATGGAGATGACAGGGGTTGAACTTAGGACTTTCTGCATGCAAACCATGTACTCTCTCATTGACCCAAGGATCTCTTCTTAAAACATTTCAAAGATATAACCCCCCTTGCTCCCACAATAGGCACGACGAGCAGTATTTAACCAAAAGGAGTGTAAGATGACATCCCTAAAACAAGGTTATACCCCAAAAGTATTTCACTACTGCAACAACCTGACTAGTCCAGGGTAGCTGGAGCTTGTCAGAGTTTGAAGGCTAAGTAGGATTGACCATGGTCAGTATTTTGATGGGAGACGATCATGGAAAATCAGGATTTCTGTGCTTGTCTCTTGCGTTGAAAACCCCATGAGAAGGAACTTTGTCACCATAAGTTGGTTGTGACTTGGCAGCACTTTTTTGTCGCAGTTTACCTATAACTTGAATGCAAATGTAAGAAAATTGCCCACTTTTCTTGATGGCAGCCCTAGGAGGGGGGTAGCATTATGTTCCTTTCAGGAAAGCAGTAGTCTGTGCAGGTAGAGAATACTGATGAGAAAGCACCTCCTTCAAACCTTCCGTTTTCTCCTTCAAATATCCCGCCCTCCGCACACTCACACCAAGAGAGCCAACAATGGTAAGAAATGCAGGTTATTTCACCCCTGACCAATAGCCTTCTGCTCCCTAAGCAGTGGCACCAACCAAGCCAATACCCAGCAAACCAGACTGAATAGCTTGCCTCTTGCACATTCAAAACAGCAACCCAAACTCAGAGCCAGTATAGACATGCTGGAGATAACAGATTTCTCTTAGTCCATTGAAGGTAAATTGTGAATGTTCATAGGTGTAATTCGGATTGTGATTACACAGAAGAGGTTGGGTTTGTGGATGGGATTTAACCTTTCAACTTCTGCTCAGCTGATAAAAGTGAGCAGGGGTTGAAGAGTTGAATTCCACCCACCTATCTTCTTCTGCATAGACTCCCTAAGCTTTTATTGACATTTTAAACTAACACTCCCTATCCTTAAATAACTTTAAACTAACATTCCCTATCCTTTAAAAGAATAATAGCATAGGGAGCCAGGTTTAGAGTAGTGAAGCCAGGTGAGGGTTATAAAAGTGAAATCTTCTCTCTTACCTGACTTGTCCTAATGTGAATTGGAGATTGTTGGTATGTACTATATATCTGACAGATGCACTAAGATCCATGATCTGTTTTGGCCCTGATACAGGCTATATGAGTGTGGGGGCCATTTCCCCAATATTAAAAGGAGAGCACCTCTCTTTATTCCATCTATGTATAACTTGTTAAGATCACAGAGAGGAACCAAAGGCAGCAGAATTTCCCCTGAAAACTGGACAGTGCAATTTGTTCAAACTCACATAGATTTTTAGACTCAAAGACTTTTTTGGGGTAAAGTATCTGAGTGTGTGAGTGTTCTAATGGAATAGTTTAAATGATTTCAAAGAGAGACTTTTCTAGCTCTCCTGCTAAGCATGTTCTTAAAGGGCTTGAAGTCTCCACCAGAGTTCTGATATGCTCTGTAGACCAGGGGTGGCCAATGTTAGCGCTCCAGATGTTTTTTTGCCTACAACTCCCATCAGCCCCAGCCAGCATGGCCAATGGCTGGGGCTGATGGGAGTTGTAGGCAAAAAACATCTGAAGAGCTACTGTTGGCCACCCCTGCTGTAGACCAACTGTTGGGCAAATGGATTGCCAAACTAATTAATAGAAACGTCAAAGAAGAGGAGGTGGGGGGAGGAAAATATTTACTTTGAATTTCAAAGGTGCTATATTTGAATGCCCATGGACTGGTTCTAACTCAATTCTTACTGGGCATATGACATTGTCCTTTCTGCACAGTCGGGGACAGAGGGTGGTGCAAGGTGAGGATCTGTCCACTAGATATCCGCTTTTATGTGGGGTTCCACAAGGGACACTCTTCTCCCCAATGTTATTCAATGTCTACATGTGCCCCCTTGCCCAGCTGGTACGGAGCTTTGGGCTGGGATATCATCAATACGCAGATGAAACCCAGCTATATTTGCTGTTGGACGATCGGTCAACTGCAGTCCCACCAAATCTGGCTGAGGGTTTGGAGGCTTGGCTAAGGAAGAGCAGGTTGAAGCTGAACCCATCAAAGACGGAGGTTCTGTGGTTGGAGGAGCGGGGTTGGAGCTGGAGCGTAGACTGCCGACTCTTGATGGGGCACTACTAACAACAGCGCTCAGCGTCAATGGAGGCCCAAGTCACACATATTGCCAAGGTGGCATTTTTTCATCTTCGTCAAGCCCAGCAGCTGGCTCCCCTCCTATCTTGCTCGGACCTAGCCACAGTAATCCATGCAATGGTCACCTCCAGACTAGACTACTGTAACTCGCTCTATGCTGGCCTACCCTTGAGTCTGATCCGGAAGCTCCAACGGGTTCAGAATGTGGCAGCGTGAGTCCTGACAAGAACGCCACAGATGGCACATATTCCACCTGTGCTGCGCCAGCTACACTGGTTGCCAGTTGAGTACCGGGCCAGGTTCAAGGTTTTGGTTATGATCTTCAAGACCTTGAGCGGTCTGGGACTGATGTATCTATGGGACCACCTCCTCCACTATGTCCCTGGAAGGGCGTTGTATTCCAGTAGTCAAAATCTCCTGGTGATCCATGGCCCGAAAGAGGTCCAGCTGTCCTCAACAAGGGCCAGGGCTTTTTCAGTCCTGGCCCCAACTTGGTGGAACACTCTGCCAGAAGACATCAGGGCCCTGTGGGATCTTTTACAGTTTCGCAGGGCCTGTAAGACAGAGATGTTCTGCCAAGCCTTTGCATGAGGACAGCAACGGTTGCCATGCTGGCACTTTTTCCTCCCGACCCTCTCTTGGGGGGATCCCCCCACCCCTGATGTGATCCAATAACTGAATAAGAGCACTTTAAGGATGCCATCAGGGTTTGCAATTTTGAATGTAACCGATTTTACTTTTGTACATCGCCCTGTGCTTGGCACTGGCCCGGATAGGGCGATTCATCAAATACAATAAATAATAAGGCCCAATGCGTGTCTTCTGGTTTGATCTTGGACTGCTTCAACCCACTCAGCTTGGAGGAAGTCGACAGAATCCTTGTCACTGCACGCCCAACAACTTGTGATCTGGACCCATGCCCGTCCTGGCTAATTAAGGCTTGTCAGGAGGAGCTAAGTTGTCCTATACGGGACATCATAAATAGATCTCTTTCAGAGGGCTCTTTTCCAACACCCCTGAAAGAGGCAGTGGTCCAC
Source organism: Heteronotia binoei (assembly GCF_032191835.1). Lineage (NCBI taxonomy): Eukaryota > Metazoa > Chordata > Lepidosauria > Squamata > Gekkonidae > Heteronotia > Heteronotia binoei. Next base: position 47,520,401 of record NC_083227.1, on the reverse strand, counting down.
CCTCTCCTGAAAAAGGCTATATCAGACCCGGCCGAATTGGCTCATTACCGGCCGGTCTCAAATTTGCCCTTTTTGGGCAAAATTATAGAGAGGGCTGTGGCGTTGCAGTTACAGGATTTTCTGGATGACGCTTCCACCTTAGATCCATGCCAGTCTGGCTTCCGCCCAGGCCATGGGACGGAGACAGTTTTGGTCGCCCTCATGGATGACCTCCGGCGACATCTGGATCGAGGCAGCTCGGCGGTATTGCTGTTGCTAGACCTATCAGCTGCATTCTATATGGTCGACCATCGGCTGCTGACCCGCTGCCTCGCCGATGCAGGAATTCAGGGGCTAGTCTTACAGTGGCTCTCCTCTTTTCTTGAAGGTCAGGGACAAAGGGTGGCGATTGGAGGAGAGCTGTCCCAGAGACACCTACTTAATTGTGGGGTGCCTCAGGGGGCAGTTCTCTCCCCGATGTTGTTTAACATCTACATGCGCCCCCTTGCCCAGATTGCCCGGGGTTATGGGCTGGGTTAGGGGTTGCCACCAGTATGCTGATGACACCCAGCTCTATCTACTGATGGATGGCCAGACTGACGATGTCCCTATAAATCTGGACTGGGCGCTGCAAGCCGTGGCGGGTTGGCTCAGGCTGAGTGGGCTAAAGCTGAATCCAGCGAAGACTGAGGTCCTTTGCATAGGTCGCGGTGGGCCAGGAGGGGAGATCTCCCTACCAACCTTTGACGATGCATCACTGATACCAGTGCGCAGGGTCAAGAGCTTGGGAGTGCTACTGGAGCCTTCCTTGACAATGGAGGCCCAGATAGCTGCCACTGCTAAATCTGCCTTTTTCCATCTTAGGAGAGCGAGGCAGCTGGCCCCCTTCTTGGAACGTAGCAACCTGGCATCTGTGATCCATGCAACGGTCACCTCGAGGCTAGACTACTGTAACGCCCTCTACATGGAGCTGCCCTTATACCGAATGCGGAAACTGCAGCTAGTGCAGAACGCAGCGGCCAGGCTGTTAGTGGGACTACCTCGGTGGGAACATGTACAGCCTAGGCTGCCAATTGTGTACCGAGTTCGTTATAAGGTGCTGGTTATTACCTTTAAAGCCCTATATGGCCGAGGACCTGCCTACCTTAGGGACCACCTCTCTCCATATGTTCCTCAGAGAACATTGAGATCTAGTTCTCAAAATCTTTTAAAAATCCCTGGACCAAGGGAGGCCAGACTGAAAACAACGAGGGAGCAAGCCTTCTCAACAATGGCTCCTCAATGGTGGAATCAACTACCAGAGGAGGTGCGAGCCCTGCGAGACCTAAATCAGTTTTGCAGGGCTTGCAAAACCACCCTCTTTCAGCTCGCTTTTAAGATGGAACCCGGTTAATGACATCTAGCCATCCTATACATATTTTGAACTATAGCACCTTAATTGATAATCTATAATGGTTTAACTGTTTTATTTAACTTTTAACTTAATTTATGAATGTAACTTAACTATATTCTAACTGTTTTTATAGTAATGATTGTATTTTACTGTAATCATGGTATACACCATGTCCTGTGAGCCGCCCTGAGCCTGCCTTTGGTGGGGGAGGGCGGGATATAAAAATAAATTTATTATTATTAATAATAATAATATTGTGGGAACTGGGAAGGATAAATCTTTTGCTGGAAATGCTTCTAGTTAGGAAAGAGAAACCAGCTTGTAAGAGAGAGAGGCATGATCGCACTGGGAATTAGCCATGGCGGTCTCCCGGCTTTGAAAAAGCCAGAGCTCTTCGATGTGTGCTATGGCATTAACAGCCCCTGCCCTGCTGCCGAGAGAGGCTTAAGCTGCACACATGCAGGAGGAGCATTCAGACTGTGCATTGTGCACCATGCATGTGCTTGAGAGATTTGCTACCATGAAGTTCCTGATAGCAGCCACGGCAGGAGCAGCCATGCTGCTATTTCTATGCAGCTGCCCACTTGTTTAGCTCCCATGGTCATTGCTGTTGGCACATCATACCTGTCTGCAGATATATCTACAAACGGCCCTGCTTCCTGGCTGTTCCTTGTAATCCTCCAGTAATACCTGGTGGAATGATTGCAGTTGTGAAGTTCAGACAGTTCAATCTCTTCACAGTGTATTTACTACTACAACTAGGGGTGGAATTCTAGCAGGAGCTCCATTGCACACCCCTGATGTAGCCAATCTGCCAAGAGCTTACAAGGCTCTTTTTATGTATGCTGTTGGAGGAGTGGCTACATCAGGGGTGTGCAACCTAATATGCAAAGGAGCGCCTGCTAGAATTCCACCCCTGACTATAACTGAACTGCTTGTAGAAGTAACTGCCTTGCCATACAGGTGGATTTGGGCAGGCAGTGGATCTCTGAACTGGCTTTTGAGCAGGGCTGGCGTGTGGGAGTAGGCCAAGTAGGTGGCTGCCTAGGGCACTACCTGGCCTAGGGGCACCACAAGGCGTCCCCTCTCCTCATGCCCTGTGCCTGCTGCCATCCTGACTTTGCCGAGGCTTCCCAGGCAAAGTCAGGGGGGCGTGGCAGTGAGCGCGCTCAAAAACAAAGGTTAGAATAACTGCTAACCAGCATTCTTTCAAAGCAATGTGAGAATTAACCCTTTAAGAAAAGGAGCGTGCTGTGAAAGTCCTTAAGAGACACAGCTGTGTTCAAATATTTCATTTACATGTAGCATACAAGTTTTGATCATGCAGGAGGGCTTCTGGACTTTGCCAAGGCCTCCTGAGGCTCGAGAGGCCTCGGCAAAGTTGGGGTTGTGTGGCAGTGATGTCATCGGTGACATCATCGGGGCTTCTCATGCACAAATATACCACTGGGGGGTGGAGGAACGGGGTTTGGCCTGGGACACAGGAACCCCTAGCACCGGGCATGGTTTTGATACATGGAGGGGAGTGGAAGAGATGATATCTCTGAAGGCTCAAAGCTCATAAAAACCAATGGCTCTGGGCAAAGAAGAATATGACCTGGGATGTCCTTTGTTCAGATCGCAGCTCAACCATGAACTCCATAGGTGGCCACAGGCATGCTGTTGTCTGGCAGCCTTCAGTCCCCTCTGCAATGTGAAGATATATAGTCCAGTTCCCGCCCTTTGTGGGGAAGGAGCTCAGGGGTGTGTGTGTGTGATGCCACAGACTGGCTACTTCTGCCTGGGGAACTGATCTCTGTAGTCTAGAGATCAGTTGTAATTCAAGGGGACTCCAGGCCCCATTTGGAGGTTGCTGACTCTAAATCATCAGGACTTTGAAATGACCCTTCAGTGCATGGCAATGGCAGTGAGAAAGTGACTAGGAAAAACTATACTCAGAATTCCCAGACTTCCAGTTTGGTTGCAGTAGTACATACTCTGTGGAGAGACTGAAGTGTATGAACTTTATGACTGCAATCATTCCACCAGGCATCACTGAATGATTACAAGGAGCAATTTCAAGCAACTGCTAATTCACACTAAGGAAGGGTGATAGTAGATATTGCAAGATACAGTGGATCTGGAAAAAAAAGATGCTGAGGTACTTAAAAAAAAATGGTACCATTCGACTTTCTTCCACCCCTCCCCAGTTCAGGTATGTTAATGCTGCTTGTAACACACCAGGGCTTTAGCTTTTGCAATGTTCTACAAAGCTGACCTCTCCCACTTTTCTTAAAGTTGATTTTCTTTTTTGCATTGCGTGTTTCAAGATCAGGGGCTCTGCTTGCCTTTTGTTCCTCTCTGCAGAGAGAAAGAAGACTCAGAACTCTTTGGAAGTCGCTTTGTATTTCTATTACTTTATTTTAGAAAGAGGGAGTGTGACGTGACCTGGGCTCACTGAGGCTTGTCTTTGATACCTGAAACATGTGCATTAATAACAAGCAGCACACTATATAGCCTTTTCAGGACACATCCATTCTCCATTGTGTAGCTGGAGCCATGTTTGGCCTGTCCAGGTCTGGGGATAACAACATTTCATCCAGAGGTGAGGATTTCCTGGGATTTCCCTACTTGAGAGTGCCATTGAATTCAGGCTTGTTTGGATGAGATTGTGCTGTAAAGATTTTGTGATTATGGAAGATGTTTTCAGAACCTATGCTTCTCAAATGTGCATTTCCCTTTTTGCCAGCGGCTGCCCTGATTCATCTCTCCACACTACGTGCCCCCTCACCTTTCCTCCTGTTTCAAGAGCATATACAAAGGTGTCCGAGGCTGATAAAAAAAAAATTAGTTGGTACCTTGTGAGGTAGGTGGGGCTGAGACAGTTCTGAGAGAACTGTGATTGGCTAAGTTACCCAGACTACTTCATATGGAGGAGGAGTGGGGAATCAATCCTGGTTCTGCAGATTAGAGTCTGTCACTCTGATGCTGGCTATCGGGGTAAGAAGATGCCCCCCTTTCCTGACTCTTTCTTTTATTATTTTGTAATTTTGTTCTGCCCTGCATCCTGCTCCTGTACACCTGCTATCTTGAGCCATCTTCTTCTACCATTCCAGAAATGCAGGAGTCAAGTGGGACTGATTAGAGAACTAATTGAATTAAAATTAATTATATTAATTATAAATTTGTTCCCAGATTTGGAGTGTGTGCTGCTTGCTGCTGCTCTGACTTAACTTCATTTGTGTCTCCTTTATATTACTGAAGCACAATGTCAATTTCTGCAAAATGAAACAATATTGCTATAGTTGCACATAGGATTGCATCAAAATTGTTTTTATGTAGTATGTTACTGTGGTGTTTGTGAGCTCCAGCACATCAGTAAAAAGCATTGTGAAGAAATAATGTATGCAAACATAATTTTTGGAGTGTATTATCAGTGCACCTCCACATATTGGTAACATAGTTGTGAAAAATACAGCTGCTAAAGAACTTCAGGAACCATAAATTGCAGCAAGCTATGCATACATATTGCTCTGTGAAAAAACTGGAAACTGAAAATGGAGCAGTGGAAGATTCCTAATGGTTCTGTTTTGGAAATAAGACCCATAATTTGTGGATACAAAATCCAGAGAATTTCTTTATACAACTCCATGAACACATTAACCTGCCTAAGAAAAGCTAGATGATTGTATAGCTCTTGGCATCTCAATATCTACAAGCTTCAACCATGAAGGGGGTGACAGCTGATTTATTTTATTGCATTTTTAAAATTCAGTTTATGACTTGCCCTCCTCTGGTACCACAGGGCTCAGAGCGCGTTAACAACATAGTATAACAACCATAATTTAATATTAAAACAATTCTTAAAACTAATCGTATTCATAATTAAACTAATAATAACAAATATAGTTGAAATAGATGGCACATAGCAATTCAAATTAATTGTATCCAAACTGGAAAGAGGCAGGAAAGAGAGAGAGCAGAAGGGCAAATTGGATGAGGCTGTCATTCTTGTCTGTCAGAAGCTTCAACTGTAAGCCTGGTGGATAGGCTTGCCAATTCCCAGATCCCAGTGGGGGATCCCACGGTTTTTCAGGCTCCTCCCTGCCACCGTCCAGCTGCCACCACTTGCCTTCAAACCTAGGCAGGTTTAGAAGAGGCTTGCAACTGTTTGTGTTTCTGAATGTGTGTATGCCTTTAAAACTTGGCAGGAAAGCTGCAGGGGGGCGGGGCAAGCAGACAGAGCCATGTGGCTGTCAGTCCCTCTGTTTGTTTGGAGGAAAACTCTCCCCCCCCCCCCAGGTGTTCTTTCATTTTCCTGAAGAAGTTGGTTGATATACAGCAGATGGTTACATTTAGCCAGGGCTTTTTTTATATATAAGAAAAAGCCCAGCAGGAATTCATTTGCATATTAGGCCATACCACCTTATGTCACCATTGTTCTGCAAAGGGTTTTTCATAGAAAAGACCCAGCAGGAACTCATTTGCATATTAGGCCACACCCCCAGCTGCAGCTGCATTCCTGTGGCAGCTGCAACTACATTCCTGTGCGTTCCTGCTCAAAAAAAGCTCTGCATTCATCAATGTGAGTAAATTTCCCCAGTGAGATCACAAAAGGATGTGCTTGCTAACTGTATTTATTTTGGCTGCTTTGTGATAGTGTGTGAGTGTGTGTTCACTTTTATTTAGTGGCAGTGTAGCTGCTGGGGGACGAGAAGATGAAGACTGTATTCAGGGGAACTGCATTGCTGTATTTTTACTTATTTATTTATTTAGGGAATGGGAAAGTCTCCCTGTTCCACCCCCAAACTCCTCATATTTTCTGAGTTGGACCTGGTAACTTGGTACTGGTTGAACAGCTCTGTTTTGCAGGCCCTGCAGAAATGTAACAGGTCCTGCAGGTCTGAATCTCAGCCCAGAGAGCATTTCACCAGGCTAGGGTCAAGGCTAAGAAGGGTCTGGTTCTGGTTGTAGTTAATGAAATGCTTCTCAGTCCAGGAATTGTCAGTAAGTCTTTGTCCAGTGAGCATAATGCTCGGGGTGTGGTAATGCTGGTACCTTCCTATTCAGTACGTGATCACTTAAACTTATTAAAGGTTCCTATGTATTTAATGTCTTTGCTGGCTGGTAGCTGTCAGCTTCATCATATATAGAAAAGACCACTCTGCTTCCATAGGCCCTCATCCTCACAAATCAATGACAGACAAGCATAAAGTTGTATATTTATAGATTAATAGTTTATAAATAGGTTCAGTTGTGTATTTTTCTCACAAAGAACACTTAAGTTGTGAGTTTGTCGTTCACTCAAAAATAATTCCCAATACCAACCTCCCTCTGATTTCCTTTTGGTCAATGGCAAAGCTTCTCTTTGTGTCAGCTACACAAACCCATTTTCAGTTCCTTTTGCAGGTCACCTTTAATGGTTTTATTCCTTTTTCTAGAAGTGTCAGGAGGACCTGAAGGGAACTGGATGTTAGCTCTGACTTCCTTGTGAATAAAACTAACTCAGGTGAGATGGGAGGTGACATTAAAGATCACATCATTCAAAGGAGCCCATCCTCAAAGCTGCCCTTCTCAGTGCAGTCTTTGTGAGGAGAGTTTATGATAGGGATGACAAATTTCAGTTTTGCAGACACATTTTATTTCATAGATGATGATATGTCCATAAATATTAATTGGATTTTTAAAAAATAAAATGTTTTCTTTGATTTCTGTATTCAAAACCTTTTCCACACTGTCCTTTGTTTTGTGTTCTGTCCATATCTGTCACCTACAAGGCTTTGAGGAATATACATCAAGGAAGAGATTGCACACAAGATCCTTATGCCTAATCCTTTCCTTTCTGTGGGAATGAATTTCCCATGAAATCTGCCTGCTGCCTGCTAGCTGAATTTTGTCTGTCTTCTGCCAATAACTGTTCCTTTTCTAAAGCAGCAGAACAGTCTGAATCAGGGGTGTCAAACACATTTGTTATGAAGGCCAGATCTGACATAAATGAGACCTTGTTGGGCCGGGCCATGTCAGGTTGGGCCAGGCCATGTCAAGCCAGGCCATGTGTATACCTATTTAAGATTAGGCAGCAGAGATATAAACTTTATAAAGGACACAGACAAACACAATTAATTTTAAAAACCCTTAAAACATGCTTAAAACGTTAGCACTCATTGGTCTTAAAGGTGGTTTCTTTGTAGCTCTCTCATGGGATCCAGGGAACAGGGCAAAGTAAGCTCTGGCTCTTTCCTTCCTTCCCCAGGAACTGGGGGCAGGGAGCCTCAGCCAATAGAAGGAAGAGAGGCTTGGCTCAGTAGCTCTGCTGTGTAATTGAGAGAGCCTGGAAAAACAAGCTCTGCCTTCCCCCCTTCCTCCCCAAGGAAGGAGCCTCAGTCAATGGAGAAAATAGAGGTTTTGCTCTGTATCTCCTGTGCAATTGAGCAAGCCTGGCAAAGCAAGCTGTTATTTAAAAGGAAGCAAAAGAGAGGGAGAAGGAAGTAGATAACAGTCAGTTGCTTGGGGGCCTAATAGGAGCTCTCCAGGGGCCTGATTCAGCCCCTGGGCCACATATTTGACACTCCTGATCTTAATGAATTGAAGACACTACTGCCTCCCATACCCATGTACTCCATTTTACCAAGCTTTTTGACCATTAATATGACTAAACCTTGGGCCAACCCTAAAATCTGGATGGATTCTTCTTTCCTTCAGTCAGACCCTGGCCATTTTGTTTGGAGCTGAACCAGGAAGCCAAAGCAAGGGCAAATTTGTACATTCCGTTCCAGTGAATGGACTTTGCATTCAAGAGATGTAGCATTGTAAGGGCAGACAGGGAACATGGGAAGCATCTGGCAGTAGTTATTTTCTGGAGATTAGGGTACTTTACTCCAACTTTTGACCCATCAGCCCATCTATCACATGGTTAGTGCTGCTCCTGGATGGCCTTTTTCTGTATTGTTGAACTATTAGGGACATGTATACAGATCATGCAATGCTAGCATACTCAGATGTGTATAATGGAGGGTTTTGAAATACACATGAACACATGAAACTGTCTTATACTGAGTCAGATTGTTGGTCTATCAAAGCTAGTATTATCTACTCTGACTGGCAGCAGCTCTCCATTGTCTCTGATAGGTTCCCCCCCCCCATCACCTACTGCCTGGTCCTTTTAATTGGAGATGTCGGGGTGTGGCAGACAGGTGCCATGGCTCAGTAGAAGGATTTGGTATTCAGAAGCTACCAGGTTTGACCCCTGACATCTCCAGTTAAAAGAATCATGCTGTGGGTGATGTGAGAGACCTTTGACTGAGACACTGCAGAGTTGCAACCAGTCTGAGTGAACAATACTGACCTTGATGGACCAGTGGACCGATTCAGTATAAGGCAGCTTCCTGTGTGTTCAATAGAATATTGGTGAATGCTGAAGACAGGCAGTTAGAGAAAAGGAAGAGTTGGGCTTCAATCATCCAATGTTGTCGAAGGTGTAAATAAAACTGAACTGTTTTTATTCCCTGTTTAAGCCCAATTGAATGGGTGCCTAGTGTTTCAGGAAAGATTCCACACACACACATCAACAACTAGCAGTGATGATAATAGGTATGGGTCATGCCCATCCCATCCTTCTGGACCAGAAGAAGGTAGGAACCAGCTGAGCTGCATCAGCACCACAGTAGCGCAGCCTGAACCTCACCAGTGGCAGTGTGGCTCCAGGAGAAGGTGCTTTACAGTTTCTCCCCAAATCCAGTAACATCTCTACTTGCATTATGAAATCAGTTACTAGCAATGGGATCAATTTGTGTACATCTTTAAACAGCAACCTTATCAATACCTGATAACAATCCATTAAAGAAATCAAATTGCTGAATTACTTTAAAAGTTCCATAGGATACTCTAATAGACAAGTCACTTGAAGATGATTCCATTTGCTGCTGGAATTAGAGCACAGAATGTATAGATTTTTTTTCTTTTAAAAAGTTGTGTGATATGTTTCATAACAGGCAGGCCAAAATGGGCAGTGCTTTAAATGAAAAAATAATTTTACAATGAAGGTCATTTTTCTGCTTCTCCTCCCACTCTCTCTTTTATATAGCCACATCGATTAGTAACTGCAGGAGATTGATACAATGCTTTAAAAAGTTCGTAAAGACAACTAAATGCCGTATGTCAGATTAGATAAGAGCAAATCATTAAGGTGGCCAATAAAAGAGAGCCATCTGTAACATGGAAACAGTATCTCTGTGGATGATGGGAATAATTTTTCTAAGTCAGTGACAGGTCTGGACGTGTTAATCCGATGAACTGAATAATTGGGATTTAAGATATGTAGATACTGGAATGGTCCCTTTTTGCAACATTGCACTTTGTTGAAATGGGATTTGTATAAATTGGTTTCTTTCTTTCTTTCTTTCTTTCTTTCTTTCTTTCTTTCTTTCTTTCTTTCTTTCTTTCTTTCTTTCTTTCTTTCTTTCTTTCTTTCTTTCTGGAAATGTTATCTTTTATGCATCATTTTGATGTTCTCTTGCTGTGGTTATACAGTTCTATATAAAAGGACTTGGTGTTTTGAAAAGAAGGCATGTGTCTAAACACTCTTCTGCAGAGTGTAAGTTGATTTTACCCTAATGTAGACTATTAGATGCTTAGAAAGAACTGGAGACTCACCCATGAGAAGTCAGCAGATCAATCTGCTACATATTTGCTAAAAACCATGAAGTGATGACCTAAATCCCTCAAGGGATGACCCCTCCCATTCAAGGGTCTGGACAGCAGAGTTAAGCCATCATCTACTATAGTGATGAACATACCCCTGGTTTTTTATTGCACTAGTTGATATGTGATCTTCATCCATATTCATGGCAGAAAAAAAATGGATGTCTCTGTCTCACACATTCATTGCCACATGCCTGTTCATCACATGGCTATCTGTAGAAAGCAAATTATATATACATCAAGAAAACACTACGGAAATTAAGGGGAACAATCAACTACAGATCCTAGGATGAGCTGTAGACTACACCATCTCTTATGGCAACCCCGTAGGGGTTTGAGCAAGTGCATTAATATTTCCCATAGTCTCTAAGGCACTGCTGGCCTGGATTCTAGCTGTTCTACTGCAGACCAATACAGTTACCCTCTGCAACTATCACTATCGGAATGCAGGCCTGCCTACCTCTCTCTCTCTCTCTCTCTCTCTCTCTCTCTCTCACCCACCCACCCATCCATCCATCCATCCATCCATCCATCCATCATCTGTCTGTCTGTTTGTCTGTCTACTTATTTACTTCATTTATACCCCACCTTTCTCCCCAGTGGGAGACCCAGGTTCGAATCCCCTCTCTGCCATAGAAGCTTGCTGGGTGATCGTGGGCCAGTCACACACTAACATACCTCTCAAAGTTATTCTGAGAAAAAAATAAAAGACAGGAGAATGATGGGAACTGCTTTGGATCCCCACTGGGGAGAAAGGTGGAGCATAAAGGAAGTTGACAAATTAATAAGACTGTCCCTGTTCGATGTTAACACATTGGTGCTTGCTCCAAGAAATAATCTCTCTAGAACTTGACCTTTCTGAGACCAGTTTTCACATCAGTTTATTCTGGCAATTTGTGGTGGGGATAGCTCCAAGACACGATGCAGTCTACATCTTATCTTAGGATCTGTAGTTGATTGTTTCTCTTCCTCCATTCAGTCTAATCATATAGAATTGTTTATAGAATGTTTTTATTGTATTTTATTGTTTTATTATATGTTGTACTCCGCCCTAAGCCCTATGGGGAATGGGTGGAATAGAAATATACTAAAATAAATAAATAAAATATCATTCCAACTATATCCCTACAGGGAGTTTGGAGTAGCATACGTGGATGGAGCAATCCATCCAAAAGGTTAAGATCGATAAATAAGTTATAATAATAATACCTTTTATTTATATCCTGCCCTCCCCGCCGAGGCAGGCTCAGGTTAGACCAGGAATAAGTGACATCCAGTGAACTTCTTGAACAAGTGGGAATATGAACCAGAAGCTTCCCAGTCCAACTCCAACACTCTAACCAATACATCACATTGATTCACAGAAGTCTTTATGCAGTTTTTTTTTTCTGGACTAATGTATTATGATAGCTTTCAGTTACCCACAACTACTTTCAGTTCTAATATACTTGGGTTTCTGAAACATGCCTTTTAGATTATCACTGAACTTCAATGTTCAGGATGTTTGAAAACAGAAGCATTTGATATGTATTTGTAAATATGTGATTGTTCTATTAATGTTACAACACAGCAATGCACTATTTCTTGGTTTGCCGTGCTGCGCATAATTTTTGTCTGTCCCAAGCTAGTGATATGCCAGTTTGACCTTATTGAACTGTGGTTGGATGAAGCAGTAAACTTCACTGTAGTATTTAGTACCTCAGTATTATTAATGAATTTCAGGATTGGATTTTCCAAAGGTTCACTGGCTGACTGAACTAGTAAATTATGAGCTCCTTAGTGCCATGCTCAAACATTATTAATGAAACTGGAAGCTGGCTCTTTATAAGGTTAACTGGAAATGTTTTCTTGTAAAAATGCTTCAGCAAGTAAGGTGGATCTGCACCCAATTTCTTATCTCTCCTTCTCAACTTGTAGACTGGCAGAATGGGAAATCTGCAAATGTGAATTCTTAATTAACAAAGGTAGAAGCCCTCCCCTCCCCTCCAATCTGCCGGTAATGCTGCAGGTGGCAGCTTTGGAAAAACTGAGTAGGCCAAAAGTAAATTTCTCTAGGACTGTGGCCCAAAAATCAAAGAGAAACAAGAGGTAGACAATCTCACAAATCATGAGATTCAGTCCTTTCAGGGCTTTTTATGAACAGGAACACAGGAATGCAGTTCTGGCTGGCTTTGCATCAAGGGGTATGGCAAAATATGCAAATGAGTTCTTACTGAGTTATTTCTACAAAATAAGCCCTGTGCAAAACAATGGTGAAATCAGGGGGTGTGGCCTAATATGCAAATGAGTCCCCGCTGGGCTTTTTCTTGCTGTTGGAGCCTTCATTGACTATGGAGGCTCAGATAGCAGCCACTGCCAAGTCCGCTTTTTTTCATCTTAGGCGGGCGAGGCAGTTGGCCCCCTTCCTGGAACGTGACGACCTGGCAACAGTGATTCATGCTACGGTCACCTCGAGGCTGGACTACTGTAATGCCCTCTACATGGGGCTACCCTTGTGCCGGACCTGGAAGCTGCAGTTAGTGCAGAACGCTGCTGCCCGGCTGTTATTAGGGCTCCCAAGATGGGAGCACATTCGGCCGGGGCTCCAGGGTCTGCACTGGCTGCCAGTAATATTCCGAGTCCGGTACAAGGTGTTGGTTATTACCTTTAAAGCCCTATATGGCCTAGGACCTGCCTACCTTAGGGACCGTCTCTCCCCACACGTTCCCCAGAGAGTACTACGCTCAGGTTCACAAAACCTGTTGGTAGTCCCCGGGCCAAAGGAGGCCCGTCTAAAATCCACCAGGGATCGGGCCTACTCAATAACGGCACCTTATTGGTGGAACCAGCTGCCGGAAGAGGTGCGGGCCCTGCGGGATCTAGGGCAATTCCGCAGGGCCTGCAAGACAGTCCTCTTCCGGCAGGCCTATGACATTAGCTGACAATGTAAAACATCTTGGATGGAACAAAATGTATCTATAGGCCGCCGGTTTTATTCTATCTTGTTTTTTACTAATTTATGGTTTAATTGTATTTTAAATGTTTTAAACTGAAGTTGTTTTAATTATTATGTTGTAAGCCGCCCTGAGACACTTAGGTGAGAAGGGCGGGGTATAAATCTTAATATAAATAAATAAATAAATAAATAAATAAATAAATAAATAAATAAAAGCCCTGGGTCCTTTCATCTGACATATTTCCACAATATTCTGTCTAAATACATATACTAACCCATCCTCCACTGTATTTTAATGTCTTCCTTTTTTTCTAATGGCAAACTATAATGGATGTTATAACCTCTTGAGAAACCATGCCCTGTATTTAAACTAACAAAGCCAGAATGTTACCTAGATTTATGGCACTTCACACCTACAACAGCAGTCTGCTTTTTATCATCCTCCAGTGTTGAACATATGAACATATGAACATATGAAGCTGCCTTATACTGAATCAGACCTTTGGTCCATCAAAGTCAGTATTGTCTTCTCAGACTGGCAGCGGCTCTCCAGGGTCTCAAGCTGAGGTTTTTCATGCCTATTTGCCTGGACCCTTTTTTGGAGATGCCGGGGATTGAACCTGGGACCTTCTGCTTCCCAAGCAGATGCTTTGTTCTAACACTAACAAACACAGATCCCTATTTGTGATTCTTTTAATCTGCTAAAAATATTCCCATGTTTCCACATACCAACTCACTGCCCACTTATATTAAGAATTGCTGCTTGTCATTCCCACTTTGTCTGATGAAGTCTGCTTAAGAGCATATGAAAGCTTTCATTCTGAATAAAACTTAGTTGGTCTTAAAGGTGCACTTGTCTACTGCTTTGTTCTATTGTATAGACCAACATGGCAGCCTACTGGGATCTATCTAGAATGGAGAATGCCTGAGAACCTTGTTGTCAGAAGGTCCTTCAGGGACTAGTTGGGTGATTCTTTAGATTCCAGCTCAACTTTCTGGAAGCTGGTCCGTTTTTCCATATCTCTGTTCCTTGTGATCTTCCCCACAAACCTTGCTCTTTCTGTTTTTGACTTCGAAGATGAGATCAATGGGTAGCAACCAGGGACAAGGAGTTTTTTTAAGCAGTGTCACCTCACCTGTGGAATGGCTTTCCTTCTGAGGCTCACCTGCCAACTATCCTACTGTCCTTTAAGTGTCAAGCCAGAACATCTTTTTTAGCCAAGCATTTAATTAAAGGATTGATCTTTTAACAACATTTTATAGTCTACTTTTAGTCTGAAACCTATTTTATTAGATGCATTTTAAGCTGCTTAATGTTTTATGATTTTTAATGCTCTGGCTGGATTTTTAACGCTTGGCTTTTAATAGCTTATGAATTAACCATTTTTATCATGTTATGTTCTGTTTCACTTTATTTCGTAAGCTGCTTTGAGTGGGTTCTCTGGAGAGGTGGCACAGAATTTTTCTAAATAAATAAATATGCTCCAGAGAAACAGAAGACATTGTCAGTCTGACTGGAATTGTACAGCTGTAGATGTCTGCCTCATATTGAAAAAAAGTTTACTTTAGCGAGATATGCTTTTCAGACCTGAACAATCTCCCAAGGCACAGGAAACATGGAGCCATATTTGAGATGTTTATCATGGCTGTCCCATATTGTGAGAGTTGGTTTCAAGTACTGGTCTCCAGAAGCCTCAGTCAATCACTTTCAAATGGTGGATTGGAATGTTGAGAAGAAAAAAGGGGGGGGGAGGGGAGTTTGGCAGTTTAACTGTTAGTCAATTGACAGAGGTTAAGGTTGTTGGGTTTTGGTGGGAGGTTAGGTGGGGAGTCTATGACTGGTTAGACAGAGAGTCAATTGGGGACTTTAGGTGTTTTAGAGATACATAGAGCTTGGGTGTTGTTCCTGTCAAAACAGTTAAAAGCCTTTGTATCAGTCAAACAAAAAAACTGCTTTGTAACTGTTAAGCTTTCTCAGGCCTCAGCTGTCTAGCAACTTTGAGAGGGCTGAAGAAAAAAGAAAATAAAGAAACAACCAAGCCCTGCATAACGCAATAAACCTGTTTCTTGGTTGTTTTCATCAAATGTACTGTGTGGTTCCTGCAAGACTATAATCCCCTCATAACAAGCCAAGTGAATGCTGGGTAGTGCCAGATTCCACCCATTTGCCCTCATTGAGGACTGGAAGACTAAGCAGTCCCAAAAGCCTCAATTATAAAAAAAAACAACACTTAAAAAAAAAGCAAAATAAGTTTGCAGGATGTGAAATTTAAGAACCTAGATCTGGACTTATTACACTGACATTTCCAAAATTGACAATTTTCTTTTTAACTATAGTTACAGTTTACGCCATATCTAAGCAGGAGCGTAGACTTTTCAATTTCGGGGGGGGGGGGGGGCTGGAGCCCAGCCAGAGGCATTTGATCCAGTGACATCATAGGGAGGAGCCAGTGACAGGGAGGGGCCTCCATTATCACTACCTATGAATTTATAGAGAAGCTCCCTCCCCATAAATTTAGGGAGCACCCCCCCCCCCAAGAATGCCCATGGACTGGGCCAAACCCAGAAAAAGGTGCCAGACCCAGGTTCTTGCTGTGGAAGCTGACTGGGTGATTTTGGACCAGGCATAGACTTCCAGCCTAACCTGCCTATCAGGGTTGTTGTTCAGATCACATGGGGGGAGAGGAGAATGATGCAAACTGCTTTGACTCCCCCACTGTAGAAGCTGCAGAGAGGGGGAAGGCAATGGAAAGCTGAAGTCAGAGGGGCAGATAAAGGAAAGGAGATAGGGTTGCCAACTCCAGGTTGGGGGTGGAGCCTGGAGAGGGTGGGGTTTGAGAAGGGATAGGACCTCAGACAGGTGCAATGCCATTTTCTTCTGGGGAGGCACTGGAGGTCACTCAGATTTACAACTGTTCTCTAGATGGCAGACATTAGCTCCCCGTGAGGTGGGGTGGGGGTCAATGCCTTCATTTGGGTGGGTGGGAAGACAGCAAGGGTGGCAGGCACTTGCTCAGAGCCTCCTTCTACAACCTGTTGTGTTTTTCTTCACAACAGGCCTTACTCCTAGTACAGATAATAAAGCAGTCAACAAATGTGAGAACTGAGTTGGAGCCCAGTAGCACCTTTAACACCAACAAAGTGGTGTCTATAGCCCCTTCAGACACTAGAATTTCTGGGGTTACACACAGACACAAATATTTCTTTGACATGAGGCATGGATTTTTTTTTTTGCTAGGGGGTTGGATGGGGTATAAATTGAGATGAAGAGGAAGAGGAAGAAGAAGAAGAAGAGGAGGAGGAAGAAGGAAAAGAAGACTGTAGATTTATAACCCATCCTTCTCTCTGAATCAGAGTCTCAGAGCAGCTTACAATCTTGTTAAACTTCTTCCCCCACAACAGACACCCTGTGAGGTGGGTGGGGCTGAGAGAGCTCTCCCTGAAGCTGCCCTTTCAAGGACAACTCCTGTACTTATGCATCTTGACTCTAAATTTTGTTTCACCTGTATCTGATGAGGTATGCTTGTACACAGAACCTTATACCTAGAATGAAACTTTGTTGGTCTTAAAGGTGCCACTGGACTTAAACTTTATTGCTTCAGAACAACATAGCTGGATATAAATAAAACAGTGAGCATGCGCATGAAAGCTTATACCTAGAATTAAACTTGGTTGATCTTAAAGGTGCCACTGGACTCCAACTTTGTTCTGCTGCTTCTGACCGACATGGCTACCCCACCTGAATCTGTAAGCTAGTTGGTTGCTCCTTTGAACCTGTACCATACAATTTTAGGTAACAGCAAAATGAAAAGCATGAACATGAACAAAGTGCGCATTCCTTGGCAATGTTGTCTCTGGACTCCACACAGGACAAAAGGAAATTTTAAAAGGCCTCTGATCTTCATATCACCTCTTCCCAATCTTACTTTCCCCCAATTGTAAGTATGTTGAGCCCAACCTTGCAGCCTGACTGTTACCACACTGAAAGTAGATGCAGCCAGGGAGGGTCAAGGGCTATACTTCCTTTTCCAACAGACACCAAACATATTTAAGTATTGATGTGTTCTACATATCAAAACCTCAGTAATTAATCTAGAGCAGGGGTGGCCAACGGTAGCTCTTCAGATGTTTTTTGCCTACAACTCCCATCAGCCCCAGCCAGCATGGCCAATGGCTGGGGCTGATGGAAGTTGTAGGCAAAAAACATCTGGAGAGCTACCATTGGCCACTCCTGATCAGAAAAAACTTTGCAGTATCAATTGTCCTCCTTCAGCCCTCTAGGCAGGCCAGATGAAAGGATAAAATAAGCACCTTTTCGTAGATCTGAGAGATCTGTCCCTACTGATAAGTAGACTCCACTTCTGTTGCCTTACCCATAAACATTATCACTGTTCTTTCCCCATTAACTTGACGCAGGTCTGCTCAGGTCAAAACAGCTTTTCCCAGAGACAAAGCAGGCTTCCTATTCACACTTATGTGTTTCCTGGGAAAGGAGAGAAGGGGGATGTTTACTGTAGCTCAATTAGCATTTGTAAGAAGGTGAAAAAGATACATTTCTGAGTCTCTGACTTCCTTCTGAGAGAGGAAAAAAAAACACAGAGGGGATAGCTTTACCACTTCACATGCCTTTGAAGATTATTTCAAAGGCATATTGCGGAGGGGGGGAGGACTCAGCCCCTATCAAAAAATTGGGGGGGGGGCAGGAGCCCCGGAGTCCCCCCTGTAGTTTACGCCTATATATCTAAGTTTGCCTTCGCATATGTGATAGAATGGTAGGAAAAATCCTGAAAGACTACTTGACTTGTACTACTTCAGTTTGCCAGTGATGAATGTCTTTTTGGAATGCACAGCTATCTTCAAAATCATTTGTATGAAAAAAGCTAAGAAATTCTAGTGCCCATCCCCTGTCCGCCCCCCACCCCCTCCCAACCAAAGGGGGGGGCACTTGAATTCCAAGCAGCAAATTTGCCACTTGGGTTTCAGACTCATCCCCAATGCAATGCCTGAGAATACTATTTCTAGAAATTGTTCATTGTGTACAGTATTTTTGCCCGTGTATTTTGGGGTGGTACATTTTGCTTTTAGACAAATATCACAATCAGCTTGCATTTGATCACAATCAATAACATCAACATTACATTCTTTCAACAAATTTTGCACACTTTCCACACTACTATGTGCCATTTAAGAAGACATGATTTATGCTTACATATAGATTGCATTGTATTATACATTGGCCCATCAACATCAATTACATCAGTAACATTTTCAGCATCATTTTGCACATCATCAACATCAACATCATCAACAACATTTAGATAATGAAGACCATCAACTACTTCAAGCATAAGTTCAGTTCCAAATTCACATTGGGGACATCCCCGCCCTCTCCAGGAATGCCTCCTAAAGTCCCCCACCGAGGAGGAGGCAGGACCTGGATATTAATCTACCAGCGGTGAGATTAATATAAGGGAAATATTACATCTTATGGCAGTGATACATACTGGATTCTTCCATCATAGGACTTTACTATTCCATTCTACTGCATGTGGAAAGTCAGTCTCTGTGCTTTAAGTGGAAGGGGGAAACAAAATCAGTCATGCACCATATTACAGGAAAAGTTGCTTAAAATGAGACAAAGGCCAAAGAGACTTAAAAAACAAAAACAGATGGCCAATTAGTAGCATAACAAAGATTTATAAAATTATGAATGATGAGGGAAATGGTTGTATTCAAATAACTGACTCCAAATAGAACATTTCTGCTAATGGAAATCCTTCCACCCCAGTGGATTCAAGCCAATGATGATCGATCAAAGCTGTTTTAGCTCACACATGCAAGACTTTGTGGATGCATGTGGGTCACTGCCTGCAAAAGTATATTTCCACAAGTTGTTCCAGTAGGGACCCAGCTTTTTCTTTGATGGTCTCCAGATAGCCACTCAGCAATGTACATGTATGACCAAGGTCTATATTGGTAAAGAGAACATATTTGTTAATGATTTCCTAACAGCTTTGATGGTGGCTATAGATTGAGGCATATAGTTATGGAAATGATCTTTTGATAGTCTTTTGATAGTCAGAGGTTTCCATGAGAAATAAACTCTTCACAGGATACCATTTTTCGCTAAGTAAAAGGTCAAATCTCACATAAGTTTGTCACACAAATAGTTTGCCTGAATTCATCTTTTTGTTGTTGTTGTTCAGTCGCACAGTTGAGTCCGACTTATGACCATAGTAAAAGCAGTTGAAGGAAACCTTTGTGGTAGTAAATTACATGTGTGATAGTTCTATTTTCCCCCAGCAATGAACAGATCTGATGCCTTCCTCTTCTTTATAGCTGCAATATATTTGTAAACATTTTCCTTAACTTACTTGAGAACATGTTTGTTCTGCCTCATTTATTCGCAGATAACTTACTGTGTCTTGGATCTTTAGCTTCTTGTTTCTAATGATTCCTTTGAAATATTATTTTAATGAACCTATGAAACACATCATTGTATTCTTTATTTTGTGGCTGGACTGTTAATGATACTCATCCATTAAGTAAATGGTTTTGTAAGCAACACAAATGTAATAAATAAAGTTAGTCAGTTCTTTTATACTACTTTTCTGCTGATGGGCATACCACATGCTGGGGAGGTAATGTTTCATGACCAAAATAGCTCCCTTTGTAGGCAAATGGGGAAATTTTTTGTATTTAGACTGTCAAAGAGCTCCAGAGAGCATTGCACGCTATCATTTGTGTTCGCTTAAAAAGCCCTTTAATCTAGCTATAACATACATAATAATATGCATCTAAATGTACTGTTACCATCTTAAGATCTTGTGACTGATATTGGCATCAGTTTGACTACCATTTCCTTGGAATTTAAATGCATGATCTGAACCCATGAATGAACACAGAGAGGCAAACAAAGTACACATAGCCATTTGTATTACTTTGATGGTGTTGGCAACCACCACTAGTTAAATGGTATTTATGAGGTTGCCGCCACTTCCTTTCTCCTCGTGGCTCAGATTGTACCTAAGATACTAATTGCTGCATTGATAGTGTATGAGGTGTGCATACCTCTTCCTCAAAAACCACTGTTTCGGACAGAGCCAGAAAGAAATCCAACAAAGTGAAATACATACAAAAACTGGAATCATAATGCCAGTATAATATCATGGCAAAAATATGGAGAGCATTTTCAGAACAGGAGATCACATTTTTCAGAATTGTCTGCATGCTAAGCCTCTGTTTTACTGAAGTATCTTGAGTTTTCTGTCTTCACTTTCCCTGAATGGTTAGGCCACTCTAACTCTTTTCCACCTTACAGAACAGCAAGAACAATGAAACAGAAGGGGGAATAACTAATGACTCAACAAGGGGAGCCACCAGGGACCACCAGTGTGGACAGCCTGAGACTGCTGCCCCATTTCTGCCTTTCTCTGTTTCTTCTGTCTGAAATAGCTAAGGTTACTCCTTTCCTCTTCATCCCACAGGCACTTAAAATGCAGTGCAGCAAGCCAGATGTGCCTTACAGAGATTCCTGAACTGTCACAAGGGGAATCTTATAAGAATTCAGGGAGCCTCATTGTGTTTGTATGGTTTGCCACATGGATGCCCAGGAGAGCAAGAAACTCCGGGGGAGCATCCAACTCTTGCATGGTGGTTTGGGCAAACAGATTTTGTGGCTGACTACTGGCCCATCCACATGGAACCAACTACATGCCACCAATGCCCAGTATGAATCACTGGGTCAATTTAGCACCATGATAACCTGGACCAGAGTAGCACAAATTGTAGTGCTTGATAGCTAATCAGCCCTTTTTTCTACCAGTAAAGTTCAATCTCACCACAATATTACCCCTAATAATAATATAATTCCCAATCTGAGTTTATACTGTGTTAATAAAATGAACATAATTTCAAATCTTTTGATTTGCAATTTCCAGTGCGTGCTATCTCCGATGTAATGAATGAACATATGATTTTTTTTCTTTTTCAGCTATGATTAGTCTTGAATTTTCTGATCATTTTTACTCTTTCAATTTTTTTTTGTTTTTATTCCTGAAGATGCATAGTTTTTACATCAAGCTCAAATACTATACGACACATACATCTTGGTGAAGACATTTTCTTCTGAACATGAAGAAATGGGGAACAAACCATGATTTCTTTACCTTTTGGGTTTTGCTGTTTTTCAGCATGTGTGTGTGAGGTATAGTATTTGTACAGGCTAGTACACTGATTAAATTCATTTTCAAAATAATTGATTATGGAAGTGAAGAGGACTGACAGGTTCCCCAAGAACAAGGAGTTCTGTGGTATCTTAAAGACTAATGTATTCCTGGTGGCAGGAGTGTATAGAGTAGAGTCTACTTTTTCAGATGTAGTTTTCACAGATTGGTGAAAAGGGGATACCTTAGTTGCAGGGTACATGGTTTGAATGCAGGTGTTTTCCATGTTCGGACATTGACATCTGCTGATAAATGGAACTCTAACAACATGGCTGGAAATACTCCATAGTGAGATCCTGAAATCCACTGCCATCCATAGTACTGGGCTAGAAGATCCAGTGGCTTTTGTGTTTTAGAGAAGCTGTTTTTGAGGTGCAGAAAAGCCTCTGCTGAAAAGACTGAAAGTAACAAAAATCAGCTGCAAGCCTGGCACTAAGACTGCAGAGCAGCAAATTTATTTGCCTTAGAGGACATCAGGGGTGGTTTTGTAGAAAAATAGGTGATGGAGCTCATTAGTATAACTCATTAGCATATGCCGCCACCCCCCCCCCACACACACACACCAAAAGCAACCCGATGCAAGAAAGGAGAGCCCTGGGCAAGCTAGGCCTGCTTGGGCTGGGTAGAGATCCAGCCAGCCCAAGCAGGCCTCGCTCACCTGTGGCTCTCCTGCCCCCCCCAGTCAAAAGGCCAGCAAGCCACTAACCACCCAAAATCACATAAGAAGTGGAGAAAGGGTGGCGTGGGCTTCTCCAGGGGTTAATGAGGGCTGCTGGTGGGTGGCTGCCTGGTGGCTGGCTGGCTGCCTGCTCTCCTAATCCAAGAATTGTTATGCAGCTGCACTTACTATTCAATGTACAAGGTAGGTGGGGAGAAAGAAGGGGAACCCTCAGAAAGGTTCAGGAGCTGTGCTACTGTGAGGTCCTGCTGAATCTGAGGCCTGGAGGGCACTAAGCACTTAAAAATCAGCCTTTCTCTTATTCCCTTGACTACATTGAAACTAACAAACAACCCTCACCTGGCAATCAGCCAGAAGGGGCAAAAACCAGTCATTCCAGTGGAAAACTGGCCAGTTGGCAACCTTACAAGGAACAAAAGACCAGTGGCTGCTCTGATGCAGTGGAAGAGCTGTTTGTGAATGGAATCATACTTGTGTTTACCTAGCCAGAGAAGCAGAAGGGTCACAGACAGGCTGCCAAGATACAGTGGACCTGGAGGTATCCTCAGCTTCAGAAACAGGAACCATTGAGAGATTCACAAGGAGGCAAGCAAGAGCCTGGGTTGCTCAACCCTCCTCTTAGCAGTAGAGCTATCCACACTAATGCATGAGTATGTTGAACCAGCAGAAGTTAGATCCCATCTGAGGCTCCATCATTCCTTTGGCTAGAGTAGAAGCCCTGATTCTGCTGAGGCTTAAGAATGATGTGCTTTGCTCCTGAACAGAAGTGACTTGCAGGATAACTTAAGCAGGTGTGAACTTCTCTGCCTGGCCTACGTTCATTTTGGGCTCTCCACCTTCTGTGCTTTTGGTTCCCTCTGCCCTAGAACCTGGGGAGGCATGTGTAGTCTGAGTAGACAGTACAGAGCTTGATAGACCAAAGGTTTATATATGTACAGCCACTCCTGTTGTAAATAATAATTGGCAGACTATTTCTTAGCGTCAGTACCTCTTTGGAATGTACGTCTAATGGGATAAGAACTAGTACAGCCATACTGATCCTTGCAAAATCCAAAAACAAGAATGAAATCCTTGTAATATCTTTATTAGGACCAACTTAATTGGCACAAAAAATGTGCAACTTTGAAGTTCCCTGGAACTCTTCATCATCTTGATGAAGAAAGGATGCATGTTAAAAGTCATTATGTGTATCCCACCCCCCCTTGTCTTTGTTCTAATGGGAGGCCAGCTGATGGAACTTAGGTGATGAGAATGCCATCATTAACAATAGCCCTCTGTCTTGAAATGGACAGCATTTAAATACAGGGAGTGTTCCTTTTGATTCTCCAGATGGTTTCTCTAAATGCTCAAGACACAGGGTCTGACAGCACATCAGCAAGTGAGGCATTTTCTTCAACAACTTAGAGCTGTGCTTCTCAGCTTCCCATATTATTAAATAATTGCCTAACAATCACAGGGAAAAAGTGTAATCTGTACTGATGGTGAAGCATTAGAAAAATGACACTTCAGGAAACAGCATAATATTTCTTGTGGGGTATTCATGCTTGAGAATCAGGGCTTCTACTCTAGCCAAAAAGGATGTGTCCATTGTTTTGGTGCCCCCCCCCCCAAATGATGCTAATTAGTTGAAACAATCGATTCTGCCAACAAATCCTGTTAGATTGCAATAAGAAAATGCAGTTTTGTAGAATTGCTCACAATCTGAGTTCGATCTTGGTGGAAGCTGGATTCAAGTAGCCAGCTTGAGGTTGACTCAGCCTTCCATCCTTCCGAGGTCAGTAAAATGAGTACCCAGCTAGCTGGGGGGAAAGTGTAGATGACTGGGGAAGGCAATGGCAAACCACCCCATAAAAAGTCTGCTGTGAAAACATTGTGAAAGCAACATCACCCCAGAGTCAGAAATGACTGGTGCTTGCACAGTGGACTACCTTTACCTTTTTAGGCTTGACTGGTAGTTGGTTGGTAAGCATTTATTTCACCTCTTCAGAGCACCATGCAAAGTTCAGAATTTTCATTTCTTTCTTTCTTTCCTTTAAAAAAAAATCCCTCCCACAAAGTGGTGCTAATTCTACAGCCATGCAAAGGTTTGTCCTCACATTGTTGTTCCAGCCTACTGTGACCTCTGTATTTTCTTTCATTCCATCCCTGCTTTACCAGTTTCAACTGCCTAGGGATTCATTTGAGGACAGAAAAATACAAAACTGATAAGAAGCAGTTATCCTATTTATGCGACTTCCGTGCAGTTCAGGAAGATTTGCAGCAATTATCCCATTTTCTAAATGTTCCACCATCATGAAACACACAAAGGATTTATGATCCACTTTGATTGAATTGGTTTTTGTTGTCTTTCTCTATGAAAAAAGAGATGTTCAGTCTATGTCAATGCTATTTGGCATGTCACTCTGACTTACGAAGGAAAAACTGAATAGACCTTTATATGCTTTATCATGAAAGTTTCACAGTTTCTTTAGAAATATCAATAAGCTGTACTGGGCTATCTCTGTACCTTTAAGAAAAATTGTTTCTGTGAGCCACAACCATGTCTACCTCATGCCTAAATGAATCTTAGGATGCCAGATGTGACATTCTGCTCCTTCAAAAATGAGCTCAGGTAATCTAACAAACTGAGTCTCTTGCTCTTTAGAATTACATTCTTCTTTCTCTAGGCTGCTTTTAACACAGGCTTGGATCCTGATGAGCATTTCCATACACACAAGGATTTCTATTCATGGAGCCTCTAATGGAAGCCACAACCCCCCCAATCCGATTGTGAAATTTTGGGGAGATATTCTACCATTTTGGGCAGATATTCTACCACTGAGCCATGGCCCCTTGTCACTTGTGATATCTTTGTTAGTGGAACACAGTTGTGTACACAGTCATATGTTATATCTATAACTAGTGCATTCATCTAGCGCTATAGAGATTTAAAAACAAACAAACATGAGTCTGTTCCCAAATCTGCTGCATGAACACCAATAGCTTTGGAGTTCATGGGTGATATTTGGAAGGCCTATCAAAGAGGGGGTAAAAGGGGGGGGGGGGAGATTTATTTATTTATTTATTTCTCAAATTTATATCCCGCCCTCCCTGCCGAAGCAGGCTCAGGGCGGCTAACAACAGTCAACTAAAACAATAAAACAGTAAGCAACAATTAAAATTTTATCTGGGCCTCCATTGCCAATGTGGGCTCCAGCAGCACCTCCAAGTTTCTGACTTTGGGTGCCGATATCAGTGGTGCCCCATCAAAAGCTGGTAGAGGGATTTCCCTTCCCAGACCACCACAACTCAAGCAAAGGACCTCTGTCTTCATCGGATTCAGCTTCAGACGATTCAGTCTAAGCCACCCTGCCACGGCTTGCAGATGTTCCTGAAACTTCTTAATAGTTAGGAGTTGCTATAAATAATAAGGATGGGCTTTGAAAACAAAGGTCACAAATGAACCCAGAAAAGGTGGAACACAAAGAAACTACGTCTGAATAGTCACCTAATCATTACTTTTAAATTGGGGAGAACCAGAAGAAGCCTAGAGGACTCATCTTTCCCCCTGCCCCCGAACAGAAGACAGGATACCTTGCTTTGCCTCCAAACCTCCAAGGGGGTGTGGGGCACCTCCTTCCCAGAACAGCATCTTGTTCCGTTGCTGAATTTTCATGAGGAGGAATTTTCTAACATTTAATGTTGTCATTCCTTCTTGTAGACTCATTGCTCCTTGTTCTATCCTCAGCAGTGAAAATAATTATTTATCTCACCTCCTAAGAATTATTAATGGCTACTTAGTGCCTGTATATTCCCTGGAGGGGGGAGGAAAATATTTTATGACATAGATGGTACTTGTAAACTAAGAATGATCACAAAATCCTATTCTCTCAGATCTCTCTCTTTCTGAAACTTCCAATGAACAATCCAGTAGAGGTCAGACTTTTATTTTCCTCTTCTTACTTTTCTTTAAATGCATGGTGTGGGTGTGGGTGTCTGTTCTTTAAATGCACAGTGTGTGTGTGTGTGTGTGTGTACTTCCATTTCCCTAGAAATCTGGGATCCTTGAGAAAATATGTCCATGGTTTTGATAAGATTTCCTGATATTCACCAAATTTGGATTTCAGGATTTTTTTTTTTTTTTTAAAAAGGTCTCTAATTATACAATTCTGCAGGCCAGGGGTCTCTCAAAGAAGTGGGCAGCACAATGATCTAATAGCAGCACAACAATTCTCTAGTGCGATATTAAACATCACACTAGAGAATATTACTATTGAGCTTCCCAAATATGATTCTGTTCTCTGTGGGCACTGGAGAAAAATTAAGGAGGGGAATACAATTCTGTATGTACTCCTGGGATTTTCAGAGTATTGAAATTCGATGGAAACTCATTGGAGTGAATCCCTAGGGGAAGAAAGTGAGAAATAAGCTGCCAGACAGGCCATAACCTGGGGGTATATGGTCATTCTTATTGCAAACATACCACATTATACATGCAACAATGCAGAAAGATTGTTGTATGCAGAAAGATATGTGGATAAAGCTGTTTCTACCATGACCCCTGATCCTCTAGATTTTTAGTTAGTTTCATTTGATTGGTAAAACAAAACAAAAAACCCATGGTAAACAACAACAACAACCCCAGTCCCTCTGCCTGGAATGTCTGGGTGCCCTTCGACATCTTTCAAGGAAAATGAAGGATACTGAGAAATCTCATATCCTCATTGCAGACCTCTCAGTATTAGAACATAAGAACATAAGAGAAGCCATGTTGGATCAGGCCAACGGCCCATCAAGTCCAACACTCTGTGTCACACAGTGGCAAAAAATGTTATATACACACATACACTGTGGCTAATAGCCACTGGTGGACCTGTGCTCCATACACTGTGGCTAATAGCCACTGATGGACCTGTGCTCCATATTTTTATCTAAACCCCTCTTGAAGGTGGCTATACTTGTGGCCGCCACCACCTCCTGTGGCAGTGAATTCCACATGTTAATCACCCTTTGGGTGAAGAAGTACTTCCTTTTATCCGTCTTAACCTGTCTGCTCAGCAATTTCATCGAATGCCCACGAGTTCTTGTATTGTGAGAAAGGGAGAAAAGTACTTCTTTCTCTACTTTCTCCATTCCATGCATTATCTTGTAAACCTCTATCATGTCACCCCGCAGTCGACGTTTCTCCAAGCTAAAGAGTCCCAAGCGTTTCAACCTTTCTTCATAGGGAAAGTGCTCCAGCCCTTTAATCATTCTAGTTGCCCTTCTCTGCACCTTCTCTAAAGCTATAATATCCTTTTTGAGGTGCGGCGACCAGAACTGCACACAGTACTCCAAATGAGACCGCACCATCGATTTATACAGGGGCATTATGATACTGGCTGATTTGTTTTCAATTCCCTTCCTAATAATTCCCAGCATGGCATTGGCCTTTTTTATTGCAAACGCACACTGTCTTGACACTTTCAGTGAGTTATCTATCATGACCCCAAGATCTCTCTCTTGATCAGTCTCTGCCAGTTCACACCCCATCAACTTGTATTTGTAGCTGGGATTCTTAGCCCCAATGTGCATTACTTTGCACTTGGCCACATTGAACCGCATCTGCCACGTTGACGCCCACTCACCCAGCCTCAACAGATCCCTTTGGAGTTCCTCACAATCCTCTCTGGTTCTCACCACCCTGAACAATTTAGTGTCATCCGCAAACTTGGCCACTTCACTGCTCACTCCGAACTCTAAATCATTTATGAACAAGTTAAAAAGCATGGGACCCAGTACCGAGCCCTGCGGCACCCCACTGCTTACCGTCCTCCACTGCGAAGACTGCCCATTTATACTCACTCTCTGCTTCCTATTACTCAGCCAGTTTTTGATCCACAAGAGGACCTGTCCTTTTACTCCATGATTCTCAAGCTTTCTAAGGAGCCTTTGATGAGGAACTTTATCAAAAGCTTTCTGGAAGTCAAGGTAAACAACATCTATCGGGTCTCCTTTGTCCACATGTTTGTTCACCCCCTCAAAGAAATGCAACAGGTTAGTGAGGCAAGATCTTCCCTTGCAGAACCCATGCTGAGTCTTCCTCAATAACCCGTGTTCATCAATGTGCCTACTCATTCTGTCCTTGATAATGGTTTCTACCAACTTTCCCGGTATTGAAGTCAGACTGACTGGCCTGTAGTTTCCCGGATCTCCTCTGGAACCTTTTTTAAAGATGGGGGTGACATTTGCTACCTTCCAGTCCTCAGGAATGGAGGCAGATTTCAATGAAAGATTACAGATTTTTGTTAGAAGATCCACAAGTTCAACTTTGAGTTCCTTCAGAACTCTCGGATGTATGCCATCCGGACCCGGTGACTTATTAGTTTTTAATTTGTCTATCAGTTGTAGGACCTCCTCATTTGTCACCTCAATCTGACTCAGGTCTTTCAACACCCCTTCCAAAATTAGTGGTTCTGGGGCGGGCAAAAAGTTCTCGTCTTCTACAGTGAAGACGGAGGCAAAAAATTCATTTAGCTTTTCAGCCATTTCCCTATCCTCCTTCAGTAATCCTTTTACCCCATGGTCATCCAAGGGCCCCACTGCCTCCCTGGCTGGTTTCCTACTTCTAATATATTTGAAGAAAGTTTTATTGTTGGTCTTTATGTTTTTTGCAATATGCTCCTCATAGTCCCTTTTTGCCTGCCTGGTCACAGTCTTGCATTTGATTTGCCACAGCCTGTGTTCCCTTTTACTAATCTCACTTGGACTGGTTTTCCACCGCTTAAAGGAGTCCTTCTTACCTTTTACAGCTTCCATTACTTTATTTGTTAACCACGCAGGCCTTTTCTTATGCCTGTTTGTGCCTTTCCTAACTTGTGGTATGTATTTTATCTGAGCTTCTAGGATGATAGTTTTAAATAGCGTCCAAGCTTTCTCAAGGGTTTTGACCGTATGTACCTTTCCTTTCAGTTTCTTCCTCACATGCCTCCTCATCTCAGTGTATTTACCCCTTTTAAAGTTAAACGTGGTTGTGGTGGTCTTTTTGGACAACTCCCTATTTATACAAACGGTGAAATCAATAACATTATGGTCACTGCTCCCAAGCGGCGCAATCACTTTTACATCTCTCACCAAGTCTTGGGCATTACTTAGGACCAAATCCAGGATCGCCCCACCCCTGGTAGGTTCTGAGACCATCTGCTCCATAGCACAGTCATTGAGAGCATCAAGAAACTCAATCTCTTTCTCTCGACCAGAACACATATTGACCCAATCAATCTGCGGGTAGTTAAAATCACCTATTACAACACAGTTTTTACGTTTAGCCGCTATCTTTAAGCCTTCCATCATATTATAATCGTCCTCTCTCTTTTGATTTGGTGGGCGATAACAAACTCCCATAGTTAAATTTCCTTTTGGGCCCTCTATTTCAACCCAAAGCATTTCTAAAAGTGAATCTAATTCTCTGATCTCAGCCTTACTGGACCGTATATCCTCTCTGACATACAGAGCCACCCCACCTCCAACCCTTCCCTCCCTATCCTTCCGATATAGCTTATATCCAGGAATCACCGTGTCCCACTGATTCTCCTCATTCCACCAAGTTTCTGAAATTCCCACAATGTCTATGTTTTCTCCCAGCACTAAACATTCCAATTCACCAATTTTACTTTGAACACTTCTAGCATTTGCATACAAACATCTATAATTTCCCAGGCGAGCTAGGCCCGCCACCTTCCTCCTGCCGCCTCGAGACACTGGCAGACAGTCCATATTGTTTGTCACCTTCACAGTGGACAACTCCGGTCCGTTACCCGGTAGAAAAATAGCAGCTAACCCTTCATCTCTTTGAGACGAGTCCTCCCGAACCAGAGACATTTCATCTCCTGTCGGCTTTCCCCCAAGATTTAGTTTAAAAACTGCTCTGCCACCTTTTTGATTTTAAGCGCCAGCAGCCTGGTTCCATCCGGGGACAAGTGGAGACCGTCTCTTTTGTACAGCTCCCGCTTGTTCCAGAAAGCATCCCAGTGCCTAACAAACTTAAACCCTTCCTCCTTACACCATCGTCTCATCCACACATTGAGACTTCTAATTTGTGCCTGTCTCTCCTGCCCTGCACGTGGAACAGGTAGCACTTCCGAGAAGGCTACCTTGGAGGTCCTGGCCTTAAGTCTCCCGCCTAGCAGCCTAAATTTTTCCTCCAGGACCTCACGACTGCATTTCCCCACATCGTTGGTGCCAACATGCACCACGACCACAGGCTCCTCCCCAGCACTGTCTATCAGTCTATCTACTACACGCGTAATGTCCGCTACCTTCGCACCAGGCAGGCAAGTCACCATACGGTCAGTACGCGGTTTCGCCACCCGGCTGTCTACTTGCCTAATGATCGAATCACCAACTACCAATACCCCCCCTCTCCCCCTGCTCAGGGATGGTTCCTTGGCGCGAAAGGATTCCCGCTCACCGACCGAAGAAGAGGTCCCTTCTGAGGGCGCATTCCCCTTATCCTCAGCACGGTGCCCTGTTCCCTCTCGACCCTCACGCTCTCTGGCAGCAACGGGGCTGCTACGTTCAGAGCGGGGCTCATCTAATACGCCCCCGAGAGTCTTCCCCAAGTGCCTAACTGACCGTCTCTGCTTCTCCAGGGCAGTCACCTCGGCCTCAAGGGTACGAACTCGTTCCCTGAGGACCAGGAGCTCCTTGCATCGAGCACACACCCAAGACTTCTGTCCTTTGGACAGATAGTCATACATGTGACACTCAGTGCAAAACACTGGAAAGCCCCCAACCCCCTGCTGGCATTCTATCTTCATTGTATATATATATATATTAAAATATACAGTCCTCTTTAAATGCTGTTTAAGTGGCTCCCCTTCTGGCGGGTCAACTTACCTAAACTTACCTTATTGGGAACTTACCTTATTTGGAGAACAAGGAAGCCAGGGATCTGGGTTCCTGCTCCTTAGAGAGCCCCTAGGCGAAGAGCCACAGGCCAAGAGCCCTTTAGCTCTCGCCCTTCGGCTCGCGCCTTTGGCAAGGCGCAGCTTAAAATGCAAAGAGGTGGAGCAGGGCACTCCTCAGCAATCACTCTCAATCAGCAGCAATCACTCTCAATCTCTTTCACCCTTAAGGCAGTCAACCAAACAAAGAGCAGTTCCCCAGCTATCACACCTTAGAATTTTAGGCAGCCCCACAAACCTTAGAATGTATTCATCTGGTTTGACCTTAACATCATTCGACCCAATGCCACAGATGAATGCAGGAAGTTTGTGAGCAGTTAATTACATTGCAAATAATAACCTGCAAAAAACAATTTAAAAGAACTGAAAGGAGGTTCATTAGTTCATTAGTTGGCACTAGTGATGGGCATGGGACGGGAAAATGGTGGTTCGTGGTTTATTTGATTGTCAGAACCAGTGGCTCATTCTGTTTCAGGATCAATTTGATTTCTGAAGTTTCCTTCTAGGAGTGGCGTACCCTGTTCCGCCATCTCATTCAGCTGCATAAGTAAATCTAGTTTCACACAGAATGTGCCTACATCACAACCATGAAATAATTATTATTATAAACAAATGTAAATAAATGAAATGAAAGTGTTAGCTTAGTCCTGGGGCCCATGGTGATGATGATGTTTTCCCTATTTCTAAAGAAACTGCGCAATTTTCTGAAACATGGGATGTGTGCTGTGAGGAATGGGGCTCAGAAGAGCCACATGTGGCTCCCCAGCTTTAAGGAAATCAGAGCAACACAATCAATAATGGCTATCAGCACTTAATTGTTGATATTGAAACACCAGGATAGGGAAGCTGTGGATGGTCATCCCATTCACAATAGCTACATAGAAGTGCTTGTATATTACAGTAAGGGATATATTAACCCCTCTCCTTTTAACATCTGTTCCTGAAATCCTACTACTTTATAAGAATTATGACAACAAAGGGCAGAGGGATGCAGGGGTGTCGGTGGTTTGTTAAAACCTGCCAGGCATGAATATGAGCCAGTAATCACACTTCACTGAAGACTCTCTCTAAATGATGATTAATTACTCTTTTAAAGGATTATTCTAGAGATAGGCTAAATTACTCAACAGCAATTTAAAGTTGGCAGACAGCAGACATTTTCCCGTCTGCTGTGTTCCTAATGACCAGCTTTTGTTGGCCTCTTTTTCGTAGCGATCCAGTTTGCAAGTGGAATAGGGACCGTTGTCCTGTAAATCTGAGCTGTCATGTCAAATTATGTCACACGTTTATGCTGTGCAATAATACAGAGCGATGCAGTATGTCATAAAAAATGGCTTGCTAAAAGCATGCATGTCGCATTTCCAATTATCCCCAAACAGTTGGAAGTACAGAAAGTGTTTCTCTCCACCCGCCCTTTCGTATAAATCTTCCCAGGGTCTGGATTCATTTGCTGTCTCAGAAGGCTTGAAGAACTGAAATTGCTACACCCTTCGATGTTGCAAATCACAGCTATTGTTTTACTGTTTCATTGGAGGAAAGGGGCGGGGGGGGGGGCAAAGAGCTATTGGAGCCGGCACCAGCAGTATTAAAATTGCAGGAAAGGCCTGTACAGACCACCAGAACAGTTTGACTTTTGTTGGGGGGGAGATGATAGAGGGAAAATTGAAATCTCTCAAATGTATTTCAGGAGCTGTCACAAAGCTGAAGTGTATGTAACAGAATCATTCCTGTGCTGAGGATGTTTAGAGGAAAAGTGAGGGGGGGGGTGGCCATCCAAAACATGATCTATTGCTCTCCCAATCTGTTAGGACTGCTGCCAAGAAACACAGAGAGCTGTTTTGATTTGGATTCTTTCAATAACTTCTGACAGGGCAGCTCATGGTGTTAAGCTCAGACAGCTATACAGCCGTAGAAAGGATCAGATTTTTTTTAAAAAAACACATTTTTAAACAGTTTCCTTTAAACACACGCAGCAAAGGCCACTGTATGGAAATAGCAAATGGGCAAACTTGACTGTATTGTGCTTCTCCTTCCAGGTTGTGTCTGGAAAGATGAGCAAGGCTCACAGAAGGCACCTTTCCCTGGGGGAGGATCTATGCCATTTCCCTCTTTGTGCAGGGCTTGGAAATCAGGACAGAGAAAGCAGGACTAACACATGCCTCCTCTGCCAGTGATCCTGCCAGACATGCCCAAGCAGCTCTAAGATTATATTGCTGGGTGGAAGGAGGCAAAATGTTGCAAAACCATTCATTAAAATAGCATAAAGTGCCAAGTAAGTTCGAATGCCCTAGCCCAACATTCTGCATAATACTATTTCCATTACTGTAGCTGCTTAAATGAGATATTCTCAGCCAGCCCATAACAAGGGATAAAATAAACAACAACCCTTTTAAAAAAGAGTCAAACTCCTGTGTTAGTGTAGAAATTGAAATATTTACATTCCAAAGCATCCCATAGGAGCCCAAACCCATCTGCTTAATGGGTGCTTGCAACATCCCATTGTCATCTTCGTGATGGCATTTGCTTTTGAGAAGGAAATAAGAGTAGCAGTCATGAAAAAAGGGTTGTGTGGTTAGCAATCCCTAAGAGCAGATCCAGGTGGGCAGCCATGTTGGTCTGAAGCAACAGAACAAAGTTGGAGTCCAGTAGCACCTTTAAGACCAACCAAGCGTTGTTCAGAATGTAAGCTTTCGTGTGCACGCAAACTTCATCACTGAATAAAACTTTGTCAATCCCCAAGAGTGTGAGCATTAATAAAGAAACAAACCATAATGAATAACAAAAATGGAACACCTTGACCTTCCCAGGGATATTAGTTGGTGCAAGAAAGCAAAGATCTAAGGGACCCTCTGCATGCATGCTTGCTCTCTAGCACAGCACAATTAATTTGTCATTCAGGTTTTGATTCACAGCTGCTAAGAAACAGCTGCCCTTTTCTTGTTATCTCAGCTGCTGTGAGGGCTTCTCCCCTCCCCCTTAACATGGATGAAGATGGGAGAGAAAGTTTTAAGAACTGTGGAGTGATGATCCCTCGCTCTAGGCAAGAGATGAGGCCAGGGCTGTAAATATCTAATTAACAGTCATAATGACCTGAGACAAAATAATGTGATCTGTGGCTTAGAATCTCCTGTCTTTCAGCAACTTCTTGAGGACTTTCTCATTATTATTTTTGAAAAGAAGGAGCTTCTGAACAGAAGGATTGCTGAAATGTTTGGGGGAGGTTGGCATTAGGTTCAGCTAAAAAAGCTGCAAATGCCAAAAGCTTGAGCAAGGTTTCTGCTGAGTTAAGTCAAGGCAACACAAATCCTACCAATTCTGGAGTCAATTGTTGTATATTGCTCAGCTCTCAACATGCCAGTTACAGTGGATATGCTAGACTAGTGGGAGTTTCATGACCTCATTGGGCAAACTGGACACCAATTCAGAGGAGAGGTGATACTGGTTTTGGATACTGGTAATACCTAGTAAAAAGTCTGTTGTGAAAACATTGTGAAAGCAACATAACCCCAGAGTTGGAAACGACTTGCACAGGGGAGTACCTTTACCTTTTTAATACCTAGATAGTGACCTGGAAGAGGCAGAAATAGAAGTTGCACACAGACCCGGTACTTCTTCAGTCCAACCTGAGGTGGGGGGAGGCAGAATAGCAGATTGAGGAGGAATTCTCATTATACACAGGTTCAAAGTCCAGCAGCCCAAATCCTTTAAGCTCAGAGGAAACATCCTTCCAGCTTCATAGGACCATCTTTTCATGAGGCATGAACATCCCTGCTAGGAGACTACAGACTGCCAGCACTTCAAGCCAGAGCCTCCCCTCTTTAAGGATCTAAAATCTCTTCAGGAAAGTGCAGGACTTAGAGACAAGTGGCTCTACCAAGATTTGTAAAGGCTCAATTTGACTCTGGAAGGGTCAAACTTTATTCTGTTGCTTCAGATCAACACAGCTACCCACCTGGATTTGACTCTGGACGTTGTTGGAGCCTGTTTTCTGTCTTGGAGCTCTCCATGGTCCTGCAAACTGTGGTCCATCTAATTATTTGTTTTTTGTTGTTCAGTGGCACAGTCGAGTTCGACTCTTTGTGACCCCCATGGACAAAGTCATGCCAGACTGTTTTGTCTTCCATCATCCTCTGAAATCTGCTCAAAATCTAATTATTACCTGCCTTATTTTACTTCTTGCTTTCTCCAGCAACCATTTTCTCTCCCTCTCTCTTTCTCTCTCAAATGTGCCACGACAGTGCCATGCTTCCTGTTGTCCTACTGCCTCTCCTGTGTAACTTCAGCACATTCTTAATGGACATTGTTCCCACCCCAAAGGGCCTCACATGACCAATACAGGACACAAGGAAATATTTTACTGTTACAGCCTTCAGCTTTTGGCAAGGTAGACCAAAAGTGAATATGGTGTCTTTTACTACCACCCATCTCACAACCATGGATAACCACCCTTTTCAGGGATCCATGCTGCCTCTGCCAGGCTTATAGTCAGAAATTGTGCGATATCAAAAATGTATTTTTCGTTTTTCATTTCAAAATCTATATCCTGTCTCTTTTTTTTAAAGTAAAAACTCTTAGTTCTTCCAGAACACATCCAATGGCTGTTAAAAACTTCATTATAGGCTGTATAAAAAACTTACATGGGGGAAAGCCCCACACTTGTCCTAAGGCAGACAGTTTCGTAGAGCTGGGGCTATCACAGCTGGGACCTCACTAAGTAAAACATGGAAGGAAATGGCACAGGAAAAAAAATGCCCAGGAGGCTTAATTGGTGCATGAGTTCATAGAGGAAGAGGCAGTCCCTCCAATAGGTATGATTTAATTACAGTCTAAATGAAGTCCACTAATACATTCACTTTAATATGTTTCCTTTTTAATGCTAATATCATTACAGGATATACATGCCATTGCTTGCAGTTCCTCTGCACTAATTGGGCAGAAGATTGGAAGGCTGCAGCAGGGTTATTCAGTGAGCAGTTATGCAGGAAACAGACTACTTGTTTTCCATTGTATCTCTGCAAGGAGGAAGATTAGAGAACTATAAAAATGAAAACTGGGGAAAGGAATCTCTGAGTCTCCTCTCCCATGGCTATGCTTTTAGCCTTGACCTTGTGAATATTGTTCATGCAGCCTTCAAACTGTGGGTCTCATCATCCACTCTGCTTGTTGTCAGAGATAACTTGCCCCATAGCTGGTGTTTCTGAGGCTCAATAATGCAATCAAATTGTCTGTAGATCTCATTGTTCTTTTACAACAGAAAGGTTGCCATGCTGTGAGTTATATTTCCAACCAATGGGGTTGGGGGACCTAGAACCAATAACCACCTCAAACATTTTTCTACTTAATTGCCTGAACCATATTGAATCAAGGTAATGGGGGAAAACATCTGTTTTGAAATTGGAAGAGAGACATGGCAGAAAGAGCAAGCTTCAGGGAGTGAGGTAATGTAAGTGGCTGAGTTTGTGGGGAATCCATCCTGCATCCAGTTGGGGAGGGGGAACTAGTCATGAAACCACAGATCTAGGACCGGATTATTAAGACAGTGTTTAGGCAGTATTAAGGCAGTATTCCAACATGTAAATGACTTTATCCAGCAGCTAGCAAATTTAGCATAAAGCTGGAGTATGAGGAAGCTGGTTCAGCTGGGGGAACAGACCAACAATGAGTTGCCTATGATTTTCCAAGAGCTCGGTTTCCAGGTTTCAGTGCTTCGAACTCTGTGGTGGTCTGCAAAGCTCGGGTCCAACGACCCCCCGAATTGGGCGGTAGGAGGGGTGCCGCAGCATCTCAAGGGGGACCCTGGAGGCATCTCCTGACAGCAAGGAACTTTACAGGAGCCAGGGTAACATCGACTGTTGTTCCCTGTTCTTCCTGTTTGCTCTGGTGCTCCGCCATCATGGTCGGCATTATGGCAGCAAGAGGTGAATGCCCAACTGCTTTCTTCTCTTAACAAGCTTTTGATGCATCATTCTTCTACCTTAATCACTGAAACTCTACCATGCAAATAAGTCTACTCTCTACTACTACTGGCTAATGGATCTTTTAACATAACAACCATTGGGACTGTTCAAAAAGAAAGGGGGAAGAGGAGGATAATCCCCCCCTCCTTCTCCACAAGAAGAAGAAGATATTGGATTTATATCCTGCCCTCCACTCCAAAGAGTCTCAGAGCGGCTCACAATCTCTGTTACCTTCCTCCCCTAAAACAGACACCCTGTAAGGTGGGTGGGGCTGGAGAGGGCTCTCACAGCAGCTGCCCTTTCAAGGACAACCTCTGCCAGGGCTATGGCTGACCCAAGGCCATGCTAGCAGGTGCAAGTGGAGGAGTGGGGAATCGAACCCGGTTCTCCCAGATAAGAGTCCGCTCACTTAACCACTACACCAAACTGGCTCTCCAAGGGAGGCTTCAAAAAGACAAAGAACAAACTTGAGAATTTTCAATAACTTAAATTAGACTGAGCACAGATATTTGAACTGATTTGGATTACAATTAAACAAGCTACAATGAGATCAACAGTTGTTTACAATATGGTCTGAATAAAAATGGGATATACCTTTAAAAGAAATGTATGTAATGCTTGATCGGGACTGAAACTACTACAATTGAAATGCAGGACAGAAGCTCACAGCTGGAGGAGATTTAGAAGGAAGGACTAACTGGGGCTTTGAGCCACTTTTTAACTTTGATTATCAGTTATTCTGTGGAGCAAAAAGCAGGAAATTGGTTTGTTAACAGAGCTGATACAGCAGCAGATGGAAACCTTTATTCTGAAATACAGTGAAACTGAAAATTTATATGAGCAGAGTGGTAAAGAGACCCCAGTGATGTCTGCTGAGTCGAGAAAAATGGGTAAAGATCTGTTAGGAAAGGTGCTGAAGGAAACCAAAATGGAGACATGTGCAGTTACAAAGAAGAGGCGGAAATCAAGACCAATTAAAGTTTTCACAGGAGGAAGTGACGATGTAGGGGCCTTATCACCCTCAGCAAAATGGATGAATGTGCGAAGGGAAGAAGAGGCTGATTTCAGCAAGAAAATCAAGACTTGGAAAGCCGTTAAGAAGGGATCATAAACTGTTTTTTTCTGTATGTAATTGGTTAACATGGAATCAATAAAAGGGAACTGGCATGCGATTTTGAAATGGCAAGCGAGGCTTTTGGAATCTGGATGTTTCTCTTCCATTTGTTATTTTCATTTATAGAAGCTAAATAGAGCAATGTAATAGAGAATGGGCTATGGAGATGGTTTGATTTTTTTCTCTAGGTAAAAATTAAAAAGTGTGGGTAATGAGGCAGTTACTGCATATCAACTTGTGCTTCTTAGAGTAATATGAAAATAGGAGTTATAGTCTCTAAAAGTTTTAAAAGAATTTTAAATATTCAAAGTAGATAAACAATTAATTTGGGTCAATTTGTAGCAAGGCAGATATCACAAATATTTTGTAATCTTAAAGATCTGCTCCTGATAGTTTTGACTGGAGAAACTGTTTACAATTAAATAGACAAAATATTGTGGGTTTTGTTCTTTTTTTCCTTCTCTGCTAGAAACAAGAAAGTTAGTATTAAGGATAAATAAACCATATTTATCTTTTATGCTTATCTTAATTGTTAATACTGTTAAATTAACTAGTTAGCTTT
This sequence comes from Heteronotia binoei, assembly GCF_032191835.1. Classification (NCBI taxonomy): domain Eukaryota; kingdom Metazoa; phylum Chordata; class Lepidosauria; order Squamata; family Gekkonidae; genus Heteronotia; species Heteronotia binoei. The sequence continues at coordinate 47,481,954 of NC_083227.1, read as the reverse complement.
TATTTTTAATATTGCTAACCAGTTAGTTCTGTTTTGTGATTGACTTTTCTGCTTTTCTCACTTGTATGTACTGAAGATGAATAGTTTAGATTTATATCATAAGCAATAGAATAGTTAAAAGTATATAATGAAATAATAAAACTGTAAAATGTAATGATTATACTGGGTAAAAATCTAAAGACTTGCAGGTAGAAGGAATTTGGTATTATGCTTTGAGGTAGAAATGTAACAGATATATTTGCTGCTTTTCTCTGTTCTCTTTTTTGTTTCTCTATCTTGTACCTCCCCCCTTTATTTTTGCTTCTGTAAACCCACATTATTCTCCCTTTTTATATCCAAACGTAATAAAAATTTTGAAAACAGATTTTGCCCCCCCCCCAGTCGGAATAAAGAGGCTGACATAAAATATCGGGAAACGGGCCACTTTATTTAATAACACAACTAACACGGCAGGGCTACCTGCTATTGGACAAGCCCTGGGTTCTTCCCATGACCCCGCCAAGTCCAATAATGGGCAAGCCACCCAGCCCCCGGCACAAGCCATATGATTGTGGTTAATGCCGGGCCAGCCAGGCCAAAAATTACCCTCCCCTTAAACTTCAGCCCCGATCACCAGAAGGAGGTGAATTTAGTGGGAGGCATGACTACGATCCGCATTGTACAGCATTGAGCCGCAAAGCCCATCTGCCGTTCCTGCGTCACGACTGCACTAACATGTGCAGTGGCCTGGGTGCTCACCTGCAAGGTATAAACCCCTTGCTCCTTCTGCCACCGCCAATGCCAAGCCTCTGCTTAGGCATTAGCGCCCCACTGCTTAGGCATTAGCCCTTGCCGAATATCACTTAAAAAGGCCCGGTTCCCCGCATCCGACAGATGAATACCATCTGGCCGGTAGAGCTCTCCCAAATCCACCCTAATCCCAGGGTGGGGCAGGAAGGTACCCAGACCTCCTTCCAAGGCCTTCCACAGGGCCTGATTCGCCTTCCGTCTGGCCTGCTCAATCCCTGCAGGGTCCCAGGTGGCCCGCCAGACTCTTCTCGGAAGGATGGCGGACCAAATTATACGGACTCCGGGCCACCTTCGCACAATGGCCCGAAGATCCAACACCACCTGCAATGAAAGGGCCTTCCCCTTCATCAGCCCCAAGTCATTCCCACCCAAGTGAATGACCAGTATATGAGGCGGGGAACCGGCCCTTCCTGAAAACAACAATGGCAAGAGCCCTGGCCATCTTAGCCCCCAGCTCCCTTGCCATTCAACCACTGCCCACTCGCTCAACCCCAGCTGGGTTCCAAACGACGATCTCCTTGCATAGTGGGCCGCCCAGAAAATCATGCTGTGCCCGCATATGAGGATCCGCAGCCTCCCCTGCTGAGAAACAGCACCTGAAATGAAAAAAAGTCAAACACAACTGAACTTTAACTACTTAACCTGAACTACCAATCCCCACCACCTATGGAAACACCAGCGGGCGCACATAAGCTTGGAAGGCCGCTGAACGCCAGCAGTCTATCCTTTGTATGGCCGGCCCTGGATAGCCCATTGCAGCAGCAGTTGACGCAGCCCCAATTCGAAAAGAATGGGTCCCAAACTTAAACCTCACCAAGCCCAACTTGTCTAAAGCCCTAGCAGTAACAGCCCAAAACTGGTACTTGGTAAGCGGGGACCCACTCTCGTGGCAAAAAAGGGGGCCCCGGGCCCGCCTCCTAACTGCCAGATAATGCTGCAATGCTTGGACTGGGCAAAGACCGGACTCATCGCAGGGACCAATCGTGATCATGGTACCCTTACATCTTTGGTCCGTTTTAGACTGCTGGACTTGCAACACTACCTGTCCGCCCTCAAATTTAACATCCCCACTCTGCAATGCCCAATCAGATTGGTCATTCCGTGACAGCTGCACCAGCTCGCAGACCCTTAAGGCCCCAAAAAACGCCATTAGCACTGCTGCATGGAACAGTGCCACCTAGTAGTCAGAACTACACACCTCGGGCCAAACCGGGGCCAGCCCCCTCAATATGGACGGAGAAATGGGCTGCCGAGCATCCACCCGCGACCCCCTTTCTCTGGACCAACCTTCCAGCATCTTTTTCAACCTGAAGTCCCCGACTTCCACTGGGTACCCCTGGGCCTTACTGATAAACGCCAAGGCCGCCAACTGTCCCCGAATGGACTTAATCACTAAACCCTTACCTTTGAGATGCACACAAAACTGCATCAGGTGCTAAACTGGAATGGGCCAGCTATCCTCCAACTCCACCGAATGCCTGAAGACCCTAAACTGTAATGCGGCCGCTCATACGCTTTCCGTGTACTCGGGGCCAACGCTAGCAAAATTGCCCTACTGGCTTCAGCTTGCCAAGCTGCCCCAGGTCCTGGGGCATCCGAAACGGTTGTGGATCGGCCTCCGGGGCTAGCTGGAAAAAGTGCTCCATCTGTCGACGAGACAGAGCGTCCGCTACCCCATTACAGACACCAGGAACATGTTTTGCTAAAAACAATACGTTCCGTTGAAGGCAACACAACGTAAAGGTCCTAACTAAGTTCATAACCGGTATTGATTTGGAAGACAAAGAATTAATAACGTGGACCACCGACAAATTGTCGCACTAAAAGTTCACCACCTGATTTGCCAGCAGCTTCCCGCAAATCCAAACCGCCACCACAATAGGAAAAAACTCCAAAAAGGTTAAGTTCCTGCAAAGGCCATTGGCTTGCCACTCTTTAGGCCACTGCTCTGCGCACCAATGCCCCTGAAACACAACCCCAAAACCGGCGGCACTGGCTGCATCCGAAGATATCTGAAGGTCAGCTTCGACCTTCCTGTCATCCCGCCAAAAGGACACCCTGTTGAACGAATCCAAAAGGTCTCCCATACCTCCAAATCACTACGCATACTTGCCGTTATACGCACCCTATGATGGGGTAACCGCAGGGACCCCATGGCATCACACAGGCGCCAGAGGAATGCTCTGCCCAGTGCTACTACTCTGCAGGCAAAATTGAGATGCCCCACTAGTTGCTGTAATTCCAACAGTGACACCTTAAGTTTCCTCTTAAGCTCTGCCAGCCGTTCTCTAAGCTGCCAGACCTTTTCTTCCGGAAGTCGAGAGGCTTGGTGCAACGTGTCCAGCTCAATGCCCAAAAATGTCAGCCATGTAGCTGGGCCCTCAGTCTTTTCATGAGCCAGTAGCACGCCGAGTTGCTCTGCCAGTTCCATAAATGACTCGAGCAACTGGGCACACCGCCCCGTCCTGGCTGCACCCACAAACAAAAAATCATCCAGGTAATGAACCGTTTCATTACACCCGGACCTCTTCTTCAACAACCATTCCAAAAATGAACTGAATCTCTCAAAGGCTGCACAAGATATAGAACACCCCATGGGCAGGGCTCTATCCATGTAATACCTTCCTTCAAACTTAAATCCCAACAACTCAAAATCATCTGGGTGTACTGGTAAAAGACGAAACGCCGACTTGATGTTGCATTTGGCCATTTCCACTCCCAGCTCACACCCCCGCACTACTTTGACCGCTTGGTCGAAGGAACTGTATCTAACTGAACATAGATAGTCAGGAATTCCATCATTCATCAATCCACTGCTAGGATAAGACAGATGATGAATCAACCTGTATTCACCCTCTGCTTTTTTGGGCACCACTCCCAAAGGGGAAACCTGTAAACATGGAACTGGGGGGTCGTCGAAAGGACCAATGACTCGCCCCTCCGCATATTCCCTCGCAATCTTATCCCTGACCACATGCTCGAGCCCCACAATAGAACGAAGGTTAAAAGCCCTACAAGGCGCCCGAGGCCCTTGAAATGGGATCCTAAATCCTAAAGTAAATCCCTCCCATAAGTAGACCCCATCCGCTACTCTGGGATAACCTTCCAGAAAGCGCTTAAGAACCCTCAGCTGAATGGGGCTGGGCCCCTTTTCCAGGCGTCTGTGAATTACCTCCGCCCCCAGGGCACTTAACTCCCCCTTTTTGCTTAGCCTTACTACATGCCGAGAATGTGTGGGGCCCGCCGCATACTGGGCATTCATGCCTAAACTTACATGCTTTTCGGGAGCACACTCCCTGCAAAGTGAACTCCCAGCCCACTAAAGAGCGGGCAACGGAAACGCCAGACTGTTTATGCACCAAGTGCCCACTGTCGGCCCTATCCCCCGCATTAGGTTTTGCTGGAGCCATCAGCTGGAGCCACAGTTGCTGATTAATTTGGTCCCATGGTAAGGCCGGATTAAGAGCTGCCCTCATCCTAAATGTTTCATCATACTGCAACCATGCAGCTCCCACAAATCAGTATACGCCCGGTATATAATGTCGCAGTATGTCACGGCTGGGGCCGGGTCAGGCAAAGTCCAGAGGCAGTCCGAGGTCTGTAGCCAGTAAGCAGGAGGGTCCGAGGCGCCAAATCCGAATCACTGTAGAAGTATCGCAGGTCTGAGGTCCAGAAGCCGAGGTCAGGGAGTCCAGAAGTCCAAAGCCAAAGTCAGGGAGTCAGGAACCAAAGTCAAGCCGGAGTGGATGCTAGAATGTCAGGGAAATGACTAGTTGCTTCCACAAAGCTTCCTCCCAAAGCCCACAGCTATATAGCCCTCTGCTGGCTGTTGCCCGTTTGGGCTAATTGCTGGCTCAGGGAGGTAGCCAGGATCCTGTTACCACTCAAGCATCCTTGCTCTTAGAAGGGCCAGAATCCTCTCAGAACTCAGGGCTCAGGGAGCGTCTTGCTTGTGAGCGTGCCGCCCTCCTCCGATCCCTGAGGTCCTGCCGGAGGCGGTCACGCACACGAGCCACCCGAGAGGGCGAGGCAGGGGGGCTGGGATCTTCTCCAGCAGGAGGCAGGGGCACTGGTGCAGGTGGCAGGGGCACAGTTTCCTCATCAGACTCAACTTCCTCTGAAGGGTCCCCAGCACCCATGACACTATCCCCCCCCCCAGGGCCCCCCTCCGTCGAGGGACCTGGAAGGTCGGGGTGGTCGTTGTGGAACTGGTGCACCAAGTCCGGGGCATGAAGATTGTCCTCGGGCTCCCAAGACCGGTCTTCTGGGCCGTATCCCTCCCAGTCCACCAGGTACTGGAGGCCTCCACGATGGTACCGGGAGTCCAGGATCTGGCGCACCTCATATTCTTCCTCGTCATCCACCAACACTGGTGGTGGCGGCGGTGGGGAAGGAGTCCGAGCTGGGTCAGGGGGTGCAGCCGGAACAAGGAGGGAGCGATGAAACACGGGGTGAATGCGGAGGTGGGGTGGCAACTGGAGCCTGAAGGCGACGGGGTTTATTCGTTCAACGACGGGGTAGGGTCCAATGAACCGTGCATCCAGCTTGTGAGACCGACCAGGCCGGCGCAGGTAGCGAGTTGAGAGCCACACCTGATCCCCCGGCTGCACTGGAGGGCCTTCTTGCCTCTTTCGGTCCGCAGCCCGTTTATATGCCTCCTTGGCTTGCTGTAGCTGCTCTCGGAGCAAGTCTTGGCTGGCACGGAGTTCTTGCAGGTAGGCATCGACGGCGGGGACATTCGTGGGTGGTAGGATCGCTGGGAAGAACCGAGGGTGGTACCCGTAGGTTGCAGCAAACGGGGTCATTTGGGTGGATGAATGGACCGCGTTGTTGTATGCAAACTCCGCTAGGGGCAATAGAGTGGTCCAGTCATCCTGCTGGTAACAGGTGTAACAGCGGAGATATTGCTCTAGCGTGGCATTGGTGCGCTCTGTCTGGCCATCTGTCTGTGGGTGGTAGGCCGAGGACAGGTGCACTCGAGTACCCAGGCTGGAATGGAGGGCTTGCCAGAACCGAGAGGAGAACTGAGGGCCCCGATCGGAGATCAGATGGGCTGGGAGTCCATGCAGACGAAAGATGTGTTGCAGGTAAAGCTGGGCCGTCTCCTGAGCTGTGGGGAGTTTCGGGCACGGAACAAAGTGGGCCATCTTGGTAAATAGGTCGACGACCACCCAGATACAAGTCTGACCCTTGGAGCGTGGAAGTTCCGTGATGAAGTCCATCGAGATGGTATCCCAGGGTCCTGAAGATGTGGGCAAGGGCTGCAGCAACCCTGAGGGTTTGGCTGGGATGTCTTTGGCCCGTCGGCAGACGTCACAGGAGCTGACATAGCGGGCAACATCAGCGCGAACTCGTGGCCACCAGAATTCCCTTGTCAGCAAGTGGGTGGTCTTATGCTGTCCAAAGTGCCCGGCGGGTAACGAGTCGTGGGTCAGGCGTAGCACTTCTGCCCGCAAGGGCCCGGGCGGCACATAGAGGCGTTCGCGGTGTAGCAAGAGGCCGCCTCGAGTCGTGAACTCCCCTGTTGGGTCATCTTGGAGAGCCTGGAGGTGTTGCTGGACCCAGGGATCATTGGCCTGGCTAGCCCGAATGTCCTCCACGAGTGCTGGTGAAGTGGAGGTGGCTGCAAATACTGAGGGCGGCAGGATTGGAGCAGCGGGCGCGGTCTCAGTTGAGGCAGGGGCGTATTCCGGTTTCCGGGAGAGCGCGTCTGCTTTCCGGTTCTGGGTATGGGGGATGTAGGAGATCCGGAAGTCGAAGCGAGAGAAGAATAGGGACCACCGGATCTGGCGCTGGTTGAGACGGCGGGTGGTCTGGAGGTGTTCCAAGTTCCGGTGATCGGTGAGCACTTGAACAGGGTGGCGAGCCCCTTCGAGGTAATGTCGCCAAACCTCAAACGCCGCCTTGATCGCGAGCAACTCCCTCTCCCAGATGGTATAGTTCCTCTCTGCAGCAGTGAGCTGCCGCGAGTAATAGGCGCAGGGCTGTAGTGGCTGGGACGGCTCCTCGCGCTGGGACAGCACTGCTCCCAGGGCCACGTTGGAGGCATCAGCTTCCACCGTAAAGGGAAGCTGGGGGTCGGGGTATCTCAGGAGTGGCCCGGTGGCAAAGCGAGTCTTCAGGGTGGAGAAGGCGTTATCGGCCTCTGGGGACCAGTGGAAGGGTTCTTTGGGGCGGAGTAGTTGAGTCAGGGGTGTGGTCAGGGATGCGTAGGCCGGGATGAATTGCCGATAGTAGTTGGCAAAACCGAGGAACCGCTGCAGGTCTTTGCGATTCTGAGGAGCCTGCCAGGTCAGGACCGCTTCTACTTTTTTCGGGTCCATGAGGATCCCCTGCGGTGACACGATGTGCCCAAGGAACTCGACGGAGCGCAGGTCGAAGTCGCACTTCTCCAGCTTGGCGTAGAGACCATGGGCTCGTAGGCGCTGCAGGACCTGGCGGACGTGCTCGGCGTGCTGGGCAGGATTGCGGGAGTAAATTAGGATGTCATCCAGGTATATGATCGCGAAGCGGTCGAGCAGGTCCCGGAATATGTCATTCATGAACCTCTGGAAGACAGCGGGGGCATTGGTCAGTCCGAAGGGCATTACCAGGTGCTCGTACTGCCCGTATCGGGTCCCAAACGCGGTCTTCCATTCGTCTCCGGGCCGTATGCGCACCAAATTGTACGCTCCACGGAGGTCCAGCTTGGTGTAGATTTGGGCCCCCTTTAGGCGATCCAAGAGTTCAGGGATCAGTGGTAGAGGGTACCGGTCGCGGATGGTGATCTTGTTCAGGGCCCGGTAGTCATTGCACAGCCGGAGCTCCCCACTTTTCTTCTTCACGAAGAGCACTGGAGCAGATAGGGGAGAGGTTGAGGGTCGGATGAATCCGCGTTTCAGGTTCTTGTCCAGGAAGTCTCGCAGAGCTGCCAACTCCGGCTCCGACATTGGGTACAGACGCCCCACCGGGAGTGGTGCCCCAGGTACCAAATCAATGGCACAGTCGTAGGGCCGGTGAGGGGGAAGCTGATCAGCTCCTGTCTCTTCGAAGACATCAGCAAAGTCCACATACTTCTGAGGGAGCTGAGGACCACCACTCGGGATGCCAGCTGCTAGAGTGGTGGGAGGAGTCAGATGGGGGCATGGGTCTCGGAAGCGTAGTTCCTGCTGGGCCCAGTCCACGATGGGGTTGTGCAGCTTCAGCCAGGAAAGGCCTAGAATCAGCGGGAAGCGAGGCATGCGGGCGACATCAAACCGCAGCTGTTCTTGGTGCTGCTGGACGTGGAAGGTGATGGGACAGGTCTCCTGGGTGACGGGGCCAGAACGGAGGAGGCGCCCGTCAATAGCCTCCACCAGCGACGGAATCCCTTTTGTCTGCACAGGGATCTGGTGCTGCTTCACAAAGGCGGCATCTATAAAACAGTGGGCCGCTCCCGAGTCCAGCATGGCATACACGAACAGCCAGCGTTCGTCAGGCAGACGGAGTTTGACTGGTAGCAGGAATGGCCCTGGGGTATCAGCCCGCTGTTCGGAGGACCCAGCTAGTCGCCCCAGGCTGGGGGGTCCACTTACGCCTGGGGCTGCCCTTTTGGCGGCGGTGGCAGCGAAGGTCCAGGTATCCGATGCTTAGCAGGGCAGCCAGAGGCATAGTGGCCTGCCGTGCCGCAGTAGAGGCACAGATTCTGCGTGCGGCGTCTGGTCTTTTCCTCTGGGGTCAGGCGGGGTCGAGCAGCTCCAAGCTGCATAGGCTCATCCTTGGTGCTGGTACTAGCTGGGGACGGGCGAGGAGCCAGGTAGCACGGCGCAGGGAGCTGCTGTACCTGGGCTTGGAGCGCAGCCAGTAGTTCTGTGGTTTCACTTGCTTCAGCATCCATCCTGTGGAGTGGGTGTTTGTCGGTGGAAGCAATCTGTCACGGCTGGGGCCGGGTCAGGCAAAGTCCAGAGGCAGTCCGAGGTCTGTAGCCAGTAAGCAGGAGGGTCCGAGGCGCCAAATCCGAATCACTGTAGAAGTATCGCAGGTCTGAGGTCCAGAAGCCGAGGTCAGGGAGTCCAGAAGTCCAAAGCCAAAGTCAGGGAGTCAGGAACCAAAGTCAAGCCGGAGTGGATGCTAGAATGTCAGGGAAATGACTAGTTGCTTCCACAAAGCTTCCTCCCAAAGCCCACAGCTATATAGCCCTCTGCTGGCTGTTGCCCGTTTGGGCTAATTACTGGCTCAGGGAGGTAGCCAGGATCCTGTTACCACTCAAGCATCCTTGCTCTTAGAAGGGCCAGAATCCTCTCAGAACTCAGGGCTCAGGGAGCGTCTTGCTTGTGAGCGTGCCGCCCTCCTCCGATCCCTGAGGTCCTGCCGGAGGCGGTCACACACACGAGCCACCCGAGAGGGCGAGGCAGGGGGGCTGGGATCTTCTCCAGCAGGAGGCAGGGGCACTGGTGCAGGTGGCAGGGGCACAGTTTCCTCATCAGACTCAACTTCCTCTGAAGGGTCCCCAGCACCCATGACACAGTATTGAAACACTGCATAATGACTCCTGCATATATAAGAAAACCAGGAAGCCAATTGGCCCAAGTGCGGTCAACCTTCCTGAAACCTCAGCTTTTCTTTCTCCTTCTCATCCATTTCTTCCTTGCTCTTCTTTTCCAACTCCCGATACAGTAGACGAAATACATCGACATATTCCTCTCAAAAATTTTTCCCACGTCACAGGGGTCAAATGGTCCCCTAATGGCATTGTGGGATCCCCAAAGGGGAGGGCCAAGAAAGGCACTGACACATAAGGATTCGGGGAAAAAACCCATGCAGTTCCCTGCGCGCCCTGCCACCCCATAGGCTGGGGCATCGCCATGTGCTGACCCCAAGGGAGGACCCCCATCACTGCTGCTGAAGCTGTAGAAGCTTGTGCAGCCTCTGCCCCAGATGATGATGCTGATGGTGGACACCACCCCACTGTACCACCTTGCACTTGACCCACAGCGGAACCTCCCGCTGCCCACACCGGGCCAGCTTGCGTGGAAAAAAAACATTGCCCACGATGATCCACCACTGTCGTGGCTTGTCCTAGACTAGAAGGTCCCGGTGACGCACAATAACCCCATGGCCCCCATGGCCACACCTGTGGGTGTTGCGTAGGTGCAATTTTACCTTCGATTCCTGCTGGCGTGACCGCCACCACCACTGGCTGAACCGACTGCTGCTGTTCTTCAATAACCTCCACATCCACGCTTTCCTCCCCCGTCAAAGCATCCTTACTCGTCCCAGTCTCCTGGCTCCAATCGGGGGGCATATGCAAGTTCGCGCCCTTCTGCAATGCAGACAGTCATGCCAATACCTCTTTTTCAAAAGAGCCCCCGAGCGCCCAGAAGCCCTATGGCGACCCGACCAAGTTGACGGGGCCCCTGCCGCGGCCCTTTCCCTCTCCAAGGTGCACAGCCACTCCGTAATGGCCTGCCTCATAATGAAGTCCCTCCCCCAACAACCAAGTCGCTGCTTAGCCAGGGAACCCCCAATTCCACCGAGGCAGGAAAGACGGCCAGGGGGTGGGTGGGGGCAATTCCTGGCCCACTCTGTCACTTTCAGCCTGCCCCCACCCTCGTGCCTGGCCAGCCTACCTCCAACACCAAACCCTTCCTTTCCCCACACTAAAGCCTAGAGCGGGAGGGGGGGTGCCCCTGGAGCTTCCACAAGCCCCCTGAAGCCTACTGCCCCCAAGAAGCCCAGTCATGCCTCGTGAGGCCTTGATACGCCTGAATACCATGGGCAGCATGCTGCTGTGCCGCCCTATAAGCATTCCGCTCCCTCGGCTGATCCCCATTGGTGGCCGGCAGCCGACGTCCCCACTGCTCAGCTGCTTGCTCGCCGCTCTTCAGCCCACAAAAGGGGCCAATGCCTTCCTGACCTTGTTCTTGGCTCAGGACGCACAGCGTGTGTCCGACTCTGCCGAGAACACAAAACAAACTGCGTTGTTCTGGACACACTGCCCAAATGCAGCCCCGGATGCCCAGGAACCTCTTCCGGGGAGGCAAAACACGTCCCCATGGCGCGTAGCCGCTCTGCAGCCTGGCAAGGGCAGGGCCGAATTCCAAGAGCTCCTAGTCTTATTTTTATAATCAGTTCATTCATGGAATCAGTTGGGTTTAAGAGGGAGCCAGGGACCTCTCAATAATCTTGAAGTCTTCTATTTTCCTACAGATATATTCCTTTATGCAGGGATTTTTTTTTTCTGGAAAAAGAGCTGCTGGAACTCAAGAGGGAAATGAAGGAGAAACATGTGGGTGCCTCTCATGAACTTTTAAACATTTTTGGAGAATTTTGTTTCCACAAAGAGGTTCCAGAACTCTGTGCTGCTGCATTCCCCCAGAAAAAAACTCTGCCTTTATGACTGTTCTTGCTCTAACACTCTCTGTAGCCTGCACGACTGTTTAAGAATTCAGACTGCCATCTTCTAAACTGAGAGCAGCAATGCTCACAGATCAAGATGAATATAGTATAATTAGAAGACAGAATAAATTAGAATATGATGTGCCAACCCTAAGGAGGATTGCCAGAAATATATTTTTGTTTCCAGTTTAGATTCATAGTCTGCCGTTAAAAGTAGTCCCCTATGTAAGCACCAGTTGTTTTTGACTCTGGGGTGATGTCATGTCATGATGTATTCATGGCAGACTTTTTAATGGGGTGGTTTGCCATTGCCTTCCCCAGTCATCTACACCTTACTCCCAGCAAGCTGGGTACTCATTTTACCAACCTCGGAAGGATGGAAGGCTGAATCAACCTTGAGCTGGCTGCCTAAACCCAGCTTCCGCTGGGATTTAACTCAGGTCATGAGCAGAGCTTGGACTGTAGTACTGCAGCTTACCACTCTGTGCCACGGGGCCCAAATTTATTTACAACAGATCTGCCTTTATGAACTTTTTGATAAGGGTTGCTAAACATCTGTCTGCTGCTATTAGTGAAGATTTCTCTTCTGTCTTTATGTTATCAAATCCAATAGGGCTCAGAGTTGATTCACATGGCCCTCTGCATGTGGTCGGATATGTATGGCTTACATTTTTTCTTACTCTTTATTCAGCCCAGCAGTGTGGCAAAATGTGTGTGTGACGACTCCATTACTATATCTGAGTGATAAGATGAGCCTGTGCATGTGACTGTGCATGTTGACAGGTAAGCTGAAGGAGTGATGGTGCCATCACACCATCACTTTATCACACAGCTAGCTCAGATAGGGATTCATTCTATGTCTATTCTATCTTCCTTCCAAGAAAAACCAGTCTGGGGAGTGCATGTAGAGGTTAGTGAAGGGAAGGGGAAAGCAAAGCTTAGGAGTCAGACCTGAAGGGGGGCTGTTAGGCTGATTTATTCCCAGCACATGGAATATTGTGTTTGTATAGTAAAAAGATCACTGAAACATTTCTTTTACAAAGTTCATTGAAGCAGCAAGCACCTAACCTTTGACATAGCTACCATAGGCATTCTGACTGATGAGCCATCTAAATCATTTGCTGCATGGAAATCCAAGCCCATGTAATGAAAAAGGGTGACCTTGACTTGACAACAAGTGAGTGGTTTCAATCTGAGTCTGGCCCACAACCCCGCCCCCCAAGAAGACACTATTTGGCCCACCTCGAACACCTCGAGAGCCAGTTTGGTGTAGTGGTTAAGTGTGTGGACTCTTATCTGGGAGAACCGGGTTTGATTCCCCACTGCTCCACTTGAACCTGCTGGAATGGCCTTAGGTCAGCCATAGCTCTGGCAGAGGTTGTCCTTGAAAGGGCAGCTGCTGGGAGAGCCCTCTCCAGCCCCACCCACCTCACAGGGTGTTTGTTGTGGGGGAGGAAGGTAAAGGAGATTGTGAGCCGCTCTGAGACTCTTCAGAGTGAAGGGCGGGATATAAATCCAATATCTTCTTCATCTTCTACTCTACTGTGACCTGGGTCTTTTCTCTTAATAGGACTTCCAGTAGTAATAGCTAAATAATAAAACTTAGCATCGACTGAATTGGCAGCTACCCACCATTCAATATATTCCGCTGTTAGATCAAAATAGCACCTGACATTGTTTTATGATATTGTTTTATATGCTTTTATTTATTATCTACTTTATATTATTATGCTATGGTTTATTAATATTGGTTTTTATGACCTTGAATGTGAGCCACCCTGAGCCTGCTTCAGCGGGGAGGGCGGGATATAAATCAAATGAATGAATGAATGAATGAATGAATGAATGAATATATAAATCCCCTCCAAGAGATGTTAGTTTGGTGATGGGATTGTGAATTGTGGTATTTGGTTGGGAGGAAGATGAAAGAATATTGAAGCGAGGGTGGAATGTCCAATGTATTATTTATTCTTCCATATCCTTGGCATTGGAATGTCCTCCCACTTGGGGCTTTCCTGGCATCTTCCATACTATCTTTCAGGTGCCAAGCCTAAAAGAAAAGCAATTTTGTTTTACCCAGACATTTTAACCAAGAAATGTTATCTTACTATTTGTTTTATGATCTGCTTCTAGTTTGACATCTGTTTTATGGATATTTTTATGCAGTTTTAATGTCCTTGATTTGCTTTCAATGGCTTGTCCTGTTGTTATATTGATATTTTATGATGATTTTAATGATATTTTTACTTGTGAAGTATCTCAAGAAGGTGGCATAGGAAAATTCCTAAGTAAAGAAGTAACTCTGAATAAGACTAAAGAGCAAAATGCTCTCAGGGTTGTGAGTAGAAGGGACACCTCCCAGTAATTCATTAACACTATAGAAGCCTTCAGCAAATACTGGAAGTGAAATCCTGCATTGCTAGTACAAAGGTGATCTTATTTACCCAATGAACCATCTGAGCTTTCTGTTTGTATCAGGCACTTAGCACAAGGGTCAGCCACAACCGGAATTATCCCGTCCTACTGATGGGCAATATATAACGGATCTGGTTTCTTTCTAATAACTATGAGCAGTTCTGCTCCAACATGTGAGGTGAATGCTATGCAAATTCCAAAGGCTTGTTATTTTTGTTTCTGATATATCTGCATACTTACTTGGCAGAGCCTATAGAGTCAAGGACAATGCAAGTTTCCCCCCCAGTTGTGTTCATGTACCGGCTGTTTCAACAAGGCCACAGAGCCAAGTACAAGCTGTTTGTGATCTAGATAAATTAGACCTCTAGGAATGTCAAATGCCCCGGAGCAGGTACCTTTTCATATTTATTCATGATCCATTTTTTAAAAGGAATCATATATCTCAGAAGCTTGAAGTTTGTTTGCTTGTTTGTTAAATTAAAATAATAGTTTGCTTGTTTAAAATATTTATACCCCACCTCTCTGCCCATTCTTGATGGATTACAAATTATGGGAAAGACAGAAATGTACATTGGGAAGTAAAAAAAAAAAATAACAAAGGAAATAGGAATAGAAGATGCTTCTATTGCCTCTTTGCCACAATGTGGCCCTGCTGGCCTAGCAGGTCCCCAAAGGAAGTAAGAGTTATGGGAAGGGGGTTCTGTCTTCACCTGCATGACATTAAAGGAAACATCAGGACTTAACAAAGTGTCAAGCTTTGATCCTAGAGAGTTCCCCATTACATATCTTTCAGCTTCATCCCTGCCCCCCCTACTGCTTATCCTCCTGTTTTGCCTTTCCCTTTCCCCCCTGCAAAGCCTCTCCCTTTCCCCTTTCCCCACTTTAACTTCTTCATCTCCTGGTGAGGGTAGCACTATAGAAACCCCAAATGCCACTTGAATGACTTCCCCTACCACAATGCCTATGCATACACCCTTTCAAAATTTTTGATAGGATTTTAATCTCTCTTTTACATATTCCCCCTCCTGCAAAACTGGAGATTATCTCAAGTTTACAGAAATACATACTTTAGTTCTAGGTACCCCTTCGGTCTTTTTGATCTGCACAGTGTGGTCATGCTTGGGATATAGGATTGTGCATGAAAAAAGTTTCTCTGAAAATTGAGTTTCTGGAAGACCAAGTGTCACAAAGGGCTAAAAGCATTATCTTTGGTAATTCCATTCTCTCAATTTCTTAAAAACTCTGAGTCAGGGAGAGCTTGCAGAACTGCAGCACCTTCCTTCATGGGACTATTGTGAGAACATAACCTGCAGCTTCCAAATTACACAAATGCCCTGCCTGGGGTTTCACGTATCATCTGCACTTATTCCTGTCAGACATTCATTAATAAAGAAGCTTTTACAGAATGAGCAAGTTCCTTTTTTGGGGGAGATTGTAAGGATTCTGTTTTCCAATGCCTCTATAATAGCTCAGGGGGGAAATCTATTATACATTTAGAATACCTCAGGGGGGTCAGGTGGGCCTTTCCTTAGCATATGTAGACAGCTTTGCGATGCTGGCTCTGTTTCCTCCAGTCTGTTGGCAAGAATCTCCCCCTTGTTTGTTTGTTTTTGTGGCAGTGACAGCTAAAAGAGACAAGGAGGCATCAGGGAGCTCCCTGCAGGAGCTCTAAGGACTCTCTCAAGAGCAGTGGAATGAAATGCCTTATAGCAAGAGGGGAACCATTTATCAGCCTTAACGTGGATCTAAAACGTCCCTTTAACCACTTCCTCATGCACTCCGGTTGCTACTCTGTGTCAATAAAGATAACAAGTGGGCTTCCAGGCTGGGATAGAGATCTGGGATTGTATGTGTGTGTGTGTTGCTGCTATGTTTTCAGCATGGATATGAATGCACAGATTGCCGCTGATTTAAAGCATGTGGGGAAAGCCTGTGGAGAATTATATTTCTTTCATGATTGAATGCTGGTACTCGGTGTTATGTGGGGAAGCAGTCACTTGGTTTAATAGGAGCACAGCTGGTGTTATCTGAAAAATAATCATTATGATAGAAAGCACACATTTTTCATGTTTTCTGTCAGATCCGTCAGGCTTGGTTCTGTGCTGTTGCTGTATACTTCGCCTGGCATTCCTTGAATTAGCAGATTACCATCTTTAAAAAGTGCAACGCACTCAAGTCTTTTTCTTTTTACAAAATGTCTTGCGTAATTGAACAAATGTAATGAAAGAGCATGAATGTGTAAAACAAAGCACTGCGGGTGGAGATAGGAGGACATGACCCCTTCCCTCCTCTCCTGTATTCCAGACTCAGGAGCCACCTATACACTGGTTCTGTCTTAGGTTCTGCCTCAGGTGTGCATGTTATCAGGTTCTCGACAACTAAATATATGAGACAGGCACAGAGATGATCCAGGTCACCTGAAGGAAAGTATGCCAATCGCCTCTTCCTGGGCAGGGGGTGGCCAGGAGCAAACCAAGCTGTGGCAAGTCTATACCTTTCTCATTGTACTGGCTCAGGCAGCCATTAGGGTGAGGAACTGACCCTGTGTATACATGCCACAGGCATGCATTCTTTTGCTCAATAAAAATAATTACTTCCATTGTTGGCTTTTGCACCCTGTTAGAGCATCTGTTTGGCATGCAAAGGTCCCAGTTTCACTCCCTGGCATCTCCAGTTAAGAAAGATCAGGTGGAAGGTGATGTGAAAGGCCTCATTATGAGACTGGAGAGCTGTTATTAGTCAGATTAGCCAAAACTGAGCTTGATGGACTAATAGTCCTGGATGAGTGTAGAGCAACTTCATGTGTTCATGTGATAATATGTAAGAAGTAATATGTGGGACTACCTTTGCCACAACTTTGTCATGACAGTTTTACTCATCTGAGCATGGCCTTCTACAAATGCCAACCTGGAAATGGGCAAATTCAACAACTGTGCGTATATGTACTTTTCTTTGTTGTGGAATGGCCTGCCCTTCTTGACTTTCCAAAAGTTCCCACCCTCTTGACTTTCCAAAAAGTATGCAAAACTGAATTATTCAAGAGGGCTTTTCTACATCAGTAATAAGGTTGCATTGTATGAAACTGTTCACGAAGTACCTGTGTAAATGATTAGGGACTGCGGTCTTTACCGTATGTAGCTTGTAATGCCTATGGCTGTAAGTAGGATTCTACTGTGTAATTTTTGCATTGTTTAATGTGAAATGTTAATACTTATGCTTTGCTTCAGTTCTGTTTTCAGAGTTCTGGTTGGTCCCTGATTTTGACAATCCAAATACTACCACATTGAATGCCCCATCCTGTTGATTGTGCTGACTCACCTCTGTGTAATTGTTCTTGAGTCTTAGTGAGAAAGGCGGATTATAAATTCCATAAATAAATAAGTAGGTTTGGATTTCTGAGAACATTTCCAGTGATAGAAGGGGTTTCCATCAATGGAGCAGATTTTCCTAGTATCCCTTTCATAGTGCTGTTCAAAATAATCACCAAACTGCTGCTCCAGGGGGACAGTGTACTCTCAAGAACAACATGAGGGAAAACTGGGGGTCTGCTGCAGGAGGTCAGAATTGTCAAATATCACCCTTCTTTCCATCCTTCATGGAATTGAACCCATTATAAACAGTTGTTCTTCTTCCTTCCTTCCTTCCTTCCTTCCTTCCTTCCTTCCTTCCTTCCTTCCTTCCTTCCTTCCTTCCTTCCTTCCTTCCTTTCTTTAAAACAGGATGACTCCATTTGAATCCTCCCTCAGTTTAGAGGGAGACTGAGTCACCAGAAAGTATTTACGTGACTAGATCTTCCCACATTTCTTAAAAGTAGATGATTTATGCATGGACCCTCAATTTAGATTACTGGTGTCAAGGGAGATTGAGAAAACTTTCCACACATGTTATCATTGCTTGAATGAAGCCCCTTGCCTCCATTATTAATCTTGGAAGAATAAAAAGACAGGCAAAGAGGGTATGCCTGTCTTATTTCCTCCCTTCCAGGGCTAATAATATCTCTGGAAGCCATTTTGATTGGTGAAACTGCCCAAGTTGCAGAAAAGTTAAAGTCCCTTCTTCCTGAATGCAATCGTCAATTTGAATCAGGGGTATCCAGAGCTGCAATTTACTTTAAATAAATCTTTGGCAAGTCCATTCTGATATTTTCCAGCATCTTATTTACTTTGGCCTTTATCTTCTAGATTCTGATACTACAACTGTCATGCACATGCTAGTTATTTTGGGGATACAACTACATTTATTGATCACATGTAGACTTTTTCAGGGTGCCTTAACATATGACTCTACAGCAGTCTCCATTTCAAACAATCTATATTGCCTGGCCCAGATAGGGGTGTCAGACTCCAGGTGGGACCTGAGGATTACAGCTCATCTCCAGATTACCAAAATCAGTTCCCTTGGAGCTAATGAATGTTTTGGAGAGAGAACTCTGCATTGTACCCCAATGAGAGCCACTGTGGTATAGTAGTTAAGAGAAGTGGATTCTAATCTGGGGAAGTGGGTTTGATTCCCTCTCCTCCACATGAAGCCTGCTGGGTGACTTTGGGCCAGTCACAATTCTCTCAGAACTCCCTCAGCCCCATCTACCTCACAGGGTGATTGTTTTGGGGAGAGGAAGATAGGTTGTTTGTAAACCCCTTTGAGACTCCTTAGGATAGAAAAAGTGGGGTATAAAAAACAGTGCTTCTTCACTGAGGTCCATCCTCAAATCACCAGGAGTATTCCAGCCTGGATATAGCAACCCCACCCCCCATTTCCTGCTGGTAGCCAGGGGGGCCTGGCAACCATAGGCCCAGAGGTGCAGCAGCTTATCATGTACTAGGACCATTGTTTGGATGTTTGTCAGATACTTTTCCTGGTATCTAATGGAAATGCTCCATGTGGCCCTCTCTTCTTAGAGAAAAAACATAAGCATGTATATGCTATCAAGTCACAAAAGGCTAATTTTGACATTTGTAAGGTCTAAACATGTAATTTGTTCCCTGATCTGGATAGCCCAGGCTAGCTTGACCTCATCAGGTCTTTGAAGCTAAGCATGGTCAGCCTTGACTAGTATTTGGAAGGATGACCTCTGAGTAATACCAGGGGTATGATGCTGAGGCAGGCAATGGCAAAACACCTCTAAAATGTCCATTACCTTAAAAACAAGTCTAGCTCACCACCTAGTGGTGCATAGCATTAAAAGAGAAGAAGAAGAAGATATTGGATTTATATCCCGCCCTCCACTCCGAAGAGTCTCAGAGCGGCTCACAATCTCCTTTATCTTCCTCCCCCACAACAGACACCCTGTGAGGTGGGTGGGGCTGGAGAGGGCTCTCACAATAGCTGCCCTTTCAAGGACAACCTCTGCCAGAGCTATGGCTGACCCAAGGCCATTTCAGCAGGTGCAACTGGAGGAGTGGGGAATCAAACCCGGTTCTCCCAGATAAGAGTCCGCACACTTAACCACTACACCAAACTGGCTCTCCACTTCTAGCTTCTAGACAGTCTTAGGATCTCCTGGCTATACTACACACAATGCCTGATGATGATGATGATGTCATTTGTGAGGTCAAGCCAAATTTGTTCTTATTATTTGTATTTACCTATTTAGCTGGAACCATCTTGTCCCATAGTTCCTTAAAGGTCCAGTCTACCCCATTACAGCATCCCCATTTCTTGGCTCTGGTAGCTCTTCCTCTTGCTTGACATTTTCCAAGTTTTCTAGGATTTAAGGCCTAATCTGACACCAAACTGGGGTGTTTGCCAAAGTCAGCTATGAATATTTCATACACATGTCCAGAAGAATACTATAAGCTCAGTCCAAATAGAAGCATTTTAGATTTACATGGATGTGCTGTGGCATAATGTTTTGCTTAGGCTTTAGTGAGTTCCTTCAGCTTATGGAAAGCCTATGGAAAAATTGCATTTAATGACATTCTCAGCAAACCTTTCCTGTAATAGTAGTCAGAATTTATTCACATTATCAATTCAGTAGTGTAGCAATATTTTTGCATTCATAGATGCAGCTTGGAATAGACTAGGAGGCATGAAGGACTACATAGATTCCTGCTCCCCTTCCAATGTTTGGTATTTGTTCTATCTGACTTTGGCTATGAAGCACATTTTTTTTTAAAATTGGGCCCTCTGTCCAAGGAGCTCAGCATGATATATTTGAATCACGTCTCCACAAAATAAAGTGGTGGGGGTGGATGAAATCATTGATTATTGTACTTCAAAACAAAATTGAGTTTTCTGTATATGACTGTATATGACTAATTTAGGAGGTTTTTTTAAAATTTATTGGTATTCCTGGTTATGATATTAAATGGAGTAATCTCTCTCTCTCTCTCTCTCACACACACACACACACACACACATCTATCTTTGTTTTTTTTTATTTATATTTAATCTGCCTTGACTTCTACTAGGTAGAAAAGTGGCTAATACGTGTTAACCCCCCCCCCCCAAAAAAAAAAAGATCGAGACTTCAAAAAACAACAAGTATGAAGGATTTGGATATTGTTTTGACACTAAGAATAATCAACCATGTCAATGCAGTTGAGTAAAGTCAGACTGATTCATAGTACTTGGTCTATCACATTCCCGCCCTTCCTTTTGGGGTATTTTTGCATTTTTGGTGTGTGTGCACATGTGCACGTGTGTCCCCATGCCTGGAAGTCATGGCAAACTCTGGTGACTCCTACTGAGGCATGGAGGACATTCAGAGAAGTGACTTGATAGCCTGCCTCTGCCTTCTGACTCTGGTATTAGTTGGAGGTCTCCCATCCAAATACTTGCCAGCTTCCAAGAACTGACAAAATCAGGCTTGCCTGGGCTACCCAGATCACAGATATCATTTTTTTCATCCTTTGAGCAATGCTAGGATGTTAGGATAGCATGCATCGTTCTCCTCTCCCTCATTTTTTTTCTCTCAACAACCCAGTGGGGAAGATTAAGTTGAGAAAGTGTGGCTGACCCAAAGTTAACCAGTGAGTTTTCATAGCAGAGTAGGGTCTTACATTCATATCTCCTCAGTCCCAGTCCCAAACTAACCTGCATAGAAGCTCAGCCTTGTCCTGAGACCATATCTATTAGTGTCTGGGTAGGAATTTCATCTAAACTGTCACTGTGGAGAAACGCCATCTTGGTTAATGTTGGTGCTTGGTTGGAGGGGAACATGAAACTACTAGGCAGGCTGTGTGGCCTAGCCTTCCCTTCACTCCGCCCCTCCCTTCTGGAGTTAAACCATCAATGCTAGGGGGAAAGCCTCCTAGAGGGGCAGGAAGTTCTTTAGCCTTCCCCTCATTCCCTCCTCCCTTCTGGAGTTAAACCAGCAACTCTAGGGGGAAAGCCTCCTAGAGGGGCAGGAAGTTCTTTTGGGTTTTTTTATTTGAATTAGGCGGGAAAAGGCCAGTTCTCAGCTAGTGCTCAGGAAGAGAGGTTGCCAGCCTGTGGGCTCCTGCCTGTGGGACCCCAGGCAGTCATTCACAAGGTAGGGCAAGTTTACACCAGGGACGAGGGGATGCGTTTAAACCCACCTTTTATTTGTCCTGCTTGTTGCTGTCCAGGTGCTGTGCTAAACTTTTACATGTAACTGTTTTTGTTTTTATTTTTCTTTCTCTTCTTATTAAACATTTTTACTGTTTTGAATGCTGGCAGTCAAACTCTGTACCACATAGATCCCCAACCGCTTAGACCACGCTGCTTTATGAAGGGGGCCCTGGGGAAGGGGGAAGGCATGCAGTTGGATAAGGTGCCAATCCTCCAGGGGTTCCCCGAAGAAGTGCTGTGGTCTCTGTGATACCCAAGTACAGGGTGGCAGAGGACCTTGAGGCCTGGCCTCATAGCTGGAGAGGGGGATTGGGAGTCCTGTTCCTCTCAATCTGAACCCCTAGACTGAGCAGGTGGTGGCAGCGAGCCCAAGTGGCCAGAGGAGAAATAGCTCCCTCCAGGAGTTGGCGACTCAATAGGGAGTTGATGGGACCGGGTCTGAAGGCAGAATCGCGGCGGTTCCGTCACAGTCACTTATAGGGAAATATGCCCCCGTTTGTACTGCTGTAGCTAAATAACTTGCTGCCACCATTTATTTTTCTGGCTCTGATTCTGTGCTATGTGGACATTAAGTTTTGATTGTTCACTCTCAGGGCAGGAGAGGAATGTTGTCACCTAACCCCACTCCCAGCCACTTGTAGGTTGTATGAGGCAGTCCCATTATTCCTACAATTCTATTCCTTGGGCAGATTCTATGGGTGACAGTGTGATGCAGTGTCATTCATTACACTAGATCTCATAGGGAGCCTGTGAAGAAATTGTTGTTGTTGTTGATTATTGGGCTGTTTCAGTCATTATTGCCCTCTTACAAATGTTGAAATTTTAGTTACACTTTTTCTCATGTTTCTGTCGACCTTCATTCTGTTTGCCTCAGAAGTATTCTTATAGCTTTCCCTTTCCCTCTGGCTCTCAACAGTCTGCTTTATTGTATAATTAGATTCAGAAATAAATAGGGGAAAGAAATGTCCCCCCCCCCCCCCCGTGTGATGACATACTGTACAGAGATCAGAGGGCTGTTTTAGAAATATAGCACAAAGATTGCATTCAGTAGCCATACATGTGCAGATGAACCAGATACTACAATTTCTCTGTTAAGAACGATGGAAGTGAAGTGTAAGTGACTTCTAAAACCTTATTATTGAGATGGAGCCTTTGATTCCGTTTAGCTTGTTATGTGCTCCTACTTGCACTTTTGCTTGATTACTTTGTAGTATGAGACATAAAATATTGTATCTGGCAATGCAGTATTACTTTCATTTTAGGAACTGCAATGTTGTTTGTTTGTTTGTAAGTTCAATAATATAGAGATGCAGCTTTGATCTCTGGTAGCTGAGTGCTGTCTTTCAAACAGTGAGAGATTTTCATAATGCAAGGAGGATCTGTAGATCTGCAGTCATTGCCTAAAAGCTAAACGTACATGCTAAAAGCTAAACTTACATTCAGCCCAGGCTGAATTCAGCCAGCTTTTTCACTAAATCTCATCTAATTTCCCAATTTACTACAACCTCCAGCTCACATGTATTTTGTCCGTGTTGGTTTTATAATCCCCAGCAGAGCCTTTTTTGGTGGTCAAAGGAGATTACCAGTGAGAAAAGAGAGCCACTTTGGTGTAGTGGCTAAGTGTTGTGGACTCTACTCTGGAGAACTAGGTTCTATTACCCACTCTCCTACTTGAAGTCAGTTGGATGATCTTGGGTCAGTCACAGTTCTCTCAGCCCCAAAAATAAACCTAGCTCACCACAAAAAAGAGCTAGAATTTCAGGCTTCCAGATAATTTTCAGATCTCCTGACTATACTGCACCCACTGCCACTCAATAATGATTGCCAGTGGAAAAGATGGTTGTGTCCACTCCATAGTTACCCACTCCATAGTTAAAGAGGAACAAAGGAAGCAAATTTTTTTAAAGGATCTTTTCAGAATATTAGGGAAATCTGTGAATAATAGTTCTAATTAATTAAATGCCATTAAGTTGTGGTGTCCCTTCAAGTAGTGTTCATAGCAGGAGATAAACAGAGGTGATTTGCCATTTCCTTCTGCATAACAACCCTGGTCTTCCTTGGTGGCCTCCCGTTTATATACAAATCGTAGCCGGTCCTGCGCTTCCAAATTCTGATGAGCTCAGCTTAGTCTGGGCTACTCAGGCAGCCAGGATAGGTCTACTGCTGGGTATAAAGCAGGGAGTGAGGATGGCAGTCTCTTTTTTAGAATCAATGTACTAAAACGTCCTCTATCATCACCTCCCTGCAGCTTCTTCTCTGATACCACTTCAACTGTGCTCCACTATGGGCCCAGGCAAGTGCCTG
The DNA here is from genome assembly GCF_032191835.1 of Heteronotia binoei. NCBI lineage: Eukaryota > Metazoa > Chordata > Lepidosauria > Squamata > Gekkonidae > Heteronotia > Heteronotia binoei. The sequence goes on along the minus strand of NC_083227.1, from coordinate 47,458,557 downwards.
AGAGAGAGAAGGTGCAGAAAAGAAAACTGACAGAGCATATGGTTTCAATACAAGACACATGGTCACAGATGCATTATTGCCAGCAAGGTGTAATAATTAGAATGTCAGACTAAGATCAGGAAGACCTAGGTTCGAAGCCTTTCTCTGCTATTGAAACTCACTGGTGACCTTGGTGTTAGCTAACTTACTGTTAGCCTAACCATCCTTACAAGGTTGCTGTTGGCATGGAAAATTGAAGGCAGGGAGAATGATATTTCAAGTTGCTTGGGGTCCCTTCAGGGGAGGACAGTGGAATTGCAATGTCTAAACAAATAATCTTTATGACAGCCTTATCAGAGAGTCCAATATTATGATCTCCATGTTGCGGATGATGGCTTGCCTATGTCTGTCTAGTGAATATGTGACCAAGATGAGATTTGAATGGGTCACTTTTTGGATCACAGCTCTTACTTTACTGTATTGTATTTAGATCTTGGGGCTACAATGTTGCACCAGCTCACAAGGTGAGCATTATGTACTCTGGCTTTAGCAGGACTTTATACTACATTGCTGTTGAATCTGAGGGCATCTGTCTGCACAGATCAGACCTATCTGGGGGAGGGAGACTGGGAAAGATCATTAGAATAGTATGGAAAGGGGATGACAGGCTCATCAGCATAATAAATTAGGAAGAGCTTTGAGTGTGTTCGTACATTAATTGCCCAACACGGGTGACATAATATTTAGAGTTGGTAAGTGTCGATAAGATTTGCTGTTCTAAGAGTCGATTAAAATGAGTGCTTGCGATGGTTGATGTGTGTGTGGGGGGGGTGCCTTCGTCTGTAATGACAAGTGCTTGACTGTAGTTGAAAATGATGAGCTTGCCCCAGGGAGACATCACCACCCACTTGAGCGAGATCCATGAAGGCTTTATGACCTGTTTGAATCCTGATTGAGCATCACTGTCTTGACCCATGGGGAACCAATTGTCTGAAATGGTTGCTCTGTCAGTCTGAGCGACGTGCTCAGAATCCTGCTGCAACCTGGAAGGCAGCTTGGGTACAGTACCAAGATTAGAATTGATATCTTATCACCAAGTATCATGACACTGGGTGTGTTTTTTTAAAGAAGAACCTTGCTGCTTCTCTTCCCCCCAATTTGTACAGCATCCCTTTCAGAAAGGCCCCTTTGCATGGCCTCCTTTGCACCTGATATTAGAAAAGCTTGTTGACTTGTCTGCTCCTGGGTTTTTTCCCTTTCTTTCTGGATTTGGTTTATCTAATTATTGTTGCAGTTACTAATGATACCTTTACACCATTTTGATACTTTTTTTGTACCACTTACACGTGAGCACTATTTTAGGCCATTTTTATGTTGTTCAGATATACAACATTTGCATGCGATTAGTGTGCAAAGATAACATTGAAAACTGCACTCATTTGGGAAGAGAAATTGGCATAAGGAAACCAGGACTGTCCCCCCTTCCTCTCACTTAAGATTCACAGGTTCATTTCTCAAAAGGAGAAAGAAAATTAAAATTAGGATGTTGTTATCAAACCCAAATAATACTTGATTTGATTCCTAAGTGATATGTTCCTTCCAAACACATTGCCCTGTTAAGCAGTTTGAAATCTCCTAGACTAGAGATTCCTTTGTGCTGCTATTATGAGACAAAAATCATAGGTTTGGTGTCCATATTTACTACATCCTGCATGCAGGAGTGGGTTGGTCATTAAGATAATTAAAGAAAGTCCAGGTGGGCTGATGGCCAGAGGGATGCCCTAGGGTTGTCAGTCTCCAAGAGGAGCCTGGAGATCTCCTGGATTACAGAGACCTGTTCCGCTGGAGAAAATGACAGCTTTGGATGGATGAATCAGTGGCATTATGATCTGCTGAGGTCCCTCCTAACTCCAAAGTCTGCCTTCTATAAGCTTCACCCCCAAATCTTCAGGAATGAAGTGACTAGTGTCATGGTGATGTCATGATGTCACTTTCAGTGTAATCTGGAAGTGATGTGATTGGGTAGGGGTGATACTCTAGCATTTACTTCAAACTCTCTGCTTAAACCATAGAGTTTGAAGCATATGCTGGAATGTCTATGCAATTACATCACTTCTGAGTTACACCAGAAGTGACACCCCTGTGTCATAATTCTGCAAGTGAGCTTCCCCCCCTCCATTGGCTAGACAACTAGTTCCTGTATGAGCAATCCTGTTGAGAACCATTTTTTCCTGACACACAAAAAAGGTAAGGTGTTAGATTTTACTCACTGCATTGGCTCAGCACCAGCTGAAAACAATTAGATATGTGAGTATAAATTGGCCTTTGTCAAATTATTCTTTTTTGTTGGTCTGAAGTAGAACTGCAAGCTGGGGATTCTGGGACATGGGAGGGCACTATCAGGCAACAATGTGATGCCTCTTTTGGGGAAAATCCTGAAGTCATACCTCTCTAGGAATTGCCAAAAACTCTATGGTAAAATCCTAGGGTTTCTGGCAATTTCTGAAGAGGTATGACATCACTTCTCCCCAGAGATGACATCTTGCCTGATGACAATTTAAAATTATTTTCCTTCTGCCAGGGTCCATAGTGTTGCTGGGTAATGGAAGCTGGAGTGGGAGATCTCCTGCCCCAGTGAGGAAACGGCAAATCTGATCTGAAGAAATATTGCTATAGCTTACTGTTAAGATTGTATGTTTCATATGCAGAATGTCCCAGATTCATTCCTGAGCATCTTCCTTTAAAGGATCTCAAGTAACATAACTGGGAAAGCCCGTTTCGAGGAATACAGCACTGAGCTGGAGGTATCAATGACCTAACTAAATGTAAGACAACTTTGTAAGTTCATATAGTACAGGCCTACTGGTAAGTCACATGTGTCTGATTAGTTCTCTGAGTAATCTCTCAGGTTTGTACAAAAACTAAATGCTTCTTTGAAAGATTGGATATATAACCACACCTTTCAGTTTTGCAAGGCCATTCAATCCACTTAAATTCTTCTGGTGTTAGGTGGGCTTCCATAAATTAACTTTACTGGCACTCTACTGAAGTTAACTTTCTGTAGTTCATGACATTTATATAAGAACTTTAGAATCTTTACTATTAAGATCACTGTAGTAGCTAGGAAAAAATGTGTATCGGCATTGTTTGTGATTAGTTCATGTAGAAAGATGGTTATCTTCTAATTTCATTTGAAGAACAACTGTGGTTGTTGGGCAAATTGTTCTTGTGCGTTCGATTAGGATAGAGCCGTGCATGTGTGTGTGTGTGCTTGTGTACGTACATAATAGTGGCATGGCTGCTGATAACAATTTTGTTGTTTAGGGAACTGAATAGCATACATAAACCAAAACTGTGCTTTAAAAACTCATTAAATGTTAAAAGGTTAGATAAATTAAAGAAAGAACTAGCTAAACTCTTGTATAACTAGGTATGCGAGAACATCAATATTGCTCATTGAACAGTCTATTCTTCTAATTTGAAAAGAACAACTATTTGTCATGGTTCCTGTCCTTGGGATGGCAGTTATCTAATTAAATGCATATGAAATTCAAAAGCCTTTACTGAGGGACAGTAATTTTCCTTGGTTGTTTTTAAAGTCTCCGAGATGAAAGAAGAATTACACTGAGCAGATAATGGATGAATTCCTGCATTGTGCATTAAGGTCTCGAGTTGACTAATCATTCCCTGGTTATTAATCAATGTGTTATCTTATAATTTGAAATTAAAAGGTTCTGTTCTCATTTATTGCTGACACCAGCTAATAATACTTGCAGCTTCCTGATTACCATGACATCCAATGTGTGCTGATTGCCCAGCAAAACATCAAAAAAGTAATCAAAATTAAATCAAATCTATAAGGGGTCATTTTGAACTCATTATCATTATGGCACTCTTTAACAAATACACTTATGAGCATAGTCTCTTCTGAATATACATGGCAATGTAAGTCATCTATATTTTGGCCGGAAATATCTCATGTTGAGGAGGAAACCCTCTCTCTTCACCTAGAAGTGATCCATCTGGTAGGTAATGATTGGCTCAGACACCTATCATTTCTGGGTTGGGTCTTTGTAGTGTTGCCCCTGAAGCAATGGTTAGATGATGTCAGAGAGTGGGGACTCTGGACTTTGGCAGATTATTCTAGTCTTTTCCATAGTGCTTTATTTGATGGTTATTTGTGGAGTATTCTGCTGTGGGGGAGGTATAAGTGTACTTGTTTTGATTTCCATTTTGATTGGCTTTTGTCTTGACTTCTGTGAACACATGGCTGAAGGAAATATTGGGTTTAGGGTTGCCAGGTCTATGTTGAAAAATACCTGGAGACTTTGGGGATGGATCTGGGAGATGATGGGGTTTGGGTAGGGGAGGGGCCTCAGCCTGGTACAATGCCATAGAGCAGGGGTGGCCAACGGCAACTCTCCATATGTTTTTTTGCCTACAACTCCCATCAGCCCCAGCCAGCATGGCCAATGGCTGGGGCTGATGGGAGTTGTAGGCAAAAAACATCTGCAGAGCTACCATTGGCCACCCCTGCCATAGAGTCTACTCTCCAAAGCAACCATTTTCTCCAGGTGAGCTGATCTCTGCCAGCTGGAGATCAGTTGTTAAAGGGGGAGCTCTCCGGGCCCCACCTGGAGGCTGTCAACCCTAATTAGGTTGCTGTATGAGATTGAAATATATGGCAATGGGATAGCCTTCCCAACCCTCCCGCTCTGGCGGGAGAGTCCAGGTTTTCCAGTCTCTTCCCCCGCTCCCCCCCAAAACGGCAGCGGGGGGAGGGGAGGGGAGGGAAACGGCGCCTTCTGCAGATTCAGAAACGAATCTGACTCTGCAGAAGGAAGTTCTGAGGAAGAGGTGTGCGTGCGTGTGTGAAGCGGCACGCGCAGGTTTCTGTCGCATGCGCAGTGGCTGAGGCTCCGTTCAAGAGCGCGCGCCATGCCGTTGAGGCGCAGGCTGAGGGAAGGCGGGTCGGCCGGCTCGCAGCTGCCTGGCCTCAGTCTGTGGCGGCGCCGGCGCCCGCAGGACGTTCCAGAGCCCCCGGGGCTATGACCTGCCTCCCTGGCTTCCTCAGCGGTGGCTCTCCCTGCACCGCCCTCCGCTCCCTAAGTTTCCCCTCCTCCACCGGGCTCCCCGCGTCTTCCTCGGCGCAGTCGTCGCCCTCGCCACGGCACCTCAGCGCGGAATCAGTCGTCACAGGCTGGACTTGTGAGTCAGTGAACTGAAGGAAGAGGCAGAGTTCCAGAGCCTTCATTCTGCCCAGAGAGGATTTTTTTGGCGGGTACACTGAGCTGATAACAGCTGCAGTTCTGGGGGAAGCAAGCTCTTACTTCTTCCAAGTGACTACTTATGTGCCCAGGAAATGAGTCCTTAAAAAAAACCCCTTCATTGCTTGCACCTCAGCAACTGGTGTACAAGGGGTTGCTCCTGTATCAGAACATAGAAGATTTTTTTGACATTGCAGCAAATGCTGGTGACATTTATCTTGTAGGATTTGCCTACTACCTTTTTCAAGAGGGCTTAGCTTCAGTGCAGTGCCTTCCAGAAATAGGGTTGCCAGCTCCAGGTTGCAAAATACTTGGAGATTTTGGGGGTGGAACTTCCCAAAGTGGCCATTTGCTCCAGGTGAAATGATCTGTGTTGCCTGGAGATCAATTGTAAACTCAGAAGATCCCCAGTTGGAGGTGAGAGAGAGAAAAAAACCCTAGGTTTCCGTGACCAACCAGTCTCAAAAATCTCACAAAGTACATTGTGGGGGTTATTTTCTGATTGTCCTTCCCTACCCAGATTTTTTTGTTGATACTTAATTTGATTGTGTGACTATTTTTATAGGTTTTAGAGTTAAAATTTACCTCATATCCCAGATTTTTTTTTAAAAAATGCTTTTGTATAGAGTGATATGTATATGAATTTGCTCTGGCCCCTTCCTCTCCCTCCCTTAGTTTGTAAACCTGGAGCTATTTCCCCTTTGTTGGTAGATTCCATGGATCTGGGAACAAGGGGGTAGTAGATGTTCTTCCTTCTGTGGTCTGGGATAGATTCCAAAACATTCTGTAGGGGGAATTTTTTGGATCAAACTTGAGATGTAATTTTTTTTTTTTTACAAATGTTGACCTTACCTATCTTGATTCTTTGCTGATATTGCCCTCGACTGTACAAGCTTCTGTTTTTATGATTTTTAAAATTAATTTTACTATTAAAAATTTACTCCACATCCCAGAATAATTTGACCTTTCCCTCTCCCCACCCTTCGTTGTGGTGTGATATGTATGTGGTGTGTTCTAAATAAATGTTATACATTAAAAAACTTACAAATAATGTAAATACATGAAGATATATTCAGTCTTCAAAATATAATCACTTGTGAATGGAATTCCATAGAAAAGGTATCCTAACTCATATACAAAGGTACCCCTCAATATAAAAAAATGGAGTCCAAAATGGTATTCAAACAATCCAGAAGGGAGTCCATGGTTCATATCAACTTGAATAAACAGTTTTCAATCTTCAATGGGTGCCTCTGTATTAGGGTTGCCAATCCCCAGGTGGGGGCAGGGGATGCCCCGGTTTGGAGACCCTCCCCCCCCCACTTCAGGGTTGTCAGAAAGCGGGGGGAGGGGAGGGAAATATCTGCTGGGAACTCTATTATTCCCTATGGAGATTTATTCCCATAGAAAATCATGGAGAATTGATCTGCGGGTATCTGGGGCTCTGGGGGGGCTGTTTTTTGGGGTAAAGGCACCAAATTTTCAGTATAGCATCTAATGCCTCTCTCCAAAATACCCTCCAAGTTTCAAAAAGATTGGACCAGGTGGTCCAATTCTATGAGCTCGAAAGGAAGGTGCCCCTATCCTTCATGATTTCCTATGGAAGGAAGGAATTGAAAAGGTGTGCCGTCCCTTTAAATGTGATGGCCAGAACTCCCTTTGGAGTTCAATGATGCTTGTCACAGCCTTGATCTTGGCTCCACCCCTAATGTCTCCTGGCTCCACCCCCAAAGTCTCCTGGCTCCACCCCCAAAGTCCCCAGATATTTCTTGAATTGGACTTGGCAACCCTACAATGGGAGGGGGTAGTATTTTCAGGAGAGAAGGACAAACCATCCCCCTATTTTCCACACTGAAGTTTGACTAATCCATCCCTTTTATTGATAAATTGGGAATTGGTCAATAAATAGATTTTTACTGATAGTGTCAAGACTGCTCCAAACTTTCCTTTCTCCAGCCTGATCCATGCATTTTTCAGAAATGAGTACAGTTGCATTCAGTGGAGTTGCTCTTAGGTAACTATGCACTGGATTGCAGTCTCTTGCAGGCTTTGCAACTTTTCTAACATCACAGACTCCCTCTTTCTAGACAAGGCAAAGAAGAGGCAGTCAGAAAGGTTCCCTCCAGAAAAACAAGCCTCATCTTAAAGCATGCTGCATGCACAATGAGAAAGTCATCACTTTCAGTTGAACAATAGAGGAGGGCTTTAGTAAGTGCTATCTTGCTTAATTCTGCCAGTGTGACATAGTTCAGTTTAATTAAGGCTATTTATTTAAGGGTACTTATTTCAGTAAGCAAAAGTCATGGAACTTGAAAATAATTGTTCTCATTTAATGTATACTGTGTGATCGTTGTCACGGTATGATGCCACAGCAAACTGATGCTGATTGCCCAAGACTGAGTGCCAAGGCTCTTTCTAGAGCCCATTGTATTTATTCTCACAGTGGACCTTATTCCTAGTGGAACCACAATTTAGCATCCTGATTTGGGGGGAAGAAACAAACTCTAAGTTGTCCAGCTGCCTATGTTTAGACATCATGATAAACTGGAGTTTGATTGAAGCATTCACAGACCAGGAAGCTTTCATTTTTGTTACATGCACAAGGGCAGGAGGAAGGAGGGAGGGCATTAATGCAATCACAAACAAAGTTTATGGCTCATAATGGACAGAGATTTCTCATGGGGTCTGAATACAGGCTTGGACACTTAGGTTTGGACACAACATGAATATACATATTACTTTTGGTTACAAGAAAACCACTGATTTTCCATCTAGTTCTTGAAGTCCTCTCTTGGAGGTTTATTGATTTAGATATTTAGACTGTGGAAGATGAGAAATGTTTGCCCACTCCAGAACCGCTAATTTGGGAAGGGGTGTTGAAAGACCTGAGTCAGATTGAGGTGGCAGATGAGGTTCAGTGTGGCCAAGTGCAAAGTAATGTACATTGGGGCCAAATATCCCAGCTACAAATACAAATTGATGGGGTGTGAACTGGCAGAGACTGATCACGAGAGAGAACTTGGGGTCGTGGTAGATAACTCACTGAAAATGTCAAGACAGTGTGCGATTGCAATTAAAAAAGGCCAATGCCATGCTGGGAATTATTAGGAAGGGAACTGAAAACAAATCAGCCAGTATCATAATGTCCCTGTATATATCGATGGTGCGGTCTCATTTGGAATACTGTGTACAATTCTAGTCACCGCACCTCAAAAAGGATATTATAGCATTGGAAAAAGTGCAGAAAAGGGGAACTAAAATGATTCAAGGTTTGGAACACTTTCCCTATGAAGAAAGGTCAAAACACTTGGGGCTCTTCAGCTTGGAGAAATGTTGACTGCGGGGTGGCATGATAGAGGTTTACAAGATTATGCATGGGATGGAGAAAGTAGAGAAAGAAGTACTTTTGTCCCTTTCTCACAATACAAGAACTCGTGGGCATTCAATGAAATTGCTGAGCAGTCGGGTTAGAACGGATAAAAGGAAGAAGATGAAGATGAAGATGATATTGGATTTATATCCCGCCCTCCACTCCGAAGAGTCTCAGAGCGGCTCACAATCTCCTTTACCTTCCTCCCCGACAACAGACACCCTGTGAGGTGGGTGGGGCTGGAGAGGGCTCTCACAGCAGCTGCCCTTTCAAGGACAACCTCTGCCAGAGCTATGGCTGACCCAAGGCCATGCTAGCAGGTGCAAGTGGAGGAGTGGGGAATCAAACCCGGTTCTCCCAGATAAGAGTCCACACACTTAACCACTACACCAAACTGGCTCTTCACCCAAAGGGTGATTAACATGTGGAATTCACTGCCACAGGAGGTAGTGGCGGCTACAAGCATAGCCAGCTTCAAGAGGGGATTGGATAAAAATTTGGAGCAGAGGTCCATCAGCGGCTATTAGCCACAGCATTTCATTGGAACTGTCTGGGACAGTGATGCTCTGTATTCTTGGTGCTTTGGGGGGGGGGCAAAGTGGAAGGGCTTCTAGTCCCACTTGTGAACCTCCTGATGGCACTTGGCTTTTTTTTTTTGGCCACTGTGTGACACAGAGTGTTGGACTGGATGGGCCATTGGCCTGATCCAACATGGCTTCTCTTATGTTCTTATATTTGTACCCCACTTTTCTCTCCAGTGGAAATGCAAAGTGAATTGCAATGTAATTGCCCCCCCCCCCATTACATCCTTACAATAGCAATCCTATGAGATAGGTGTGGAGAGAGAGTGACTGGATTAAGGTCACCCAAAGGGGATTGAATGTGGGCTTCTAAGATCTGATATTCTAACATTGACATATACTGCCTCAGCCTAGTAAGGAAGACTAATGGTATTCCTGCTATTATTTCCCCTGCTATGTATTTGTCTGAACATTTCTGTTGTTAAGCTTGAGTAGCTGTTTTTTCTTTATTTCCCTACCCAAAGGAGAGAAACTGATAACACAATAGGTCATGATAAGTGCTTGTCTCTGCCATGAGCACTTTGAAGCTTTTAAATTGTGATCATTGTTGATGAATGTCTGCTGACACAAACGAATGAGCTGCTATTGTGTTTGGAGGAGCGGCAGATAAAAGAATTCAATATGTAGAAATCAGATGGAACAAATATGGGTCTTCTTGATTCGTCAGGATCTATGATATCTATATTATAAGTTCTCAATTTAATGTTTCACTACACTGTAATTAATCAACTATTTTCTGAAATTCATTTTCCAAGGCTACACTTCACAAGTGATGTATTATAGAGGGGTTTTAGTGAAGTCCACTTCTGTTCTTAGGGCCAGTCTACACATTATACTGGCTGCATTCAGGCTGGCTGAAAAAAGCAGCTTCTCCATGCTATGGGTGAAATGTGCAATGCACTATATAGATTCTTATCATACCATGTCCATGCCAAAGCTGAATGCTCCTGAGGAGCAGTGGGACAACCATTGAAGATTAGGGATAGGCACGATCTGGAAAGATGCAGTTCATATCAGTTTCTGGTTCATGGCCAAACCACAAACCGAACTGGAGGTCTGTTCATTATTCAAACTGGTTTGTGGCCTTGCAGACCCCATTAAACAGAGTTTGTAGAAAGCCTGAAAAACAGCTGAGCAAGGGGGAACAGCCTTCTCCCTATTTGTCATGATCCTGGGCCTAGCGAGGCCTGCAGGCCCCAGGGAAGCCTGCTTTGGAGTTACTGGGAAAAGCCTACATCTCCCAGGATCCCCTCTGTCCCTCTGATTGGGTAGTGAGGGTTTTGGAGGGAAACAGGCCCAAAGAGGGGTGGGGCCTGGGAAGAGAATATAAAGGCCAAGCCCAGGAAATGGGTGATCTTTTCCTAGGAGGCAGAGCTGGGGGAAGAGCTGCTGCCGGGGAGAGACCCTCACCCTGTGAGGTAGGGTGAGTAGAGCCAGGTCTGACTGAGACAGTTAGGGACAGTAAGTTTAGATGCGTTAGGGCATTTGGTTATTTTTCCCTTTACCCCTTTTACTGTTTTATGCACCTTGGGTGTTATATTGCATTGACCTTTTAATAAACCCTTTCCCCCCCTGGTGTTAACTCTGCCTGGTAGGGTTGCCAATCCCCAGGTGGGGGCAGGGGATCCCCCGGTTTGGAGGCCCTCCCCTCGCTTCAGGGTCGTCAGAAAGCGGGGGGAGGGGTGGGAAATGTCTGCTGGGAACTCTATTATTCCCTATGGAGATTTATTCCCATAGAAAATCATGGAGAATTGATCTGCAGGTATCTGGGGCTCTGGGGGGGCTGTTTTTTGGGGTAGAGGCACCAAATTTTCAATATAGCATCTAGTGCCTCTCCCCAAAATACCCCCCAAGTTTCAAAAAGATTGGACCAGGGGGTCCAATTCTATGAGTCCCAAAAGAAGGTGCCCCTATCCTTTATTATTTCCTATGGAAGGAAGGAATTGAAAAGGTGTGCTGTCCCTTTAAATGTGATGGCCAGAACTCCCTTTGGAGTTCAATTATGCTTGTCACAGCCTTGATCTTGGCTCCACCCCTAATGTCTCCTGGCTCCACCCCCAAAGTCTCCTGGCTCCACCCCCAAAGTCCCCAGATATTTCTTGAATTGGACTTGGCAACCCTACTGCCTGGTCCTCACGCCCATTATTTGGCCTAAGCTAAGGGAGGCCTGGAAGGGCTTGGGAGAGTATTCTGGGCCTTCTCAAGGGAGACCCTTAACCCAGAGTGGTGGTAGCAATTGGTAAGACCCCCCCCCCCGAGTTGTGACACCATTGCTCAGCTGTTTTCGTGACTTTTTCAGGAAACAGAAAGCAGGGGTTTAAAGGGACTTGAGTCATGTGAGGCAGTCACATCAGAGCTGGATTTAAGCTACAGTTTAGGGTCTAAGATTATGACAGGCCTTTACTAAGGTTGCCAGCTCTGGATTGGAAAATATCTAGAGATTTTGGAGATGGAGCCAGGGGAGGGCAGGGTTTGGAGGGGGGGGGGGACCTCAGCAGGGCACAATACCACAGAGCCCACCTCCAAAGCAGCCATTTACTTCAGGGAAATGGAACTCTGTCACCTGGAGATCAGGTGTAATACTATGAAATCTCCAGGCCCTGCCTTGTAGTTTGCAAATGCCTCGGGCTTTTTTTTGTAGCAGGAACTCCTTTGCATAGTTGGGTGCCTTGACATGTTTTAATCTAGCCCTGAGTCGCATGGATTTTAAATAAGAGAATTCCATAAGGCTTGAAGACCGTAATTAATTAATTAATTAATTAATTTAGTAGGTTTACATTCTGCCCTTTCCCGTAAATGAGCTTAATGGAGTTGCATCTCTTTTAAACCAGACCTGGGGTGAACATTTTTTTAGCAATATGTCAAACTGAGGCGGAATCTGCATTATCAGGAGTTTTGTGTCTTTGGAATCTCTAATAATATAGGGAAATTTTGCTATGTTTTCTAGATATGTATTTTCAGTCCCCTCCAACCTATATATTGCTTGTGAAAAATTTAAGATGGACAAATGAGGACAAAATCAAGACAAACTGATTGTGTGTGTGTGTTGTCCTTGTATATTTGACCTCCTCTGACTTGGTGTGCATCTTTATTTATTGTTTCCTAACAATGTCTATTGACAGGGAAATGACATTGGTCCTGGGGAGGAAGGCAAAAAAGAAAAAAAATCCCGTCAGGCAAAGTCAAGGGCTGCAAAGAAAGTGTTCTCCTAAATATGCAGAGATGTCATTCTTTGCATTAGCCCAAAGGTTTTGTATTGCTTAGGGATATGTGTGGCAAGCCCGCTATAAAAATAGAAGCTTGACGGTGGGGATGAATGTGCGTGTCAAAATAATATTACTCTTTCTGGGCGGATGACAGAAAAAATGACACTACATCTACCAGCCTGATTTTTATAGATCTGCCTCTTTGCCAGATGTCACCTTTTATAAACTGCTTTGTAAAAAAAATAATAAAGAAAGAAAGAAATAAAAAACCCATGACGGTGCCATGCAATCGGGTCTTTATAACTAGATAAACTTTTTGTAATAAATTTAGGATTGGCAGAGATCTGAAAGCCCCTGAGCCCACTCATTAAAGCATTGTAGGGAGTCTGCCAGGGTTTAAGGAGCCAGCTTTTCCACACTCTATATGCAGGCCGTGTCAGGAGTGTCATGCGGCATATTTTTGTTTCCTTTTTTTCTCCGGGAGCAGGAGTCTTCCGGTGATTTTATGTACCCCCGCGCCGGATAATCAGCAACCAAAATTTACAGCCAGGGTTTTGGAGAGAATAATAAAAAAAAGTTTGCTTCTCCTCAAATTTAAACGCACACATGTGCGTAAAATATATCATGCGTATCAAATTATATGTTTCAAAAGGGGGCTATGAGGACAGGCGGAATTAGGCTGTAAATAGCTCCCAAGCATACAATTGTTTTATTGCATAATAAAGGGAAGGGCTGCGTTTTACCCCCTCCGCTTGCCGCAGAATGATTCACAGTTTCACAACATGTCAGATTTCATAGAAGGCACATTAGGCAAGGCTTCCCCCCACCCTGCTATTGAGCACAGTAGCTGAGTATGTATTTTGCAAAGAGAATGGCCAATGTCTTAAATCCAGGTTCTGGTAGTCCAAGGAAGCCAGGCTTGAAACACTGTTGCCAACTTCAGGTTGGGAAATTCCTGGAGATTCTTGGGGAGGGCTAAGTTTGGAGAGGAGAGGGACCTCAGCAGCATATAATGCCACAGAGTCCATTCTCTATAGATGCCATCTTTTCCAGGGGTACTAATTTCCAGGCCCTACCCTAATTAAAAAAAGAATTCTCTTTCTTCAACCCCCACCTCGCTTCCTTAATTCACCAAAAATGAGTTTACTCTTTTGAACTGGTCTTTTTCATCCATATCACATAGTATGCTTATAGAGTTGCCAGTCCCCAGTTGATGGCAGGGGATCCCCAGGTTTGGAGGCCCTCCCCCCACTTTAGGGTCCTTAGAAAGCAGGGGGGGAGGGAAATGTCTGCTGGGCATTCCATTATTCCCTATGAAGACTGATTCCCAAAGGGTATAATGGAAAATTGATCTGTGGGTATCTGGCGCTCTGGAAGGCTAATTTTTGAGGTAGAGGCACCAAATTTTCAGCATAGCATCTGGTGCCTCTCCTCAAAAAATCTTTCATGTTTCAAAAAGATTGGACTGGGGGGTCCAATTCTATGAGCCCTGAAAGAAGGTGCCTCTAGCCTTCATTATTCCAAATGGAGGGAAGGCATTTAAAAGGATGGCCAGAACTCTCTCTGAAGCGCAGCTGTTCTTGTCGCATCCTTGATCCTGGCTCCATTCCCAAAGTCTCCTGGCTCCACCTGCAAAGTCCCCAGATATTTCTTGAGTGGGACTTGGCAACCCTATATGCCCATGTCCAGGGATGTTGAGTCTTCTGGCCTCTGTTTACAAGAAGTCACATGTTCACAAGCAACTGCCTTATGCTGAGCGATCTATGGAAATCAATATTGTCTTTTCTGACAGCGGTTCTTCAGGGTCTCAGATAGAGGTCTTTTAGAGATGCCAGGGATTGGGCCTGGGGCCTCCTGTATGCCAAGCAGATGTTCTCACACTGAATTTAAATCAGTAACCCATATTGTACTACATTAACAAAGGGTTGCCAACCTCCAGGTGGGTCCAAATGCTCTCCCTTAATTATAACTAATCTCCAGTCTACAGAGATCCGTTCCCTTGGAGGAAATGGCACCTTCAGAAGACAGAATCTGTGGCATCACATTCCCATAGAGCTCTCTCCCACCCCCAAAGTCTACCCACCCCAGGCACCATCCTCCAAGCTTCAGGAATTTTTCTAGCTGGAGTTGGCAGCTCTTAACTTTAGAATGGTTATGTGAAACAGCTCTCATGGGAATAAGGGCTCAGCCATGCCTCTTTGAAACAAGAGTTATGAGTGGGTTATGAAACGTGTTTCGTGCTATCCAGAGGAAGTGCCTGTTGTTTTATCCTTTGATCATTTTACAATGTATTGTGATTTTTGTTGTTGTTGAATTCCCTTGCTCCCAATGGCTTCCGTAAAAGCACAGCCAAAGCGGCCCTGTAGCTGAAATCGGAAATGGCATTACAAAAAGTGCACCTGGACATGTGACACTGCTGTTATCTGCTTTTCTGCAGTTCTGCATCCCTTTTCTTTGATTGGCTTTTAAATGGTTTCATTTTCTCAGCAATGCAGAAGGTCACAAAAGTTTCTTAATTAAAAAAAAAAAGATCATAGATGCTAAAGAAATGTTGAGTTTTCTGATATAGTGAACAAAAAGGCATTCAGTGATTAAATGATAAAGTAGAAGCCAATTGGCAAAGGTTGGGTGGTTTTATTCCATTATATCCTTGACATCAAAGATTTAAACCAAAATGTCACAGATAAATATCCCCTTTCAATTATGGATGTGTTTTCAATGCAAAGCCCTGTTGCCTATCTCTTGATGTCCTTTGCGCCTCTTGCACACTTCCATCAAGTGTTGCAAAGTAATTCACCCCCGCCACACATGTTATCGAGAGTTTGGATATCTTTCCACTAGGCAAGCTCTTTGGTTTCATTTTCTTTGCTTGCTCAGTGACCTCTGTGGGGAAAAAACACTGGCTTTCTTTGCTTTCCTTATTGGAAGGCAGCAGGGTGCATTGTCTCCATCTTTTGCTTGTGTAATGTGCATACAAATTGAGTTTGATTCTTTTCTTTGCTTTCTGTTCTTCTCTGCCATTCTTCTGGGCAATTGGTGCTCATAGCATTCCTGATCTGAGACAGTGTGAGTACTGGAGAACTATACTTGTAGTCACCTTCATTGCAGACTTTAATGGGAATATGGAGACACTTCTCACTTTACATGACTTTAGTCGCCACTGGAGTCAGGTCAGAGTTCAGTGCTGTAGCATCCTCCAGGGCGGCCTTTTTCAATCTTAAGTGTTGTCCCCAGGAGAAGCCTTAGAATTGGGATGCTCTTCATGCCAGTCCCTCTCTTTTCCCTTTCCAGTCACCATGCTTCCTTGGATAGGTCCCTTCCTTCCTGGCTCTCCTAAGGTGTTCCTTTTAAATGGCTACCTGTGGGAGAGTTACAGGTGAGGTGGGGAGGGACTGGGACAGGGGCAGGGAAGGTTGTGGAGGTCCTGTTACACAGTCAGAACCAGAGACCTATTTGTGACACAACACAGACTATACGGAACTGCAAGTCATGGCGAGGTCTTCAGAAACAAGAGTTACGAATGGGTTATGAAACGTGTTTCATCGCATCCAAAGGAAATGCCTGTTGTTTTCTCCTCCAGTCATTTTACAATGTATTGTGATTGTTGTCATTGTTGCTAAAATGGAAAATGGCATTACAAAAAATGCACCTGGACATGTGACACTGCCATTATCTGCTCTTCTACAGCTCTGTAGCCATTTGCTACCACCCTGGGGCCATAGGGAGGAGGACTGAAGATCCCCTTGTATGGCATGTATCTTAGTGGAGTGGAGTTGCACATGGAACTAGGAAGAGCTGGCTGGGTACAATGATCCACTCCAAGAAGAGTTCTGGGACAGCAGACTAAGCAGAGGGGTGGGTGGGAATAGTCACTCCCAGAGGTCTTCCTGTTGAATCTTCACCTGCAGGAAAGAAAAACAGAGATACATGCAACCATGGCAACTGGGCACAAGCGCCATGCCAAGCTCAGCCATGTATGTGTTGCCCTGACAGGCTCTCAAATGCATCCCCATGGGATGGCTTCGCCATGAACCCTTCCTTGAGGCACATGATGCTGCCTTCTGAAGTACACTCACCTGTCCTATGTTGAAATGCTCAAGGATTGGGCAAATGAGCAAATTCATCTGCAGAGCATGGACATTGCTCTCCTCCTTGACTGTTAACACTGCATGCCCTGTAGTGCTAAGTGCCCTTGCCGTGCTTTCCCCATCACCAAAGTGCCTCACCACTTACTCTTAGTCCACACAGCAGGGTGCTATCAGAAAGCATACCACATGCCCTACCTTTGGAGTTGTGAGGCAACCTCCTGGTACCATCTGTAGGGCAGGGCAGACTGTTATTGGGTGCTAGGAAGGGGATGCACCACCATAGGGGTGTGCTGACTGGATGCACACTTGCTTGGTATCCTGAGCTATTTGAGTTCCCATGGGTGTGGCTGCAGCTGAGTGAGAATTAAGAGTTACTATGGTTGCCAATGGGTGCCGCTGGGGTTTTTGCTGGTGCAGTTTTTCCATGCTAGAAATGCTTTGGGGGTCAACCAACTGGCTTCATGCCCCTGGCACACCCACATTTCTCCCCATGCATGTTGCTGCAGCACAGCTGTGCCAGTGGAGGTATGCGATGCAGCCTTGCTTGTGCCCTGTGGCAGCATAATCATCCCTTACACCTATGTAAATCTGAGTTATGCAGTGTAATGGTAATTTGGCTTCCTATTCCAGTCCACACACCCTCCCAGATTGCTCTATTTATTCCAACAAAGCATAGGTTCTATTGGTAGGGAGAAGGTTAATCCAGCATTTGGGATATCACCTGTTTAGATAGAGTTACAGTCTCCGTAAAAGAAGAATTTTGTAGTTTGGGAGTGATGTTGGACCCAAACCTTCTGTTGGATAAATAGGTGGCCATGGGTGCTTTTCACCAGCCATTCCTGGGCTGGAAAGATTTTGCCACTGTATTGCATTCCTTGGTAATTTCTGGATTAGATTACAACAGTGTGTTCTGTATGGGGCTGCCATTTAAGTCTCCTGTGACCAATATGTTGAATGTAGTGGACTGTAGAGACTATATCATGCCAATCTTTTTCCATCTACATTTAGTTTGCAGCTGGGACCATTCAAAGTGCTGGTGTTGACATTTAGATCCTTATGTTGCTTGGGGCCAGCATACCTATGTAAACCTACTTGTCTCATGTGAAGATATTTGAAGACAACTCCAGTGTCCACACCAATCCAAGAAAGGGCCTTCTTGGTTGTGGCACTAACACTTTGGAATTCCTTCCCCAGGGAGATTTGTCTCTCTAACTCTATTGGTGCCTTCTACCAATGGGTGAAGACTTTTTGTTTTGTTTGGTATACCTCCAATAATGGTTATCGTTCCTCCTCCCAGCTTGTGTTGATATGTGAGTTTGTGTTTTTTATAGCTTGCCTTTATTCAGAAGGACTCAAAGCATGTTTGTCTTTAAGGCATCACAAAATCCTTTGTTGGCTGCAGCAGACAAATATGGTTATTCTTTCAGAAACAGACATGGTATTCCTTTAATCTGTGACAATTTTTAAAATGAGTGTTTTTTGAAGCTATATAAAAAAGATTTCCTTAAAATCTTTTTTTGAGGGGAGGTGAACTAGGATTTTGCAACTGAATCCCACCTCTTTGACTTGTACCTTTGTGAATAGCTATCTGTGGTTTCTTTGACCCACATTCCCTTTAACTGGAGCTCATGTGGTTAGCCTAAGACTTTTGACAAAATCTCATTCATACAGCATTCATCCTTTTGCTGGGTTTGCAAATATTGAATAGTATCAGCACGGAGTACCTGTGAATAAAATACACAGTGGGCAGAATATCTTGTTCTCTTTCCAGCTATGGCAGACTTGCTGTGAGTGCAAGAAGAAAGCTTTGTATAAGAAGAAAAATTTTGTCACCTTGTTGGCAACAATATACAAATTATTCCTTTCTTTACTTTAGAGCACTAAAGAGACAAATCATTGCTGCCCTCTCTCTGTCATGACCCTCCATCTCTGATATTTTCTCCATTTGGAAAAGCAGAGCGTCTTTCCCACCAGTTAGTGTGTATGTGTATCTCCACCTGGTAATTTAATTCCCAGGCAAGTGTGGATCTAATTTGGATTGGGACTGTGGGGCACAAGAGGCATCCTTTAGAAGAGAAGAAGAGGTTTTTATTCCCCACTTTCTCTACCTTAAGGAGTCTCAAAGTGGTTTAAAGTTGCATTCTCTTCCCTTCCCCATGACAGGCACCTTGTCAGGTATATGTGGCTGAGAGAGTTCTAAGAGAACTGTGACTGGCCCAAGGTCATCCAGTAGGCTTCATGTGGAGGAGTGGGGAATCAAACCTGGTTCTCTGGATTAGAGTCCACCGCTCTTAACTACCACGCTCTGCCTGTTGGGAAGATGTACATGATGTTCTACATAAATGGTACAGGGCAGGGTCTGAAGCCTCTTCTCCTAGCACACTGTCCCCACGGGTGGAATTCTAGCATATTAAGCCACACACCCCTGATATAGCCACTCCTCCAAGAGCTTACAAGGCACATCAGGGAGTGTGTGGCCTAATATGCAAAAGAGCTCCTGATAGAATTCCACCCCTAGTAGTCCCAATCTGAATTGGGCCTCTGGAGGCCTGGAGTTGTGTCTCCCTCACAGAACTTCAAGAACACAGGCCATTTATCTTGGGTGGCAGCACTGTTGAACCAACAAGGAAAGGCATTGTTCCACTACTGTGACTCTTGCTAGCACAAGATGGAGAACCCATTGTATATTAGGCTGGCTGCCACATTCTTCATCGAGGGGAAGAAAAAAGCTGATTTGCAGGTGATATGTCCATAGGATACCCTTCAGAGCACTCTCCAGGCAAACTCATTGATAGCTAGAAAAATATCTTGCTTAGCATTGCCATCTGCAGGTTGGGAAATTCATGAAGATTTAGGAGTGGAGCCTGGGAAGGGCAGGGTTTGGGGATAGGGTTGCCAGGTCCCTCTGAGTCCCCAGTGGGGAACTTTGGGGTGTGGTCTGGATGGGGGTGGGGCAGCCTAAATATGGTGATGCTAGACAGAAGAGATGCCATCACATTGGGGATGGGGTTGTGTGTGTTTGCTCTCCAAGCTGTAATTGTGGCTGGGATTGCAGGTGTGTGCTGCCCTCCACTTCTCCAGAGCATTTAAAAGATACCTTTAAGTGCTTTGGAGAAGCGGAGGGAGGCATGTGCGTGCAATCCAAGCCACAACATTGTGGCTTGAAGTACAAACAAATGCGCATGCCCCCCCTTTCTCCCCCCAAAGCATTAAAAAGATACCTTTACATGCTTTGGGGAGAGGGGGGATCGTGCACGGTTGCACTCCAATCTATGAAAGGTGACTTGGAGTGCAAACATGCATGACCCCCATCCCTGCTTCAAGGAAGAAGCGGAGGTGCCAGTGGTGGGACTTGGGGCTTTCTCTCACCTGCCAGCTAGGGGCCAGCAGGTAGAAGCCCCAGGGGGAAACACTGTCAGGACTTGGGGGATGGCAACCCTGTTTGGACAAGGGAGCAACTCCAGTGAGGTACAACGCCACAGAGTCCACCCTCCAAAGATGCCTTTTTCCCCAGGGGAACTGACCTCTGCAGTCTGGAAATCAGTTGTAGTCTCAGAAGATCTCCAGACCCTGCCTGGATGTTGGCAATAGGGTTTCCAACTCTGTACTGGGAAATTCCTGGAGATTTAGGGAGTGGAGCCTGAGGAGTGCAGGGTGTGAGGAAGGGAGACACCTCAGTAGGGTATAATGCTTTAGAGACCACCTTCCAAAGCTGATCTTGGTAACCTGGAGACCAGGTTGTAATTCTGGGAGATCTCTAGCTATCACATGGAGACCAGCAACCCTAGTGTACAACCCCATTCTCTCTCTCTCTCTCCCGCACCCCCCCCCCACACACACATGTGTGACACATCTATCTATCTGTCTGTCTTTCTAGGCATGTATTCTACAGTTCTGGCTTTGGAATCTGTATTTTTCTTCCCTCAGCAATACCTCTGTTGTTTGTATTCCCTCTGAGAAGAAGCTGCTTTCTGTTTCACAGAGTTCAACCTCTTGTATAGTATGAGACGATTTTTGTGCTTTCTGATTCTCTTCTGGGCCACCAAGCATCTGGGGAGTGCCTACCACTTCTCATTTACAGACGTCTTTCACTGAAATTATTCTGAAGAAAAGAATCGGGTATCATTGCTTTGAGGATAAGCTATTAATCCGAAGGGTACCTTTGAAAAGGACAATGGAACTGAAATACCAGGCTATCAAATTTAGCCTTCCATGACAATGTACAGTCTTTTTATAGGCTGTAAGGGCCCTTTAGTGCCCTTTCCTTATTCACTGAGCTCCCATTTAATATCCTGTGGAGTTTCATGTACTAATCAAGGGTACTGTATGGCCTATTGTACTTAAGGAATCGATTACTGAGGCATGATCTGTTTGAACCCTCGGTTATTTTAACCTCTCAGAGAGCTAGAATGATGCCTGAGAGGCAAATGCTGTGGGCTTGTGTAAGGCAGAGCGTTTTTCTGTGAGCTTTAGAAAACCCAACACCAGGGAGTTTCATGTCCTCAAGGTAAAGCAGCTGGGAAACATCCCATTGCTAGCTAACTTAATTCCCCATTTATTTGTAATTAATTGTGTACTGTTGCCTGACAGAACATAATAGAACTACTGAACAATCACTTAGAACAGGAAACAACTGTCAATTAATACACTAATGAATCAAGTTTACCAAAGGTGAAGTGGCTAAGGTTCCCCATGGGGAATTGTTAGACATGGAGCCTCTGTGCCCAGCAGGCTTGACAGCTTTTGTGGCTTGCCTTCGTAGTTCTGTTTATAAAACTGTCTCAAATTGTGTCATGTGTTTTCCACCTTGGAAGTGGGTTGCCAGTCTCAGCTGAAGATATCTGGCTATTACAACTGGTCTCCAGGTTACAGTGATCAGTTCCCTTGGAGAAAATGGCTGCTTTGGATGATGGACTCTGTCATTATACCCCATGGAAGCCCTTCCTCTGCCCAAATCCCACCTTCCCAAGCTGCACTCCTCACATCTCCAGGTATTTCCCAACTCACATATGGCAACCTAAGTTTGGAGCCTGTTTGCAGCCAATGCTTTGAACTAGCAACTTGGGAGAGTGGTCTTGTTTCCTCATACCCAGAAAGCTTGTGTAGTGGAGTTGTGTTAGCACAGGGAAAATAATGGTAATTGAGGAGCAGAAGTGGGAGAGAGGGAACTTGTGTTAGTCAACAGCTTCTACAGATGAGCAAAGGTTCCATTTTGTTTCTTCTTCTGTGTGTGTCTATATCAGCAATGGTTTCAATTCTTTTCACTATTGGCTTTGTAAATTCATTTGGACGGTGTATGCACAAGGTATGGATTTCATATACAATTTAGAGAGCCTTTATATATACATTCTATGTTATTTGTGTTCACAGCATTGATTTCTATTTGGACTTACAAATAATATTGGGAAATGTATACATTTTATGGGAAATAATGGGTGAAAGGAAACAGAAAATATCAAAAATCAAAATGGGAATTTTTAGGTTGAATTAGGGTTTGAGAAATCTGAAACCATCCATAGTTGTTTCCCATATCTAGTAGAAGCTTTTAGGCATTTGAAGTGGCTGATCTTATGCTTTCTTCCTTGCACTAGATAAATTACCATATTTTATTTATTTATTTCTCTTATACCCCGCCTATTCCATGGTGGGCTCAGTGCTAAAATTCAGGTTGAACAAAATGTCAGTGAAGAAGAAGAAGACTGTGGATTTATACCCTGCCCTTCTCTCTGAATCAGAGACTCAGAGCAGCCCTTTAAAGGACAACTCCTGTGATAGTTTTGGCTGACCCAAGGTCATTCCAGAAGCTGTAAGTGAAGGAGTGGGGAATCAAACCCAGTTCTCCCAGATAAGAGTCTGCACACTCAACCACTACACCAAACTGAAGACAGCTGCAAATTATAATCAATATATATATGCTATGCTATGCTATGCTTAGGCTGCTTTCTTTGTAACTCAAGACAGTGTACTAAGGAAACCGTATAAAAACATCCTAAATCCTGTTTCAGTAAAACAAGAGACATTAATAAAACCCAGTCATATAAACACACACACATACACAGTGCACACATACACACAAGCACACATAAAATTCAGCAACAATTAGGACCATCAAGAGTATGCCTATGCAAACAAGTTTCAATCTAGAGGAATGCTCAGTGTTGACTTAGGCCTAGTCAACATCTGCCTGTAGGATTGCTGGCCATAGCTGGCAAACTTGTAAAAGCATTTGGGGGATCAAGAACAATTTTAGCAGCATCACACCAATGTGTAAACCAGAAGCGATGATAAGTTGAGGTACTGCCATAGTATTTACCCAAAACTCTATTGGTTAACTCATAGAGTTTGGGGTGAATCCTAGAACAAGGCTGCAACATAATGACACCACTTCTGTTAGCATGATGCCAAAGAACTCATCATCATTTTCCCATTGCTAGGCTGTACAGTTGCCAATCACCAGTTGGAGAGGGGAATCCCCCAGTTTCAGAGCTATCTGAAAGCAGGGGACTCCTCTCCGTGGCAGGAATTACCTCCAAAAGGCAAGAAGCAGAAAATAAACATGTTCCTACATAACCAGGAAGTGCCATAGGCACACTAGTGATGTTAGGAGTGATGCTCCAGGTTTGGGCAGAACTCTATGATAGAATTAGCTTCAAATCTTAGAGTTTTGCCAAAAAAAACCCAGTGTCTCCCTTCCCCCCCATGTCACTGACATGCTTATGTCATTTCCTGCTGACATAAGTATGTCATGTTTGTTTTCTACTTCTCCTTCCTTGTTCCAGGAAAAGTAAGCCCCATCCCCCACCCGCTGATCCAACCAGCCTGGCAATCCTACTAACCAGTCAAACAATGGCGGGGAAAGAGGGGTCTTGGGTTCCCTATATGTCTCATGTTACTGAAGTATTAAAATGGACTGTACTACTAAAGACTACTGGTAGGAGACATTCACACTAAGTACTGTCCGTAATACTGTCCATCAGATATAGTCGTTAGCTTTGGTTTACCTCATTTTTGTTACTGTTGTTAATGATTCTGTTTCCTATCTGGTTTATGTACTATGATTGCATCATACAGCATTTATAAACTACTTATATGAATTGATGCAAGAAAAATGGTGGGAAATATGGGTGGGGGAGAGAAAAGAGAAGGGTGTGAAAAAGAAGGCTTATGTATGACTCTCTCATAAGTGAGGGAGTACATCCAAATGGGAGACTGGAATTGCACTAGCCACATGTGTCAACCCTAGATGGGATGGAACCATTATCACTGAGCCATTACATGGGTTGGGGGCTTCATGGAGTCCTGGAAATAGTTCATGGACTCCAGGAAATAGTTAAAACAACTGCTAATTATGCTTTCCGTGGATCTGTGCATACAACCATCTATAAACATAAACCACTTACATCAGCTTGCCTGCTTCTAACATCTGTTAGGCATTTACCAACCTGTCCACCACTATTTAGAAAGGAGGCTTTAATATTACTTGTGACCAGGCAAACTTGTACATTCCATTTCAATTACAGATTACAATAATATCTCAATAGTCTACTTTTGTTTACCCCTCAAAACTCAACTGTATGGAACACCTGCTTGTTCCCTTTTTTAATGGATGGGAAATTAAATTAAACCCTGATTACCCTTGGGTTGATTGAATATCCTTCCCTTTAAGTTTCATTGCTAGCAGTGGGTTTTCATCAGCTAACGCCTGCGATTAGCAAATCTCCTACGGAGTTCTTTGTTGCCTGTCCATCTGCCGTATTGCAAAGATTCAGATCACTTCCTTTAGAAAACCTACACTAACCCCCACTTCTTCCCTCCATTGCAAGTCTTCTTTCACTTATTAGGAGATATATTTTCAGATCAGTGCATTTATCCCAATTGTTGTTAATGACCCAAGCACGAAACTTCTCTATTCAGTCCTTCGTCTTTTGTATTCAAGCTTATAAATTTTAATGCCCTGGTACTGTGTGTTGCAAGTTTTGTTTTTAGGATGACTGAGGGTTTTTTTTTAATTTTAAATAGCAAGTTTGGTGCATTGGACATTTTAGCAACACTAGTGTCATTTTCAGAAATCAAAAACCAAAGAACAGTGGCATTGGACCCAATTATTGATGTGTTAATTCTTCATGAGAAGTAGGACTTTAGTTATTTAGAACACCAATATCTTGGAGAAATTCAGATGGGGAAAGTTTCATAAGCAGCCCTATAACTGAAGCAACCATACCGGAGATTTATTCTACATTGAGGACTATGTTTCACTATCAAGTCTTTTCATAATGTCAGGATTTTAGGAATATTTTAAATGTAGATACGAGTGCTGATCAAAGACAGTTTGAAACTTTAAATAACAAAATACATAGCATAATGTACACAGATCAGTAAATATTTTATCTGTGTATGTTGTCCTTTTTAAAGCTTTTGGTTTAAAAAGTTAGTAAACACTACATAGATTTTTTTTTAATTTGGGGAAATTTGTGTCACAACATTGACAGAATCTATTGTCATGGCATGAATTACTAATAAATGTTGCTTTTAAATTTTTTAAAAAGTAAGTAACTGTAATGTGCAGAATTCTTAAGGCACTTCCTTTTTAAAAAACAAACAAACACACACACAAATTCCATCAAGAATTAGTGTGTGTGGGGGAGCTGAGATCTAAATTTATTAATATTCACTAGAAGAAGAAAGATAAAAACTGGTTTTTTGAAACTTCATGATGAATGAAAGATGGAAATGTCATACTTTAAAGTTCCAACTGTGAGAAGCCATTAGCTGCTTGACAATAATACAGGGAACCTGCATGGTGCAGACCTCTAAGCAAAAGGATCACTACGGACTGAAATGTCATTATTTGTGGGTTTCTGAATAATTTCATAAAGGCCCTTGAAGCTGAGGATCTTGTTAGCTAAACACAGCTGCTCTTCTGGCCTTACATCTTTGCTATGTAAAATTTTGCATACCCTCCTCACATTTTAACTATTTTGATCAGATTTAACTATTTTGATCCACTTCACAATCTACAAGTGACAAAAGCCTCTTCTTTACATAGGATACGTTCTTGGATATTTGATGACCCTTTCTTGTGTGTTCTAAACATAATACTCATTGTGGTGTTTTCAACAAGCTACACACTGCAAAAAGAAGCTTCCGGTGCTACATCTGGTGCTTTGCCAGCTGCACTGACTCCCCGTTGAATTCTGGATCAAGTTCAAGATTTTGGTTTTAACACTTAAAGCCTTATGTGGACTAGGACCAACATAGTTGCGGGACCACCTCTCCCAATATATCCCCTGAAGGGCCTTACATTCTTCCAATCACATCTACTGGTGATCCCTGGCTCCCAAAATGTATGCTTAGCCTCAACCAGAGCCAATGCTGGTGGAACATTCTCCCTAGTGAGATCCAGTCCCTACAGGATTTAATGCAGTTCTGCAGCATCTATAAAATGGAGATGTTCCGCCAGGCTCATATTTGAGGTGGTGCTAACTTATCTACAATGGCTCCCCCTGCTCTGCTTTAGCTGCTTTGCATTAGTCCATCTTAGGTGCTCTCCTCACCCGCTCACTTACCTGGTCCAGTTCCTTCTGCGGCTACACATAACCAGTCTTTTTCAACTCATTAAATTGCGCAGTTGACACCACTGAACGTTCTATGTATTAGTCTTATTTAGTAATTGATAGATTTTAAGGACTGTATTATATTTTAACTTTTTGTATGTTTTAAAAATGTTGTAACCTGCCCGAGTCTGCTGTGTGGGGAGGATGGACTAGAAACTGAATTAAACAAACAAACAAGCATAGGGTGTGTGAATCAGGGCTAGATCTTCAACATCTCCAGCAAATAATCCTTGGTTGTAAATTAGCTATCCTGGTTGGCCTGACACTCATAAGGGACAGAAAGAGAAAGCTTGTAACAGCAAATTGCTAATTGTGGAATGTTAAAATTTTGCATATTTAAAGAATTTGGCAAATGTCAAAGTAGATAGCAAGGGACTTGTAATCCCCAGGTCCAGGTGGGGGATCCCCTGGTTTTGCAGGGTCCTCCCCACTGTGCCTTTAGATCACAGGCAAGTTTAGAAGTTTGCACATGACTTGTTTTTTTTTTGAAGGGGTGTGTGCCTTTAAATCTCAGGAAGACTGGAGCTACATGGGGGCAGGGCAAGGAGGTAGAGCCACATGTGTGAGAGAGAAAGCAAGATTGGTAGAGTACTAGCAGACTATTTGTCAAATCTTAAAGGGCACTGATCGTAACTTGTAATCAAAGTGCCAAAGGAACTGGCTTGAATGTAAAATATAAAAAGGAGATATGATACTGGGCAAGCTTGAGCCATGGTGCACTCCAGGTCATCTAAAGTGCTGATGCAATCAGTCATCCTGGCCTTCTCTCTTTCTCTAGATTCAAGTGGGTAGTGGTGTTGGTCTGAAGCAATAGAACAAAATTACTAGAAACAAAAGCTAGAAATATTGAATTATGTCACCTTATTTTTGAGAAGACCGAATCCCTAAAGGCAAACCTTGTGGGGGGTTGATCCTTGAATCTCTTTGAAAACTTGAATTGTGATGTAGTGTTGGTTTGTTTGCAGATCAGATTCTATATTTAGATTTATAGTTATTTATATTTTCAATTTATAATCCACCCTTCCCTCAAGGGTTCAGGTTCTAAAGGTGTGCTCCATGTAAGATCTTCCATAATCTCTGCTTGGTACTTCAGGTTTATAGAAGGACAGGGGTTGAATTCTAGCAGGAGCTCCTTTGCATATTATGCCACACACTCCTGATGTAGCCAATCCTCCAAGAGCTTACAAAAAAGAGCCTTGTAAGCTCTTGGAAGATTGGCTACATCAGGGGGATGTGGCCTAATATGCAAAGGAGCTCCTGCTAGAATTCCACCCCTGTAGAAGGAAGGTAGAAAGCAATCAGTCTAGACATGGAAAATTGCTTTAAATCCCTGATTTGTCATTAAGCTCACTAAGAGTCATTGGATCAGTACGGTAATTCCTTTTCTCAGTCTTACCTTCGAGTGTTGTTCTTGTGAAGAGAACATGGCAATAGGTTAAGGAATGGCCTATGTCCACTTCAAATCAAAATCTATTGTTCCTCCCCGGACCAAAGGAGGCCAGACTGGGCTCTACATGGGCCAGGGCCTTCTCAGTGGCAGCACCAATGCTGTGGAATGCTCTCCCTGAGGCCATAAGAGCCCTGAGGGATCTCTCCCAATTCCGCAGGGCTTGTAAAACTGAACTTTTTAAACAGGCCTATGACAACTAGGAGAGAAGGCTGCCACTTTTTATGCTTGCAATTCCACCAGATGGGCCACTAATAGATTAATTGTATATTTTGTATAGCACCAATGGAATTGTTTTATACTGTAAATTGTTTGTCTTATTGTTTTATACCGAAATTGAGATGTTGCTTTTATTATGATTGTTAGCAGCCCTGAGTCCATTTGGAATGGGCAGGATATAAATCAAAAGTAAATAAATAAAATAAATAAAATTTACAGCTATCCAGAAAAATTTTAAAAACTGTATTCAAACCCTGGTGGTGGACCTCCTGATGGCACCTGGATTTTGGCCACTTTGTGACACAGACTGTTGGACTGGATGGGTCATTGGCATGATCCAACATGGCTTCTCTTGTGTTCTTTTGTATATGGCCTTTGATACCTCATTGTTTGGAGAGGGGAGTGTTGTTCAGAGGTTATATGAAGCTGATAATATGTTTTTCATGACTGGGTTATTTTATTCTCTTTATTTAGTGGAAGTCTAATTGTCTGCTTTGGATTTATGTGGATTTGCTGTTTTAAGCCCTAGTTGTCTTAGTGGGTAATTGATGTTTTTAGATCTTTGAATTTGCTGATTCAAACACCACTGTTTTCACACAGTCTTTGCTCCTTGTAGATGTAAACTCTGTTTTGTAACCTCTTGATGATGGTATTATATTTAGACATATCAAAAGCTACATCGAGTGCATTCAGTTTTGTAAATGGGGAATAATTATTTACTAAATTATTAGAAAAGAGAGGGGTGCTCATTTGGCATACTGCTTTTTTTCTCTTTGTGGATTGTGCAACTAATGGATTGTTCAAGATAATGCATGTCTGCCAGAGTAGACTGTACATGGTTGGCAGTGATTTTGATGCTCTGCATGGGTATGCTTGAGATCTGCAGATGTCCCATGCAGGATAAGTCAATCTGAAAGATTCTCCAGTGAGGCATTGTCATTGCCTGATGAGCCACTGGAGCATCACACTCTCCACAGCATATTCCTAAAAATAAACCACTGTGCTAGGGGAAGAAATGAAGATCAGTGTGAAAGTCAATTATTTAGAGGACATGCACAGCCCATAGGTTGCTGTCTTACCAGTCGGCTCATTACAGAAAACCAAAAGAAAAAAGCTCTTTGTATATGCAGCTCATATGTTAAATAGGTGCAGCTCACCATCAAGTGATACCTGTCATACGAAGAAGAAGACCATAGATGTATACCCCGTCCTCCTCTTTGAATCAGAGTCTCACACCAGCTTACGATCTCCTTTATCTTCTTCTCCCACAACAGACACGCTGTGAGGTATGTGGGGCTGAGAGAGCTGTCACAGAAGCTGCCCTTTCAAGGACAACTCCTGCAAGAGCTATGGCTGACCTTAGGGCATTCCAACAGCTGCAAGTGGAAG
The DNA here is from genome assembly GCF_032191835.1 of Heteronotia binoei. Lineage (NCBI taxonomy): Eukaryota > Metazoa > Chordata > Lepidosauria > Squamata > Gekkonidae > Heteronotia > Heteronotia binoei. The sequence goes on along the minus strand of NC_083227.1, from coordinate 47,429,397 downwards.
AGTGGGGAATCAAACCTAGTTCTCCCAGATAAGAGTCCACACACTTAACCACAACACCAAACCACTACACCAAACATGTTTAGGCAAATCCCCCCCACCACCTCTGTGGTTTCCTTTACACCATTTTAGCAAGTGTTCTAAGGAGAAGGCATTTCAAAGCCTTTGTTGCCACTGCACCTCCAGCTCTGAATAATTAAGAAATGAAAGACTTTCAAGTTGGCGTCAGGTTTTAGGTTGTTATATAAATAAGTTCACAGGAATCGCAAATGCTTTACATGAATTTGACAGCAACTATAAAAGGCTTTTGAACCATTTCTGTGTTGCCAAAGTCCTGGGGATTGCAGGAATTTTAAGTAGCCTGTTTCAAGCCTCAATTCAGGAGCTTTTTGTCATGTTTAATAATGTGGTGAATAATTCCTTTTCTGTATGTGTGTGTATAAATCCACAAGGAATCTTTGAGGAATGGAATGGATTTGTTTTTTGTTTTCCAGAGCAATGAATTTATGGGCTTTTCCTGTTTCAATTTTGCTTTGCAGGTTCTCTCCCCTGTTAAGGACAGCCACATAGCCAGAAGATTTTGGGTGGAGGAGCCCAGGAGCTTAAAAAATTGCTGGGGGGGGGGCATGGGGCTTGGCTACTTCTTCCCTCCAGCAGCCAGCCCGCTCAGCCCCAGCTTTCTCGCACTCTCTCTCTGGCTGTTGCTCTCTCACTTTCTCTCTCGCTGCCGCTCTCTCACTGTCCCCCCTCTCTCTGCCATTCTCTCTCTGCTGCTCTCCACCTCGCTGTCGCTCTCTTGTCTTGCACTCTCTCTCACTTTTGGTGCCCTGCTCTCTCTCTCCCCCTTGTTGCCTCCCTCTCTCACTGCCACTTTCTATTCTCTCTCTCACTGCTGCTCTCCTGCTCTCTCTCTCTCACTGCCACTCTCTCGTTCTCACGCTGTCTCTCTCGCTTTCGTTGCCACTCTCTCATCTTGCACTCTCTCTCTCTCTGCTCTCTCATGTGCTCTCTCTTGCTCCCTCCCTTTTCTGCGGGTCCTGGAGGCCCTCTAACGGAGGGGCCCTACATAAAATAAATAGAGTGGCCTCCCCCCAGGCCCCCATAGCTGCGGGTCTGGTTAAGGGTCAACCCAGAAGAGGGACAGGAAGATCATTCAGGTATCCAGGGTGGGGTTTTTTACAGCAAATCAGTACTGGCAATGCACCCCAGTTTGGCTTGGGGAGAAAGGTGTGGCATTTTGCCAACTGCAAATGTGATTTCCTGGAATGGGAAATAAGGCAGCCAGCCTGACCTACCAACCTTCCCTGGGGCAAAAAAAACAGCCAAGCTGAGTAGTCCTTGCTGAGTTGCAAGCTAGTTCTGCAGGGGCTACTTAGATCAGACCCAGCCAGTGGCAGCAGTGATGTCCCTTCACATGTTAACCAGCAGTGCTGCAAGAAGAGGTCATTGCTCAGCTAACAGTGCTCATTGTTTCTGCTGGAGAATCTGAGCAAACTGGCCTCAGTCAAACTGGCTGAGCTACTGGGCCGTGTCTCTGTGTATTTTTTGCTGCCACTGAGCTTCCAGGGCAGTGAACCACTGAGAATTTCCCTTGTGAGTTAGTCAATCTACCCTGCAGTTCTGATTCAGACTGATCAGAAAGGAGTTATGCTCCTCCCATATGCTCCAGTCACAATCCAAATCGTGCTCTTCCCCTTTGATATCTCACTAAGGCTGCAATCACACACACTTTCAATCCACTTTCTTTGCCCTTTCCAACTGGATTTTACTGTGTGGACTAGTAAAATCCGGTTGGAAGCTGCATTGAAAGTGCATTATTCAGTGTGTGTGATCACTAGAGATATATTAAGAAACCCTCTAGCATCTCATTGCTTTTGCCTCACTTCTTTGCAATGGTTACTTTTGAGATGGTGCTTTGAAAGCTGTTGGGGTAGTTGAGGAAGACTTACTGCAAATGGCAATGCAGCATACAGTGACAACAAAAAAGACACCTTTCATGTTTGTGACTATTAGGAAGGGAGTTGAAAATAAAGCAACCCCTGGCGTCCTGCAAGAATGCTATGCTGTGCACTGGGGGCATCTTGCATAATTCTGTTTTTCTCATCTCAATGGAATATTGCAGGGTTGTGAAATGCATAGCCAAGGGAAATTAAAATCACGAAGGGGTCACAAGACCTTTCATATGAGGAATGGCTTGAGTATTTGGAATTTTAGCAGGCCTATCAAGCACCCAGTTTTTACCAGTTACTTCCAGAGCTACCAAGGTCACTTCCATTTTCATCTCCAGAAGTGACATTGTCACGTTTGCAACACCAGCCCCCATCATGTACCTGGTCCCAACTTTCCCACCAGTTACCAGACTCAGTCTGGGAATTCTAAGTTTTGGGGGTTTCCAATATAATAGAGGTTTACAACATTATGAAGACTATAGAGGAAGGAGAAAAGAGACACTACCACAGTACTAGAACTTGGGTGACCCTCCCGCCCGCCATAGCTCAGCAGTAGATTTGGAATAGACAGAAGGAAGTACTTGGACATGCATAATTAACTTTTTCAGTTTACTGCCACAAGATACGATGATTGAAACCATCTCAGATGGCTTTCAAAATGAGATTCAACCAATTAATGAAAGCTGCATCTATCAATAATTATTAGCCACAACAAGCTAAATGGAACCAGTGTCTAGAAGCTTTAAGTACTGTGTTTTGATGTTTAAGCGAGGAGGTAATTCCTCTTTTGTCTTGTTTATGGCTTCCTGGGGGCATCTTTTTGGGCTGCTGACATAGTGGCTAAGAGTGACAGGCTTTTATCTGGAAAACCAGGTTTGATTCCTTACTACTTCACAGGAAGCCTGCTGTGTGGCCTTGGGCCAGTTACAGTTCTCTCAGAACTCTCATCCCCACCTACCTCACAAGGTGATTGTTATGGGGAGAGAGGGGAAGAAAAAGTAATTGTAACCTTCTCTGAGACTCCTTAAGGTAGAGAAAAGTGGCATATAAAACCCAGCTCTTCTTTTGTTGGAAGTGGGATGCTAGAGTGGATGGTCTAATACAGCAGGGCTCTTCTTGTTAGGCTGGCTAACCTTGCAATTGATGGCATGGAACTGCTAATGCCTTCCGGTCAGCAGAACAATCAGAGCAAATGGCAATTTGCTAGGAAGTGCCAGGTTTACCTATGTTCTCTCTTGAATCCTGTTCTTATGGCATGTCTGGATTAACATCAATTTTCCATATTCCTCTTATTCATAAAAAAAAATCTTGCATGCATTTTGGGCTTGAAACTGGAGCCATGTTGAGCTATGTTGGGGTTTTTTTCTAAAAGCACTCTTTATAGAACTGGCCCTTGTTCAAAGTAAACAAGACAGTATTTGTTAGCCTTCGTTTGTTTATCAAAGAGTTCCTTCACCCTTGAGTTAGAATTGGGAGCTGCGTGGTCATTCTTTAATATTTGAATTAAGATTTTTTTATTTGATTTTGTTTTCACTCCTAAGCTATGCCCAGTTGCTGAGGAAAGGGTCTCCTTTCCTCAGACCACCTCACATGTCTCCTGAGAAACCTGTATAAGGGTCAAGAAGCAACTGTCAGAACAGGATAAGGTACAACTGATTGGTTTGGAATAGGAAAAGGAGTTCGACAAGGATGTATATTGTCACCCTGCTTATTTAATTTATATGCAGAGTATATCGTGCGGAATGCTGGCCTGGATGAAGCACAAGCTGGAATTAAGATTGCTGGGAAAAACATCAACAACCTCAGATATGCAGATGACACTACTCTAATGGCAGAAAGTGAGGAGGACCTAAAGAACCTCTTATTGAGGGCGAAAGAGGAGAGCACAAAAGTAGGCTTGAAACTCAACATCAAAAAAACTTAAATCATGGCATCTGGCCCCATCACACTTTAGCCATGAAATTAAAAGACGTTTGCTCCTTGGGAGGACAGCTATGGTGAACCTGGACAGTATAATAAAAAGAAGAGACATCACCCTGCCAACAAAAGTCCGTATAGTCAAAGCGATGGTATTCCCAGTAGTAATGTATGGCTGTGAGAGTTGGGCCATAAGGAAAGCTGAGCGCAGAAGAATTGATGCTTTTGAGCTATGGTGCTGGAGTAGACTCTTGAGAGTCCCTTGGACTGCAAGGAGATCTAATCAGTCAGTCCTAAGGGAAATCAACCCAGACTGTTCCCTGGAGCTGAAGCTCAAATATCTTGGCCACCAAATGAGAACGGAGCACTCCCTGGAGAAGATTCTGATGCTAGGAAAGACGGAAGGCAAAAGAAGGGAATGGCAAAAGGTGAGATGACTGGACAGTGTTACTGATGTAACAAACACGAATTTGAGCAGACTTCGGAGGATGGTGGAAGACAGGAGGCCCTGGCGTGACTTTGTCCATGGGGTCGCAAAGAGTCGAATTCGACTGTGCGACTGAACAACAACAACAAAAGGTTATTTAATCTTTTTTTGGTACATTTGCACATTTGAATTGTATAGACCATTCTCTCTGAGTGTGGTTATTAATATCTTTTTTTGATCAGATCAGCTGGAGTTTGCAGCTCTTCTCAGCTGGCCTTCAGCAAGCAGAAATCTGCTTTGGAACATTTTCCTGCTAACTCTGAGGAAATGCGGAATATTTGTAATCGGTATGGGCAACTTAACTTCAGGGAATGCAGTCCTGCAATATAAAAGGGATGTCAAGTCCATCAGCTTGCTCCCAAACTCTTCATCTCTTGGATTCTGTTCCCTGTTGAAGAAATCATGATCCATTGTGACCCAGGCTATGTTGAAATCAACAGATGAGATCTAAAGAACTGTGACCAGAGCTATGCCCACAGGATAGATCCTTATCTTGATGAACTCATGAAAATATGTTTTTGAGGGCCAGTGGACCTTCAGGAATGGCATGGGATAAAATGGCAGGCGGAACCGGCAGAAATTTCTTTTCCCTCTTACATGAGTGGAAGTACCCTCTGGATCCAACCCAACATCTCTCCTTCATGAAGCCTCGAGACATGATATCATGGTTGACCAAAGGTGTGCTTTAACCATAATGAGAACCTTGAACAGTAGATTTCAGTTCCCATGAAAGCTTTCCGAGTAAATTCCAGTGAACTGGAAAAAAAGTTATGATGTCTTACTTCTGATTCACATTATATCTTTTGTTCTTATATTGAAACTTCTCAATGCCATTTCCCTTTCTCTTCTTTGTCCTTACTATCTCTGGACCTTAGTTGTCCACAGTGCCCTTTGATCTGATTTTCTATGGCAACTCTGTGCATTTTCTTTATGAACATCCATGACATCATGGTAGCAATTATGATATCATAGGATGGAAGATCATTGGTCCCCATTGCCAATAGGATTAAACAACAAGCAGGCCTGGAGAACAAAGGGAAAATGGTGATGAGAACAGCACCAAACTTATGAATGTGCTCACACTATGTAAAAGAAAATAACTGAAAATGGAAAGTGCTTTTCCACACAAACACAAAAAGAACTGTTAATAGAAATAGCTTTGGCTTCATTGAATTCTGCTGTGACCAGACAGGGAGTATGAATACATGAAGCTGCCTTGTACTGAACCAGCCCCTTGGTCTATCAAGGGCAGTATTGTCTACTTAGGCAGCAGCTCTCCAAGGTCTCTAGCAGAGGTCTTTGAAATGGCCTACTATCTACTTCTTTTTAACTGGGGGTGTTGGGGATTTAATCTGGGATCTCATGGTCTACCACTGAGCCATGGCCCCATCATTCAGAATGACCTATTAATCTCTGTTTATTCCTCATGAACTGTTTTTATCCTGCCCTTCTTCCAAGGTACAGCCTACATGGTTCTCCTTACCTCCATTTAATCTTTACAACAACTTTCTGAGATAGGATGGACTGAGAAAGCCTATGATTGGCACAAGCTTTATAGCTAGGCAGGGATTTGAATAAGGGTCTCTGAAACTCTAACCATTATTCCATGGTTGCTCCCCTCTCATCATTCTCCTGCTATCTGTTTATAGTCTAAAAGACTTATTTCAGTCATTCTTGCTTTTCATCCCAAACCTTTTCTGATCAATGCGTCAGTTCAGACCAGTTGTATATTTCATGCTATGATTCCTTCAGCTCAAAAACTACAGTTCCCTTTAGCTTCTCCACCCTGAGCATTCAAGCCCCAGATATGCTAATTCCCTTGCTAAACTCTGTATTGTCTGAGCAGGCCTCAGCTTCAGTGGGTCTTCATATGCTACACTGGAAACACATCTCATACTGCTCAGAATGAACATGTATAGTCTTACAAGCTCTATTTCATCCTAATCTTCCAACCTGGCAAGAAAAGGCCATTTGAGAAGGCACCCTGTTTTACAAACATTATGAAATGGTAAAATTGGTTGTTCTCACAGGCGTGCCTTGGAGTGGCATAACCGTCTCGTGATTTGCTGTTTATTTTTTGATAGATGTAGTCCAACCCAAGGCTCTCTAAAGTCATGGGAAACAAAATTGCTAGCAGATGTGCCTAGCAACAGTAAAGCAGTAGTGGGGAGGGGGGATCTTTACTTTTGTTACATGTTTGTGCTTTGAAATGTGCCACGCTTTCTCAATTTGGTGCTTAATGGCCAGTGTGCCATGAAAATATTTTCTTAAGTGTTTGAAATGAGCCTTATTTAAGGGGGGGGGGGGCTGCCTCAATGCGATTCCCCCCCCCCCTCTCTGATTGAATAAAAAGGTTTATTGGCCTATTCTCAACCTTATTATGATGTCTTGCTGTGATATTATTGCCCTGGCATTGTCGAGCTGTCATCAGAAAGCACAATAAAATTGTTCTCTTTTCATGAATACTTTCACTGTTTTGCAATCAGTCCTTTCTTTGCCATTTGTCATTGTGTTCCCTACTTTCCAATGTCACTTGCTAATGAGGGTTTTGTTGTTGTTGTTTCTTTGCCATGGTACTCTTTCTGGACATATTTGTTTCTCATTTTATGTGGAGGGGGAGGAGATCTTGTAATTGGTTCTTCATCCATCTTTATTGCCTGGTTTTGTTTTTCAGTCACTATGTTCCTTGTGTCAGCTCTTTCCAGATGTTACATTTGGGGGTATCCGGCTGTGTGTCCTGGAGGTGCAGGCTACCCGTGATCCTCCTGATATGCAAGATCACCATTTCCTCTGAAATGGGCACCACCCAAATTTTCTGTTTCAAGGTTTAATGTAACGTTAATTGAAGTAAAATATACATTTGGTGCACCTTTTCAGGTGATGGATAGTCCTGATATGCATGACTGGTAGTTCTCCTGGTACCTGCAGAATCAATGCCTGGAAACAGTCTCATTTATATTTGGCACTCCAGTAGTGCAGGATGGCCTACCATGAGATGGGCAGGAGCTACCACTCCACAAGCTGGCAGTCCCAAGCTCATGCCTTCCTATGGCAGCCACACCTTCCAGGTCACTGCCACAAGGTGGACACAAGCCACTGCTGCTGCAAGACAGACACAAACCATCACCACAAGTCAGTGGCCCCACCCACATGAGATGTGCAGGACTTGCAGCAGTTATCTGCCCTCCAATATAAGGTGGGTGGATATAAGGGAGTGGAAGACACATAGCATTGCCAGGTCCAACTCAAGAAATACCTGGGGACTTTGGGGGTGGAGCTGGGAGACTTTGGGGCTGGAGACGTTCCTATTCCCATAAACAAACAAACAAACAAACAAACAAACAAACAGCAGTATATTCCTTGAATACAGTCTTTATTTCCTTCTCCTCTTTTTTGCCTTCAAAGAGTTCCCCTAGCACAGTGATGGCAAACCTTTTAGTGACCGAGTGCCCAAACTGTAACCCAAAACCCACTTATTTATCACAAAGTGCCAACATAGCACTTTAACCTGAATACTGAAGTTTTAGTTTAGAAAAAACAACTCATAGTGAAATTACCAAACTGAAAGAACATTTGGTCTGGATAGCATTTGCTTAGGAAACCAACAAAATAGTAACATGTCAGAATGGGAAAATGATGGTGAGAGTGTCCTAAGGCAATAAATGGAGGCTGTTCATTGCTCTGTTGCTTGCAGGTCTGGGTTAAACTGAGAACATGCCTTTCCCAGAGGTGTTCTTGTCCACATAATTTACTTTTGATCATGTAGCATACATTATAAACATCATTCTAGTTTGCCATTAGGAAAAAAGAATACATTAAAATATAGTGTGTTTAGAAGGAGCTGGTGGTTAGGGTGTCCAAATCAGATCTGGGAGGTCCTGATTCATATGTCCACTCTGCCCTGGCAGCTTGCTGGGAAACTTTGGACCAGTAATATACTCTGAAATAACCTGCCTCATAGGTTCATTGTGAGGATAAAAAAGAAGGGTAGAGTGTGTCAAACCAGTTCAGTGTCCTTTTGGGGAGGAAGGCAGAGGATACATGATGTTAGTTAATAAATTAAGTTGGTGAAAGGAGTCAACTGATTTATATGGCTAAATCTGAGTCCAGCAGCACCTTAGAGAACAAGTTTTTTGAGAGTCAAAGCTCCTTTTATCTGATCGAGGGAGCTCTAGTGCTGGAAAGCTTGTACCCCCTCCTCCAAATCTTGTTGGTCTCTAAGGTGCTCCTGGGCTTGATTCTAGTTGTTCCTACTATGGATCAGCATGGCTACCCTTGGAAACTTCAGGGATAGTCTGAATTGTATTAACTAGAAATTCTGATGTGAGAAAGACCAGTTTGGTGTAGAGGTTTGGTGCGTGGACTCTTATCTGGGAGAACCGAGTTTGATTCTGTACTCATCCACTTTCAGCTGCTGGAATGGCCTTGGGTCAACCATAGCTCATGTAGGAGTTGTCCTTGAAAGGGCAGCTTCTGGGAGAGCTTCTCTCAGCCCAACCCACCTCACAGGGTGTCTGTTGTGGGGGAAGAAGATAAAGGAGATTGTGAGCTGCTCTGAGACCCTGAGATTCAGAGTGAAGGGCACGATATAAATCCAATATCTTCTTTCTTTAAACTAAAACTGCAATCCTGTGCATGTGTAGAGAGTTGGTGCCACAGTGCTCACTGTAGATTACTTCCAAGAAACCATGGAGAGCAAGCCCAAAGGAAAGGCTAAGGGACTTGGGGATATTCAGTCTGGAGAAGATGAGGTTGAGGGGGGAGACATGATTGCTCTTTTGAGGTATTAGAAAGGCTGCAACTTAGAGGAGGGCAGGGAGCTGTTCCTGCTGGCTTCAGAGGAGAGGACTGGCATAGGAAAAACTTTTTAATGGTAAGAGTTGCTCAACAGTGCACTCGACCCCCCCCTCACTGGCAGTCGTTAAGCAGCGGCTGGACAAACACTTGTCAGGAATGCTCTGGGAAAACAGAACAGCGCAACAGTTCAACAATTTGCCTTATGGTCCCTGTAGCTTGAAAGAGCTCTGCTCAGATACTGCTATCAGAAGCATCATATTTGAAAGCAAGGAAGCCTGCAGTTCCTCCCTTTCCAGTCCTAAACCAGAGGCAATCCCGGCCACTGTTTCTGCCAGATTAGTGGGATCCAACATTTCATGTAATAAGCCCACATCCCTTAAAAAAAATATGCTTGATCTCTCCTCTCCACCCACCCCATCCCCACACACACATGCTCTCTTCTTCCCTTCGGCTTGGACCGTGCCACAACAGTTTTGAAATATGAAACGCAACCAGGTCTTGGCCACATGAAAACGTGAAGCTGCCTTATACCCATTTCTCTAGTGCAGGGGTGGCCAAACTGTGGCTCGGGAGCCACATGTGGCTCTTTCACACACATCGTGTGGCTCTTGAAGCCCCCACCAGAGAATGCATTTGTCTCTTTAAACCACTTCTTCAAGCCATGCCAGCCAGTGGCTTGGAGAATGCATTTAAAGTTCAAGTTGCTTTCTTTTCACCTCTCTTTCTCCCTCCCCACCTATTTTCCTTCCTTTCTTCTCTCAGACATCTGAGGTTCATGTCTGGTGGCTCTCACACATCTGACATTTATTCTATGTGGCTCTTTTGTTAAGCAAGTTTGGCCACCCCTGCCCTAGTGGGTCCTATCTAACTCCCTCCCTAAAACTGCAGGAACACCTGCAAGGAATTTTCCTCTGTGTGTTGTGCTTGGGGGCTGCATTGTGGTTGCACTCCCCCGTCAGAATTCCAAAGGTGCCCATGAGCTCAAAAAGGTTAGATTGCCCTGTTGTCTCTCTGAAGGAGGCTCAGTTAGGGTTGCCAGGTTTGAGTTGGGAAATACCTGAAGATTTGGGGGAAGGAGTCTGAGTTTGGGGAGAGGAGGAGCTTCAATGAGATATGACTCCAGAGCCTTGTGCATGGGTGGGAGGGGAGGGAGTGCGTGTGCCCACAGAGAGAGCTCCGAGTGCCGCCTCTGGCACCTATGCCATAGGTTCGCCACCACTGCCCTAGCAGCTGCACTTCCACTAAATGAAAGTGAACATGCACACTCACAAAGCAGCCAAAATGAACAGTTTGCAAGCCCACACTTTTGAGATCTCACTGGGGCAGATTACTCATGGGAGTTGCTGGTTGTAGCAATCTGCTTTATTTCAACCACCTTCCTCAGACTAGTAGAAAAATGAAAGTACTGAACAGAGCAGTGTAGGTTCTGGTTAACTCTTTACTGTATACAGGGCCTTTTTTTGAGCAGGAACGCACAGGAATGCAGTTCTAGCTGACTTGGCAGCAGGGGGTGTGGCCTCAAATGCAAATGAGTTCCTGCTGGGCTTTTTCTACAAAGATAGCCCTGTAAAACAATTGCTATGTCAGGGGGTGTAGCCTAATATGCAAATGAGTTCCTGCTGGGCCTTTTTTACAAAAAAGCCCTGACTATATACAAATAATCAGGTTCTGGATAACTCTTTATTATCCCTACAAACAACTTCTGAAGTGAATGCCAAACTAAAAGAGGTACTGTGTGGCTTCCTCTCTCACACACTTACTGGCCGCACACCCTGCAGCTTTGTTCTGTTGAGATTTAAAGACACACACACTTTCCAAAACACAAGCAGTTCTTTGCAAGCTTACAAAACTGGGGGATCCCCCACTGGGACCTGGGGACTGACAAGCCTAGAGCCATAGCAAGCCCATTGAATCCCTATCCCCTTCATCAGGGATGGTGAGCAGCCATCTTCCTCCTTCTTCCTCCCATTCATAAAACTTTTCTATGCTGCTTTTCTATCCAAACAGGGTCTCATTAGTGGTGGGACCAGGAATGGACTAGAGGTGGCACTCTTTTCCAGAGCTGTTTTTGCCTACCAGTCAGCCTCTGTCTATAATGATTTAATATAATGTGAATCTGGGACCCAAATGGAATCCATTGGAAAAGAGCCTGCAAGGTAAGGTGGACTGTGTGGGGACCAGAGCCAGGTGTGGAAGGAATGGTGGATTGGAACTCTGCTTCATCTTCTCCTGCACTTTCTCTTCTTCATCTTCTGCACCTTCTCCTCCTTTCCTTTTTCTTCTTCTTTTTACAGTATATTTTATTTGCTTCAGTAAGGGTGCTTGGGGATTTCAGATGCCTATTAAATACAGAGAGACACTGTAGTTTGGTCTTTGAACGATAAATTCAGAACATTCTGCTCTTGGCACAGATTTGTACCATTGTTAGACTGTGGATACTGGATGATCCATAGAAAGTTTTCTTGAATTATAAAGATTGCCCCTGTTGGTCAGTTCTAAATTTCACAGCATTTTCTTGCTTGTGCCAGTGGAAGACATTTTTGCAGACAACTGATATTCAAAGAGTCGTCCACAGAATATTAATGGTTGGTTGCCACTCATGACTTAATATTTAAAGAGAAGCCAACACATAAAAAACTGGTGTCCTTAGGGACATAGAAATTAAAGGATATTCTAACCGCTTGATTCTCTTTTGTCATTTATGGGAATTTCTGAAAATACCTGAACTGATAGACCTGCCATATTTTGGCTACCTATATATGTCTACTCCTTTTCCCTTTTCTGATACACAGGGTTCCAGAGGCAGCTGCTATTGAGTGGATCAAAAATGTTGATATTAGTATTTAGTGTGATCATTTAATCTGTCTGTATACTCATTGTATCAACTTGGTAATATATTTTATCAAAGTAAAAAACCTTTAATGGCATAAAATAATGAAATAATGAAACAAAAGACATAGACAGGGTCCAACATGGGTGAAACTGAGTAAAAAAAAATTATACTGGCCAGAAAGGCAGTCAAGACAAAACCACAGAAAAAACAATCAAATGTTCATTGCCTTTGCCCAAAATCATGATAGCCCCTATGCAATACAACAGCCACACACCTAGCCACTAGCCCCATCAATCTTAGCGATCCACAAGCATACAAATGCTGGGCAACTTCCACTGGAGAGCTGGAAAGGTCAGAAGCAACAGGATCACAAATTGCCAGTGAAACCCACAGAACACAAGGCAAAGGAGCAAAATACTAAATCAAAAATACTAACATAATATATTTTATATTAATGTATGTTTCCTATGTGTAATTTTGCTGATAGATAGATAGATAGATAGATAGATAGATAGATAGATAGATAGATAGATAGACAGATAGATAGACAGATAGATAGACAGATAGATAGACAGATAGATAGACAGATAGATAGACAGATAGACAGACAGAATCTATGTAAAGGAGAGTTGTTATTGGTTTTCTGAAAGATTAGGTAGTGTCAATGTTTTGCTTCGATTCTGAGAAGAGTTATTTAGCTTTGTGTTTCTTTTGCGGGTTCTTTGAATCTTGATATTTTAAAAGTATTTGTGGATTCACTTTGTATATATCTCTAATTTGCAATGCATGAGATATCTTTATATAAAAATAAAGAAAACACAGTTTTCTTATTTGCTTCTGGACCTTGCATCATATTTGGATGGCTATGGTGTTCAGTTAATATTTAAGAAATGGAATCTTTATCCATCAGTCTTACAGGGCGCATGATCAGAATGCACTGTCATAACTGCAGTCTTTGAATCATTTTAATATTCCTTATAGCACATCCATCTTCTCCCTTTCTCTTTTCTGATACACAGGGTCCCAGAGACATTTCCATTATTTAGTTGAGCCTGCATATTTCACACCTTGCCCTTTGCGAGTTAGGATCAAGTCTTGCTTAATTGGCAATGATTTGCAGGGAGACTCTTAAAAGTTCTAACCTGTCTCTTACTGCTGATTTTTTTTTAAGTGATGAGGGCCATAGAAGAACCTGAACTGGATAATGAACACTGACATTTGCAAATTTTAAAAAAAATGATATAAACCCATTTCCATAGCACTGCAGAGACCCTTCTAGTGACCCCACCATGCAGAAAGAAGATAATCTCAGTAGTAACACAATGGTGCTAGAATCTAGAATCTATTGCCCCAAGTGAAGCCTGCTTGGCTCCATCCTTATGGTGATCATCTGGTTTCCGGGCTGGACATGACTTTTCTTTGACACCCTAGGCATCCTATGACTTTGGCACCCACCCACCCAATTCAATAGAAAGTGAGAAGGCTAGGATGAATGATTTACTGTCTGAGCACTCAAAACGTACAATATAAAAATAAAAACTGAGGAACTTCTAATGGCTTGAGTAATCACTCACATTATGGTATAAGTTATAATAAGGTGATTCTCTCTGGTGGATGGTAGAATATATATAAAATATTTAGGAGAGTGTGTCTATCATGATGAAACGGAGGCTCAGACGACTAGAGAGGCGATGCTGGTGGACTCACAATGAAGCAACCAGAGCATCTTACTGAGAGTATATGAGATCCTATGAGATGGCAGTCAAGGCCACAAAGAAAACTTACTTTGCGGCCAAGATTGCATCTGTGAATTCATGCCCAGCACAATTATTTAGTATTATTTGGACTCTTACAACTCTGCCACAAGGCAAACCAAACTATAGGGAATTGGAAATAGGCTGTGAGGCTTTTGCAACATTTTTCACGGATAAAGTCTCGTTGCTCCGCCGTGACCTCTCTGCCACAATTGAAACAGTAAGTGAACTCGAGGCTCTGTGCCTGTTTTCAGGGTCGGCTTTAGACAGTTTTGCAACACTCAGCTTGGAGGAAGTTGACAGAATCCTCGCAACTGTATGCCCAACAACATGCGATTTGGACCCTTGCCCATACTGGCTGATTAAAGCTTGCTGGATGGAGCTTCAATATTCTGTACAGGATATCGTAAATAGGTCCATCTTGGATGGGCTTTTTCCAACACCTCTTAAAGAGGTGATAGTCCATCCCCTCATGAAAAAACCAACATTAGACACGGCCAAATTGGCGCATTATCGGCCGGTGGGTAAAATTATTGAGAGGGCAGTAGCATTACAGTTGCAGAGTTTCCTGGAGGATGCTTTCATCCTAGACCCACACCAGTCCGGCTTTCGCCCGGGCCATGGGACGCAGACGGTGCTGGTCGCCTTAGTAGATGATCTCCAGCGACAACTGGATTGAGGCGGGTCAGCAGTGCTGTTGTTGTTGGACCTGTCGGTGGTGTTCGACATGGTCGACCATCAGTTGCTGGTTCACCGCCTCGCCGATGTGGGGATTCAGAGGTTAGCCTTACAATGGCTTTCCTCCTTTCTCTGTGATCAGGGACAAAGGGTGGCGATCGGGGGACAATCTTCCCAGAGGCATCCACTTAATTGTGGGGTGCCTCAGGGGGCGGTGCTTTCCCTGATGTTGTTTAATATCTACATGCGCCCCCTTGCCCAGATTGTCAGGAGATTTAAGCTGAGTTGCCATCAGTATGCAGATGACACTCAGCTTTATCTGCTGATGGATGTCCGGCCTGCCTCCGCCCCAGAAAAACTGGCCCCGGCGTTACAAGCTGTAGCGGGGTGGCTCAGGCTGAGTCATCTGAAGCTGAACCCAACGAAAACAGAAATCCTTTGTCTGAGTCGTGGTGGCCTGGGAAGGGAAATCCCTATACCAGCTTTTGATGGGGCGCCACTGATATCAGCGCCTAAAGTCAAGAGCTTGGGGGTGCTACTAGAGCCCACATTGGCTGTGGAGGCCCAGATAGCAGCCACTGTGAGATCCGTTTTTTTCCATCTTAGGTGGGAACGACAGCTGGCACCCTTCCTAGAGCACAGCGACTTAGCAACAGTGATTCATGCTATGGTCACCTCGGGACTAGACTACTGTAATGCCCTCTACATGGAGCTTCCCATGTCTCGAATCTGAAAGCTGCAGCTGGTGCAGAATGCTGCAGCCAGTGTCACGGCTGGGGCCGGGTCAGGCAAAGTCCAGGGGCAGTCCGAGGTCTGTAGCCAGTAAGCAGGAGGGTCCGAGGCGCCAAATCCGAATCATTGTACAAGTATCGCAGGTCCGAGGTCCAGAAGCCGAGGTCAGGGAGTCCAGAAGTCAAAAGCCAAAGTCAGGGAGTCAGAAACCAAAGTCAAGCCGGAGTGGATGCTAGAACGTCAGGGAGATGACTAGTTGCTTCCACAAAGCCTCCTCCCAAAGCCCACAGCTATATAGCCCTCTGCTGGCTGTTGCCCATTTGGGCTAATTGCTGGCTCAGAGAGGCAGCCAGGATCCTGTTACAACTCAAGCATCCTTGCTCTTAGAAGGGCCAGAATCCTCTCAAAACTCAGGGCTCAGGGAGCGTCTTGCTTGTGAGCGTGCCGCCCTCCTCCGAACCCTGAGGTCCTGATGGAGGCGGTCACGCACACGAGCCACCCGAGAGGGCGAGGCAGGGGGGCTGGGATCTTCTCCAGCAGGAGGCAGGGGCACTGGTGCAGGTGGCAGGGGCACAGTTTCCTCTGCAGGCTCAACTTCCTCTGCAGGGTCCCCAGCACCCATGACAGCCAGGCTATTACTGGGTCTCTCTCTTCGGGTTCATGTGCAGCCGGGGCTGCGGAGACTGCATTGGCTGCCAGTAGTATTTCGGATTTGCTACAAGGTGCTGGTTATTACCTTTAAAGCCCTATATGGCCGAGGTCCTGTCTACCTTAGGGACCATCTCTCCCCACATATTCCCCAGAGGGTACTGATATCTGGATCACAGAATCTATTAGAAATCCCCGGGCCGAGGGAGGCGAGATTGAAGGCTACCAGAGAAAGAGCCTTCTCTATTGCTGCCCCCCACTGGTGGAACCAACTCCATGATGATGTTAGAGCCTTGCGGGACCTTGCCCAATTCTGCATGTCTTGTAAAACAACGCTTTTTCGAATGGCCTTCAACTAAAGTACAGAGCTGCTTAACATCATGGTATGGAACTTAGCACCAAAACTGTTTTTTAAAATCTGTTCAATATTTAAAGTGTAATTGTTAATTTTAATTGATCTTACTGTAATTGTTTTTATTGCTTTAGGTTTTATTGTTTTATTGTGGATATTTAATGTTGTTGTTAGCCACCCTGAGCCTGCTTCGGCAGGGAGGGTGGGATATAAATGCGAAAAATAAATAAATAAATAAATAAATAAATAAATAAATTTAAGAGATCTCTGATACAGGAAGTGAGAACTAGGAGAAGGGGAGCCTGGAGTTGCTAACTGTGCTCTTAAATGGTAAAGTAATTTAGTTTTTAAAGTAACTTGTAAGGTTTGAGCACTGACTCAGGAGCAACAGTGTATCTTAAGTTAATTTATTGATTTTTCTCCATCTCTTCCTGGATTGTAGACTTCTAAATTACTTGACTGTCCTGTCCTCCTATGTTCTTCTAAGCTGTGCTGTGGAGATTCACAAATGCAAGCTGAGAATATGGCCCTATCCTTCAGCGATGATAAATTAAAAAATCCTCCTCTGCCTAAATCTGCTGAACTTTTATAATGAAATATTCATGTTTTGCTGCAGTCAATGTGGTGATAAACAAATTTATTGGGAAATGATGATCTATTATTCATCTTTGTTTGAGAGATTTTTTTTTAAATCTTTCCCGTTTTTTTTAAAAAGGTTGCTTGTGATTAAATATTTGTGAAAGGTATTTCAATCAGCCCCCTTTTGTAAAAGTCTAAAGTGTCATCCATATATCAGCATACATATGAAATTCCTTCATGTAAAGGAAGTGAAGTCAGAGCTCCAGAGATAACATTATGTTAATTGCTGCCCTGAAATGTCTATATGCTGTCATTTTTCTTATTAACATTGACTAGGCTTATGTTACTATCTGAATAATCAAAGAAGGGGGCTTTTTGTTGCCAAAACAAAGAGATTTCAGTTCTAATTTTCCAAAATGCTGTATGAGACCTTAAATAGAAATGTAGGCATTTATTTTTGTTGGAAGTTTATCTAGGGCAAATGTCTGCATCGATTCTATAGACTTTGAGTATGTTGTTCCAAATAAGGATAACAAAAGTGTCCAAATTCATTACAGTTGGCAGTACAGTTTATAACAGGCTATGCAAAATATCGTTGTCAACCCTCCCAATAAAGAAATAGCAATGTCACCTTTATATCAGCATTCATACAAAGTAACCCTGCTTCTTATAACCACTTTTGTAATGACTGGCTCTTCCAAATTGTAGTCACTGGGTCCTTTCAGAGAATTAGGTCCTCATTGGTGTCCTTGATTGGGGAGAAACATGAGATATAAATGTAATAAATAAATGCCTAGATCCTTAACAAGAATGCATCTCTGCTCACACTTGCAGCTAGGGTTGCCCAGTCCCCCAGCCACTGAGGGGGATAGGTTGCCAGATCCAACTTGAGAAACTCCTGTTGATCTGGGGACGGAGACTGGAGATTTCGAGGAGGAACCTCAGTGGGGTGCAGTGCCATGGAGTCCGCCCTCCAAAGCATCCATTTTCTTCAGGAGCAGTGATCTCTGTAGTCTGGAGATGGACTTTAATCCTGGGAGTTCCCCAGGTCCCACCTGGATGCTGGCATTCCTACTTGCAGCCTATTGCTTCCAGTGGCATATCTACTGGCCTGTTCATGATCCTAGTTGTGAACCAACCCACTGCTGTATGAAGAACTGAAGAACAGTTACAAACTTTCCGAAGTGATACAAAGAAGGACTTAGGGTTGGGGAAGGGAGAATTCTGACGATGGTTAACATAGCATGCCATGCATTAACTGTGAATGATATTCCTCTGCTGTTTCAAACTTATGTTTTGAACAGAGATTAGACATGTTACAGGGCCTTTCTCCTGAATGTGTGTCCTCTTCTGCACTCAAAAATAATGTACCTAAAGCAATATTTAAAATAAGTTTTTAAGGTCTCTCCCCAAGCAAAACACCTGGGTAATTTTATTTATTTATTTAGAATACTTTTGTGCCTCCTCTTCTGAGTCCTGCTTGAGGCGGCTTACAACTAAAAAATACTGTTTACACCCAAGCCATTTAAAACACAAACCAGTGTGTTTTAAATGGCTTGAAACAAAAATGGTTTTGATCAGACTAGCAGAATGTCTCATTCTATTTTTTTTTAAATGGCTGGAAGAAATATCCTGAGGGAAATTGTGAAATATACCTCATACTTTTTGGGAAAAGGAAAAAGCAAGCAATTAAAGAGAGGGGTCATATTGTCCCCAATTGCCCCTGCCTCCGTTAAAATCTCTGTGTGGGGTAACAGGAAGGAGGAATGACAGACTCCTGATATGGGATTCAAATCGCAGCACATCAGAAAAGTTTCCCTGGGTTCCTAATAAATCAAAATAACCCACGCTGAATAACACATACAGGGAGTTTTCAGTAGGTAGCTGTGTTGGTCTGAAGCAGCAGAACAATGTTTGAGTTCAGTGGCACCTTTTTGAAGAAGTGTGAATGTACATGAGTTCTTATACCCTGAATTAAACTTTGTAGGTCTTAAAGGTGCCACTGGACTCCAACTTTGTTTCTCAGGTAGGGAATGGGTTCCCCTGCCAGTTCCTTATTTGATTCCCATAGCAATTCTTGTGGTAGGCTCGAGATGGACATAATTCATACATTCTTATATTTCCCTATCCTTGTTTTGAATGCCTGCATTTTAAATTGTCCCAGGAGCTGAGCAGAATCTGGCTTGCACTGGTGCTGCACATCTTTATGTACTTGCCAAGAGAATGTTCTTAGAAGGCTGAGATTATTACAAGTTGGAAGAGAAATCCCTATAGAGAGGGGCCATATCACTTTCCTATTTTACTTCCTTTTCCCAAGGGTGTTAGACTCTTTCCATTTTAAGCCCCTTTTCGACTCCTCTCCCTCACAGCCTCCCTCTTTTCCATTTTTTTAAACAGAAGAAAAAGACATTTGTAATTGGGCTTGACTGTGCTTCAACAAGAAACATATGGCAGAAATACAATTTCATTTCACCCTCTCCAGACACTCAAGCCCCCCTCCCCTTCCTGTTTTGCTCCCTGGCTGCATGTGCTCATTCCCTCCCATTGCTACTTAGTATAATGATTGTGGCAGCAGTTCTTCCCTGCTTTCTACCTTTGTGTGCCTAAACAAAGATCAGCACAGTATTTTTCCCCCTCATTGTTTTGCAAAGCAATTTGAAAGGAAAATGAAGGTCGTTTAAGAACTTTTCTAAGAAGTATATTTTTCTTGTATAAGAAAAGGTTAACCAAAGTTGTGTAAAAGTACAACAGACAACAGCATCACATCTGGCATGTAACATTCTATATAAATCTAAGTCTGTAGATGCTGGCATTTCTATTGTTCAAGCAGTCTCCCCAACAGTCTGGCAGTCTCCCAGTTCGCAGCCTCCACAGCTACTCTTTGTTCCATTGGGAGCAAAACTGGGAGGCAAGAAGCAGTGTTGCAACATCAATTCTGATTGCACCTGGAAACGATGTCACAACACTCTAAAAATCGCCCTGAACTGGGGGAAATATGAAAATTCCTTGAGTGTTGTGACATCACTTGCATATACAACCAGAAGTGGCATTATGATATAGCTTCCTGCCCACCAGTTTTGCTCCTGCTGGAACAAAGAGGTTGCCTGACAACTTTACTTCAAATACTAATGTTGATGGCTCCACCTTGATCATTAGATCAGACTGTTGCCATTGATAAACAAGGAGATCTCTGCATACATTGGTAAAAGTCCAGCTACACAGAAAAAATGATTGTTTAGAAGGATAGCAGTGGAATAGTTGGATTAACTTTCAGGACACCACAAAGACCGACAATATTTTTGAGGTATAAGTTTTAAGAGTCAAAGCTCTGTTCATCAAATATGTATGTAAAAAAGGAAGCTTTGATTCTCAAAAAGTTATACCCCCCAAATTTTCTTGATCTCTAAGTTGCTACCAGACTCAAATCTGATTGTCATGGCTTCCTTTATTGAATCAATACATCTCAGGTTGGGTCTTTCTCTTTTCTTGTTCCCTTCAAATTTTCCTAGCATTATTGTTTTTTCCTCCCAGTCACTCTTGTCTTCTCAAAATGTGACCAAAGTGAAATAGCCTCAGTTTAGTCATTTTTTAAAAAATTCTAGGCTCAATTTTCAATTTTAGCTTCAAGCTTGATTTGACCTACAACCCACTTATTTGTCTTTTTTCGTGGTCCATGATATCTGTAAAACTCCCCATCAACATCACATTACAAGCAAATCAACGTTCTCCCAGTCAGCTTTCTTCAGTGTCCAACTTTCACACTCATATATAGTAATGGGGAATACTATAGTATGAAGTATCTTGATATTGGCCACCAGCGACATGTCCTTACAATTAAGGATCTTTTCCAGCTCCCTCATGGCTGCCTTTCTGTATCTCAGTCTCCTGATTTCTTGGTTGCAGTCGCCCTTTGGGTTGATGATGGGAGCCAAGTAATAGAAAATTCTGAACAATTTAAATTCCTTCATCATCAACCATAAAGTTGTCTAATTCCTCAGTAGTCCTTTTATCTTCTTGCAGTTCAGCAGGATGCTTTGGCATTTTGCTTTAACCATTATCAGAAGTCATTTAAAGTGTATGGGTGTGTGTGTGTGAGATTGCTTATGCTTGCTTCCTGGGAAACAAGTCTCCTGGATCTCTGCTCTGGATCTTCTCCTAAGTAAGTCAAAGGTATTGGGGGTGGGTGCAAGGAAACTGAGTTTCTCCTCCTCAGGGAAATCTGAGCAAACAACCCACCCTGAGATAGTCTCATGTCTGGCAAGCTTCCTTTTCCCTGCTCAGAGGAAATTCCTCTCCTGTAATCTCCTCTTTTCTCTTGCAAAGCCTTTTTCCTTTCTGTTGTAGAGCCTTGGCAGAGTGCTAAAAGTTGAGAAGTGGATTGGGAGTTTGGGGGCAGCTTTGTGTGTGTGTGTGTGTGAGCTTAAACCTTACCCCCTCATCGGAAAGAATCTGCTGGTCCTTGTAGGAATGTCATTGTTGGAAGTATTCGATTTCTGATCCAGGAAGGCAGAATTGGGCTGGTGGAGCAGTTTTCGAGTCTACAAACAAATAAAAAATCCTTTGCTGAAGGAAGCTACAGCATTGGTTATATGTATTTTTGTAAATTTAGCAAACAATTGACTTCAGTCTGATTTTCACAAATGCATATCCTACTTCTAAACTTCTGGAGCTATACTTTTATCTTTGCATGGATACGTGCATGCATTGCCTAGTCAGCTTGCTAAAGCAGTTAGAATGCTTGACTTCCAGAAAGCTTTGATAAAGTTCCTCATCAAAGGCTCCTTAGAAAGCTTGAGAGTCATGGAGTAAAAGGACAGGTCCTCTTGTGGATCAAAAACTGGCTGAGTAGTAGGAAGCAGAGAGTGAGTATAAATGGGCAATCTTCGCAGTGGAGGACGGTAAGCAGTGGGGTGCCGCAGGGCTCGGTACTGGGTCCCATGCTCTTTAACTTGTTCATAAATGATTTAGAGTTGGGAGTGAGCAGTGAAGTGCCAAGTTTGCGGATGACACTAAATTGTTCAGGGTGGTGAGAACCAGAGAGGATTGTGAGGAACTCCAAAGGGATCTGTTGAGGCTGGGTGAGTGGGCGTCAACGTGGCAGATGCGGTTCAATGTGGTCAAGTGCAAAGTAATGCACATTGGGGCCAAGAATCCCAGCTACAAATACAAGTTGATGGGGTGTGAACTGGCAGAGACTGACCAAGAGAGAGATCTTGGGGTCGTGGTAGATAACTCACTGAAAATGTCAAGACAGTGTGCGTTTGCAATAAAAAAGGCCAACGCCATGCTGGGAATTATTAGGAAGGGAATTGAAAAAAAATCAGCCAGTATCATAATGCCTCTGTATAAATCGATGGTGCAGTCTCATTTGGAGTACTGTGTGCAGTTCTGGTCGCTGCACCTCAAAAAGGATATTATAGCATTGGAGAAAGTCCAGAAAAGGGCAACTAGAATGATTAAAGGGCTGGAACACTTTCCCTAGGAAGAAAGGTTGAAATGCTTGGGACTCTTTAGCTTGGAGAAACATTGACTGCGGAGTGACATGATAGAGGTTTACAAGATAATGCATGGGATGCAGAAAGTAGAGAAAGAAGTACTTTTCTCCCTTTCTCACAATACAAGAACTCGTGGGCATTCAATGAAATTGCTGAGCAGACAGGTTAAAATGGATAAAAGGAAGTACTTCTTCACCCAAAGGGTGATTAACATGTGGAATTCACTGCCACAGGAGGTGGCGGCGGCCACAAGCATAGCCACCTTAAAGAGGGGTTTAGATAAAAATATGGAGCAGAGGTCCATCAGTGGCTATTAGCCACAGTGTGTGTGTGTGTGTGTGTGTATATTTGGCCACTGTGTGACACAGAATGTTGGACTGGATGGGCCATTGGCCTGATCTAACATGGCTTCTTTTATGTTCTTATGTTCTTATGAATCATAGAGTTGGAAGGGGCCTCAAGGGTCATCTAGTCCAACCCCCTGCACAATGCAGTAAATTCACAAATACCTCCCCCCTACACACATATCCAGTGACCTCTGCTCCCAGAAGATGGCAATAAACAACAACCACCAAGATTCATTGCCAAATTGGCCTGGAGAAGAATTGCTGACTGACCCGAAAGTGGCAATCAACATTTCCCTGGACATGTAAGAAAGGGGCACAAGAATTAATCACTGATGCAACCCTTCCTGCCTGCCTTCTCATGATCTGCCTAAGTTCACAGAATCTATTTATTTATTTATTATTTATTTATTTGTTCGATTTATATCCCGCCCTACCCCACCAAGGCGGGCTCAGGGCGGCTTACAATACAAAATGCTAACAATAAATCAGTTTAAAATACATTAATAATTATACAATAAAATACATAAAATATCCAACCAGTAACATAGCTCCATAGCGTCGCTGTCAGATGGCCATCTAGCCTCTGTTTGAAAACCTCCAAAGAAGGAGAGCCCCACCCCCCAAGGAAGCTTGTTCCACTGAGGAGCCACTCTGTCAGGAAGTTCTTTGTAATGTTTAGCCAAAAACTCTTTTAATTTCAACCTATTGGTTCTGGTCTTACCTTCTGGGGCCACAGAAAACAATTCCACACCATCCTCTATATGACAGCCCTTCAGGTACTTGAAGATTGTGATCATATCACCTATTAGTCATCTTCTCTCCAGGCTAAACGTACTGAGCTCCTTCAACCTTTCCTTGTAGGACTTGGTCTCCAGACCCCTCACCATCTTTGTTGCCCCACTCTGGAAATGTTCCAGCTTGTCTATATCATTCTTAAATTGTGAAGCCCAAAACTCTAGACAGATTATGGTGATGTCAGGGGGTGTGGCCCAACATGCAAGTGAGTTCCTGCTGGTTTTTTTCTACCAAAACCCCCCTGTGGCTGTCTGACATTTGGCTATCTGGGTTAGAAAGCAATCGCTGCTTGAAGGTGCAGGCTTTCCCCCCATGGGTGGATGCTTCTGTGCCTGCTCTTTGAAATATGCTGTGGTTTACTACTTGCGCTGTTCCTCAATTTTATGTTATGGAGCTATGTTACTGGTTGGATTACTGCAACTCTAATGTACGGGATACTATTGAAGATCTCCCTGGGAAAACAGCCGATCCTTCATTTAATCTGACTGGTAGGAAGGCTGAAACTTCTACAGTTCCCTGAGACTGTTACATTCATTTTATACCAATCCTCAACCATAAAAACAGGAGAATCCCAAAGATGAGGCGTGTATAGCTTGGTGCAGGAAAAAGGAGACGGCACAAGAGAGGATTTTTAACTCAAGGTTTTCTTCACTTGTCCTTCTTATAGCTACAGTTGCCAGCCTCCAAGTGTTGTCAGGAGATTCCCTGGGATTCCAATTGATCTCCAGGTTACAGTGATCAGTTCATCTGGAGAAAATGGCCACTTTGGAAGGTGATGTCCTGATTGCTTGCATGCAGCAGGCATATAGAGGTAGCCTCTAGTCATCTGAGTTTGTAAAGCAACTCCAGGGCTAGGCATCAAAATACAGTTCCAAGGTTCAGATGCAGAGTAGACAACATTCACAGCTTCAAGTCCAAAGGGAAATCTGAGAACAAAGATATGAAGATACAGACCATGGTCTGAGATGAAGAAGTCAATCCAGAGCAAAGGCAACAAAGTCCATAACTAATGGGCAAGCTGCTTCCACATAGCCACTCCCTTCTCTGTTGCTTTTAAGCACCAAGCTGCTCAACGGCCTGTATTGCATCCTGCATATGCTGGCTGCCTCAGTCCTGCTGCTGCAAGCATTCATCGTCACTGTTGATGCTTGGCCAGTGTTGTGCTGCTAAGTGGGCACTCCATCTTCTGTTTCTTCATCTTCCTCCAATGGTGTCCCTGAGGCTCTGGTGATGGGAAAAGGATCTGAACTGACCAGCAACTGGCTTTCTGTTCCCACTCAGGCCGGCAGGGATGAGGCGCCAGTTTGCTCCTCCTGCAGAGTCTCTGCCACTGGGTGTGGATTGGGGTCAGGTCTGCTGGCTGCCTCTTCCTCAGAGGAGTCTTCTGCATCTCTTTGCTTTGCTGGGCTTGGCTGGTCCACGACAGGGGACTCTGTGGCACTATATCCCAATGGAGTCCCTCCCCTCCCCAAACCCAGCCTTCCCCAGGCCTTTGGAGGGTGGATTCTATGGCATTCTAATCTATCCCACTGATGTCCCTGTCCTCCCCAGGCTCAATCCCCAAAATGTCCAGGCATTTTGCAACCTGAATTGGCAACCCTACATACAGCTCCAGCTCTATTCTCCCCGCTCCATCTTTCTTTCAACCTCCTTCTGTGCTCTTTCTTTTCTGTGGAGAGAGTGGGTCTTGTCTGCCCCATGACAAACTACAGTCTCCATAATGGGACAAACCTTTAAACATCAGCAATGAAACCACCTAAAGCTATTAAGGCATAACAAAGAACTATGGAGTTACTGCTGTTTTAAATGCAGAGACCCAATAGGGAATAGGGTTGCTAGGTCATCCCTGGCCACTGGCAGAGGGTGGGGTAGAGGTTGGGGAATTCCTGGAGATTTGGGAATGGAGCCTGGGGAGGACGGGGACCTTGGTGTGGTACAATGCTCTAGAGTCCACCCTCCAAAATGTCCATTTTCTCCAGATGAATTGATCTCTACAGTCTGGATACGAGCTGTAATTCTGAGGAGATCCTCAGGTCCCAACTGGAGTCTGGCATCCCTAATAGCAGCAGCGGTAACCCCTGAATCAGATGCTTCCTACTCCCAAACACACCCCTCTGCTTATGTTGGGATAATGGAACTTTCTAGATTACATCTAGATAAGAGCGCTCAGTGTGAATGCTATAGGAACATGGCCTTGAATTGCTGTTCTTCAGCCTCTTATTAGGGAGAAAGGTTCCTCACATTCTGCACATGCATACCAAAACTGACTTCCTGCAAATCTGTTTCTGTTTCCTAAGAAGTAAGCAAGCTTCTGTGCAGACTCTTGTAGAGATCTCTTTAATAGGAGGGCATGTATATACTCAAATGAACTTAAAAGCAGATTCCAGGGCTCTAGGTTTGTATCTTAACTCTTAGAAGAATGCTGGGCCAATGACTATTTTTTTAAAGGAGCTTCTCACCAGCTACGCTTGCACCTGCAAAAAGCAACATTGCACAGTCACTAAGGACTGATTGACTACATTCCAGCTTCTTTTAACGAAGACTGTCCTTGCATCACTCCTTAGTCCTTACTGAATTCTAGTCATTCATGTTTTAATGAGCAGATCCATGGCTCCTAGGACAAACCCATGGCTGTTTTACACAAATTCTACCATATCTGCTGTTATTTTTTTTAGGAGGATGTTTATACCCCAGGGTCTGTACTCCTGCAAATCACACAAGGTATCTTATATCTCGCACAACTTCTGCAGGTGGAGGCAAGTTTAGCATCACATCAAAGCAGCAGAGTCCCAGAGATAAGGTGCCTATAAATCTGAGCATGATGAATCTCCAGAACTGCTTATTTTGAAGCAAAACAAGCATACTCCAGAGTTTTTCCTTATAATCTGGCAGTCCACATATTTATATCTAGAGTATTATTTTCTTCCTTTGCTGCTTGAATGTTTTTACTATCAAACCCCCCAGTTTTGAATTTTCAGTCTGTCTCCACAATAAGCATCTTGTGACACTCATTTTTCCAGTTAGTGACACCAAGGACTTGGATTAAGGGCGCCAGCAGATGTCGGGAGCATTTTGGAGTGGTACCTGGGGAAGATGCAGTGACATCACATCTTTTGTGATTCTCTCGGAATTTCCACAATCTCTGTTGTAAAATAAAAGAGACTGGGGAAATGCCTAGAGTGTTACAAAGGATGTGATGTCACTTCCACAAGGAGGTCTGGGGAATGTGATATAACTTCCAGCTAATGATTTAGGAACCCATTCAGACGCTATTGTCTTTACCATAGAGGCTGAGGAACTTCCTACAGCACCATCAACACTATCCCTCTTCTATTTTTTCTCCTGCTACTCAAATAATTAAGGGCCATGGCAGGGGATTGCCTGCCGTCTGCACACAAATAGTAAGCCTAGCTTAGATCTACAGGCAGATGATGTCCATTGGCAGAACAGATTTCTGTCAGTAAACATTACTTCTTCATCACTCCCCTCCAGCTGTATCCCGAAGTGACCCCTGAAATGTCGTGCTTGGGAAAATGTGGCCTCAACAGCACTGGGAAGGGAGAGAGATTCAGAGTTCTTTAGAGAGAAGGGGGAATCAGTGAACACTACCTGGGAGCTGGCATTCTAATCCTTACCTCTCCCGCCTCTGGAAGCCTCTCATCTTGTTACTGTTGGGAACTGCTGAGACATTAGATGGGGGAGGGCATGGTCAGAATGCCAGCTGCTAGCTGGTATTCTGGTGTCCTAAGTCCCCCCTGTGTCTCAATGAGGAGATTTGGGTGGGGTCATCACAGAATGCCAACAACCAGTGTTCTGAAACCCTGCAACTTTTCACTTTGTGCTAGGGATACCATGAGAACTTGGGAGGGTGTAGAACACCACCTCTTTTGTGGTGCTCACATTCCCCACATGAAACTTCCCTATTGCATGCTAAGTGTTTGCAAATACACAACATTTTTCTGTTGGATGCCATATACTTGGAAGAAAAGGCCTTGAAATGCAATGGAGAAAATTTGTGTGTGGGGGGAGGGATCAGAATGACACCTTTCAGTCCAGAGAACAACTGAGTGTTTTGACCCCACCCTATCAGTTATGTGGGTCATATTATGAAGTGGCCTAATTATAGTCCCTTATAGTCCATCTTTTTGAGTTGTGCACACCTGGTATGAACTGATTTTGTGGACCATCATGTTTTGTTTAGATTCACATAATTTGCAAATAAAGAATACTTCAAACAAATAATCCTTTCAGTCCACAATATACAGTTGAAGCAGCATGGTGACATACCATGGAAGTGGCTCTTAAACACTATTTGCTTGTAGCAAGTCCTGCATGTTGTAACCTTTTAACAGCAAAATCTCAGTGATGAGTCATTCAGCTGCACATCTCAGAGCTTCTCAGGTCAGGATATCATAAAAATGTGGGTCACCTTGATTCTCTCTTACAGCTAACCTTTTCTTCAATAAGAGCTATTTCTGTGTAATGAAAATATCCTGATCTGCTCCCCCCACCATCACTCCTAGCATGTTACTAAGCTTTGTTCTGTCCTAGAAACAGAATATGGACTAGTAAGAGCATCCAAAATGAAGTATCTCTGAAGCCACAAACATGAGCATCCTATGCAATATGTATTTTAAAAAGCCTAGAGCAGATCCTTTTAAACCCTCTTTTGCTGGGTGTCTTAGGGGATCTAGTACAGTTATAAGAACCATGTAAACATATTTGCTGGCTGTTGCTAAAGCTCTGCAGGGTTTCCAAACCATTTGGGATCTACATGGAAGCCAAGTTGTCCCATTCTGATCCATTCCAGCAAATGCTTAATGTGTGTATGATCCACCTGAAACATTTCCCTGCACTGAAGAAAACAGATCCTGTTCAAATGGAGCTCTGTGTATTCACCAGTGCCTCTGACTTAGAGTGATACAGAACAGATTAAAGCTGCAAAAGTAACTTTGATTAGCCTTTATGTAAGCATTGTACTAATGTCAGATACCTATTACAAAGGAATCAAGTGTAGCCTGATTCTGTTTTAGTACTAGCTGTTTTAAACAAGGGAGCTTTTGCCATTGTAACCCTGGGAACAACCTAATTACTGGTTACTATCAGTCATTCAATCAGCAGTCTTGTATAAATCAATACAGTTAGTACCATAATAACATCTTTTGAGCAAGGCCTTTAGTTGCATTACCTTTCGCCATAATTGCTGCTGTTATAGTTTTACATGATGGTTTAGATCTGGAATGATTTGGTTTGGAGGTGACATTTTACCCCCGTTAGTGTCTGTTCATTAACATCGTTTTTCAACACTTTTTTGCAGCTGCTCCCACTTTTCTTATGAAAATCATTATCTCCTCTTTTTTTTTTGGTAATTTTATTCTCTTTTGTGGTCCCAGATCGCTACTAATATAAGAACTGAAAATATCACACCACTAAGTTTCATTTGACTGGAAAATTGATAGTATTTTTGGTTGCATTTAACTCAGTTTCCTGTAAAATACAACTGGTTACAGTTCTACTGAACATGCTGATGACTTCTACAGAGGATCTGTAGAAGCTTTTAATGGCTCATAACCAAAATGCTGAAGTCTCTAATATTTCTTGAGTCTCTAATTTATGGTAAGATAAGTAATATATAGTGCTGTGTATGCAGACCTGAATGAAGACTCTTGTGTGTGTTCCTGCCTGGCTCATTGGAGCCATAAGGACTGAGCTTGGGGTCTCAGGATCATTGGACAGCAGGACCAAATACCTGTTGCCCTGATCCAGTCACGAGCCCCTGGCCGGTTTGAATGACCCAATGGCGTGCTAGCGTGGGAATCTTGATGTATATATAGTTGGCCCCGGTGGCCCAGTTCCTCAGTCTTAGAATGCAGCCCTATACTATGCTGTACCTAATAAAGAGCTATGATCACTACCACCTCGCCTCTTCATTGCATTGAACCTACTATATTATATATAGCATGCAGGTCTCTTCTGTGCCTTCCAGTGTTCTTGATGGACATGTATAGCAGCAGTAAGTCTGTCCTGCTAACCTGTGTATGTTTCTCGAGTATTCTGTGCACTTACAACCTGGTGTGCCAACACCATGTAACTCAAATGTCACCTACTCTGGACAGTGGGGAGGGAAGGCAGCATGATATAGCCTGATCTCAGAACTAAGCAAGGTCAGCACTTGAAAGGGAGACCTCCAAGAAACATTCTGCAGAGGAAGGCAATGTCAAACTACCTCTGCTTCTCACTTGCCTTGAAAGCTCCTTGCTGGGGTCACCATAAATCAGCAATGTGTTGATGGCATGTTATACACACATTCTGGACAGTGCTTCACTGCGTGAAGCTGCCTTATACTGAGTCAGACCATTAGTCTGTCTAGCTTAGTATAATTTATCCAGACTAATAGAAATTTCCAGATTGTCTTCAAGGCTAAGCCCATGTAAATTATGTCCTAGCAGTCAAGTCTTGATAGGAGCCCAGTGGCACAGAATGGTAAACTGCAGTACTGCAAGTTCAGCTAAGTGCACAATTATTTCCACTTCTTCCATGGACGTTCTGATACATTATTTGTAAATCTAAGCTGAAACTGTTCATCCATTTTGTATTATGTTTTTCCACTTGAAAATTCATCCCTTTTATCAGCTTCTAGAACAAGGTAGCTTCTCTGCTCCCCACCCCCGTCTATGTTGAATGGACAAGATCGTTTCATGAAAAATTTTGGAAGCCTTATAACTTGGTAAAGGCTTCATCATGCATAACAATATGTAGCAGAAAACAAGTGACATCATATTTTAGTTATTCCAAGCAACCATGGGGAAACAACATCAGCAACAGCAATCCTATCATGGGCTAAGTTGGGTGTCTGTGATATCTCTGTCTCTGAAGAATGTAAGGACCACATGCTCCAAGCTGGGTTGGATGGGGAAGTTTTAAGGAATGGGGAAGTTTTGAGGCATACTCAGCATGGGTTCTGTAAGGGAAGATCTTGCATGGGTTCTTGCAAGGGAAGATACTCAGCATGGGTTCTGTAAGGGAAGATCTTGCCTCACTAACCTGTTACATTTCTTTGAGGGGGTGAACAAACATGTGGACAAAGGGGACCCAATAGATGTTGTTTACCTTGAGTTCCAGAAAGCTTTTGATAAAGTTCCTCATCAAAGGCTCCTTAGTAAACTCGAGAGTCATGGAGTAAAAGGACAGGTCCTCTTGTGGATCAAAAACTGGCTAATTAATAGGAAGCAGAGAGTGAGTATAAATGGGCAGTCTTCACAGTGGAGGACAATAAGCAGTGGGGTGCCACAGGGCTCAGTACGGGGTCCCATGCTCTTTAACTTATTCATTAATGATCTGGAGTTGGGAGTAAGCAGTGAAGTGCCCAAGTTTGCAGATGACACTAAATTGTTCAGGATGGTGAAAACCAGAGAGGGTTATGAGGCACTCCAAAGGGATCTGTCGAGCCTGGGTGAGTGGGCGTCAATGTGGCAGATGAGGTTCAATGTGGCCAAGTGCAAAGTAATGCACATTGGGGCCAAGAATCCCAGCTACAAATACAAGTTGATGGGGTGTGAACTGGCATAGATTGACCAAGAGAGAGCTCTTGGGGTCATGGTAGATAACTCACTGAAAATGTCAAGACAGTGTGCGATTGCAATAAAAAAGGCCAACGCCATGCTGGGAATTATTAGGAAGGGAAATGAAAACAAATCAGCCAGTATCATAATGCCCCTGTATAAATCGATGGTGCGGTCTCATTTGGAATACTGTGTACAATTCTGTTCACCGCACCTCAAAAAGGATATTACAGCATTGGAAAAAGTGCAGAAAAGGGCAACTAGAATGATTAAAGGTTTGGAACACTTTCCCTATGAAGAAAGGTTAAAACGCTTGGGGCTCTTTAGCTTGGAGAAATGTCAACTGCGGGGTGACATGATAGAGGTTTACAAGATTATGCATGGGATGGAGAAAGTAGAGAAAGAAGTACTTTTTTCCCTTTCTCACAATACAAGAACTTGTGGGCATTCAATGAAATTGCTGAGCAGTCAGGTTAGAACGGATAAAAGGAAATACTTCTTCACCCAAAGGGTGATTAACATGTGGAATTCACTGCACAGGAGGTGGTGGTGGCTACAAGCATAGCCAGCTTTAAGAGGGGATTGGATAAAAATATGGAGCAGAGGTCCATCAGCGGCTATTTGTCACAGTATATATATATGTGTGTGTGTGTATACACAAACACATATATTGGCCACTGTGTGACACAGAGTGTTGGACTGGATGGGCCATTGGCCTGATCCAACATGGCTTCTCTTATGTTCTTATGTTTGTATGTTTCATCCTGATTGATACAGGGAAGTACCTAAGGAAAGACCTGGCTTTATATATAATGCAGTCTAATTCTGTCAAGCATCAAGAAAAATTAGAGATTGAGATGCCAAGATGTGAACTGGAGGATATATATGCAATCTCGTTCTATTAAAAGGGCTTAAATTAATGCCTTGCACAAGCTTAGCAATGTGAATAAAATATATATTTGGGCATTACCTTAGTATTTACTGGATTTATCTAAAGAGGGAGAGAAAAACCCTCCAAACAACAACCTAAAAATAATCTAAGCCCCCCCAGACTTTGCCTAGTGCATTCCATTCCTCAATTTAGAGAGGATATATAAATGTCAAATAATGAAAGAGAAAACTGCCGTGCTTCAGTGTCCTTTTACCCGAGTGCCACTCAGCATGTTATTCGCCAGTTCCCAACACACCAGATCACATGTCTCATTTAATTGGAAGACTCCATTGTTGGGAAACATTGGCAAACACGACAGCGCCTCACATCTCATGGTGAGCGTTCAGTCTGTAGCTTCTTTCCTTTGAGCACAATGAATATTTATGTTCTGCTAGTATTCTCTGGAAGGCTCAGAGCTGTATGTTGAAAGCTGCATCCATTAAATCAGTCTGCCACTGTCCCCATAAATATTTTTAGTTTATATATAGAGGTATATAGATAGACAAAGAGAGAGAGGGAGGGAGAGGTTCCCCATGATCCCTGATGCCAGTGCTATGGAGCCACTATTATTAACCAAGCTGATTTTTTTATTTGGAATATCTTGAAGCACTTCTGGTCATTAGGCACTCACCCATGAGTGGTACTTTCAGCAGGACGTGAAGGTAGAACATTTACTGTGGAGAATACAACTGACTAAAATCTGGGGGTGGTAAAAGACTGGCTGTGAATGAACAGACTAGAACCTTAATGCAGATAAGCTGCAAGTGCTGTGGATTTATTTTATGTAGTTAAGTAAATCAGATAACTGGGACCCAAAGTAGGTAACAATAATTAAATCAGGACAAATTAACATACTTCTAAGAACAATAGAGTAAAAAGGGCAGAAAAATGTAAGGAGTTCAATAGAGGGCACAGTTTTTCAAGAAACCCCCTAGACATTATAAACTAAACTTGGGGCCTGGAGATCTCCTGGAATTTCCACTGATCTTCAGACTGCAGAAATCAGTCCACCTGGAGAAAATGCCGCTTCAGAGGATGGCATTATACCCTCTTGAGATCCCCTCTCTCCAAGCCCTGCCCTCCCCAGGCTCCACCCCCCAAATCTTCAGAAATTTCCCTACTCAGAGTCTGCAACCCTATAATTAAGCAAGCATCTTTAGGAAGCCAAGGCTTTTTGGAAGTGACCCATTTGATAAGCCCTCTGAAACTGCAAGAAATGTAGATCTTCTAATTTCCTCCAGGAGTGTAGCCAACAACAATGGGGAAGGGGGGAGCAGTGAGCAGCAATGGAATGTAACCTCATAGTGGCTGGATGCTCTGACTGAAGCTGCTTCATGGGCACATATCAAGAGAGAAGGTTCTTCAGGACCAGGCATAAAACTGACATGGGAATAGATACATTCAGGGGTTTTTTTGTAGCAGGAACTCCTTTGCATATTAGGCCACACCCCCTTGATGTAACTAATCCTCCAAGAGCTTACAGGGCTGTTATTACAGGGCCTACTGTAAACTCTTAGAGGATTGGCTACATCAGGGGTGTGTGGCCTAATGTGCAAAGGAGTCCCTTCTTCAAAAAAAGCCCTGGATATTTAACATGTTTAAGGGGAATATAACTTCATCCAGAACAAGTTGTATATCTATTTCCATGGTAACATGATCATTGGACTTCTGTAATGCATTGTACATGTGGAAGACAATCACAGTTCAAAAGCCAGCAGCCAGATTGCTTTTCTAGAGCCACTGAAATGATCACATTAAACAAATGCTATACAAATCACACTGGCTCTTACTTCATCTCCAGTTTGAATGCAGTGTGCTGTTTCTGAATGGTAAAACCCTTAATGGCTTGGGTCCAAAGTACTGGAAGGACCACCTCTACTTTCTGCCCATTATATCTGCTTGTGCGTGGAGATCACCCCTGAGGTTCAGATACAGGCACATTTTGCAGTGGCCACATGAACTCACGTAGCTGTCTTATACATTGTCAGCCCATTGGTCTAGCAAGGCCAGTATTGTCTACTCTGACTAGCAGTAGCTCTCCAGGGTCTTGGGCAGCATTTCTACAGTGCCTTTCCCATACCCAGCTACCTGATCCTTTCAACCAGAGATGCTGGGGATTGAACTTTTGACCTTCCGCATACAAAGCAAAATTAGAGTCCTGTGGCATCTTTAAGACCAATGAAGTTTTATTCAAGTTGTGAGCTTTTGTATGCAAGGACACTTTATCGAACCATGAAATGGAATTAGGAAAACCAGTTGTACATATAGTAAATTATTACTACCCACCCTCTATATGATGATGATGATACTGGATTTATACCCCGCCCTCCACTCCGAATCTCAGAGCGGCTCACAATCTCCTTTATCTTCTTCCCCCACAACAGACACCCTGTGAGGTGGGTGGGGCTGAGAGGACTCTCACAGCAGCTGCCCTTTCAAGGACAACCTCTGCCAGAGCTGTAGCTGACCCAAGGCCATTCCAGCAGATGCAAGTCGAGGAGTGCGGAATCAAACCCGGTTCTCCCACTAAACTGGCTCTTCCAAATTCCATTCATTGTCTGATGAAGTGTGCTTGCACACAGAAGCTCACAACTTGGATAAAGCTGTGTTGGTCCTAAAGGTGTCCCTGGTCACTTAACTGTTTTATTGCTTCAGACCCCCACAGCTGCCCACCTTGATCTATCTGCAGGGCTTTTTTTCGTAGCAGGAGCTACTTTACATATTAGGCCACACCCCCTGATGTAGCCAATCCTCCAAGAGCTTACAATAGGCCCTGTACTAAGAGCCCTGTAAGCTCTTGGAGGATTGGCTACATCAAGTGAGTAAGACCTAATATGCAAAGGAGTTCCTGCTAAGAAAAAAGCCCTGTCTATCTGATTGCAGAGCAGTTGGTCTACTGCTGTGCCATGACCCCTCCCTGAACTTGTATGAAGGCCTTCACAACAGCTACATTGGGGCATTGTTTATCCCCCTTATTACAGGCCTTCTGGTGTCAACTAAAATCTGTTGGAAGGCCTTCCAGTTAGAAAGTTTTAATCCTGAGATTAATCTCTCTTCGTTTGGATGTTGATTTTATGATTATATTGTCTTTTTATTTATTTTACTGCTTTTGAGCTGCTGCCTGGAAAGGCAAGCATAAAAATATTTCAGATGAATAAATATTTTGTATATAAAAAGTGTTATGTGACCACTTTTAACAATAAAGATATATAACTAGACCTAAACAACAACAAACAAACTCTCAATGAGAACTGGATGTCTTCCATTTTTAACACAAGGAAAATTACACTGATCTGCTCCCTCTTTCTCTAATTCGCACAACCAGATAGCCGAAATAAAGTTGGGTGGAATATGCTGGGACAAGACAGTGAAAGCAGGGAATGAGAACATTTGTTAAAGTGTGTGTGTCTGCGTGTAAAGTGCTGTCAAGTCTTGTCTAGTTTATAGTAACCCTGTACAGTTTTCAAGGCAAGAGGCAATCAGACATGGTTTGTCATTGCCTGCCTCTGTGTACCAAATGCTGGACTTCTTTAGTGGTCCTTCATACGAGTACTAACCAGGGCTGACCATGCTTAGCTTCTGAGATCTGACAAAATCAAGCTACTCTGGGCTGTCCAGGTCAGGACAAAAGAGCCTCTAGCCCTGTTTGAATGTAAACTAGCCAGGATCTACTTTTCCATGATTTAAAAAGAACAAACAATCTGATTTGTTAGGTAGGAGGGGGGAAAAGGAGAGCAAATCCACCTTGTATACGGCTATGCAAAGGCACAGCTAATGGTACAACCGTAAACAGAAGTGAACGGGCCTTGAATGGTGTAAGGCTTGCGTTGTAAGAGTCTCAGGGGCAGGCTGGCCTTGATGGGCAGATCCATTAGCCACCTTTTGCCACATAATGTGGGTGAGTGTCAGGGATTGTGTACAGTGATGCAGGAAGTTCAATGAAGTCACCTATAGGATTGCTCTTGATGATAACATTTTTGTTTAATATGAACACATAAACTGTGTTGGTTCTCTGGGAAAGAAATGCCCTCATTTTGACCCAGGTTTATTAGCAATAGAATAATTAACAGGCATTCTCACATTCTGACATGTTACTGTTTTATGGTTTCTCATGCTAATGCAACCCAGATTAAAGTTTTTCTGAATTTGTTAATTTTACTATTCTGCTATTGGATTTAAACTTTGTACCACTTTGCATTCCAAACCCCACCAGCTATATGTGGCTCTGCTTACTGTACCTCATTCCTCGTCTGAAGAAGTGTGCATGCACACGAAAGCTTACATTCTGAATCACACTAAGTTGGTCTTAAAGGTGCAATCGACTCCTATGTTGTTCTACTAGTTCAGACCAACACGGCTGCCTACTTGGATCTATCTGTGTTGGTTCTCATTGGTGGAAGGTCCGCAGAAACATATCAAATCTCATTCTTTTTTCATGCATAGTCAAGGAAGAATTTTTCTTCTGTACTTTGATCAAATCAAGACAAATAAGTTACCGTACATGCCTTGTTGTAAGGGAGAATCATTTCCTTACTAAAACCTGTGCATGCTGGGCTGGGGGCCTGATCAGACTCCCAGCATATCATTGATCAAAAAGCTACAAAATCATGAAACAACTTCTCAGAATATATCAATGTTTAAAAAATTAAAATTACGGATTGGCAGCAGAAGAAAATCAACACCCAGGTGTGGTGTATCAGTTGCTACACATGAGTTAAGAACATAAGAACATAAGAGAAGCCATGTTAGATCAGGCCAATGGCCCATCCAGTCCAACATTCTGTGTCACACAGCGGCCAAATATATATATATATATATATATATATATATATATACACATACACACACACACACTGTGGCTAATAGCCACTGATGGACCTCTGCTCCATATTTTTATCTAACCCCTTCTTGAAGGTGGCTATGCTTGTGGACGCCACCACCTCCTGTGGCAGTGAATTCCACATGTTAATCACCCTTTGGGTGAAGAAGTACTTCCTTTTATCCGTTTTAACCTGTCTGTTGAAGTTCATCTGAGCAGTAAATTAACTACATCAAATTAAAAACTCTCTTTTAACAATCATCCCCCCCCCCCCAGTTTGTAAAATGTTAAGTAGGGTTGCCAACCTTCAGGTGGTGGCTGGAGATATCCTAGGATTACAACTGCTCTCCAGGGAATAGAGATCAGTTCACCTGGAGAAAATGGCCACTTAGGCATTAAACCCCATTGAAATCCCTCCCCTCCCCAAACCCCACCATTCTCAGGCTCCCAATTTCCAAGTATTTCCCTGTCTGGGGCTGGCAACCCTAGCTAATGGAAAGGGTGTCAAATTAGGGTTGCCAGTTCTGGGTGTGGAAACAACTGAAGATTTTGGGAGTGGAGCCAGGGGAGGGCAGGGCTTGGGGAGATAAAACACCATGGTATAACACCATAGATTCCACCCTCCAAAGCAGCCATTTTTTTTCCAAGTGAACTAATCTATGTCTCCTGAAGATTAATTGTAATAGTGGGAGATCCCCAGGCTGGGTATGTCAAAGAAATTTTCATGAGGGAAGAGGTTCCAGTACCTCTGATGCTACTGCTGGGAAAGCCCTGTCTGGCACTGCCACTCATTGAGCCACTGAAGTCAGAGGAACAACAACCAGGACCTCTCAGGGCTTCTCAATATGGGGGACTCTGCTGTCGTCCAGCCACTCAAGACTTCAAAGATCAGCACCAACATTTCATATTGGTCCCCAAAGCAAAGTTGGAACCAGTGGAGGTGTAATGACATTGGCATAACACAGTCAACAAGCCAGCTTGGTGTAGTGGTAAACGGTATGGAGTCTAATCTGGGAGAACCGGGTTTGATTCCCACTCCTAAACATGCAGCTGTTGGGTGACATTGGGCCAGTCACAGTTCTTTCAGAGCTCTCTCAGCCCCTAAAAACAAGTCTAGCTTGCCACTAGCATAAAGCTTGGAGCTAGAACTTGCAGCTTCTGGGTGACCTTGGACAAGCCACAGTTCTCTCAGAGCTGTTCTCTCAAGAGCAGTTCTCAAAGAGTTCTCTCAGCCCACCTACCTCACAGGGTGTCTGTTGTGGGGAGAGGAAGGGAAGGAGATTGTAAATTGCTCTGAAACTCCAAGTGAAGGGCAGGGTATAATCCAGTCTCTTCCTCCTCCTCCTCTTCTTCTTCTAACATGCTGTGGCATTTTGAACCAGTTGAACATTTCCAAAGCCATTTTCCTATATTGTGGGATGCAGTAATCCAGTGTAGAAGTCACAGGTACATGTTTAACTAGGTGTAGATCAGACAATCTATTTCTAATTTTTTTCCTTCTGCAAATGGAAAATTCCTCAATAAGCAGATTTTTATTTTTTGAAAGGGCAGGGCTTTATTGATTATCTTTATAAATAAATAAATAACTCACAAGGGTTCTTGGTTAAACTTTTCTTTAACGTCTGCATCAAGTAGTGAAGAAGAAAAAGAGGAAGAGGAAGAGATTGGATTTATACCCCATCCTTCACACAGAGTGGCTTAAAATCTACTTCCTTTCCTTTCCCCACAACAGGCACCCTGTGAGGTATGTGGGACTGAGAGAGCTCTTTCGAGAACAGCTCTGAGAGAACTGTGACTGACCC
The DNA here is from genome assembly GCF_032191835.1 of Heteronotia binoei. NCBI lineage: Eukaryota > Metazoa > Chordata > Lepidosauria > Squamata > Gekkonidae > Heteronotia > Heteronotia binoei. The sequence continues at coordinate 47,390,923 of NC_083227.1, read as the reverse complement.
AAGGTCACCCAGCAGCTGCGTGTGGAGGAGTGAGGAATCAAACCCAGTTATCACAGATTGCAGTCTGCCGCTCTTAACCAGTACAGCAAACCGACTGTGATTCTGGTTATGCTCAGAGAGAAGTAATTCCCACTAAATTCACTAGGACTTTCTTTGCTAATTGGGCTGAATTGCATTGGAGTCCAAGAGGCAAAGAATAAAGAAATCATATGGTGATTTGCTCCTTGAGAGTTCAGCTATGGAGAACCTATGCAGTATAATAGGTTATACTGTGGGGAGGGATGCAGTGGGGAGGGATGGTGGCTCAGTGGTAGAGCATCTGCTTGGGAAGCAGAAGGTCCCAGGTTCAATCCCTGGCATCTCCAAAAAAGGGTCCAGGCAAAATGGCGTGAAAAACCTCAGCTTGAGACCCTGGAGAGCCGCTGCCAGTCTGAGAAGACAATACTGACTTTGATGGACCAAGGGTCTGATTTGGTATAAGGCAGCTTCATATGTTCATATGTTCATAATAAAAAGTAGAAACATCACCTGCCAACAAAATTCCATATAGTCAAAGCGATGGTATTCCCAGTAGTAATGTATGGCTGTGAGAGCTGGACCATAAGGAAGGCTGAGCGCAGAAGAATAAATGTTTTTGAGCTGTGGTGCAGGAGAAGACTCCTGAGAGTCCCTTGGACTGCAAGAAGATCAAATTAGTCAGTCATAAGGGAAATCAACCCTGACTGTTCCTTGGAAAGTCAGATGCTGAAGTTCAAATACTTTGGCCACCAAATGAGAAGGGAGCACTCACTGGAGGAGATCCTGATGCTGGGAAAGACAGAAGGCAAAAGAAGAAGGAGATGGCAGAAAATGAGATGGCTGGACAGTGTTACTGATGTAACTAACACAAATTATGAGCAGACTTTGGAGGATGGTGGAAGACAGGAGGGCCTGGCGTGACTTTGTCCATGGGGTCACAAAGAGTCGGAATCGACTGTGTGACTGAACAACAAATGGTGGTTTACAAATCAAAAATTCCACCCTACTACCAGCTACACACAATTTCAATGCTATTGAAATTACTCCTTTCACATAGTTATCATTGTCCTTTTCCAAGTGATACAAGGCTTTAGTATTGATTTTTTAAAGAGATGTCAGGAGTATCTTTAAAGTTGGAATTGATTTAGTGCCAAAGACCAAATACCATATTGCCCTTCTGGAAATCTAATTAATTGAAATATATGCCATTTAAACATATTTGTATCAACTGCTGTTAGGCAGCATTTGTAACAAAGCATTCCATCCTGCTGTGATGAAAATTAAGCTAGTTTAGGGGAGCACAGGGAGAGTATGTGTTATAACCACCTGTTTGTTTAATTGATTAAATAAGTAGGCAGAGATCTGGAGTTTGTAGTGGCTTTAAGATTTGGGAGTGCTGTAAGCTCAGTCTAACGTCACAACATTGCAGAGAGCTGGTGTGGTGTAGCAATTGGAATCTGATATTAGGTCTGGTGAGGTTAAACTCTCTGAACTTCCATGAATTGCACTTGATCAGTCACTCACTGTTATCCTAACTCACCTCACAATTTTGTTGAGAGCATAAACTGAAGAGCTGTGAACTATGTATACTACCCTGAGGTCTTTGGAAGAAAGCTAATAGATCTATAGCTTTCTCTTCAGCATCTTCATGATCAAATGCCCACTTTTGCCCAGAGTTAGTGTGATCAGCATTGGTGGGAACTTGGAAAGATGGGATTCTCTGAATCATGGGTGAAAGGTACTTGTGGCTATGGATGTTTTTATCCTACCCTTTCCACAGCAGCCCACTGAAATCCTCACCCCACATGTTATAGGGGGATATGGGAGCCTCAGGGATAAAATGCAAATTTTGAATTGTGTAATTCGTGGAGATTTGGAGGGGATGTTTGGGGGTGGGGAGTTCAGATGGGATGTAATATCAAAGTCTGCTCCCTGAGGCTGCCATTTCCTCCACCGGAAATAACCTCCGCAGTCTGGAGATCATTTATAACTAGTGTTAAAAGGGATAGGGTCCACCTATAATGCTATAGGGTCCACCTTCCAAAGCAGCCATTTTCTCCAGGTGAACTGAACCCCATCACCTGGAGATTATAACTAGTTAGTTACAATCTCCAGGTGACAGTTGGCAACCCTACATAGGGATGACCAGGGCATTTTTGTTTTTTGTTTTAGCAGGAATGCACAGGAACACAGTTCCGGCTAGCTTGGCATCAGTGGGGGGGCCGAATATGAGTTTCTTTTGGGCTTTTTCTACAAAAAGCCCTGTGAAACAGTGGCGATGTCAGGGGTGTGTGGCCTGATATGCAAATGAGTTCCTGCTGGGAGTTTTCTATTTAAAAAGCCCTGAAGATCACATCTGCCATTGAGCTCTCTCACCTCCCCAAATTCTGCCCATGCCAAGCACTGTCCTCAAATAGCCAGGAATTTCTCAAACCAGAGTTGCCAACACTAGTTGCCTTTAAAAGCAGATGAAACAGACCTACCCATGGCTATTATCAATGATTTTTTGTTGTTACTATTTAGAGTTTTATTATACAAACTGACAATGTCATGATATTTTCCCCCTTTGGAGCACACAAGGCCACTGGAAGCAATGTATATTAACTCCTTTGGAGGATGAATGGATACATCAATAATATTCATTACCCACTTTGCAGCAACAACAGAAGGGAAGGCCCATTGACATTTGATGCTAAGTCAGATAGTTCTCCCTTTTTGTCAGGGAAAGAAGGTGTTAGGCAGAAGTAGTGGCTGACACAACTGGAATGAGTTGGTATTTGTTTCAAAGAGCAGCTGTGTTGGCCTGAATTAGAACAGCTAGATCTGAGTCCAGTTGCAGATTAGAGATCAACAAGATTTTGAGAGCATGAGCTTTGGAAAGACAGTGCTCCTTTTGTCACTCTAATATCTAAATAGTACTGTAATAGGCATCCCCACCCTTCCATTTGCAAAATGAGGGGTAATACTACTGTCTAATCTTATAAGACTGTTGTAAAGAATACAAGATATTTTTATATGGAGTAGTTAAAAACACTGCTGTTGCTGCTACTATTACTATTTTTTCTCTGAAAGGATGTTTACAAAGGTAGTGTGCATGGCGATCTCACATTTGTTTTTAAACTAACTTTCAGTCTAGTAAATTGACTTATAAACTTCTAGTCCTCTTTATTGGAGAATATATTTGAAACAGCAGCAGAAGACTTACATAATGTTGAACTGTGCATACTCATCATGTTTGGTATAGTGGTTAAGTGCATAGACTCTTATCTGGGAGCACTAGGTTTGATTCCCCACTCCTTCACTTGCAGCTGCTGGAATGGCCTTGGGTCAGCTACAACTATCGCAGAGCTGCCCTTGAAAGGGCAGCTTCTGTGAGAGCTCTCAGCCCCACTTACCTCACAGGGTGTGTGGGGGGGAGCTAAAGGAGATTGTGTGACGCTCTGAGACTCTGAGATTCAGATTATAGGGTGGACTATAAATCCAATATCTTCATCTTGTGCATATATTCTTTAAAAAGAAATTGACTGTATGGTCCAAATGAATACAATGATATTTATTTATTTATTTATTTATTTATTTATTTATTTATTTATTTATTTATTTATTTATTTTGTTGGATTTATATCCCATCCTTCCTGCAAGAGGACTCAGAGTGATTAATACCAGAATTGAATAAACATTAAAAACCAGTTAACACAATTGATTCTTAAATAATCCCATGCACTGGAAAGATGGTAACAGGAGTTACCATCATATATAGAGCCAAGTGGGCAGCCGTGTTGGTCTGAAGTAGTTGAACAAAGCAGGAGTCCAGTGGCACCTCTAAGACCAACCAAGTTTTATTTAGAACATAAGCTTTCATGTGCTCTCTAAGCACACTTCATCATCTGATGAAGTGTGCTTGGAGAGCACATGAAAGTTTACATTCTAAATAAAGCTTGGTTGGTCTTAAAGGTGCAACTTGACTCTAGGCTTCCCAAATCTCCCGCTCTGGCGGGAGACTTCTGGGTTCGCAGCCTCATCTCCCGCTCTTCAAAACTCTGGAAGCGGGGGTGGGGGGTGGAGGGGGGGGAGAACATACCTTTAGGCTTCATGTTGTAGAGCTCCTGAGCCGTTTGCAAAATGTCTGCCCCTTTAAGGCTGGGCAGGAAGCAGAAAGGGCTTCTGAGAACGGCCCCTCCCTTTCTTTGCTTTCGTTTTCACAGGAAGTAGAGTTGTCCGGAGGAAGATCTGGTAAGTGTGTGTGTGTGAGAGGGAGGGGGCAGGGGATTCCCTAGTTTGGAGGCCCTCCCCCCCTTTAGAAAACGTGGGGGGGGAGGGAAATGTCTACTAGGCACTCTATTATTCCCTATGGAGAACGATTCCCATAGGGAATAATAGGAAATTGATCCGTGGCTATTGGGGGCTCTGGGGGGGCTATTTTTTTGAGGTAGAGGCACCAAATTTTTAGTATAGCATCTAGTGCCACTCCCCAAAATACCCCCCAAGTTTAAAAACGATTGGACCAGAGGGTCCAATTCTATGAGCCCCAAAATATGGTGCCCCTATCCTTAATTATTTCCTATGGAAGAAAGGCATTTTAAAAGGTGTGCTGTCTCTTTAAATGTGACGGCAAGAACTCCCTTGGAGTTCAATTATGCTTGTCACATCCTTGTTCTTGGCTCCACCCCCAATGTCTCCTGGCTCCACCCCCAAAGTCTCCTGGCTCCACCCCCAAAGTCCCCAGATTTTTCTTTAATTGGACTTGGCAACCCTACTTGACTCCTTCTTTGTTCAGCCATCATATATAGTTTACTCAATGAGATCTCAGTTGATATAATAAACAATCAAATTGGAATTAAGCTATTTTGAAGATGTCCCATTACTGTGAATGCCTTGATTGCATATGGTAACCTTACTTTTACCTAAGACACACTGAATGCCAGAAAAATCTGAAAGGCCATTAAAAAAAAAAAAAAACCTTAACAATATAAACTCCAAATGTAATGGCTACCTGATAATAAATGTCAGCAATACCAGAGCAAGATGAACTGTACATTAGATTGTATGCTGAGCTGAGACATCTGACACTAACCATACAATAATTTAAAGGCACATCTCCAGAACAGAACTTTTCAAACCACATTTGAGACAGAATGTTGTCACTTAATATCATTTAATCACTCTTAATGCCCCCAGTGGCATCCAAGAACAGCTTTTTATGTTTATAACATGCAAGTTTGATTTGAATTGCATGTTATATATTTTTGATTGAATTTTTAAGCCACCTTGAACTATGGAAGAAAGGGGTGCATAGATAATTGAATGAAAGAATAATGCACACAGATAACCAGACATGGCCTAGAAGTCTGGAAATCGTGAGAAGAGGTGTTATGGCCCGAGATTATGGGAAAATATACCACGTCATTCAGAGCCTGAAAGACTGTCTTTCCGGTAAGATGGCGTGGTGAGACACAGGGCATTTGCCGAGCTCCGGCGTGCGCTGCGACTTTGAGGGCTCCAGAGAGGCTCCCCGTTTGTGGAAGCCTCTTAAGAAACGTCAGTACGACGCTTCGAAGCTTGGGGGAGCTGGCAGGGGTTTAGTGGGGCAGCGGAGGCTTCCCTTCTTCCCCCACCTTTCCCCCGCCTGGGGCTTTCCGACGCTTCGGCGTTTTAACCAGGCCACCGGAGTAGGAGTTGACGGGGCAGAAGCGACCCAATAGACTATCCCAAATTAAAGATAACAAAGAGTTAAGCGTGGATAGAAAGAAATATAAAAAATTCTACCTGAGCAACGGAGAGAGGACGAGCTGGCAACTTTAGTTGCGGGTGAAGGAGAAGCGGCGGCGGCGGCAGTAGCGGCCTGGAGGAGTGGCTGTGTTTGAGCTTGGCCGCATGGGTGAGAGTTGCTAGCGGCAGCAGCGGGTGAGGCGGTCGGCGGAGCGAGAGGAGCCGAGTCCGAGGCATCGGAGGATCGGAGGCCCGCCTGAGGTGAATTGACTCGTAACAAGGGGCTGAGGCGACGGGAAGCTGGAAAGAGCGAGGATTAAGTTTCCAGAAGATGTGCTTTGCATAACATTGGAGGACTGCCAAATAGTTTGCCGAGGCTTATCAGTCATTGTAAGAACTAAGACGACGAGGAGCGGCGGAGAACACTGTAAGTTAAGAACGGCAGGAACGAGTGACGGAAGTAAAAGATTAAAGACTCGGGTTCTTTTAGTATTTTTTGGAAAGAGTCCCCTGAATTAATAACAGGGGAGAGTACTTAGTACATTTCGTAGGCTTCCTGCTGAACTATATACTATAAACTGAGATTACCGATACATTGCTTAAGACCCAGCTACAGAGAGTGGGAGATGGTCTGTTAGACCTGGCTAAGATTTTATAGCAGACTGGGTCTCATTGAAAAGGGAGAGAACTGATCGGAATTAGAATTGAACTGAGATGTTTGCTAACTGAAAGAATAAGAGGGAAAACACAGAAGAAGAAGGGAGAGAAGAAGAAAGAAGGAGAGGAAAACGGACATAATTGTAAATGAATTTAAATTTAATTGTTTAATTTAATTGTTTAATCGTTGGTGTTGTGAACACTGAATTATTGACATATTGATTTATTGAACTAGGGATTTTTTTTTGATGCTAGAAAATGAATGGTTGACACTGTTGGCATTGCTTTTGCTGATCTCTTAAAATTCTTATGAGTGCCATACCGTACAGAAAAAGAACCTTATTGAAGCTTTGGTTGTAGAGGGAGATTTGGTATTAGTAGTAAGTAGGGTCAGACACCAGTCTGAGCTAAAAAAGACTAGGCAGGTGGATATTATTTAATTTGTATTGATTTGTGAATGAGAACTATTTAAAAAATGGGAGATAAGGAGAAGAAAGAGAGACAGTTGGAGGCGAAAGTCAAGAAACTGGGGCAAGGTACATCTCCAGGAGGCCCTAAACCTATACCATTAGGAGAGAATCAAGACCCTATAGAGAAACTGCAGGCCTTGATGATGGCAGGTTTTAAACAAAACCAAGAGGCCTTGGCGGAAATGAAAACTGATCTTTTGGGAGAAATTAAAAAGACCAATGAAAAAGTGGATGACTTTCAAAAGCAGCTTCTAGCTAACACCCAGCAGTTGCATAGTTTAGCGGCTAAAATGGGAAATCTGGAAGACCAAAGTAAAATGACAGCTGAGACGGCAAGGGAAAATAGGTCAGACTTGACAGAATTGGAGGACAGAGTCGTCAGATTAGAGTTAGAAAAGGCTGCATATATACTTCGGTTACAGAATGTCCCGGAAGAGAGGGGGGAGAACTTGGAACAAAAAATTTTGGAAATTTTTACTGTAGAAGGGACGGATCCATTACTGGAAGATTTGAGAGAGGTTGATTGGATCAAAAGGGTTTCGACAGCGTACACAAAAAGACATAACTTGCCAAGAGAAGTATTGATCAGGTTTTCCCGAGTGGTGACGTGTGAAAAAATACAACGGAAAACAAGAGAGGACGGATTGATCTGGCAAGGTGTGACTATTAAAGTTTTAAAAGATGTTCCATGGTCAATCCGTCAGAGAAGACTTGAATACAAAAAGCTAACGAACTGGTTAGTAAAGCAGTCAATACAATTTAGGTGGCTGACCCCAGAGGGTATTTTTTTTATCTATCAAAATAAAAGACAAAATATTACAAATTTGACACAAATGGAGGATTTTTGGAATAGTTTTGTTGATCTAAGTGGCCAAAGATCTGATGCAGAAGAGGAACAGGAAGAAGGCACAGACCCGTTTGGGAAGCAGGAAGAGGATAATCAGAAATTTAAAAGAGAGAGAATTAAAACAAGACAGCACACAAAGAGAGACCAGGTGCATATATTAGGTAGTAAGGCGTTACTAGGATGACAGACAAGAAGGGATTACAGATTATATCGGTAAACGTAAATGGGTTAAATGAACCCAAAAAAAGAAGAAAGATTTTTTTGCAGCTTCAAAAAACTAAGGCCCAATTAGTTTGCCTACAAGAGACACACATAAAAAAGGATGATATCAAATTTTTGCAGAATAAAAAATTGGGACAGTTATATTACTCAAGCGATGTCGGAAAAAAAAGAGGGGTGGCTATATATGTCAAGCAAAATATAGAATCCAGATTGATATACAAAGATGAATTGGGAAGAATTTTAATAATTGAGGCCACAATTAATAAAAGAAAAATTTACGTTGTGAACATATATGCCCCTAATGATAAGCAAAAAAATTTTTATAAAGAGCTTCATGGCAAGTTAGTGGAATTGCAAGTACAAGACTGCTGTATTATAGGAGACTATAACGCAGTATTTGACGTTAAAAAAGATAAAAAATTTGACAAACACAAGAAACTTTCACTACGTAGCGCCTTACCTAAGACCTTTTTTAGAATGGCAGAAGAGTTAAGTTTGGTTGATATTTGGAGAGTTAAAAATTCCCAAGCAGAAGAGTTTACATTTTACTCTCATCCATATGGGTGCTGGTCCAGAATCGATATGTGTTGGACGTCAACAGGTTTGGTCCCTCTAATTAATCAAGCTAATATTTTACCTAGAACATTTGCGGACCACAACCCAGTGCAGGTGATTTTGCAACACCCTCCAAGAAATAGCCGATGGACACTAAATCTCCAGATATTAAAAGAAACCAAGTTCTTGGAACGAACGAAAAAAGAAATAAAGGAATTTTTTCAATGCAATTTAGAAAAGGATACAAGTATACAAAATATTTGGGATACTTTTAAAGCTTTTTTTAGAGGGTTAGCCATTAGCTACACAGCTAAAAGAAACAGAGAGCGAATGAAATTATATAATGACTTGGTAGACGAGATGAAGGGACATGAAAAACAACAAAAGACTAGAAACACTGAAGAGATAAAAGCTAAAATACAAGCAACGCAACATCAAATTAATTTATGGTTGACAGAAGAATTAGAAAAGAAACTCAAATGGGCCAAGCAAAATTACTTCGAAAATGCCAACAAAACAAGTAGATGGTTAGCGTACAAGCTTAAGAAAGAGAGAGACCAAAGAATTATAAGCTCGTTAAAAAATAATGCAGGTTTAGAAGTTACACAGGAAAATCAAATGAGGCAAATTGTTCAAAGTTTTTATCGAAATCTTTATAGAAAGCAAGAAATCTCTGAACAGCAACAAGAGGAATATATTAAAAGCGCCAATATTAAGCAATTATCTAAAGAACAACAAGAAATTTTGGAGAGCCCTATCGCGATTCATGAAGTAATCGAGGCAATTAAAAAACAGAAATCCAATAAGACACCGGGGCTGGACGGCCTACCGGTTGAAGTGTATAGAACTTTTGAAGACCTGCTTTTAATTCCATATAAGAGAGTCGTAGAGGCAATACAACAATCGGCCATAATCCCAAGGTCTTGGAGGGAAGCATTAATTTCTTTAATCTACAAACAAGGGACGGACCCAACAGATATAAAAAATTATAGACCTATCTCCCTCCTGAACGCAGATTACAAAATCTTTGCGACAATTCTGACAGAGAGATTTAAGAAAATTGTTACAAGTATTGTGCATGAGGACCAAACTGGATTCATTCCTGGGAGAAGGATGCAGCGGAATTTAAGATACTTTTTAAATATTATAGAATACTATAAAGAACACCCAGGAAAGCAATTTGCAGGTATTTCCCTCAACGCAGAAAAAGCGTTCGATAACGTTAATTGGAACTTCCTGGGTAAAGTACTGGAAGCGATAGGCTGTAACAAGAATTTTAAAAGATGTATAGAAGCGATATATTCTAAACAAACAGCGAAAATAAATATAAATGGGAATATATCAGAAGCGGTTGAGATAGAACAGGGGACGAGGCAGGGTTGTCCTTTGTCGCCCCTTTTATTTGTAATGACAATAGAGCTTTTAATTAAAAAGATAAGAGAGGATGAAGAAATTAGGGGCCTGAAAATAAAAGAACAAGAATTTAAAATCCAGGCTTTTGCAGACGATTTACTGTTTACTCTAGAGGACCCAATTCTTGCTATTGATAAATTGTTAATAAGGCTACAACAGTTCGGAGAGGTCTCGGGATTTAAAGTTAATAGAGAAAAAACAAAGTTTTTAACAAAAAACATGAGTATAGAACAGATAAGGCAACTAGAGACCAAAACAGGATTTAAACATGAAAAGAGAATTAAATACTTGGGTATATTTTTAACAAATGATGTGAAATCCCTTTATAGAGACAATTATGAGAAGATCCTGAACGAAATTGATTTAGACTTGGAAAAATGGAAAGGTTTGCAAATCTCTCTTTTAGGAAGGATAGCAACGGTTAAGATGAACATTCTCCCTAGAATTTTATTTTTATTCCAAATGATCCCAATCGAACTACCTAAGTCGTTTTTACAAAAACTTAACAGAAAAGTTTTGGCTTTTATTTGGCAAAGTAAAAGGCCAAGGATCAAGCTAAAAGTCCTGCAGGAAGCTAAATCAAGAGGAGGAATGGCCTTACCGGATTGGACATTATATTATAAGGCAGCGTGTCTAGCCTGGGCTAGAGAATGGCTTTTGCTGGATAATAAAAGACTCTTAGTTTTGGAAGGTGCTGGATTAATTAAGGGCTGGCACTCATATATCTGGTACCATCCACCGCAGAGAAATAGTGACTTTTTAAGACATGGAATACGTAAGGCAATTTATAAGGTTTGGATCGAAATTAAAAAGAGAGTATATTTATATACCCCATTTTGGCTATCCCCGGTGGAAGCGGTTACTCACCCGAATATTTATGATTGGGGAAAGTCGTATAATTATGCTACATTACTAGATAGAGATAACAACTTAATACTCGATGAAAACATAGTTCCGGATTGGTGGGTGAGGTGTCAGGTCAAATCGATGTTCCAGGAAGATAAAGGTCGGGGGTTCTCGAAAGACTCAGAGATAAATGAATTTGATAATATAATTTACGAACCTCAGAAGCTTATTTCTAAAATTTATGAGTGGCTTTTAAAATATGAGATGCAGAAGGAAGTAGTTAAAGAAAGTTGGGTAAGGTGGTTGCAGGACTTTGGCTACACGATTGAGTTAGCGGAGTGGGAAAAAATTTGGAAAAATAATATCGGGTTGACTAAAGCAATAGTTTTAAAAGAGAATTTATATAAAATGATGTACAGGTGGTACATTACCCCAGAAAGATTAGCTAAAATAAACCCAAGGTACAACAACAAATGCTGGAAATGTAAAAAAATTAAGGGGACACTTTATCATATCTGGTGGACTTGTGAATTCGCCAAAAAATTCTGGACTTATGTAAATATATGGATTCATAAGGTTTTTCGTAAGAAAAGGATTAAGCATGTCCCAGAACTTTATCTTTTGAGTATTTGTAAAGAAAATCTGCCCTGGGGGGAAAAAAAGCTACTGTTGCATATGATAACTGCAGCAAGAATACTTTATGCGAAGTACTGGAAGCTTCCTCAAATTCCGGATAAGGAAGAATTTTTAGTTAAGGTATTAGATATTGCCGAAATGGACATTTTGACAGTAAGATTAAGAGATGGTAACTGGGAAGAATGTATGAAATCTTGGGAACCATTGTATCTTTGGGCTGAAAGTATTGGAATGATGGTAAGACATTGATACTGTTATCTGATAGAACCTGTTTAACTCCTTATTTATGTGGGTGGAATGGTGGGGGTTATTGTATGTTCGTCACTGGGATTGTGTTGTTACATGTCTTGTCTGGTCTAAGTGGTGTTGTATGTATTTTTTTTATGTGTTTTGAATAAACTCCATTTAATTCAAAAAAAAAAAAAAAAAAAAAAGACTGTCTTTGTGGTGCATCATTCAAATGCACTCAAAAAAGGGAATGGAATGAGAAATCAGGTTGCCACACTGGGCAGGTGATCTTCGTTGTGGTTTTTATGTAAGCTGTTTTTTTCAAATGGAAACCCATCCCTATCTCCGCATTAACTGTTTATCTTGCCTCTTTTTGTCCTATAGAAAACAGTGGAGGAGTCATTATGTATTTTTTTTCCAGCCAGCTGTCTTGTACAGCCTGAAGGGAATATTATAAGATTAAATGCAGAGTAGCATTCCTGTAGCAAGGTGAATGTTTCTCATTATCCAGATCCCTGGTTGCTCTCCTAAATATAATTCCCTGTAATAATGTGAAACTTCTGAATTATTTATCATCTCATATTAGATCAGAAATATAATTTTCTGAAAATAAACTTATTGTCATCAGCAAATCAGCTTATGAAGGTTATCTATGCCGGCAGAATGAAAGATAGGAGGTGCCATGCTATCTATTGTAGTGACTTCTTGGCTCGTAAGATGAAGCTTTTTAAATGGAAGATTTAAAAATTAATGAAGCCCCAGTCCTGTAACAAGAGGGGTTTCTACCATCTCGTTCTTCATCTTTACTGTTTTGTTCATTTGAATGAAAACTTTTTAAACCTCCTTTGCATTCTGCCGTCATGATTGATCGTTTATGTCACCAGGCAGAGCCGCGTCCGGGTTTGCTTGCTTTAAGCTATGGAGCATATAGAGAGAAGTCTATTCATTTTTACTCTCTTGGTGTATTTTCATGGGATGGATCATGGGAATGCAAAGCAGGCACCGCACAGAGGACATTATGAAGAAGCTGTTCTTGGTTAACTGGAGAAGAGACAGCCTCGAGTAGTGATTGATTGTGCATTTTCAAAGTGTTCTTCAGAAGAAGGTGGCTGTAAGTTACATACAAAACACACAACTGAAATCAAGGACACTTGATTTACACAACCAGCTTCCCTTGTAGCTTGTTCTGCATCTGCACATCTTAGGATATTGGCTATCACTGTGTTATGTAGTCATTCACCACTGGATTGGGCTGTCCACACAAGGCAATTCAGTTGAGAATGATTGCCATAGTGGAATGATAATGCAGTACCCAGGAATGTATAGATGGAGTTGTGATGGAAAAGAGACACCACTTGATCTATCACTGTACTGAAATACTAGCAGTTATTGTGGCTATTGATTGCTTGAAAGTAGAATGTGCACAGGGGTCCATGAGGTTCCACTCAGGTTCCTGCATTACAGTGGCCTGCAGAATCTATGGTCATGGTTCCTACTTTTATGAGTAGCAAAAAGTTCTAGGGACAGTTTCAGTTTTAATTCCCTTTAGATGAGATAATATATGTCCTTTGTTTATGAATATGCAAGTAGAGCACAGTTGGAGGACATGAGGTATTCCTGGGGGTGCTGGAAAGTGCCATCGAGTTGCAGCTGATTTTTCTGACCCCATAGGATTTGAGAGGCAAGATATGAACAGAAGTGGTCTGCCATTGCCTGTCCTTGCATAGCAACTCTGGACTTCCTTGGTGGGCTCCCTTTTAAGTAGTAAACAGATCCAGCACTGCTTAGCTTTTGAGATCTACTTTTAAGTAGTAAACAGGTCTAGCACTGCTTAGCCTTTGAGATCTGATTGGGCTAGCCTATAAATAAATAAATGGCATTTCTGCAGGCAACAAATTTGTTGCTCTATAGTAGATACCCAGACAGGGACACACAAGAATGTTTCACTTTCTACCTGGCAGTCCTCTGGCAGATCCTCTGTCTATCTGTCCCAAACTGTCCCTTCCTTCAGCTCCATCTTCTCCAAGCTCAGATGGGTCCTGTGCTGTCAGAAGATTATGTCCTTTCACCTGAACATAAGAAGAGCCTTGCTTGATTAGACCAATGGTCCATCTGCTCCAACATTCTGCCTCACACAGTGGCCAACCAGTTTCTCTGGAAGTCCAACAACAGGGCATAGAGGTTGAGGCTTTCACCTGATGTTGCCTCCTGAACTTGGGGTTTCCTTTAGTCACCATGGGTGGTAGCTACTGATAACCTGTCCTCACTGAATCTGTTTAATCCCCCTTTAATCCACCTATGTCTGTGGCCTTCACTACATCCTTTGGCAGCAAATTTCACATTTTGTATTGTCCATCTTGAACTCACTACCTGTCAGCTTCTGGAATTTATAAGCAAACCAGGAAAGAAAAGCATGAGAGCACCTTGCTATAGAGGTGAACATGCAGCACCCAATATAAAAGCATATTATTGTTATACAACAAGATAGAAGGCAGCTCTCAAATGGCTTGGAATATAAAGCAATTGAGGCCTTGTCAGTCTGAAACCAGGAAAAAAACAATTGGGAAGAAGCCGAGCTCCAGGACAAGCGAAATTCTACAGTTGCTCCTGAATTGTCCTCACTAGCATCAATAATTTTTGTCCTGTAATACTGACATTTGTTAAATATTCTCCATAGCACCGAGCAGGTATGCGTTTCCATTTGATTAGAAGGTGCTGCAGGTAGAGGAGCTAGCTTTAATGTCTAAGGCAGAGGTTTTAAGTCACAGCTGAAGTTTCAATTAACATGAGTTTTTGGTTTCCAGCTGGGTCTCTAATGGATAATAGTTCACATTAAACAGAACTAAACATAATTTAGCACATTTTGGTGCAGATGGCAGTTGACGTTGACGAGATGGCCACCTGGTGACTCTATTTTTTTTTCCCTTAGAAAAGAATGGCTGTGTAGGTCAGGTTTGTGATCACTGGCAGGGATCAACGGAGGGGCTCATTCTGATTCTACATGCCACCTGGCCTGACTAATTAAGGGTATCTGCTTTCTGCTCAGATGGCCTCTTAACTCTGGTACAGTGAGTTCACAGGAAATTTAGTATGATTATCAGCAGCCACTAACAAATTATTTCCTTTTTGGAGCCAGGAAGAAAAGTCTTGATTTCTGGTGTAATGTCTTTCTTAGGGAGTACTTTGTAACAATGCATCTGGAGGAAGATCTCTGAGTAGGAAGTAAGGCGATTTTAGTACCCCAGCTGTCTGTTTTCTTTTGTTTTTCTTTGATTTATATCCCGCCCTCCCTTGCAAGTGGTCATATCACAACAATGTCACAATACCATAATAGCAATAGCATACTATTTAAAACCAAATTAAAACCAATTCAAATAAAATGGCAGACCAATTCATGGGAGTCGAGAGTGCCTCCTTTATGGGAGTCTAGTGGGTATGAGGCAAAGTCTACTTGGGGATTTTCTATTTTGATGTTATGTCTGCCATAAATCTCAGATGAAGGAAGAACCTACATCGTATCCTAATCAAGGTGGTCCTGTCCCCTTGCTTCTCCAACATTTTAATTACAAACAATTGAGGAGGTAATCAAAGGATCAATAAACAAACAGCTTTGTGGTATTCCAGACTGATGGAACAGTTAAAGTCGTGAGCAAGATGTCCATCATTGGAAAGGAAAAGAAATCCAGATTTACATTATTGGCCATAAACTATAAGGAAGATTGTGATCTGAGTAATCAAACAAAGTGTTTCCCCCCCCCAGTTTAAATATATTGCCATTTTGGGGGGGTGGGTGGGTGAAATTCATTAAATGGAAACCTTGGCTTCTGGAATCCATATCACTGTTCACTGTCTTTGGGGGATTAAACTCCGCTATAGATTATATTTCACTGAGCCATAGTGGATTAGTTGCAGTTTTTACCTTTTAATTAAACAGCTGCTGTAACGAAACACAATTTTAAATAATTTAATAGCTCACAGTACGTTTGTCAACCCACCCGGCTTGGATTTTTTAATTATATGAAACCATACATTTTTTATGACGAAGGCTTTTCCTAAGATCAATCATCAGTCACTAATAATGTGTCCTTTGTAGATGTCTTAAAGCATTTCACCATTGCGTGAAATGCTTAAAACTGAATTAAAAGATGAGACTATCAAAGACAAGATCTATGCTATCTAAATTATGCATTGTAGGCTTTTGACAATTTACGGGCATGTGTGTATTTAAATATACACTCTCATTAAAGCTTGCCAGTTTTCAGTATCTGTCCCCCTCTACCTATGTGATTTGTGTTAATGCTGTAAAGAACAATTAAAAATGCAATAATGGTATTAAATTGGCAAGCATTGAGTTTTTATCAAAGTATGAAAATGCCAGTGCTTTAAGTGATATGATGAATATGCATTTATCTGTTCTAATGCTGTAAGATCCTATTCTATGAATGCAAGAAATGTTTATTATTACACAATCAAAAACAAATCTACCAGTCAAGTATTTGTCATCCATGCAAATTAATTTGCATAGTTAAGAATAGTAATTCATTTTAGGTTAGATGTGTAGTTCTATGTGATTCCTTTTATAACACTTCATTGAAAACAAAAGGTTCTAGATCTCAGATTGTAACTCTAGAGTGGGGTTGGAAGAGCCAGTGTGGTTGTAATGTTTAAGTGTGGTGGTGTGGTGTAATGTTTAAGAGAGGTGGACTCTAATCTGGAGAAGCAGATTTGATTCCCCACTCCACCACATGAAGTCTTCTGGGCCAGTCACAGTTCTCTCAGAACTCTGTTGGCCAAAATGTCTTTTCAAGTGAATTTGGGGGATTTTATTTAAGTAGGCAAGATGGCAAAAATTGTGTGGAGTCAATAATCTATGTATACCAGAGTTGGCATTTCCCAGGAGCCCTTAAATCAGTGATAAGATTTTGAATCTAAAGCAATTTTTTTAAAAAAATATTATTCAAGGAAACTCAAGCACACAAAGAAGAAAAAAAAATCATACATTCAACACATGGAGTTTAGAATTAGGAAAATAGCTAGAAAAGATAGGGACATTTGCATTATCAGGAGTATCATTGGTGGGTAATACGTTTACCTGTCCAGATGATAAGCAGAGATTCTGCAGCAAGAAGGGAAGTGGGGGACGTGAGGCAACCAGTGCCATTTGGAGAAAGACCCAAACTTATCAGGAGTAGGGGTGACTCTTCCAGCAAGGTAGCTATCAAGAAAAAGTAACAACTGAATGGCAGGAAGGTCTGCCTTAAAAAGACAATTTTGCGACCTGGCGCAGGTGATGGGATTGCCTGGTTGATCAACAGTTCCTACGGAATTTAACAATCATACACAGGGAGTAATTAACGTGTTTCTGAGTAAAAAAAACATGCACCGAATAAAGAAAACCAAAATGGACAATTTAGGATTTGATGGGTTGTTGTGGTGACACTCATGTGGAATATGGGGAAAACAAAAGGGAGGCGGATAGCAGGAGCTGTCTTATGTTAACTGCATGATGATGAGATTAGTTCAATGATGTTCTGTTGATAGAGGTACTGTTTGGATGGGTGGCAGAAAGACTTCTTTGTCCACCAGTAATCATTATGGTTGCCTTACATCATTTTTTTTAAAATCTCTGTCTGGGCAGCCAACATCTGCATGATTCTGCATGATTAAAGCTGATACAAGGACTCTGGAATGCAGTACATAGTGAAGACACAGTCTCTTCATGGCTGCTTCAGGAAAATAGTGTGTCATTTTGAAATCTCCAGGAACATGGCTTCCCTTCGGTCTGCTGCTAGTCTTGTCTCCATGAAGACAGGATTGCAGGCATCTGCAACAGGGGCTGGGCAGCTAAGTGTGGTTTCTGTAGGCAAAGTGGTCCACAGCATAGTTTCAGTGAGGGGTGTCTTGTGCCTGCCTTGACTCAATACCATGACAGTCCAAGAAGGTCAAGTGCCTAAAACTGATCTGGCATGAGTGCCAGTCTATGTACAGTCCATTAGAGTCCAAAGTCAAGTATGGGGACTGCTGGGAATCATGGCTCTTCAGCAACACTCCTAGCCCTACCTACCTAACAAGGTGCCTGTTGTTGGGAGGGGAAGGGAATGCAATTGTAAGCCACTTTCAGACAAGGTAGAGAAAAGGGTATAAAAAGCTAGTTTTCTTCTTCTTGGAAGGCACATGATTTTAGCTACCTTGCTGAAATTAATATTTGGATAGTACTGGGTAGCAGTCTTCCTTAGAACCTTATAGATTGGAGGTTTCAAACTCATTTGTTACGAGGGCTGGATCTGACATAAATGTCACTTTGTTGGGCTGGGCCATGTGTGCCATAAAATGTAACACGAGGTACCAGAGATATAAACTTTATAAAGGTGATTTCAGATGCTGAGTGGTGATAGCACACGAATGACAATAGCAGGCTTGATTGGATTAGGTGTGATATGCCAAGGGGTAAGTAGGCATTGAGATACCAGTGTTGCTAATGAGACAGGAAACCTAGGTCTCAATTCCATCTTGGAGGATTCAGTCCAGGAGGATCTAAAGAATAAATGGATATAAGCCTGACCTTAGAAACCACAACATTCCATTTCTGGCCTAAGAGTAACAGTGCTCTTACAAAGGAATTTCAAAGGGAGATTGGAAAAGAGAGACTGCTGACTTGCAGCTGATAATGCAGCTCAAGACAATGTATCCTCCTGGACTAAATTGAGAGCTAGTTTTCGTGTCTCATTACCAATGTGTGCTATTTATCATTTGACATCTGAAATCACTCCACTCTCCAAGATATAAGGACTAATCCAAGTGAATTCCTAATTGGGGGTCTTTTTGAAAAAAAAAGAAAAGAAATCCAGATAGGAATAGAGAAACCCAACCTTTCTTTTAAAAAAAAACCCCAGAATAAGCCAAAACAATTTCCTCAATGTACATTGTGCTTGTTAGAAGAATCTACCCACCTAAGGATAGGGTTGCCAAGTCCAATTCAAGAAATATCTGGGGACTTTGGGGGTGGAGCCAGGAGACTTTGGGGGTGGAGCCAGGAGACACTGGGGGCGGAGCCAGGAGCAAGGGTGTGATAAGCAGAATTGAACTCCAAGGGAGTGCTGGCCATCACATTCAAAGGGACAGCACACCTTTTAAAATGCCTTCCTTCCATAGGAAATAATGAAAGATAGGGGCACCTTCTTTGGGGGCTCGTAGAATTGGACCCCCTGGTCCAATCCTTTTGAAACTTGGGGGGCATTTTGGGGAGAGGCACTAGATGCTATACTGAAAATTTGGCGCCTCTACCTAAAAAAAAACAGCCCCCCCAGAGCCCCCTATACCCGCAGATCCAATTCCCCATCATTCCCTATGGGAATTGTTCATGGAGGTGCATAATGGCTGTGGGGGAGGGGCTTCCCCCGCCGGCCAGCTCGCTGGGGGAGGGGGGAAGCCTGTAAAATCGGGGGATCCGCCGCTGGGACCTGGGGATTGGGAAGCCTACCTAAGGAAAAGTATTGTGCTTGCTTATACCTGGAATAAAACATTTTTGGTCCCGAGTTGCCATGATGGGACTCCAAATTTGTTTGCTCTCTCTCTCTCCCTCTCTCCTCCCCAAAAGAGGAGGAGCAGCCCAGAGAAGGAAGCAGAAGCTCTGTGTGTGTGTGTGTGGGTGAGCGAGAGAGCGAGAGAGAGAGAGAGAGAGAGAGAGAGGTTTGTTTTTGTAATTCTCCTGCACAAAGCAGGAAGCAGCCACAGAGCTCTCTCTGTCTCTCTGTTTGTGTGTGTGTGTGTGTGTGAGTTGTGGGGGGGAGAGCAAGAGCCAGGAAACAGGAAGCAAAGAGCCACTGAGGCAGTTGGGGGAAAAGAAAGCTATGGTATGGCTGCAGTAGCAGCCCTGGAAATGGAAGCTGGAGAGAGAAGTTGCTCAGGAGGTGGATTTCAGCCCTATGTGGGCTGGATGTGGCCTGTGAGCTGCATGTTCAATACCCCTGCTATAGATATAATATTGAATTCTATAATGGAAGAAAGGTGTCCATTATGTACTAATAAGGTTGCCAAGTCCAATTCAAGAAATATCTGGGGACTTTGGGAGTGGAGCCAGGAGACTTTGAGGGTGGAGCCAGGAGACATTAGGGGTGGAGCAAAGATCAAGGCTGTGACAAGCATAATTGAACTCCAAAGGGAGTTCTGGCCGTCACATTCAAAGGGACGGCACACCTTTTCAATTCCTTCCTTCCATAGGAAATAATGAAGGATAGGGGCACCTTCTTTTGGGGCTCATAGAATTGGACCCCCTGGTCCAATCTTTTAGAAACTTGGGGGGTATTTTGGGGAGAGGCACTAGATGCTATACTGAAAATTTGGTGCCTCTACCCCAAAACACAGCCCCCCCAGAGCCCCAGATACCCGTGGATCAATTCTCCATGATTTTCTATGGGAATAAATCTCCATAGGGAATAACAGAGTTCCCAGCAGACATTTCCCTCCCCTCCCCCCACTTTCTGATGACCCTGAAGTGGGGGGGTGGGCCTCCAAACCGGGGGATCCCCTGCCCCCACCTGGGGATTGGCAACCCTACTTCCAGGCTTGATTACTGTAACTTGCTGCAGGTGGGCTTGCCCCTGGGACTGGTGCAAAATGCAGTGGCCCAAACACTGACTCCAGCTGGTGCAAAATGCAGTGGCCCAAACATTGACTGCATCGCCTGTGTGGGCCTGCATTGGGCTCGTTCTACACCAATTGCAGTGGCTACTGATCGAGTACAGGGCCTGTTTTGAGGTGCAGCTATTGTCCTTTAAAGCCCTGTGCAGCCCGGGATCACCATATCTGTGGGATCACCTCTCCCCTTATGTGCCCCGAAGAGCTTTACCCTTGGCTAACCAACATCTACTAGCTGTTCCTGACCCAAAAGATGTCTGCATAGCCTTGGCCAGAGCGTTCTCCACCCTGGCCTGGTGGAACATGCTCCCACTTGAGATCAGGGCACTGTTGGACCTTCTTCCTGTAGGGACTGAAAATGGAGCTATTCCACCAGGCCTTTGGATGAAGTAGGGTTGCCAAGTCCAATTTAAGAAATATCTGGGGACTTTGGGGGTGGAGCCAGGAGACTGTGGGGGTGGAGCCAGGAGATATTAGGGGTGGAGCCAAGATCAAGGCTGTGACAAGCATAATTGAACTCCAAAGGGAGTTCTGGCACATTTAAAGGGACGGCACACCTTTTCAATGCCTTCCTTCCATAGGAAATAATGAAGGATAGGGGCACCTTCTTTTGGGGCTCATAGAATTGGACCCCCTGGTCCAATCGTTTTGAAACTTGGGGGATATTTTGGGGAGAGGCACTAGAAGCTGTACTGAAAATGTGGTGCCTCTACCTCAAAAAACAGTCCCCCCCAGAGCCCCAGATACCCGTGGATCAATTCTCCATGATTTTCTATGGGAATAAATCTCCATAGGGAATAACAGAGTTCCCAGCAGACATTTCCCTCCCCTCTCCCTGCTTTCTGACGACCTTAAAGCGGGGGGAGGGCCTCCAAACCGGGGATCCCCTGCCCCCACCTGGGGATTGGCAACCCTATGTACTAAGTTAATGACTAAGCTTGAAGCAAATGTCCATTGCAGGCAAGGATCCTAATGCCTACATTCTGATTGGCTGTTCTTCTAGAAGTGGCCAATCAGAATGTGAGGCATTTTGGAAGGAAACACAAATGAGGCTTCCTAGAGGGTGCAGTGAGATTGGTGAGTGCCCGCCTGAGGAGGCATGGTTTTCTATGGTCTAACTGTATAAATGTTTGTTCACTGCTAGTTTGTGTTGTGACTCCTTCTAAATAAATGTGTTCTTGTTTACAAAGTGCTGACTGAGCCCATTTTATAACAATGTTATAAGTTATCAAAGATTTCAGGTTTTCACGGCTGGTAACATCATTAGGGTTTGTAAAATCTTTCGGGCTCAAGTGCCGTGTTCTACTGGAGAAAGTTTTCCTTCTAGACGTTTCGTTCTCAGCTGCGGAGAACATCCTCAGTGGCGTTGCAGCCTGAGCAGGCGCTCTGACCTTCTTGGCCTGCTGTGCACAGCAGCCAAGAAGGTCAGAGTGCCTGCTCCGGCTGCAACACCACTGAGGATGTTCTCCGCAGCTGAGAACGAAACGTCTGGAAGGAAAACTTTCTCCAGTAGAACACGGCACTTGAGCCCGAAAGATTCTACAAACCCTAATAATGTTGTAAGTATTTAAAAAACCATGTCTAATCTCCTAGTCTTAATTATATATATATGTGTTGGCTCAAGACTGATTTGGAAAAAAAATGGGTTATTCGGTTTATCTGTAATTGCAGTCTGTATGACTGAAGTGGCAATATTTTTAATGTTATCAGCAATCTTAGAGGTGTATCTCTGAATTTTCGCAGAGATATAAAAGATGCTGAGATGCAGTTATTGCATCATACGTAGTAGCTGCTTGGGAACAGTCAGATGTCTTTGAGCAGCTCTGGGAATGGAAGACATAATGATGCATGCTCTGGCAATCTGTTAATCACAAATGTAAATTGCAAAAAGGGCACTGAGATGCAAGGTAGGTGGAGGTTGATAAAACAAAGCAAGGCAATTTATCTCGATTTTCCTCATCATAAGGAATTACATCTGAGTGGGAGTCCTGGGAGAATATGGGCATTTTGTTGACTGGCAAAAATGAAACAGCACACCTGAAGGTACTGGGAGGAACTAGGAGAGAAGGTCTATGTCTCATTCTTCAGTGGGACTGAAAATGCCAACGTTTGTCTGGCAGCTGGGTGAGCACCAAGAACTGATGCTTGATCTAGTTCCACAACAACTGGTGGCATAGTTATTGTGAGTAGGCAATCCTCAAGGAAGCTGCGTAAGTTCCCTTTCACTTTTGCAACATGTTGACAGTGGATGATATTATATCTGATGATATGCAGACTTACCTTTCAACAGGTAATGTAGCCTATTCAGTTGGTGTATATATTGGTTATTCACCTGATAGATGGCATTCAAGGTGCATATAGGGCTTTCCCAGCTTGGGACAGTGCTAGGCATAAATACCATCCATCAGGTGAACAACCAATCCATACACCCGCTGAATAGGCTACACTACCTTTCAAGAGATCCATTTTATTCTGGATTTAAGAGTTCAGCTTAGTCAAAATGGCACCATTTTTTTTCCAAAACAGGCCAAATGCAAACCCAAGTGATGTTGGAACTGAGCCTTGGTCAGGCTGGCCATTTTGAGATTCTGGATCTTAAAGAAGCCACAAAATCCAGCCAAAAAGGACAGTTGCTTGATTCCCCCCAAAGTCCAATGAACCAACAAATATTAGCCTTTTTGTTGTCCTGGATTGACTGCAGGGGACTTGTTTGAAATTAAGTTGTGGACAACTCCCTTTGTTACCAGACTGTGTCTGCTTTGTACGTTACAAATCACATGTGGCTTTTAATTCCAGTTTTAAAGCAAATAGTCTCTTTCTTTATACATCTGAGCAAGGAAAAAATGGATTGCAAACATTCTGCTCATGTGCCTTTATTGAAAAGTAACCATGTACATCTGCCTTCTTTGAATTAGAGGATGAATTTCCAGATTGAACTGAGTGATTTGCAGCTCAGCACTTGGTGTGCCATTTCTGTGTGCCTTCTTGTGGCAGCTAATGCACATGTAGATTAGAGATGGGAAGTAGTCATCTGGCACTTAAGGCTGCCAATTTCCAGTTGGAATTGGGGGATCCCCTGATTTTGAGCTCTCCCCCCCCCCACTTCAGGGCTATCAGAAAGCAGGGGGAATGGCCTCTGGGTGCTCCATTATGCTGTAGGAAGACCAGTACCCATAGTGTATAATGGAGAATTAATCTGTGGGAATCTGGGGCTCTGGGAGGGGCTATCTTTTGAGGTAGAGGCACCAAAATTTCAACATAGCTGCTGGAGCCTGTTCTTAAAAAAAAGTTTAAAAAAGATTGGACCAGGGTGTCCGATTCTATGAACCCCAAAAGAAGATGCCCCATCCTCCATTTTTTCCAATGTGGTCCCTTTAAATACAATGGTAGAAGTCACTTTGGAGTTCAATTGTGCTTCTTTCCTCCCCTCTCCCAGAGCCTCCTGGTAAGTCCTCCGCCAGCTTGTTGTCCTCACCAGGCAACCCTAGCACTAATAGATCAGGTACATTTTACATTTAGCAAGCTGATGATTTCCATTTTCAAACTCATAGGTAGCCCATCTCTTCAAAGTCACATGACTGTACAAATGTTAGTATAAATGTTTACAGATTTGAAGTGGTATAATACCGAGTAGTGCGGTATTGTTAATACTACTATTCAGTGTGATATCACCTCTGTGACATAACTGGCCCTCACCTATTACATTTTCAGCAGTAAATCTCAGGTTCTGGTATGCTTGGATCCTGGCAACGCTGCTCCTCAGTAAGCTCATGTTCCCTTCCTGTCACCGTATTTCTGGCAATTTCCAGGAAAAACTATTGTGATACCCTCTGCTGTTGAACACCGTTTTATTTCCATTAATTTAACCCACAAGAAGCCATAGTGATACTTTCCGTCTGGTATTCTGTATGACAAAAAGGGGGTAATGACTTCCAGCAGCAGTGGGGAATGTGACCAGAGTCCCTCCCAGGAACACATCCACAGGCTGCAGAAAAGAAGATAACAATACAAAAAATCAACCTGTAAATATATTAAGAAATGTACTTGTGAATTAAACCAATGTATAACAATGAAGTAATTACAATTAAATCTCTTGAGTTCATTCAATGTATATATGCAGTGCAAAACGTAATCCAAATGATATAAAGTCCAATGTCCCAGTCCAATATCAGTTTCGTTTGTTCAGGAGAATAAAGTGCTTGTGCCTTGAAATATCAACTTGAATGTTTTCAAAGTCTTAGTTGTAGAACATAAAATGTTTCTTGTTCTACAACTAGGAGTTTGAAAACATTCAAGTTGGAATTTCAAGGCACAAGCACTTTATTCTCCTGAACAAACGAAACTGATATTGGACAGGGACATTGGACTTTATATCATTTGGATTACGTTTTGCACTGGATATATACATTGAATGAACTCAAGAGATTTAATTGTAATTTTTTTTTTACTTTATTGTTATGCATTGATTTAAATCACAATAAGTACATTTCTTAGTAATACATTCATGCAAAAATGTCAGCTTGAGCACAGTTTCCCCCCCCCCCAATTTTTTTTTGCATCTCCTACATTTCTAGCATTTTTTCCCTTAAAAAAATTCTACAACATTTCTGACTTGGCACATTTTCTTTTTCTGCTGATCTTAAACCTACCCTTCTACCTCCCAGTAATTCTTAGGGCCATTCACAATGATTGAGGGAGTTGGCTGGATGCCTGCATTTCTTTACCTTGCAGTTTTGTAGAAACTTTCCATGTCCTTCTCTGTATGAGGGAGAGCTACCACACAGGAGGACCTCCCCAATCTCTTACAAAGCGGTTCCTCTCCAGTAGTACTTTTAAAAGTGATTATGCCTTGGTGGTGGTGGAAAGTTGCAGCTAATCTACAGTGACTCAGTTAGGATTTTCAAGGCAAAAGATGTTCGGAGGTGCCCACCTTTATATAGTGACGCCAGACTTCCATGGTGGTCTCACAACCAAGTGGTAGCCTGGGCCAAACCCTGCTTAGCTTCCACAATCTGATGAGATTGGGCTGGCCTGCTGATCCAGATTATGCCTATACCTGTTAGCTAAATGCTAGACATGCAAAGTGATTAAAGAGACTCCATAATTTTTCCCTTTGTTCTAAAAGGGTATTTACAATATACAGTATCTCATCATTGTTAGGCATGAGAGAGAACAGATGTGACTGACAGGCAGTGCGGACTGTTCTGTAGCTTTATTTTTAAGAAATAAAATCTGTTCAGAAACTTAAAATAGTGACATTTCAAGTCATTCCAAACTTGTATTTCTCTCTCTCTTTCTCGCTCTTTTTTGCCTACACAGTGTGCCATCTTGTATCAGACAAGAATCTGCAAAGTCTAATAAGTAAGATAGACATTTCCCCCATTATTAGATGGTATCGTGCTAGTATTTGCCACAAGCATTCTAAAAACATCCCTACTTCTGTATCTTGGTACATGTAAAGATGATCTGGGAGACTGAAATGTAAATGTTTTGACTCCTCCACAGATTAGTAAATTTGGAGAGATGCTTCCAGCATTTCAGGTTCATGAGTCCATGGGCAAGTAGATAAGTAGTAAATTTGTTTTCCTATGTATGGAGGTGTGAGAACAGTCATCCTGTGTTTGCAAAGTGATACCTCAGACGAGGTCTTTGGTAGATCGTATCAACTTCCTATAAACTGAAGCTGCTCGGGAATACCCTTGATGAAAGCTAATATCTTTATTTTGTCCTCTTGGATGAGCCAAGGATAGATGAGTGACAAGTTGGGTTTTAGCCCTAGGGGCTTCCTGCCTGGCCCCAGAAATATCTTCCACTTCAGTATTACACAGCAGTCACTGTCTCCCACAGAAGCAAAAACCTTAAGAAGCAAGGTGGTTATGAGTCAAATAATGAATTTGTCCTTTTCTAATAGTGTAAAATCCTTGTGGATCCCTGTATGCCAAAACTGCAAAATAAAATAAAAACATACTAACCTATGCACCCTACAATGGGAGAAATGTGATTGAACCCATCTTAAAATAGCATCATGAAAATGTATTTTCAAACCTCAGTTCATTCTCTTCCTGTCCTCTGGTGCTTTTGTCTTTGCAGAGTTCTAATTTTTTCTTTCTCTCCCCCCCACACCCCTCAGTATGGATGCCGTGTTCTGAAATGGAGTTGAAGTCTCTAAATTCCCTTTGAGAATCTTGTCTGGGCAAGTTGTGTTCCGTCTGCAAAGCGGCAGTGCTAATAAAGAGGTACTGAAGGCCGAGCTAAGTTTTATACAGAACACAGCTTGTTAAAAGAGTAAGAGAAATCAAACTGATGTTCACGTTGAACAGAGCAAACTGCTTTGAGCTGAATCAGGGCACGGTTCTGTCTTAGCCATTGCTGGCTTCTCTGTCTAGCAGTAGCTTTCCAGGCTCTTGGGGAGGAAGAGATTGGGAGATCTGGCACTGAGCTCGGGACCTTCTGCAAGCAAAGTCTGTGTTCTGACTCTCAGCAGTGAGCCCTTCCACCTGCCTTGACAGAAGTAGCACACCGATTTGTTCTCTCATGCTCCTTCCAGCACAGCTGCCTCTCGGCACAAGCTATTCGGCTGTTAGAAGAAATGGGGCTTTCTTTTGGATTTAATTTCTTTTTTCTATCATTAAAAAGTTAGTCAGAAATAGGATTTGTTGGCCTAGTTTTTAAATGAAAGTAGTCCAGGGTTACGTGGAATCTGCTGGAGAACCGTCGTCGCTGGTTCATTTCAGCAGCAGAGAAATTCCGCAGGAAAAGTCCTGCCCTACTTTTGAAATTCTCAGAATTTCAATTCACTTCCATTATTGGTCCCATACCTTTTTTTTTTTTTTTAAATGCCTACATGATTATTGGACATTCCTTGTTTGAAGCACAGATATATGGATAAATAGTTCTTTGCCACTAATCCTAGATTTGCCAGGGCTGCTGTTATTTACTGAAGGAAAACAACAGTGTACACTGCCCATGCTCTGAAGTTTCAAATCTGGGACAGAGAATTCTGCTGGTACTGCTTGTCTCCAAAGCTCCTTGTAACTGGCTCTCCACTGTTCTCATTTTACAGATTTTCTGTCATCTTTTCTAGAGTGGCCCTTTGTTTTTGGCAGAAGTCCCCAAGAAAGTTTCCATCTAGACACCCCACCCCAGCTTTCCATATCATCCAGACCCACCCAAACACCAGATGAAAACAAATGACATGATTTGTCTGGTGACCAGGGCCCCCTATTTTTCTGCTGCCTCTCACAAGCCCTGATGTGAAACAGAAATCCAGTGTTTTGAGTCTGAGGCTGCAGTCAGATGACAGGCTTGATGTGGTCTGGCCGTGCCTCTATTTTATTTAGTGTTATTCCAGAGAAGTTTGTTCGAACATACCACCCTTAACCTGCCTCACCACATGTTCACTCCATGGTTGACCATCCAGAATATTGCTGCGCAGTATCCATGGGGTGGGTGGTCAGGTGGCATTCTTTTTTTAAAATTGTATTTCACACCTGCGCAGAAGCATTCATTCAAAGCACCACTCCATTTTGACAGCTCTGCGATCCCTCTGCCAACTACTGTGGGCCCCTCTCAGCCTCCTTCATTTTGCCTCTCTTCCTTGGAATACGAGGGGGGTGGTAAGCATCATGCAGATTTACATGAGAGTAGCTCCATTGACTTTGGTACATCTACTCTTGTGTCTATCGTGGGATTCTCTCAAACAGCAACTCTGAAGCAGAAAACCCTTTTTCTGCTAACACAGTTTGCATGGGGGAAAGTGGGATTTGGTTGCCAGTTCTAGGCAAGGAAAATCCTGGAGATTTGGGTGTAGAGCCTGGGGAGGAAAGGGACCTCAGTGGGTACAATGCCATAGAGTCCACCCCCCTACACACCTTAGCCATGGTCCATGCCCAGAAATCCCTGCACATGCTTTTGGGGCAGATATTCAGCCTGAGTTTTCTCAAAAGCAAGGCTGCCTAGATTTTTTTTTTCTTCAGCTTAACCCAAGTTTCCCTGAATTAGGGATGCCAGCCTTCCCAGGCTCCCTTTTGATATGGGAGCCTACCTAGGGATTTTTTCTATGGCATACCAACCCCAAGGAACAGGAGATAGGAGGTTTTTTTGAGGGGGGTGGTGGTGGATTTGTTGCTGAAAATGTGCTGTCAGGACCCCAATCCTGGTAGAGTGTTCGTGTGCAGAAATGTTCAAATGGTGATTCAAAACCCCGGGGCAAAGATCCGCTTATGTGCACACTGCTAATTGGATTTTAAAAATGGCGCAGATGGAAGTTTGTGATCTGACTTTCCAAATGCCTTGATTTTGTAAAAGAGAGAGTTCAAACACGAGGAAATGTGCAGTGAGACCAGTTCAATCCATAAATATTGGACTTTCTCTAGTATGGGGAAAGTCAGGGGCATCAATGACTGGGACGGTTGCCAGGTCAAACTCAGAAGATATCTGGGAACCTTTGGAGTAGAGCTGGGAGACTGGAGGGTGGAGCCAGGAGACTTTCTCATTCCTTAAGAGCAATAAATAAAAATTAAGCAATACAATTCCCCTGAATGCAGTCTTCATTTCCTCATCCCTCAGCAGCTACAGTTCCACTAAATGAAAGTGAACACACACTCACACACTCTCACAGAGCACACAAAATGAACACAGTTAGCAAGCACACACTTTTGTGATCTCGCTGGATCAATTTACTCACATTGCTGAATATAACTATCTGCTGTATTCCAACTTCTTCAGGAAAATGAAAGAACAGCCTAGGGGGTGGAGTTTTCCTCCAAACAAACAGAGGGACTGAAAGCAATGTGGTTCTGTCTGCTCACCCTGCCCCCTGCAGCTTTCCTCTTGATGAGATTTAAAGGCACACACGCATTCAGAAACACAAACGGTTGCAAGCCTCTTCTAAACCTGCTGAGGTTTGAAGGCACATGGTAGCTGTTGGGGCAGGGCTTCCCTCCACCAGCCAGCTGGCTGGTGGCAGTGAGAAGCCTGAAAAACCAGGGGATCCCCTGGCCAGACCTGGGGAATGGGATACAGAGATCACTGTCTGAACAAGCATCTTTAATCCAGAGGGGAGAAGCAACAACATCAGATCGTACAGCTCATAGGATCACAGTCTGAGTGCTTTTTTCTTTATCAACAAAATAGCTAGCGTGTGGGTACCAAAAAAATTACAAGAGAAGGGGGGGGGGATGGATGGATGGATTTTTCTTTCTCAGCAGGAAGTGTTGGTACCATTCTAACTGTTTTCTGTTAGTTGTTGTCAAGGATTTATGCCAGAGGTGTCAAACTCATTTGCTATGAGGGCCAGATCTGACATAAATGGGCTGAGCCATGTTGGGCCGAGCTAAGATTAGGTAGCAGAGATATGAACTTTATAAAGGACACAGACAAATGCAAAGATTTTTTCTTAAAAGAAAAAAACTTAAAATAAACATGCTTAAAACATTAATACTTGTTGGTCTTACAGATTTCTTTTCATCTCTCCCATGGGATCCAGAGAACTGGGCAAAGGAAGCTCTGGCTCTTTCCTTCCTTCTCCAGGGGACCAGGAGGGGGAGAAACCTCAGCCAATAGAAGGAACAAAGGCTTGGCTCAGTAGCTCTGCTGTGCAGTTGCAAGAACCTGACAAAGCAAGCTCTTCCTCCTCAAGAGAGGAGCCTCAGCCAGCAGGAGGGGGAGAAACCTCAGCCAATAGAAGGAACAAAGGCTTGGCTCAGTAGCTCTGCTGTGCAGTTGCAAGAACCTGACAAAGCAAGCTCTTCCTCCTCAAGAGAGGAGCCTCAGCCAGTGGAGAAAACAGATAAATCACTGGTGAAAATTGCCACTTTCACACTTACAGTGTGTACATGCATTCTATTTAGTGCAATTTATAAGAAAGTATAAGTTTAAAAACAAGCTTGAATAATGCAGCTACTCAAAGCTGAAAACAAAACCAAAACACAAAGTGTCCTTTTCTCCCCCAAGCATCCTTGTAATAAGCTTAAATCAAGAACACATTTACACACTGCAAGTATGAAAGTGGCATTTTTCACCAGTGATTTATCTTGCAGTATATTATCATTACATTGGTACCTGTGATATATATTATTAATGGAGAAAATAGAGGCTTTGCTCTGTAACTCCTATGCGATTGAGCATGCCTTACAAAGCAAGCTGTTATGCAGAAGGAAGCAAGAGAGAGGGAGAAGGAAGCAGATGACAGCCAGTTGCTCAGGGGCCTGATAAGAACCCTCCGAGGGCCTGATTTGTCCACTGGGCCACATGTTTGACACCCCTGATTTATGCTACTTCTATCTGAAATTTGGCTAGGCTTGTTAAAAAAAACATTTTAAAGTTCACGTGAAATTCCATGGATGGTCTGCTTGAAGGGAGAGAAAAAGAGAAACAGACTGACACACACAGCTCTGTTGTACAGATTTGTGTTTCAAACGTATGTGTAAATTCCTTCAAAAAACCCCCCAATATTGAAGTATGATAGCATCAAACCTTATCTTTTTGTTTCTTTCTTTGATGCTATGGTATTCTGAACGTCTTACTTTTAGATCCTGAGTTACGGAGTGAAGCACAAATCCTCTGTGACCTGTAGTGCCTTGGTGCCCACAATGGCCTTCCTTCAGCAGGCACAATGTGGCCATGGTTTAGCCTGCTTTCATCACATTCTGACTGGATTACACAATGTGTTCTATGTGGGACTGCCCTTGGAAAACAGTTCAGAAGTTTCAGCTGGTACAAAATGCTGTAGTCAGATTGTTATTTGGGGCTGGTGGTCACAGAAAATACTGAAAGGACTTCACTGGTCTTCTGTTTGCTTTCAGGCTCAATTTATGGTGCTGGACATTACTGCTTTAAAGGTTACCAGCTTCCTGCCAGTAGTTGGAAACCTCCCATTCCCCACTAGGGTTGCTAGTCCTGAAATAGGGGTGAGGGATCCCCTGCCCCCACCTCCTTTTTAATCAAAAAAGCTGTCAGAATGTCAGTGTGACACTACTTCATGGAAAAGCCAGGAAATGGAATCACACCTTTCTAGGAATCACTGGAAACTCTATGGTAACACCATAGCATGTCTGGCAATTCAGACAGCAAATTGGCATAGTTTCTGGGGAAAACCTTCCTTTTCTAAGGAAAGGGGTGTGTTCTTTATCAAGATTCATAAGGTAGTAAAAACAAGATGCAAAATTATTCCACTCACATTTGGGTTAAAATAACTGCACTGTTTACTCCTACAATACTTTGAGAAAACAAAATGTTACAGATATATGTGTGAAAAAGATGACTGAATAGTGTTGGTACTTCATCAACTATTCTACCTCACATTTTCTTCATCCCCTGCAGTCATACCTGAATATTTAATATGGTTTAGTTTACTGTCCTCTTTACCATTCTTCTAGTCATTGTTTACTAAATAATTTCAGACCATTGTTGTCTGACAGAGAAAGATGGCTTCCCAGAGCTCTCTTTCCCAGTGTTCTTTATATGATAGCAGTTTCCAGCTGAGCGGCTGTTGAGCTA
This sequence comes from Heteronotia binoei, assembly GCF_032191835.1. Taxonomy (NCBI): domain Eukaryota; kingdom Metazoa; phylum Chordata; class Lepidosauria; order Squamata; family Gekkonidae; genus Heteronotia; species Heteronotia binoei. The sequence continues at coordinate 47,359,186 of NC_083227.1, read as the reverse complement.
TTGTAGTTCTTTGAAAACAACTTGATCATAGGCTGTCTGTGAGATGTTTGGGGGGTATTTGTGGGGTATGGTGAAATCCACTTTTAGTTGTAAATGAAAGACTAGAATTCCGTTTGGGGGTAAATTAATTAGGTATGAATAAGCATTTCTTTTTTGCAAAGCAAAACTTTATAAAATTATTTCTTAGGAAAATTTAAATTTGATACTCTGGTTTTGTACAGTGTGAAAGAAATGTATCCCCCAGTTCTCCTCTTTGCATTTTGATAATGATGATTCTTCGAATATTCAGTAACAGTATCTGTAATACTTCGAATATTCAGTAACTTAGTAACAGTATCTGACAGCTAAATATATTGAAGTAGTAGATCACCATGGGACAGTATCTGACATGCAGTAATGGACTTTTAACAGTAATTGTCATTTGAGAATCATTCCAGACAAGATGGTTGATCTGTATATATTCTTCTATTTATGTAGCGATAGTAACAGACCTTCATTAAGATCATCTTGCGGGAGGAAGGAGGTCTAAGTCCTTCCCACCATGCCATTTTCCTAATTTCAAAAATGATTGCCAGGCACTGGTAGGAGAGCTGTGGGCAGGGACATGAGGCAAGCTCGCAATGCCAGCTTTGGTATCATGTCACTTCTGGTTAAAAAACAAACAAACAGGATGTGACTCTAGGAATTTCTATGTATGCTACCTAATGTCACATCCTGTTTTTTACCAGAGTGATAGGATACCAAAGCTGGCATTATGGTTTACCATAGAGTTTCCTATGATTCCTAGTGCTGCCCGATGACCCTTGCAGTTATTTTACTGGAAGTTAAGCAATGCCACAACTGGTGTTCAGGGCCGGTGTGTAGGAATAGGCATGGTAGGCAACGGCCTCAGGTGCTACCCCGCCTGGGGGTGCTAGGAGGCACCCCCTTACTCCCCTACATTCTTTGGAGGCTTCCTTGGAAGCCTCCAAAGAGCATAGTTTTTAAAAGGCAGCTGGCTGCTTTCAACCCAAATGTTTTGTAGTAATTGTTAGCGTAATGTTTTAAAGGCATCCTGCCGCTTTGAAAGTGGTCGGGCGTTTTTAAAACACAGCGCTCTTCCGAGAGCACAATGTTTCAAAGGCATCATGTTGCTTTTAAGTAAGTAAGTAAGTAAGTAAATTTTTATTTATACCCCGCCCTCCGCGCCGAGGCAGGCTCAGGGCGGCTTACAGGACATGATACGGAATCATGATATCATAATAACAGATAAAATCAATAACAGTATAAGTACAAATATAAATTATTATAAAAAGTTAAAACAATACAGTGGTGCTATTTATCCGGCAGCATAATATTTATTCTGGTTACATCTTAAAGGCTTCTTGGAAGAGGGCAGTTTTGCAGGCCCTGCGGAACTGATTGAAGTCCCGCAGGGCCCGCACCTCCTCCGGTAGCTGATTCCACCATTGGGGGGCTTTTATAGAGAAGGCCAGCTCCCTGGTTGTTTTAAGTTGGGCCTCCTTAGGCCCAGGGATTTCCAAAAGATTTTGTGAACTGGAATGCAGTGCTCTCTGGGGAACATATGGGGTCCTTGAGGTAGGCAGGTCCTCGGCCATATAGGGCTTTATTGGTGATAACCAGCACCTTGTAGCGAACCCGGTATACAATTGGCAGCCAGTGCAGTTCCCGCAGCCTAGGCCACACGTGTTCCCACCGAGGTAGTCCCACTAGTAGCCTGGCTGCTGCATTCTGCACTAGCTGCAGTTTCCGCGTTTGGTACAGGGGCAGTCCCATGTAGAGGGCATTACAGTAGTCCAATCTCGAGGTGACTGTCGCATGGATCACTGATGCCAGGTCGCCCCACTCCAAGAAGGGGGCCAACTGCCTTGCCCATCTAAGATGAAAAAAGGCGGATTTGGCAGTGGCCGCTATCTTGGCCTCCATTGTCAAGGAGGACTCCAGTAGCACTCCCAAGCTCCTGACTTTCCGTACTGGTACCAGTGGGGTCCCGTCAAAAGCTGGGAGGGAAATCCCCCCTTCCGGGGTGCCGCGGCCTAGGCAAAGGATCTCTGTCTTCGCTGGATTCAATTTCAACCCGCTCAGCTTGATCCAGTCAGCAACGGCTTGCAATGCCCAGTCCAGATCTATAGGGGCGTCAGCGGCTTGGCCTCCCATCAATAGATAGAGCTGGGTGTCGTCAGCATACTGGTGACAACCCAGCCCATGTCCCCGGGAAATCTGGGCAAGGGGGCACATAAAGATGTTAAATAGTATTGGAGAGAGAACCGCCCCCTGAGGCACTCCACAATTAAGTGGGTACCTCTGAGACCGCTTTCCCCCAATCGCCACCCTTTGTCCCCGACCTGCAAGGAAAGAGGAAAGCCACTCTAAGGCTAACCCCTGAATCCCTGCGTCAGCGAGGCGGCGGGTCAGCAGCTGGTGATCGACCACATCGAACGCCGCCGATAGGTCTAGCAACAGCAATACCGCCACACCGCCTCGATCCAGATGTCGCCGGAGATCATCCATGAGGGCGACCAACACCGTCTCTGTCCCGTGGCCCGGGCGGAAGCCGGACTGAAAAGGATCTAAGGTGGAAGCGTCATCCAGGAAGCTCTGCAACTGCAACGCCACAGCCCTCTCTATTACTTTGCCCAAAAAGGGCAAATTTGAGACCGGCCGATAATGCGCCAATTCGGCCGGATCTGATGTAACTTTTTTCAAGGGAGGGCGGACCACTGCCTCTTTCAGAGGGGTTGGAAACAAACCCTCTGAAAGAGATCTATTTATGATGTCTTGAGCCATCCTGAGCCTGCTTTGGCGGGGGAGGGCGGGATACAAATAAAATTTTACTTACTTTACTTACTATGTTCTGTATAGGACATCTTAACTCCTCCTGGCAAGCTTTAATTAACCAGGAGGGGCAGGGGTCCAGATCGCAGATTGTTGGGCATGCAGCCGAGAGGATTCTGTCAACTTCCTCCAAGCTGAGGGGGTCGAAGCCATCCAGGATCAAACCAGAAGGCAGGCACGGAGCCTCGAGTCCATTTACTGTATACAACTTGGCGGGGCAGTCGCGGTGGAGCGATTGGACTTTGTCTGCAAAAAATTTCGCAAAAGCCTCAGCCTATTTCCAATTCCTTATCATTTGGCTTGCCTTGCGGCAGTGTGGTTATAGTCCGAATTGTTCTAAATAATTGTGCCGGGTGCGAATTTGCAGACGCAATCTTAGCCGCAAAGTATGTCTTCTTTGCGGCCTTGACTGCCATCTCATAGGACCTCATACATTCTCTATAAGATGCTCTAGTCGCTTCGTCGCGAGTACGCCGCCATTGCCTCTCTAGCCGTCTGAGGCCCTGTTTCAGCTGGCGCAATTCCGGGCTATACCACGGAGCCAGCCTAGTCCGAGGTCGCAGAAGGCGTCGAGGTGTGATCTTATCGATGGCCGTAGAGAGCCGGCTATTCCAAGACTCAATAAGGCCATCGAGGGAATCGCCAGAGGGCCAGGGATCCTGGAGAGCCATCTGGAACCGTTCCGGGTCCATTTGGCTCTGCGGGCGAGCCATAATACGCTCGTTGTCACCTAAGCAGGTTTGGGGCAGCATGTCCATACGAGCCCTGAGAGCAAGGTGGTCTGACCATGGCACTACTTCTGTAGTTATATCGTCCACCATAACCCCGGCTGCAAAGATCAGGTCTAACATGTGACCAGCCTGGTGGGTAGGGGTTGTGACAAATTGAGAGAGTCCCAGTGTCGCCATGGATGACACTAGGTCCATCGCCGGCTTAGAGGTCGGGTCGTCCGCATGGACGTTGAAGTCACCCAGGATCATCAGCCTTGGGTGCTCCAGCGCCCAGCCTGCCATGGCCTCAAGCAGGGTCGGTAAGGCGTTGGCTGGTGCGCTAGGCGAACGGTACACCAGCCAAATTGCCAACCCCTCTCCAACCTCCCACGCCAGGCCAGCACATTCAATAACCTCGATCTTTGGAGCCGGGAGTGCCCTGAAGGAGTAAGCCTCACGTATGAACAATGCCACTCCTCCCCACCTTTTGGGTTGAAAGCGGTCAGGTGTCTTTAAAACACAGCGCTCTTCAGAGAGCGCAGTGTTTTAAAGGCAGCCAGTCGCTTTCGGCCTCCAAAGAAGCCTCCAAAGGGTGTAGTGCAGGGGGAAAGTGGCGCTGTGGCAGCACTCTTGTGCACTGCCCGGCATTCCCTAGTCCCTCTCACGATGACATCACTTTTAGTGACGTCATCGTGCTGTGCTCGCTGCATGCATGCGAAAAAAAACAACCAAGGGAGCTGGTGGGTGGGGGCGTGGCGCAGGGGTCTGCCTCTAGCGGCAGAACCCTTAGCGCCAGCCCTGCTGGTGTTGCAGTTTTAAAAAACGTTTGTAGCAGTAAAAAACAAACTTTTCTAGCACGGCTGCTCAGAGTGGTGGTGAGCAATGGGAGCAGGGAATCCCCTGCCCCAACCAGAAGCTTGGCAGCTCTACATTAAAATCTCCCTGAAAATATTTGAAAATATATGAAAATACAGAAGAAATATTATGTTTCCCTATGTGGGGCAAAGAGCTCCTGCAGAGCATCTGAAATCAGGAAACGAGCATATCTCTCTCATTCCTCAGTCAGACCACTGGATCCTCTAGCTGAGTTCAGTAATGTTTTGTTCTGACTGGCAGCAGCCCAACAGAGTCTCAGACAGAGGAAGGGCTTTGCTAACACATGGTGCCTTAGATTCTTTAGATGATGATTCCAGGGACTGAAACTGGGACCTTCTCTGTGCACCCTACATCTGAACTCTTGCTCCGCCCTGTGGAGCAATCACCTCATTATTTTATCATAAAATGTAGCTCCATACTTATGCTTTCTCACAATATCTAGTTGAAGATTTGGCTTTCTGGAGTAGGATCAATTTGTTAGCACCTATGCAAAAGAGAGTGCAGTGCAGCGAATGCAAATTGATGTGCATTAGGAAAATCTTGCAAAAATATATGTTGCAAAGTGATTAAAATTTTCATCCATAAGCCAGCTGAATGTGCTTTGACTGTTTTTTTTCTCGGCAGCTTGTATATAACAATTCAAGTCCTGTTATGAGCTTAGTTGTGCTATGAGAAACAGCCTACATCTTTGTGCAGACAACAAAACAGAGTCTGATATAGCACAACTGAGTATATAAAATACAACTATATTTTTCTCAAGTTTTGACAAGCTGACTTGGCAACTGCTTATGTGTATATATAGACGGCTGCTGTATATTCCATTTACAGAAATTAGGCTACTGTAAAGAGTAGAGGATTTGTACTAGAGCTTTTGAAGTATGTTGACATACTCTTTTTTTGGTAAGGGAAAGTTCTCAAGTGTGTTTTGTAATTGGAGTTGTTAGGCTGGATCTAGCATTGTTAAGAGGGATTGCCTTAATTCCTCTTTACCCATTTTCTTCCTAAAATCCAACAATTTGTCTCTTTTCTGTTTTGGTGATTTGGGTCCATTACATACACACATATCACTGCAAATTTTCAGAGCAATAATGTTTTACTCTTGACTTTGGATTCTTTGCGTGCCTTACGCACCATTCCTTTCCCTCCAATGTAGTTATTCAGCATCTACAATTTCAAAATGCAGTTTTCTAAATCAAGGTAGAACATCAGTCATGATGTGTTGGGGCATCCTAAGTTGTTATTTGGTTTTTTTGTTATTTGTTTGTTATTCCATTGCCTTATTGCAGCTGCGCAGTAGCATCCAACAAGTGCCTTCCATTTAAATCCTTGTGGTCCAGGTTTTATGCAAGCATTTTATTATTAGTTAATTGAATGTAAAGGAACAGAAAAGAATGCATGCGAAGGAGGAAACCTGATGTTGAAACTGACCAGACTTTTTTTTAAAAAATTGTAAAGCAGCTGCAAAGCCCTGCTTTGCATATTGTGGCACACTTGGGGATTCTCTGTTGTATTTTCAGCCACTGTGAAAAATGGGAGAGTCACACAATCTCATGCGGAAGCATATTGAGTGTACAGAATGCATGGTAGAACCCATTGACACTAGCATTGCAAGCTGTGATAATTGGTAATCAATCTCTCTTCCTTTGTGTCCACATGCGCACTCACAGTCAGCTGCAACTCCACCGCTTTTCACAGGCCTGCAGTTTGTATGGGGGGAAAGTACTCTGGCAGAATCGCTAAAGAGCTTTTTTAGTCTTTTGTACTCATTACCCAGTTACTTATAAATCTTGGAGCTAACATTCCCGTCAAATAATCTGCCACCCTCTCTCCACATATACGTAATGGTCGAAGAAGTTCTGCTTCACTGTATCTGAAGAAGTGTGCATGAACACAAAAGTTTGTACTCAGAATTAAACTTCATTGGTCTCAAAGGTGCCACTTGGCTTAAACTCTGTGGGTGTTTTCGCACTCACCTTCAGCCGGCGCCGCGACCCTCTTGACGACGGAGGATCTGTGCTGATTTCCCACACGAAGCGCTGGAGCAACCAGAAGAGCCGCCAATTTCCGGCGCGAAGCCCGCTCAAACGTAAATCGCCAAGAAGCAGGAAAACGCTTGAGCGGGCTTCGCGCCGGAAATTGGCGGCTCTTCTGGTTGCTCCTGCGCTTCGTGTGGGAAATCAGCACAGATCCTCCGTCGTCAAGAGGGTCGCGGCGCCGGCTGAAGGTGAGTGCGAAAACACCCTGTTTATCCTAAGGAAAATTCCACTCCTTTAAGACTACTGACTTCAGTTGACTCAGAAGCATGTAGCTCTGCTTAGGATGGCACAGAAAGTGCATGTAATATGTCAGCATGGCATTGCACATCCAGCTGATCACCAGTGGCTTTAGAGCATGGCAAAGGGCAGTAGTATATTTTCTGCTGACTATTCAAAAACAATCAAGGTATGTATTTTGATTTTTTTTTCTTCCAGGCTGAAAATGAAATTTCCAATGAACAAACAACTGCCCTATCATATGGCAAAGTGAGCTTTTTAAAATCTGCTTCCTATAAGTCAACCTGGAAACCAGAAAGAAAGAAACAATTTCTGACTTGATTATAGTGATAGTAATATACTGTGAACCTGACACTTCGGAAGAAGAAAAAATTGTTATTTTTCCTCTGCATCTAAAAAAACTTTTCTGTTCTTGCTGTTAATCCACATCTACATTTTATCCAGATAAAACTGTAGTGTTTGGGGCTTATTTTTTGACTGGCAGAAGATGTTTGAAGATGACAAGCTGACCTAGTTTACTGTGTGATTCAGCTGTGTGAATCTCTCCTCTTTATCTAGGATCTGGTATATAATCAAATGTTCCACAGTATACTTTGATCAGGAAGCACCAGAAAGAATGTAAATCTGATTTTTGAATGCAGAAGTTGAAATGTTTGTTGTTGAAAGCAGTTCTATAAGAATTTTGTAATCTATAAAGTAACTGATTCACATTGGTCTGGCAGTTAGGGATGGGCACGAGCCAGGAAAATGAAGGTTCATTTTGGTTCATGTTTCATGGAGCCACAGAAACCACAAATCTTTATGGACCTTCCTGTTTACTGAACCTGTTCATTTTGTGACATTTGTGATGTGGTAGAATGTCCCCCCTGTGGGCTAGAGATGCCAAAATCACAGCTGACTCTTGCCTACCTTCCCTCCAAGTTTGGTGAGCATTGGATTTTGGGGGCAGGGTCAAGTTACAGCCCCCCCCCCCAAAGCAGGTACCCCCAGGAAAGTTTTCGGGGGAAGACACAGCCACAGGTTCAGGAGTTTGTCAAATGGATCCCCTGCAAGCTAAAGGCATCAAACTTGCAGAGGAGTATTGGGGGGTGGGGTGTTCAGGCAAGGCAGCTAACCCCTCTGCCCGGTATGAGCAGAGGGACAGGTAGTTCAGAACCCTGAGTCCACTCCACCTCACATAACCCCAGCCAGCCAAAGCTCGTCACAGACCCCAATGGAGGGTCCTCAGCCAAAGAATCAATGAAGCTAAGCCCCTCTACTCAGCATAAGCAGAAGGACAGTTGCCTCAGAGCCCTGAGTAAGCACAAGACACCCCCGAGTCCACTGCGCGTAGGAGGAATGACTTCCAGTTCCCTTCCCTCTCTGCCTCTAACTAATGTGCAGCATTCCTGCTGCCAATGAAAAACAACAGCTGCATGTGAACTGGGGATATATATCATTCTGCTCCCATAGAACAGAATGGGAGCTCTCTCTCTCTCTCTCATCGTTGAGAGAACTCTCTTAAGGTCATCTGGATTTGTTGCTATGAAAGCATCTTGTAGCACAGTCCTAAAAACACTTAACTGGGAGAAAGTCCTATTGAATAATATGGCACTTATTTCTGAGTAGACGTTCTTAGAATTGCTCCCTAAACTACCCTAAAGCAATCTGACTGAATCGCTCCTCAGCATGCAGTTCAGAAGGCTTTCTCTTCTCAGCTGATGCTAACCAATCAGATTGCTTGGAACAGCCTGTCACTCAAGACTCTCAGGTTTCTGTGAAGAATTAACCCTTCACTGTCCTTCAGCTGTTGGCACAGCACTTCTGAGCTTTTAAAAAGTGCCATCCATCACAACAGTGCTGCCTGTCAAGCTTTGGAGGGTCAAGCTTTCGAGGGCCTGTTCATGGGAAGGACAGGATATAAATTCAACAATTTTTTTAAAAAAAATTATTGATATTTCCAGGGCTGCAGAAATCCATCCCCTCACCTTGCTTTAATTGATTGGTGCCAGTGGTCACTGCTGGCATGCCCTACCATGAAATTTGCAATCAAAAAAGCATGTGGAGGGTCATGGGAGGGTCACTGATGCAAGACTGTATGGACCTCAGCTCGCAAGCAATGACCCTGGTGATTTTAGTTGCAAATTTAGGGTCGGGAGCAGATCCATGCCTATCCCTGCTGGCAATCTTGGGCTTTGATTTCCCAGTAGCAGAGAAGGGGTTAGGCTGTTGTGTCCATTAACATATATCACAGATTGTAAAATCATGTAGAAGAAGACTGCAGATTTATACTGTGTCCTTCTCTCTGAATCAGAGTCTTAGAGCAGCTTACAATCTCCTATATCTTCTCCTCCCACAACAAACACCCTGTGAGGTGGGTGGGGCTGAGAGGGCTCTCATAGCAGCTGCCCTTTCTAGGACAACTCTTGCAATAGCTATGGCTAACCAAGGCCATTCCAGCAGCTGTAAACGGGGGAGTTGGGAATCAAACCTGGTTCTCCCAGATAAGAGTCTGCACCAAACCACTACACCAAACTGGCTCTCTCAAAAGATTTCAAAATGGAACTGACGTATCATTCCTGAATGAAGATATAGTTTGATTAACAAGCAATTTGAGAACCATCCGTATATAGCAGGCCTTGTAGAATTTGAGCCATGCAACAACAAACTTCCAGAATTTTGTTTTAGAGAGGTAAAGTGTAGGAATGTATTTTCAACTTAACTTCTCAAAATCTGAATATAGTATATATTGTTTATTAGCATCAGAATGGTAACAAACCCAAATGGAATCCCCTCTGTCAGACAAAAGCATTCAGGGGATTTTGGACTTTGCTTACTGATGTTTCCATTTGGCCCAGACAGGATGGTTACCAGCATGAGCAGGAAAAGGGAACAGAGTGAGTTAGCAGATAATAGAAGTGACAGACAAGTATGTTGATTAACCAGAACAGCCAGCAGGATTGTGAAGATTGGTGCTGACATAGCCTTTCTGCCATTCCACTGTCTGGAAGAGCTTTTAGAGCCCATTAGACAATATGCTAAGCACAAGCACAGAGGTAGGGAACCCAAACCCAGCTTGCATTTAATGTGTTTCACATTGAGCTGACAGTAAGACAAACAACTTGACCCCCACAGCCCTTTTACAGTTGTGAAAGTGTGCAGGGTGGAAGGGAGGAGATGATGAAAGTCCTCCTGCCTGCGCATGCTTGGGGACCAATTGGTGCTGCTTCCACTATTGTAAAGGTGGACATTGGGTCACATGTCAAACACAAGTTGGGTTGGGGTTTCTGCCAACCCAACTTGCATTTAACGTACTTTCTAATCAAACCTTTGAATCCTATGTAAACATGGACCCTGACATCCATTTCCTTACCAGCATGTAATACTTTCAGATGGATGGGCCAATTGTGGGTTTATTGGTTTTACTCTGGTGCTTGCTGTTGCATTGCTTTCAAATCCCTTGGTGGGATTGATTTCTTGATTTCTATATAGCGCTGTTGTTACTTCACAGATGTAGTAATGAGGTTTTCCTCTTGAATGTGGTGCTGCGTTTTAAGCAGCCCATCACACCCATCTGAACCACAGAGTAGGAGTGCTTGTATGTTTTCTGATGTCGCTGTGCTGCTCATACCAATTTTCACAGCACCCTCTTAAAAATCAAGTTGTGTATGGCCACTGAAAGCTGTGATCACATGGCTGAAAAGTGTTGTGCCTTTACTGGTTTCTTCCCAATTTGGTTGAAGAGAACAAATTTAGAGGCAGAAACATGTTGCACATGGCCTCTACAACGGGGACACTTCCTCCTATCTGTCTGAAATTTAGAAGGGAGAATCTGAAATATTTCCCCAGACTTCATTCTCTGAGATGAAGTCCTCTGAATAAACTAACCAATTGGATATGTACTATCTAAAGTTTCTTCTTGTAGGACTGTTTGTGTATCTGTCTTATTCTGTTGTTGCTTACAGAAAGGAAGGCATCATGGTATAGCCCAGTCTCATCTGATCTCAAATAAGCAGGAAATAACACGGAGAGGTGAAATGGGGAAAAGTATGGTACTTGTTTGTTATACACATATTTTATATATTACCTTGTTAAACACATATTTTACAAATTAGTAATGTTCATTGTATGGCTGAATGCTACCAAGTTTGCATATAAAAGCTTATGTTATGTATGTGGACTCAAGGGAATACTTTGGGTGTTCCTGCCTGGCTCATTGGAGCCATATGGACTGAGCTTGGGAACTAGAAAACAAAGGGCTGCAGAATCCAAATCTCTGCAGCCCTAGACCAATCACAAGCCCCACTGGTTTGAATGACCCAATAATGTGCTTGCACGGGAACCCAGAGATGTATATAAGTCGGGCCCTTTGGCCCCAGCCCCAGTCTTGTAATATAGCCTTATACTATGCCATGTCTATTAAAGAGCTTGTTATCACTCAACTGGCGACTCCTCCATGCAAAGAACCCACTATACAATAGCTTACAAAATGCATCCACTATGCAAACAAATCTGAAAAACCAGCAACCAGAAAGCAAGGAATCGAGATCTCTGTCAAAAGATATAAACAAATAAGAAAATGAGCACTATTGGGCATGTTGGTTCATCCTGATCACTGACAAAACTAGTACCTTATATGCAAGAATAGACCCTGATAGTGTTTCCAAACCTCACCCCCTCTGGAGTGTGGGCAGGGACTGAAAGGATTCTGCTGTGAGATTAGCCCATTGTACAGGTGGGGTGCATCTTCTAGGTGTTTTGTAGGGGGATGGGGTTGGCACATCAGGCAAAGGAGTGTGACAGAACATGGAATTCTTGGCAGTAAGGTCATGGATTCTCATTTATTTGTTTTGTTTGTTTGTTTAGTTTTTTATCCCGCCCTTTCTGCAAGCGGACTCAGTGGCTAACTGTCAATTAAACACAATTTAAAAATGCAATTTAAAACAGTAAAATTAACAATTAAAATACATTTCATGATGCTACTTATGTGATGCTACTTATGAGGGCTTGAGCTCCTCTATCATGTGGTTTTACTGCTGAGTTCAAGACTGTTGTGTGAGAGAGCTTCTTCCACTTGTACTTTTGATGGTTTGCTTCTCTTCAGAGAGACCTGTCCTCTCACTTGGAAGTGTATTGGTCTCCAGTACTGTCTCTACAGGATTCATGTCTCAGTAACTACTCAGGGATAGAAATATGATGCAGAGGCTGGTTCCAGATGGGCAGTATAAGCCGCCCCAGGGATGGCTGGCAAATAGATCAGAAAAGCACATCCAAATGTGCACATCTGTCTCCCGTCCCGTCCTGTCCCACCCTCACCCTATCCCTACCTGCATTCCAGCCACCTCAAAAAGGTAGCATTTCCAAAGTGGTACAAAATCACTGAAGCATCTCTGAGCTGCCTCCTCGGCTGTCTGGATGACTGGGAAGCACCCCCGGGAGTAGTGGATGGGTGCATGAGCACTGTGGATGCTTCTCTGAGGTGCCCACGGCCTATCCCTGTTCTGGTGGCAGGCTGTGCACTGTCTGGACACTCCATGGCACTTCTGTTTCCGCCAGCTCACTTCTGGGTTGGCACACTGCTGCCCTAAGCTGGTGGTCTGGACTCAGCCAAAGATAGGAAATGTCTACACAAATATAATTTATTTATTAATGAAAAATATATCTCATCTTTCCTCATGACTCAGGTTGTCTTATTAATCACAATTTAAAACATAAATTATAAAATAAAACCATAAATAACCTTCCTCTCCCTTGAGGTAAGGGCAAGGATCTGCATTCTGTTGATCTGGCATTCAAGAAAAAACCTCCCCCCCCCCCATGTTAAACTGCTTGAGGGAATGGGATTACTTTCATATCCCAGTGAACAGTTCCCAGTCATGACGCACTGCTGCTCTGGCAGTACACCTCTCTTCATCACAGATAATATGTGCTGCAATTGAAATAGGAGAATGTGCTTTGTTTGGACTCCTTCATTCTTCTTTTATGTGAACAGAGAGGATTTTCATTTGCTATATAAATTTCACAGCTCCTGTAGACTTCCTCTCTCCATCTTAAATGGTAGTTTATTAAGATTAAGTGCTTTCTTATGTAGATGTATTGAAAGGGCCTTTGATTTGGTTTAAATTAAATTTGATTCAATTAAAATGTAAGGGAGATTGAAGCACTTATGTGAAAGGAAGATGAAAAGGAGGGAGGGGGGCTCTTGGAAAGAGAACTAGAGATTCAGTAGACATGAAATCACAAGATTTCTACCAAGTAAGTGGAGGGGATGGGGACAAACTGACATGGGGAATCAGATAACTGGAATATTACCTGCAAGACAGAGTCCAGTCTTGCTATTTTGGCTTAGCAACTTGTTGTTGTTGTTGTTGTTCAGTTGCATAGTTGAGTCCAACTCTTTGCAACCTCATGAACAAAGTCACGCCAGGCCCTCCTGTCTTCCACCATCCTCTGAAGTCTGCTCAAATTCATGTTTGTTACATCAGTAACGCTCTCCAGCCATCTCATCTTTTGCCGTCCCCTTCTTCTTTTGCCGTCTGTCTTTCCTTAGCAACTTACTCACATAAATTGTAGTAAAAAAAAAAAAATCACTCAGAAATCACTACCTGCATTTAGTCATGCAATGGCTGATTCAGTATTACTGCCCCAGAGAAAGGTAAAAATTATCAACAGCAATGATCAATGTTTGTTATGTACTGGAATGACAACAGTCAGGATAAAGTTGTACCTTATGCATCCTTTAGTCAGATATAATTGAGCGAAATTGCTGATTGCTTTACTATTTTTGTACCCCAGTGGGTGTTTTTGTGATACTATTTCTATTTCATATCTAGATTTATATAACAAAAAACATATTAGAAATGATCAAGAGACAACACACAAGACACAAAAATTGCAGTCTGAGGCTAAGCATATTTATTCAAAAACAAGTTCTACTGATTTTTATGGGCCTTACTGCTGTTTACAGGTGCACAGAACTGTGAGAGCCAGCATGGTGTAGTGGTTAAGAGCAGCAGACTCTAATCTGGAGAACTGGTTTGATTCCCTGCTCTTCCACAGGAACCTTGGGCCAGTCACAGTTCTCTCAGAACTCTCTCAACCTCACCTACCTCACAAAGTGTCTTTTGTGGGAATAGAGCTGCCAAGCCCCCTGGCTGGGCAGGGATTCTCCTGTCCTGGAGGTTCCCAAGCCTCCCTCGACATCGGTAGCACAATGATATCACTTGGAAGTGATGTCATTGTGCCAGCGACACCACGTGTCGACCGCTCTAGGCATTTCCAGGAGAACTCTATGGTTTTCTCAGACGCTCTAGCAATTTGGGAGGGAAACTCTATGGTACAATAGGAGGCCGCAGGGGACTGGGCAACCCTATGTGGGGAGAGGAAGGGAAGGTGATTCTAAGCCTTATTGACTGGGTACAGACGGGCAGCTTTGGGTGCACTGGAGGTGTCCCAAACTGTGCCGCCCCAAACTGGAGCAGCCAAATCCCAATCAGATGCTCCTGCACAATGTGTCCGTATATCGCACAGGGGGCACTTTGGTGTGTTCACATGGTTGTTGCACACCACCCTACTAGCACAGTTTGGGTTTCTTTTTTCCCCTTACATTTTAAGGGCAATTTTAGTGGCTCTTACATTTTTAGTGGTCAAGAAGTGAGCACCTAGAGTGGATTGGTGGAACTTCACATCAGCAATCTGCCTCACTTGCATGCTCCTGTAGTCAGACACTCATAAAGATGGGCGGAGTGCGGCAGAAGAATTTGCTATTACTTCCCACGTGGTATTTATTTGATCTGTCTCAGATGTTGGAGGACGGGGTGAGTGCGGGAGCGGGATGGGTAGCAGCTATTCCTGTGTGACCTATGGCAGCTCAAATTGGCCATCTGAATTCAGCCATTGAGACTCTTTTGGGTACAGAAAAGTGGGATATAAAAACCTACTCTTCTTTTGCTTCTGACCCCGCCCCCCATTCCAAATACCATGCTATATATGCTTATGTGAAAGGACTATCACAGAGCCTCTTCACCTGTGCCCACCAATGGTTGGGGTAAAATCTGCCCAGCACTCTTTGATGGCCACTATTGGAATGCAAAATTAAATAAAGGATGTTTGCTTTTGAGTATGAAAGAGATTACCCCAGCCTTCCTGTAGATATTACCTTTCTGCCTGGATTTAGATTTCAAAAAAGTGTTCTGTCTAGAGTAAGGTAAACCAGAATCTATAGGATGTAAATTTTGTTTGATGGCAGCCTATCATTTGGGGTCACTTTGTGGTCAGGCAGCAATTTTTCTCCAGGCCAATTTTGGCTAGGGATCTTGGAGGTTTTTTGCCATCTTCTGGGCATGGAGCAGGGGTCACTGAGTGCATAACATTTTGCAGCCTAAACTGTTCATTGTAAAACAATCCTTAGGCTAGAAGAAGATTGTAAAAACAATTTAAAATGAAAAAAAAATCTATATCTGGAGTGCCGGACTTAATTTTTAAGGCACAAAAAATGCTGTGAAGACCATGGTAGTTGAGAAGTGTGTGTGAGGGGGTTACTCTTGTCCTGTGTGGTGTTTAGAGATTGCCTTTTTCCTCCAAACAGTTATTAACTTTAGAAATAAGTCAGAAGATTCAGTTATGGTCAGATTTTTGATACTACAAAAAGACAAGGTTGCTGAGAGATTCCCTGATCCCCCCCCCCTTTTTTCATACATACCTTTTTTCAGTACACCAGCTCCCATGGCATAAATGGAATTTATCTATTACGTTTGATTTGATTCAATTAAGAGAGATTGAAGCACTTATGGGGAAGGAAAATGAAACAGAGGTTCTTGGAAGGAGAACCAAAAATTCAATAGACATGAGATCACAAGAAATCACATTTCATGTCCTTTTCATCCAGGGAACTCAAGATAGCAGATGTGACTTTTCCTTCCTCCATTTCATTCTTGTAACACACATAAAGAGCCAGTGTGTAACTGGCTGAGGATTAGCCAGTTAGTATCATGGCTGACTGGAAATTTAAACATGGTTCTGCTAAATCCAACCCTAATTAAGCATTAATACCATACAGGGTCTTAATGAAGTTTAAACTTTGTTATGCATTGAGTGAAAAGCTTCTCTGCTGATCACTGAAGGATTGGCCTTCCCTTACATTGTCCTAATAACAGTTTGGAATATGGCTTTTTTGAAAGTGATAATATGGCTCAGTTGAGATGGAGTCCTTTCTTTGTCACAACGCTGGATTCATAACAATCCTCCCCCTACTGTGATGCCTGTATGTGTTGCCTCCATACTGTGTTGCCAATTCTTGCCTTAAAAAGAGAGAGCAACACACTGTGAGGAGATGATTAAGATTACCTGCAGAGATGCTAGCTATGTAGAAGTCTTGGTGGTATGGATGATTGTTGTGAGGGAATTGAACTGAGTTCACCAATTTGCTCCATACAAGTCAGAGGCTGATCTTTTGTTAGAACTTACGAACCTTAAGTTGAAAGGTTCCATGTTGCATTACTGTCTCTCCAGTCGTCTTATTTTGTGTGTGTGTGTGTGTGTCTTTAGCAAATGGCTGTTCTTTGTGCTTTCTTTTTACATTAGGTGTTGGCAGTGAAAGTTTATATGCAATGGGTCTGAGATGGAACTGTTGTTTTCAATCATCTCAGGGATTTTATGAACTAAATGAAACTTTTGTGTTTTAATTTACATAGCACACATCCATCATTTAGAAATGCATGACTATTCATTCGTTTGCATAATGTAGGGGGCTGGTGAAGGCAGGCGAGCAGAGTATAAATATGCCACCTCTCAGAACATTCGAGAAAGGATTTTTCTCTCTTTTGGCATCATATATTGACATGGCAAGAGTGATTCTGGAATTATTCTGGAGTGATTTCTGGTGATGCATGTGCAGAAACAGTTAGGTCTTAAATGTACATTCATGTAGCTTTTGTGTGCCTATTGCAACCAGAAACATATAAAGCTACCCCAGGTAGTGTTAAGTACTCATTGAAACAACCTCTTCCCACCCCACTCGCAGAAACATCCCCTCCCCCTTCCCCCGAAGAACCTGTGAAATATGGCCAATCTCTTTTTGGGCAGCCAGCAATTTCCCTCTAAGCTGCAGAGACTTGAGAGCAAAAATTCTACTTTGTGAGCTACTGGCATTAAAGTTGTGAGCTACTGCATAAATTAGTGTGCTCTGGGGGTCATCCTTCCTGAGCAAAGACAAAAATGTGTGAGTTGAAGACTAAAAATCTGTGAGCTAGATCACGCTAACTTAGTTTAGAGGGGACACTGGCAACCACTGATGACAGAGGCTTCAAAGGAGGCAGGAGGCCATAGTTGAACCTCCTTATTAGTGTGTGTGTGGAGATATCATTGATAGCTTCTGTATTACCTGTGGGTTCTATTGATTCCTATAAGCAATAATTGTGAACAAAGGAGTGCAGCTTTATTCAGCTTAACAGAAATGACAGTGAGAATTCTTCACCCACCCAGTGAGCTTTATAAGAAAAAAGGTCACTTCACAAAGCCAAAGTCTTCCAAAGAACCAGGCTAGGTCCAAGAACAGAGTGCAGAGCTTCTCTGCAGCCTACACAGCCCAGAAGCTTCTGTCCTCTCTTTTTGAGGCTTCTTCTCTTCTAAGCTGTCCTCTGTGCTCAAAGCCACTCTCTCTTCTCTCAAAACTTCTTCTCCCTTCAAAACGGCCCATTCAAAGCTGCTGTTTTCTTCTGCTTGCTTCTTATCTACACCGTCCTCCAGTCCCAGGTGTTCTTCATCTACAGTGCTGTGTAGAATTGTTTTGTGAACAAAAATTTTATTTTGCAATATATTGAAAAATATTCTACTATCAAAATCTAAATATAGTTCATCAATACATAACCCCTCCCACCCTCCAAATTGTGACCTCTGCCGGTTTACAAAACAAATTAAAAACCTTTTAAAAGTAAAAAATTCACATATATAGAATCTTAACTAAAAGTTATTATTCACTTAACTTTATCTTAACTCCAATATAACTACTATTCTTATTCTTATTCTTTTACTCATTACTTACTTCTTAATCCTCAATATTACTGATTTAATCAGATAACCATATTGCCCCCCCAGTAGGAAAAACGAGACAAACAATTAGTATGGGTGAAAAACAGGGCAACTTTATTGAACGAACAAGGCACGGGGCAACCTAAACTGTCAGACAAGCCAAGGGTAACCCCTGACCCTTCCAAGTCTGGCGGGCGAGCCACCGAGCCTCCGGCAGTAGCCAATCAGAACGGCTAATGCCAGGCCAGCAAAGGCCAGGTGTACCCTCGACCAGCCAGGCGCCGACTCCAGCTAACCTGCCAGAGGAGGGAACCCTATAGCGGGCATACCAGCAGAGAACCGTGAAGCCCTTCTGCCGTACCATCCCGCCACATTCCCTGAAACAGGGAATAAACCAAGGGTGCTCACCGGTTACCTAACTAGCCAACAAAAAACTTCAGCCACCCCAATGCCAAGCCTCAGCTTAGGCAATTGGGCCCACCGGTTGGCCTAAAGCCAACCGCAGCCGTAGATTGTGTAAAAACGCCCTGTTACTCTTCACGGACAGGTGGACGCCGTCCTGCCAATACAGGTCCGCCTCTTCAACTTTTATTGCGGGGTGCGGCAAGTAGATACCCAAGCCGCCACTAAGCGCTTTCTTGATTGCCTTGTTGGCCTTACGCCTGGCTCTGTCGATCCCCATGGGATCCCAAGCTGCCCTCCAGACCCTGCGTGGCAAGATGGCGGACCACAATATCAGCACCTCGGGCCACCTGCTCCGTATCACTCGCAGGTCCTCCACAGCCTGCAGTTAAAGGGCCTTCCCTTTCAACAAACCAAGGTCGTTTCCACCGAGGTGGATCACCAAAATGTGAGGCGGAGGACCATTCCTCCCTTGAAACAAGAGGGGCAAGAGCCCGGCCCAGCGAATGCCCCACCGGCCCTGCCACTCGACAACGGCCCACTCGCTGAGCCCCAATTGTGAACCAGTTGGCGAACATCGAGCCTGGTGGGCAGCTCAAAACACCATGCCGTGGCCAGCGATCAGAATCCTCCGCCACTCACGCCACACCACAGCACCTAGAATAGAAAAAAATATAACCAATTGAACATTGTGTCGAATCAAAAGCCCATGCGCGCCCCAACTCACGCGTCCAATGGGCGAATGTAACTCTTGTAAGCAGATGACCGCCAGTGGCCGACCCGCTGTATAACGGGCACAGGGTACCCCATGGCAGCAGCAGTAGAGGCAGCTCTGATGCGAAAGGAGTGGATGCCAAACTTGACCCCTCCCAACTTAAGTTTCTTCAGGGCCCTGGAAGTGACAGCCCAGAACTGAAACCTGGTTAACGGGGACCCATCCTTGTGACAAAAAAGGGGGCCGTCCAGATCGCCCTGCTTTGCCAAGTACCTCTTCAAAGCCTGAATTGGGCAGATGTCCCGCTTCCGGCACGCTCCCAGGGCGATAAGGATGCCCTTCTGCTTCTGATCGGTCTTAGAGCTGCGCACCCTTATGGATACCTGGTCACCCTCGATTTTAACATCCCCAGCCTGGAGGGCCCGACCAGAAGAATCATGGCACGAGCCAACTACGAGCTCGGTAACTCTGAACGCCCCCCAAAAAGGTGGTCAAGGCGGCAGCATGGAACAATAAAACTTCAAACTTAGAATTACAGACTGCCTTCCAAACCTTATAAAGACCCCTTAAAACAGAAGGGTCGTTTTCGCACTCACCTCCAGCCGGCGCGACCCCCCTCTTCACCGCGCAGGATCTGCGCGGATTTCGCACTAAATGCCGCGGAGCAGCCTTTTGCGCCGGAAACTCCCGTCGCAAAAGCCGCGCAAACGCCAAACTGCTTTTTGGCGATTTACGTTTGAGCGGCTTTTGCGACGGGAGTTTCCGGCGCAAAAGGCTGCTCCGCGGCATTTAGTGCGAAATCCGTGCAGATCCTGCATGGTGAAGAGGGGGGTCGCGCCGGCTGGAGGTGAGTGCGAAAACGACCATAGAGAAACTGGATGCCTGGGATCAGGCCGGGGACCCTGTTCCCGGGCCCACCCCTCCATCATCTTGTGAAGCCGAAAATCACCTGTGTTATCGGCGAAGCCCTTTGACTTGCTGTCAAATGCCAACACGGCCAACTTTGCCTATATGGATTTGACCACAAGCCCCTTACCTCTTAAATGTACGCAGAACTGCATGAGATGGGAAGCAGGAATAGGCCATCTCGAACTCAACCCTACCTGATCCCTAAAACCTTGAAACCTGATCCCTAAAACCTTGAAACCTTGATAGAGCGACTATAGGCCATTCTGGTGCTGGGAGCTAGGGCTAACTGCATTGCTCGGTCAGCCTCAACTCGCCAAGCTGCCAAATTTCTGGAGGCATTCGCGCCAGCCGCATGTTGGCTTCCGGTGCCAGCTGTCTGAATCGCTCCATCTGTCGGCGAGACAGAGCGTCCGCCACTCCGTTGCATATGTTTGGCAAGAAACAAAATGTTAAGATGCAAACAATCATGTAAAAGCCCTCACAAGGCCCATAACGTGAACAGATTTAGACGTCAAATTGTTAATAACGTGGACAACTGCCATGTTGTCGCACCAGAAATGCGCCCGTACTGCCGGGAAAAATGAGAGCCCCGGCCCCGCCCCCCGGGCATACTAGAGCTGCAGATCCAGAAGGTCCAGGCGTGCCTGGAGGAACCCAACCCCAGGGCCACCCGCTATTACCACCTTGGGTGCCACGCTTACTGTCTGAGTCCTCGACGTTGACCGCAAGCACTACTGGGGTTGGGGCCGCACCTGGCACGGAAGGGCCCGCCCCTGCAGGGACATTGCCCCCCCCATCCGACTCAGAATCGTCATCCGCAGGGGTCCGGTTAGCCATATCCTGTAAGGAAGAAAGACGAGCCAGAACTTCCTGTTCGAGCGCCCTGGTGGATGTCCTAGCTGCCTTGCGCCCCTTAGTTAAACCAGATGCAACCGGGTCCACACCATACTGTTTCTCCAATACCCACAAATGCTCTATTATGGCAAGCCTAGTGCGTGCCTCATCTTCTTCCTTAGGGCGTGGATTCAATGGGCGCTTCTTGTCAACCACCTTTTTGAGGGGCTGCTTACCTTTAGCTCCCCCTTTTCCCTTTCTAGGAGCCATAACCTCCAACCTATAACTCCCGAGGCCCAGAAAAAAAAAACACTCCCCAGTAGGGGGGAGGCTGTGTTGAAATAAAATCCAAAGGCCCCAGGAGGAGGGGGGGCGATGGGCAGAAGCAAATGTGAAGCTGCCTTTTACTGAATCAACCCCACCACCCCAAGCTCCAAACAGCCGACCGACGGGGCTCCAAACCTCCTGTCTGAAAAGGCGGGGGGGAGGCGAGAGGAAAGGAGCAACTCACTACCCCCAGGGACCCAGCGACAACCGTGCTGAAACGCAAGCCGGTAGCTCAGGGATCCTCGCAATGTGAAAGGGCAGAAGACCACCCAAGCCCAGAACAGCTGTCCGAAAGTGCTCCAACCCTCCCGTCGAGAAGGTGGGGGGGGGGAAGAGGAAGGGAGCGACTCACTACCTCCCAGGGACACAGAAACCGCGCCAGAAACAAGCCGGTAGCTCAGGGGTCCTCAGAACGATGCAAGAAGAAAGGAGAGCCAACGAGGCTCAGGCAGGCCGCAACCGCGCGCTGCACGAGGGAGCTCCGAACAACGCTCCCTTGCCCTGACGAAAGCCCGGCCGAAACTGTGCCATGGAAGGCGCGTCCGGGCTTAAAAGCCCTTAGCCATGCCTCCCGTGATCCCCGGATGGCCGAGAGCCGTTTGTCTCGCTCTGTCCGGGGAGGCAAAGAACGGCCCCCACCCTAATGCTGCTGAAGTGGCGCGGGCGGGAAAGGGCTGCAATCTATTCTTCTTTGCACTTTTAAAAATTCAATTATTACTTGTTAAATATTAAACATATATTTCATAGTCCTTAAATCATCACTAAAAATTATTCAAATCTTAATCTTATCTTAACTCACATAAATTTACTATATAAACTCAGCTACTTATATTTCGCTACTAAAACAGTACTCAGTAATCACAGTCCTTTTTCTCTTTTAGAGTTCAGTTAATATTATCAAAAACCACTAAATGTCTCTTCACCTTCCATTGCATCTCCACATAGTTTTGAAATTTATTCCAATCTTCTTTAAAGTTCTCCAAATTATATTCTTTTAAGATTCTAGTAAGTTTGTCCATTTCACTCCAGTTAAGAACTTTTAAGACCCAGTCCCACTTATCAGGTATTTTGTCTTGCTTCCACATTTGCGCATACAATGTTCTTGCAGCTGAAAGCAAACACCACAACAATGTCCTATCTTGCTTCGGGAAGCTTTCTATTTGTAATCCCACCAGAAAAACATCAGGTGCTCTCTTGACATTATAACCCAAGATTTTTGATATTTCTTGTTGAATCGTAGACCAAAATGGTTTTGCCTTCTCACAAGTCCACCACATGTGGTAAAAAGAATCTTGCTGTTTTTTACACTTCCAACACCTATCTGAAACGTTATTGTTCATTTTTGCTAGTTTTATAGGTGTCATATATCATCTATACAGCATTTTAAAACAGTTCTCTTTTATGTTATAGCACGTTGATATTTTCATAGAGTTCTTCCATAGGTTCCCATGTCTCCATTTGTATTTCTTTGTTAAAATTTATTGCCCACTTAATCATTTGAGATTTTACCACCTCCTCTTCTGTAGACCATTTCATTAATAGCTTATAGATCCTTGAAATCAATTTTTCATTTTCACCCAACAGCACTTTCTCCATTTCTGTTTTTTCATGTCTTATACCTGTACTCCTGATATCTTTCTCTACCAAGCTTTTAATTTGTAAAAATTGAAACCAATCAAATTTATCTTTTAGCTCTTCCACCGACTTCATTTCTATTTTGCCTCCATGAAATTTTAGCAGTTGCTCATAGGTAACCCATTTCTCTTCCTGTGAACTTTGAGACAGCTTTATGACTTCAGTTGGCACTATTCCTCTCATCACCATATTTACTATATTTTTCCAGGTATTCAACAAAGTCCTCCTTATATAATGGTGTGGAAAAAAAACCATCCAACTTTTCCTTCCCATAGTACATATACGCATGCCAACCAAAAACATTTCCATGGCCTTCTAATACCAATAGCTTTTTGTTAATCAAAGTCATCCAGTCCTTAATCCAAACCAAACAAACTGCATCATGGTATAACAATAAATCAGGTACCTGAAAGCCTCCTCTTTCTTTCGCATCTGTCAGAATTTTCATCTTAATTCTTGGTTTTTTACCCGCCCAAATAAATTCTGAAATTTTTCTTTGCCAGAGATGGAATTGTTTCTTATCTTTCACTATTGGAATAGTCTGAAAGAAAAACATAATTCATTTTAATTACAGATATCCTCCCCAACATGGATAAGTTCAATTTATTCCACTTTAGCATATCCCCTTCAATTTTATGCCAGAGCTTTTCATAATTGTTCTTGTATAGATCAATGTTCCTCATTGTAATCTCCACATCCAAATACTTTACTTTTGACACAACTTCACAACCAGTAGCATTTTGTAACTCCTTCTGTTTACATGATGACAAATTTTTACTAAGGATTTTAGATTTTTCATTATTAATATAGAACCCTGCTAGCTCATCAAATTCTTTAATTTTTTCAACAACAAAGGTGTTACTTGTAATGGATTTTCATTGATAAACATCACGTCATCCGCAAATGCTCTATATTTGTAGGAAAAACCTTTCAACTTCAGACCCTCTATCTCATTATCTTCATCAATTTGAGTCAGTAAGTCCTCTAGGGTCATTATAAACAACAGCAGAGATAGAGGGCAGCCTTGTCTTGTACCTTTGCTGATTATCATTTGTTCAGTCAAATCATCATTCACACAAAGTTTGGCTTGTTGTTCTGTATAAATTGCTTTAATCATCCTTATAAAATTTGCTCCTAATTCCATTTTTTCCATCACTGCAAACATAAAATCCCAATTAAGATTAGCAATTTTTTTCCCAGCAAAAAAATAAAGCCACCTCTTTTTCTGGGTGTTTTTCACAATACTCTACAATGTCTATTACTGTTCTAATATTAGCTCTTATTTGCCTTCTGGGGAGAAATCCTGCTTGTTCCTGTTGAATAGAAATGTCCAAATGCTGTTTGAGTCGTTCTGCTAGAATTCTAGCAAATATTTTATAATCATTATTCAGTAGTGAAATCGGTCTATAGTTTTTAACATTTGTGGAATCTCTTCCCTCTTTCGGTATAAGTGAAATTACAGCTTCTTTCCATGTATTTTGTACCCTCCCCTCTTGCCTGATACAGTTCATCAATTTTTGAAGTTTGGGTACTAATACTTCTGTCAAAACTTTATAAAATTTTGCTGAAAAACGTCAGGACCCGGAGCTTTACCTACTTTCATTGAACAAATTGCTGCTTCAATTTCCATTTTCTCAATTGAATCATTCAAATTTTTTTCCATGCTTTCACTTAAAGGTTTCACTTTTATTCTTTGCAAATAGACCTCAATTTTCTCTTTATTCACTTGTTGGCCTTTAAATAATTTGGCATAAAATTTGTAGAATTCCCTTTTAATTTCGTCTTGATCTAAAATTTCTTTACCATCTGAAATAATTTTATTTATAAATTTCTTCCCTCTTTTCTTCTTTAATTGCCAGGCCAGATACTTCCGTGGTTTGTTAGTGCCTTCAAAAGACTTCTGCTGCAACCTTTTTAAATTCCACTCCACTTCCTTATTCAATAGGTGTCTCAGTTGGTTCTGTAGAATTGTAATCTCTCGCAATATTTTTTTCTTCCCCCGTCTTTTCTTCAGGTCATTTTCTTTTCTGCCTATTTCTGTTTGCAAGTCCTTCATTTGTTTTTCTTTAGCTCTTTTATCTTTATTATTCAGTGAAATTAGTATTCCTCTCATAACAGCTTTGTATGCGTCCCATACGGTCTGAATTTTAACATCTTAATCTTCATTCATTTGAAAGAAAGCTTTAGTTTCTTTTTCCAGAGATTTCACTACATCTTTTTGCAGCAAATCTTCATTTAGTCTCCATCTTCTACACTTTTTCACTCCTTTTGCTAACCACAGTAATAGATTGTGGTCTGCACCTATTTTCGGAAGAATCTCTATTTTATTAGTATAAGTCCCAGGTCCTTCGTAGACCATATCATATCAATTCTCGAGAAAGTGTCATGCCTTGCTGAGAAAAAAGTATAATCTCGTACTTTAGGATTGAACTCTCTCCAAATATCTTTCAAACTTTCTTGCTTTACTAATTCAAAAAAAGACTGGCAACTTGCCATCTTTATTCTTTTTATTTCCAGATCTGTCCAAAGAGTTCTTAATAGTTCCATTAAAGTCTCCCATTAACATTACATGCTCATAAGTCATTTGGTCAAGTTGCTGCAAAATGCCTTTGAAAAAAGCATCTTTCGCCCCATTAGGGGCATATAGTCCCAGCAACAATGTCTTTTTCTCATTAATAAACACCTCCACCGCAATATATCTACCTTCATTGTCTTTAAAAACCAATTTCGGCTCCAGTTCTTTTTTAATATAAAAAAACACTCCCTTTTTTATCTTTTGCTAGAGAGAAAAATTCTTCTCCCAAAGCTTTGTTCCATAAAAATTTGTAATCCAATTGCTTAATATGTACTTCTTGTAGACAAATTATATTACATTTCTGCTTTTTAATCCAATGAAAAATTGCCTTTCTCTTTTGAGGTGAGTTAAGTCCATTTACATTCCAAGAGATTAATTTGTAATCCATAATGGCTTTACAATTATTCTGTACCCTCGAAATCTTTATTGTCCACCAAAAATTCACTCATGCCTTGGGTATCCACTATTGTTTTTCTCAATCTATTATACTCAAAGCTTATGCCCTTCTCTCTTAGCTTGTCAGTCAGTTTCTTGAATTGCTTTCTGTCATTGATGACCTTTCTCGGCAATTCCTTCATGATTCTCACTCTACTTTCCTCTACAACCATTGGGCTACCAAACTGCTTGGTTAAGATCCTTCCCACAACATCCCTTGTAGTAAATTTCACTACCTCGTCCCTGGGTAGCTTGTGCTTTCTGGCAAATTCTGAGTTGACCCTATATATATAGTCACACATACGTTCCACCTCAACTGGGTCTTCTTCCAGAAATTCAGCCAAAATTGTAGCCATATACTTCTTCAAATCCTCTTGGTCAGCCTCTGGCACTCCCCTTAGACGAATCATATTCTCCATCAACTTAGAGTCTTGCAATATTGCTTTATCCTGCAGTTTCTTGATAGTAGCATCTTGGTCTTTTATTTTAACTTCAATCTCTTTAGGATTTTTTGCTGTTGCTTGAGACTCTTTTTTAAATTCCTCAATCTCCTTCTTAAATTTTTTCTTTACTTCTTCAGCGCTAGAATTGATTTCTTTGGTTATTTCTTTAGTTAATTTCTTTTCACTGCCCATTATTAATTCCTTCATTGCCTTTAATAATCTTGTTTCCATAGCATCCAATTGTTCTTGGACTTGTTTAGACATTTTTCTTCTCTCACTGAGGCTACTCTTAAATGTGTAACTCTAGATCCCAGCTTCTGATCAGACATTACTGTCTGCCTATTGCTTATAATGCGATCTTAGTTGGTCTCACCAATCCACAATCTAATGGTTGCATTCAATAGATTGGAGCCTGCCCTTTCCAGCAAGGCCAAAATTGCTGTCCTAGGAGCCTCCTAGCTCCAGATATTAATTTTTAAAGTTCTTAAATCCCCCAAATGGCGGCCGTGATGTTTTCAAGCTTCTGTTTTAAAGTTTTCCTTTTCCCCCTAGGGCTTAGTCTTTATTTTCAAATATATAGTCCAAACTGTTTCACCATTTGAAGATGATTTATGTTGGTTTTAAATGTTTTTATAGTCCAAATCCAGTTTATTTTTAATAAAACTTTGGCCTTTCTATAATGGCCTCCAATGATTCTCTATGGTTCCTGGTTCTGAAATATACCTGGATGTTTGGAGGTTCCTCTTCTTTTGTCACTTGCTTCCTGACTCTCTGGCAATGAAGTCCCGTTCTCTATGATTGTAAATCTCATGATACTTGAAGGAGTCATCACTTCCTGCTTCGTCATGAGAGTCTGCAGCTTTGTTATGGCTGGTTTTTTTTTCAAAGCCACAAAAATTCCAAACAGCAAGTATTTTTCTGCACTTTACTGTTTTCTCTTAGCTCCAAAAATTCCACCTTTACCCCCTTCCACTTCTCCTTAATTTCTTACTTTGACAAATAGTTCTGGATCTTAGCACTTTTCTTTAAACAGTCTTAATTTGCTCCCGGAGTGATAGATAAGAATCTTTTACCTTAGCGCCGTCTAATTTTGCTCACACCGTCCAGTTTTCCTTCAGAAGTTATTATAGTCTATAGAAGGCTGGAACCTTGATGAGTTTAAGTCAATTCAATGACTCCAGAGATTCTTTGTAGACGATGGGATGCAATCTCTCATCGGGGGTTCTTCAAAGCCAAAAAAAAAAAAAAACCTCCTGGGGTCTCTCGTCAGCCAAAGTCTCTCCCCTCGAGATAACAAGCATGTCCTAGACAAGTTCCTTTACTGGAAACAGGTAGACAGCAGGCATTAAAATGCCTTTTATGTCCAAAACAAAGAACTCGTACTGCCCCTCTGTGAGAGACAGGTCAGCTCACCATGTTCCAACTCCGGAAGCCCCGTGCTGTGTAGAATTGAACCCCCTGCTGCCCTGGGACTGTTATTCACATGGAGAAGGGCTGTATGGCTCACCACCTACCCCTCATGTTTATAATTGTAATTTCCACTACAGGTTCTTAGCAGTTGCTTGATGATGTTTGGACTTGAGGTCAACCCTTGTGTTGCTGCATGTGTTACTGCATGTGTTTTACCTCCTGATGCAATGACTTGTGAAGCGATGCGATAGTTAGTTTGCTTTCTGGATGTGTGTTTTATGGGAAATCCTAAATAGAATTACACCCTTCTAAGCCCATCAGTGACTTTGTGTGGAACAAAGAAGAAAAAGAAGAGTTGGGTTTATACCCCACCCTTCATTGAGAGTCTCGGAGTGGCTTACAATCTCCTTCCCTTCCTCTTCCCACAACAAACACCCTGTAGGTGGGGCTGAGAGAACTCAGAGGGCGTTTTCGCACTCACCTTCAGCCAGCGCGACCCCCCTCTTCACCGCGCAGGATCTGCGCGGATTTTGCACTAAATGCCGCGGAGCAGCCAGAAGAGCCGGAAACTCCCGTCGCAAAAGCCGCGCAAACGGAAACTGCTTTTTGGCGGTTTACATTTGAGCGGATTTTGCGCCGGGAGCTTCCGGCTCTTCCGGCTGCTCCGCGGCATTTAGTGCGAAATCCGCGCAGATCCTGCGCGGTGAAGAGGGGGGTCGCGCCGGCTGAAGGTGAGTGTGAAAACGCCCAGAGAGACCTGCTGTTGAGGGAACACCTCTAAGAACTGTGACTGAGCCAAGTTCATCCAGCTGGCTGCATGTATAGAGTGGGGAATAAAAACCAGCTCTCTAGATTAGAGTCCGCCACTCAACCACTGCACCAAACTGGATCACAGAAGATCTTAATCACTACATTGAACTGGCTGTTTTAGAAGGCAGCAACCCTGCTTGGGGTGGCATTATTAGTTTCTCAGGGGTGTTTGCTTAATTAATTAAAAACCACAGTGCAAAATTTGGGAATTACTGCTAGATAGAATGCAGTAGATTCTGGACAAACATGGGGATAGTGAGCTTCCCTTCTCCATCGTATACAACTGAGATTAGCCGGGCGTGTCAGGGACCAACTGTGAGGAGACTGATAGAGCCAGTGTGATGTAGCAAGAGTTTTAGAGGAGGATCTGGAGGCTGCTAATTTTACTCCTCGCTTCCCACAGAAGTTTGCTGGGTGGGCCAGTTACACTTTCTCTCCACCTAACCTATCTCACTGTTATTGTGAGGATGAAATGGAGGATGGAAGAATGCAGTTGTTGGTGCTTTGGCTTTCTGTTGTGTGGGTGGGGGCGAGAGTGGGTTACAGATATCTAAGAAGAAGGATGGACAGAAGGGATGACTGGAAGAGTCAGTCGGCTGTGGCAGTGAGGCAAAGCAAGTTATGTGTTTCAGAAAGTATTTGTAAATTTGTGAATTTTATGAGATGGGCCATAAAGATGGAAACGGAAGCAGCATTGTGAGAGGAGAGGCTGCCCTTGAGATGAGAACAGCATAGAGGCAGAAATGAAAGACAAAGCTACAGACAGTACTGGGCAGGTGCCCTACCAGCTTCAGAAATAATTCAAAAAGATTAAGTTAAAGAATAGGATGTTTTTGGAAGTTATTTGGAATCTGTGTTGGGCTTGAATTGGATAGAATCATTAAGGTGTTTCAGCGAAGTTCACAGTGCAGTGTAGAACAAAAAACTCTTCACTGTAAATTGGTGATGTTTAGTTTCAAGACGAAACCATGAGTTAACTGCTTTGGTTTAGCCCTCCCCCCACTAATGAGGAGGGGGGACTTTAGGGATTCATTAAAAGTGTCATGTTATCTACCACATGGGGATCTCCTTTTTTGTTTTGAGTCTGTGTTAAGAATAATAAAAGAGGCTATGGATGAATGCATTTGATGTTATGGAGCAGTAAAACACAGAATATATATTATTGTTAATTCATGTAACCAGTCTACATTTTAATAGCTGCTAAGGAGCCATTACAGTGCATGCTGTGAAGACATATTAAAACAAAAGTGGCTTAAACCCTAATGGATGCTTGCGGCTTGCAATAACAAAGAATCTAGAGCAACGGATCTTCTCTTTGTTAATCGTCCCTCTTATGTGGCTTTAGTTTTGCAGCATAACTGAGATTACAGTGCCATGTATATATCAATATCTCCTATGCATTGTTCACATGAATACCATGCAGTTAATTGCTGTGGATTTTTCATTTGTTCACTCATATCAAATAATGTTGGTCCTTAATTCTGATCTCTTAAATGGGAAGCCCTTGCTCTCCTTATGGATGCTATTAAGGATGGTGAAGCGATTAAAAAGGAGTTCCACAGGTTTGCGATTCTTCTCCTAATAGTCTGGTGCCAGAAAGACCAAATAACTTAATACATTTCTAAGATCTGGAATGTCAGAAGTTTTTGACCCCAATAAACACTTTCACTCTGTGCTAAAGAATTTTCCAATTACTCCCAGACCAAAAAATTCTCAAAAAACCTGGTGGCTAACATGGGGTCAGATTTGGTATCTCTTGCGCAAAAGGAAAAATGGGCCCCAAACAATGCAAAAGGTTAATAAGCAGGACAAATCAGAGAGAAGCTGCTTCACTAGTGTAATCCCCACACAATAGTCGAGGTTAGCAAAGTAACACTCAGAGAATGTGCTTCAGAATTAATCAACCTTTCCACAGGAATCAGGACAGCAGCAGGCACAAGAGAAGAAATAACAGAATGAGAAGTGAGTAAAACTGTAGCTTGGGAAACCTGGTCTGTGGGAGTACCAGAGTGACATTGCAAACATATGATTGAAAATGTTCTAGAGTTTCAAGAACTCACCAAGAATGATGTTACTTTATCACTAAATCTATAAAAGTGAAATTTCTGTGCCACTAAATCCAGTGAGCTATTGTACAATGTGTGCAGGTCCAGGAGCCTGCACACAAGTACAGGGAAACTAAATCTCTCTTGATCTCAAAGGCATTATGGAGTTTAGCCCAAACATGAGGTTTGGAAAAGCTTAAGTCACAGGGATTAGCGCCTTGGAGTCTGTGAGTTGAATCAAGGACCTTGAAGGGTGCTATTGGTCCACAGGCAATCCCTTCCCTTCTTTCTGTGTCTGTCAAGAGAGAAGCCATCTCAAACAAATATTCCATCTAATTTGAACTAAGCTTTCACATCACTGTTCTCGGACATCTCTGCAGGGGTCAGCCACCCCCTAGTGAAGGTAACTCATCAAGGTCATCTACTGAGGCCTGCTAATGCTCAGCTCATGCAAAGTTTTACATTCAGGGAAAAGGTTTTTTTCCCTCCAACACTGCCAAATTTTCTGACATTTTCCTCTGTCTTCCTGTAAACTCTGATAGCTATATCAGTGCTGATCACATTTCTTGAAATTATTTGAAAACATGAATCACGATATGGTTGTGTGTGTAAAGTGCTGTCAACTCATAATTGATTCATGGTGACCCCATAGGGTATTCAAAGCAAGAGACAAACAGAAGCGATTTGCCATTTACTGCCTCTGTGTAGCAACCCTGGGCTTCTATGATGGTTGTCCTCCAGTGACTAAACAAAGCCCACCCTGCTTGGTATCTATTGGAGGGGGGGGGTTGCCCTCCTGTTTAGCATCTGTGAAGGGCTGCACCTTTTAAAAAGTCTCAAAGTACCATGCAAGCCACTGAGTAAAGGTATGTGCAATGTTAATTTTTCACAGGGTGGAGAGCCTTGAGTGACAGGCAGGGCTGGCTCACCCGCTAGGCAAACTAGGCATTTGCCTAGGGCGCCTGGAGGGGGTGTGCTGAATTGGGTTCTCCCTCCCCACATCCAAGACAAATGCCTAGTTTGCCTTTCCCTCCATGCTGCCATCACCATGCTGCCCCACCTCCTCTCTCCCCTGCTCTCTTCTGCGTCATTGCTCTCCACTGCCGCCCCCCCCCCCAGTGTGCTCAGAGGAGTGCTGCTATATTGCCCTTACCCTTTTAGATGTAGTCCAGGCACTCTGGAAGCACTGGAAGTGAGGGGATGCGAAGCTTCATTGAGTGCTCACTTGAGAGAGCACAGAAATGCCTGGGCCACATCTAAAAGGGTAGGGGCTATTCTCCCTAAGAGGCGGAGGACATCTTGGGTGTTTCCCACCGTCCAATCAGGGAGGCAGGAATCTAAAATCTTCCTCTTCCTGTGGCTGTGGGAACCACCCTCTTGCTCAGTTCATTTCCTGCCTCGACAGGGAGAGCAAGTTTCCAGGATAGGCTCCTATCCCTTTTTCCTTACTTCTACTCTTACCTTACAAAAAAAAAGATCCTTACCTTCCTCTTCTTCTTATAATTAACTCCCTTTTTCCTTCTTGCCTTTTCCTTCCTTCCTTCCAGGGAAGGGAGTGCTGAAAAGGCTCAGGCCCCTTTAAGGGACAGCTGCAGTGCGAAGAAAAGGCAGGATGCAGCGACGTCCCAGGGACGACTTTATGGACGACCCCGCATTAGATGCCTGGCGCGGGGCCGAAGAGCGGGGATCCTCCGGAGCCAGCATGACCCGAGGGCTTGTGGCGGCTACCGGCAACGTGCCCTGTAGGGGCGGGCCGCCGGCGAGCGGCAGAAAGCAGCGCTGGTCATCTTCGGCCACAGAAGAAGCGCGCGCTGCGCTCTCTTCCCCCGACGGCCATTTTGAGGCCCGAAAAATGGCGCGAAGCGGGCCCGGGTGGCGGCAGTCCTTCGCTGAGCAGCAAGGACTCCCAGAGGCCAACCTCCAGCCAGGAGACTTCGACATAAGAACATAAGAACATAAGAGAAGCCATGTTAGATCAGGCCAATGGCCCATCCAGTCCAACATTCTGTGTCACACAGCGGCCAAATATATATATATATATATATATACACACACACACACACACACACACTGTGGCTAATAGCCACTGATGGACCTCTGCTCCATATTTTTATCTAACCCCTTCTTGAAGGTAGCTATGCTTGTGGACGCCACCACCTCCTGTGGCAGTGAATTCCACATGTTAATCACCCTTTGGGTGAAAAAGTACTTCCTTTTATCCGTTTTAACCTGTCTGCTCAGCAATTTCATCGAATGCCCACGAGTTCTTGTATTGTGAGAAAGGGAGAAAAGTACTTCTTTCTCTACTTTCTCCATCCCATGCATTATCTTGTAAACTTCTATCATGTCACCCCTCAGTCGACGTTTCTCCAAGCTAAAGAGCCCTAAGCGTTTCAACCTTTCTTCATAGGGAAGGTGTTCCAGCCCTTTAATCATTTTAGTTGCCCTTTAGTTGACCACGGCCTCCAAGAGAATGCGCAGACATCTCAGCCCCTGGGGGGGCAGGGTAACGTACCCACAATGGGAACTTCTTCTTTTGCCTTTGATTTTTTAGAATGCATTAAACAGACTGTAGACAGTGCAGTCAGAGCTGCAACTCATAAAAGATCTTATGCTGCAAGCTCTCCCTCATCTTCCAGGTCCCCCTCTCCAAAGAGATCCAAGAGTCGTGCCTGGCTCACCAAGGCACAGAAAAAGACCCTAGCAAGCAAATGTGCAGGGAGAGTGGGATCACCCAAAGTGGATCAGTCAGAGGACTCTTGAGAGGGAGGATCGGGAGGAGGGCGAGTTTATTTCAGATGAAGAGATAGAATGCAGTACAGACCCAGAGCCTTCCTTAAGATTTTTTAAAGCAGAGGAGTACCAACCACTCCTAGCTAAAGTACTGGCAGCTTTAGACCTCTACGAAACACCTGAAGAACAGGAGGCTAGTTGCCCCCTAGCTAATCCTAAGAACAAGCCTAAGGGGAACACGAAGTTCTTCCCTCGGTACCGATCCACGGACAAGGTTTTTTCCTTTCCCTGAGTTTTTCGAACGCCAGTTGAAGGCGGAGTGGGCAAAGCCCAGTTCTAATCGCCAGGTGCCAGGCTTCATTAAGAAATTGTATGCATTGCCTTCTTTTTCCAATATGCTGCAGGTGCCGTTGGTTGATGCGCCAGTGTCGGCCCTACAGTCACACGGACTCCTGTCTGAGGATGGGCATGGATTGGTTCGAGACAGCTGGGACAGAAAGATCGACCTAGCTCTGAAAAGGAACCACGAGGCCACGGCCTTAGCAATTAAGGCAGCGGCTACAAACTCTATAGTGTCTCGTGCAGCAATCGTTTGGGTTTGACGTCTAACCCAACTACTTCCCAACGCAGACAGGAGGATTCTCGAGGGTACCAACAGGCTTCTGAGAGCGGCCGAGTTTTCTGCGGATGCTTCTTTGGATACACTTACCTTCGCCGCCAGAGCAATGGCGTCATCGGCAGTAGTGAGAAGGGGGCTGTGGCTTCGGGCCTGGCGGGCGGACATTCATTCTAAGTCAATAGTGTCTTCCTATCCCTTCCAGGGTGAGAAGCTGTTTGGAGATGCTCTAGACAAGATCCTCGTGGAGACACGTGACAAAAAGAAGGCTATGCCTAAGTATCTCAGACGTCCGGATAGGAAGGGCTTCGGATCCAGCTCCTTTCGAGCTTCAACCAACAACAACTCCAGGCCGAAACAGGACTTTCGGAAATCACCCTGGGGGCAGCCCAGACAGGGTTTTTGCAAGAACTTCGGTAACCAGAGATTCCAGAGGCACCAGTGCGACAGATCAGATAAGCCAGACAGGGACCCTAAGTCCAATAAAGCCTGACTGGACTTCCATTCCCGTTGGGGGTCGCCTTCTTCATTTCCATCAGGCTTGGGCGACCTCACAAGCCGACTCTTGGACTTTAGAAATTGTCTCCCAGGGATATGCCATAGAGTTCCGGAGAACTCCCCCAAATCGCTTCCTTGTATCTTCTCTTCGTTCAGACCCAACCAGGAGAGACATCACTTTCAAGGCAATTCGTCACCTGCTGGAGTGCACAGCAATAGAGCCGGTACCACAGAATCAGAGATGTCAAGGTGTCTATTCGATTTTTTTTACGGTTCCCAAGAAAAACGGGGACTGGAGAGCAATCCTGGATTTGAAATTTCTGAACAGGGCCATCAAACTCCGTCACTTTCGTATGGAGTCCATCAAATCCATAACGGAAGCTCTTCATCATCAGGACTACATGACATCCTTAGACTTGACAGAAGCATATCTGCACATACCGATTCTTCTGGCACATTGCAAGTTTCTTCGCTTCTGCATGAATGGGTCGCACTTCCAATTCAGGGCTCTACCCTTCAGCTTGGCAACAGCACCCAGGGTGTTCACCAAAGTACTGGTGAACATAATAGCTCTTCTCAGACAACAGGGGATACATGTACACCCGTATCTCGACGACCTGTTGATAAGGTCATCATCGAAGAGGAGCACCCTACAAGATGTCCAACACACCATCAATTGTCTGCAACAGCACGGTTTTATAGTCAACCTCTCCAAGAGCCACTTGTGCCCGACTCAGAGGTTGGAACACCTGGGCATGGTCATCGACACGAACCGGAACACCCTCTTTCTTCCAGAGGACAAGGTGCTGAGAACCAAGACAATGGTACATCAGGTGATCAAGGAAAGATCGTCGTCCCTTCAGTCCTTGGCAAGACTCATGGGTCTGTTGGTCTCGAATCTCGAGGCGGTCCAGTGGGGGCGGTTTCACACCAGGTCATTACAGATGTTTTTACGCCCTTACCAGCTTCAGATTTACGCCCTTACCAGCTTCAGATTATGGAGAAGCGTGCCTTGTCTCTGACAGTACCTCTGGAGGTGAAGGAGAGCCTACGTTGGTGGACAATAAATGCCAACCTACGCCAGGGGAAGATCTTCTGCGTGGAGAAGGAGATGCAGATCTTCTCAGATGCCAGCCTTTCAGGTTGGGGGGTGACCCTCGACGAGAAGCCCACGCAGGGCCAGTGGTCCTCCAGGGAAACAAAGCTCCCAATCAACCTATTGGAGCTCCGAGCCATCCGATTAGCGCTACTTCACTTCCAGGACCAGATCATCGGTCAACATGTCTTAGTCTGGACGGACAACACAGCGGCCAAAGCCTATTTGAACAATCAAGGGGGATCCAGGTCCTCAGCTCTTTACAAGGAGGCCGTGAAGTTGTTCAGCTGGGCGGAGGAGCATGTGAAGTCAGTCAGGGCAGAACACATTCAGGGAATCTGCAACATCAAGGCAGACTGGCTCAGCAGAGAGAGCATTCAATCCGGGGAGTGGTCACTCAACAAATTGTTGTTTCAAAGCATTGTGGATCATTTCGGTCTACCGATCCTGGACCTATTTGCATCAGGTCAAAATCACCAACTTCCAAGGTTCTTCACGAGATTCTTCCACAGCCAGGCAGAGTCCACAGACGCTCTAACATCCCCGTGGCCTCAAGGTCTTCTTTACGCCTTTCCTCCGATACCTGTCATTCCAAAACTGCTCAGAAGAGTCAAGCTACCGAGAGCCGAGATTTTGGTTCTCCTCAATCCACCAGATGTCAACAACGGAACCACTCCATCTGCCAATGTGGCCAGATGCGCTATTACAGGGACCGGTGTGGCACCCACATCCCGACTGGCTGCGATTGACCGCGTGGAGGTTGAGAGGAGATCATTGCTAGATCTGGGCTATTCAACGGAGGTAGCAAGCACTATTTTAGCATCCAGAAAAGACTCCACCACACGGATATATAACGCCTCATGGAAAGCCTTCCACAGATGGTGTCAGAGAAAGGGGGTGGACCCTTTACAGCCTACTATTCTGAAGATCCTTCAGTTTCTCCAGGATGGTCTACGTTCAGGTCTTAAACCGGCCACGCTTCGACGTCAGTTGGCAGCCCTTTCATCAGTGCTTCAGCAGGTGGAGGGGTTCATGTTGTCATCTCACCCTCACATTCGCTGTTTCCTGAGAGGAGCCTCGCTAACCTCTCCTCCTCAAACTCATCGTTTTCCCACATGGCGACTAAATCCAGTGCTGTCAGCCTTAACCGACCCCCCATTCGAGCCTCTAATGTCGGTTCCTTTGAAGATGCTGCGTATGAAGGTTATCTTTCCGGTGGCAATACCATCGGCCAGAAGGGTTTCCGAGCTCGGGGCTCTATCTGTCAAGCGAGAGTTATGTGTATTTCACAAAGATAAGTATGGCATACACTTAATGTACGTAGAGCAATCAAGATTTATCTGTTCAGAACTGAGCAGATTCGTCAGTCAGAGTCTATGTTCATCAATATAACATCGCCCAGACTGGGCCAGAAAATGTCCAAGGCGGCAATAAGTTATGCCATTAAACAGTGTATAGCAGAGGCTTACAAAGCGATGCATCTCAAGGTGCCCACCGGGATTACTGCTCATTCGACAAGGAGCGCAGCAACCAACGCGGCCTTTGAGAAGAACGCCTCGGTTGAAGAAGTTTGTAAAGCAGCCACCTGGTCATCTGTCTCCACGTTCGTTAGACACTACAAGCTCAACGCTTATGCCTCTGCGGACGCAGCCTTTGGCAGACGGATATTGCAGCACGTGCTGCCCGATTAGGGCGATCCCTCCCTAATTAACACACTGATCTGGGAGCACCCAAGATGTCCTCCGCCTCTTAGGGAGAATGACCCTTGGCACTTACCGTGAGGGGTCCTTCTCCTAAGAGGATAGGAGGACATCTTGCCCTCCCGTCTATCGCCCTATCTGTGGAATATTATCTTTCCTTCTCTTTTTTCTATAGCTGCAAGTTTTCCAAGGTTTTTAGGTCAAGTACTATGACCTGCCTTTTTTCTCTTTATACCAGTTGTTCTTGCACAGCAATATTTTTTGTCTTAAAAGTTGCAGTTTTTTGCTGTTTATATATAGGTTAAGTTATTCGTACTGCTGCTCGGAGTCACCCGAACTGAGCAAGAGGGTGGTTCCCACAGCCACAGGAAAAGGAAGATTTTAGATTCCTGCCTCCCTGATTGGACGGTGGGAAACACCCAAGATATCCTCCTATCCTCTTAGGAGAAGGACCCCTCACGGTAAGTGCCAAGGGTCATTTTAGCAGCACTCCTCTGAGTGCACCAGAGGGGTAGATGGGTGTTGGAGCATGGCACTGCAGAAGGGAAGGGAGAGGGATGGTGGCCCACCTGGTTTGTGCATGTGCACACCACACACCTAGGGCCCCCAGGGGTGGGGGACACGCCACACACCTAGGGCCCCCAGGGGTGCCATGCACCCTTGGGTCGTCCCTGGTGATAGGCGGCTCTAAACAATCTGAATGGACAGAATCAGCTGAGCAGACCCAGTCTTGAGAGCTGGATGCTAAGGAGAGGGAGAAAGTCTAGAGAAAGTCAGAATTCTGCCTTGACTGATACTCTGATTTTAGCCTTAGCTGAGAGCGCTTTAGCACAGACAGGAGAACTAGGGAAAAGTAGCTAGGAGGTGGGAAGTATATGGAGACTCCCATTCAGACCAAAGAAAAGGGAAAAGATCTTCTAGGGAGAGAAGCAGATTTCCTACCCAGTTGAACAAAGAAAAATGCTCTGAAGAGTACAGAGATCCCTGGTCTGGTGTGAATAAAAACTTCCCTTAGAGACTTAAAGTGTCAGTCGAAAACTGGTGTTTCAAGGGAAGGGGTTTGGATACTAAAAAGGGTGTACCAACCTTCTGAGAGAACAAGAAAGTGTAAGAGATATTAAAGAAAGTGTGCTGGAATGTTAAGGGAAAATACTGGAACAAAATATAAGGTTTCAAGAAACTGTGAAAAAGCTTAAGAAACTTTCCTTAGCCTATACATATAAATTGGTGCAAAAATTGGTTTTACCTCAGAAATTTTTACCCTCAAAAATTTTAACTTAGAAATATTAACCCCTGAATTCACTTGACCTTTCCATTCTGTCAAATAAAATACAGTGATGATGATGATGATTTGTCTCAAGTGCCATTAAGCTCCTGATCCTTCTCTCAGGTTCCTGGGTTGTGTCAAAAAGGCAAAATACTGAAGTGTTAAGCAAGACTTCTTAGCTAAAGAAGAAGACATATTACATGTGACATATTCAGTCACTAAGGAGAATGGAAAAACAAAGAAAAATTTTTGCCTCTGAGGGAGAGAAGAGGAAGGGATCCATCATTGCATTCAAGACCTGATGATAATGGGCTAGCCAGCACTAGCCAGGTCAGGATGTGTCTCCGTATGTACTTTGAATATTTTGAAGAAATCCTGTTTTCCCTGCAAATCTGAGAGACTGCTGTTCATCTCTTTCTCATCTTTCAATTTGTACACTAATGCCTTGCAATCCAGTGTGTGCTGGACATGGTATATATCCCATAATGGAAAACTTGAATAGTACAGTGTCTGAAGCAATAATGCATTGGTATCATACACTGATTTTTTTTAAAAAATCTGAACACCTTATACTTATTTGTCTTTCAGCTTTGGTGGGGGCTTAGCATGATTGCCACTTCCAGGGGGTAAGTTGAAAATTCTCAGTATTCTAAGTATTATTCAGTGTAGATATGTCCTGTTTGCTTTCTACTGTGTGTGATAATCATTGTGGATGGGCAGGCTGCTAGTTAGGAAGCTCCAGGTGAGTGAGATGTTAAATCTTCTGTCAGTTTGCACTACTGGGAACAGATTGAACAATTAGATTGCTCTGTGTATATGAAATCCAATTTGCATCATGGCCAAAATTCATTCATATTGCTAAAACGTTCTCTGATGTCTTTGTTATCTTCAGAGGATGGGACCCTGCTCCTTTTCCTTACTTTTATTCTTTCAGAGGTAAGTTTTTGTCATTCATGGAAACAGCTGGTAGGGTGGAAGGCCAGAGGCAGGAGTCCTTAGGATAAGTGCATAAGAACCAAGTAGACTGGTCAGACAGGCAACCCCATTCTGAATGTTGTTAAGGGAAAAGAGAGAACACGCCAGGAAATGTTTGTAGCCCTATCAGATAATGGGAGATAGTCAGAATTTAAGAGGATGACAGAGTTCTTGGAATTCCTCAGTCTGCAAACCTTAGCAGTGGAATGTAGATCTAGAGAGTCTCAGTAGCAGTTCTCAGTAGCATGACATTATGGGCCAATCAGTTATGTGCTTACTAGCTTTCAAAGCAATAATAATTAGTTGTTGGTTTAACAAGTTCAACACGTTTGCATACTTTGCTGAATTGCCTATTGTTTTTATACTTGTAATTGAGATTAGTCATCTTTCTGAGTTAAGTGGTATAGTACATCAAGCAGTTCAAATCCAGAATATGCCCATTAAAGCTTTATGATGTATCTTATGTGGGTAGTCAGAGTCAATGGGGGTGAAACCTTTCTCTTTTTGTGGAGCTCACTTTAGTGATGCTGGCAGTGTAATTCAATATGTTATCTATACAAATGTGGCTTTTTTCATCTCCAATATCCCTGTGACCATTATCAGAAAATTCATTCCCCTTATTCTCTTTTACAATATCTATGCAATGTGTGTGTGTGTGTGAGGGGGTGTAAACACAAAATAGGGATGGCAACTGATAAAGTCCACCATATCAAGTTGAAGTAGAGGTCCGCCTAATATAAACTCTTCTTTCAATAACAGTAAATTTGAAGACAATTGGAAGAAGATTATGAGATATTCTAGATGGAGGATAAATTACATCATGAGTTTGGGACACCCTAAGCATCACTTTATATCTTTGACCATATTGGGTACAGATTACTGGGCTTTTCTTATTGCTGCCAGTTCCCAGGTCTGAGTGGGAGATCCCCAGGTTTCAGGGGCTTCTCCCTGCCATGAACCAGCAAGCTTGTGGAACAAATCCTGCACCTAAACAGGGATGTTGTGTGGGGATGTTTTGGTTTTGGGGCAAAACTCTATGGTTTGTGGGCAAATTTACCATAGAGTTTTGCTCCAAAATTGGAATGTTGCTCCTGGCATTACCAAAGCAATGATGTCACTTCCAGGTGATATCAGTGTGTCGAGCAAAGTCCCCATCTACACCTGGAATGCCCCAACCCCCTTGCCAGAGCAATGAGAGGACCTGGCAACCCTAGCATTTTTCCAAAATGACTAGATTAACCTAGGTAATCTAAAAGCTTTCCATCTGGCTCTAGAAGAGCTCCCAAATCTCTTTTATTATGTACAACAGTGCATTTCCCTTGCAAGCAACCTGCGATATCAGCAAAGAACTATTAGACTTTAACCTTCTTTTCTCCAGGGATGATTTTAAATTTCTTGTCCCTGCTGGTTTGAACTGAAAATCCCTATTTCCATTTCACTTCTCCCCTGTGCAAATTGGACTTGTGATGTTTTATTTTTATGTCATTTTCTCTTTCCTTGCATTGATTTCCCCCCTGTAAAATCCCCTCCCTGCATTTTTCAATACTATGTGTGGGTCAATGAATCTGCATTGTAAATATGTTACATTTATAAATAACATACCCTGTGGGTATCAGTGAAATATAAATTATGCATAAAAACCCATACAACATGCATACACAGCACAAAGGGATCTAAGAACCAACAGCAAAAAGCAGAGAACTTAAACAATTGACAAAAATGCAATGGAATGTAAAAAGAAGTGAACTAAGGACATTGTTTCATATTTACTTTTCTCCATGGTGATAGAACCACTGCTGCTCTTGTTATAGTGTGCTACAAGTGCTCACTTCCATTTAAGTTTAAGCAGAAAAGGAATTTTTCTTTCTTTCTTTCTTTCCTTCCTCCCACCCACCTCCATCTTCCTTCTTTCTTTGCCTTTTCTTTCTTGCCTGTCTACTCCTAAATCACCTGTCGTGTTGATATGAAGCTGCAGCAGCCACTTGGGATTGCCAGAGCTGTCTGGGCAATCCAAAATGACTGTCAAGATCTGATGAGAAAATCCTGTGAGATCTCCACATTTTAAAACTTTTGAAACCTTATTCCCCTTTTGCATTCTTTTACAATTTGAGGGTTTTTTTTCCTGTGAACTTGGGAGTTCCCCCAAGTCTGTAGAAAGTTCTTTCTCCTCTGTACATGGCCTTAGTTTGTGGATTTGTTTATTCATGCCTTTGGTCATGTCCAGAATCAGATATAATGCTACTGTGTCTGAACCTGGTTCACGTATAAAACCATGGTATTTGGTTTTCCATTATTCTCCACTTATTAGTACTCTAGCAAGCCAGCCCTGTGGGGTGTTTATTACCTGAAGAACCCAACAAGTTTCATTCAGCTTTTTGGAGCTTAATTGTGTGTGGGTTTTTTTCCACAGTGCAGTGTCAACTAAGCATTGTGGTGGAAGTCTCATAATTGCCCGATGGGAAAGCTTAGCAGTATCAGATCAATGTAAACACTGACTTTTTTTTTAACAAATAAAAAAAGAAGCTCATGAAAGTGAAAGTGGCCCCATTGTTTAAGCAGTGTAAACTGCGGTTTCAAAGAGTTGCTGATATTGAAGAAGTATTCAGACTGCTGGTTTGTCCCCAGGCTGGGATTAATCCACAAAATGGAGGTTTCTAATTCACATTTAAATAGTGGTTTGTTTGTTTTTTAAAAAAAGAGAACTCTATATGCACAGTCTAGCGCTTAATGTTGCAAACCAATAGAGTCCTCTTGGTTTCCTGCTGCCCTGCTGTTATGCAAGCTGCCAGGTCGGCATTACCACCTTTGCATCTGGAAAAGAGCTGACATGAAATGCAAAAAGAAGCAGGCGAGAGCTTTTGACACAGTATGCAGCAGGAAGGCAAGGGATCACCATGGCAGCAACATTATTAAGTATAAAGACTCTATTTCAATCATCCTCATTACCCGCCCACTCTCTAATGTAATTTTCCTCTTTTTAGCCTGAAGGAGAGAGCTATATTGGTGACTGACAAGCCATAGATAAAAAAGGGGTTTTTTGGTGCAAATGTACATGTATGTGCACATAGATTCCCCCTCGCCCCCATTTTGTTCTGGTCTAAGGTTGCTTAGATGTGTACTGATGCAATGTGAGAAAGTCCAACTAGCTGTGTAACTTTTGTTCTGAAACTGGAGTGCTGATCCCAGTGACTTTGAAAGTAATCCTAAGCAATTCTACTGAGTAATCTTAAATAATGCAAAACAATTCTTAACAGAAGCAAGACTCATGTTATTCAGCGGGGCTCACTCCCTGGAAAGTGTCTAAAACATCTGTTTAGATTCTATACTTTTTTATATTCTCCACACATCTCCAGGTACTCTGGGGGTAGTTCTTGACTGTGGACTTTTGCTTCCTCCTGTCCTAGGTACTTCTGTTTTTCATTGAGCTGAAACTACTTAGCATAAGAGGAAGTGAGGTCCACAGTGGAGTTAGTATTGCCAACATCCTGGTGGTGGCT
The DNA here is from genome assembly GCF_032191835.1 of Heteronotia binoei. Taxonomy (NCBI): domain Eukaryota; kingdom Metazoa; phylum Chordata; class Lepidosauria; order Squamata; family Gekkonidae; genus Heteronotia; species Heteronotia binoei. The sequence continues at coordinate 47,316,563 of NC_083227.1, read as the reverse complement.
AAAGATCTCCGGCTATTACAACTGATCTCCAAGTGACAGATCACTTCACATGGAGAAAATGGCCTCTTTCGAAGATGGACTCTATGGCATTATACCACACTGAAGTCCTTCTGCTCCCAAAACGCTGTCCTCTTTAGACTCCACACCCAGAATCTCCACGTATTTCCCAACTCAGAGGTGACAATCCTTAGTGGAGTCTGCCTCTAGAATTACCAGTGCTGGGTTGGGAAATACCTGGAGATTTTAGTGGTGGAGCCTGGGGAGGGCAGCATTTGGAGGAAGGGAGGACCTGAACGGGGTATAATGCCATTGAATTCACCTTCCAAAGCAGTCATTTTCTCCAGGGAAACTGATCTCTATAGTCCAAAGATTAGTTGTAATAACGAGAGATCTTCAGGTGCCACTTGGAGGTTGACAAACAGTGCCTGGAGAGAAGTGTATGTGATAGAGTTGGCAGCTCTAGGTTAGGAAATTCCTGGAGATTTGGGGGTGGGGCCTATTGTGAGCCGAGTATGAGAAGGTGAGGGACCTCAGCAGGGTATAATGCCACATGCGCCAAAGCAGCCATTTTCTCCAGGAGAAGTGATCTTTGTTGTCTGGAGATCACTTGTAATTCTGGGAGATCTCTTAGCCCCACCTGAGGGTGGGCAATCCTAGCATGTGAGATACAGTGATAGGGTCCAAGTCCTTGCAAGAAGTGGTACTTCTAAGAAAGGGGGTATAAACTGATTTCCAGGAAGGGAAGACTGAAAGGTACCTAGGGAACCACATTTTCTGAGAGCCGAACTAGATGTGATGTTGGGCGATACCTGAAAAAGAACTCCCCAGCATTTCTTTAAATTGGAAATTACAGCCATGCAGGGCCCAGATTCAGTTCAGGGCTATGGTCTGGTGGGAAATAAATTTAATCCCCCCCACACACCATGGTCTTGTCAGTTTAAGAATCACAATGTACAGCAGAAAGGGACTAGAAAGGGACAAGAGCTGCCTTTTTCTCCTTTTATATAATTATTTATTTAATTCACTTGTACCTCACCATTCTCCCTAATGGTGACCCAAAGTGGCTTTGCTCTCCTCTGTTTTATCCTCACAACAACCCTGTGAAGTAGGTTAGGCTGAGAATGTGTGACTAGCCCATGGTCACCCAGTGACCTTCCATGATACAAGTTGAGTCTGGAACCCAGGTCTCCCAGATACTAGTCCAGCACTCTTAACCACTACACTACACTGGCTCTGCTCTTCCAGTGCTAATATTAGCTCTGGGGTGAGGGGATCGGATTTGATCTTTAAGGCCATATAACAGGGATAAATCCACTTTGAACAGGGATCATGAAACAGTATCATCCCTAGTTTGGGCCTGTCCTGAAAGAAGTTGAGGCTGTCCATGGTTATAGCAATAAAAAGCCTTGCTGCATAACATTCCCAATGCATGTTCAACCTGGGTCATAAGTGGGTAGGTGTAGGCACTCTCACTTTTCTTCACCTTAGCACATGATTATGAAATATATGCAACATGAAGTTAGTATTTAATTTATTTCACAATTGAGACCTGATTATGAAATTGCAGTTCACAAGTTTGGAAACTGGCATATGATGTTCAGTATCTGGGGAAGATGAATTAAACACAAAACAAAGCTACAAATCCTATACCGAATGATGCACAAACCTGTCTTATACTGATTCAGACCACGTCTAGCAAGGTCAGTGACATCAGTTCTCCAGGGTCTCAGGATAAGATTTTCCCCATTTCCCACTACTTTAGTGTTTGGACTGGAATGCATTCCCCATATAAATATAAATATAGTTCTCTACAGGGCTTTTTCTGTAGCAGGAATTCCTTTGCATATTAGGCCACACACCCCTGATGTAGTCAATCCTCCAAGAGCTTACAGGGCTCTTAGTACAGGATCTACTGTAAGCTCCAGGAGCATTGGCTACATCAGGGGTGTGTGGCCTAATATGCAAAGGAGTTCCTGCTACAAAAGCCCTGTCTCTACATCTTGAAAGTGACCATAAGAGGATGTAGATGACAAGAGAAACCCATTCATAAAAAGGTGAGGGAAGAAGACATTAAATGACTGAATTGTCCCTCAGTCTTTTCTTCTTTAAGCTACAAGGAAAGGCAGTGCCTTGTGAAATCTCAAGAGGTGATGCCCTTTTAATGGGGTTCATGTTTATCTTTTCTTTCCCTATGAACAGCAGAAGCAGAACAAATTACATAGACATGGAAGTATGGATCAACATGTCCAGATAGGCCACATCTAGGAAGGAGGACAGTTTTCTAATGAGAAGTAATGGAAATTGTTCTCTTGGTGACAGAATGTAGTTGCTTCTCAAAGAGAAGCATGAATCCAAGAGCATCCCAAGGCTCATTACCCTGCTCAGACAGAAATAACCTTACTCTAGTCTAAAAACTGGAAGATTAGTCCTCTATAAAACATCAGGTCAAGTAGGCAGCATCATCTCCATTTTGTCTATTTAAATTTCTGCTTTTTTCTTCCCTATCCACTTGAATATTGCATCCAGGAATGGAGAAAGCTATATTTATGAGCCTTCATTAAAGAAATATAGGGTGGGGTGTCAACAGTTTATTGATAGCTCCCTACCCCATCCAGATGATCTCACTCCATGGTCTGATAAAGATTCTAAACAACACGGGGAAACTATGGAGCTCTAAGGGTTCCACCAGTCCAGAGGAGAGGCATTCATTCATCATATCCAGTAAATGAAGGCAAGGCTATAATGTAGAAATGGTCTCTGTTTCCTACTGGACAGAAAAGAATGAAACCATCAGAGTGCTCTGTCTCTAACCCCTTCCCACTTTTTCAACAAATGTAATAAAATAAAATAAAAATCCATGATGCTGTGGTGCCCAGTGTCAAAATCAGCTAGAAGTCTAACAAAATCAGTAAGGGAGATATATCCTTATCCAACTCTCTATAGAGATCATCCATCCATGCTACTAAAGCCACCTCTATCTCTGCACCAGATCTGAAGTTGAAATGGGTCAAAGTGAAGCAAGGTGCTTACCATGGGGGAAGCACTCCTCATTAAAACAGACCTGTGGAAACTAAGGCAGTATCTCAGCTTTAAATAAGCTGTGTGAGTTTGGGGTGGTTTGTGTTGATCAGACAGCACTCCCTGTGCTGGCATCATAATCCAGCAGGCCTATGGTTGGTTGTCAACATCGCTAATGTGCCGCAACCATCAACCCATGGCTGGGTTGGGTGTTTCCCCCCCTAAGTTTCACTGTGCAGCACACAGAAGCAGACAAGTGCACATGTGCTCCTGGCTGGTTTTATGGGGGTTCTGAAGAACATATCAGAGTGGGGTTGAAGGGGAAAGGACATGCCAGAAATGGAGTGGAATGATCACACCATTCATGCATTTCCATGGAGCACCAGGTTGAATAGATGATCAGAAACCTGCCATGGATGTGCTTTGCCAGGGAAGCCACCTGAATTTGCTAGTGGCTATTTAATCTGCAGGAGAGTCATTTTAGCATGAGGTAAGGGTGAGTCGGGCACAGGAGATAGATGTACGCATGTGATCATGCCCATTTAATCCAGAGGGGAAGGGTGGCTATGGTAGGCCAAACTGCTTGCCAGGTTGCACCGTAAGAGTCTCTTTGTTCTAAAGCAACTATTTAACCTCTCGACCACAATACTGTATTGAGGTGATTATTCTCTCTTAGCCATCTCTACAAGTTCTGTAACTGAAAGGAAGTCAGAAGTTTATTCTAGGTGTCAAGTCAAAACCTTGTATCCTAGCCACTCATATTATCTTTTAAATCAATCTGATCACTCTTGAAATTATTAAATATGAAACCATCACCATGATACAGAAAACACTTGTATATGTCAATGAAATCAGCATACATATCTCCTATCTACCTTAAATTAAAAAGATAAAATAAGATTCCTATGATTCTCACCAAAATGCTTTCAGAAAGATTAGACAGTCTCACCCAACACAAATCTGAAACAGTCAAGGATGTTGTGGGTGTGGCTACTTTATATAGGCCTAATTAAGTGAAAGTCACATGACTCTATCAACAACATATAATTTGTTCCCTTGGAAGGTGGGGACACACTTCTGAGCTCAAAATGAATTTCCTGTTGAAATACTTGGCAGCAAACATGTGATCTGTTTGTTCTTCATTTCACAAGATTTAGTTTTGGGCATAAAGCCATTAATTCATACATTATCTTTCTCAAGGCTGGAACAGAATGAACACTGCTCAAGCAGATCAAATAGATGTTTGGCAGAAACTGCCAAGCCTGCTTTTGTTCAATCACCTATACCACTAGCAATGAGGGTCTGGTCTGTGGCAAAGCACAGAAGTATTATTCAAGCATGCTGAGAGCACATTTCCACCTCCTGCGTAATCACTTTGAACCCCAAAAGCAACTGTGAAACTGACCTATAAATTGACCAGATCATCCTCTGGTAGGGTTGCCATTTGGGGTTGGAACATTCCCTGAGAACCGGGGACAAACTATGGGTAGAGTGTGGGGTGGGAAGAGGGAGCTTGGCAAGGGTTCACCCCTAGAACAACCATTTCCTCCAGGGGAACAGATCTCTGTATTCTGGAGGTCTGGGAGATCTCTAAAGAAGACTTCTTTGACAATGGTCTCAACATTGCCTCTCTGACAGAATTATCCTAGACAAAAGAACTTATCCTGGCACAATTTAGCCAGATAGGAAGAGAAAGGCTAGTGGTGGCCTTTAAAACTCTGAAGGCCACATCAGTCAGGGAGAGCAATATTTTTTTGTATAATTATTTCATTTATGTTATTTAGAGTTCTCCTTTCTCACTTGGGTTCAAGGTGGCTTACACAGAGTGAGTCAAACAATTGGCATGATGGGGGATTCAGTAAACAATGCAATGAAAATTAGGGTTGTAGAAACAACCAGAAGTCTAAAATCTGAATCAAAGCATACACATTAACACAACACATTAAGTGATGTAAAAATTACATAGAAGGATCCCAGTTAAAGCAAGCTATATCCAGTAATACAGACCACAGTTCTCTATGATTCATCCAAGTAACTTTGTGAGACAGTGTGACTGTGTTGCCTGCGTAGAAAGGCCCTAAATAATTTTTGCATAGTTTCTAGAAAGCCAAGAAAGTGGGAGCCTTCTTAACCTCTTCAGGCAGGCCATTCCATAAGGGGTGGGGGTGGGCACAGTGGAGAAGATACATGAATGGGAAGTTGTTGGTTTTGCCCACTTGCAGGTTGACACCTGCAGAAAACCCTTCTCCAATGAACGAAGATGTCATGGCAGAACATAAGGGGACAGGTGGTTAAATTTCCCATACATAATTGACAAAAGGGTACTTTTGTCATCACCAGCATAAGAATGATATTAAACCTGATATTTATGAACATATGAAGCTGCCTTATACTGAATCAGACCCTTGGTCCATCCAAGTCAGTATTGTCTTCTCAGACTGGCAGCGGCTCTCCAGGGTCTCAAGCTGAGGTTTTTCACACCTATTTGCCTGGACCCTTTTTTGGAGATGCCAGGGATTGAACCTGGGACCTTCTGCTTCCCGAGCAGATGCTCTACCACTGAGCCACCGTCCCTCCCCGTCAGAGTAGACAAGAGAGCTTTTATCAGACAGAATCTATCCAAAAGCGTCACAGCAATCAGCCAAATTTTGCTTTTCCCTCCTCTGAGTTTGGAGCTAGGTAGTAATAGAGTCCATACCACCATAAATAATTGACTTGCTGGTGTTGTAGAATTGGTCCTAGTCTATTTGCTGTTTCCCCTCCCCTTTTTTGAAATAGCCATTTGTGGCTATGTCTAGCTCAGCCGAGGAGCAGCCGAGCCAGTGATGGAGTGGGATAGATTATAACATTCTCTTTGCCAGTCGACAAAATATACTTTGGTTTCTCATAACCTTCTGTGAATGGAGATAATTATACTGCAATTGTGCCTGCCTGCTTAAACATACTTTAAGAATTTATGAACAAGCATCGAGAGTATTTGTGCAATAGTAATAAAATAAACATAGGAGGAAAACCCTGTACACTTTGGTTGTTGATCAGACGCTGAAGAGTGCAGTTCCTCCTTTGTTTTGCTAATATAGTTAGAATTATGTTTATCTGGCTTTTGCATATTTTTTTTTAGTATGCATGCATTATGTTCCATGGTGACCATCCATTAGAGATGAGTAAATGCTCCTTGTTGTTTCTGTTTATATTCATGGGACAGAGGATCAGTGATTTCAGGTTTTGAATTCCCCCCTCCCTGGCCTATAATGGTTTATTTGTTTTTCCAGATAAAAACAAGGTTATAAGAATAAGGAGAATTTTCCAAATCATACAGAAAAGTAAATCATTATCTTACATACAGAGGTACAAACTGCCTTGCAAAGGAATTATTCTCATATCACTAAGTAACAATTATCTATTGGGTTATGCATTCAGTTTATATATATATATCAACGATAATATTAAATGTTTGGTTTTTGAACTTTTGTTCTGTGAATTGAATCCAACACAGCATTTCTGTGGGTGTAAGATCTTCCACTCATGGAAATTATTTTCTGCGGAATCCTGAAATGCCCCCTGAAATCCTGATTGGAGGTTTCCAAGAACAGGATTTTGGGGGGCATTTCCAGCTGATGTGGGAGGGGAGGCATGAATAGAGCTTCATGGGCAGAAGTCCTTACTGTTCTGGAAATTCTATGCCAGATCCAACCCTTGGTTTTGTAGCATGCGTGTATCATATTAATATACAATTCATATGATATTCACACTTTTTGTCATATATAATGTTGATTTATTGACACACAAATAATGTTTAGATTGGCGTGCAGTTGCACCTTCAAATAGGCTTGCCAGCATGGGATGAAGAGTAGGGTGCCAGTAAGGTTGCCAGCCTCCAGATGGGGCCAGAAGACCTCCCGTTTTCACAACTCCAGCTGGCAGAGATCAGCTCCCCCAGAGAAAATGGCATTGTACCATGCTAAGGCCCATCCCCTCCCCAAACCCTTCCCTCTCCCAGATCAACCCCCAAAGTCTCCAGGTATTTTCTAGCACAGACCTGGCAACCCTGGTTGCCAGCTACAGGTTGGGAAACTCCTGGAGATTCAGCCTGAGGCAGACAAAGACCTTGGTGAGGTGCAATGTCATTGAGTCCACCCTCCAAAGTATCCATTTTCTCTAGGGGAACTGATCTTTGCAGACTGGAGTTGAGCTGTAATTCCAGGGCAACCCCAGGTCTTACCTGTAGGCTGACATTCCTGTCTTACAGACCAACAAGAATTTCAGGGGTATATAGGGTTTCCATGCTCCTGCTAGGGGCGGATTTTTCCCCAATTGCCCACTGGAAGAGTTCCACCCTTGAAGAGCTCTGTCCTCACGCAATGTGCCCAGTGCAATGGCATCACCTGGAAGTGACATAATCGTGCTGGGCACATCATGTGAGGACGTTCTAGCATTTGGGTAAAAAACTCTAGAGTTTTTAACCAAAATGCTTGAGAATCCTCCTGTGACGTGCCTGGAGCAATTACTGGGTTATAAGATTTTGAGAGTCAAAAGCTCCCTCTGTTAGACACAAGTAGGTTAGAAAATGATATCTCTGAGTCCTTCTATCCTAGTCAGAAGGTGTGAGGGGTGTTGTAAAGACCAACATGGCTACCCTCTGAAACCAATAACATTGTGCATTTTATAGGGAAACTAACTGTGATGAAACAGAACAAATATGAACACAAATGAAGCTGCCTTATACCAAATCAGACAATTGGCTCCTCAGGGTCAGTATCATCTGCTCTGACTGGCACTGATGTTGCAAGCCATTTTCTCTCTGCCATATTCACAGTCTGACCTGACCTGAATGGTTTTGCTCCAAGGAAGAGAGTGAATTTCAAAAGCTGTCAGGTTCAATTTGGATATTGATTCATTTGGGAACTGTATAGCCTGCCTCTCCAGAGACAGGCTGGAGAAGGCTCAGAAAAATAAAAACAATGCAAGGGAATGTATAAAAAAAAGCAACATACAAATGATCAGTAATAAACAAGCCATAAAGACAGTATAAAATGTTCATTTCAACATAGGGTTGCAAAGTCCCCTGCGAGCTCTAGCGGGGGACTTGCAAAGCGTGTGCGGCACGATGACATCACCCAGAAGTGATGTCATCACACTGGCAATATCGTGTGCTGTCCACTCTAGGCGTTTCCAGGAAAACTGTGGTTTTCCCAGACGCTTTAGCAATGTGGGAGGGGAAAACTCTATGGTACCTATTGTACCATATAGGTTGGGAACCTCCAGGGCAGGAGAACCCCCGCCCGGGCTGGGGGCTTGGCAGCCCTATTTTAGCATTTTTCTTTTGTGAGAAATTAACCTGAGAGTCTTTATTTTTGCATTGGGTTATCCTTTCTCCTGGTGAATTTTTCCTGTTAAAATTAATGCATTTGTTAATGCATCACTGCCATATAAATAGCATATATATAGAACCTCCAAATTCAGATCGGCAAAATGCTGGATCCCAGTGCCAGGAGGCAACATCAGGTGAAGGCCTCAACCTATATGCCCTGTTGTTGAACTTCCAGACTACAGAGATCAGTTCCCCTGGAGAAAATGGATGCTTTGGAGCAGAGCTCTTTTTTTTTTTTTGGTAGCAGGAACTCCTTTGCATATTAGGCCACACAACCCTGATGTAGCCAATCATCCAAGAGCTTACAGGGCTCTTAGTACAGGACCTACTGTAAGCTCCAGGAGGATTGGCTACATCAGGGTGTGTGGCCTAATATGCAAAGGAGTTCCTGATACAAAAAAAGCTCTGTTTTGGAGGGTGGACTTCAGGGATTCAGTTCCAGCTGGCTTGGCATCAGGGGGTATGACATAATATGCAAATGAGTTTCTGCTGGGCTTTTTCTTAAAAAAATAAAACCCTGATGGGCTTTATGGCATTGTGCCCTATTGAGCTTCTTGTCCTTCCCAGACTCCATCCCCAGATCTCCATGAGTTTCTTCAACCTGTCTTTGGCAACCCTACCCTCCGTCCTATGCCACTGACAAGGGCAGACCGGACAACCCTACTTGATGACCCACCAGTCTTTATGCCTTGGATCACCATTCTTAAGATCATCATTCTTAAGCTATCACCCAATTTCTTGCAAAGTCCACACTTCTTCATTGGCTAATATTTGCAGCAATGAGGACAGCTCAGTTTCTTTTGTTATTTCTTCTATCCAGGTGTCTTCACAGATAGAAAATGTTTTGCCACCCTATACTGAGTGGTGCAAAATGTCTTCCCAAGCTTAAAGCTTGAATACAGAAGCAATCCCATTATCTCTATTATGGCTACTTGCTGAGTAAATTTTCTCTCTTAGCTGCCAAGGTCTGTGTTTTCATCCCCTGCATGCTGCATACAAAGTTCACCTGGCAACCACTGGTGTCCAATTTTCTCCATCATGCTGCCCTTACACAAATACCATCGCTAGATAATTGACTGGCGCTCAAGCTGTGTCCTGAAGACACATAATGGAAGCCAAGGTCACCTGCTTAATAGCCGAGTGTCAATCTGTCTCAGCCACTGCAGCTCTGTAGCTTCCTGCAACTGAGCAGCCATGCTCAGAATGCATTTATCCTAGACATGAGGGGGTTGCCTACAGCAGATTCGTAGAGCACAACAATGGAAGGATATGGTGAGGTTGCTGAAACTCAAGCACAATGATTCTTAATAGGGAGGGCATGTGCATTCTAGGTATTATTCATAATTCAGTCTTTTAGGTACCCTTTCTCCCTTCTTGCTGTGGTTTCAGACAGGTTACAGAGCTGTTTTATGCTGCTCATCCATCCTGAGAATAAAAGCCAAGATTTCTCTCCCACTCCATTAAGATTGTGGCTTAGAGCATGTGGGAATCCACCTTAACATTAAGCAGTTGACTAATGACAATCAACATAAGAATCTCCTTGAATATTTCCTTAGATGCATATATATCTTTAATACACCTAAAGAAATGAAGTTGCATTGTCTGGAGGGAGGTTTTTATGCTGTAGATTTTTTATGAGACTGTTTGCCACCTCAGATCCTCCCAGGGCCTCATCAGACATGAACACATGTGAAGCTGCCTTATAATGAATCCGACCAGTGGTCCATCAAGGTTACTACTGTCTACTCAGTTGTAGCAGGAAACCGGTCATGCTCTGCATCTGGAGAAAATTGTAGAAAATCTCCTAGTTTAAAATAGAATTCAGAAAGTGTGGATGAAGGAAAGGAAACTCTCAAAGGATTAAAAAAATAGGGGAGGGAGAATCTACTGATCCTGAATTTCCCTAAGACCTGACAAGCTGCCCTAATGGAAATGGTTAACAGTGCAATCCCTTCCAAAATCAGTCTAAGCCCATTGAAATCAATGGATTTAGGCTGGAGACTCTGCATAGAATTGTACTATCAATCATCTGTGCGTTATGGTATTAACATGTACTTGGGCACACTTTTGGGGGACACAGAAATATTTCCGAAAGAGAACCTATCTACTGGCAAATTACCAACACACGTACAGGAACAAATTTATATGGCTACACCCCAAGAACATCAACCAGGTACTTTCTACCTTTTACCAAAAATACATAAACCTGGCAAACCTGGGCATCCCATTGTCTCATGCATAGGCACCATCACTGTAGGAGTATCAGGATATATTGACTCCATACTGAAACCATATGTTATTATCCCCCAGTTATGTCCATGATAATCACAGACTTCTTAAGAAAATTGCAGTCTATTGACCATCTCCCAGAAAACAGCCTTCTAACAACCATGGATATTGAGTCTCTGCACATCAACATTCCCCATACGGATGGACTACATGCCATTAGAAGCATCATCCTTGACAACACCACAGCAGATCTTGCCAATTAACTCTGCATGTTTGTTCTCACCCACAACTACTTCAGGTTTGGTGAGAACTTATACCTTCAAATCAATGGCAAAGCCATGACCACCCCCATAGCTCCACCGTATGCCAACATTTTAATTGTGAACCTAGAACAGCCTTTTCTGAACTCCTATCCATTGGCACTTCTGGACTCATGGAAAAGAAGCCCTTGAGAGGTTTCACCAGGTTTTCCACAACTTCCTCCCCCAGGATCAATCTAACCATGAATTACTCTACACAAGAAATAAACTTCCTGGAGACCACAATACAGATACACGAGGAAAACATAAATACTGCACTATACCAGAAAGTGACACATCAGTAAGCATATCTACATGCCTCCAGTGACCATCCCAATAAAATCAAACAACCAATTGTGTATAGCTAAGCCCTATGCTATAGTCACATTTGCTTCAACCCCTAAAGCAGAGATACTCACTTGAAGGATCTACAGCAGGCATTTTTCCTACTACAATATCCTCCTGAGATGGTGAGAAAGATGATTGCAAAGGCCAGAATGGTACCGCTTACTACAAGACATGCCCATGGAAAATGACCAGAGCACCATTGGTGGTCTCCTACAGCTCACAACTCAAGCCAGTTTAATGCATTATTAATGACCTACAACCCATACTGAATAGTGGCATTTCCTTCACACAGGTGGGGGCCTGTTTCTTGCTTACAGACAGCCTGCTAATCTAAAACAACTTCTCACCCATAATGACAAATTACTTAACAATAACATGAACTCTAGTACCAAGGCCTGTCACAAAAGCTAGTTACCAACTTTGATCTCACATAGATCCAAGCAACACTGTCAGTGGACCCAGCAACATCAGCCATCCCATCTCATCAGCCATATCACATTCCTCCGGTACCACTCTTTGATCTTCACAAAGCTGTTGCTATTATTTGTTGAGATGTTTACTCTGCAGTTAATCCTCAGTTCTTGGCTAATGCAGGGAGGTCTCAAGGCAGAGGAAAGAGGTGGAGTGATTTAACCCAGTTTCCCCTCTTCAATATAGCCTTCTCCCCCAATAGCATTTTGTCTACAAGTCTACTTGGCATCAGCTTTTTGGTGGGCAAAACAGGCTGCTGGGAGAGAGGGAAAATTGAAGTGATCTGTGCCTGTGCTTTCCATTGCCACTTTTTGGGATGCAACCCAATCTTTGTGTTATCAAGAATGGTCATTCAAAGCATAAGCTTGGAAACAAGAGGCAGGGTGATTTTAGCTGATTCCTCCCACCAACAATAGCCCCCTATGCCTCCAAATGATGCTTCTTGGGAAAAGAGAATCCCGCAGGAATGGCTGGGAAGAATTAGAGGTCTCCCATGGGAGGTGGAATTAGCAGTGTTCCCCCATCCTATTGATGTACAAGACAAAAACTACACTATGCCAATGGAAGTTCTAGGTGGGATCTAAACCATAGGGAGGATTTTACAAAATGTTGTGGTATAAGGGGGTTTTCATGTTGGATCCAAACCTGCAGTTCTTCAATAAAATATTTTGCCATTAGATGAGAATGTGCAATATGAAATACAGTGCCATAAACCTCTTGAGCACCAGAGATCAACATGACAAAAATGCCCCCCCTTTGTATCTTTTTCTCACCTACTCAGATGTTACAATTGTATAATGCCTCCCTGATAGCATTACCCTGCTGCTTCTCAACATTCTGATTATATTATTATTCCTCCGAATCTGGATGCTAAAAAATAATTCTCCATATTTATGGGAATAAGCCAGGGAAAGGGCAGACACTGGATGACTGATTGCTCTTTGCAACTAGCTTTTCCAGCCTGTTCCAGGTGTTTACTATCAAAGTCCTATCCGTGAATTGTTGATGCACGCCACAGTCCTGTTTTTTTTTTTAATATGAAATATGCCCTCACATTGCTGTGATGTGCTGTTATTCTGTGTGTCATGTAATATTATACTGCAGAAGGTCTCACCAATTCATCTACCATTGCAAAGTGGTGAGACTGGGATCTGAGCAACCCAGGTTCGAATTCCCACTCTGCCAAAGATGCTTGCTGGGTTAGCTTGGGCCAGTCACACACCCTCAGCCTAATCTACCTCAGAGGGCTGCTGTTAGGATAAATTTAAGAAGGGAAGAACTTTGTAAGCTGACCTTACATAGTAAACTTTGTAGCTATGATGGAGGATTTCAGGGACATGCCCCCTCACTCAACAGCCATGTCCCACAATTCAGAAAACAGAAGCCAGAAACCATGTTTTATAAATATTTACTAAGTCACACCGTGCTGTGAGCAGCAGTGAGCAAGTGAGCAACTGGTTCTCTACAGCTTTCTTCCAGGCATCAGGGCAGCAGGTGAGGGAGTGGCCAGTTCTCTGCCATTCTGTTTCAAGTGCCAAGGCAGTGGACAAGAGATCAGGCAGGCGAGGAGGCTGCTGCAGTGCCTCTTTGCAGTGCGCCTAGGGGCAGGGGTTTGCACAGGTGCACTGCAGAGAGTCAGCACAACAGCCTCCTCTTGCTTGCCTGCTGCCCTGACGTCTGGAAGAGAATGGTAGAGAGCTGTCTGCCCTTTCGACTTCAGAGGGAGCAACTGGACTTCCCATTTGGAACTGTGCAAGTCATGTTCACAGTTTTTATTTACTTTTGGAATTCCCCACTCCCCTACCCCATCATAAAAAAATTCCTGGCTATGGGCCTGTTTGTAAGCTACTTTGTGTCCATGTTTGGGAGAAAAGTTGGGTATAACTGAAGTAAATAAAGAAATACCCTTTGAAGGCCAATAGGAGAGAGCTTTGCAAACACATGCAGCCTATTTTATTTGCAATTAAACTAGCCAAGCTTTGAGGTTTTTAAATTTATTTCTGACTGCACTCCTGGTCAATGGTGGGAAATAACATTTTTAGATAAATAAAAATTGAAGTAGTTCTATCCTAAATTGAAGTAGTTCTATCCTACTTTTTTCTATATTGGAGACTTGGGGGGCTTACAAAGAACTACACACTTATAATTCAAACAAAGTGACAAATGTACACTAAATGTGGACTCCTAGGCTGGGCTTGGATACCTACAGGCTGCAAGTCATGGGCTAATACTCAAGAGCAACTAAACCATTGACTATTGCCCTTCAGCTCACACCCAAAATTTATGCCTCTTAATGTTGCTACCACCTTAAATACTTGCAAGAGAGTGTCAAACAGAAGCTCATTCCAGATCTCAATCAAATTGTTCACACTTAATAATTGTGCTTGAGAAAAATTTAACTCCAGCATGTAGCATCAAATTACCCAAACTATGATGGCATTTGAAAAAAAAAAACATAGATGCTATGAGAGCGAGATCCCCTGGCATTTATATTCAAATCATGATTTTAAAATGTGTTTAAAATTATGAATACAGTGGGGAACTAGTAGAAAGATAAGGGGAAAATGAGTTTTATGAAAGTTTTCTGGTTTATGATACAATACTCTTGTGTATGCTAATAAAGTAGTTGCAGGGTGTGCCTCAAGAAATGGCAAATGTTCCTCATGATATGCTTCTGGGATCTGTATTAACCTAAATCAGTCAATTGTTAGCACTCCAATGCCCCTATGGCATGCCAAAAAGAGAGAGAGAGAGAGAATAGAAAATAACAAAGAAGTGAAATATAAAGAAGAATGTGTTAACTGGATCAAGGTTACAAAAAGGAAGATCCTGGCATATTCATCAAACTAGGTGAGCTTCAGACATTTTTGGGCCTGAGGCACAGAATCCAAATGGCTTCCTGACACAGAGAACAGGAATATCCCTCCAAAATTAAACAGCTGTAAAGTATCATTGATTTTAGTGTGAGAGTGATACAGTGCAAACTTTAAAAGAGTGACAGCCTTCTTAGTGCACTGAAGTCAATGCACACAGTCTGCCCTGGATTCAGCCACCAAAGGAGAGATGGATGAATGAGCCTGCCCAGCCAGCCCCATGTGGCTTGGCTGGGTATCTCCTAAGTGACACTGGGCCTCCTATGTGACACATCCCTTTTTGCATCATGTGAGTCTGGGTTGGATGCATCTCTTGCCATGCCAGACAAATATTTCACCAGGTGGAATGAATCCATGCTGCACCTGTCATTCCATGAACTGAGTGAGCATCCCCAGCTGGGTGCATCCCTTTCTGTGCTGGGCAAAATGAGGTTGGGTGCATCTCTTGCTGGGTAGGGTGAAGCTGGGCCAGGTGTGTCCCTCACCATACTGGGGACGACAAGGCTGGGGGCATATCTTGCAGCACTGGATGGGCAGAAGATGGGCTGAGCCAGTTCTCTGTTGTGCTTGAGTATGTGGGCTTGAACCAGGTTCATCCCTCACCATGGCACTGAGTTTTGGCCAAGCACACCCATAGTTGCACCAGGCTGGGCAAGTCTGAGCCTGTTTTCTCTGGGCAGGGTGGAGGCAAGAGTGGAGCAGGGGCTACCAGCTCACAGTGGTAGCAGATCATGCCTGCCCTCACTTGGGAATGGGTTGGCTTTGATGGGGGCCCCCCAGGCTATTAGACCACCAGGACTTTCTCCAGTGTCTTCAGTGGTCAATCCGTCCCCGGAAACCAGGGTTATGTTAGTTACAAAGGTAGATCTGTTTGAGCTTCTCCAGAGAGCCAGAGGCTCCACGTATGTAGGTGGCAACCACCTGCGTCCGCATAACAGTTTGAACACAAGGAGCAGCTGGGCTGCAGATCTGTACACTACAGCACCAACTATTGGTGTGGAGCTATAGACACTTAGGCAGGGCCAGAAGAATCTCCTCTTGGTAGTATCACCACTCCAGGTCCAAAAGAAGTCCTGGGCCTGTGATGCACCGCTGCCTTTAAGGTGCAGCATGGGAGCAGTTGTGACAAACAAAATATGGCATACCTCAGAATCTGCCCTTCAAAGCTGTCATTTCCTCTAGGAAAACTGATCCATGTAGTTTGGAGGTCAGTAGTAATTCTGGGAGAACCCAGGCCGCACCTTGAGTTAGGTAACTCCAAGGCAGCCAGGGCCAGACTGTCAATTGACATTTGTCCAGATTGCCATTTTCTAGTGCTCACAGTACAGTCAGCTGATGCACAGTCCGCCACAAAAAGTAGCTGCTTGCTTTTGGTGCTGCTTTAGGTAGCTGCACTTTTGCCCTTCGAGGAACAGCCTCTTTACCAATCAAGTGTGGTGGGGAGTGAGCAGTGAAGTGGCCAAGTTTGCAGATGACACTAAATTGTTCAGGGTGGTGAGAACCAGAGAGGATTGTGAGGAACTCCAAAGGGATCTGTTGAGGCTGGGTGAGTGGGTGTCAACGTGGCAGATGAGGTTCAATGTGGCCAAGTGCAAAGTAATGCACACTGGGGCCAAGAATCCCAGCTATAAATACAAGTTGATGGGGTGTGAACTGGCAGAGACTGAGCAAGAGAGAGATCTTGGGGTCGTGGTAGATAACTCATTGAAAATGTCAAGACAGTGTGCGATTGCAATAGAAAAGGCCAACGCCATGCTGGGAATTATTAGGAAGGGAATTGAAAACAAATCAGCCAGTATCATAATGCCCCTGTATAAATTGATGGTGTAGTCTCATTTGGAATACTGTGTGCAATTCTGGTCACCGCACCTCAAAAAGGATATTATAGCATTGGAAAAAGTGCAGAAAAGGGCAACTAGAATGATTAAAGGGTTGGGACACTTTCCCTATGAAGAAAGGTTAAAACGCTTGTAGCTCTTTAGCTTGGAGAAACGTCGACTGTGGGGTGACATGATAGAGGTTTACAAGATAATGCATGGGATGGAGAAAATTGAGAAAGAAGTACTTTTCTCCTTTTCTCACAATACAAGAACTCTTGGGCATTCGATGAAATTGCTGAACAGTCAGGTTAAAACAGATAAAAGGAAGTACATCTTCTTCGTGGTCTCTGTGCTTCAGACTCATGGGATAGAGCACCTGCGCCGATCCCCGAATCGGTATCTGAAAAGCCCAGGATTTTTCCGCGCTCAGCGCCAATGGGCATGCGCAGGCGTCCCAGTACGCATGCTCACCGGCGCCAGCACACGGATCCCGCCAGTTCCTTTCTGACCCCTGCGCGGAGAGGATCTACCTTTCGTGTCCCCAGTTGGTGAGATAATTGGGTTTTTTTCCTTTATCGTTGTATATTGCCCGTTTGTTGTTTTCTTAGTATAGATAGATAGATAGTTATTAGATAGTTAAAAAAAAAAGTTTGTGATTGTTGGACTTGCCCTTCGGGGCCTTTCCCCCTGTTTGTTTCCCCCCCCAAAATTTTTCCCCTCAGAAGACTCTGAGTGGGTTGTTTTGCGATTGGCGTCTATGGAAAGACGTTGGGGTTTTTTTAAACGCTGCCGCTCTTGTGGGAAGAAGATTGCCCCCCCCCCCAGATGGCCATTCTCTGTGGAATAATTATAGAGTCAAGCCAAATCTGCTATGGATCACTGCTGCACTCTGGCCTTCCATTCTCTGTGTCTTCTCTGCTTGGGTGAAGCGCACTGCGTGGAGTCCTGTCCACACTGTCTCCGCTTCTCCAAGCAAAAGACGAAGAACCGGGCGGCACGGCTTTCGGCTGCTTTAACTGAGTCGGCACTCCGCCCTCAGACACTCCGGCCCCGATGGTCACATCGACCGATGTGGCACTGATCTTGACCGAAATGCCGATTGAGCGAGGCTCCTCCATGAAACGATCCCATGAAGGATCAGTGGATACGCCCGCCAAGAAGCGTCGGGATGACTCGGGGACCCGAACATCCGTTCTGAAGAAGGCGAAGTGGAAAGAGAAGCGGAAGAGGTCTTGCACTCCATCGCCTTCCCGCGACGTTTCGGCACCGATGACTTCTGCTCCGCCGAGGAAGATCCTGGCGTCCCCGTGCCACAGCCATCGGCATCGAGAGGCAGCATTCATCAATCTCGTCTTTCAATGTCCGAACAGGAGATCAACCTTACTCAGCGATCCTCTTCTTCCAGATTGAGGCGTCGTAGTGGAGTGGTTCGATCTTTGAAGTGGAGGCATTGGCGCCGATGGACTCATCGACCTCGATGGAACCTAGAGGCAGGCGAGAGCTGGAGCCTTCCATGGCACCACGCCGTTTCCTAACACTACCACCGTGGGAGCAGCGACTGTTGCCGCCCACCTATCCGTACTCTTATACACCATATCAGTGGTTTCCACCAAAGGAGTTTGCGGAGTGGGATCAGCATTCGGAAGCATCCTACATGTCGAGGCTTTCACACCACTCTAGAAGGCCTGCGGCATCGATCCCTCCAGAGAGGCGCAGCACCCCTGTGGCTGAGACTCGTCGGCGACCATCGGCATCGACTCATTCACCCATCCGGGAATCGACGCCGATTCTCTCCAAGCACTCCATCCAAAGGGAGTCTTCCTTGTCGAACTCTGAGAGCGGTACCGACAACCAGGAAAGAGCCTTGGAGCCTCCGCCAGTGTCCCATATGGCCGAGGACCTTCCTATATCACCTTCGGAAGATCTGAAGTCCTATGGCGAACTGGTGAAGAGGATGGCAACCTCCCTCTCCCTGCCTGTGACGCAACCACAACCTGTCGTGGATGATAATGTCTTCGACATTATGCAAAGGGACACATCCACAGCAATCGCTTTGCCGGTCACACCAAAGTGATTCTGTAGGCAGTCAAGGAGCCCTGGAAGAAACCATCTTCGACGCCGGTGTCATCTAGGAGGCTGGACCACATGTATAGGGTCCAGGAGGCGGGTCCCGAGTTCCTTTTCGCCCACCCAAAACCGAACTCAGTGGTCGTCTCTTCCTCCTCCAAGGCGTGTAAGATCCACTCATCCCCACCTGAGAAGGAAGGGAAGAAGCTGGACAATATGGGAAGAAAGGTCTATTCTGCAGGGGCCCTAGGGGTAAAGGTATCTAACTATGCTGCTTGCATGGCTAGATACCAATACTCTGTATGGGAACAACTCACCCTTCTCTCTTCCCTGAGCGAAGACAAAAAGGCTGCTGCCAGGAAGCTGCAGAAAGAAGGCTTTGCTGTGGCCAAGCAACAATTGGTTTCAGCAAAGCACATGGTGGATGTGTCCGCAAAGACCATCACGTCTGCTGTGTGCATTCGCCGTCACTCATGGCTGAGATCAACAGCCCTGCAGCAAGACACGAGGGCCTTTGTTGAGGACTTGCCCTTTGAAGGGGACAACCTTTTCAGCACCACCACAGATAGTGCACTGCAGGAGATAGACAAGAGCCTGAAGACCTCCAGGAACTTGGGTGTGCAGGCAACTTCCAGAGCCCCCAAGGCAAAGCAGTGGCACAAACCCTGGGCCAAGAAGACCTATCAAAAGTTCTCGCCTGAACAACAGTGGCGACCTCGTTCGACCCAGCCTGACAACCGACAACCATACTCAGGCAACAACAGGAGCCGTTATGGCTCCCAGGCCTCTGGCAAGTCCAAGGGCACTCGCCCCCAGAAGCAGGGCCTTTGACTTTCTCGTGGCATGCATCATTGTCCCCACTGGTTCTGCATCTATCCGCCTCCGCCCTTTCCTATCTGCCTGGGAGTTTATCTCTACAGACAGGTGGGCACTGTCCATCATAGAAGAGGGCTACAAAATAGAGTTTATTCAGATTCTGAACCAATCCGTGGTGATCACCACTCCCCCTTCCCCATCTCTGCTGGCAGAGGTGAACAACCTCCTACAGAAACAAGCCATAGAGAGAGTTCCAATGGAGGCCAGGACGGGTTTTTTTTACTCTCGTTACTTCCTGGTCCCCAAGCGGGATGGGGGCTTAAGACCAATCATGGATCTTCAGAATCTAAACAAATTTATTCTGTACCAGAAGTTCAGAATGTCCACGCTGCAAACAATCCTGCCCCTCATCAGTCAAGGGGACTGGATGGTGACCCTGGACCTCAAGGATGCCTACTTCCATGTCAGCATCCATCTGGCGTTCAGGCATTTCCTTCGGTTTGCAGTGGGTTCCCAACACTTCCAGTTCAAAGCTCTTCCGTTCGGCCTGTCCACTGCACCTCGGGTGTTTACGAAGATGATGAGCGTTGTGGCTGCCCATTCACACTACCCATTGGCGCCGAGCATGGAAAAATCCCGGGCTTTTCAGATATCGATTCGGGGATCGGTGCAGGCGCTCAAGGATAGGGGCACCTTCTTTTGGGGCTCATAGAATTGGACCCCCTCGTCTAATGTCCAGATCACGTGATATGATGGTATCACTTTACTCTGCTAAGGTAAGACCTCACCTGGAGTATTGTGTTCAGTTTGGGGCACCACATTTTAAGAAGGATATAGACAAGCTGGAACGGGTCCAGAGGAGGGTGACAAAGATGGTGAGGGATCTGGAGACCAAATCCTATGAAGAAAGATTAAAGGAACTGGGGATGTTTAGCCTGGAGAGGAGGCAGCTGAGAGGTAATATGATCACCATCTTCAAGTACTTGAAGGGCTGTCATCTAGAGGATGGTGTGGAATTGTTTTCTGTGACCCCAAAAGGTAGGACCAGAACCAATGGGTTGAAATTAAATCAAAAGAGTTTCCGGCTCAACATTAGGAAGAACTTCCTGACCGTTAGAGCAATTCCTTAGTGGAACAGGCTTCCTCGGGAGGTTGTGGGCTCTCCTTCCTTGGAGGTTTTTAAACAGAGGCTAGATGGCCATCTGACAGCAATGAAGATCCTGTGAATTTAGGGGAAGGTATTTGTGAGTTTCCTGCATTGTGCAGGAGGTTGGACTAGATGACCCTGGAGGTCCCTTCCAACTCTATGATTCTGTGTCACATTTTATTTCTGGCCTCTTCCTTCCCCATTCCCAGTAAGTTCACCCCCATCCCTTGCTGACTGGTCTGACAGACGTGACAGCCCTAAGGAGATTTTATAAGACACCACAGAAGTATAGCTGAAGAAGTAATCACTGTGAGGGGTGCATCGTATCTAAATGATTATTTTATATGATCAGGTCATTGTCATTTGGGGCCACTGTTAGATTTTAGGTTGCCAACATCTTAGTGTGGCTTAGAGATCCTCTGTAATTACAACTGATCTCCAAACTACAGAGGATCTGAAGAAAAAGGCTATTATAGAGGGTGAACTCTGGCATTATAGCCTGAAGAAGTCCCT
The DNA here is from genome assembly GCF_032191835.1 of Heteronotia binoei. NCBI lineage: Eukaryota > Metazoa > Chordata > Lepidosauria > Squamata > Gekkonidae > Heteronotia > Heteronotia binoei. Next base: position 47,295,591 of record NC_083227.1, on the reverse strand, counting down.
CTGCAACCTAATCTTCCCCAAGATCCATCTCCCAAATCTGTGGGAATTTCTAAACACAGAGTTGGCAAACTTAGTTAGACCCCAAAATCTAAATGTGCAGGCATCAGGCAGAAAGTATTATCCCAAGGGACTGAATAATCAGCCTAAAGCACTCAAGGATGCACAACCCCATTTCATATTTGCTGCCAAGGCTGCACAATCCCATAATTGCTACCAAAAATAGTGACATAGAAAGGATTCTGAATGAGACCCTGTACCCAGTGGAAGAGCACATACTTTACATATAGAAGGTTTCATGTTGAAAAAGGGTTTGTGGGGGGTGGGGCAGGAAAATACCTCAAAATGAGACCTTAGAGAGCCATTATCAGTCTGAATGTGTAATACTTGCTTAGGCCAATTGTCTGACAAGATAAGGCTGTTTTTTATACTGATTTAAACATATATTTCAGACAATCACTGTACACTTCAATTTAGAAAGGTTCACTTTGAGTTGTGGTTTTGAAAATAAGAAACCAGAATTAGATATTTCACTGATGATGGCCTCTGCTCTAACCTTTGATAGTGGCTAGATAGTGCCCTGGCTATGTGCAGAATAATGTCCCTTACAATTTCATAACCACAGGCAGACCTTTAACTGCTATGTACCTTGAATTAGGATGGGAAGGGTATGTTTCTATGGCTTTTCCAGGCTTTGAAAACACCTGGAAACCAGCCCTGTAGCTAAGAGTCACAGAGAAAGAGGGGGCCGTAGGAGGGGGCCCATGGGGGTGAGACCAAGAAGTTGGAGAGGCTGGGGGCCACCCCTCTCCCTCCCCCCACCAGTGTGATCTAAATTGCATGTAAGCTCCAATTCCCCTTCTACCTTTCCTGCACATCAGCCTGCAGTGATCAACTTCCAATTCTGAAGTTCAAAAGAAGGCTGATTTGTATCTCTGTGCTCCCTCCCCATTTCCCTGCTTTCATGTGCCCTTCCCCAACTGGGAGCAGCAAAAACATGTGCAGCTTGTACACGCTGGCTGGGGGAGACATGTCTTGGCAACCCTTGTCCCTCCCTCTCTCCCCATATCGAAAGGACTCTAGCTGCCCTTGCAGCCTGTGTAATCTAGGAGCCTCTCCTCCCACCCACCTAAGAACTTTCCATTCAGGCTCATGGTGGTGGAAAGCAAGGCAGCACATGGGGCCCCCAGCTCTGGATGACCAGACTAAGGGCTGTTGGGAGCAGGGGGTGGGGCAGGCTGCCCACCTACCCATGCAGCTTTCAGAATCTGCCCCCCCAACTCTGCTCAGAGTGCTTCAGGGGAGAGCTTGCTGGTCCTGCTACTTGCTTCATGCGCTGAGGCAATTGTGGGGAGGGGTCCCAAGAGGGAGGGGGGACCCAAGGCTTGGGAAGAGGGCCCATAAAATCCACAGGGAGGCTGGGTCCTCTGGGCCTCGTAGGGTGCTACAGGTCTGCTGGAACCCCTCTTTGAATCCTGTGCATCAATTTTGTTTTTCAGGGGCCTTTCGGATGGAAACTTTAGTTCTGAGTAAATGTGAAAGCTTTTTTGAGAAGTAGTTTACAATTATGATCATGTGATTCAAGAGCACATTTGGCTCACCTCACAATTGGCAAGCCATCAAGAAAATATTCTGCTCCCAGCATATGTTAATGAGGCCACCCTTATAAACATGCGATTAAAATGCTTAATAAGGTTAAAGTTTTGCCCAAAGCAGTTAAAGGAACTAGATATCACGTCACACTTGCTCTTTGTGGCATGACTTTTGTATAAATGAAACAGATACACATCTTGAATGATTAATCTTCTGGACCAAATGTATGTTAATATATGGCAGTCAGAAGAGACATCAGCTCAGCACAGAAATGGAATTGTTCAGTTTGATCAAGTGACTTATAAGCAGACCTCAGACTCATCAGGAACTCACAGGAACACAGCTCCTGAACCTTTCTGATGGTTTCCCCTCTTCCTTCCCACCTACCCTTTCTCCACTTCTTATGTGATTTTGGGCAGCGGGTGGCTTGTTGGCCTTTTGAGATGGTGGCCCAGGAAAGCCCCAGGCAAACAAGACCTGCTTGGGCTAGCTGGATCTCTAGCCAGCCTAGGCTTCCCAACCCCCCCCCCCCGCCCTGGCGGGGGACTCCTGGGTTCGCAGCCTCATCCCCCGCTCTTTAAAAATCGGGAAGCGGGGGTGGAGGGGTGGAGGGGGGGGAGAACATACGTGTAGGCTTCATATTGTTGTAGAGCTCCTGAGTCGTTTGTAAACTGTGTGCCCCTTTAAGGCTGGGCAGAAAGCAGGAAACAGGAAGGGCTTCGGAGAACAGCCCCTCCCTTTTTTTTCTTTCATTTTTTACAGCAAGTAGAGTTTTCCGGAAGAAGATCTAGTAAGTATTTGTGTGTGAGAGAGAGGGAGGGGGCAGGGGATTCCTTGGTTTGGAGGCCCTCCCCCCTTTAGAAAGCGTGGGGGGGGAGGGAAATGTCTACTGGGCACTCTATTATTCCCTATGGAGAACGATTCCCATAGGGAATAATAAGGAATTGATCCATGGGTATTGGGGGCTCTGGGGGGGCTATATTTTGAGGTAGAGGCACCAAAGTTTTAGTATAACATCTAGTGCCTCTCCCCAAAATACCCCCCCAAGTTTCAAAACGATTGGACCAGAGGGTCCAATTCTATGAGCCCCAAAAGATGGTGCCCCTATCCTTAATTATTTCTTATGGAATAAAGGCATTTAAAAAGGTGTGCTGTCCTTTTAAATGTGATGGCCAGAACTCCCTTGGAGTTCAATTATGCTTGTCACATCCTTGTTCCTGGCTCCACCCCCAATGTATCCTGGCTCCACCCCCAAAGTCTCCTGGCTCCACCCCCAAAGTCCCCAGATTTTTCTTTAATTGGACTTGGCAACCCTAAGCCAGCCCAAGCAGGCCTTGCTCACTCGGGGCCCTCCTTTCTTGCATAGGGTGGCTTTTGGTGTGGGGGATATGCTATTGAGAGCCAGTTTGGTGTAGTGGTTAAGCTTGTGGACTCTTATCTGGGAGAACCAGGTTTGATTCCCCACTCCTCCACTTGCAGCTGCTGGAATGGCCTTGGGTCAGCCATAGTTCTTGCAGAAGTTGTCCTTGAAAAGACAGTTTCTGTGAGAGCTCTCTCAGTCCCACCTACCTCACAGGGTGTCTGTTGTGGGGGAAGAAGATAAAGGAGATCGTAAACCACTCGGAGACTTTGATTCAGAGAGAAGGGCGGGGTATAAATCTGTGGTCTATTTTTCTACAAAACGACCCCTGCTTGTAAGTACCATTGACTGACCAGTTTGGCATCTTCCTTTGCTTGTTTCTGGTCTCAACAACTTACATAGCCAAATTTCGACAGTCAGACAGTAAAAAATGGCTGCATCTGCATTATAGCCTTCCATTTTTAGGATATAAACTTTGGTGGATGAATAGAAACTTGATGAGATGGAATTATCCCATGGATGGGGGTTTTAATGTGAGTTTTTAATGCCTTCCTGGATCTCTCATATATATTTTGCAATAATATAAAGCTTCTCACTAATAGGTGATAAGACAGCACTTTGTTTGGGTCCTGATGCAGTGCTGGCCAAACAAAGGAGATTTGTCCTGTTTCAAATGTGACTGCCTTTGAGGAACATCAAGAGACAAAGTATATAAAACAAGAATACACACACATGTGTCTTTCTCCGTCTCTCTTATGCACTATCTTGTTTATATGGGAATTTATGTTGCCTGAGGAATGTCCCAGATTCAATCCATCTCTAGCTGGGGGAAAAGGATAATTTTCACATTGGTGATGTGAAAGGACTTTGAGACACCAAAGTCACTGCTGGCCTTGATACTGGCCTTGATAGCCCAAGAACCTGTTTCAGTAGGTGGCTTCCTGTGTTCAAATAGTCCTCCATGCATGTACTGATTGCACCCACATCCCTATTTTGCTTTAATAGGGAGGGACCAGATAACTCCTCATAATTTTAACTTCTTTTTCTAGGGTTTATATTCCCCTAACTTTCATCAGGTGTTGCTGTGATCCAGCAGTATTCCACAGGGATGAAATTCTAGCAGGAGCTCCTTTGCATATTAGGCCACACACCCCTGGTGTAGCCAATCCTCCAAGAGCTTACAAGGCTCTTTTTTGTAAGCTGTTGGAGGATTGGCTATATCAGGGGTGTGTGGCCTAATATGCAAAGGAGCTCCTGCAAGAATTCCACCCCTGGTATTCCATCCTATGATCGTTCTTTTCACAATTTACCAGATTGCAGGTTACATTCAGTAATTAGTAGATCATGGTGCACCCCTAAAGACACTTTCTTGGGAGTAAGTCCCATTCAATAAGATGGGACTTATTTCTGAGTAGACCTACTTAAGTTTGCTCCCTCAGTGGAAAACTAAGCTTCCAGCCCAGGAAGTTAGTTCTCTTTAGGGATGGGTATCGTTTAATCTACTGGTTTATATATATATATATAGTGCACAGGTAATACTTTGGATTTTGGCATGGCCACCAAGTAAATTCAGGAGTCAATTACAGAATTATTATAAATGTGGACTGTGTATGGGTTTGTTTGTTGCATTCTAAAGGTAGGCAAATCAATGTCCAAAATAACAACCTCCCCTACTCCCTCCTTTCTTGTCTTAGTGAATTCACAATACCTATGGAAATACATATCTAACTTTCCCCCCTGCCCATGTGAGGATTCATAGTTGTTTGGTGCCTTTCAGAAAAATTAGAAAATTATTCAGTAAGGCTTTTGATAAGATTTTAGGCTTTCTCTGCCAACAGTAGTTTACTTAGCCATGCATTTCGAGTTTTTGAAAGTGCCTGTCAGATACACATCCCCTAAACCACATGACATTCCTGAGTTTTATGATGGTGATTTTTAAAAGGGTAGCTGTATTTTTATGGCAGATAAAATCCATATGAGCACAACAATTGCCTGCCATATCTGTCTCAGATCTCTGCTGCAACAGACAGTGTTAAAATGTGTGCAATCTTGCGTTTGCTCAAGATAAAATGCCACCGGGGTGGGAATGTTCCCTTCCAATATGTCTCATAGACATTATTCTTTTACAGTCCAATCCCATGAGTTGCTCCATTGGTGACTCAGTGGCAGACTGATGGTTCAGTCGGCACAGCTTTGCAACCTGTTGTGTGCTGTGCCTGTTTTGGCAGCCAACCCAGGCATTATGTAGAAACAAGTGGCATTGCCATATGTGGCATAATTACCTAAGTTGGAAATAGGTGAGAGAGGCAGGTTAGTGGTGCAGTCCTGTATGCTTAATGTGGCCAGTGGCTTTTGAGAATGAGAACAGAACTGACAAGCGGCATAAATGGAAAGGCCTGTCACACTTCCTGAACACATGGCAGTCACGGTTGTAGCCAGGCCTGTGCATGCTTCTCTGCACGCTGTCAGAACTGCACATCTCCATAGGGGTGGATGCCAGAAATCTCATCTAATAGAGATGTTGAGGAACTAAGATGCACTGCCTTACTAGACTTAGGGCGTTTTCGCACTCACGTTCAGCCGGCACGACCCCCCTCTTCACCGCGCAGGATCTGCGCGGATTTCGCACTAAATGCCGCGGAGCAGCCGGAAGAGCCGGAAACTCCCGTCGCAAAAGCCGTGCAAACCGAAACTGCTTTTTGGCGGTTTATGTTTGAGCGGCTTTCGCGCCGGGAGTTTCCGGCGCAAAAGGCTGCTCCGCGGCATTTAGTGCGAAATCCGCGCAGATCCTGCACGGTGAAGAGGGGGGTCGCGCCGGCTGAAGGTGAGTGCGAAAACGCCCTTAGTGAATTCACTCTCTGCCTTAGAAAACCAGTGGTGGTGTTGCTGCCCTCTGAGGCAGAATGGAATCTGGTTTGAGCATCTGTGATGTTCTTCTATTGTGAGAGTTAATCTTTTAGGCCTGGCAGATGTCCTTCGGTTATCTGTGAAAAGTTACCGGTGTCCCTGTCTTAGAGTTATGCTCTTCCAAATCCACTGAAGTCAAAGAAGGGCATGATTCTGTTTAGGATGGTACTGTAAGTGGCCTAAGAGCAAAAATGTTCCAGTACAAGCTGTTGAATCCAGCTCCTGTGGAAAGCACTTCATTGTTGGCCTCCTGATCCTAAGCTTTGAAGTTAGAACTCCACATAAGCGGGGACACTATTGCACCCCCCAGTTGGAATAAAGAAGCTGACACATAATTAGTGGGAAACGGGCCACGTTATTAACTTCACAAATTAACACAGCAAGGTGAAACAGCTATTGGACAAGCCCTGGGGTCTTCCACTGACTCCGCCAAGTCCAACAATGGGCGAGCCACCCAGCCCCCAGCATGAGCCATACAAATGTGGCTAGTGCTGGGCCGGCAGGCCAACAACTGCCCTTCCCTTACACTTCAGCCCCGATCACCAGAAGGAGGCGAATAAGGGGAGGCATGAATATGATCTGCATTTTATGACATTGCGCCGTAAAGCCCATCTGCCGTTCCTGCGGATCGACTGCACTAAACAGGTGCACAGGCCTGGTTGCTCACCAGCAAGGTATAAACCCCTTGCTCCTTCTGCCACCGCCACCACCAATGCCAAGCCTCTGCTTAGGCATTCGCACCCCCTGGGCGGCCCAGAGCCGCCCGAAGACCTTGCCACAAGTCACTCAAAAAGGCCCGATTCCCCACATCCAACAGATGGACTCCATCTGGCCGGTACAACTCTACTATATCCACCCTAATTCCAGGGTGGGTAAGGAAGGTACCCAGACCCCCTTCCAAGGCCTTCCTCAGGGCCCGATTTGCCTTCTTTCTGGCCCGCTCGATCCCTGCAGGGTCCCAAGCGGCCCACCAGACTCTTCGTGGCAGGATGGCAGACCAAATCAGGCGAACTCCAGGCCACCTCCGCACAATGGCCCAAAGATCCGCCACTGCCTGCAAGGACAGGGCCTTCCCCTTCATCAAACCCAGATCATTCCCACCAAGGTGAATGACGAGTATGTGAGGCGGCGAACCAACCCTTCCCAAAAACAGCAAAGGCAGGAGTCCAGGCCATCTTAGCCCCCATCGCCCCTGCCATTCCACAATAGCCCACTTGCTCAGCCCCAACTGTGAGCCGACTGGTGATCTCCTCGCAAATTGGGCGGCCCAGAATATCATACTGTGCCTGCATATGAGGATCCTCAGCCTCCCCTGGAATGAAAAACAATCAAACAACTGAACATCAACTAACATGACATAACTGCTAACTCCCGGCCCCTGAGGAAAGCAACAATGGACACACGTAGGCACGGTAAGCAGCTGAGCGCCAACATCCCACCTGTTGGATGGCCGGTCCAGGATAGCCCATTGCTGCAGCAGTCGATGCAGCCCCAATTCGGAAGGAATGAGTCACGAACCTAAATCTCTCCAATCCTAACTTATCTAGTGCCCATGCTGTCACCGCCCAAAATTGATTCTTGGTGAGGGGGACCCCCCCCCGTATGGCAGAAAAACGGCCCTTGGGCATTCCCTCGGACAGCCACGTACTGCTGCAATGCTTGCACTGGACATAAACCAGCCTCCTCACAGGGGCCGAGCTTAACCTTGGTGCCCTTCTGCCTTTGGTCCGTTTTGGATCGCCGGACTCGCAACAACACATGTCCGCCCTCGAATGTTACATCGCTGCGCTGCAATGCACAATCAGACTGGTCACTCCGTGACAGCCGCACTAGTTCACATACCCTTAAGGCACCAAAGAATGCCGTAAGTGCAGCTGTGTGGAACAACACAACTTCATAATCTGAACTGCACACCTCCAGCCAAACTCCACCCAGCCCTCTAAGTATAGAAGGGGAAATGGGCTCCCTAGTTCCCTAGACCAGCCTTTGAGCATCTTTTTCACCCTGAAATCATCCACAGCCACCGGGTACCCTTGTGCCTTACTAATAAAAGCTAAAGCGGCCAACTGACCCCGAATAGATTTAACCGCTAGTCCCCTGCTTTTCTGTTGCACACAAAACTGCATAAGGTGAGAGACCGGGATGGGCCAGCTATCCCCCAGCCCCACAGAGTTCCTAAATACCCTAAACTGTAAGGCAGCACGTTCATAAGCTTTCTGGGTACTTGGGGCCAATGCTAAAAGAATTGCCCTACCGGCTTCTGCCTGCCAAGCTGCCACAGGTCCCAAGGCATCCGAATCGGCTGAGGATCAGCCTCCGGGGCCAACTGACGAAAGCGCTGCATCTGTTGGCGAGGCGGAGCATCCGCCACCCCGTTATTGACCCCAGGCATGTGCTTAGCTAAAAACAAAATATTTAAACGAAGGCAGAGTAGCGTGAAAACCCTAACCAGGTTCATCACTAGTATGGACTTGGAGGACAAGGAGTTGATGACATGCACCACCACCAAGTTGTCACACCAAAAGTGCACCACTTGGTTGGCCAGCTGTTCCCCCCATATACAGACTGCCACCACGATTGGAAAAAACTCCAAAAATGTCAAGTTCTTGCAGATGCCGCTGACTTGCCAATCCTTAGGCCACTGCTCAGCGCAGCAGTGCCCCAAAACCGCTAGAACCTGCAGTGTCCGAGGATATCTGGAGGTCGGCTTCGACCATATCCTCCCGCCAAAAGGATACCCCATTAAATGACTCCAAGAAGTTCTCCTAGACCTCGAAATCACTGTGCATGCTAGCCGTTATGTGCACTCTGTGATGAGGTAAACGCAGGGATCCCATGGCATCACAAAGGCGCCAAAGTAATGCCCTGCTCGGCACTACCACTTTGCAGGCAAAATTGAGATGCCCTACCAGTTGTTGCAGCTCTAAAAGCGACACCTTACGTTTTCGCTTTAATGCTGCCAGCCTTTCCCTAAGCTGCTGAACCTTTTCAATTGGCAGCCAAGAAGCTTGCTGAAAGGTATCCAACTCGATACCCAAAAATGTAAGCTGTGTAGCAGGGCCCTCCGTCTTCTCATGTGCCAACGGCACACTGAGCTCATCCACCAGCTTCATGAAAAGCTCCAATAGTAAGGGTCCCCGACTGCCCAGTGGCACTGTGATGCCCAGGCCAAACCGCAAGCGCTCCCGACGCACCCCGCTCCCTTTCCAGAGCGCTCAGCCACTCCATTATGATCTGCCTCATCTCAACATATCCATCTGGTCCTCCCCCGGGGCCCCCGGACGGACCCGCTTTTTAGGGCCTTTTGCAGGCTGCTTGCCCTTGGAAGGGCCCTGCCCCTTCTTTGGACCCATTGCAGAAGAAAGCCCAAAGACTCCCCAACACCAAAGAAGATACTTTGGGGGGGGTAGGATAGGAGTGGGGTTGCACCATCTCCTTACAAAATAACCCCCAAACCAACCAAAGGGGCCCTAAAAAGAATTCGTGGGGGGGGGGAGCTGAATGCACATGACCCCCCTTGACCCTCAGCCAACGCGCTGTAGCCAGGCACCCCCAACAAGGCTCCCAGCCGAGAATAACGGGGCCGCTGCTCCCTGGCGTCCCCGCCCTCCCTCCAGTTACTGTTGCTTCTCCTGGGGCCCACTGATGCTGCCTGACAGCTCGCAGCCGGCTCCGACGCCGCTCCGCCAGCTCGCCACACTCACCGCTCACCTGCCCGGCCCTCCAAAGCCAGGCCCACTGCAAACATCCCCGCCTACGCACGCTCCCGTCCGTGGACACCCGACGTGCCTCTAACCCGGCCGAGAGCTTTCCCAGGACTGTGTAGGACGGGCGGGGCTGGGGCTATATATATATATAGCCCCAACGCTCCGCCCTCCTGAAGCACCCGGATGCTCGGGAAGCTCCACACAACCTTGCATCCTTCCGAGGATGCAAAAGACGGCCCCGCGGCACGTAGCCGCTTTCGCGACCCGGCCAGGGCGGGGCTGAATTGTCTCCAGGGTCTCATATTGTGTTTGAGCTGCAGGGAATCTTTGCTGAGTGCTCAGAGCATTCCTGAACTCATGGAAGAGCACAGTGTGACTTTTGCTTGCCTTCAAGATCTTTTGTGTGTGCTTTGGAGCTCCAGAATGTGTACTTTAGCCTCCACATCAATCCAGTTCAACCTACATTTGAGCATAAGCATAGAATCAATTCCTGCAATTGCCAAACATGAAGTCTGAACTGGTCTTTCTGTCTTACTCTCTCAGATACTCATCACAATGCATTGCTAACCTCCAGCTGAGACTTGGAATTCTCCCTAAATTCAACTGATTTCCATACTACACAGAGCAGCTCCCCTGGAGGAAATGGCAGCTTTGAAGAGCAGAATCTATATAATAGATTCTATATGAAATACCTCTCCAGCGTTCCCCCTCCACAGACACTACCCCTAAATCTTCAGGAACTTCCTTAGCCAGAGTTGGCAAGCCTCCTTACAAGTCAGCGATAAAACTTGACTGTTCTGCATTTCCTCTTAAGAGGAAGAAAATCTCTCTGTTTCAAAGACTAAGCCAGCACACTGTTGATTTGTGTCAAACTGTTAGGTTAATGTGCACAATTACCAGCCAAGTGACAACCTGTGCAAATAGGGGAAAGACGAAACACAAGTGGGGTCAGCTCACTTGACCACTGAGGGTTGTGCCATTTCTCTGAAATCAATGTGACCACACCAGCCAGGATGGCCACTTAATTGCCTCCAAGAGAGTTTCATTGTTCCTCTTCTTTTCTTTCCTCCCCATGGCGGTATCTGCAAAGTCAAAGGTATTGTGGCAATTCCACGCATTCCTACTGCGATATGTTCTCCTGACTACACTGACACCTGCTGAGGCTGTATTGGATTGTTATTTTCTAGCAGCCTTTCCTTGAATTAATTACATATCTGCAATCAGGGAACCGTGGCTGCTGTTTATGAGCAACATCTCGGGTACAACTGTGAGCGAGTGAATTAGTACCAATTAATTTCTGGCTGTATTATTTAAGACAGAGGGAATGCTTGCTAGCCGGGACAGCATTTTTCCTCTATGCTTTTTATAGATATCCTCCAGAGTTCTTTAAAAAAAGAGAGTCTGTAATCAAAAGCTAGCATATATATTTGAGGACTGCAGAATTGGTCCTTGGAAATAAGCTGTTCCAGCATACTTCTGTGGAGCTGTGGACCAAGTGAAATTGGGAAGCCTTGACCTTGGAGACACAGTATTGCAGCCTGATAACTTAGCAGTGGTTTTGTTTAGTTAAATGAGTCCAATTCTGTTTTGAACACACAAAGCTTCCTTATACTAAATTGGATCCTTGGTCTATAAAGGTCAATATTGTGTACTCTGATAGGCAGCAGCTATCCAGGGCCTCAGGCTGAGGTCTTTCACATGGCCTGATCTTTCAATTCTAGCTGTTCTGTAGACCAATATGACTACCCTCTGAAATTACACATATGTAGCATACCAACAATTAAGTACACATGTATTTGCCCCCCCGTTCGGAAGAACGAGACAACACCAGTAAATGGATATAAAACAGGGCAACTTTATTGAACCAAACAGCCTGGGGCAACCTAACAACTAACCGGACAGGCCAAGGGAAAACACCCAGACCCTTCCCTGTCCGGATGGGGCGAGCCACCCAGCCCCCAACAGCAGCCGGTTTGAACCGGCCGCTGCCAGGCCGGCAGCAGCTGGGTATCCCCTCGAATGGCCATGCCGCCCACCCAGGAACGGCCTGCCAGATGAGGTAACCCTGTAGCGGGAAAGACAGCAGAGAGCCGTACAGCCTTGCTGCCGTCCGCCACCTGCTACTTCCCTTAAACCGGGAAAACCGTGGGTGCACACCAAACAAGAATACCTGAATTAAAATCCCGTCAAATAAAGTTACCTAAACATAACCCAACCTCCAAGCAAACAGTACAAGGTAGGCGAAAAACATCCTAACCCTGGCCAATTAGTTAAGATGAAAAAATTCCTACCTGGCCCCATAAAAATCGGCGACCGGAGAAGCCTGTACTATTGCAGGGTGGGAGGAGGGTGGGCCAAAATGGCCAGCAGAACTGCGTGGCTCCGGGTGTGGCCAGGCTTATAAAGCCCCCAGACCACGCCCGGCACATCCCCGGATGAAGAGGGGCCGTTGCCTCGCTCCATCCGGGGAGGCAAACGCAGACCCCACCCTAAAGCCGCCTGAAGTCAGCGCGGGCGGGAAGGGGCCGGATTGCCCCCCCAGTCGGAAGAACGAGACAACACCAGTAAATGGATATAAAACAGGGCAACTTTATTGAACCAAACAGCCTGGGGCAACCTAACAACTAACCGGACAGGCCAAGGGAAAACACCCAGACCCTTCCCTGTCCGGATGGGGCGAGCCACCCAGCCCCCAACAGCAGCTGGTTTGAACCGGCTGCTGCCAGGCCGGCAGCGGCCGGGTATCCCCTCGAATGGCCATGCTGCCCACCCAGGAACGGCCTGCCAGATGAGGTAACCCTGTAGTGGGAAAGACAGCAGAGAGCCGTACAGCCCCGCTGCCGTCTGCCCCCCACTACTTCCCTTAAACTGGGAAAGGGGTGCACACCAAACAAGAATACCTGAATTAAAATCCCGCAACCACAATGCCAAGCCTCTGCTTGGCACTTGGGCCAACCAACTGGCCTAAAGCCAGTCGAAGCCCCAGTTGTAGGTCAAGCAAGAATGCCCTGTTACCCGATACGGACAGGTGGACGCCGTCCTGCCGATACAAGTCCGCCCTATCCACCCTTATGACCGGGTGTGGCAAATACACGCCAAGGCCGTCCCAGAGTGCTTTCCTGATCACCCTGTTGGCCTTACGTTGAGCCCTCTCGACCCCGGCGGGGTTCCAAGCAGCTCTCCACACCCGGCGGGGAAGGATGGCGGACCACAGAATTAGCACCTCGGGCCACCTGCTCGTATCACTCTGAGGTCTTCGATCGCCTGGAGTGACAGGGCCCTCCCCTGCACCATGCCAAGATGGTTATCCCCAAGGTGGATCACAAGAATCTGAGGCGGAGGACCATTCTTCCCCTGAAACAAAAGCGGCAAGAGGCCATCCCAACGCAGGCCCCGACGCCCCTGCCACTCCACGACTGCCCACTCACTGAGGCCAAGTTGCGAACCGATGGGCGAATGCCATGCCTGGTGGGCAGCTCAAAAAATCATGCTGTGGCCGGCTATCAAGTTCCTCCTTCTCTCGTCCCGCGCCACAGCACCTGAAAAACAAAGAATCAAGTAACCAACAGTGTAGGAACAAACTAACGCTGGCAATGGGGGATGGGGTGGACATAACTCTTGTAAGTTGCAGACCTCCACCGCCCAACGTGCTGAATGGCAGGTCTCGGATACCCCATGGCGGCGGCAGTAGATGCCGCTCCGATACAAAAGGAATGGGTCCCGAACTGAACACCACCGAGGCCAAGCTTCTCCAAGGCACAGCTGGTTATGGACCAAAATTGAAATTTGGTCAATGGCGACCCGTCCTCATGACGAAATAAAGGGCCCACATTGTCTCCGCAAACAGAGATGTAGTCCTTCAGTGCCACCACCGGACAAATTTCCTGATCCAGACATGAGCCCAAGGTGATAAACGTACCTCGTTGCCTCTGGTTGGTCTTGGACTTGCGTATCTTAATGACTACGCGGTCCCCCTGAATTTTTAAGTCACCAGACTGCAGGGTCCGCCCCGAATGATCCTTCCGTGAGCTGACAACCAGCTCACTGACTCTGAGCGCCCCGAAAAAGGCAGTCATCGCCGCCGCCTGAAATAATACGGCTTTGAAATCTGAAAAGCAGACTGAAGACCAAACCACCTTAAAACCCTTCAAGACGGAAGGAGAAAAGGGTTGTCGGGTATCGTGCCACGGCCCCTGCTCGCGGGCCCAAGCCTCCAGCATCTTGCGCAGTCTGAAATCATCAGACGCATCAGGTAAACCTCTAATTTTGCAAGTGAACGCTAGGGCTGCTAACTTGGCCCTAATGGTCTTGACAACGAGCCCCTTACCTTTCAGGTGTACACAGAACTGCATAAGGTGCGGCGCTGGTATGGGCCAACAATTGGCCAACCCTACCTGCTCCCTAAAGGCCTGGAACTGCTCAACAGAGCGATCGTAGGCCTTCCGGGTAGAAGGCGCCAAAGCTAGCATCATTGCCCGGTCAGCCTCGATTTTCCAAGCCACCACATCTCTGGAGGAATCTGAGCCGGCAGAAGGTCAGCCTCTGGTGCAAGTAGACGAAATTGCTCCATCTGCCGCCGAGACAGAGCATCCGCAACTCCATTGCACACGCCGGGCATGTGCTTAGCAAGGAATAGAATATTCAAACGTAAACAATGCAAAACAAATGCCCTAACCAGGCGCATAACAGGAACCGATTTAAAAGACATGGTGTTAATCATGTGAACGACGGCCATATTGTCACACCAAAAATGAACGACGTGGTTGGCCAAGTCCTCACCCCATAACTGAACTGCCACAACTATTGGAAAAAATTCCAAAAAGGTCAGATTACGGCGAAGGTCGCTGGCCAGCCACGGGCCAACCCTCAGCACACCAATGCCCCTGAAAATAAACCCCGAAACCGATAGAACCAGCGGCGTCCGATGCGATCTGAAGCTCGGCCTTGATCTTCATTTCCTCGCACCAAAAGGATACCCCATTAAAGTCGGCCAGGAAATGGTCCCAAACCTCTAGATCCTGCCTCATCCCCTGGATAATCCTAACCCGGTGATGGGGCATGCGTAACCCAGACATAACGTCACACAGATGCCGCAAAAAGGCTCTCCCAGGGGCCACCACCTTGCAAGCAAAGTTGAGGTGGCCCACAATTTGTTGGAGCTCCAACAGCGAAATCTTACGCTTACCCTTCGCCAACACCAACATCTGTCTTAGCCTATTGATTTTTTCAGCCGGCAACCTAGAAGCCTGCTGAACAGAGTCTAACTCTATGCCCAAAAAAGTCAAAATTGAAGCAGGACCCTCGGTTTTTTCATGCGCGAGCAGGACGCCCAGGTCCTCAGCCAGACGCAAAAAGGAATGCAGCAGCCGAGCACATTGCCCCGACTCCCGCTGACCCGTAAACAAAAAATCGTCTAAATAATGAACCGTCTTGGCGGAGCCTGACTGCTCGCGCAGAGCCCACTCGAGGAACGTGCTAAAACGTTCAAAAGCTGAACAAGATATAGCACACCCCATAGGCAAGGCCCGGTCCATATAAAACCTCCCTTCGAACATAAAACCAAGGAGCTCAAAATCGTGGGGGTGTTCAGGCAGCAGGCGAAATGCAGACTTAATGTTGCACTTCGCCATTTCCGCCCCAGTCCCGCAACTCCGAACGACCCTGACTGCCTGGTTGAAGGAGGTGTAGTGGACTGTGCAAAGGGAGTCAGGAATGGCATCGTTCACAGACCCACCTTTGGGGTAGGAAAGGTGGTAAATTAGGCAAAATTCCCCGGGGGCTTTCTTAGGTACTACCCCCAAAGGAGACACCTATAAATTGGGGACCGGGGGTGAGTCGAAAGGGCCCAAAACCCGGCCCTCCCTACACTCCTTCCCAATCTTTTCCCTAACCACCTGTTCCATACCCTTAATCGACTGCAAATTCTTAGCCATACAGGGGCCTCTAGGCCCCTGAAATGGAATACGGAAACCATGAAGAAAACCCTCTAACAAATAGACCCGATCCCAAACTCTGGGATAATCGGCCAAAAGGCTCCTAAGAACCTTCACCTTGATGGGGCTGGGACCCTTTGTTAACAGATTGGGTATTCCTGCCCCCGCCTGACCGCTTACCCCCCACTCGGGGTTTGGACTTGTTGCACGATGACAGTGCATGGGAACCCCCACATAAAGGGCATTCGTGCTTGTATTTGCACAATTTCCTACTGCACACCCCTTGGGACGTGTATTCCCAACACAGAAGCCGGGGTTGAACCGACTGCCCCGCAGATGCGCGGGGACCCGACATGCTCGACTGCTTATTCACTAGGTGACCACTATCAGACCTGTCCCCCGTGTTGGGTTTGGCCGGGGACGTAAGCTGCAGCCAAAGCTGCTGGTGAATATGGTCCCAGGGGATGGCGGAGTTCAAAGCCGCCCTCATTCGGAACTCCTCGTCGTACTGCAGCCAAGCTGCCCCCGAGAAGTCCGTGTAGGCTTTGTATATAATATCACAATATTGGAATAGCGGTGCAGCCCGTAAAGGCTGTGCACACGCTATAACCCCAGCATAGATCAGGAACCCAGGCAGCCAGTTGGCCCAGTTCCTCTCTACCCTTCTATGTTTAATCTTTTCCTTGTCCTTATCGTCCAAATCGTCCTTCTTCTCGAGTTCCCGATAAAGAAGGCCAAAAACATCGACATATTCCCCCCGCAGGATCTTCTCCTTAGTGGTCACCATCAAATGATCACCCAATGGCATGGCCGTATCGCCAAAAGGGCGACAATGGAAGGGAACTGACCCTAACATGCTCGGGGGCCAACACCATCCCCCCCACTGAGACACCGGCCATCCGGAGGACCACTGACTCCCCCCTTGGTGCCCCCAGGGCAGGGACCCTCCCGAGGGCTGCTGACTTGAGGCCCCCTGGGATGTGGAAGGAGCATCAGCCGCCGCAGACCCATGAGACGGGCCCCAGGGCAAAATTTGCCCCTGCCCGAACGGACCCCAGCCAGCAGCTGCTCCCGGAGAGCCTGAAAACCCTACAGGCACCCCAGATCCCAATCCGGGTGGGTGAACGGCCGATCCGGCCTGATGGAGGGGACTCCAACCCCCCCAAGGCCAAGGACCAGTGTTGCCCGACCGTGCCTGCTTACTGTCAGAATCATTGACACCAACCACCAACACTATCGGCGTAGTGCCTCTGGCACCACTCGGGCGAGCAAGACCCTCCACAGCGTTACCTTCTTCTTCAGAGTTGGAGGTGTTGACGGGACGCTCCTGGCTGGGCACACCCGATGGGCCAGGCTGGGCAGACATCTCCTGTAGGGAAGAAAGCCGAGCCAGGACCTCCTGTTTGAAGGCCCTGGTAGATGTTCGCGCGGCTTTGCGCCCCCCGTGCTGGACCCGCTGACCCGGGTGCCACCCCATGTTGGCGCTCCAAGGCATCAAGCCTGTCAACTATGGCCTGCGTAGTATGGGACTCCTCCTCCTCGCCAGGGGGACCCCCAGGGACAGGCCTTTTGCGAACAGACTTCAAGGGCTGTTTGCCCTTGGGCTTACCTTGCCCCTTCCTAGGGGCCATGGCCAGACCAGCAAAGCAGACCACCTACACACAAACCCTTAGAGTGGCTGCGGGCCAAAAAGATGAAGGGGGGGTGGGCACTCAAGGACCCAGACTCACAGGCTCTTCAACACCTCCCAGGCACACTAACAGAGGAATAGGTACGGGGTGTGTGTGTGTGTGTGTGAGAAAGCCCCACAAACGAAGGGCTAATGGCCCGCTATGCACCCCTGAAAACCGCGCCCGCAACCGCCAAAGCCGCGGCCAAAGGCCGTGCAGCCCAACCAGCCTGCTACTGCTCCAAAGATGGCCCGTCGGTAGGGCGCGCCGGGAAGAGATGCAGGTCCGCTGCTCACTGCCCAGCAATAGACAAAGCCGCGGCCAGAGGCCGCGCCGCCCGCCCGCCCCGCTCCCGGACCCCTGCGGATGATAGGCAGAAGCTCCACGGTAAGAGAGGCCGACGTCACCGCCTCGCCTCGCCTCTCCGAGGCCTAGGCCCTGCTCGCTGCGCCAAAGAGGACTCGGGAGGAGACGCACACTCCCTCCAGAACGACCAGCAGAACTGCGTGGCCCCGGGCATGGCCAGACTTATAAAGCCCCCAGACCATGCCCGGCACATCCCCGGATGAAAAGGGGCCATTGCCTCGTTCCATCCGGGGAGGCAAACACGGCCCCCACCCTAAAGCCGCCTGAAGTCGGTGCAGGCGGGAAGGGGCCGGACTCTCTGTGTGGAACCAACAGAATTGAGCTGAAAGTATAAGATGCCTCAACATGTGTAACTGAATCCTGTCAGATGGATTCCTTATCTTTCATGTTTTCTGTTCCCATTCTCTCTTGAAATCTAAACTGAGGGTAAGAGCTCTCCTTTGGGTATGTCACTCTGTAAAGTTTCATGAACTTTGACTAGTGGTATACAAATTAATAATAAATTTGACACCTAACTCTTCTGTTGATATCTAGCTGGAACTTGATTTCTGGTTTTGCTCAAAGCAAGTTAAGTCTGGAGCATGATCTGATGTTGCTTTGGAAAGCCTTCTGCCTGGATATGCCTCTATAGTAGCTTCTTGATCAGTGTATTTTTCACCAAAACAATCTCACCTGGGAAAGATTGCCTGAACTTGCATCTGCACACAAAAGAAGCAGTGGAAACAACAACAATATTGTTGATGTCAGACATGCTTGTTTTTCAGTGATGCTAGACTGCAACATGATATATTTAGAACCTGGTTTTCAAAATGGCTGGCCAATTATTTGTAGTCAATAAAATTATACTCTCCAGTGGTACTGACTCAGCAGCTAGAATACCTGTTTTTATTTTTAAATTACGTACCCCAGGTACTGTTTCATGTTTTTTTTTACCTAAGCAACTCCAAAGCTACTTATGTTGCCAGTAGAATGCCAAGATTTTTTCTTTTCATATCACACAAATCTCAATCCTTTGCAACACAAGCTTAAATTATATTACTTCAGTGCTGTACTTCCAGTGCTTTAAAGGAACAGTTCACACAAACATGTATATCATTTAAGTTTTCATGTCTTGCTTACTTGATTAGGGACAGGCTGTGGCTCAATGTTAGCATGCATGTTTTGAATGAAGAAGGTCTCAGGTTCAGTACTCAGCATCTTTAGGTAAAAGGTAACAGATATTGAAAAAGAAAGCTTGCTGCCAATACAATAAACACTGAGCTAGGTGGGTCAATGGTCTGACAGTGTAAGACATTTTCATAATATATACCTGATCCCCTCATCTGATGACGTGTGCTTAGAGGGAACACAAAAGCTTATGTTCTGAATAAAACTTGGTTGGTCTTAAAGGTGTAACTTAAAGGTGCAACTTTGTTCAGACATTTTCATAGTTTCATATATGTACACAACCCTTGATGACTGGAAGGTGAATGTTTGAACTAGTTCCATTCTTAAGCAGTATGTAAATTAAGATGTATTTTCAGTGATTAAGCTGTAAAGCTAGGCTCTGTAATGCATAATATATGAAGCTGCTTTATACTGCACCATACAATTGGTCCATCTAGCCTATTAACTCAACTCTGGGCATTCATTTCTCTGGCATTTCAGACAGAACGTTCTAAAACCATAAAGAGTCTAGCAATTCCTAGAGCCGTATAATGTCACTTCTGGTCCATCCGGGGGGGGGGAGGGGTAGCACTACTCATACGGGAGGATTACTCCTTTCGGGCTCTCCCGGATCCAAAGATTGATGGGATTGAATGCACCAGTCTGGCATGGGATGTTGGAGAGGGGTTGGCGGTTTGGCTGGTGTACCGTCCGCCCAACGCACCAGCTAACGCCTTACCATCACTATTGGAGGAAGTGGCGGGCTGGGCGTTAGAGTACCCGAGGCTTATGGTCCTGGGTGACTTCAACGTCCATGCCGACGACACGGCCTCCACTCAGGCGATGGACCTAATGTCGTCCATGGCGACACTGGGACTCTCTCAATTTGTCACGACTCCCACGCATCAGGTCGGGCATACATTAGACCTGATCTTTGCAGCCGGGATTTTGGTGAACGATATCGCCGTAGAAGCGGTACCATGGTCGGATCACCTAGCCCTTAAGGCCCGTGTGGGGATGCCGCCCCAACCCTGTATGGGCGGAGAGCCTATTTTGGCTCGCCCTCGGGGCTTGATGGACCCGGAACGGTTCCAAACGGCCCTAAGGGATCCCTGGCCCACTGGCAATTCCCTCGATGACCTGGTGGAAATCTGGCAGGGCCAGCTGTCCAGGGCTATCGACGAAATTGCACCCCGGCGCCCTCTGCGCCCTCGCACGAAGCTGGCTCCATGGTATACCTTGGAGTTACGCTAGCTGAAACAAGGGCTCAGACGACTAGAGAGGCAGTGGAGGCATACTCGGGACGAAGCAACGAGAACATCCTATAGAACGTTTATGAAGTCTTACGAGGTGGCAGTCAAGGCTGCAAAGAAAGATTACTTTGCAACCAAGATTGCATCTGCAAATTCGCGCCCAGCACAATTATTTAGAATAATTGGGGATCTTACAACGTTGCCACAAGGCAAACCAAATGTTAGAGAATTAGGAATAGGCTGTGAGGCATTTGCGAAATATTTTGCAGATAAAATCTCGCTGCTCCGCCAAGACCTGCCTACCACATTAGATACAGTGAGTGAAATTGAGGCTCCATGCCTGTCTTCAGGTTTAGTGCTGGACCACTTCGACCCACTCAGCCTGGAGGAAGTCGACAGGATCCTCTCTGCTGCTCACCCGACAACATGTGATCTGGACCCTTGCCCCTCTTGGCTGATTAAATCTTGCCAAGGGGAGCTTAGATGCCCTTTACGGGACATCATAAATAGATCCCTTTTAGAGGGGCATTTTCCAACACCTCTGAAAGAGGCTTTGGTCCGCCCTCTCCTGAAAAAAGCTACAGCAGACCCGGCCGAATTGGCGAACTACCGGCCGGTGTCCAATTTACCGTTCTTAGGTAAAATTATTGAGAGGGCCGTGGCGTTGCAGCTACAGGGGTTTCTGGATGACGCTTCTGTCTTAGACCCATGTCAGTCTGGTTTCCGGCCGGGCCATGGGACGGAGACGGTGCTGGTCGCCTTAGTGGATGACCTCCAACGGCAACTGGATCGGGGCGGCGTTGCGGTACTGATGCTGTTAGATCTGTCGGCTGCATTTGATACAGTCGACCATCGGCTGCTGACGCGCCGCCTCGCCGACATTGGGGTCGAGGGGTTGGCCTTGCAGTGGCTTTCCTCCTTTCTCCTAGGTCGGGGACAGAGGGTGGCTATCGGGAGCGAGCGGTCCCGGAGGCGCACACTGGATTGTGGGGTGCCCCAGGGAGCAGTTCTCTCCCCGATGCTGTTTAATATCTATATGCGCCCCCTTGCCCAGATTGCCCGGCGGTTTGGGCTGGGTTGTCATCAATATGCAGATGACACCCAGCTCTATCTATTAATGGATGGATGGCCCGACCCCGCTCCAGGGAATCTCGACCGGGCATTACAGGTTGTTGCGACATGGCTCAGGCTGAGTGGGCTGAAGTTGAACCCAGCGAAGACAGAGGTCCTATGCGTGGGTCGCGGCGCTCTGGGAAGGGAAATAGCTCTCCCGGCCTTCGATGGTGCGCCATTGAAAGCAGCGCGCCAGGTAAAGAGTCTGGGTGTTTTACTGGAGCCTTCATTATCGATGGAGGCCCAGATAGCAGCCACTGCCAAGTCAGCATTCTTCCATCTGAAGCGGGCAAGGCAGTTGGCCCCTTTCCTTGAGCGCCGGGACCTCGCAACAGTGATCCACGCAACGGTCACCTCAAGACTAGACTACTGTAATGCCCTCTACTTGGGGCTACCTCTGTGCCGGACCCGGAAATTGCAGCTAGTGCAGAACGCGGCGGCCAGGCTGTTGTTGGGACTCCCGAAACGGGAGCATATACGGCCGGGACTACGTGAACTGCACTGGCTGCCGATTATATACCGGGTCCAGTACAAAGTGTTGGTCGTTACCTTTAAAGCCTTATATGGCCGAGGACCTGCCTACCTGAGGGACCATCTTTCCCCATATGAACCCCAGAGAGCACTGAGGTCAACGGGGAAAAACCTAATGACTATCCCTGGGCCGAAGGAAGTTAAATATCAGAGCACCAGAATACGGGCCTTTTCGATCGCGGCCCCTACCCTATGGAACCGACTCCCCGAGGAGGTGCGGGCCCTGCGGAGCCTTGAACAGTTCCGCAGGGCCTGCAAGACCATCCTTTTCAAATCAGCATATTCGGACTGCTAAGAAAAATGGTAATTAAAGATCCGCCAATGCGGCCTAAAGATCTATACCGCAGTATAATTGTATTTACTAGACTGGTTTTTATTTTAATGTTTTATTGTTCTATATTGTAATTCTAATGTTTTATTTATTATGGTGTGTTTTATGGATTGTTGTTAGCCGCCCTGAGCCTGCCAAGGTGGGGGAGGGCGGGATATAAATGAAATTAATAAAATAAAATAAAATAAATCCCCCCCCCCCGAAGTGACATGTTGTATGCCCCATCTCCAGGCAGCCATAAGCTGGCAACCCTAGCTTGGGAGCAGACCTCACTATGGAGTGGTGCCATGAAGCAATAGGTAGACTGAAAAGAAAGTGTAGAACTCTGAGCTAGCAAAGGAACCCAGAAATAAGCTAGTAGTGTAGTTGGGAGAATGCAGAAGGGAGTGGGTTAAGCCCAAACCATTTCTTGATTTTTATATTGACCTGAGCATTATATCAGGAAAACTGTGAAGGAAGTTCTCAATGTGAGAATAGCCATGGCAAGGTGTCAGAGTGGAGTTGTGTGGTAGGGTTGCCAGCTCCAGCTTAGGAAATTTCTGGAAATTTTGGTGTGATGCTTAAGGAAAGAAGAATCTAGGAAGTAGAAGGACTTCAGTGAGGATAAAATGCCATACAGTCCTCCCTCAAAAAGCTGCCATTTTCTCTAAGGGAGCTTATATTTGTGGTCAGAAGATCGATTGTAATAGCAGGAAAACTCCAGGCCCAATTTGGAGGTTGTCTGTGTAATGTTGTATTTTCCATGTGTGAAGGAATCAACTTTTTGTTACTGTTAGGGAAAGAACAGAATGAAACCAGGGCTTAATTCTTTCAGTGGCTTCTTTCACCTCCTCTTCTGCATCAAAGTGTTCTCTTAATTGTTGTAAATTTTATTCTTCTTGAGACCTTAGGGAAAGGCCAACTTAAAACTACCAAATATTAGAGAGAAAATGTTTCAGTTTGTGGCTTTCAACACTACATAATCAGCATATGAAAAGGTTGTTTTTAGTTTGGTTTTTCAGGTGGGACTCTTCCTAGATTCTTAATAAGGCTTCATCCTCTATGGATACATCCTATTTTATCCTGATGCTTACATAATTCTTTCTACTCCTCTGACAGTTGTGACTAAAGTTGGGGGCGGGGTGGGTGGGAATGATGCCTATAGGAAAGACAGGATCTGGCTGGTAGTGTGTTGCCAGTGGTACCTTTGATGGGAAAAAAACCCCACAACACGATGATATTGTATTTGGATAGCATTCCACTGGTGGAAAGAAATTAAATCAGTGCACAACAGCTAGCTCACTTATCTCACCTGGGAAGGTATGCATAAGGTAGAACAGATACTGCTTAACATTAATCAGTCTCCTGAAGTCATTACATTCATGAGGAAATGTAATTCACATGTGATTACTTTTTAATTTACTCTGTAATCACATTCTAAGTGAATGGGGTGAACTTAAAATGAAATTTAAAAGTCAAATACTGCTTTGTATTAAGAATTCACAATTTTATATGCACTTAGACTAATAAAGATTTCTTTTTTTTTACAATAACCATTTGGAACTGAAGGCACTATCATGTTCTTTTGTTCTTCAGGAATTTGATTTTTCTTTTAACTTGATCAAAGCTCTTGATTTTTGCCCACATGTGCTATGGACCTTGGGGAAGTTTCATTAGTATGTTCCAAGTGACATTTCCATCTTGTATACACTTCTGCTTCTTAAATAATACAACAAAACAAAGAGTCCTATCCCACATCAGGGCTTGTTGGAATTAATTTATTGTTAATTTTCACAAAGCCTCTGAGTAGGTGTTATGTAGCTTTATTTTATCTATTGCCAAGGAATGTAGACAAGAAGTTTTCCTAATTGTGCCTTTTAACATAAAAATGGTGGATATGGATCATCAGGGTCTCTCTTCCTCAAAGACTCAGCCTTCTTTTAGAGAAGTGATAAAATCTGCATTGATCTCACTTGAAGTGGAATTACGTAATGAGATGCTTGAATCTTTCCTTCCCCCCACACATTTTTTTTTATTCTTACCTTATTTGGTAGCCATAAGTGCATATAGTATCAGCACTGCCAGTCTCAATGTACAGAATTTGTTGAGATCTAATTGTTCATGATGGAGTGATTTAACATCACCACTGAACAGTTATTTAGATCAAGCATCCAATTTTGACATTCCTGATTGTTGAAACAATTAACAGAAGCAGAATCCTAAATCCTTTGGTCATGCTGCTGGCCATATGCATAGCAGAACTGGTACACATTCAAGAGTATGAAGACAGATCACATACTTGGGTTAACAACTGAGCAACATGTGCTGAATATACATACATTGGATGCTATGATACAGCATTTTCCATAAACAAGGACTGGAAGTTACAAGGCAAAACGTTATTTGCAGTGAGAGTGAAAATAAATGCCAGGGCTGTTCAGTTAGTAGAATCAGTGCTTCATAATGTGAGAATGAAACACATTGCGCAGCTAAAGTAAATGTCATATCACAGACTAGCCATAAGAGATCCTGGTAATACAAGTCATAGTAATATAAGTCATGGCATTCCTAGGTACTGTGATGACTTAGTCCATTGTCATACCCACAATCATAAATATAATACATTCCTTGGTGGAAACTACTGTCAAATCACATCTAATTTATGACAACCCCACAGAGTTTTTAAGGCAAGATACTAACAGAGGGGATTTGCCATTGTCTGGTTCTGCATAGTAATAGCTTTTGAGATCTGGCAAAATTGGGCTAGTTTGACCAACAAAATCGGGGCAAATACATACCTGATTATGTTAAATATCAGGTGTTCACTTTCCCCATAGTTCCTTTTTCACATTAAAAAGCAGCATTAAACCCAGTCTGTCATAAAGATGGTCATGATTCATTTTTAAGAAATCATAACTATAAACTTCAGCAAGTTTGTATTAAATGTATTTTTATTTGTTTCTTCTATGATGATCTTAGATATATATCATACTTATCCTCCAAAAAATTCTGGGGAGAATGTTTTACCTCCATTCTTCAGGCAGACCTTGAATCTAGATTAGAACCTTGGGCAGAGTTGCTAGATTCTGTGCAGTTGTCAGTCTACTGAGGTACAGTGCTGATTTAGTGAAACATATTTGACATTTTTATACTTCTTAATGTAAGGGTGTATATATATATATTCTTATAACTATTCTGCTAATATATATTTTATTCTGCTGGTTTATGGCCATAATAAATGATCGATTGATTAATGGAATGTACTTTTAATTTTAAGCCAAGTTATTTTTTAAAAAAACTTCACACACTACAATTGAAATTATTCTCTCCTCCCCAAACTCTAATATTTCTAAAGAGGAAAAAAATGTTTTTCCACTCTGTACCTTTTAAAAACATTATGCTAAAAAAAAATCATTTAAACTATTTATTGGTTGTTTCTCCATGAAACATGCCTGAGGCAGCTCACATCATTTAACTAATTATAATCACCAAAAATAAATATTAAAGTGCTAAACTAAATTAACATAATATCAACCTATGAAATAATGTCCTTAAGAACAACAATGTGAATCATAAAATGATGTGAATAATATGTCAGTAGAATAGTAATTTTAAATGGCAGGAAATCATTTTCTGCAACCCATTTTCTCTAGAAAAAAACCTGTGTCTCCTACCCCAATTATGAAACTCATGGGTGAAAATCTCATTCTTAATGAGGCTCACCTCTTGTCAATATTGCTCTGCTTTCATGCTTTCTAAGAAAATGGCTTTTATTGTTGACTGGAGATGTTCCTCTGCCTTGAAGACACGTTACTGAAGATTTCCAAGACCAAATGCCCATCTCTGTTCCTCCACTTGTCTTTTTACTGTAACAAAAGCTATTCTGTGAATGAAAGAAAATGATGGAATACTTCCCTCCCCTTGTCTATCAGTCTAGTTCTTCTGAGAAGTAGAAGGAAGGAGAGACTGTGTGGCTATCTAACAAAAGTGGAAGGTGAGCAGGATGGAATATGGTCCACTAATATTCAAAAGGTATGGGGGAAGTTACCCTGTGCGGGCAGTTATGAGGAACTATAGCTGCAGTTCTAACAAGATATTGGAGAAGTTCAGAGATGGACACTTCTAAAAATTATAAAATTGTATCTGTTTCTGCATGTACTCCAGATAAGAGAACTCTTGATATCAAACCCTTCCACTTTGTGGAAAACACATGCCACAAAACTGTTTTTCTGTATTTTCCTCATATGTCAACCTCTGTTTTTATTCACAATAACCCCTTTCTCTTAGCATTACTTCTGCAGTTTAATCTCATCTTTTACTGTCATGGCTCTTTTAACTAATTAACATGTATTTAATTAATATTCTGCCTTTCTGGCAGAGACTCAAGATTACAAAGAATCTACTTTGAGGCAAAGATCTGAAATTAGGGGTGCAGTCACACACACTAAATAATACACTTTCAATCCATTTTCAATGCACTTTCCAACTGAATTTTGCTGTGTGAAAGGGCAAAATCCACTTTCAAACAGTTTCTGAAGTGGATTGAAAATGCGTTATTTAGCATGTGTGATCACACTAGGGTTGCCAGTCTGGTTTGGTAACCATTGGGAGACTGGGGGAGGGGATATGGAGGGGCAACCATCTGTGATGAGGTGATGTCATTTCCAGGAAGACCCTGGAAGTGACATCACACCTCTCCAGGAATTGCTGGAAACTCGATGTTAAACCCATAAAGTTCCATCCAGACCTTTAATGGCATAACATACACATTTAGAAACACTTAGAAACACATTTAGAAATTCATAGAGAGGACTGATGTCTGCTAAAATTTGAAAGTTCAATAATTTGTTGATGTGCTCATCAGTGTTTGTCAGGCTGTTTAATTGTATTCCTTACCATGCAGTACAGCATAATCGGTCTTTCCAGCATGCATGTTCTCACACAGCCCAATTAAGTTCTACTTCCCCACCATCCTTGATGTCTAAGTGCTCTGCTGAGAAGGCAGTTGCTTAAGTAGAAAATCCCACCACATTAAACCGCTTACAAATAATATAAATCAGTCATCCATAAATGCTATGTTTCAAAAAAATCCTATCATTCAGTATTCAGCTATGTAGTTCTTAGCGTAAGTAATGGCTGCCAACCAGTTTGGAATTGGCAGTTTCTTTATATATAAGCAGAGACCTTGAATTCAGCAGGAGCTCACAGGAGTGTAGCTCCTGCACCTTTCCGAGGGTTCCCCCACCTTCTCCCCACCTACCTACATTATCCATTAAATAGTAGGTGCAGTTGCATAACAATCCCTGGATGAGCTCCACCACCTATTTTTCTACAAAATGACCCCTGTTTAAGCAGTTTTGAGAAAACCCAGTGCAAACCAGTTTGGCAGGCATTTGCAGCAGCTTGGTATGAACTAAAGAGGCTAATAAACTCACATCTGAATAAAAGAGTGTGGCTGGGCAGGAAGTTTAGAGGTTTAATACACTACTAATTTGGAGTCAAGGTACCTGTTAATTGACATGTATAGATCATGCCTCATCTTCGTAGAACTCAGTCCTAAAAGAGGTTGTGCTAGATTGTGCAGGTTGATGCCACCCGCTGTCTTGGAATTCAGAATGGGAGTGGGGGCATTCTCTGATGCTAAAGATTCTGGGACTGGATCAAAATTGGAGGCAGGGGACAGGACCATCTCCCCACAGAGCAAAGTAAGGGGAATTGCCAAGGGAATGTCTTGCCTGTGGCCAAACATCACAACTGTGTTTTGGTTTCTTGCTGTTTGCAGGTATTAAAGCCTGAGCATGGCCAGAAATGCAAGTCTGTTGGCAAGGACCCTCAGATCTTAGCCCACAGCTTGCAGCCTGCAGCTTGCAGCCAGGGCCAGTTCCAGGTCTTAAAGGGCCTTTGGCAGAAATTGCTCAGGGGTCAACTCCCATTCCTTGCCCACTACAATGATCCCACTCATACTGCCCTCTCTGTCCCCAGCCACAGATTCCACACCTGCATGTACATCCTTCCCTTGTCAGCTCATGACCGACCCTCTACCCATGCTCACAGTCACCGGCACACCCTTTCCTCATCAGCACCGGGAGGTGTGTGTGGTGGAGAGCAGTGCTCCCTCTAAGCTGAGTTAGCATGAGCTAGCTCACAGATTTTTAGCCTCCAGCTAACTCATTTTTGTCTTAGCTCAGGAAGGATGACCCCAGAGCACACTAATTTATGCAATAACTCACAACTTTAATGCCAGTAGCTCACAAAGTCGAATTTTTGCTCACAAGACTCTGCAGCTTAGACCGAACATTGGTGGGGAGTGCTGCTGATGTGATTGTTGGAAGCACCGCTTGCACATCTCAGGCATTCAGGAGCACGGGAGTTGGAGCTTTTGAAGTAAATGGGTGAGAGAAGGGCATGCAAGGAGGTGGCATTGGAAGTGTGGGTGGGTTCATGCTGTGAGCCCTGCCAGAAGCCCTGGGCCTTGGCGAATACCCCAACTCCACACATGTTGATGCCAGCTTCCTTCGGTCTCTATCAGGAAGAAAAGCAGTTACATTACATTACGTTACTTATTTAAATAAATAAATAAATAAAATAGGTAAGGGAGACGTCCTTGTTTCTTGAAATGCTTCCTGTGGGAGTTTCTAGAAGAGCCTCAGTAGCTACCTCTCTTTATTTAGTTCCTAGATCAGGGCTTCCTCTTCCTCTGAAATTATGGGTCCCAAAGTTTTGTTCCATGAAAATTTGTTAATTACATCTTTTAGCCTTCTAAATTGTTGAATGGATTCCTGTATCTTCAGCGCCGATGACATTCAGGAAGGACATGCTGTTGCTATATTGCTTTCAAAATATGGTAAGATAGTTGAAGCTGGGTTTCTAGGGGTCCAGCTTTTCATATGGAACCTGAATAATGAAACAGAATTTGTACACTAGCAAGTATTTATTGTCACTGAGAAAAACAAAACTCCCAAAATGTTCCAAGGCTTTTGCAAGAAAATTGATACTGAATTTCAACAGCAAATGACACAGTAGACAAGATTATATCAGTTCTGCCTCTGAGGACTTATTTTGTTATTTCTACTTTCTGAAGCCTAGATATCATGTTCCTTTTTCACACATCATGTTCCTTTTTCCTGCATGACTGTCCATTTCATATGAAAGGACTTCTTTGGTCCTACAACCCACAGCTGATGTTTGAGGCACTTAGTAGAGGAATCTCACTTAAGGTAACTTGATTTTTATATGGATGTCCTGAATTCAGAAGTCCCCCAGGGATCTCATGATTGGATCATCAGCCAGATTCTGGACTAGTGACATAGTAATAAGAGTTGGATCAGTTCCAGTTGGTTGTTTTCTTCCATGACTGACTAGTGGGATCATAAAAAGCTGGCAGCAGCAGAAGGAACAAATAAATTGCTGGGACCAGGAAGTTAGATAAGAACTTCCAAGTCTGTGGATTATACTGTGCCAGGAGAAGAAGCTGAGCAGTCTGTTTTAGGAACAGGATGTGCATATATCTGTTCCAAGAAAAGGCATAAGAACAAATTCACAAGAGACAAAGTCCAAAGCTATTTACTGTGGATGCTGGGGGACTACCAGAACAGAAAGAAGGTAACCCTGGACAAAGGTTATCTCCCTTAATATCGACTGCTCTTTTTAAATATATATTCTTACAGAGAAAATAATCTCTCTATGATGTAGCTCCAGTAAAAAGTTATGGGGCCTTCAGTAGCTTGATGGTTGTGTATTAGTCTCTGGAGAAGGGAAATGGATCTGGGTTAATTACTTCTGTTGATAGCTTTCCATGTGGTACTAGAGATTTTTTACCTTGAAATAGTGTGGGCAGGCCATTTACACGAATGACTTGTTATGTTAACCACTTTTGTGTGTTTGTATTTCATATAAGCTCTTTTCATGTCTCATTCTGACATTCCATATTGTGCAGAGAGAGCCACATGGATGTGCAGAGCTCTGAAGGATATGGGTTGGGGAGCATATATCCTAGCACCATAATCACATAGGTTCCATCCATATGGATGTGATAATGATGATGCAGTGGTCTCAAATGGTATACCCAAAGCTCTTAAAATCATCCTAAGCCATAGTCATAATTGGAGCCTTACCTTATCATTGGCTATTTAGTCTCTTGCTGCTAGAATATATGCCCCCCCCCCCCCATCCTTCTGGGGCACGACTACCACTGGATAGAGGTGTGTTTGTTCCCTCCAGTCTCAAGGGTAATATCAGGCTATACCTTCCCAAGATAATTGAGAAGGATGCTCCTCAAGTCCTTTCTTCTTGCTTCTGATGATGATATCCCACTCTCTGAGGCCATGGGTTTGGCTGTTGCTTAGATAACTCTCTTTATTCCCCCAGAGCATCTCATGCTCTACTGCCCCTCTTCTGTCAAGTTTCTATTGGTTTTATCCCATCCCCCCCCCCCCCCTCCCAATATATCCTGGATGGTGACATATCATTACTGGCACAGACAAACCCATTTCAATTCAGTGTGGCCATGTGAGATTGCTAACTTGGGTGGTCCTGTGACAGTACCTTCAGATAAACATAGGAAAATGTGATTGGGTGCAAAACCCTCCCTCTGATTCCTTCCTGTTGTTTTTGTCATTGTTGTTTAGATTCTGAAATTTGTGCAACATTGAAATGGTGAAAAACATCTTCTATTCTGTTCTTGATAGTATAATTAAGTATGAGTTTCATTGAAGTTGCATAGACTTTTTCCATTTGCCTTCTTCCCTTCTTGCAAGGAACACAAGCATACTGTACTGGGGTTATCTCATTTACCCTCACAACAAAGCTGTTGCAGTAGGCTTGGCTGACAGTGAGTTGCCCACATCACTCTTTGAACATCATATCCAATTGACAAGTTGACCGAGGGCCTCCCACATGCAACTAATGTTTGACAAAAATTGTAGAAGAATTCAAGTCAGAAGAGAGGGGGTGGAGTACAGTATGATGATGTCAGGTCTATTAAAAACAAGCCACATTAAAGCAGCGCTTTTAAAATGGCTCAGTGAAACAAAAAACAATTAGGGCTAAATTGACTCTCATCATGGAGTTCACAAGGGAACTGTGAATTGGAGGGGAGATGAAGTTAGTCCTGATTTATTAGACCTTTGAAAATAAAGCTGGAATGGTCCAGCAACATATAGCAAGGGAAATGCAAGCTTTCTCTTCTATTGCAAGGCATGCCAGAATGATTGCCAGTTGCATGGATATTAGGTGGTTTCTTCTGGTTCATCCAGTTGTGAACAAGTTTATAATGGAAAAATTAATGATAATTGCAAGCCACTATATTGTATA
This sequence comes from Heteronotia binoei, assembly GCF_032191835.1. Lineage (NCBI taxonomy): Eukaryota > Metazoa > Chordata > Lepidosauria > Squamata > Gekkonidae > Heteronotia > Heteronotia binoei. Next base: position 47,264,393 of record NC_083227.1, on the reverse strand, counting down.
AGATGCACAGAGTGTTGCACTAAAAAATGCCAGGTGGACTTGACATGAAGTTTCATTATATGACAACCTAATGATAGCCTTTGACCAGACCAGATTTTTTTGCAAGGCAAACAGGTTTATTTCTCAGACACATGACTCCTCTCAAAGTCTCTTTATGAACTACTCTTCTGATTATGAAAGTGTGATCTAGAGCATTATTACTAGATCTGGAGAACCTTGTGGATCTCATCCAAATGTGTAGTTAAATGAGATGCAAGCACATGGAGGGATAGATGCATTGCTGGAAGGACAGAAGCATGTCTCTGAAGTTCTTCTGAGGCATGGATTGTTTGGTATGAAGTACTAGTGCTATTCTCTCAGGTCTGAACTGCTGTAAATAAAGTCTACCTGCCACTTCTTCTGAGAGACACAACAGAATCTGAAATCACTACACAGCTCATTAGAGTTAAACCCCAGGCCACCTGGTCTGTAGAAACTGGGAACAGGGGCAGAGGGAGAGGGAGAAATGACCCCGCAAATGACACAGCTCCTCACCCTCACCAAATGGAGGAAGAAGGAACCAGCTAAGCTTGGCCAGGCACCCTACTCCATGCACAGCTTGACTGGGCTGGTTGCCCTTGTCTGCATGTGGCAGGGTGCTTGCATTGGGTGCCCTTCTCCATGCACTGCTGGGCTGGGTCAAGACCTCTCCTTAGTTTGTGGCATGAGGCTTGACTGGGCTGGGCACCAACCTCTGCACAGCTTGGCTTGTCCACGTGCCCTCCTTGCCTGCCTCAAAGATGGGAGTGAGAACAAGTCTGACAGTGGATGAGGGCTGGTGGGTCTCAGAGGCTGCTGCTGCATCCCTTGCACTTGGAGCTGGGCAAGGCCCCCTAGACCAGTGCCTTTCCTTCATTTTCTCAGTGGCCTTGCACTTGAGTGGAAACAAGGAATTATTCATGCAAAACATTTTAGCCACCTGTCTACTTTCCTGAATTCAGGGCTACGTACAATGCAAATAAAACAGCATTTACAAAGAACACATAAAAGGCAGCAATGATGCTGTAATCAGGGCTGGATTAAGACTCACTGAGGCCTTAAATTATGTCCAGTTTAAGGGGCTCTGGAGCATTACCCCCAAATGATAATTTAATATTTTTAAATTCATTGGTATTTAGAGGCCCCACATAATCTGAGGCCTTAAGCTGTACTCAGCTTTTGAATAATCTGGCTCTGGTTTTGAATTAGGGATCATGGAGAATCTTTTTTCATACATCAAATGCTGCCGAATAGCATTTAACTGGCAAGGCACAATTCCAACAGCCCTGTTTAAATCTCTCCCCCCCCCCCGCCCCAGTTTGCCACATTCCAACTTCTCTGCTCTTAAAGACCACCTTATAAACTGCACTTTCACTTGAGGGGGTGAAGATTGCAATTTTCTTTGACAAAATACATTTTGCCAGCTGCCGCCGATTCATCCTCTGACCTGAATATGGGTTAGAAGTGTTCCTAAGGGAAGATTTCACACTTTTTTGAGGACTTTTTGATCTCTCCGAAGTCCTTAGAAGTGACAACCCTGTTATGTAAACTCTTTTTCTTTTCCCTCCCTTAATTAACGGTATTGTGAAACAGCTGGGGGACTATGAAGATCTTACAAACTGAATCCACTCTGCAGGAAATGAGAACTATATATTAATGTATCATTTGTTAGAGGTACTTTGTTTTTGCCCTACAGGAAAAAAATATCTCTGTTCTTCAAATAATGAATAGTTGCATTTGTCAAAAGCCTAAAAAAAAATCCATTTTGTGATTTCACTTAATTCAATTAGACACAATCGGCTTCTGTGGTTGAGTCTCTTTGGTGCCTATCAGTACAAGTAGGGTGGAATCTTGCACAGTGAGGTATGTTATTACTGCCGATTAGGGAAAGTAACTGGCATGATTCATTATAGCCTCATTATAGAAACATGGAGGGAGGAAGATTGGATGGGAGGAAGAGGGTGAAGAACAAAGTTGTCAGCAAAGCTATCAGAATAAGAAGACACCTCCCCCCACACACACAGTGTTGGTGTGATAGTGTGGTATTTTTCAGCAAAACAGACTGAAAGGTTTTTTTAAAAAAACCTTTGAGCTAATGACTTTGAACAAAATTGCATTGCCACATAGGCCTAAGAGTGAAGCCAAGGTGGGGTTTGATCAGTCATTCAGAAGAAAGCAAGACAAATCCTTGTCAGGTAACCAAACTGGTTTCCCCAAGTCTGTTCCTCCATCACCCCCTACCCTTCCTACTGTGCCACTTGAAAAATTGAACAACTGTCAGAATTTTTCATCTCTTTGACCCCTTGTCATCAGAAGGGTCATGGCTGATCACCAACTGCACTTTTTATCGGACTGAGGGTTGTAATTGAGAATAATTCCACTGCAATTTGGTGGAGGTGGGTTGCTTCAAACTGGCTTTTAAAGGCAAAATTGGGACTGGAAGTATTCACAGCTCCAAGGGAATCAGGCTGTTATTCATTGTGCTGCAGATTGCTTCTGATTTTTTCCCCTTTTCCCTTCAAACTGTGACAAGTAGAAGTGTCCTCATTTTAAACATTAGGGCTCTTTCCCTTGGGTGTTTTGTAGTGTAATATATTGTGTGTGTGTGTGTAAAACTGTCTTCTTGGATGTCCTGCCACGGAAAAGAAAGAGAGCCACAAAGCACAATTCTTTTTGCCCCTTCACATTCACATCAAGTTTTAAACATTTTGTTTAAATGCAGAATTTGCCCATTTGAGCCTTTGGGATTATCTTCAGATGGAGGGGAAATATCCATTATCACTAACAGGTTGAATGTCTTCCTTCAGCTTTCTTCTCTGTGGAGTAGGGTAATTTGGTTGCCAAGTCTTGCATTTTCTGATCAGCTAGAGTCCAATAAAATCCTTAATGTGAAAATTTGATGACAGTGAGTAAACCTCACACATTGCTGGGGCCCTTCCCCTGATAGCTAGCAGTTTTTCTTTTAGATGAGCTTGCTGCTTCCAGGCCTTATGGTCCATTTTTCTCTCCAGGCCTTTTTTTCTCTGATGTTTATAATAGATGTCATGGAAATGAATCTCTAGGGTCAAGCAAATTGTTATTTTATTAGAAGAGGATGAAATTTGACCCCCCCCCCCTATTTTGCTTCTTTATTCAAATCAAATTGTTTTATGGGAAGAGAGTGGTAAAAATGTTAATCAGCATGTTCTTTGGTTAAAGGAATGACCTTTTAGCTCTGTGGTGATAACTGAGGATTTCCTTGGTTGGATAGAAACCATTGCATGCTATGGAAATTTGCACCACATCTCCCAAGCCTACTATAGGTAAAATGCTTGGCGCTTCTACTTGTCAGAGTTTGAGAGGAAAAAGGGGAAAAAATCAGAAGCAATCTGCAGCACTTTTCTGGTTCTCTTTGGTCTGGTGTCTGAATGCTTGTGTACCTTGTTGACATATGGTACCATAATGGACTACTGGGATTAGGTAATAAGCACCTGGAAAGGTCTGAGCTGGTACTGCAGTGGTACTACTCTATTAGGTCCTTATGACCCAGACCTTTGTTTGTCTTCTGTTTCATACAAAAGAGCCCTGCTGGATCAGAGCAATGGTCCATCTAGTCAAGCATCCTGTCTCACACAGTGGCCAACCTGATCCTCTGGAGCTGGAGGGCCAACAACATGGCATAGAAGCCAAGGCCTTCCCCTGAGGTTGTCTACTGGCTCTGGGATTCAGAGGATTAGTGTCATATTATCACCGTGGCTAGTAGCCATCGATAGATAACAAAAAAGGTTGGAACAAAGGAAAAGGAAGTAAAATATAACTATGCATGTAGTACAAATATACAAAATATTGTATACAACAGAGGTGGTCAAACTGCAGCTTGGGAGCCACATGCAGCTTTTTCACACATATTTTGTGGCTCCCAGAGGTCAAAGAGGAACTTAAAGCAAGTTTATTTCAAGTGTGCTTAGGATTGGGACCACAGTCAGCCTCTGAGCTCTGACCCATAGGTAGGCAACTATTTATGTTGTGTGTGAAGCAGGGAAGAAAGAGGAAATAGGCAGGCTTGCAAGATCTTCTCCACCACAGAGGTCACCTAGAGACCTAGAATGGGGAAAGAGAGTGCAAGAGCTGAGGGAGGCTGTGGAAGGAGGGATGGAATTAAAGAGGGTGACACAGGGCTCCACTTTAGTTTCATAGCACCTGTAGGAGCTGTATTTACTAACCTTGGTGTCAAGGCAAAGATGCAATCATGCAAACAGTGGTCAGACTCAGTGATTTATATGGTACATGTGTGTTTCCTTCTCCCACTGGTGCCAAAAAATAATTCCCTAACCTTTCTCTTGGTCTTATGGAAACTGTTATTCCCAGCTTTTTTTTATATAACCTCTTTCTAGCAAGATTGTTTTACATATGTATTTTATCTTTTTGTGCAAAGAAAATATTAAGAGTTTTAATAAATATGTGTGTGTGACCTTTATACATGTCTTGTGGTTCTCAAACATCTAACATTTATTCTATGCGGCTCTTACATTAAGCAACTTTGGCCACCTCTGGTCTATAATGTAATAATACATTCAGAAGTGCTAAAGTACCATTTAAAAACAACAATCCTGTGGTTAAGCACATAAATACCTTATCTCAATATAAAGACAAATGTCTATTTACATAAGTACAGGCTTAAAAGTACACATTGTATCCATATGCAAGAACCAATACCAAATGTGTTTTGGCACCTGGCTTTCCTCAGTGGTATAATTCAAACTGAGCACTCCATTAATTTATCAAGAACATACATAAAACGGATCATACACAGAATGAATGTGAAATGAAAGGAAACAAAGAAAAAATCTATTTGTTAAGAAACAAAATTAATTTAAAATAAATTAAATTAATTTTTTAGAAATACATGAAACTAGGATAGCTACCTTCCTCACACTAAGGTGTTCATAGTAAGATGTTTACTTTCTTTATTCCAACTTTTTTTGTTACCTTTCTCATGCAGGGATGTTTTTTTCTCCCTCTGTTTTGGCAGTAGCCATTAACAGACTTATCCTCCATGAATCTATCTAATCCCCTTTTAAAGCAGATGTTAAAGCCAGCATTTGAATTTGTGACAGGAAACAAATTTAATAAACACACATGCATTAAACAGATAGAAACTGGAAGTGAACGATAATCTTTTAATGCTAACATAATTTGAATTGTACTTAAGAAGGAACAGAGAACGAGTGTGGATGCTAGAAAACTTGGGCAATGTGCTTCCAGTGGTTTGGTTTTATTAAGACACATTCTGCACCACTGAAGCTTTCAAACAGTGTTGTGCTGATCTCTACATAGAGCTTATTGCAGCAATCTAGTCAGAAGGTGACAACAGCACTACTCATGCCAAGTCCTCATCAGAGAGAAAAGGTTTCAGATTCTCATCAGATATTGGTGAGAGTGAGCCCTAGGTGCTTGGTCAGTTTGCACATATAATCTTTCTACATGTATATATTTAACTGTGACCAATTTCACACTCACCCTACGCCGCTCTCATGTTCATCTTCTCAGCGTGGCATCCTTCCGATTTCCCACTATCTACCCTGGGGCTGCAGCAAAGATCAGTATTTAAGAGCAGCCAACAGAAACTGGTTTTTAGCAGTTTCTGTTTGCTACGCTAAAACGCTGATCCTTGCTGCAGCTCTGGGGCAGATAGTGGGAAATTGGAAGGATGCCGGGTTGAGAAGACGAATGTAGGAGTGGTGTAAGATGAGTGCAAAATCGGTTTGTGTGTGCATGCAACAGAATGCCACACAGCAAACTAAAGTCATGATCTTAGGGCTAGGGTTACCAGGTCCAACTCAGGAAATATCTGGGGACTTCGGGGGTGGAGCCGGGAGAATTTGAGGGTGGAGGAGAGTTCCATTCCAAATACACAAATAAATAAAATACAGCAGTGCAGTTCCACTGAATACACTCTTCATTTCCTCCTCTTTTTTTGCCTTTTTTGTTCCCCAGCAGCTGCACTTCCACTAAAAAAAAACTGAACTCTCACACACTCACAAAATAGCCAAAATAAACAGTTTGCTTGCCCTAGGCTTCCCAAACCTCCTGCCCTGGATGGGGAACACTGGATTTTCAGCTTCCTCCCCCGCTCTGCAAATATTCGGAAGCGGGAGGGGGGACGATGCTTCCCCCTCACAGCGCCGTGCTGCCGCAGCAACACCAGCGCAGCGCCGCTACCACAAGCGCCGCTGGCACAGGCACAGGCAGCAGCCACCGCCATCACCACGGCTGCGGCCCGAGCTACAGGCTGCCAGTGCCTGAGGAGAGCGGCAGAGGGTCTCCTCTCCCCCCCCCCTTTGATCCTGCCTTCTGGGAAGGACTTGCGAGATTTTTTTTTACAATAAATACCAATTGCCCTTTCCTTCCGAGGAGCGGCTGTAGCTGGGAAGGAGCGATTGGGAAAGTCAAAGGGAGGAAAGGTAAAACAGAAAAACAACAACCCCATGCAAGCCCCCCCCCCCCCCCCCGTCTGAGGCTGCCAGTTACAGGCCATTTTCCAAATCAACACCCCCGGTTGAGATCTTTTCGCCCTTGACCCCTAAGAGAAGCTAAAACCGGCATGAGGAAGCCCGCGCCTGCCTGCACTCTTTGCTTTCTTCCTGAGTGAGAAGGAAACCGTCCACTTTCTTAACGCTTGCAAGGTCCGGGTAAAGATAGAGAGTCCAGCGTCTCCTTTAAGACCAGCAAAGTGCTATTCAAGGTATGAGCTTTCGTGTGCATGGCACGCACACCTCAAATACGCAAGGTCCGGGTAAATAATTTTAAAAGCACATTATGCGGTGGAAAAAAGGCCAGCAAGGCATCGCAACCAGCCAGGCAAGACTGCCTCCCTAGCGAGAGAGAGCATGTGACTTACCAGACTGGGGAGGGAACTGACTGCTGGGCATTCATTATTCCCTATGGAAACCGATTCCCAAAGGGAATAATGGAGAATTGATCAGCGGGTATCTGGTACTCGGGGGGGGGCTGTTTTTTGAGGTAGAGAAACCAGATTTTCAGCATAGCATCCGATGCCTCTCCTCAAAAGACCCTCCAAGTTTCAAAAAGATCTGACCGCGGAGTCCAATTCTATGAGCCCCCAAATAAGGTGCCCCTATCTTTTATTAATTCCAAGGAGGGAAGGCATTGAAAAGGTGTGTGGTCCTTTTCAATGTGATGGACAGAACTTCCTTTGGAGTTCAATTATGCTTGTCACAACCTTGCTCCTGGCTCCACCCCAATGTCTCCTGGCTCCACCCCCAAAGTCTCCTGGCTCCACCCCCAAAGTCCCCAGATATTTCTTGAATTGGACTTGGCAACCCTAGCATGCCCACACTTTTGTGCTCTCCCTGGGGCAATGGTACAGATAGTTTTACTCACCAGAATTGTTGAATATAGCAACCTGCTGTATTTCAGCCAACTTAAGGAGAGAGAGGTCTAGGAGGTGGAGTTATCCTCTATCTCATACTCAGGATCTAGTTAACTCTTTACTATTCATTTTACTATACAAACAGCTTCTGAAAAGAATGCAAAAGTAACAGAGGGACTGGGCTCTCTCTCTTCCTCTCTCTCATACACATGGCTCTACTGCTTGACCTGCCCCCCACAGCTTCAGTCTCGCTGAGATTTAAAGGCACACACACACACACAACTTCCAAAACAGAAGCAGTTGCAAGCTTACAACCCTGCCTGAAATCTAAAGGCACATTGTGGCTGTTGGGGCAGGGTTTCCCCCTGCCAGCCAGCTGAATGATGGTAGGGAGGAGCCTGCAAAACTGGGGGATCCCCTGCCCGGACCTGGGGACTGGCAAGTCTACTTAGGGCAAATCTTCAAAGCACCAGTTCTGTAGCATTATTAACTATAAGGACATGTCTCTAAATTATATTTTCTATCACTGCAGCCCTGAAGTGATTTTTGTTTACTTGTCTATGCAGATAAATATGATTAAAATATATATGAGCAGGTCAATTATAGTGACAGAGTAGCAGGTTATTCTGCAGCCTTGAATCTCCCTCCCCATATACAATTGTGTACTCCCTGAAGACTGGAGGCCAATTAATTTGAAGATTGGATCAAATTCAGCAATGGTTATTGTGTGTTACATGGCTACACAATCCCCCAGAGGCTACTGATAATGATAACAATGAGCTAATACAGGGTAGTCCTCTTTTACAGACTCTAATTATGGCATTCTACATTGGTTTTTGTTCTCAGAGGACAATCTTTCATCAGAAGTTATGGTGCCATCATCAGCTTTTTAGCTTTGTAGCATCTGTCGTTTAATCCATTGTTTCTTTTGCAAGGTGGCAGTAAACAGGAAGTTTATGATATGCTAATTCCAGAATGACAGTGTGTCTCATTAGAAGGAATTAATCACAAATATAGGATCTTTTTAACTCAAGGAAAAAGACATAGAAGGCATTTCAGAACTTTGGCTATTTTAGTTGCAAAAGGGCCATTAGAATGAGAGGGCACTGCATTGACCAAAATGTATTAGATTCCTTTACATCCTACCACCTCTAATTATGATCATCCCTGATTAAAGACTGGATTGATCCAAATAGGCAGCCGTGTTGGTCTGAAGTAGTAGAACAAAATAGGAGTCAATTGCACCTTTAAGACCAACTTAATTTAATTCAGAAGTGTGCATGCACACGAAAGCTTACATTCTGAATAAAACTAAGTTGGTCTTAAAGGTGCAATTGACTCCTATTTTGTTCTAAAGACTGGATTGCACCTATCTTTCACAGAATCATTTCCAGCTGAGGGATGCTTTAATGGATTCAGGTCCAAGACTGAGCAACATCCAGCCTTCAAAAACCCATGCAAGGCAGAGTGGTGTAGGGATAGCAACCTTCAGGTGGGACCTAGGGATCCCCCAGAATTACAGCACATATCCAAACTATAGAGAAATGTTCTTCTTGGGAAATGGATGTTTTGCAGAGTGGACTCTATGGCATTATGTCCCACTGAGGTCCTGTCCTCCCCAGGCTCCATCTCCAAATTTCTAGGAGTTCCCCAATCTGGATTGGGCAACCCTAGCCCCCCTCCATTCCTCACTGGTGGTCGGGGGGGGGGGGGGACCTGGCAGCCCTAGAGTGATGACAGATTTTACTCAAAACAGTTTTTAGTGACAGATTTGAGATTTCTTCCTATTGGCACATTAGGTGGCTGTTGCAAAGGAACACACCAAAAGGCTACAGGTTTTTGCAGAGGTCTCTCTTAGTGGTTTCTTAATTAAAATATTCAAATCTTGTCTTTGATTTGCCAAGGAAGCTAACATGAAAGCATACAATAACATGATAAACAATAAGAAAGAATTACATAAATAAATAAAATGGGAGAGCAAAAAACTAATTGTCCCCTCAGTCGGAATAATGAGGCAAACACAAGAAATACTTGGGTAACAAAAAAGGCCACTTTATTAACATATTTTTATTTTTATTTATTTATTTATTTATTTATTACTTTGCATTTATATCCCGCCCTCTCCGCAAGCGGACTCAGGGCGGCTTACAGTATCATAAAAACAATCATTCCATAAAACATATAAAACCATAATACATTTATCAGTTTAAAACTATTACGCTATCTCGATCCAGTCTGGCGGTATTGGGTTCTGACTATGACCACCAGCTTCTGTAGGATGTCCGGTGGCAGCTCATTTTCAGTCAACCAGAAATGCCTGTCTAAACAGTTCGGTCTTACAGGCCCTGCGGAACGCCGACAGATCCCGCAGGGCCCTTACAGCTTCTGGGAGGGTGTTCCAGAGTTCTGGTGCTGCCACCGAGAAGGCCCTAGATCTTGTTGCACATAGCCTGGCTTCTTTTGGGCCAGGGGCAGACAGCAGATTTTTTGTCCCTGATCGCAGTGCTCTCTGGGGGATATATTTATTTATTTATTTTGTACATTTATAGTCTGCCCTTTCCCATAAGGGCTCAGGGCGGATTCCAACAAGCTAAAACAGTAAAATCAACAATAAAACATCAGAATAGTTAAAACAATTAAACCAATAAATTAAAATTAATTATTTAAGATGGCATGGATGGTTTAAGCACATGGGGCATAATTATCATGGGCAGCCTTAAGTTGCCCTAAGATGTCAACAGTTTTGGCCTCAGTTGAAGTGGCAGTCATTGCTGGGAGGCCAGTTAGATGGTGTAATAGGATGAGAACGTCTGCTTGCCTCAATCATAGACCTCGCAGAACAGCTCCATTTTGTAGGCCCTCCAGAATGATAACAAATCCGGAAGGGCCCGAATCTCTATAGGGAGCTGATTCCACCAGGTCAGGGCCAGGGCCAAAAAAGCCCTGGCCCTGGTCGAGGCAAGCTGGACATCCTTTGGGCCAGGGATTTCAACTGGCATGGGGCTACCTAAACAAGCAGGATAGGCCAAGGGTAACCCTTGATCCTTCCCTGTCATGTATGGGAGAACCACCCTGCCCCTGACATGAGCCATTCATGCTGGCTAATGCCAGGCCAGCGTGGGCTATGTTGCCCTCCCCTGCCCAGGCTTTGCTTACCTGGAACTAGTCCTTTATAGGGGGAGGGCACCCTGTAGCAGGCGCTCACAGCAGAGAGCCATATAGCTCAGCTGCTGCTCCAACCTGCCACTTCCCCACCAAACAGGGTAAACCATGGGTGCTCACCGGCGATCTTAATAGCCCTAAACTTACTCCAGCCAAGTGACCAACCATTAACACAGCCCTACAACTTAGTCCAATCCACAGACGAATAGTACAAGGTAGGCAAAAAACACCCTAATCAGGGCCAATCAGTTGGGGTGAAAAAAATTCCTACCTGGCCCCATAAACAAGGAGACGGGCAAAGCCTGTACTACTGCTGGGAGGGTGATCTGAGAGCAAAAAGCAACTGTGTTGCTTGGGGCGGGGTTGGAACTAATAAAACCCTGGTGCTTCGCTCTCTCCAGTTCTCTGGATGGCTGGAAAGGCTTACTAGCCTCCCATCCTTCCAGGGAGGCAAACACGGCCCCTGCCCTTAGCCACCATGGCGGCAGCGTGGTCACAAGGGCCAAATAACATGCCTCTCATTCAAAGCAGCCTTGACTTGTTACTGCAATAGTAAGTCTTTATAGCCTAGGTAGGCCTTGGGCAGCACTTGGGGTAGTAGTCAAAGAGAAAGCCATCTTTACATGAGGAAGAAAAGACCAGTCTAGTAAGGCACTCCCTATGTCTGTTGGTTGCTTTTCAAGCAAAAAGCTTTGCTGAAACTATGGACGTCTGAGTAGAAGACACTGGTCTTTAGCCCTGTTCTGAAGGGGAAGATAAGATAAATGCAAATCAATCATGTCATTTCTCTTGAGCTTCATGAAGAATTGTTGATGGGGTATGAATAAATACATTTTTGCCTTGTTCAAAAACACATTGACCCTCACTGTCAACTTGTTATGTATTTTTGCTACATAATTTTCCAGAGCAAAAGAAGAGAGGGGGAGAGAGAGAATATAGTGCTGTTTATGTCCCAAGTTCATGGCTATATAGCTTGTTCACTCCAGGGCCAAAGGACAACTCCAGTTAGGTTTAGTTAACTGGATTAAAATTTGTTTGGTTTTGTCTAGCAAGGCTTTGAGGAAAAGACTATAACTCAAAAGATGATTATATTTTCTTTGCCAGAGATTTCCCAACTCTAGAGGAATTCAGGGTCAACAAGAACTTCTGGAATAAGGAAAATCTTAGATAAGGCAAAGAGAACCTCTCATTCCTAAACTATGGATTAGTTTGAAATTTAATTTCAGCTGAAACTAACCTGTAGTGGTTGTCCAGCTGCTGGGAAGCCCAGAGATGTAAGTTTTCTGGAAATCCTGAAGCCGGGGATGGTGTTGGCAGGGAACAAGCAAACAAGCAAAACTGAAATTTGTTGGAAAAATGAAATATGTGCAAAGCTTACTTCCTTATGAAACCTAAACTTACTTTATTACCTTAAGAACATAAAATGTATCATTCATAACTTTGTTAGCATATAAAATGGCACTATTTGGCATATTTATGAAATTTAAAATATAAATGCCTTTATGTGGTTGGAACAAGACTGCAAATATATCCAGTGCTGGGAAAAGAGAGAGAGCATTGCATACAGCTTTACCCTTTGCTACCCAAGTACATATATCTTGGTATTGCCATCTGAGGAGTAAGGGGGAAAAAAATAAAAGATGAAAATTGAAACCATGAATTTTGTAATAAATAAAGCAAGTTTTATTATTTAGACTTACACAGTCTTCTGAATTTCCCACTGTTAATATATGCCAGCAGATCTGAATATTGGGTTAAATGGAAGGACACTGGAAACACTGACCAGTGTATTATGATGTCACAGTACGTCATACTACTCACAGACAAAAGTAGTCATATTGAGCAATAAACATATCTTGTAAAATATGTGGTGCATATTACACTAATGCGCAGAATATGGGAAACAAGCAGGAGGAACTTGGAAGTCCTAATACAGGAAGGGGACTATGACCTAATACCATTAATGAAACTTGGTGGGATAACACAACTGGAATCAGAGCCAGTGCATCCATTAGACAACATAAGGTGACTGCCTGGAGCATGGCTCTGGGGGGAAGGTGCTGGTTTCGGCACTCTCGCCCACCCTCGCTTCCTCAGTGAAGGAAATAGCAAGCTCAGTGGCTGCTGCAGGGCTTCCAGACTCAGCACATATGCATGCCATTTATTTGCTGTTGCTCCATCCCTTGTGTCTGTGCTTCCAAGCACAGACGCAAGGGGTGGAGTGACAGCATGCGCATGTGGGTGCATGCTGATGACAGAAGTCCTGCTGCAGCTGAGCTCACCCTCACTGAGGAAGCAAGGGGTGGCAGGGGGCATCTAGCCTGGGGCGTCAGCCTTGCACCGGCTTCCCAGCACCAGCACTGACTGGAATATTAGGACTGAGGGGTACAACAGGGCTTTTTTTTCTGGAAAAAGAGGTGCCAGAACTCTCGAGAGGAAAATTAAGGAGAAACACACAGGTGCGCCTCATGAATTTTAAATTTTTTTTTGAGAATTTTGTTTCTACTGAGAGGTTCCGGAACTCTGTTCTATTGTGTTTTCCCTGGGAAAAAAGTCCTGGGTATAATGGATGGGAGTTTCTTAAAAGTGCAATATTGACGTCACAATCACAAATGATTTCTATGAGAAGGGAAAATGGGAGGAGCCTAAAGAAGCCAAGGTGGCTTCATAAACAGCTTTCTAAGGATCTGAGAAATAAAAAAGACGCATTTAGTAAATGGAAGGAAGACCTTATACCAAAGATGAATATAAACAACCAGTGCTTGTAGAGATGCTAATTTTTTTTAAAAAGAGTTGTTATTTTCAAAGTAAGAAAAAGAGCAAGGACATGGTAGATAGGCCCATTGCAGGGACAGGAAAATGAAATTGTAACAGATGATGAAGGGCAGAACTACTCTATTTCTAGTTTCTTCAGTCTTCTCTTGTGAGGGAAATGGTGCTCAACATGGCAGAGAGAACGCATGTAGAGGGAAAGAAATTTCAGCCTATGATAGGCATTGGGGTAGTACATAAATACCTAGTTTCTTTAAATGAAACAAACTCCTCGGAACCAGATTAACTGCATCCAAAGGTACTAAAAGAACTTGCAGACATAATTTCTGAGCCTCTGGCCATTATCTTTAAGAATTCTTTTTAAAAAGGTGAGGTGTCAGAAAACTAGAAGACAAATGTCCCCATCTCCAAAAAAGGGAAATTGGAGGATCTGGGTAACTACTGACCCATCCGCTTGATATCTATACCTGGAAAAGTTTTAGAAAAAAAAATCACATAGTCAGTCCTTCAGCATTTAGAAAGGATGGCTGTGAAATAAGTACGGGTTTCTCAAGAACAAGTCATGTCAGACTAACCTTATCTATTTATTGGAAAAGGTTACTACTTTGTTGGATCAGGGGTTGCTGTAGACATAATTTATCTTGATATCAGTAAAACTTTTGATAAGGTTCCACATACTATTCTTGTTGACTAATTGGTAAAATGTGGTTTAGATCCTATTACTGTGAGGTGGATCTGTAACTTGTTGACAGAATGCACCCAAACAGTGATTGTGAATGGTTCCTCATCCTCTTGGATCTGTCTTGGCACCTGTTTTCTTCAACATCTTTATAAATGATTTGGATGAAGGAATAGAGGGAATGCTTATTAAATTTGCAGATGATACTAAATTGGGAGGGGTAGCAAATATAGTAGAAGACAGTCAGGGTACAGGATGACCTTGACAGGCTGGAAAACTGGGCTAAAACAAAATGAATTTTAACAGGAATAAAGGTAAAATTCTGCATTTAGGTAGGAAAAATCCAATGCATCCTTGTTTTGGCAGTAGTATGTGTTAAAAGATTATTTAGACTATGAAAATGATCAGAGAGCTTTTCCATTAAAAAAAAATCCCAGGCCACCTTATGACATCTTGATAATGTGGGAACTTCAGATTTCTCCCCAAATTGTGCAATTATGACTGTAGAGGCTCAGAAGAGCAGAATAAGAACATGAATGTCAAATGTCTAAGTATGCTGGCAGCAGTTTTTGAACAGCTTGAAACTCAAACCATCTGAATGATTGAGGGTCTTCTGCTACTAGCCCAGATGGACATGGGTGGTGGAAAGTGCTGTCAAGTCACAGCTGACTTATGGCGACCCCACACAATTTTGAAGACAAGAGATATTCAGAGGCGATTTGTCATTGATCGGCTCTACATTGTGATCATGGACTTTGATGGTCTGCCAGCCAAATAGGGTCAATCCTACTTAGCTTTTGAGATCTGACTAGATTGGGTTTGCCAGGACCATCCCAGTCAGAGCTAGATAGATGTTTTGGCCAACTTATTTCTTCAGACCCAGAAACTACATTTAAGACCAGCAAAGTTTTATTCAGAATGTAAGCTTTTGTGTGCTCTAAGCACACTTATGTCTGATGAAGTGTGCTTAGAGAACACGAAAGCTTACATTCTGAATAAAACTTTGTAGCTCTTAAAGGTGCAACTTGACTCCTACTTTGTTCTACTGCTTCAGACCAACATGGCTGTCCACTTGGATCTAAAACTACCTTGGCTTTGAGGAGACATCAATGAACAAATGGATCTAAAAGCTGTGGTGAACTATGCCACCAAACTTTGCAACAGAATTCTAAATGACACAGTGGAGTAATCCTAAAGTATCACTTCAGAGAGTCTGTAAGAGTCTGTAATCTGTAAATTCCAGATACAGATTTGGATGAAGAGAATCCTTCAGCACTGTATCCATGGTTGCTTCTGCATATCACTGGATATTGCACTGTCATTTCACAGTAGCAGTAATTTGCAACTGGATTGTCTTGTCTGCACAAGAAAGTCTGACAACTCTTGCTTGGCTCTTCATTTGAAGGCTGTATGTATATATAATATTCTATTGCATCACTTTCTGTTGTGATCGAACTAATCCCCTTCTGGAAAGCCCATTGCTTCTCTCATGGTATTTGTTTTATTTTTAACCTAATGTTTGCTTTATGTGGAAGGCCCAAAATAAGATTAAATACTGGAAATAAAAACTGTTAGTCTGAAGTTAATAGGATAATATTTGTCAGCTTCTGTACCGGGGGGGGGGGGGAGGGTTATGGTTTTCAAAATTCATTGTATGTTTACTTGAAAATAAATGACAAAAAAATTGGCTCAGAGCGTTTGGGTTTCTTTCCCCCTCATTTCTTCCTTTAAAAAAAATATAATGGTGTTTCATATCCCTTTATGAAATATTTTGCCAGCTTTTGATAACCATTGAAGGTGAATCTGTGTGTAATTTTTCCACCTGAAGAATAACGTGGAGAATTGCAAGGTGTGCAATAGCTTTTTTTTGTTGTAATACCTCATTATATAGCCCTGGGTTATCTGTGCTATTTACACAGTAGCTCAGAACCAGCTCCCTGACATTCGGCAGCTCTGCCTGCTTCCAATGCATTTAAATTTCATTTCACACACTGTAAGCTAACACTAATACTTCACATTTCAAAGAAGTCTGCAATACCAAAAGTACATTTATTCATTTTTTAAAAAGCATGAACTGTCATCACACCAACTGTTATTTGTTAAGCATTGCCTTGTCCTTCTTGACCATTCAAATACCTTGCAGATATCATGATAATTTTTCCAGGCTGATTTATATGTTCCGAGGTAGTTTGCTTAGAATTTACTGACAAATGGCCATTGTGCATTTTATGTTTGCTTTAGTAGATTCCCATGAGAGTCTATCACATGGCTTTCCAGTTTCCTTAATATTTCTGTTCTTCCATTAATCCCCACCTAACTTTTTTTCTGGTTCTTTTATAGTAACTTTCTTGAGGAATAAAAAAATCCCTTTAACATAGGCTTTAAATGGTTTCCTAGAGTTTAGCATGTTTAACTTCTCCTGGGTCATTGATCTTTAAAACAATATAAAAATTGGAAATTTCATCCTGCTATATTCCTATGTATATTCTCAGAGCAAATAGCTTTTGGGAAGTTGCTCCACAACACCTCATCTTATTTAGTACTCTTACGTATTTTGACATCCCCCAAAGAGGTATTTTATATATATGATGCAGGACACTGTTTCCAGGCTGGTGGGGGGGCACCTGTAGAGACTGTAGCATGTAGATAAGTCCTGAGTTTGCAATAAAGGCAGGGCAGGGAAGACAAATAGCCTGCTTCCACCAGGGCCAATTTGGGGCTACAGGGAATAATTCCTTCTTGGCTCCCATTTAAGGCAAACCCCCTGTAAGCCTGCACTGTCCGCTTAAGATAGTTGCTCCAATGAGATCTTGTCAGCAATCTTGCTGCTGCATGCTGGACATGCACAGTTTCCTGATTTCCTGTATGGAAAGAGAGAGGATGTGGGGAGGAGGGAAGTAGGAAACAGATTGGGGGGGGGGGGCAATGTAAGGAAAGGAATCAAGGGGAAGAGGGAAGAAGAAAGGGGGAAGAAAGAAGAGGAGACATTTAGGAAAGAGGAGAAGGATCCTATTTCCCCAAGAGATTGTATTGAATCCTTAGAGGAGGGACCAGAAATGCCTCTTTAATAGGTGGTGGTCTTATAACCTAGGGGAGAGAGGGAGCATTGTGAGGTTTGGGTGTGTGTGTGTGTGGCTTGGCTCCATTTTGATGGGAGAAATAGGCTGGGCAGCCCTCTGGCCTCATTTGCATATGCAGTTTCAAAGCCTCCCCTCCCCCATTATCACCCTGTTAGATACAACCAGGAGCCAATAGTGGTGTAATAGTACTAATAGTGATGTAATAGTACTGTTACTATTGGCTCCTGGCTGCCTTGAATTTTTCTGACCAAGCCAGGAAGGTACACAATTGAACCATTACTTGCTTGCAAGAAAGAGTGTCCAATAAATCAAATTAAATGAATGAATGAATAAATAATTGTGGCCATGAATATTTGCACTTTCCATGGCAGCAGGGAGGGAAATTACTGTAAAGACAGGTCACTTCAAGAACTGGCCCCAGCCCCACCTTCTCTCACTCTCTTTCGTTTCTCAGATAATATGATTGGAGAAGGCAGCAAGTGATATGGAGCAGCGTGTTTTCTCCACCGTTCTGACAAGCCAGAAACCACAGTGTCATTTTTTAATGATTCCTCAGTTGGAGGTGTGAAGGAGATTTTTCTCTCCATCCCGTCTCCATTTTCCAGTTAATGTTTGCATTCCCAGAATCTGCTTTAAATTGCATGATAGGCTCCCCTCATCTTTAATTAAAAGTCAGATGTGTTGCTTTTAATATCCCTGAACAGCATCTCTGTAGCTGACAGAATTTGGCTGTGGTTCAGTTCCTTGCGCTATATTAACTTTGTTTTGTTTCCCAGGACTTGGTGTGAAGTGTAGGAAATGTTTCTGAAGAACCTGCAACCAGCAGTAAAAGGCGAGCCCTTTCCTGAATCCTTCCCCAATGTAGTTGACCATAATGCCACCTAAACCACTCTGAACCTTTGCTAATAGTGAATACAAGGCTTTTTATCTATCTATCTGTGGTGCCTTCTTTAGTTCTAAGTGCACATGTGATTGGCAACTTCCTGTATTTCTGGTTGGGCACTATATTGAGAACAATGGAAGATTCTGAGAGTCAGGGAAGTGCTTTTTACTGTTTAACACCACTACACAAGCCACTACTGGTCAAGTGCCCCAGAGGGAGTCAAGTACCTTTTGTCAGTGGAACCATTCAGATGAATTAGCATATGTAGGGATGTGGAGGAAAAAAACCATGGTATTTTCCAGGTTCGGGTATATTGAACCTGAAAAATATTGGTATTTTTCGGATATTCCCAAATCACAATACTGGAATGGTATTTGGATTCAGAAAATATTCAGAAAACTCAGCTCAATTATACCCTATGGGGACTATTATAGTCAATAACTATAGTCCAGGGGTGGCCAATGGTAGCTTTCCAGATTTTTTTGTCTACAACTCCCATCAGCCCCAGCCAGCATGGCCAATGGCTGGGGCTGATGGGAGTTGTAGGCAAAAAAACATCTGGAGACCTACCGTTGGCCACCCCTGCTATAGTCCATAGCTATAAAGTCAACAGCTGTAGCTCTCAGCTCCTGCCACCCCGGCTGATCCTGGGTTGGCTCCTCTTGCAGATGCAAGAGGGGCCTATCCAGTCAAGGCACTGTGGAGCTCTCATCTTTTATTCAGGCTCAGTTATACCAGTAGCTGATCAGATTCTTTGATCTGTATTCAGCTTAAATAATACCTGAAATATACCGAATGCACAGCCCTAATTGTATGCAACTGGACAGGAAGCCCCTGAAATTAGGATATGCTCTATGACTCAGACTGATGTCACATCTTAGCACATTTCGGAGAGATGTCACTGTTATTCCTATTTTAGAGGCTGGAATAATGACACCAAGGCTGTATTCACATGACAGGTTACAAGCCCAGAACCCACAAGGACTTACAAAGAATATCTCATTTCCCCCTCCCTCACTATTTCCTCTTTTCCTTCCAATAACCTCTCAGCTTTTTCTACTTCCTTCCCACCCAACAGCCAGCTTAGCTTTATCCACTTCTTGTCCTCAGTTCCCCTTTTTTCCCTCACCCTGGCAGCTGCTGTCAAGGGCAAATATGTGTGAGTCACACAGTACTGGCCACTGGGTAGCACAGATGCATAGTAGTGACCCTGCACAGACCTGCATGGGGGACCTCATTTTCCCCTGTATCCCTCCTCACACTATAAGGTAGACCAATAGTATTATCCCCATTTTTCAGTTTGGGAGCTGAGGGTAGAGTTGCCAACGCCACCCTTCAGACAGCACCTGAAGATCTCCTGCTATTACAGCTCATTTGCAGATGACCAAGATTAGTTCCCCTGGAGAAAATGGCTGCTTTGGAAATAGGACTCTGTGGTATTGTACCTTCCTGAGGTCCTGCCCTCCCCAAACCTCGCCCTTTCCAGGCTCCTCCTCCTAAATCCATGTGTATTTCCTACCCCAGATATGGCAAGCCTAGCTGAGAGTGAGAACTGAGTGTGGGAAGGCTATCCAGATCACCATCTCTATGCTGTCCAGATCACCATCTATCAGTATCTGATAATAGAAATATTAGCTTATCCATATCAGAAGCCATATACTTGCGTCTAGGTTCTGAATACAGTGGGCAAACCATAACATAATGGAAGAAGTCCTCCACAGAGGTTTTGCAAAAACACACATGCTGTTTCTGAAGTGTTTTGCCCCAGGAGGTATTCGGTTGGCATGGTCTGAAACTGCAAAGCTGTAAATGCTGATCTAAGTTTATACACAGTAATATTTGCCAGATATGTGGCTCTTAGATGGTCCTTCTTTATATTTTTATATCATGGGGCAGATCTTGTTTGAACAATTAACGAAAAATCTATTATGGTGTCCCTGTTAAACACCCATTGACGCAAATCTTTATTATTTCCTTTTGGTGCATTTCCTGAAGCTCGCAATAGATCATCTGGAATTGTATAGCGACAAATGATGTAGTTAACGAAATCAGAGTGGATTTTATCCTTACTTAATACTAGGTAACTAAGTTTGCCAAGTGATTCCATTTGTGCCAGTTAATATTTCTTCTGAGATTTCAATACAGCTAGATGTATGCGTGCCCTGATCGATGGAAGGCCGAGTTCTGCCTTTAATAGGACAGATGGCACTCCTTTTGGAAGGGCCAAAATACGCTTTAGAAAGGAGTTCTGTATGACATCCAGACTCGATATTGTTTGATCTCCCCCCCCCCCAAATACAAACACGTGGTTGCCATTATTTGTTGTCCCCGCATGTGCTTTCTTTGTATCTCTCCCATGGGATCCAGGGAACTGGGCAAAGGAAGGGACGGTGGCTCAGTGGTAGAGCATGTGCTTGGTAAGCAGAAGATCCCAGGTTCAATCCCCAGCATCTCCAACTAAAAAGGGTCAAGGCAAGTAGGCATGAGAAACCTCAGCTTGAGACCTTGGAGAGCCACTGCCAGTCTGAATAGACAATACTGACTTCGATGGACCAAGGTTCTGATTCAGTATAAGGCAGCTTCACATGTTCATATATATGTTCATATGTTCTCCGACAGCTCACTAATATTCCATAGGGTTCTTTGTGATGGTGTGTCTTTCTAATATTGCCTTCTCGTACATCTTCATCCTGCAAGAGGATTATGTTAATGGAGTCAGGAGGAGGTAAGGTTGTTCCTTATGTCTGTGCAAGTGAACAGGCAGCCCATATCCCTGTGGTGGAGAGAGAGGCACCTTGGGAAGGG
Source organism: Heteronotia binoei (assembly GCF_032191835.1). Classification (NCBI taxonomy): domain Eukaryota; kingdom Metazoa; phylum Chordata; class Lepidosauria; order Squamata; family Gekkonidae; genus Heteronotia; species Heteronotia binoei. The sequence goes on along the minus strand of NC_083227.1, from coordinate 47,243,622 downwards.
ACAATGGGAATTCCACATGTAAAGTATTCACTTCAAGAAGCAATGCAAAAATTAAAATTCTGCTCCTCTTGAAAGAGAAGTTGCCACTCTTGTTTCATTCAGTCCTCTCTTAAACTTAGGCTTCCCAACCCTCCCGCCCTGGCGGGGGACCCCAGGGTTTCCACCCTCTTCCCCCGCTCCCCAAAAAAACGGAAGCAGGGGGAGGGGGGGAAACGGCGCCGGGGAGCATGGCAAGCCACCCAATCTTGGGCGCCGCGCCGCTGCCGCCCCCTCCCCGCCCACCGCAGCTACTCCTCCGAGATGGGCCCAGGCTGAGCCCATCTCGGAGGAGCAGCCAGGAGGCGGCAGCAGCGCAGGGGAGGGCGAAGCAGGCCAGGAGCATGGTGAGCCGCGAATCTGGGCCCTTCTAGGACCCGGACTTGCGGCTTGCCACGCCTCTGGCCCGCCTCCACCCCCCCCCGCTTCCACCCCAGAGGTGGAGCAGGCGAGGCCGCCGCGCCGCTGCTGCCTCTTCTCCGCTCGCCGTGGCTGAGCCCATCTCGGAGGAGCAGCCACGGTGAGCGGAGAAGAGGCGGCAGCTGTGGGGCAGCTCACCATGCTCCCTGGCGCCGTTTCTCCCCTCCCCCTAGCTCCACCCCAGTGTCTCCTGGCTCCACCCCCAAAGTCCCCAGATATTTCTGGGGTTGGACTTGGCAACCCTACTTAAACTCCCCTTTAACAGTGCACTTCTTGGGAGTCAAGGAACCCAGAAGGTTTGCTTTAAATTTATTGAAATAAGCATTTGTGTCAGTGTTGTGAGGCTATCCTGCAAATGGGATTTGAACCCGGGTCCTTTAGGCCTAGCTAGGCAGGGATTTGGCTGTTGCATTCTGCTTCTTCATGATAATGTGTTGTTTATTTGATTTTTTTTACTGCCCTCTTTTCTCTTCAGTAAATGGAATCTGTGAAAGATATTCAAGCAGCCAGTTTAATTACTTGTTGTTCATAATAATTGGCGGGATGTTAATTGCATTTGCTCATAACTCTTTATGTTCTGCATTCCTGGTAGGGTCTGTTTTATTGCCTCTGTAAATCCTGTCACAGCACCTTACCATCAATCATATGCTTTAGGGTTTGTTGTGGAATGGCACACAAACTGCAGCTTGTCCCCTCCCACTTTGTAACTAAGATAAATAAACCAAGAGGCTGCTTAAAAAAATATAAACTCAATGGATCCTCAGATTCCCTATATGACATGCCTCTGTTCTTGATGCGCAAGAATTCCACATGTGTCCCTGGTGTAGCTGTTCACATGATAAGAGCACTATCTATGTATCTCATTCTGTTACAGAGAAAGAGTTGGCCTATTTGGGGTACTGTTTGCTATGCATTTATATTCCTAGAAGGGATGGGTGTGGGAGGAGGGGGTTGTTTATAGGATAGAATGGCATGGTTTGACCTACCTTTGTATAACAGTTCTGTCTGTTTTTTGCTCTGACATATCCAGGCAAGCAGCTGCAGTAGTTTATCTGACTGTTATATTACCAAGAAGTCACTGTGTGATTTTTGTGATCTGTTTGCTCTTATGCCCCGACTGGGTTGTCCTGCGACCTTCCCTTTCTGTAGGGAAATGATTTTGTCCCAGTAATTCCACAACTCCACAGTGTGCAGCCTCTTGGGCCATGTAGCTAATGGAAATATCTCTCCGGTCCAGGCAATGTCAGGCATGAGATATGCTCACCAGCAAGTTCACTGTGGTGTGAAAGAGTGAGAGTCAAGTTCAGTAGCACCTTAAAGACTAAGAAGATTTCCAGGGTATAAGCTTTGTAAGACTGGACATAAGACACTAATGCTAGCAAAAGCTGAAAGCAGCTGAGAAAGAGGACGACCCAACATGAGATGGATTGATTCAATAAAAGAAGCCATGGCCCTCAGTTTGGCAAGGTTGTTAACAAAAGGACATTTGGGAGGTCATTCATTCATAGGGTCACCATGAGCTGGAAGCAACTTGATGACACTTAACAAACACACACACACACACAAGCTTTCAAGAGTCAAAACTCCTTTTGTCAGATGATGTGAGCTTTGACTCTCCAGAATTTATGCCTTGGAAGTCTTGTTGGTCTTTAAGGTGCTACTGAACTAGAGCCTTGCTCTTCTATGACAAATCAACATAGCTACCCACTTGAAACAGTGAGAAATAGCTCTCCCTTGATAGTGCACTTTGGCCTACAGAGATGGCTGAGCCTCTTTCCCTTTCCTGTCACTTTGTCCAAGTGTATCCCGGAGGAGAACAGCATCAGCCAAGCTAAGGATCTGTGTAGTTTTTAAAGATCATAAGCACCAAGTGAGTAAATGTAGCCACAAAAGGCCCTCAGACGTGCCCATCATCATCAGTTACTACTTTGCCTGTGCATCACTGTTGCATTGGTATGGGGTGCTCTTTATTGTTATTATTATTATTTGCATCCCTCATTACCAAGCTTTATAGAATAGGATGATCCTGAAAATCTGCGTAGCTCAAAGTGCAATCTTTTGATTTGAATACAGATTGCTCTATTTGCATAATGAGGTATGATGACTGAGTGATTAAGGCAGGCAGCTATAGCCATATAATGTTGCAAATTGAAGTATCACTCAGGGCCACTTCCCTTGTTATGTGTTTGAAGGCATAGGAGTGTTTCTGTAAGGCACAGCCTTGTTTTCAAAGACAATTACTCCTCTCCAAAGCTCTGTGCTCATTTGCATGGAGTTCCACATCAACAGAGACAGCCCTATGTTCTTTAAATAGTGGAGAGTGATATGAGTGGAGCATGCATGACCATTAAAAAGGGTAAGGAGATTTCTGGTCATTCAATGCTCTTGGATTGGACCACATGCTTCAAAATATGCTGCTGTACCCTGGGACCCTTATGGTAGGTGTTCAGTCAGTTGTAAAACATAGCGTGGATTGGACTTGTAAAGATGCCTTCTTTCCCCATGAATGGTGAATTTAAATGTTGGGGCTCTTTTGGAAGAACACAAACATGGAATGACAGGCACGTCTATCATTCCCGCCACAGCTTGTAAATGTAAACTGGATGCCTTTTATCAAGGAAGACACTGGTGGGCAAATGGGGTGCTGGCATCATCTATTATGTTCTGCCCTGATGCTACTTTTGCAGTACTATCCTAAAAATGCTTTCCTGACAATAAGCATCCCTTCCTCCGAGTAAAATGGGAATTATTTCTAAATAGCCCTGCTTAGGATTGCTGCCTTGGTCTGTTTATACCCCAGGAAGATATTTGGTGAGCTGTGTATCCTGCCTTGTGATTCCATAACAGAGCTTTATGCTTAGGATTGCTGCCTTGGTCTGTTTATACCCCAGGAAGATATTTGGTGAGCTGTGTATCCTGCCTTGTGATTCCATAACAGAGCTTTACATCCTGGGATCAGTTCTCAGGATATGCAGTTAAAAGATCTCAAGTGACAGGAAGAGGATAGAAACCCTGCCTGAAACCACAGAGGGTTGATGCCAGTCAACAGTGGATGGGTGACCCTGGGCTAGAGGGGCTGATGTTGCTGTCCATTATAAGATAGTAGTTCATATCTTACAGAGTTGTGAAGGAATGGACATGCAAGCTCCATTCCTTCAGGCCCTGGGAGCTCAGAAAATCTCTGGGGCTGTTCCAGGTCTCTGTCTAGCACTGCCACTCCTTTCCTTTACTCCTGGGCAGGGCTTTTTTTGAGCAAGAATGCACAGGAATGCAGTTCTGGGTGGCTTGGCGTCATGGGGTGTGGCTTAATATGCAAATGAGTTCCTGCTGGGCTTTTTCTCTGATTTGGAGGTTTCTCCCTTTTGTCTCTTGACCCATGGTCAAGATGGAGTCCCAGTGTAAAAGTTAGCCATTCATGGCTTGAAGATGCTTCCAGCAAGAGTCCAACAGAAGAGTCTCTTGTAGGCCCAAAGAATTTCTAATCTCCCCTTTGGAAAATCAGTCCTGACTCTTTCTGTCCCCAAAGGAAGAAAATACAATTTAGCCCTTTAGCTTTCTAAGTCCCTGTTCCTTAGTTGTGACAGTCTAACAAGCTGTTGGATTGTAAACCTTGTGTTCTATTCTGACCAGATTCATTTGTCTAACTAAGCAATGGTGTTTCTCTATGTGGGAGAGTGATAACTCATCTCCTGTAGTTTTCGTTTTACCAGTCTTTTACATCATTGAAGCTCCTGGAGCATGTGTACAGTGTGGCTTCAATTATTAAAATATCAAGGTGGATTCTAGGGTGGAAGGTATTTCTTTACATCCTTTTGCCTTTGTTTGGCTCCAGGTCCAAATGTTCAGCTGGGTAGAACTCAGTTGTCTGTTCAGAACAAGGCCAAGTGAGAATTCAGCCTTACAACTCTCAGGAATGCAATTTCACTTTTAATACTTGAATTGAATTTTTGGAATTTTTTCTTAGGAACATTGCAGGCATTGAATGGGCACCAAAGAAGTTTCTAAACAGCTAGCAATATTTCTCTGAGCAGATAGTCACTCTTCTGTTTTGAATGTGGATGTGGATGAGCCAAGTAGATAGGCATGATCTGTGCCCCTATTAGAAATATATCCTTTTTTATTGGAATAAAACATTTATGCAAGTAGAAGAGGGCAGTTTCCACTTTCCCAATTTGTCCCTTTACTTTAGGAACAGCATTTTTGGCTGCACTGGGAGGGAGGAGGGGGGAAATGTTCATGGAATTTTGTGAACAGTACTTTGGATCCAGCTCTTTAGTCATTCATGACTTAAAGGATAAAGGTTGGCTTACCCAAAATCACTACTTAATAATGCGACATTTATCTCTTAGCCATAGTCCAAGACAAGGCAGATACTGATTCCTCACCAGCAGTCCACCATGGTCTTCTGCTTTCCTCAGAGCAAGCAACCAATTCGCCACTAGTCACTGTGCAGCCAGCTCCCGCCAATTTCTCCAGCAGTGGCCTAGTCTTGTATTTTGGAGATCCAGAAGCTGTGAGGGAAATTGGGGGTGGTGGTGGTGGTTACAAGTCAAAATGCAGCCATGCAATAACTAATGGGGAATCGCTTGCTCTGAGAAAAGCAAAAGCCAGGGAGCAGAGCGACTGCTAGTGAGGAATCAGTAAGAGAATTATAGACACTAACTATTGCCACAACCAGTTTTAATCAAAGCCCCCATATGTTACTCTAGCCAAATATGAGCATGTTTTCTGCAAGTGGTTCCTGCCATAGATGGGTTAATGTTTCAGTGGCCCAGTTATGGAGATGGAAGTTATAGAGATGGAAGAACAGAACTGATAACCCCCTTCTGGCAGGTCCAGGAAAAAGAACCATGCATTGGATCCCACCCAAATGGTTGGGTCATTTTAGCTATTCTGACTCCATACAAACTGCTCACAGAAAAGGAGTTATCATTGGCCTTCCATTTGGGAATAAAATATGCAGGCCTTAGGTTCCTGGGCAGTGACTGTATTGTCAATCCTGTTTGCATGTGAATGTAATTCAGGGCTTGCTTAAACAGACAATGTGTCAATCTCAATAGTGTTCCTGTTTAGTTTTATCTGTTTTAACCATTCTCGATCCACAACAATAGCATGTGCTCTGCTTCTGCTGAGACAGAAATGGAGAGAAATTTCCTTGTGATGAACTCTAAATGTGACCTAGCTTTAGTACACAAAGCACTTTGTCAGTCTTTGCATGGGGGCAGTGTGGTATATTGGTTAGAGTATTTGGGTAGGACTTGAGAGAGATCTGGGTACTTCAGATCCTCCTCAGCCACAAAGTGGCTACAGTTATTCTCAGCTTAACCTACAACCTGGTTTGGTTTATAACCCTCATGAATTATAGATGGTAAGCTCACAGGAAGTCTTCAGCAGGCTCTCTTCCACCAGCCCTCCAAGTTGGTGAAGAGGATTTGGAATGTCCAAGTTATAGCCCCCCAAAGTGGGTGCCCCCAGGAAATCTCAGCTTTAACTTCAGGTTCAGTCCCTGAAACCACAGCAAGGAAGACCTTCCCAGCTGGAAGACATGTTTTAAAAATTGTCCCACTGTGTGGGGAAACAAGGAGTCCCGCAAAGGCCTCCCCTAAATCAGCCACACAGCAACTCTTCTACTGAACTAACTCTTCTCTGTTTGTGTTGTAAAGTGAAAGCAGCTGAGTCAGAGGCTGCAATTACACACACTCAATAATGCACTTTCAACCCACTTTCAATGCACTTTCCAACTGGATTCTGCCAGTTCACATGGTAAAATCCAGTTGGGAAGTGCATTGAAAATGGATTGAAAGTACATTATTTAGTATGTGTGATCACAGCCAGGGTGTGGTATTATACTGGTATATAAACTGCTCCTATAGAGCAGAATGGGAGTCCCATGGTTGGCTCCCAGAGCTGCCAGTCAAGCTATGGCAACTGCTTTGAGTGTTTCTAGGACTCTCCACAATTCTACCCCCAGTGTTGCCTAGGAATTGATTGAATTGGTGCCAGGCTGTCTAGGGAATGAACTGCAAAAGTGAACCAAACAAACCAGCATGGAAAAAATGTGGTCCGTTTTTTGGTTCAGGAATGATGCAACCAAACAAACCTGTTCAAAATGAACCATGAACCAACCCGCTTTGTGCTTGAACCACAGTTCATTTCTTGGTTTGTGCCCATCCCTATTCCCTACATCTATTTGCATATCTATCCTTTTTGAAGAAGAAAGTACACATTTACAGTTGCAGATCATTATCCAAACAGATAACAGTGTTCTAAATGAACAAAATTTAAATTCAGTGGCACTTTGTCCAACAAAATTTTATTCAAGGTATAAGCTTTCATGTGCATGCACACGTCTTCAGATACAAAAGCTTCTACATTGAATAAAACTTTGTTGGACTTAAAGGTGCCATTGGATTCAAACTTTGTCCTGCTGCTTCGGACCAACATGTCTACCCACCTGAAGCTATCTTCATGGAGAGTTCTAAATGTTATTGATCAACCCGTGGGAGGGAAATGGTGACTATTGTGACTGTGATTAGATACTTACTTTTGATCATCTCCCTGCATGAAAGAGCCTAAGGGAAGAATACATTCATGCAAAGGTGTTTAGTGAATATCGACCTTTGGTGTGTCCCCGTCAACTTTCTATTCCATTCTCAGGTCTAATATGTATCTGTTGTACTGTGCTGAGATGAAGAATGCTTTTCAGTAATTCTGTGTCTTTCAATAGCACTCTATGGTTTGGCTTATATTGCAAAATGGCACCAATGTATTTATACTTGCATTCACGCTCTCTATCTTTCTGTCTCTCCCTTTCCCTTCCTTTCTGACATGCAAACATGTACCCTTCCATCTAGCCTCAGAGTATTTCCTATGTCTGCCCAGATGTTCCTTCTTTTTCAGTGATCTCTGTGGGGAAATACAGTTGTGCGACTGAAGTCAGGCAGCTGCCAATGCCTTGAGACTTGCCTGTGAATCCACATGATTTTCATCCCCCTGTTCAGCCTCTTGTGCTCTGGGCTACCTTGAATGCTTCGGCAGTATCCCCTCCTGCCTGTGTCAAAGATCATTCCTGGGTTCTCTAATCACTTCTGTCACTGCCTAGCCTGCCTGCCTCCTGACCTCTGGTCTTCTGTGAGGCTATGTCGAGGGGCTATGTATGCAGTCATCAACAATCTGAGCCAGGCGTTAACATCTTCAGCACACTGCGCAGCTGCCTTTTGTTCAGTATCAGCGAGGGCACTACAGCATAACCCTCCACTGAAGCTCAGAAGCTTTGCCATCGTGGTGCTCCCCGAATTGTATTAAACAGGACTTTTTAATAGCAGGAACTCCTTTGCATATTGGACCACACACCCCTGATGTAACCAATCCTCCAAGAGCTTACAGAGCTTTTATTGCAGGGCCTACTGTAAGCTCTTGGAGGATTGGTACATCAGGGGTGTATGGCCTAATATGCAAAGGAGTTCCTGCTACAAAAAAAGTCCTGGTATTAAATATTCCAAAGAACTTGGGGCACTTTGTTTCCTTATCTGTGGATCTTGTTTTCCTGCTAAACGGATGAGGGAGAAAAAACATCCCTTTTGGTCATTAAGCAGAGTCTGTGAATGAGCCTCTGTGTATTGAATCCAGCTTCGGAGGGGAGAGCAAAGGAAATATCTGCTAATGTTGCCTTCAAGCTCTCAGATGTATCTTTAGTGGATTAAAAAAAAAGTGTTCTGTTAGTTTTTCCTCTCAACTTTTTTGTCATTTGCTACTCGGAGGCATTAGGCATAGGAAGGCAGTGTGAGATCTTTGGCATTTACCCTGCCACATCACGCCTTCAAATTCCCGTGTGTGGGTATTTGATAATGCCTAATTGTCCCCTCTGTGTCATTAGAGAATCACAGTGAGTCATTCTGTTGTTCTCACTCCAGAACAAAGTAATATTAGTTTTGTATTTAATGTGCCAGTATGCTGCTCTTTTATGTTTAGTTGTTTGGAGATTACCCATTTTCTAGTTTTGTATCTTACTGCCACGGCAGATAAACATTCATAAACATTTGCTTTATCACCATGTGGAGATGGCGGGGCTCAGAGGCAGATATTGGACACAATAATTTGGGTTATGGAAAGATTTTGACAGTGCAATTCTAAGCAGAGTTATAGCCTTCTGAATCCACTGAATTTAGGATTGCCAACATCCAGGTGGTGGCTGGAGATCTCCCAGAACTCTAAGTAGATCTTCAGATGAAAGAGATCACTTCCCCTTTCCAAAGGGTGCTTGGGCTTGATACAGGGCTGGGGTCAGCATACCCTGTTGTGGGGCAGCTGCCAGGGCCTGGGGCGTCTGGCAGGGCCCACTGCTGTTGATCTCTTCTCCCCCCCACTTATTTGCTAGCACTCCATTGTGCTCCCAGGAATAAGCATTGCCCAGTGCCACTGGGAACATGGCTGAAAGTAGTGGTGAGCGTGGTCACTGGGAGAGCTCACTAGCAGGCAGGGGAAGGACACAGAGACAGTTGGGGTTAGGGAAGAGGAAGAAGAAAAAGAAAAAGAAGAAGAAGAAGATGATGATGATAATATTGGATTTATATCCCGCCCTCCACTCTGAATTTCAGAGTCTCAGAGCAGCTCACAATCACCTTTATCTTCCTCCCCCACAACAGACACCCTGTGAGGTGGGTGGGGCTGAGAGGGCTCTCACAGCAGTTGCCCTTTCAAGGACAACCTCTGGTGGCTGGTGAGGTAGTACAGGGGATGGGAGTCCTGAGAAGTCTGCCCAAGGCCCCTCAAACTTGGAACTGGCCCTGGTCTGACAAGTGAACCATCTTGGGAATCCTGATGCAACTGCATAGTCGGCTCTTAGGGCTGTGTGAATCCTTGCCAGGGCTGGATTAAATCAGAGGGCACTCAGTGTGTATCACAAAATGCTGCGGAAGGTGACCTGAAATGCGAACGCCTCTTCTAATGCAAAAGTTATCCTGGTCCTGAAGGTCAGGCAGTCTGACTTGCATTGTGTAAGACTGGGCCAGTTTGGCATAGTGGGAGAATCCTGCCTGAATGCTAAATAATTTGCAGCCTGACAGTCGTGTGCCTGCAGTAAAACTTCTTTCTTTCTTGCCCCCTCCCCACCCACTTTGTAAATACAATTGCTATATTCTGATAGATTAATACCGGCAGTTTCAAAGTTCAACTGTATCTGAAAAGTCACATTTCCAGATTAACGAAAGACAGAAAATAGGAAGGGAGAAGGGAGGGAATGTACAGACAGACTCACAGAATTACACAAAGATGTTGTGGGTTTTTTTTTAAAAAAAAAATAACATCAGCATTCCGCAAAGCGGTTTAGTATTCTAAAGCCTTTTACCGTTTTCACAGCTAACCACATAGGATTCTCAGGTTCCCCCTAGTCAGCAGCAGGGGATGGGTATGTGTGTAGGGTTGCCAGATCCAGGTTAGGAAATTTGGGAATTGAGCCTGGGGACAACAGGAACCTCCGTGGTGTACAGTGCCATGGAGTCTACCCTCTGAAGCACCCATTTCCTCCAGGGGAACTGATCTCTATGGTCTGGAGATGAGTTGTAACCATGGCACATGTGTGTATATTCTGATGAGGGCTTGGGATACAAATGCCTGTTCTTTGCGGATATGTATGAACTGTCATATGGAGTCTAACAGAATCATATTCTAGGATCACCTGGAATAGATATTGCACTTTCTCCATTGAATGAAGACAGATATAGAATGCAGCTTATCCCCTCTCCTATGCATAGCTACTCTGATCTCAGTTTGTTGTTTTCAATTGGTTTAACCTGGACTGACTCTGCCCAGAACTATATAGTTACAGTAGAATCCTATGCAGAGTTGCACCCTTCTAAGTACATGGAAGCTTAGAAAGGTTTAACTCTGTTTTTGATTTCATTGGCAGTCTCTGTTACTCCCATGTTACCTAGCTTCCCCAAAGTGTTTTGCAATTTGGATGTGTCTTGATTTTCTTTCAGAGTGGGAAGTCAATATGTCCTTGCCAGCATGGAATCCGAGGAAGATACATGCACTTTCCACATTGGCAAAATCTAGCTGTAGGAAATCTGTGTTGTGGCCAGCAAGTCTAAGGTTAAAAAGGATGACTACTGAAGCTTGCTTACGAGGTTCAGTAGAAGGACCATGCAAATGTGTGGAATGCACCTCAGGTGGGACCTGTTTTTGATGGATGTGAAGGCTAACACTAGCCTTGTAGGAAGTGAGGCATTAAAAGGGCTTCACTAAAGATCCTTCTAATCCTACAAATGAGCCCCAACTCAATAATGAGCCCTGTGGCACAGAGTAGTAAGCTGCAGTACTGCAGTCCAAGCCCTACTCATGATCTGAGTTTGATCCCAGCAGAAGCTGGGTTCAGGTAGCTAGCTCAAGGTTGACTCAGCCTTCCGAGGTTAGGAAAATAAGTATTCAGCTTGCTGGGGGTAAAGTGTAGATGACTGGGGAAGGCAACGGCAAACCAGCCCACAGCAAAAGAGTCTGCCAAGAAAATGTCATGATGTGACATCACCCCATGGGTCAATAATGACTGCTTGCACAGGGGACTACCTCTACCTCTATTCCTACAAATAATGTAACCTCCAAGATGCCTCCTTCCATTCTACAAAACCAGAGTCCCCAAGTTTGGTTAAAAATATTGGGGGCCCACTGGGGCAAACTGTGGAGAATGAGAAGTGGAGCCTGGAGGAACATGGGAGGGTGGAGCAGAACCGGGATACTCTTGTAGGTGATTTTGGGGGAAAGCCTGACAAATACAAATCTAGGGAAGAGACTGAAAGTGCAATCCTATCAGGACTGTAGCCACAGGCAGGCCTGTGGGGGCACTGCTCCCTGACATCCAGGCAAGCCCCCCCCACTTCTAGGGGACCTTCTAGGGGCAGCCTACTTTTTCTTTTTTCTTTTTTGCCATGGCTGAGCTGGCAGGGCATCATAAGCAGCAGCCAGAGCTGGGAGAGCTGAGCAGGCACAGTGCACTGCAGCAGCAAAAGCAGCAGGTGGAGAGGAGGGAGGTGGAGGAGCAGGAGGCAAAGGAAGTCACATGGAATGGGACAGAGGGGGGGATGGATGAAGCTGCTGGCTGCAAAGTTCTGGGGTGGGGGAGAGGGAGGTGGAAGGAACCCCCCTGCTTGCACTTGCAGTCCCTTCTTGACTGCAGAGTTTTAGGGTTGGCTGCCTCGCCTTGGCCACTTTTGAAGCCTCCAGCTTTTGCCCCCATCCCAGGAAGCATCTGAGCCCTGCAGTAGATGGGCAAGGGTGCCCCCTGACTTTTAAAAAATCCCTCCAACTTTTAAAATCCTGGCTATGGCCCTGAATCCTATATACAGTCACTGCAGTCTAATGCCACTGACATAAATGGCCTGAGATTGAAGAAACTGCATAGGACTTCACTATGGATTTTGCCAGCATGCTGGCTCAGTTTGAATAGCCCTATTTCAGTTTTCTTCTCACTTATCAGAAATGTACCCATGAGTCTCCTTTTGTTCTGATTTCTGTTTTCTACTATTGAATTTTCCCCTGGAATGATAAACATTATTTTTAAATGAACCAGTTAAATAAATAGGGTGTTAAAAGTCATTAAAATACTATAAAGGAACAAAAGAATCATCAGCAACAGCAGAAACAATGAGGCAAGCTGAAATCAATAATGACAACAACCTTAGAGAATCAAAAAGAAGTGAAGGTGGCCATATTGCCTCATCCCCTAGTGAATCAAAGCCATGTCACTTGCAGCCTTGCTCATGGGAGCTTTGCCTACTGTATGTGTTCATTTGGCAAATTAATTTGACATCATTTAAATTTGACAAATTAAGTGTTACAAAATGAATCCTGTTTTCAACTTGCATCTTAATGATTCAAGTAAGGGATCAGAGCTCACCCCTATTTCTCCCCAGGCTCCTTCAGAACAGGATGGGACAAACATTCCATACTTCAATAGATAATGTCAGCAGTGCACTACCCCTTTATTTGTACTGGGATACTGGATACAGTCTTATTTATGTCTTCTCCTGGGAGCTCAAACTACATGGGATTTCCTAGCAGTAGCTTAACCAGTCACTGGCTTGCATCCTAAACCTTGTTTCTGTTTGAAAAGCTTCCTTCTGGTTGCAGGGGTAGTCCTTCTCTGCTATGGAGTGCATCCCTCTAACATTAGGCCCTCCCATTGTCTTTCAACAAGATGAGAAATGTTAAGTGTTTGAGCAACGGAGTCCACAGTGAAGGATAGGTTCCACAACTTAGGGCTGCCAGGTTTCCTGCTACAGCTTCCCCAATCCCTGCTGTAGCTTAGTGGGATGGTGGGATCACTGACAGTCCAATAGCATGATCTCACTTCTGGTGCAGATCTGAGGCATTGGGGCAGCATTCTAGGATTCCACTGAAACTCTACAATTGTACCAGATTTATGTTGTAAGTGCTGTTGTGCCATTGGAGCAATGATGTTTCATGTGCCCCTGCCACCTTGAGCCTCCTGTTGATTGTCAGCTGGCACCCTTATCCACAACAGATGAAGAGTGGTGCAAGTGGAATGAGGGCTTAGGATTTCAACCAGTGACCAGAACTAGATCTGCCTAGCTCTGTGTAGGTTGCATCTCGGATTGTGTCCTGTGCCTAACGATGTTTTCCTGCTTCTGACTAACTTGTTCTTCTGTACCACATGTGCCTTGACCCTTTGTTTTCAGCAAAAGATGTGACTTAGGTTGCTCTAGTTTGAAAAGTAACTAGACAAGGGAAATGTGAAAAGCAATGACTTTGAGCTACCATTCTCCAGTGCCTTGTTTAATCTCTTTCTCTCCAGGATGCAGTTTCTAAAGAATAATCTCTGCCTGGTGACCTGGAAGGTGTGGGTTGTGACCAGTTTCCACCAATTCACCCTATCTTCTGCAGGTCCCTCTCTTTTTGTTCTTCAGGGTCCCCTTTCCCCAGGAGCACCAGTTAATGGAGAACAGTGGGCTACAGTGGAAGGGGGAGGCAGAAACATTTAATTCCACTAATAGACAATTTAGTCTGGATCCAACCCAATTTTTCCACTACCCTTCCACTTTATCAATACTGTTGTGTGTGTGTGTGTGAGAGAGAGAGAGAGGGAGAGAGAGAATGCTTTTAACTGCATTCCTGATAGTGTCTTTCAACCCCAAGGACATTAGGTTCACCGACAGTAATTGGTTTTGAACTGTTTTTCAGGCAGCCCTCTTGTGTTCAGGTTTCTTAGTGCTGCAGAGGAAAAAGTGGCCACTGTCTATTGCTAGCTACCCAATGCTTTGATTTCTTAATCTTTTCATAGGAAGATTAAATCCACAAAACACAGAAAGGGTCATTTGCCTTCATGTGATCGCTGCATACCCTTGCTGTTAAATTATAATATGCACTCTCTCATTCTGAGTTCCAAGGCGCCTTTGCTTTTAGCTTCAAGTGCCACCCCCAATGTGCTTAAAAGTGTCAGAGGGTTGTACAATGCATATTGTAGCCTATCAATCAAGCTGGCCTTTGGTTTGATTTCTACTGGGTTTTTCTATATGTCCGATTGTTTCTTCAGGAGCTTCAAGGCAGCATTCATAAAAGCAACCAGTTTTTTTTTTAAAGCCGCCAAGCTGGGGGAGGGAAGGGGAAGAGACATTTTGAAAGCCAAGGTATTTTCTCAGAGGCAGCATCAATTGTTACAGAAGAGACCTTTGACCTTTAAGTTTGAAATCCAGTTTTATGTGTAATTCAATTGCCAGGTTACAGGGATATAGATCTGCTGTAGCCAAGGACACTCAAAGCCACTGTTACACAGGGAATTAAAAAAAATACCCATAACAACACAAAGCAAATGTCGCCTAGCCGCTATCTTCTTCCTTTGTTCCTGTCTTTCTAATTTACATTTATTGGCATTGCTGTTGTAACTATTTTTATTGATAAGTAGATCAATGATTATAATGGTTATTAATTAGCATAACATTTGGTAAAGACCCTGGGGAACTATAGCATTCAGAACACACTGTGGCTAATTAGATAGGAACCAGCCATGACTGGCCTGTAGAATTCAGTACCTTGCATTGGAGATGGCAAGAGTGTCGGTGTCTCAGTGGTTGATGTTGGCAAAGGGATCTGGTGGGCAACTCTGCCCAACCAGGGTCTTTATGGACCTCACTAATGGACTCTGGATCTGGAAAGGCACAGCAAAATCTGTTCAATGCATTAGAGTGTTTTAACTAATTTAACAACTTACTGTGGCCAGGAGAGAACTCTCTGGGAATGTCAAGAGACTCATCAGTCACTCCGCTAATTCAACCCTTGGACTTTTAGAAAGCGGAAGGATGGTGAACTGTGGGGATTTCATTCTGTTCAGCCACCTCTCCTATTACAGAAGGTGATGCTGTTATAAATCATTCATAATTGGAGGTTACATGCATAGAGGCACACACCTTTGATAGCTTGCTGGGGGGAAAGTGTAGATGACTGGGGAAGGCAATGGCAAACCACCCCGTAAAATGTCTGCTGTGAAAATTATGTGAAAGCAACGTCACCCCAGAGTTGGAAGCAACTGGTGCTTTCACCTTTACCTTTTTATATATTTGTTTTCTGGATTCTGTGCAATTTTTTTTTTAAAATATTCTAAGTACCCCTTCCTTTCTGCTTTGATTGCTTTTTCTGTTGGCGGTTACATCAAGGCAACAGGAAAGAAGAGAAGGGAGGAAACCAACCAATCAACCCAGATGTGAAATTATAATGATAGGCACACAGATTCTAGAAAGATGAAATGTTGTATTCTTTCAGTCTTTTCAGTCAGGCTAATGTGGTCAGGTCAAGAGACAGCCTCATTAAAATATGTCTATTTGCCGTTGACTCACAGATAATTCACTAGGATGGTGTACGTATGAAGCATGCGGATCAAAAACAAGATGGCCTTCCTAGGGACATTTTCACAAAGGCTCTCTTCATGTTAATCCACCAGAGACAAATGAACCATCTAAATAAATAAGCAGAGCTCTCTCTTGTATGCCTTCCCTTGCTTTCCCGAATCATATGTCTGATTACCCTCAAGAGGGAACAACATGGCACGTGCTACAATCTCCATGGAGCAGAAGTCTGTTGGAATGACTTGGTGATTTCTCTTTCAGCCACTGCAAATTAAGTCCCTGAGCCTGTAAATTCACTGTAAAAGCTATTTTCAGGCCTATTTATTATGTGTCTGCTTTAGAGAAGGAATGTGGAGAACTTCAGATAGAAGTCTTTTACAAAGTCAAGAAGAAGAAGAAGATATTGGATTTATATCCCGCCCTCCACTCCGAAGAGTCTCAGAGCGGCTCACAATCTCCTTTACCTTCCTCCCCACAACAGACACCCTGTGAGGTGGGTGGGGCTGGAGAGGGCTCTCACAGCAGCTGCCCTTTCAAGGACAACCTCTGCCAGAGCTATGGCTGACCCAAGGCCATGCTAGCAGGTGCAAGTGGAGGAGTGGGGAATCAAACCTGGTTCTCCCAGATAAGAGTCCGCACACTTCACCACTACACCAAACTGGCTCAAGATTGTTGGCTTTTGCAAAGCCCTGAGATTGTTGGCTTTTGCAAAGCCCTGAGAGCTCCATTGCTGCCCACTGGTAAGAGCCACACTTCCCTCTTTCCTGCTGCACAACGTTGAATGGGGGCTGGGAGATTTCCTGCACCTCATAACATCAGCTGCCACTGATAGTTACCCCTTCAGTCCAGCTTTCTGCATTTTAATGAAAGATCACCCCCAATTCTGGTACTACAATGAGTTTTAAAACCAGCCAGCTTCTGATTCCCTCATATTAACACCACCTTTTAAAGCGTGACTGCAAACCCTGCACGTTTGGGGCCAATTATTTTTCCTTGTAGTGGCAAGTGGGCTTTTACAAAGTTGTGTGTGTTAATGTTCCATCCAGTTTACCAAAGACCTCTTAGCAATATCTTTTATCCACGTTTAAGCCTGTCTGTGGAGGCCAGTTTGCTTTCTAATTTTCCACTTAATGACATGATACCATATAACTGTGGAAGAGAGGCATACCTACCTTCTAATGCAGGGGTGTCAAACTCATTTGTTATGAGGGCTGGATCTGACATAAATGAGACCTTGTCGGGCCAGACTGGGCTGTGTTGGGCCGGGCCATATATGTACGTATTTAAGATTAGCTAGCAGAGATATGAACTTTTTAAAGGACACAGATAAACACGACTAAAGATTTTTTTTAAAAAAACCCCTTAAAATAAAACTTGCTTAAAACATTAGCACTTGTTGGTCTTAAAAGTGCTTTCATTGTATTTCTCCCATTGGACCCAGGGAACTGGGCAAAGGAAGCTCTGGCTCTTTCCCCTCCTTCCCAGGGGACTAGGAAGGGAAGGAGCCTCAACCAATTGAGAAAATAAAGGTTTTGCTCTGTAACTCCTGTGCGATTCAGCAAGCCTTGTAAAGCAAGCTGAGATGCAGAAGGAAACAAGAAAGAGGGAGAAGGAAGCAGACAAGAGCCACTTGCTCAGGGGACTGATAGGAGTCCTTCAGGGGCCTGATTCGGCCCCCAGACTGCATGTTTGACACCCCTGTCTAATGTTTCCTAGATTAGAATAGAACTGTTCTATGTGAGTTCCTGGATGGGCCCAGAAATGGACAGGTAAGGCAATGGTGGGTCAGGAGGAGGCTGATTCCAGCAGGCCAGGGGTCATGCATAGATGGAAAAAGAGATAAGAAAAAAGCAATGCTTTTTTTGTAGGAAAAGCCCAGCAGGATCTCATTTGCATATTAGGCCACACTGCTTGGCCTGGGAGCATGTGGCTGCCACATGATGAGTTGGGCCAGTCAGAGACCCGGCTAGCCCAGGCGGAGCTCGGGTCCTGCAGGCTCCTGCACACACACAAACACACACACAAAGCCCTGAGGGGGGGGAACCCCAATCCATTAATCAAAGTAAGTTTGACTAGGGTTGCCAGGTCCTTCCTTGTTGCTAGTGGGAGACTTTGGGGGGCATTTTGGAGGGAGCAGGGACATCCCCAATTTGATGACATCTTGCAGAAGTGGTGTTCTCATGCTGGGGACCAGTGCCCCATATGCGTGAACTCCAAGTGGTAAATTAGTTGGAGGGTCCTTTAAATCTTGCAAGAAGGGAGTAAATTAGTTGGAGGGTCCTTTAAATCTTGCAAGAAGGGAGGGAGAGGGGTGGCTGCTGTTGGGGGTGTGGCTTGCGGGCAGGTCTTCCCCACCGGCCAGCTGGCTAGTGGCTGGCAGGAGCCTGCAAACTCGGGGGATCCCCTGCCCCCATCTGGGGACTGCCATCCCTAAGTTTGACATGTCAGATGTCATCACACACCTGTAGGTTTGGACCGTGTTCTGTTTGCCAGCCATGAAGAAGGTGCCAATATTTGAACCATTCATCTGCTCATCAACCTGCTTGTGGCTATTTGGCAGAGGGCTGCACCTAATTGCTTTCCTTAGGGCAAGGCAATTGGTTTTTTGTGCAAGTACTTTCTCACCCAGCCTGGATGAGTTCTACTCTTCCTCAGGGTTGTCAGCTTTGGGTTGGTAGATACTTGGAGATTTGGGGGTGGAGCCTAGGGAAGGTGGGGCTTGGGGAGGGGAGGGACCTCAATGTGGTACAATATCATAGAGTCCACCAGTCCAAAGCAGCTATTTTCTCCATGAGAATTGATCTTGGTTATCTTGAAATCAATTGCAATAGCAGGAAATCTCCAGGTGGGTGACCTTACTCTTTTTTCCTTGCTGTGTCACTGTCCTGCTCAACAACTAATTGTTTAATAGACACAAAGCATATAACTCAGTTGTAAATATATACTGTGTTTAAAAAAATCACCATTCGGTGTTCATCTAAGCAGGTGTTTGTCTATTGGCTGTCAATCTGGTTGAACCAGCAGCCTTTTTATCCATAACTTGGGCAGGGGAAAAGGTTATAAGCTTTATTTGGCCGATATTTGAGTCATTAGATACTGAACTAAACATTCCTGTTGATTGGATCTCTTCTGATGGCATGTTCAAGTATTTAAATGAGAAGACATTTTGCCTGCTCAGGGTTGGAAAGGTTTGTGCCTACTTCAAAAATTGGGTTGCCAAGTTGCCTGCCAGGCAGGTCAACCAGCTATCTGCACACTCCAGGCACCTGCCACCGCTTGAAGGGGCTGCAGAAGCAAAAATAGTGGGGAACTAGCGATGTGCAATGCTATGACATCACTTCTGGTTGTGTACCATGCATAGGGTTGCCAGGCAAGAGTGAGGCAGGTACTTACCGTGGGGTAGAGGGCAGTGATCATTGTTGTGAGGATATCACTCACGGTGCGACCATAAAGTGTTAATGTTGTGCCCGGGTGAAGCTCTAGCACTTGCCCAAAAACTCAATAGAGAGGTCACACTGTAACATATATCAAGACTAATGAAATTTGTGGCAGGTGTGTACTTTTGTGATTCACTTCTCACTTCTTCAGCTACAACTAGAATGTAAGTCTGCATATCTCACCTAATCCAATCACACCTGCTATTGTCATTTGCCTGGTAATGATATTTGGCACCTGAAATTATTTCACTTTCTGAAATATGGCCATGCTGGCCTCCTTCCAGTCCTACAACTCCAGGATTATAGGATAATGACACCCAGATGAGGAGTCTCTAAGAACAATGCTGGCCTTTCAGAAGCCCACATTTGCAGAAACTATGAAATGTTACAGAAGACATCAAAAATCAAACAGGACTGAACAGGGAAAGTATCTGGGAACGTAAGAGCATATATGAAGAAACCTGACAGAACAGACCAATGTAGGGTTGTCAACCTCCAGGTGGTAGCTGGAGATCTCCTAGAATTACAACTGAGCTTAAGGCACTGAGATAAAATGGCTGAATTCAGATGGTGATGTAGGCACGGCCCCCAGGTGGATTAAAAAAGCAAGGTCAGACAGGCACAGCTCTCACACTCACCATCCCGCTCTCACACTCACCCCATCCTCTGAGACAGATCAAATAGCTACCACTTGGGAAGTGGTAGCAAATTCTGCTGCACTGCATCCACCTTTCTGGGCTTCTGAATGTGGAAGCCCACAAGCGAGGTGGATTAGCGGTATGAACCCGCCAATCCGCTCTAGGCGCTTAACTGTATCCTTTTGTTTTTTGGCTACTAAAAATGTAAGGGAAAAAAAGAAACCCAAATTGCACTAAGGGGATGGCACACAACAACTATGTTAATGCACCAATGTGCCCCCTGTGAGATATATGCCAGGCGCATCATGCAGGAACATCTGATCAGGATTTGGCCATTCCAGTTTGCAATGGTACAGCCTGGGATGCTTCCAGTGCATGCAAAGCTGCCCGGCTGTACCCAGCCTATGGCATCATACCCCACTGAAGTCCCTCCCCTCCCCAAACTCCACCCTATTCAGGCTCCAAAACTCAGATCTCCAGATATTTCCCAACCTGGAACTGGCAACCCTATTGATGACCTCTGTGAGGAACAGTCAGGGTCAGCATGGTAAAGGGACCATTTTGAAAAAAAAATTGTCACCTCTACCCAGTATCTCAGAGAACCAGAATAAAACCTTGTCAGAAAATGAAGAAACAAGATGTTTGTAAAATTCAAAACCCAAATATTAGGTTTAATAAATACAGAAGGCAAGGAAGGGAGGAAAATAATAACTATTGGTTGGTTATTAATCAGCTGGCAGACAGAAATTCAAATAACAGATGATCTCTGAACACTAGAGATGTTGGCATGCTGAAGTAATATAAAACAACTAAACAGACAGGCCGTTTTCCCACTGACCTTACTCCGGAGCAATGTCCCTCTTCACCGCGCAGCGTCTGCGCGGATTTCCCACCAACTGCTGCGCACAACCAGGAAGAGCCGCGGCTTTTGCGTCACAGATGTAAACTGTTTTTTAGCGGTTTACATCTGCGACGCAAAAGTCGCGGCACTTCCTGGTTGTGCGCAGCAGTTGGTGGGAAATCCGCGCAGATGCTGCGCGGTGAAGAGGGACGTCGCTCCGGAGTAAGGTCAGTGGGAAAACGGCCACAATGTTTCCTTCATTCTGGAAATCACTCTTATTTAGAGAAAAATGTATAAAGTTGTTTCAGGCTTCTTAAATATAAAAATCCGTACTCTTTGTCATTCACTCAGAGGACTGTCTGAACTTGTGTCATAAATATCCCTGCACTGACACTCTCCACTAGCACACTGGTACACTCCAACATTGAGTAATACCTAGGAACTAACACCCTTGAGTGCTATCACACCAGCACCTCAATGCCCTGTGTTCAGTCCCTCACAGCTAGTATCCCTGTCTGGCTTCTGGGATTTCTTCACAGCCACAAGAACTTTTGCCTCTCTTTGTGTGTTTGTGTTCGTTGTTTGAACAAGGAGTCTATTCTTTAGCACTGACAGGACTCCTCAGCAGAGCCTTCAAGTTTTCCTCTGCTATAGTGACAAAGTGTGCCACAACTCAGAGAGTTTCCCCCCAGAAAGAGCCTTGGCTTTGCCCTTTCTCACAAAGAAAACTCTCTCACAGACAGAAACTACCAAACCAAGGAATTGAGCCAACAGACTGCCCTTAGCTCCTTTCTTCAGTCAATCTCCCACTGAACTAAACTGTGAGGCGATTCCTCCCCCCGCCCCACTGCTAGCCTCCTTCCACTTGATAATGTTTGTATCCATGGAAGCAGCTCAGCCAGTCAGAGTGAGCTTTTACATAATCACCCAGGCAAACTGCTTTCAGTCCATCGCAGCCTCCCTTGTCTAGAGTTCTGCTTCCCACAGTGGCCAGCTAGATAATCCAGACGATCCATAGCTGGGACATAGAGCCCAAAGAGAAATCTCTTGTTTCTGTCCTCCAACAATTGGTAGACTGCTTCTGAACATGTTTAATTTAGCTACTGTGGCTACTAATAACCTATTCTCCACATTTTCTTTCTAACCCCCCCCCCCTTTAAAGCCACCTAAACAGCCCCCCCCCCACCTCTTGTGGCAGTGGGTCCTACAATTCTGATTATAGTATGGGTGGATAGCCATGTTGGTTTGCAGTAAACGACCAGAATTCAAGTCCAGTAGAACCTTAAAGACCAACAAGACTTCTAGGGTGTATGCTGTTGAGAGTCAAAGCTCCCTTATCTCATGAAGAGAGCTTTCAATCTCCAAAGCTTATACCCTGGAAATCTGGTTGGTCTTTCAGGTGCTAGTGGAATCGAATCCTGCACTTCTGACATGCTCCTCACAGGGCCTGGATAAAGAAGCTTCAAATAAACAAAGCCTATGAAAACTGGGGGGGCGGGGGGCGCGAATGAGCCAGTGGGAGAGATTTCTTGTGAGTACTTCGTTTTTCTTCCAAACAAAAAAAGGTCAGAGTTAAACCATGTCCCATAAAGGCTTCTTCTAATTTTTTTTTTTCAGGAGAGCAGATATATTAAGTTGTTCTGGTGACACCAGCCAGCTTATTCTCAGCAACTCCTGTTCAGCAGATACATAAATCTTTTCAAGATTGAGTCCTGGGGGGATTAAACACAGCAAAGAGTGTCTTGCCTTGGATGCCTGTGACAGTGATAAGGAAGCCCACATTCTCTGTGCAGCTGCTGAAGACTTAGAGTGGCTGTAAGCGCAGATGCTCTCAAATTGGAAGGGGCATGTTGTTTCCATTCCATACGGGGAAGGTTCTCGCCACAAGAGAAAGTCCATCACGTGGGAGCAACTGTTTTAAATCGGCTCCATATTTAGGGAATTTGGGTGATTTGCACCCTGCGCGCAGGTCAATTCCCCTCCTGAGTAGGTGAGGCTTCAGCTGAGGCGCGTGCACCGATTTCACACATTTGACTGGGGGAAGAAAATGGCTTTGAGACTGAGCATCTGCTGTTTTGTTAAAAATGCAGTTAAATACATTAACAAAAGTGACATTGCCAGCTGTTCTAATGTCAGACAGCTTAGTACAACTAGAAGGTTTGGTTGGCTTTTTTTTTTTTTGTCAAATGACAGCATGTGATACCAAAATCAATTCCCAACCAATAACACACTGTTAATTGCAGAACAGGTAGCCATTTATGGGGAGGGAGGGAAGATGTTAATTAAAGTACAAATTACTTTTTATCATTATGAGAATAAAATGCAAGATTCCTTCATCTTCTCCCCAGAAAGAAAAAAAATCTTCAGAATTGTAGAAAGGAGAAGATCCATATCCAGTAAATTCTCCTGACATACAAATGTCACTTTTACTTCCTTAATATATGCATCACATCAATATGATATGACAAGCTGCGCATTTCAGGACAATTATAGAAAGCCTCGGGTGGTTAAAGTGCTCTGCTCTTTGGCCTCCTGCTACCCCCACCCCTTCCCCTAGAGGCATGCAATAATCACCCAGAAATCCAATGCCCCTTGCATGTTATTGCTTAACTACCGTGTGCTTGTATTCCCATCAATTACAATTATTAGATGATTAGAAGGTGATGGGTTAGAAGCATTACCACCGTGACATTATAATAGAGTGATGTCCTTTGGAACCATAAGCTCCTTGTAGCGAGCCCAGTTGCTTTTAACAGGATTGCTGCCACATTAATCAATTTATACAAGGGATTTCTTTTCTTTTGGTTAAAAAAAGGTACAAAGACTCTGTCAAAGAAATCTGTGCTATTCCAAGTATTTGCTTTAAAAAAAATGATGGCAGACCCTTAAATGAAATAATAACAAAAGAAATGGGAAATGGGGACAATCGTAAACAAAGGGAGAGGCCTTATCTAAGGTATTCAAGGTTGTACAGATCCAGCTATTTATAGTGACAACAAGGAAGTGGGAGTGGGGATGCGCTTATTCAAAAACTTTGCACATTTTTAAGCATGTGGTAGTGGAGACTATGGGAGCACTGTAAGAACCAGTATTGTGCAATGCTATAGTGTTATTTCTGGCTGTATACAAACTGACACCCATGGTTAGGCTTGCCATGTGTTTGCTAGTGGCAGTAAAACACCTGGCAATTCTGGCTGCTGCCTGTCAATTATCAAGCTGGCAAAACCATGGGGGTGGGCAGAGATTGCCATTACCACACAATAAGATTAGCTCCCTCTACATTGGACAAACAGGCCAGTCCCTATGACAAAGAATAAATGGACATAAATCTGACATCAGAAACAACAACATTCAAAAACCAGTGGGGGAACATTTTAGTAGCAGTTCTTTTGCAAAGGAATTTTAAAGGGAGGTTAGAACAAGAGACTGCTGAATTGCAATGATAATGAAGCTCAAGACAATGCATCCTCCTTGACTGAATCAAGACCTAGGTTTTCAGTCTCATCACCAATGCTGATTACTCCATATCTGCTACCCTCTGCATATCTCACCTAATCCAATCACACCTGCTATTGTCATTTGCCTGGAAACAATTGGAAGAGCAACTCTGGTGAATTAATAATGTGCCACTAGCTTTTAAACAATATTATTTTTATTTTTATGTGGGGGGAACCACTCAGTTTCTGCAACTGTTACTAGGTAACAATTAAGAAGATCTCTCCAAAGGGCGTTTTGTTTTTTGTTTTGTTTTTTTTTTGCAAACGGTGGTTTACTGCATGTGCATGCAGCTTGTGTTGATGTTTTATTTATTAACTCTTTCATTTAATGCTCAGAATCTGCTTAGGGAAAAAATACAAAGAAAAGATAAGGAACAAGTGGGAATTCAGAGTATCTGATTTTGCTGATGTATGTGGCCCATGCTTCTGTGTTGCATAGATCCAAGTAACTTTGATGATGCCTGATGAGTCTATTGGGGTAAGGTATGTGTTTTTTTCCAGGCTATATTCCTTGGTGTGGCTTACAAGCATTATATTGTTCAATTCTGAGGTGTGCCTATCCAAAAATTCTATAGGAGATGGTGATAGAGAGCTGTGTTAAACTCCTGACATTTCTGCTTAATGTAAGAAGGTTAGGGCTTCTTTCTATCAATAAGACTCAGGGGTTGTTACCTCAGGATTATTTAATTTCTAAGAAACATGACAAGACACAAAACTGTTGTTTGCTGAGTCAGACCACTGGTCTATCAAACAGGCTTGCCAATTAGGGTTGCCAGCCTCCAAGTGGGACTGGAGAAAACCCGAAGGCTCCGTGTTGCGCGCCTCTTAAAGACATATAATCAATTCTTCACTGAATAATCACACTTCTCCAATGTCAATTGAGAAATTTACTTTCATCAATCCACATCCAGTGTTATCAAACATTCAACCTGTTACAACACTGAACAGGCAAAACTGGTTTAATGTTCTGTTTTGCTCTAAAGCTTTTTCCCAGCTTCTCAAATTTTAATTGTTAATCACATCTAACTCACAATGCTGTAACAATGACTTATCCACTTATCTCCATTATTCCCACTTTTACAACTGATCTCCAGCTGGCAGAGATTAGCTCCCCTGGAGAAAATGGCTGCTTTGAAGGGTTTACTGTATGGCATTGTACCATACTGAGGCCCCTCCCCTCCCCATACCCTGCCCTCTCCCAGATCCACCCCCAAAGTCCCCAGGTATTTTCCATCATGGACTTGGCAAGTCTACTCACTATGGTGAGCAGTGTCCCACCTCAGTTTCCCAGTGCCTGCCATTGCTTGAATGAGTGAGGAGATCGGAAAAAAAACATGTCACATATGTGTTGATGTCACTTTCAGATAAACTCTAGGATTTTGCCAGTGTCTGTTGATCCTAGCCACCCTGAGTCCACTTGCGGGAATGGGCGGGATATAAATCTAAAAATTAAAATCAAGAGCATTGATGATGTCACTTCCAGGTTTTAGCGTGAAATGATATCAACATGTATACAATGTCTTTTTCCCCCATGCTCGACCCCCAGAGTTTCCTGGGAGTTGCCTGACAACCCCAGGATCTAGGTCAGAATTTACCACTTTGTTTGGCAGCAACTCTGTTGGATCTCAGGCAGAGGTATTTCACATCACCTGCTGCTTGATCTTTTTTACCTGGGAATGCTAGGGACTGAACCAGGAACCTTCTGTATGCCCAGCAAATGCTGTACTACTAAGCCACAGCCCTTCTCCCCCCCCCCCCCAAAAAAGTATCTAATTAGCTACATTACCTCACTGTACTGGTAGCACTGCTATATGTTATCTCTCAGTCCTACAATATTAACTTACTATTGATATTAGATACTTTGAACCAGAGAACCATAAAGGTGAATAAAAGTGTGAAGTTTTCAGGCTAATCCAGCTATGACTTGCTTTATATAATTTTAAGTAACCACACATCATTTAAGAAGCAACTGAGGAAGGCCTTTAGGGGCCAAAATGCGTATGGTTATGGCGGTGATTGGAAGTCCGTCAAATGTATATGTGAAATTGTATTTTGTTTGCATATTCCATGCAGTCTGATATTCAGACATAATGTTTCAAATTCGTTTTTTTGTGTACACTCTATAATGTTATGCATTTTTGTGAATTGTGTTATAGGTAGCTTAACTCTCTTTCACACTGGTCATTTGATATGCATCAATCCTTACATGAAGCAGACTGAAATCCAACTGGCATTCAAGTAGGGCTGCTCACCCTGCCTCTTAGCAGCAGCTCCTGACCCTGCAGCCACTCAGTGGGTGGCAAGGGGGAAATTAATAAAACAAAATTTCCATCCCATGGACAGTGGAAGCTCTTTTTCAGGGTGAACCTGGAAATTATGTCATGTTGCCTCAGCAATGCTCTGGGAGTCACCAGACTCTTATGGTAAAACCATACAATGTTGCATTGAAAGCATGATGGCATCCTCCCAAGTTCCCACCCACCCCAGTCTCCTGCTGGGTATCAGTCAGCAGCTGGCATCCCTAGGTTCAGGGCAGGAGTATGCAGGGCTTGAATTCAGCAGGAGCTCACAGGAGCACAACTCCTGAACCTCCAGCCAGGGTCTGCATGCAGCGGGGAGTTCTCTCCCCGCCTCACACAGATCCCAGGGCATATGCAAATGAAGTATGCTTATGAGCTTCTGCACCTTTTTTTCTCTAAAACGACCACTGGGAGTATGACTGGATCCTAACTTTTTTTTTTTAAAACCTTTTCTATTTCTAAACTCCCCTGAACATTTTTTTTAATTTTTTTTTTAAATTAGGCAGCGAAAATCATCAACCAAGAAATGCAATGAAGTTGAAATACTTAATACAACAATGTGCTGTGAGAAATTTTTCAATTCAGCTTTTTGCTGAACTTTAAACAATAGTGTCAACCTATTTTTCTTAATCTCAACAAAAACAAAACATCTGAAGCGGCAAAATTTGCAGTTTTAAACATCCTTTGTGTAGTTGGATTATTAATAAAAGGTGTCAGCTATCTTTGAATAAGTACGGGTGAGGCAGGGATGTAGAAATACAAAAGATTAGTAGGGCAGAAAGAATCCTGAATGAAGTGTTAATTATTTTTTTGGAATAGCAATAGGAGAAAAGCAGACAAGCTGAACCAGAAAATGCTGATGGGATTTGCCCTATAATAAATAAATCTTCATCTGAAAGAGTAGGAAAGAAACACAAAAATTATTATGCATTTCTTTGTTTGGGAAATACTTTGATGGCAAATGGCATTTTGATGGGGAGTCATTTATCTCATGGAGGTGTCCTATAAACTCCCATAATGCAACAACCTTGAGCAAAGATATCTGACTGATAATGTTCTTAGAAAATATTATCAGACAGTAGATATCTTTGCTCAGGATTGTTGCATTATGGGATGTCTTTGCAAATGCTGGCTTCTGAATATTTCCAAGATTTTTTAGGACCATTGTTTTCAGTATCCCAAAAGAATCCCTTGATACAATTTCCGATGCTGAATCCACCCCCAAATACTGATAGGATATTTTGGGGTATATTTTCAGCTTAGGTGTATCCCAAAGCACACCCCTATTACTGAGGTTCATCATAGGAATTAAAAATCTAACAACTTTTTATCCTGCTTGGAACAGCGTACAAGTTTTCCTTTCCTCATTTTATCCTTACAACACACTTATCGGCAGGGGTCATTTTGTAGAAAAATGGAGCTCGTTAGCATAACTCATTAGCATATGCTGCCCCCCCCCCCAGCCAAAAGCAACCCAATGCTAGAAAGGAGAGCTCCAGGCGAGAAAGGCCTGCTTAGGCTGGCTAGAGATCCAGCCAGCCCAAGCAGGCCTTGCTCACCTGGGGCTCCACTTGGCTGCCCCCCACCCCTAGTCAAAAGGCCAGCAAGCCACCTGCCACCCAAAATCACATAAGAAGTGAAGAAAGGGTGGTGTGGGCTTCTCCAGGGGTTAATGAGGGCTGCTGGGGGTGTGGCAAAGCCCCTGGTGGCTGGCTGGCTGCCCACTCTCCTAATCCAGGGATTGTTATGCAGCTGCGCCTACTATTTAATGGACAAGGTAGATGGGGAGGAAGAAACGTTCAGGAGCTGTGCTTCTGTGAGCTCCTGCTGAATCTGAGGCCTGCTTATCAGCTTAGGTCAGTGTGATTAAGAGCAGTTGACTCTATTCTGGAGAGCTGGGTTTGATTCTCCACTCCTCCACAGCCAGCCCACTGGGTGACCTTGGGCCAGTCACAGTTCTCTCAGAACTTGCACAGCCCCACCTACCTACTTTACAAGGTGACTGCTGTGGAAAGGGGAAGAGAATGTGATTGTTAAACCAGTTTGAGGTAGAGGAAAGCAGAGTATAAAAACCTGTTGCTCTTCTTCTTCTGAGAGATTGGCCCAAGGTCAGTCACCTGGGGAGTGTCATGGCAGAATGGGGATTTGAAAGCAGGTCCCCCTGGTTCTCATCCAGTTCTCTAACCTTTATGCTATACTGTAATTATAGGCTGAAAGAACATTAACATCCGGAATTCCAAACAGTCAATCTGAAATGCACAATGGGTGAGATGGGGGGAACAAGCAACAATGCAGTATGCAAAGTATTTGAGAGGATGGGTGATACAGTGCACTTATAAAGGATATCGTCCCTGTACCCCAGAAGACACAAGAGACTAGATTATGGGTTAATCTAGGTTTGCATATTTTCCTATTCTCATTTTGAATGCTGGCTCTGCTTGGGACAGTCTAGCTGGCTGCCAGCATTTCTGGCCAACACCACCCTGGCTCAGAACTCAGATGGCGCTGCTTCCAACTTTGTTTATCCTAGCCTATTCAGAAAAC
The DNA here is from genome assembly GCF_032191835.1 of Heteronotia binoei. NCBI lineage: Eukaryota > Metazoa > Chordata > Lepidosauria > Squamata > Gekkonidae > Heteronotia > Heteronotia binoei. The sequence goes on along the minus strand of NC_083227.1, from coordinate 47,215,057 downwards.
TGTGCAGAGAGGTGCCAAGTTTCATCTCTACCTCCACGCACCACACACAAAAACAGCAACTAAGGGGTTGGCTAATCTTGCTGAGCACCACAGGAGTCTCATCCTCCCCCCCTCCCCCCCGCCCCCGTCCCCCAAGCAACACAGCTAATGATCTGCTGGCTTGGGAAAATATTCCAATTTTGTAATGCCTCTTGGGGCTTGCCAGTTATCCCTGCATATATGCTTCTCACCTGTGCTAGTCCTAACCTAACCAACCAAAAGACCCATTGGCTACTCACAGCGACAGGCAAATGAATAAAAGACCCCTCTCTGGGCAGTCTGAAAGAAGTCCAGACAATTCCCGCTTGGCCTTATGCCTAATTGCTCATTTTATGAATAGGGTAGAGAGATGTGCAGTAAAATTAATGGCCTCAGAGGAAGATGAAGCTGGCTTAAATAATCAAATTGTGTCTTATTGGTGTGTCTGAAGTGAGGCTTTTGTCCCAGTTCTACTGCCCGGGAACCTTGTGGTGCATTTCAAAAGGAGACACACAATAGCGCCCCCCAACTTATGCAGCTGGGAATGGCATTTTGTGTGCAAGCAGCTCCAGTTTTGCAAAATCAGGCCCTCTCAAGTCAACTAGCCACCATGATGCTGTGAATTTAGGGGGAGGTGTTTGTGAGTTTCCTGCATTGTGCAGGGGGTTGGACTAGATGACCCTAGAGGTCCCTTCCAACTCTATGATTCTATGCTGGTAGAATTATGACTAGTTTGCTTTCTCTCAGTGTGTGCTTAGAGGTGGTGCTGTGGAGATGACCATGTATTCATGCAAACAGAGACATGGAGGAATCCTTGTAACTGAGAAACCTGGAAGGGATGAACCACTGCTCTAGAGGTTGCCAGGTGTTACCTGGCTCCTGGCAGGGGATCTTCTTTGCAAGTGTGAAGTGCAATGTCATCGTGCCAAGCACATCGCAGCATGCTAGTACTCTTTGGGGGCAGGGCTCTCCTCACTGGGCAATTCTATGGCTGTGGGTTGGAGGCCCTGAAATCAGTGGGAACACTAGCCCCCAAGCAGGAGCCTGGGAACTCTACACTGCTTAGCTCCTGTGGTCCTTTGTTATATGTCCAGGTTAATGCTAATTGCCACTTTGGGGTCAGGAAAGAATTTTCCTACAGGCCAGATGGGTCCAGGGATCCTGGAGGTTTTTTGCCTTCCTCTGGGCATAGATCAAGGGTCACTGGGGGAATAGGGAAGGAGGTAACTGTTAATTTCTTGTGTTGTGCATGGAGGTGGACTAGGTGAGCCTTTGTGTCTCTTCCAGTTTTATGTTTTTGTGTTTCAATGCAGCAACAGGTTCATGGGCAAATCCAGAAGTCAGAATTCAAACATGGTCCAAAGGTTCAGTGTCATCACAAGTCAAGGGCAAGGTCAGTGATGGCAAGTTGGGACTTGGAAATAAAATGATGTGTTGTTTCCACCTCTAGTCTCCCCCTTTCTCCAGCCTTTGTAACAGAGACACTCATCTTACAGCTAGATTGCATCATGCAGGTGTGTGTGCACCCATCCTCACTGTCCGGATCCAGGTGTTGCTAGGCACCCTCCGCCATCTTTCCAACATCACATGTTGAACCCTCCATCTAAGCTCCAATGGTTCCAGAGATGAGGAGGCGAGGTGGATGGGGGCTCCCTGATACTGAGCCATGGGGCTGTACTTCTGGGATGCTGCTATCAGGCTGCAAATCATTGGTTGGCAGCACAGAATTAGCTTCCTGTAGCAGGCTGTCTGTAATTGGCTCTGGGCTGGGACAGGCTGGGACCTTCTCCACATGTTCATTACCCTTCTAAAGAGTCTTCTGCCCCTTCAGGGTTGATTGTGCCTGGCAGACCCACAAAAGGGGGGTGGCTTCTAGCCTATAAGCATGATAGGATGGAGAAAGCTGCAAGAAAGCTTCACATTTAGCTCTGTTAGGCTGCAAGAAATCTTCACACTTTGCTCAGTTGGGTAGCAGGCTTTATGCCAATATGACTCATGTATCTCATTTCTGAAGTAAGAGAGGCCAGGAATCTGTTCAAGGCATCAAATTGTATGGGATGCAATCAGGGTGCTTGTGTATTCATGTTTGTACAAAGCCCAGGGAATTGATACTTGCGATTTCTATTGCCCAGTTTTAAAGAAGGCTTTGGTGACTGCAGCACTCCAGGTTAGGGCTTACTCAACAGGTTTACTTCCTATTCAAGTCTATTCAAAGGAGCCTACTCCAGTGAAAATGTTCTTAGGACTGGATCTTTTCAGCCACTTCTTTCCCTCATAGCAACTGTCCCTAGGTAGATGATCATGAAAAGATACATGGGTAATACTTTGCAGTGATGTTCCATAATTGCGGCAGATCTACAGAATACTATTGCAATAACAGATAATCAATACAGCACTTTTAAGACACTAAGGCATGTGCATACATGTCCAGAAGCGATCCCCCAGAAAAAAAAACAACAGTGGCCAAGAGAACCAAATCCCTGATCATCTGGAAGAGCCAGTCCCCCTCTAGGGGTTATTAACTGAAGGGAAGCAGAAATCTGTTTTTGAATGACTCCTGTACTTCAAGCGCTGCTAATAGTAGGGACATGTCTCTGAAAGCAAAGCCCTTGTTTTTCTTTCTTTTCTGTCTATTAAATTTGATTTGATCATGAGTTGAAGCTCAAGCCAACCCAAAAGCACAACGTTGTTGCTGGGGACACAAAGAATACAGAACAAACAGTGTCTAAAAATACATTCATTTTAGAACACCATTTACCCAGACAGCTTTGGAATAAAAGCAGAGAGAAAATCCAAGCCACCTCTGTGCCCTCCTCCCCAATCTCAGGTCCCCGTGCCCTAGCTAATTGGGGGAAAGAAAAATGGTTTTATCAGCAGAGACGTGATTTGAAAGTGGAAGCAAAGAAAGAGCACCACTTCAGAACCCAACAATTCCTAACCCAGAGACTTTACTGGCAGGGAAATGTCAATAAGCCCTTTATAACAAGGGTGCTGAACATTATGATATTTTGGTAATGGCTCAACTCCTGCACTTTTGCTCTTGTGAAAGAGGCCACCAAATCCGGCTGATTTTCATGGCTTGCCAGGAAGAAAATAAGGCATTCAGCATTTAAGCAATCAAATGATAATGGGTTGTTTACAGTTTATATATCAACATAATTGTTTAAAATGTTAAACTTTCTGGGGGAGGAGCAAGCAGGCAGAGCCCCTTATCACAATGATACAAACATCTCTGAATCTTCTGATCAACAGAAAAATAGGTCCTGTTGCTCCACGTTCTCTGGCGTTGGACACCTAGGGTTGCCAACAACATAATTGTTTTGTCATTGTTTTCATAAGGCTTCCAAATCAGTTCGGTAAGGTAGTAGTTATTTCCATTTTGTAGATTTAAATAAAAACAAAAACATAATGAAGTTGTAAGGTTTGGTCTGCAAAATATCTGAACTCAGCATACCCAGGCCCCAGACTAAGCCTGGCTTCACCCAATCACTTTGGATGAAGCACAGTTCTTCAAAAGCTGCCTTGGAGACCCTCAACACTGGGATTTGAAATACCTGAAGATGCTGAGAGTGGAGCCTGAGGACTGCAGGGTTTGGGAAAGGGAGAAACCTTAGCAAGGTACAACACTGTGGAGTCCATTTCCAAAGCAGCCATTTTCTTCAGCTGAACTGATCTCTGTCACCTGGAGATTGGTTGAAATCCCAGGATATCTCCAGTTACCACCTGGAGATGGGTAACCCTAGCTCTAGGAGTAGGAAAGACCAGGGCTTTTTTTGAGCAGGAATGCACAGGAACGCAATTCTGGCTGGCTTGGTATTAGGGGGTGTAGCCCAACATGCAAATGAATTCCTGCTGGGCTTTTTCTAGAAAAAGGCCTATGTGAAACAATGGTGGCATCAGGGGGTGTGACCTAATATGCAAATAAGTTCCTGCTGGGCTTTTTCTACCAAAAAAGCCCTGGGAATGACCATGCTCCACAGAAATAATTTTCTGTCCATGTCCTTTGGTATTTGTCAAGTATGATCCTTTACTTCAAAGTTACAGAAGGAACTGAACAAAATGCTTTGTGCTGTGTTTCAAAGCAAAAAGGTCAAAAGTAAGTCTTCACAAACAATTATGAATGCTTGCATTTCTCTGAAAGGTTTATTGTGGAACTGAACTAGTCAGTTTTGCCATCTTCCATTCTTGTGTTACGTGTGGCACCATTCAGAAAGAGAGAACATAGAGTAGCCCTGCAAATTTATTAACCGTACAGGAGACATATTTAATTATTTCATTTAGCTCAGCTGTTCAGGGTGGTGGAGGATGGGAGTGAGTTTGTTGCTGTTCAGGCAGCCTTATCACATGGAAATAAGTTCAGCTGAATTTAATGGAAGCCAAGGAAGCCTGCATAGGATTGGAGTTGTAACCAGCTGCAGTCTGCACTCAGGACCAGTGTCAGTGTTGGAACCATCGGGCACTTGGCAAGACCTGTGTTCCAAGAGGGCACCTATTGCCAGTCTTTGGAGTGCTTGGACTCTTCTTTGTGGGAATCTTTCTGTTTTTTAAAAAAGTGTATACAGTAGTTTATGTCCCAAACAGCTCCTTTATTTCCTCTCTCTTTCCCACTCTCATTTTAAAAGATCCAAGCTCTTGCCCTATTTTGCAGCCCTGGATTGCTTGTTCTGAAGGACGCCTCTCAAGTGGTGAATCCAATTTAAATTCAAAGAGGTTTTGTTTTTTTTTTAACCAGTTCTCTGTAACCCATTTCCTTGTGCCCATGCCGGATTAGAAAATTAACAGTTCATATGTCAAGATGACTGAAGGCATTAAAAAATCAGATTGTGTGTTCATAAATTTATGCATCAATTATACATGCTCAGATTTATGGTTGTAGGCCTAAAGGGATTTCCCCCCCTTGGTTTCTGATTGGGGCTTATTTATGCACTGTTGTATAGCATAGTCTAATCTCTTGGAAGGTGGATTGCTTTAACGCATGGCTACCTCATTTTCGATTCAGGGAAAATAGCTATCCAGAGATGACCTAAGCATTTATTATTGTAGACTTTTAGTCCTACACCATTAGAAAGTCCTTTTTGGACCACTAAGAATTCACATCTCAGTGTACAGGACTGCAGTTATGAATTACTGGGACCCAAATGAAGTCATTTCTGTTGCCATGAATAAACATTGAAGTCACAGAATCAGAGAACTAGTAAGTCTCTTAAAAAGAAAACAACATAGTGTTGCCAGGCCTAGCCTGGCAATCAGCAGGAGACTGGGGCCAGCCTTTGGCAATGGTGTGATGTCATTTCTGGGGTAAACCTGGAAGTGATATTATGCCTCTCTAGGAATCACTGAAAACTCTATGGCTTTACTCTATAGTTTTCCCCAGAAGTCACCACAACATAGGACTGATTGTGATTTTTAAAAGAAAAATTCTCCCACTGCCACTCAGAACGGCAGCGGAAAGCAGAAAATGGGGGTAGGGGATTGACAACCCTGTTGCTCCTTATTATTTCAGTTCCATGGAATACATGTATATATATTGCAATTGTGAGAAATGATGCTAATCTTGGTTTGTGTGTGTTTGAGGAGGGGGTGGGAATTTATCAAGGCCTTAACTTGGTGACAAGTTTTGGTTTTTTAAAATAATTTTTCTTAACCTATGGAAATAAAATCAGCCCATCAGTTTAGGAAATCAGTTCAAAGATGATCTTTCAGGGAATTGTAAGCAAGCAGAGAAAACAGAGGAATAGCTGGAATAGTGGATAACCCCCCCCCCCATCAAAATCTAACCAAACAAAATAAGGAAATAAATAGAAACATCACATCTTCTCTGTGTTTTTTGCCTTAATGCAACAGATGTGTCTGTCTAACACTTGTGTTGTCAGAATATTTCACAGAAGTGTGACATCAACTATGCATGCTCAGGCAAGCTGTTCCTTTGAATGAGAAGCTGTTTACTGATAGTTATTGGGAAATGGTAATGAATTATCAAGTTTTGGATCTAATGCTGGTCAATAGAGTCTGCTTGTTCATCAACACATAGGACTGAAAGGGGTCCTAGTTTTTGCAATATACTTTTGTTGACTGAAGGAAACTAAAATAAGCATCTAGTAAGGAATATGCAGTCACCATGCAATGAAAACACAAATAGTTTATAGCCCCTTAGTGTGTTGCTGTTTGTACCTAGTGACTGTTGCCTGTCTCATATTAGCTAGGCTCTCTGATACTTGAATGACCAGGTAAGTTAACTACAGAAAGGAATGGACATAGTCAGAGGGGAAAAATGAAAATAATCCAGGTAGTAATGTCCTTGTTCTCCCTAGCAAGGAAAATCTAGGCTGACTGGCAGCAGCCACAGTTTAAATTATGTCAAAAGTTCAGGGCAAAGTGAAAGCTGGAGAGGAGCTTTTCAGTTCTGGGCACCAGTACTGGCTGTTGAGACCAAAAGCCAGCACAGTTGTTAAAGAGGCTTCTGAACACATAGAGTTGGATCTTATAATTCTTTCTCATTAAGTGAGGAGTCTTGTCCCAGAGGGCAAAAAACAAACCAATCTTCTTCCTCCACTAAAAGACTCTTAATTTAGCAGAAAGGAGATAAAGCATGAAGCCCATATGTGATGGACTGCACATTTTAAGAGGCTTAGAAGCACTAAATCACAACTAAAGGACTGTGAAGGGTTAATTCTTCACAGAGCCAGAGAGCCTTGAGTGACAGACTGCTTGGTTTAAAAAAAAAAAAAAGAGCCCCGTGGCGCAGAGTGGTAAAGCTGCAGTACTGCAGTCAGAGCCCTCTGCTCACGATCTGAGTTCAATCCCAGCGGAAGCTGGTTCAGGTAGCTGGCTCCAGGTTGACTCAGCCTTCTATTCTTCCGAGGTCGATAAAATGAGTACCCAGCTTGCTGGGGGGATAATGTAGATGACTAGGGAAGGCAATGGCAAACCACCCCATAAAAAGTCTGCTGTGGAAACGTTGTGAAAGCAACGTCACCCCAGAGTCGAAAACGACTGGTGCTTGCACAGGGAATTACCTTCACCTTTTGAAAAAAAAAACCCTTGAGAGAGCTGGATGCTGAGGAGAGTCAGTCAGACTCCTGCCTTGACTGAGAAGCGATGTGTACTTAGACCATCTCAAGAATAGCCCTGGCAGGAAAAAAAATGGTTTAGTGCTGATAGTCAGATTTCAACCTTGATTGAATGTAGTCTGAATTCAGTATTAGCTGAGAGCAGTTTGAACACAGTCAGAAAAGGAGGGGGGCGGAGTTTGGCAAGGAATTCTGGATAGTAGAGAAGACTCCCATTCTGGGCAAAGGAAAGGGATAGATCTTCCAGGGAGTGAAGAGATTCCCTGCTAAGTCAAACAGGGAGAGTAGTATAGAGATTCCTGGTCTGGTGTCATTAAAAACTGCCTGCAGAGACTGTAAAAAGTCAGTCAACAACTCAAGAAGAGTACTGGTGTACCAAGAGAAGGGTACTGAGAAGAGGGTATCAGCCTTCTGGACATCACAAAGAGTTAGCAATTATACAAATAAAGCATATTGGAGTGTTTGGAAAAACACTGGAAAAAAAGCCTCTCAATATAAGAATCTAAGAAACTGTGAATGTCTTATGAACCCCTTATTAGCCTGATAAATAAGAACAAAAGTCTGTGCTTGTACTTAATTTTACCTCAGTATTTTCAGCTCCTGATTTCACCTGACGTTTCACCTTTGTGTTAAATAAAACCTTTTATTATTCTAGAATTTTAAAAGTGTCTCAAGCACCATTTTCAGTGGTTTTCAGTTAAAGAAAGGGTGACCCTAACTCCTCCCTCAGGATTGCTGACCAGGGCTTTTTTTCCCTGGGGGAACATGATGGAATGGAATTCTGGAACCTCTTAGTGAAAACAAAATTCTCAAAAAATGTTTAAAAGTTCACAAGGGGTGCCCATGTGTTCTTCATTTCCCTCTCAAGAGTTGGGCACCTCTGTTTTTTTTTATTTTAAGGGAAAAAAGCCCTGACTGACACAGAGTGCAAAAGTGAAAGTTTCTTCAGGGGAAAAGTAAACATGTTACTAGGGCTACTCAGCCAGTGAAGGGGCAGAGAAACGGAGGGAAAATCTAGCCTAGGAGGGAAAATCTAGGAGGGAAGTGGACAGGATCTGTCATACCATGACATGAGGCTGACCCAGCTTTGCATCATTATGTTAAGCAAGTTGGTGCATGGATCACTGAATATGCAGTAACCACTGTATGACAAGGGGTGCTTCCAGTCACATGTGAATGATGCACTCCTGGTCTGATGCAGTTTACCATTGATTTCAAGTCATCTGGTTTGTATCCATTGTGTCCTTCAGTTTTCCAGCACTGTGTAGAACCGATTTGGAGGAATAATAATATGTTATTGATCAATATATGTTACATACATTCTCAAAGTCAAACAACTGGAAAGAGGCTGGATTTTTGTGAGTAAGCAAAGCATGAGATAATAACTGGATGATAAGTTTAGATAGAAGCTTGGTTGTGTCAAAGTCTGGTATCCAGTCTGATATAAAAACTCAAAATGTTTTTATTGTATTTTATTGTTTTATTGTATGTTGTACTCCGCCCTGAGCCCTACGGGGAGTGGGCGGAATAGAAATATACTAAAATAAATAAATAAATCCAGTGAGGTGAGACAGGGAAGAATGCATATCAGCACTGAGGGCTTATATTCAATCCCTTGAAAGCCTCGACTAACACTTCTACTCTCCAACAAACCAGTCTTTCACACACTGCTGAACAGGGACAATGTCAGGAGATTAACTTCATTGGGGCAGTTGCCAAGGCCCAAAAGCAGCAGGAGGCCCAATGATGACTCCTGACTTGCTGTGGTACAGCACCAGCCACTGCCACCTGCCCTGTGTGGCAGTGGCTGGACTGGGTCTCTGAACTCATCCAGTTGAATTAGTAGTGGTAGCTTCTCCTGGGTGTGTGAATGAGAACAGCAGCATATAGCAACAACTACCACCTCTGCCTGTCTGAGCTAGGAGGAGGGTCAGGTGACCAACTCTAGATTGGGAATTCAAATTGGGATGTGGAGGGGGGGCTGCAATGCCGACTAAGGCAACACATCACTTTCAGTAAAAAAAAAAAAAGGGGGGGGGGAGTTACACAGGTAGCTTTAGAAATTGCCTAAACCATATTGTGAAACTAAATACATTATAATGATTCCTAGAGCTACTCTATGTCACTCACACACACACACATTTACTGGAAGTGATGTGGTGCTAAATATGATGCTGTGTGTTTCCTCCCTCTCCTGCCAACTCACAAGGCAATAGGTAGTGTGAGGGATGAGATCCAGACTAGGAACATTAACATGAGCATTGGTGTGAAGTGTATCTGTGAGTGTTTCCAGCTACCAGCTCCTGCTCTTTCTCCACAGTGCAGAATGCATTTTGAAGGATGGGCATTGTAATGAAGGGAAATGGTACAATTTTATCCAAACAGCAACAAGATTATAGCGATGCCCTCAGGTTGGAAGAAGTTATCTTCATAATGAGATAATGCCAAGAGCTAAATAGCTTTGGGCTTGTATGCAATCACATATCCTGAAACTGGGGAAATTGCTCTCTGTTTCTTCTGGCGCCATTGATGTTCTGTTTTGATGAAAGACTGGTTCTTTCAAACTGGGTTAAAATGGAGGTATGAAGCACTTACTTGTCAGTAAGATTTCTGTATTTATTTTTGTTACTCTGTTCTTATGGAGCCAGTGTGGTACAGTGCTTAGAATATCAGACTAGGACATGTAAGACCCAGGTTCAAATCCCACTCTACCATGAAATTTATGGAAAAACCTAGTCATGGTTTTGCAGTGATAGGAGGTATGGAGACCACACTGAGTTGCACAAAGAAAGGGCAGAATAAAAATGTAATAGAAATTAACAGTTGTATAGACAGTCTTGCAATCATTTTAGTCCCTGAGGAATCAGACAAAAATAATAAATTGGAACAATTAGGATAATATATTGCCCCCCAAGTCGAAATAAAGAGGCGGACACAATTAGATTGGAAAAAATATATGGGCCACTTTATTAAATAACATAGCAACGTCAAGGGCAACCAACTGCGGCCAGGTCAGGGCCAGGGGTCTCCACAGACCGCTCCTTTGCCTTTTTCAGCAGGCGAGAGACCTGGCCCTCCAGCCGGAGCTGTGTGTCACAGCTCCCGTCAGGCAGGCCCAGCAGGGAGGCTCTTACCGGAGGGCCCAGACACCAGACGCGAGTCTCAGCGAAAGGCACCCATCCAATCGAGTCTCCAGGACAGTCTGCATTCACACCCAAAGATTGATCCTGCCAGACCCTAACTCCCCCAAAGGGGGAGGCTAACTGTTCCTCCCCAGGCCACATGGTGCCATAAACCCCGTAAAACCTGCCACAACTAAGGCCAAGTCTCTACTTAGGGCTTAGCACCCACCGAAAGACCTAAAACCAACACAAGCCCTTGCCGAAGATCCCTCAAGAAAAGCATATTACACTTTTCCGAGAGATGCACCCCATCCCCTCTGTAGAGGTCGGGACATTCCCTAGAAATATCCGGATGGGGCACATAGTGGCCCAAACCGCCCTCCCAAAACTTGCGAATCTCCTTATTAGCTCTGTAATGAGCCCTCTCTATCCCAGCTGGATTCCAAGCACTGCACCACACCAAGTGCGGAATTATGGCCGACCACACTATAACGGTACCAGGCCATCTCTTCCTTATGTACTTGAAATCATCTCGGGCTTGTAAGATCAAAGCCTTGCCTTTAATCAGCCCGAGATCATTACCTCCCAGGTGAACAATTAATACCTGCGGAGGAGGGCCTGCACACCCATGAAACAAAAGGGGGAGCAAGCCAGGCCACCGAAGACCCCGGCGCCCCCACCATTCCACCGTAACATATTTGCTGAGCCCCAGCTGAGAGCCAACAGCAGTTCTCCGAGCTTGATGTGCTGCCCAAAACACATAACTGTGCCCGCAGATGAGAATTCGGCTCCTCCGGCCAGGAACAACAGCATCTAAAAAGAGAAACAAACAGGTTATAAAACCAAAACTTTAACCCACCCCAGCTCCCTCTAACACAACTAAGAGTGGAGCAAAGGGCAAACATAACCTTTAAACGCCTGAGATCGCCAACGGCCAAGTCGCTGTATGGACAATGAAGAGAAACCCAAGGCCGCAGCCGTAGAGGCCACTCCAATTCTAAAAGAGTGAGTACCAAACCTCACCCCTGACAACCCCAACAAAGCTAAGGCCCTGGACGTCACTGCCCAAAACTGATGTTTTGTCAGAGGGCTGCCTCCAAAATGACAAAACAACAACCCTTCATAGCCTCCCCGCAAGGCCAAATAATCGGGCAATGCGGAAACTGGGCAAAGCTCTGCCTCAGAACAAGGACCCAACTCTACCACGGTTCCAATGCCCAGTTGATCCATCTTGGATCATCGGATAGTAAGAATCACCTTACCCCCCTTAAACCTGATATCCCTTAGTGACAAGGCTCTGCCAGAAATGTCAGTCCTGGAGCTTGCCACCAATTCACTAATCCTCAACGCCCCAAAGAAAGCCACCAAAGAGGCTGCGTGAAACAAAACAGCCTCGAAATGAGACACACAGACTGTGCTCCACACCCCCTTCAAACCCTTAAGAATCTCAGGAGACATAGGGTTCCTAGTATTGTAGCGGGAAAAACCCTATTTATACGTTACCAATTTCAGCTGAAGCAACCACAGAGGCCAGAGACAAGATCAGGAAACAGCTTCTTTATTTAACGTGCACGGGCCCTCTGCACACGGGCGCCAGACTCTCAAGAGAGACTGGGCAACAAGCATAGAAAAATCACAGCTTTTATAGGCCTTCAGAGCCTCAAACATACTTCCTCTTTTCATATAATACATACATCATCATTCCCCATCTAGGCCCGATACCCGTTTCTCTTGTCCCTCGTGACACCCTCCTAGTAGGTGTTCTCTGCCCATATTTAGTCATAGGAAAGGGGACTCGGAAGGGGACTCGGTCTTGTTAGTACTGTTACTGGGTGTTACTCGAGGTCACTGTGGTCTGGGCATCCGGCCTTTCTGGTCTTATCTGGTTTCTCCCTATGTGGGGTGCAGGGGGAGAATACTGGGTACATATTCTTAGGGGCTTTCCAGCTCCTTTCCCTTCTGGTAAACAACTCTGACTCCTGCTTCTGCGGTCAGCTTGTGCTTTGCGGTTACCTTGTGCAACTATGTTCTCTGCAGCTAAGCTAAGGCATAGAGGAGCTAGTTCCTCTTTTCTGAAAGCTCTGCTTTTCATTGCTAATACAAGCCTCTTGTGTCTGCCTTTATTAAGCCTGCATTTCTGCTCACACGTTGATTATAGATTATTGGAGCTATCAATCTGGGGGTCCTACCACATCTCCCCCCTTTCAGGGGAACTTGAGATTTCACAGTTTCCCTGACCCTAAATGCATTGCGATCTAACAGCTTTCATCTCTTCATATATTGGTTCTCTGCGGGGTGGGGTCCTATATATGGGGTAGGCATTCTGAGCTTTGCGTGAAGCTATCGAGGGCACACACCTAATACAACCATACACAATAATACACACCAAGATGAATATAAGGAAGGCAATAAAACCTTCTTTCAGCCAGGCAAAATCAGGGAGCCAGCTGGTGAGCCATTTGAACAAGTCAGCTCCTGAGTTAAAAGCTGTATCTACTCCTTGTGCTTCTTTCACCAGTCCTCGTAAGATCTTAACTCCACTGAGGATTTTACCTGATTCATTAACATAGAAGCAACATACCTCTCCCAGATAAGCACATGTCCCGCCTTGTTCTGAAAGTAACTGATCCAACACTCTTCGGTTCTGGAGCACAACATTAGCTATGCTATCAACCTCTTTCTGCAGTGTGAACAGAGATGAGGCTGTTTCTCAAGGCCTTTTGTAAGATTCGGGACAGGTTTCTTGTATAGATCTGTAAATCATAGACTCCCCACCCTGGGAACACAGAGCGTAAAACATCTAAAATTCCAGTACCCCAGGACCTTTCCCGTCCTTTAGTCTGCTGGCCCCAACGGTTGGATGGGGTACCCTAGATTTAGAACTTCATGGGCCATGATATCTTCACGGTGTTGCCCTGCCAGTGTTCTGGAACAGTGCCAGTGTTCTGGAACATTGCCAGGGTTTTAGGATATGTGGATGTGTTGCAGGCCTGTAGGTATGCCAATCCAGTTAGCCAAATAGAGGCATGTGCACTAATCCATGTGGGTGGATTACCAGTGAGTAACCATATTATGCCTCGAGTGCCCAATTGCAAGGTGTAATTTTGAATTCCTGTCACTGAACAATTCTGGGCCACAGAGGGAATCCCAGGCCAGTGCTCCCCCTGCCGCATGGGTGTGGGCGCAAAGCCAGCATTGGGAAAGGTTGGCTATTTCTGACACATATTTGATCGGTCCATGAAAAAGGATGAGTCGGGGTCTTCTCATGGAAGAGGGGAAAATACCTTTCGGGTGCCAGAGGAACCCATGTTCTGGGGCATATTAAGGGTCGAGGTCGACACCGAAGGTGACGTACCGGACGGGGACGTCTGGTTTGCTGCTTGGAACTTCAGGGCCCCTGCGGAGGCTGCTCGGTGTTCCTGGCAGGGGTCGGGTATGTGCATTGTCACACTCCTTTGGGAGCTCGAGGCCATGGCCTGCATTCTCCAATTCACGGGGGGCGTGCATCTAGAAGATCAATGCACTCACGCCTATAGCGGGCAACATTTCCCTGATGTTTATCACTCTCTGCCTGAGCTTTTTCTTCCTTTTACGCTCCAGGCACCACAGAGAACAGCAGAAAAATATCAAGAAAGATATGGTCCCAATAGCCCCTGCGCTGACTGGTATGATGAAACCGTAATCTAGAGGAGCTATTAGGGGAGCTATTAGACCCATTTAACACTTATGACCAGTTACTGCTAGAAACCCAAGCTGTTAACTCTCTCTGGCGCAGCTTGCGAATGCAAAAGAGGAGAACAAAAGACAAAGCTACTAAAAACCCTAAGATGAATCTCACCATGAAGACTATGCCTACGTAGGGTACAACAGAGGACTTAGATCCTACAAACAATACAATACTTCAAATACAGAATCTTCAGTTCTTCTGCTGCGACGACGGGATCTTCTTCCCTGTGCACTCCACCGTTACCGGTAGGTGGAGCTCAGAGGGGATGAACCCTGTGAACCCAGCCGTTGCTGGTAGGCAAGGGTCCAGAGGGGGCTGCCTGTGAGCTCCACTATTTCCGGTAAGTGGTACTCAGAGGTTGGCCTTCAAACAACCAGATTCGGGGGCGAACGGCATCTGAAAAGCCTATCTAGAAAAACTCTGATTAGATTGCATAGTCAAAAAACAATACAAAGCTCAAGGCAAGCCTATTTTCTATCATAACATATACCACTTCCTTTATTCGCTTTCCCTAAAGGCTTCTCATAGACAGAACCTAGAGGATTTGAATCTTTTAGGCCTATTTACTTCTGCTAAGCATTTCAGTATAAACAAGGCACTAGGCAATGTGTCAGGCCAAAACTAGCTTGTGACACATCATAATCCCTCAACTTTCCCAGGGATTATCCTACCTTCTTCTTCTTGGGCTACTCGAACATTTGCTTCATAGACGAACAAATCTTCTACACAGAGCAAAGGAAGAGAATGGCTGCAAACATCAAAACTCAAATAAATCAAAATCGCTTCAAAGTCACTTCAGAGGGTCCCCCCTTTGCGACTGCACACGAAATTCAGCAACTGAGATTTTCTTCCAGGCTTCCTTCTGGGCTCTCTTCCTCCTGGAGGGTCTCTTCTTTCACCTGAAGAGGCTCCTGCGGGTGCACATCTTGTTCTGGGACCAGGCCAGCTGCTTCTTCCGGGCCCTCGGTGCTTTCATGGCCATCTCTCTCTGGTGCAATTTCGGCTACAGTCTTTAGGTCTGAGACCTCGTTCCAAGCTGCAGGACCCCACCTGTAGGGGGCGAGATACCATCCTGTGGCTACTCTCATGACCCTAGGTGCGTTCATCATCTGCCAGTGGGGGTCGAGCACTCTGCTTCGGCCTCTTCCTCTCCCTCTCTCCCGAACCTGGGGAGGGATGGCTGGACACTCATCGGGGTAGAAATTCATGCGGTGGCCAATTCCGTGGTGCCAGGCACGCCCGTCGCGTAACAGGGGTGGTTGCATACTTCTTGGTGGGCCTTGGGATCGGAGACCCACTTGTTCTAGTCCATCCTGAGGTTCTCCGCCTTCACCATGGGCCTCCTTTCTTGTTGCGAGGTTTTCCTGGGCCTCTCGGAACTCCAGGGCATCATTCAACTTCTTGAACATCATAAACCGGTCCCACCCCTTGATCTCAAGGTTGTATGTACCTTTGTAATTGCTGAAGGCTCTCACAGCCTGCTTCTTCTTCTTGGACTCGTTCTTGGTTGGAGCCCTTGCCTTCTTGGGTCGGCCCCTACGAGGGATTGCTGTCTGGGAACCATCTTCTTCTGGCTCATGAGTCCCATCAGAGCAGACCTCAGCCTGGGGTTCTTGCACGACTCCCGGTGGAGGGGCTGGTGACACTTTCTCCGCCATTCTCCCAGGCCGTTGACGCCTTAGAAAAAGGTAAAAAGTGAAAGCCTGTCCAAATAAGTGTCCTGGCAGCCTGCCTCACTTAGGCGAGCTCTTGCTTCCCAACCTCTTATTTTGCTGGGTGAACAATGCCCCAACTCAACTTTCTGTGGCTTTTCTTCACTTTAGTGGAGCCAAACCTGGTAGCTGCAAAAGTCACGGCGGTAAAGGTCGGACTAAGAGACTGGCCAGAAGATGGAGGTGGAGGGCTGGACAAAACGGTATTCTGACTTCTAGTGGGGACAAACGCCTGGGCTTCAGGGTTGAGCCCACTTCTGCTTCTCTTGTCTGCTATGCTGCAACCCCTACTGTCCTTCAGGTACACAGTCTCGATTGGCCCTTCTTCCCCAAATTGGTAGGAAACTTCAAATGGGTCAATCCACATAGTCAACTCTGCAGGGATACTGGCCTGCACATCCTCTACAGTCAATCCACTTCTCTTGGCTGCCAGTTGCACTATAGGATCTATTATCTCCCCAAGGTGCACACAACGATAGCCTGAACCCTGCAAAGGCTTCTCTGGGTACCAGTGGCCCTCATATTTCTTCTGTAGCAGCTGTCCTAGCTCTTCTCCAAACTGGTCAACCCGTCTCCGGGGGAGCTTGTTATACAGGTGGAAGGTGATGAAATGCAGAGCAGCCTTGATCTCAGGACGCATACTCCGTTTTCAACAACCAGGCTCAAATCACTTCACTTATGAGCTCGGTCATGGCTCGGAAGTGGGGAAAGGACATCGGATGGCGTCAGATGGCTGAGGGGGTTTCCACATAGCTGATGGGGACTTCCTCTGAAAGGTAAGCTGACCAGAGGCAGAGGACTTGCTTCTGGAGTACTTCTCTCTAGGGAGGGACCATAGATCTGGAATTCTTCAATTTTCAGCCACTAAAGGGGCAAGGGTGAAGTCTAAACGAGTCTAGGTGGCAAAAAGACTGGGAGCTTTGCATTGGGCTTAAACCCAGCTCCCTGCCAGGGGCAGCAACAAACACTGCTCAATACCTCAATACTTAATTCCCGGGGGTGTCCTAACTAAATTTGCCTTGTCCTGAAACTGAAATGCTAGTTCAAGAACAGGGTATCTTATAGCCATACATCATTCAAAATAACACATTAACAGAATCATTCAAACCACAAACACCCTAACCCATAAGTGGGACATAATTAGTTCTCCTAGGTGCTTTCCCATACACGGTATCAGTATTACAGTCATAGTCACAGCACCAGCCAACCCACAGCTTGTCTGCCTTAATAAAATAGCATCTTTGGGGCTGTCTCCAGAAATCTCCCGGAGTAAAACACATGTACTTCCCTTTTGTAGTCTTACTAACTTAACTCAACCACATTTGCACTTCTCGTTTTCTCTCAGCGAGGCCACAGTTACGCAACATCGCAGATATATTTCACACAGCAAGGCAATATAAACTTCTAAACAATCTGAAACGTGACTCTGATTCTAACTCTTTGCCAATTGGAAGGTTTCCAAAGAGGGTCGACCTATCTTTGTCAGATCCTCAGTGGCGGTCCAAGCTGGAGAGGCAATTCAACCTCTAATCTTTCAGGGGTGGCCGTTTGGCCTTTAATCCTCCAAGCAAATAAGGGGCCCTCCCCAATTCTCTCAGGAAGCACCCTCGTGCCTGGTTTAGTCTCAAGCATCCAGGCGGCCATCTAATTGGACCCTTCAGCAACCATACAGTTGCCTTCCCATGCTCCCCTTTCCACAAGCCAATATTGTGCCTATGGTGTCTTGGGACGCACCAACAGAGAATCAGTGCCCCTGGGATGTGGGCCTAGGGACTTATGCCACTTACTCACCAAAGTAGTTTTCAATTACCGTCTTTGTATCAAAGGGGGTCCCACCCTTGATCCAAAGCATTAATCCACCAGGCAAGTTCTGGAAGGGGGTTGGATGAGGGACTGGGTGGACCGTTTTTGTCAAAGCACTGTGGGCAACTTCGCGAGCGAAACTCCTCCAGAGCTAATGGGTCCTTGGCCAACAAACGGGCCCAGTCTTCTGCTCTGCGAGTAGTCTCGGGGCGGGCAGTTCACCTTTTGATTTCCCAGGCATGAATGCAATCTCCTGCTTCTTGCCTGAGAAAGTACCACCGCGCCCAGCGGTTGTTCCAACTACCGCTGGGCTTCTTGGTGTTACGCTTAATCAGCCAGGCCATAGTGGTCTGACAGGTCCCAGTCCACAACTGGACTCGATAATGGGGACACAAAATATGCTGCCAGTGGCGGGCTAATGCGCCAGGGATATCAACCCAGGGAATAACCATCTTCTGGAACCTTCCAGGAGGGCTCCAGGTTTTCCTGTCACTCAGACCAGTCAGGGAGGCAATCATACAACCAGGGGCGTCCCCCAGATTGTGACTTTCTCCTGGTTAATCAAACAAGCCAAGTATTTTGGACACAAATGCGGAAGGGGGCGGGTGAGAAATTGGTCTTGGCCTCTGGCCAATGTCACATCAATTAATACTGGTGGGTCTGGCGCTTTCCCAATTTCCCATTCTACTTCCTCAAACAGACAAGACAACTAACACACACAGACAGGGGAGGGTGACCACATATAGGAGCCTAGGCAACTCGCTTCCGCACTTTCCTCGCCGGCCGCGGTCGCCCGGGCCGGAAACGGAGTACTTGTGCGTCCCGTTCGCTTCGATATCAGATATCGTCTCGTTCACACACCACACACACTTCACACAGTCCGGACAAACCACTTCCTCAAATATACTTTTCCCCTTTCTTCTAATACCAATCTACACATGCAGTCAATCGTTGGAATACTGCAGTCAGAAGGGACACTGCCCTTCCCTGTTCCGCAGGTCCTTGGATGCTGCTGCGTGGTGATCAGGCACGCCTTCCTCCGAGACTTAAGACAATCTCATATGGAGGGATTCACTACAAATCTCAAATTATGTCACGTAGAGGAAATCTATCACGTTGGGCACAAGGGCCTAAATCTGCCACGACCTCATGCCCAAGGCGTGAAGCTGGTTCCTGTTGCCTCGTTCTCCTAGTTTAATTTAGGCCACGACTGAAACCTAGGCAGGGACAGGGTAGACAGAGGGACGGTCAGCCCAAAAAGGGGCTGGGAGCTCCTTACCGCTGCTCTGATCCCCCCTGCCACCAGCCCTGGTTGGCCGGGCTAATAGAAGGGGCTAAATGCCCCTCCTGGCTGGCTCGCCAAATTATGTAGCGGGAAAAACCCTATTTATACGTTACCAATTTCAGCTGAAGCAACCACAGAGGCCAGAGACAAGATCAGGAAACAGCTTCTTTATTTAACGTGCACGGGCCCTCTGCACACGGGCGCCAGACTCTCAAGAGAGACTGGGCAACAAGCATAGAAAAATCACAGCTTTTATAGGCCTTCAGAGCCTCAAACATACTTCCTCTTTTCATATAATACATACATCATCATTCCCCATCTAGGCCCGATACCCGTTTCTCTTGTCCCTCGTGACACCCTCCTAGTAGGTGTTCTCTGCCCATATTTAGTCATAGGAAAGGGGACTCGGAAGGGGACTCGGTCTTGTTAGTACTGTTACTGGGTGTTACTCGAGGTCACTGTGGTCTGGGCATCCGGCCTTTCTGGTCTTATCTGGTTTCTCCCTATGTGGGGTGCAGGGGGAGAATACTGGGTACATATTCTTAGGGGCTTTCCAGCTCCTTTCCCTTCTGGTAAACAACTCTGACTCCTGCTTCTGCGGTCAGCTTGTGCTTTGCGGTTACCTTGTGCAACTATGTTCTCTGCAGCTAAGCTAAGGCATAGAGGAGCTAGTTCCTCTTTTCTGAAAGCTCTGCTTTTCATTGCTAATACAAGCCTCTTGTGTCTGCCTTTATTAAGCCTGCATTTCTGCTCACACGTTGATTATAGATTATTGGAGCTATCAATCTGGGGGTCCTACCACAGTATCAGGCTTAGGCCCTATCTGTCTGGACCACCCTTCCAGCATCTTTCGAATACGAAAATTTGCTGTTTCCTCCTTATACCCTAAGGCTTTGCTAGCGAAGGCCAGTGCAGACATGCGTCCCCTGATTGATCGCATGGCCAGCCCCTTACCTCTTAAGGAAACACAATAATGGAGCAACTGCTCCACTGGGAGGTGCCAAACAATGAGATACCCTACCTCAGCCCTAAAGTCTTCAAACTGCAGTACAGCAGGTTCGTAAGACTTCCTGGAGCTAGGTGCAATGGCTAGGCCTATCGCTCTGCAGGCCTTGGCTCTCCAATCAGCCATAGCTTCTGGGGCATTGGCGCCCCTTCCAGATCGGCGTCCGGGGCCAGCTGATGAAACCTCTCCATCTGTTTATGAGAGAGAGCGTCAGCCACCCCATTATTCACCCCAGGAACATGCTTGGCCAAAAACAAAATGTTAAGCCGCAGGCAACGCAGGGTGAAGGCCCTCACCAACCTCATAACCCGCTGCGATTTGGATGAAAGGGAATTAATAACATGAACATCAGCAGTGTTGTCGCACCAAAAATGAACGGTGCGATCGACCATATCTCTTCCCCACAGCCAAACCGCCACCAAAATAGGAAAAAATTCCAAAAACGTGAGATCCCGGCTCAAAACAGCCTGGACCCATGACTCCGGCCACACCTCCATGTACCAATGTCCACGGAAGTAGACCCCAAAACCTAATGACCCAGCAGCGTCGGACATGAGCTGAAGCTCCGCTTCAAGCCTCAAATCTTCTCTCCAAAAAGAAATCCCATTGAAGGATTCCAAAAATTCTTGCCAAACTCGCAGATCCTCCATCATGCTGCAAGTAACCCTGGTCCTGTGCTGGGGCAGCTGAAGGCCCGCCATTGCATCATAGAACCTACGAAGAAAAGCCCTACCTGGGGCAACCACTTTGCAAGCAAAGTTAAGATGCCCCACCAACTGCTGCAGCTCAAGAAGCGTAACCTTCTTCTTGAGGAGGAACGAACCAATCCTTTCCTTCAAATCCACCAGCTTCTGACCAGGAATCCTGGATGACTGCGCTACCGTATCCAGCTTGATCCCCAAAAACACAAGGCACTGAGCAGGGCCTTCAGTTTTCTCCCCTGCCAATGGCACACCTAACTCAGCAGCCAACTCAATAAATCCAGACAGCAACTGAGCGCAGCGTCCAGAACCAGCAGTGCCCATAAACAGGTAGTCATCCAAATAATGAATGACATCCTGTAAACCCACTTTCTCATGCACAGCCCATTCAAGAAAAGTGCTGAAATGCTCGAAAGCCGCACATGATACAGAGCAGCCCATCGGCAATGCCCTGTCCATGTAAAATTGTCCTGCAAAAGAAAAACCCAAAAGCTCGAAATCATCCGGGTGGACAGGGAGAAGGCGAAATGTAGATTTGATATCGCATTTAGCCAACTCAGCCCCCTGCCCACTGCGTCAAACGACGCCCACGGCCTGATCAAATGTGGTGTACCTAATGGAACATAGCTCCTCAGGTATACCATTATTAACAGAGGAACCCCTGGGGTAAGAAAGGTGGTGAATCAAACGGAATTCACCAGGCACCTTCTTTGGCACCACACCTAACGGGGAAACCCTAAGATTAACCACTGGAGGACTAGCAAATGGGCCCAAAATCCTGCCCTCCGCCAGCTCTTTGGCGAGCTTAGCCTCAACTATGTGTTCTAAACCCTTCACTGAACTGAGGTTCCGAGACCAAGTTGGTACCCGAGATCCCTGAAAAGGAATTCTAAAACCCAGCGTAAAACTGTTCAACAAGTATAAACCATCCTCCCTATGTGGATACCTGCAAAGGCAGCGCTCAAGAGGTCCCACCCTTATTGGTCTGGGGCCCTTTTCCAGTTTGGGAAGGACGCCCCCCCCAGTGTCTTTTCTGACCCTTGCGTGGCCGAACTCTCGGACAACTGTTAAACGAGTGTGGGCCAGCACACAAGGGGCATTCGTGCTTGAACTGGCAAGCTTTATGACTGCAAGCCCCCTGCGACCCAAACTCCCAGCAAAGCAAGCAGGGTTGAACCGCCTGTCCCGCAGAACTGCGGGAGGATGATGCCACATTGGAAGAAGAAGAAGAAGCCCTAGTTACAAGGTGACCACTGTCAGACCGGTCCCCCAAATTGGGCCGCGCTGGTGACATCACCTGCAGCCACAACTGTTGGTGAATCTGATCTCAAGGGAGTGAAGGGTACAACGCGGCCGTCATCCTGAACTGGTTGTATTGGATCCAGGCCGGGCCGCTGAACATCGTATACCTCTTGTATATGATGTCCATGTATTGGATCAACGCCGCAGCCTGCTAGGGCTGCACACGTGAAATCACTCCTGCATATATAAAAAACCCCGGAAGCCAATTGGCCCAGGTCCGATCAACCTTCCTCTTCTTAAGCTTCTCCTCCTTATCATCCAGTTCTTCCTTATCCTTCTTTTCCAATTCCCTAAATAAAAGGGAGAATATGTCAACATATTCCCCTTTTAGGATTTTTTCCCTCGTGGCGGGCAGCAGGTAATCCCCAAAGGTAAGACAACCTCTCCGAAAGGCATAGTGCCAAAGGGGACCACCCCATAAGGAGATGGGAAACCCCATCCGCCTGACAGAGCTGCCCCAGCCCCCTGCTGCCCTGCCCCAGGCCAATTTCCAAATGGGCCAAACTGGCCCTGCGGCCACATCCAATTGTTCTGCTGCCCCACACCCAAAGTTGAGGAAGCCCCTGAACCACCCGACGTAGCACCAGCCCCATTAGGAGCGGCAGATCCCCAAGGCCCCCAGGGCCACATAGGCCCAGTGTAAGACAACGAACCATCCCCCGACTTACCAGGAGGTAACGCAGGCACCAACGTTTACCCAGCACCGATCACACCGGACGACAGGCCCGCTCCCACATCCGAGCCAACAAGCTCCGCAGTTTCTCCAGTAGAAGACGCAGCAGACCTGCCCTCCAGAATAGACAAACGGGTCAGTATATCCGCCTGTAAAGCCCGCATAGGAACCTGCCCCTTTTTAGGCATCTGAGAAGGTGGAAACCCAGAAGTCCGCTCCAGAGCCTGCAGCCTCTGAAAAATGATAGCATTCACATCATCCTCACCCTCCTCATCAAAAGATGAGGGGGGTGAAGGACGCTTCGGGGGCGGCTTAGGAACCTTACGAGCAGGCCGCTACCCCTTAGACTTTCCACCACCTTTACGCCCTGACATACTTGCAAGTTACAGCACCCGTCAAAATTAAAGGGGGGGAATATACCACCTTACGCAGCTAACCAATCTGCACAAAGGGGCAAGTCCCAAACCCACAAAAACTACAATTGTCTTAATAGGAAAAAAAGGGGGCCAGAAAATCTCCCCTAAAATGACCACCGCCTCACCAGGACTTAAAATGGCCACCACCTCTCTATAACCTAAAATGGCCGCCAAGAAGAAGGGACAGGGAAGAAGAACCCAGCAAAAAATGGCCACCAAGGCCCAGCAAAAGAACAACCACCCTGGTGCCCACAAGATGGCTGAACAGCTCCCCAACCAGCAAGCACCTCAGTCCTTCTTAAAATGCCAGCAAGGCCACTACAAGGAAGCCCAAAGAGCAGAAGTCGCAGGGGAAAAATTGTTGCCCCTCACAAATGAGGCAACTTTCCCCCACCCCTCTTCCCCCCACCCCTCTGCAAACAGCCCCTATCACCACTTATCAGCCCCGCTGGGCTGCAGCACGAGGCCAGCAGCCCTTATCAGTACAGAGGAGAGGGAACCAAACGTAAACAGCAAGCCTCTACTAGTCCCATGACGCTCTCAAGCCGCCTTGAAACCGACGCGAACGACCTCACCCAGGCCTAATCCCCCCAGGCACAAGGCAGGAGCGCGAACACACGCTCCCTGCTGCCCAAGCACCCAAGGAGGACTGACACATTGGAGCGGTGGCTTCCGAACAAACACGGAAGCCCCGCCCCCCCAAGACGCGCCAAAAGCGCACTGAATCGTCCGCTCCCCCTCCAGGGGGGGGGGCAAAATCTCCCCGACAGCCGCACCATGATGCGGCGGGCTGTCGGAGTCTCCGATCTGTTGCATAATCAGAGGGCAGTGTTAGAGGTATAATGGGCAGCCCCTTTCTTTAAATATTTTATCTGCAGCTATTTTGCATGTGGCTTAATTGAAGCTGTAAGAACCGTCTTGGCTTTTAGAGCTTCTAGTGTTATTTTTCAACCTCATTGTCACATTAGGACTAGATAAAATCAAGGGTATATAAAATTATCTAATTTCATTTTCTAGTTTTGCCATGAGATGGCTCTGCTCCATCTCCCCTTTCATTTGAAATCAGATTTTACATGGAAAATTGTGTGATTAATTTTGGAAGTGGCATGTGCCTTGAGACACTTTTCATTCCTTTCATGAATATGAGTCCCCCCCTTTTAGATAAATTGTACACACAAGTGATTTTGTGCAGTGAACACATGAAGCTGCCTTATCTGTATCAGACTCTTTAGCTTGGAGAAATGTTGATTAAGGGATGACATGATAGAGGTTTACAAGATTATGCATGGGATAGAGAAGGTAGAGAAAGAAGTACTTTTCTCCCTTTATCACAATACGAGAACTCCTGGACATTCAATGAAATTGCTGAGCAGTCGGGTTAGAATGGATAAAAGGAAGTACTTCTTCAACCAAAGGGTGATTAACACATGGAATTAATTGCCACAGGAGGTGGTGGCGGCTGCAAGCATAGACAGCTTCAAGAGGGGACTGGATAATCATATGGAGCAGAGGTCCATCAGTGGCTATTAGCCACAATGTGTTATTGGAAATCTCAGTCTGGGGCAGTGATGCTATGTGTTCTTTGTGCTTTGGGGGGGGGGCACAGTGGGAGGGCTTCTAGTTTCCTGGCCCCACTGATGGACCTCCTGATGGCACCTAGTTGTTTTGGTCAGTGTGTGACTAGATGGGCCATTGACCTGATCCAGCATGACTTCTCTTATGTTCTTAGACCATTATCTGTGGAGATCAGCCTTGTGTGCTCTGATTGGCAGAAACTCTCTGAAGTCTTCAGCAGAGGTCTTTCTTATCACTCATTACCTTGTCCTTTTAATGGGAAAGAACAGTGATTGAACCTGGGATCTTCCAGATGCAAAGCAGATGTCCCCCCCCCCCCCCCAGTACTGGCCACTGTGTGATACAGAGTGTTGGACTGAATGGGCCATTGGCCTGATCCAATATGGCTTCTCTTATGTTCTTATTTAGTGATATGCCCAATTTCACTGACTTTCAAACTAACAAGTCAGGACTCCTCTTCTAATTGTTCTGATTTAAAGGAATGGGTACACTACATATTAAGCTCATAATACAGGATCTTTCCTGGAATGCAAAGGAACATGGAGCATTAAGCACTAACATTAACTCAATGTGTGTGCACATGAAATTCTGCTAAATCACAGCTGATTCATGGTGATCCTGTTGGGTTTTCAAGATAACAGACATTCAGAGTTGGTTTGCCAATTGCATGCCTCTATGACCTTAAAATTCCTTGGTGGTCTCCCATCAAAATACTGAAAGCTTTGTTTCCAAGATCTGTTTTGTTTCCAAGATCTGCTGAAATCAAGCTAGCCTGAGCCATCCAGGTCAGGGCACTCAAATATGCAATCTAAAATCAAGACCTTTCCATTAAATAAAAGTAAGTTGATCGAATTGTTTGCGTTGCTGAATACTGAGCAGAAATTACCTGGAGTTTTTACATAGATGCATGATCATTCATGTGCATGGCTTACCCAAGCGGGGGGCAGGAGGAGTCGCATAACCAAAAGGAACAGAAAAAGCAATAGCATGCACAGTTTTAAAAATGTAGGGAAGATGAGCAAAAAGAATGGCATGACACAGGACATGATCAGTCATAACCACTTCATCCCAGAGTGAAATGCAGAGAAAGAGAAACTTCAGAAGCATCTCTAGCTTGGATATATTCTCTGTTTCTTTAATATGCCTCTTATTTCTCCCGTAAGAAAAGAGAATTGGATAAACATCTTATGCATTTTACCAGGTGCTCTTGATCCATTTTTCAGAGCCTGCCCTAATGTGAAAAAACTGAATGCCTTTACTATTTTAATAATATTCAGCACTTCACCTTAAAGCAAGAGCAAGACATTAAAGATCAAGTATAGCTCTAAAAGTCTGTGATGTACAGGGGTATATCATGACTTTGAAGTGGTCAGTTGATCTACAGATGTCTCTAGTGACCCAGTCAGCTGATATAAGAAGATGAAGAAGATATTGGATTTATATCCCGCCCTCCACTCCGAAGAGTCTCAGAGCGGCTCACAATCTCCTTTACCTTCCTCCCCCACAACAGACACCCTGTGAGGTGGGTGGGGCTGGAGAGGGCTCTCACAGCAGCTGCCCTTTCAAGGACAACCTCTGCCAGAGCTATGGCTGACCCAAGGCCATGCTAGCAGGTGCAAGTGGAGGAGTGGGGAATCAAACCCGGTTCTCCCAGATAAGAGTCCGCACGCTTAACCACTACACCAAACTGGCTCTCTAAAGAAGAAGCATCGTGTGAATAAGCTTTGGGTGTGGCTAGGGCTAGAAAGTTGCCAGCCTCCTGGTGGGGTCTGGAGATCTCCCACTTTTGCAACTGATTTCCAGCTGGCAGAGATCAGCTCCCCTGGAGAAAATGGCTGCCTTGAAGGGTGGACTCGATGGCATTGTACCATTCTGAGGCCCTTCCCTTCCCCAAACCCCGGCCTCTACCAGATCCACTCCCAAAGTCTCCAGGTATTTTCCCACACAGACCTGACAACCCTAAACATAAACCAGAAAATTCCTCTGGGAAAATTGTCTTGAGTCAGAAGAATTTAGATGAGTTGATATTTCTGTTGGTCTAGGAAGCAGATACTTGTTTAGTTACTGGGTCCCATCCTGAAACCCTTCCAACTTAAGGAGGAAGTGATGTCAATGAGCAAGAGGATTCATGAAGAAATGTTACATATTTGTAAATATTAACATCTTGGAGAGCGAGGGTGATTGAATGAAAGACAAATGTATTTGCATAGGCAATTTCTAGGTGCAGGCAACATTTGTGTATCATTTATTAACAATAGAACAAAGTTTGATACCAACCTTCCCAGGTGTCTTGTATTGCCTTTGGTCCCAAAGTTTTTGCATGCTGTAGCCTGCAAAAACTGCAACTCCACAAATCAGTTGAAGTGTGAGAATCAACCATGCCTTGGAATGGCTTTTTTTTTTTTTTAGATCGGTCCTTGTAGGTGGCCTATACTTCTGAAGAGAAAGAAGACAAATATGTGCACAACAGGGTTTTCTTTTCAATCATTTGGTAGCTATAGCTAACTTTGTATTCTTTCCTTCTCACTACCTCTGTAGTTTCTTGCCTCTCCTCTTGAGTGGCATGACTTGAACAAGATAATGCTGATTCATATATTTTAAAAAAATCTGAACCTGCACCACCATCTGAGTAGTATGCATGACACTACTTTGACTGTTGGAGATTTTCTGATTCCAGCTAAGATTATTTATAGTATTCCCCCAATTAGCTTTATTTCTAGCTCTCTATGGATTCTCAACATTTCTCCCAAGCTTGCAGTAGCGTGTCATCACTTAGTCAAAGATCTTTTTACCGGTATAGCATGGGGCACTGCCTAGATGTGAAGATGTCTTGATGCCAGGTATAACATTTAAATGAGCTGTTCACAAGGTGTGAGGCAGCAGAAGAAATATCTGATTTAGGCTGATTTAATGTGGTTTTGGACTTGGATTGGAAAGTAGCCAGATATCTATTCACACTGACCACAGATGGGAACATATGCACATGGATTTTAAAAAAAAAACCTACAAAAAGAGTAGTGTGGACATAATGGTACCAACCGCTGTATGAAGAATCATTTTTGTGCACCATTTAAAATGAAATTGTTCAGGAGGACTTTTTAACAAAGGGATCAGTGTTGTTGTTCATAGGACTGTTAATTGTGTGCATTATTATTTTGTAATTTCTATAATCCAGTGTTTTCATTGTTTATAATACATCTTCCACTACTTTATTGCCTTGTTTTCTAATTTTGCAATCTTGTCTTGCCCCACTGCTCATTGTATGCCTTGTACTGTTCCTATGCTATTGTTTTTAAATTTGGAAATCTGCCTTGACTCTCAGTGGGAAAGGTGGACTACAATAAATAAGGTGCAAGATGACATGCATATATTACTATGTACTGAGCACTATGACCAGTTGTGTATGATTCAATTCTGAAATCAATTCTGAACTCCTAGTTAATTTGAAATGAAAGGCAAGTAGAAGGCAGCCAAGAGCAATTTAGGAACAACAAAGAATTACAAGATGGGATCCACTCATTCCTTCCCTCCCATTACTTTCCATCCCTGTTTTGCTGCCTTTTTATCAGTTTCAGCTCTCCAGGAAATGCCTTCAAAGCTGTAGGAAAGCAATAGGTGAACAGTAAACTGTAGATATTATGTTGGGAAGATACAGAAATGTAATATCTTCAACCCCCTCTGGCTGCTATCTTAAACCAGATTGCTCCTTTACAAGTCCCACCATCGAGATCAATATGACTTACACTTCTAAGTGTGCTCATGTTCCCAGCCCCAAGGCACTGCCTTTGTGAAAAAAGTCCCCCATTTTTGTCCTTTAGAAGTTTCTTAAGCAATGACAGAAATTGTTAATAATGCAATTGCTGTTCGCCAAAGTATTAAGGGAAATTTCCTAATAGCAGCTGCCAGGAATCAATGCCTTGCACTGAATAAATGGTGTTATGTTATTTTCACTCGGCTATTAAGTGATAATTAGTATTCTGTACTAACTTGGAGGGGAGGGGGGAGCCACAGCATTCTTTTAATTATTTTGGAATCCTCAAAAACTCTGACAGCCGCACACTTAGTAGTCTCAGCATCATTATAGACAAAGGGCTTTTTGCTGGCATTATGAATGTTTGTTTCCTGTCTATGCTGTCTGCACATTTAATTTAAAATAATCTTGCTGGTGTTTATTAGAATGTACAGCATGCTTCTTTGTAGAAAAATCATTAGAATAATAGATTATCTCCCTTTGGGAAGCTTTCTTATTTGTTTGTTTGTTTATTGACTATATTTAGATCCTGCTTTTTGGCCATATTAGCTCCCAGACTCGGAGATAGTTCTTCAGCTATGCCACCCAAGTGATTGTTAGAGGTAGAATATCGGGGAGGGTGGCCATGTTCCATAGGATCTTGGCTGGTCACCAGCCATCAGGGAGTGGAAGCTGATTGGCATCGTCTCCTTGGACCACATTACAACTAGTCAAGCACAGGGGCTTGGGTTGGATCTGGCTGGCAGCAACATGGGTCAAGTGATGATGGAGAGGAGGAGTCCCAGTGCTCTGATTCAGTATAAGGTAGTTTCATGTGTGTTCATGTGGTATACCTTGCTTGATGCAATAAAACAGCATGAGCCATCCCTTTCAGAGTGGCTTACAGTTCAAGTCCAACTCAGTATACAAAACAACAAGTGATAACAATCATTGCCATTGGAGCAACTCGCAGAGGTCAATCTGACAGGGTAGGCAAGTTTTAGTTTCAAGAGAAGTTTGGTGAGGTCCTCAGAGTTCTGTAGAATGGATGCCACAATGAAGCTATGTTCACTTCAGTAAATGAGGGAACATGAAACAGAGCCTCATCAGAGGAGCCAGCAAAGTACATGTGGGCAGGACCAGCATT
Organism: Heteronotia binoei; assembly: GCF_032191835.1. Taxonomy (NCBI): domain Eukaryota; kingdom Metazoa; phylum Chordata; class Lepidosauria; order Squamata; family Gekkonidae; genus Heteronotia; species Heteronotia binoei. The sequence goes on along the minus strand of NC_083227.1, from coordinate 47,185,770 downwards.
AAGGTTCAAGAAGTCAGGGCATCTGTTGAGGTCCGTAACCAGGCAAAGGTTCCATGGCTGACCAGAAACACTTGACTCATCTGCTCCCACCAGGAATGGAGGTTTTCTCCCTAGGTGATGTCACATCTCCCTGTGATGTCACAGAAATCTCGAGGGCAATGTCCTATTTCGTTATGGGAGAAGTACCTTGAAATCAAAGTGTGATTCTTTTGCACTGATAAGAACACAAGAAGAGCCCTGTTAGGTCAGACCAGTCTGTCTAGTCCAGTGTACTGTTTCACACAGTGACCAGCCGCTTGCCTTTGGGCACCCAAAAAAAGAGGATAGAGGCCAAAGCCTCTACCAATTTTACATGTTAGCACTAGGACTCAGAGGGCTGCTATCTCTGGATATGGAGGTTCCCTTCCATCAGCATAGCTGATAGCCAGTGATGGACCAATCCTCCATGAATCTGCCTCATCCCCTTTTAGCCTTTCCAGCACCAGTGGTGCTGAAAGAAGTGTTCAAAAGGTGCTTTTCTCCTACTTCTTAATGTTCCCCAGGAGTTTCCCAACATAAATCTGGCAATAGTATCCCCCATCCCCTGCTGGTGGCCAGGCGGCAGCTGGCAACCCTAGCCCAAGGTCACCTTGTCAAATTTGTGCCTGAGTGTCAGCTTGAAGTCTGGTTTCCCAGGTCCAAGCTCATCATTCTAGCCACTACTACTCACTGGCTCTTTTAAGTAATAAAAGAAAGAAGCATTTCCTTAAAGAAAACCCTCCATCAAATTTGTTTTCATCACAGATGGGTGCAATATACTCCCTGCAGGGCCGGGTGAAATCTGGATACTATGAAGAAGACAAATGTGTGCAATTCACTGGGCCCTACCCCTACCCAGCAGCATACTGTTTATTGCCAGTACAGCTTTTGCTGATTTGAACTCAGCAGACTCTTTGAGAGTCTATGAAACATGCAAACTAGAGCAGACATTTTGCCTTTATTTAATGGTAGGCTTTGGGAATGTTGTTAAAAATCAAGTATTAATGGCAGGGAATCATCTGGATTTGTAGTAAATGTGATGGCTGATATATCACTTAAGAATCTGTGGACTGACAGATTGCAAATGTAAGTTTGAAACAGAAAATCACGGCTTTTCAGAAGGCAAGGTTGTAACAAGTAAAAGGTTCAGTTGAGGGCTATTTTGGTTTTTTCCTCCCCTCCAACCCCCCCCCCCCTAATTCAGTAATAACCCTGTATTACCTCCTTCCCCTGCTGTCTTGAAACGAAGAATGTGTATGCATTTTTCCATTTCTTATTATGTGCATGCTTGGTCAGGAAGACCATTTTTGTAGCATCTATTTTGTTTAGAAGCTTATTTATTTGGAAATGGTGAGCCAAAATGAGGAAGGAGAGTAATATAAGAAGAAGAAGATATTGGATTTATGTCCCGCCCTCCACTCCGAAGAGTCTCAGAGCGTCTCACAATCTCCTTTACCTTCTTCCCCCACAACAGACATCCTTTGAGTGGGTGGGGCTGGAGAGGGCTCTCACAGCAGCTGGCCTTTCAAGGACAACCTCTGCCAGAGCTATGGCTGACCCAAGGCCATGCTAGCAGGTGCAAGTGGAGGAGTGGGAAATCAAACCCGGTTCTCCCAGATAAGAGCCCGCACACTTAACCACTACACCCAACTGGCTCTCCTAGAGGTTTTGGGTGTTAGGGAAAGAGTAGGATAAAATATGGCAGGGAGGAAATCCATTTAATTTATTTCCCCTATTTTCTACTCAATGAGAACCAAAATGGCTGATAACGTCACTCTCCCCTACCTCCATTTTGTCCTTTCAACAATGGCCTCTGAGACAGGTTAGGCTAAGATAGAACTGGCCCAAAGTCACTCAGTGATTTTTAGTAGTGGTATTTGAACTTGGTTTTCTCAGTTCCTAATTGGGCACTCTAATCACTACACCACGGGTCCCTAACAAGGTGCTCATGGGTGCCATGGCAGAGCCAGCTCCAGATTTTGGGGACCTCTCACTTACCCATGTGTCTCACTACAGTCCTTGCCTTACTCACAAGCCCTTCCACTGCCAATCTGTTCTTTCCTTAGCCCTTTTCTGGGGTGGAACTCTAGCAGGAACTCCTTTGCATGTTATATCACACACCCCTGATGTAGCCAATCCTCTAAAGCTTACAAGACTCTTTTTTTGTAAGCTCTTGGAGGATTAGCTGCATCAGGGGTGTGTGGCCTAATATGCAAAGGAGGTCTTGCTAGAATTCTACCTCTGGCCCTTTTCCTGATGGCATTGGGCAGTGTGTGCTGCTGGCTGCACAGGTAGAGAAACTCTCACAAGTGAACAATCAGGGAAACAGTATGTTGGAGGGGTTGGCAACAGTTGCCCCTGCCAGAAGCCCTGCTCCCCCGGCAGCTGCCCTTCTTGAGGATTAGCTGATACCAACCCTGTGCCATGGCACCTGCCCAACACCTTTCCTGGTGCCAGCCAAGTGTTTTTAGAAGGTGAACATATGAACATATGAAGCTGCCTTATACTGAATCAGACCCTTGGTCCATCAAAGTCAGTATTGTCTTCTCAGACTGGCAGCGGCTCTCCAGGGTCTCAAGCTGAGGTTTTTCATGCCTATTTGCCTGGACCCTTTTTGGGAGATGCCAGGGATTGAACCTGGGACCTTCTGCTTACCAAGCAGGTGCTCTACCACTGAGCCACCGTCCCTTAAGGGGTAGGGCAAGGTGAAGTTTAGCCAGCCAGGCCGTTGGATATCTGATTGGCTATGCAGATTTTTTTTTACAAGTGGCTTTGGCAGTAGCTGCCACAAAAGCACAAGGATCTTTGTAGTGTGGCTGAAGGTATGGTGTTTGTATGCAACAAAATATTTTTAAACAATATAAGGCATCCTGAGAGTTATGCCTAGCCTCACTTCCTAACATTTTGTCATTGGCACCACCTCCCATGGCTGCCATTTTATGGTTGGCACCACCACTTTGTGTCACAAATCCAAAGCTGCCTACTAACATGACACCCTGCTGTTTTTGTTATTTTAAGTTTTATTAAAATTTACACCATATATATGCAACCAACACAAAATCAGGCATCAATTTTAGTCAGATTCAACAAGTATAATCATGAAAAAGGACAACCAAAGGTACCTCTTGAATATGGAAAAATCAAAATATAAACTTGAACTTTTGAACTGATAAAGAGTTGTCATGAAATTTGCTGACACCCCAACTTGACATTTGTGGAAATATGAGAGTTGAGTGGATGCATCTTGAATCCCTAAAGCTGTTCTGTAAAAGCAAGACCAACACCCTGAATGCACTCCCTCAGGGCAATAACTGTCCCTTCAGGATTCTGCACTTTCCTTTGGCCACTTGTATCTGTATAGTATAACCCTTAGAGAATCAACCTAGGGTGCTAGCAGGCCCAGATTCAAATCCTCACATCGAAGCTCAGCAGGTGAGTGACCTTGGGCCAGTCACTTTCTCTCAGCCCCACAGGGTTGTTGCAAAGACCAGATGATGAAGGGGAGAACCTTGTATGCTACCCTCAGCTCTCTGAAGAAAGGACAGGATAAAAATGTGATACAATCCCTGCTTCCAGGGATCACTATAATGGTGACATTATAGTTTTCCATTTTCTTTTACATTTAGAAATACTCTCAGTAATCTCCAAACAGGAAGCTGGCTGTGGGAAGCTGCACATAGGTTCATGCCACTGTTTTGGCCCTTAAAGTGTATGTTGCCCTTTATTTAGTAACAGCAAATGAGATGTCATGTTTGCAGTTGTGATCCACAATAGGCATCAAGCGGAACGTTGGAAAGAAACTGGCATGTTTCAGAATGCCTTCCCTGGGCCATGTGAGTGGCATTTAATAAAAGAGATTGTGCAACCAATGATAGGCTGGAGCCTTGAAGCAAAAAAAAAAAGTTTCTGCCCTTTGTCATTCACTCCTTCGCTTATGTACAGCTCAGTGCTCACCATGCCCCCCCCCAGAAAAACTCGTCACTGTAGACTTGAGGAAATGCCTTCTTTCCAGACAGCCAGTGAATTGAATTCCATGTTGAAGGCTCACCAGAGTGAATAGAAACACTCTAATTCCCAAGCATCATCGTTTTTCTGTCCGTATGTTTTCTTTACTGTTTCTTTTATTTCCCTCTTTCTCCTTCTCTGTGGGAGTTAACAATAGTTTTTCAAAAGAGGATGAGCATATACTCACCCTTGACTCCCATTTCCTGCTTCCACTCCAGAGCCAGTGGGAGAAAAGAAGTTTTAAAAATTGCTGGTGGCCGATGGAGTCACATGACTTTTTGGGGGAAACCTGAAATTCATATCAGTCTGCTATAGGAATTGCCAGAAACTCTATCAGGCTATTTGTCAGGCTATTTGTCTGGGTCCCACCCTGTGTCAGATATGTAATACAATCACATATACATTTTGGATTCTCCTTAATTCTGGTGTGCATGGTGTTGGATTAGGATGAGGACTGTGGTGCAAAGGGAGAGTGGCCTTCAGCCTCCCTGCTCCCCATCATCTACCCAGTCTGAAACAGTCCCAGGAATGGGGTGTGTGTGTGTGTTATCGGGACTATGTTGGGAGGAAGGCTTAAGCCACTTCTCCATGTGACTATGGTCCTGATTCTAAATGAGTACCATAAATGCAAGAAATGAGAAAAAAAACGGCGCTCCCATGTAACAGATAGAGATGGGTAGAAACCACAAAATGAGGTTTGATTGATGGTTCGTTCACGAACCATAAACCCCGTGAACCCAGTTGGCTTGCATACAAACTGAAGTGGGTTTGTGAGGTTCATGCCTGCAACACCTGAGCTTCATGGCTCAGTCGCTTTGAGCTGATCTAAACAACTGAACCATGGGAAGAGGCTGCCCTCTGACTCGGCTTTTTAGACTGGAAACAGCTGAGCCACAGGGCAGCCTACTCTTGCAGCTCAGCTATTTAAAGGGGCTTTCTGCTCTTCATGAATTGCCATGAACTGTGACAAAATTCTTGAAAGTTTGTGGCGGTTTTTCAGTTCATGAACATCGCTTCATGAACCACAACCCAGCCAAAATTTGTAACGAGCTTTGGTACATCAGCTGGTTCTTGCCCATACCTAGTCACAAATACCTATGTCCAATATCTACTTTGTAACATGTGAAGAACTAGTGAAGCAGCATGATTTTGAAGGAAGAGTATGGTATCCCCTAAAATAGGGAATCCAGAGTATGTCTATAAACATGAAAATACCTGAATAACATTTTCACAGAGAACATGGGGAAATATATGGGGAAGAACAGAGGTGTATATGATCTCATCAGAGAGAAAACTGTTGCAAAATGGTTGTATTCTAGTATTTAACACCACTCAGAGTGTCAAAATTGACAATACGCCTGGGAACTGTTGGAAGAAAGGAAGTGAGAACTAATATGGGCATCTTTCTTTGTTAATGGAATTGCTCTCTTATTTCTTAGTTATTGAAGCCAGATTCCTCTTTATCAGATATTGGAAATAAAAAGTTTGAAAGACTGGGCTCTAAATCTTTGGTCTTAGTCCAAGTTAACAGTGTCTCTGTTGTTTATGTGGATAATGAATGCAAGTCTTTTAATGACTTCAAGGATTTTAAACATGCTAGGCCCTGTTGCTCACAATTTTAAAATAGCATGAAATGTCAGTTTGCAATTTCATTGATATATTGGTAGAATTTATCCTGATAATATTGTATATTAAGCGCCATCAAGTAACTTCCAACATGGCAACTTTATGATTTAATGATCTTCAAAATGCCCTATTGGTGACAGCCTTGCTCAAGTCTTGCAAACTAAGGGCTGTGGCTTTCTTTATTGAGTCAGTCCAACTCATATTGGGTCTTCTTCTTTTAATGCTGGCTTCAGTTTTCCCTACCATTATTGTCTTTTTCCAGTGACTCTTTTCTCATAAGAACATAAGAGGAGCCATGTTAGATCAGGCCAATGGCCCATTGGGTGAAGAAGTACTTCCTTTTATCCGTTTTAACCTGTCTGCTCAGGATTTTCATCGAATGCCCATGAGTTCTTGTATTGTGAGAAAGGGAGAAAAGTACTTCTTTCTCTACTTTCTCCATCCCATGCATTATCTTGTAAACCTCTATCATGTCACCCCGCAGTCAACGTTTCTCCAAGCTAAAGAGTCCCAAGCGTTTCAACCTTTTTTCTCAACCTTTTTTCTGAAAGTATGATAGCCTCATTTTGGTCATTTAGCTTCTAGGGAGAGTTCATGCTTGAGTCCATCTAGAACTCACTTGTCTTTTTGGGCAGTCCATGGTATCCATAAAACTTTCCTCCAACACTTCATTTCATATGAACTAACTTCCTTCCCTTCAGCTTTTTTCATTGTCCAACTTTCACAGCCGTAGATGGTAATGGGGAATACTGTGGCATTAATTACTTTAATCTTGGTTGCCAGTGACCCATCCTTACACTTATGAATTCCAGCTAATTCATGGTTGCCTGTCCCAGTCTCAGTATCAAGAATATTAAGTATTATTAAGTATTGGGCTTTGGGAGAGAGCAGGAAAAGCAGCTGCTGAAGGGGTGAGTGTTTAACTTTTTTTAACTGCTGGAGAAAATTAGCTGAGGCTACTGTGTGGAGAAGAGCCCCGTGGCACAGAGTGGTAAAGCTGCAGTACCTGAGTTTAATCTCAGCGAAAGCTGGTTCAGGTAGCCGGCTCCAGGTTGACTCAGCCTCCCATCCTTCTGAGGTCAGTAAAATGTGTACCCAGCTTGCAGGGAGAGGGAGGAGTGTAGATGACTGGGGAAGGCAATGGCAAACCATCCCATAAAAAGTCTGCCGTGAAAACGTTGTGAAAGCAATGTCACCCCAGAGTCGAAAACGACTGGTGCTTGCCCAGGGGACTACCTTTACCTTTACTGTGTGGAAGGAGAGGGTCTGAGGGTATGTGTGCTTGCTGGGGAGTGAGAAACTGCTGTTTTGTTTGTCTGTTTTGACTGGGCTGTAGCTGATTGTAGCTGATTGCATCAGGTGATTGTTGCTGATTGGAACTGACTCCTGGCTCCACCCTCTTTGAATTTGTAAGGCGACACCTCGCCAGGTGTATGAGCTTTTGGTGCAAGCCTAAAGGCTCATGGCCTGTGGCTCTTAGCCTAGGGACTCTGAAAGAAGCCAAGGAAGGACCAGGAAGCCAGGGTGAGGATACTAGGGCTGTAGTCTCCATGTGTTCCCAATAAGGTAAGTACACTTTCCACAAGGAGAGTCACATAAATATGAAGGGTATTAAAAGGGGGATTATATATATATTTATATTTAAAAATTAAATAGCAACATGCCAGCAGGGAGTTGAGGGCTATTCAGTGTTTTGCACTGATTGTCACATGTACATCTGCCCACTGGGTGTGTGCTTGGTGCAATGTGTGTGTGTTTGGTGCAAGATGTCTTCGGTGTGTGCTTGCTGCAAGGAGCTCCTGGTTCTCAGGGAACAAGCCCATGAGGCTGAGGTGGCTCACATGGAGAAGACTCATGGGGACTTGTGTCCCACTCTGAAAATGGCAGCCCTGCTGCTATCAGAGAGCATGAGGGTTGAGAGGAAACAAGGAACTGTGCTGAGACTAAACGGAATGTGCTCTCAGAAGGGACTTCTTCTTCAGCTGGTGAACAGGTATTCTTTTGCACCAAGGAACCAGCCATCCCTGGGTAGGAAGGAAGGCAGGTTTGTTTGTTTGTTTGTCTATAGTAGGCTTATATTCCACCCTTTTCCATAGTGGGCTCATGGCACATCACAACATGAACTGAACAACAATTTTTTAAAAACCCTACAATTTGAATTTAGAACAACACATTAAAATTAGCAAAGCAAAAACAATAGTACGAAATAAGGTGAATCGCAGGCGGAAAGGGCACATTTCACAAAATACAACAGTATTCGGTTCTTGGCAGTTGGTGATTCTATCCTTAGGCAGGTGGCAAACCTGTGTACTGACGATATTGTGATTTGCCTGGTGTGAAGGCAGCAGATATCACATGTGTTCTAGATAGGCTGGTAGACAGTGCTGGGGAGGAGCCAGTGGTTGTGGTACATGTTGGCACCAACAATGTAGGAAAATGCAGTTGTGAGGTCCTGGAGGAAAAATTTAGGCTGCTATGCAAGAAACTCAAGGCCAGAACCTCCAAGGTGACTTTTTCAGAAGTGCTACCTGTTCCATGCGCAGGGTCAGAGAGACAGGAACAAATTAGGAGTCTCAATGTGTGAATGAGCTGATGGTGTAGGGAGGAGGGTTCAAGTTCAAGGGTTCAAGGCACTGGGATGCTTTTTTGAACATATGGGAGCTGTATAAAAGAGACAGTCTCCACTTGTCCCGAGAAGGAATCAGGCTGTTGGTGTTTATAATCAAAAAGGTGGCAGAGCAGTTTTTAAATTGAGTTTTGGGGGAAAGCCAACAGGAGATGAAATGTCTTTGGTTCAGGATGACTCATCTCAAAGAGATGAAGGGTTAGCTGTTACTTTTCTACAAGGCAATGGATTACAGTTGCCCACTGAGATGGTGACAAACAATATGGATTACCTGGCAAGGTCTTGAGGCAGCTAGAGGAAGGTTGTGAGCCTGACATGCCTGGGAAATCATAGATGTTTATATACCAATGCCAGAAGTGTCTGAGGTAAAATTGGGGAGATGTAATGTTTAGAGTTGGGAAATATAGATATTGTGGGCATTTCAGAAATTTGGTGGGATGAGGAAAATCAGTGGGACATGGTGATTCTTTGATATAAATTATATTGGAAGGATGTGGAGGGAAGATTGGAGGTGGGGTGACTCTATGTCAGAGAAGAAGAAGAAGATGAGGAAGAAGAGGAAGTGGAAGAACGTAGATTTATACCCTTTCCTTCTCTCTGAATCAGTCTCAGAGTGGCTTACAATCTCCTTTATCTTCTTTCCCCACAACAGACACCTTATGAGTTAGGTTGGGCTGAGAGAGCTCTCACAGAAGCTGCCCTTTCATGGACAACTCTTGTGAGAGCTATGACTAACGCAAGGCCATTCCAGCAGCTGCAAGTGGAGGAGTGGGGAATCAAACCCAGTTCTCTCAGATAAGAGTCTGCACACTTAATCACTACACCAAACTGGTATACAGTCCAGTAAGATTGAGATGGTAAGAGAGTTAGATTCACTTCTGGAAATACAATGGGTCAGAATAGTGGGCCCAAAAGGAAGCTTAACTCTGAAGGTTTGTTATTGCCCACCGGATCAAAAGATAGAGGATGATTATAAAATGATGAAAGAATTAAAGATAGTGGCTAGACGAAATAACGGTGTCATAATAGGTGATTTTAACTACCCACACATTGATTGGGTCAGTATTGGGGCCAAAAATCCTAACCATAAATACATGTTGATGGGATCTGAACTGGCAGAGAGAGAGAGATCTTGGAGTCGTGGTAGATAACTCATTGAAAATGTTGAGACAGTGTGTGACTCCAATAAAAAAGGCCAATAATATGGTTGGGATTATTAGGAAGGGAATTGAAAGCAAATCATCCAGTACCATAATGCCCCTGTATAAATCAATGGTGTAGCCTCATTTGGAATAGTGAATACAATTCTGGTCACTACCCCTCAAAAAAGATATTATAGCATTAGAAAAAGTACAGAAAAGGGCAACTAGAATGATTAAAGAGTTGGAACACTTTCCCTATGAAGAAAGGTTAAAGAGTTTGGGGCGCTTTAGCTTGGAGAAACGACGACTGAAGGGTGACATGATAGGGGTGCACAAGATTATGCATGGGATAGAGAAGGTAGAGAAAGAAGTACTTTTCTCCCTTTCTCACAATATGAGAACTCGTGGACATTCAATTAAATTGCTGAGCAGTCGGGTCAGAACTGATAAAAGGAAGTACTTCTTCACCCAAAGGGTGATTAACACATGGAATTCACTGCCACAGGAGGTTATGGCATCTACAAGCATAGTCAGCTTCAAGAGGGATTGGATAAACATATGGAGCAGAGGTCCATCCGTGGCTATTAGCCACAGCATATTGTTGGAACTCTCTTTCTGGGGCAATGTTGCTCTATTCTTGGTGCTTGGGGAGGGGGAAACAGTAGGAGGGCTTCTAGTGTCCTGGCCCCAATAGTGGATCTCATGATGGCAACTGGGTTTTTTTTGGCCACTGTGTCACAGGGTGTTGGACTGGATGGGCCATTGGCCTGATCCAACATGGCTTCTCTTATGTTCTTAAGTAATGGATGTTTAATCATATTAACTTTTGTAATCTTGATGGGAGAGTAAATTTTTGTACTTTGATTTGATTTTTACTCATTATCTTTTACTGTCATATTCACAGTAGTTCAACTGCTCTAATGTTTCTTTTTTCTGTTTTAAGGGTCTTTCAAAATCTTCTGATGTATATGCCCTTTTTGGGCAAATAAAAAAGAAATGAGCAAGTATTTCCTACAGTTACTCTTGCTGCACTTCAAACATTTAATTGTAGACCAAAATTATCTTACTTTTTTTTTTTTGCCTGAAGTGACATTTCAAAGCAAATGTGGAGTTTCCAGTATGGCAAAAGAAAATGTTGCCAACTGGCCTGGAGAAAAATGTCCTGTCCTTTTAATAGAGGCTTAATTTGTGGAAATGGGGATTTGATGCTTTTCCTGGCATGCAGGGAAATAACATCAGCTGGTCAATAACATCCCATTAAGCCTCTATTAAAGGGACAGGTCATTTTTTTTCTCTTGCAAGTTGGCAACCATACAAAAAAGGGAGGAAAAAACCAAAGCAAAGGCATTTTGATAAGAGCAAAAATAATTCAAATAAATTAGTGACATTTCTTGGCTATGGGATGTTGAGAGGAGGTTAGCATATATCTGTGCTTTGCCTGCAGTGAATCTTTGAGGTAAATGTTGAGTTCCTGCTCATACGAAGCACACCAGGAATTTTAAGGTTCTGAGAGAAACATTTCTGAGAGGAAACTGGCAGATTTCTTTGGGGAAGAGGCTTGTGTGCATTCCTGTGGTACAGGATGAATAACAAATAGTGACTTTTGAGGGTCAAAGCTGATTTTCAGAGTTAAAAATCAATTCAAAGATGTTAAGATTTTACTTCGGATCAACAAAGTTTAATTCTGGGTATAAGCTTTTGTGTGCATGCACACTTGTTCTATTGCTTCAGACCAACACGGCTTGTGAAATTTATTTTCACAAAGGGAGAAATCCAAGCTGTTATGTTCAACATTGGAATTTTGCCACAGAGATGGCTGTTGAATGTAGATTTAAATGCTTAATTTTACAGCATGGGTAATTTCCCCCACCAAATTCTAGTCTCTTTTCTCATACTGATCACATCACATTTTGTCCTTCTAAAAGTAAGTGTGTTGCAAAATAAGGTAGTGTCAAGCGAGCTCCCTCAGTTTTGATGCTGTTAATTACCTTTACAAGGTGGATAAGAAGTCTGTGGGGAGTTCCTTAAAACAGAGGTATGTTGCCCTCAGGGATGTCTATTACCATATGGAAAACAGGCTTCCGTTCTATGTTAATTGTTGTTGTTTCAGTGCATTTAACGGGCATTAAAATAACGTGCTGGTTTCTAGAACTTGTGTACCTTGTAATAGGGAATTGTTAGAACAGTAAAGATCTCTAGGGGTTGCTTACAATGGCTCAGAGAGGACAAATTTAATTAGTGTTAGTGTTTGCCTGCTATGTGTTAACTTCCCTAAGTGAAAGGTGAAACATTCAACAAAAGGTGATTTCACACCTTTGCTGAAAGTGTAATAGAGATTCTCCCCCCACCTCACACAGTTTACTATTCACATGCAATTCTATGTGTATTTTTTGACTATCCTCCCTGTCATATTCATATATATTTCTGCCCAGCCTGAACAGAATACAGTAGAAAAGAGCAAGAATCCAGTAGCACCTTAAAGATTAACAGAATTTGTGAAAGGGTATGAGCTTTTGTGAGTCATTGCTTCATATATCTACCACAAATTTTGTTAGTCTTTGAAGTGTTACTGGACTCTTACTATTTTCTACTGCTACAGATGGACTAACATGGCTACTCATCTTGAACAGAATGCAAAATTTCTTATCTGCTCAGAACTAAACTAATAACTGAAACTGGGTTTGTTTTGATAGCTCTGAGTCTGCTTGGAAACTGTCATTGAGGTCATGGAAAGAAATATTAGAAGAGGTCAGATTTATAAACTGGTGCATACAGAGGTAGACCATTGTGCTGAGCAGGATGCAGTTGAGTAAATGTTGGGGATTAATTTGTTTATGGGCAGATGTGTCCCACTTGACCTCCAGGGAAATAAGGATGCCATAAGTGGGTTTCTCCCATTCCACCTATGGGGTAGAATGGCTGTGATATGGTCATGTGGTTGTTTCAGAGAATTCATGTAATGACACTACTGTTGAATCATAGTAGTCGATGGCGTTTACAATGTAAACCACTTCTACTGGCATAATGGTAATTATGATTTCAGAAGTTTGTCCTTGTTTTAGATGTACTAGACTGTTACACCAAGAAAACCTCATTCCATCCTAACAATCTGCTAGCACAAGCCATAGCACTAAGCGGACCAGTGTTGGCAGTGTTCAGAAATATGTATGTCTGCACACCTGGGAAGGATTTATATTTCAATAAAGAGTAGATAAAAATTCAAATCACCTTGTTTAATAGCTCTAAACACTTAAAAAACAACAACAACCCCATAGCCTGGCATCATTTATACTAAAATTATTTCTGAAATTATTTGGAATACTCAGTAATGAAACAACTTTTTACTTAATTTACATTGGCACAACAATCTGGTTTGCATTATTTAAGAACATATTTATACAGTGAGATTTGACTGCAGTTAATAAGATGGATTTATCCATCCTCTAAGGAGCCTTCCTCCAGCCTGATGAGTTTCCTTGAAATTCACTGCTGCTTAGGAAGGCTTCAAACTTTGCTCAGGAGAGTGCTAGGATAGGAGTAGGGTCCACACCACTGATTAGTGATCCTGGTGGAGCAAAGATCAATGCATTACTTGCACAATAAACCTGCTTGGACAGAACAGCATTAAGTTAAAGATGGACTCCAAATTTATTTTATTGGATACATGCTGGTGTTTTTTGTGTTGTCCCTCTTTTTTTTCCACCTGGTTTGTGGTGATGTACTTTCGGCACAATTACATCACTAGTCTAGCTAGTGCAGACTGGCATAGTGGTTTTTGATGCACTTGGTTGGAGTGGTTTGGTTGATAATGTGGTTGGTAATGCCCCATTATTTTCTGACTGCACTGCCAGTTTAAGATGCCTTGCAATCCAGTTCTTATTGTTAAACAATTTTAACTGCAAAGAAAAATTTAGATCAGCTTTTATTTAAAATTCTGTTTTGGTAAGGAGGAATTGCAAAGGAAGGAAGAAAGAAAGAAAAGAAGCAAGCTAAGGAAGTACAAGGTCATTTTTTTTTGTTCACGGTACATGCTTGCTTACAAAGTTTAGTTCCATAGGTAACCCTCACTAAAACAGAAAAAACTGCTGATAAATCATTTATTTTTTAAAAAAACTCCTGAAGGATTTCAGGAAGCTACCTGAATTTAATCAGAATGTCACAGAAAAAAAAAGCACGTGTATTTCTTCTTCTTCTTCTCAGCCATGCTGAGCCTGCCTTTTATGCCTGATCTATCTGTGTAACAAGGCATGACATCGGTTGAATCAATTAAACCTCTCTGTAAAATCACAGCATAGAGTAGTCCACGAAAGGGTACTACCTAATGGCCAATATGACAGCAGAGGCTCAGAATGCCTCCTGATTTTCCTGCTCCCAAGGGTTACATATTCCCACACATCCTCCTCCTGTGTTGGGTTCTCCATTTGATAAGATACCTTTTCCTCTTCTTCCTGTTGCCCTCTCAAGAGTACTTCATGAGTTCTATCCATGAAATCCTCACCTTCCCTTATACACTGCAGTGTGGACAAGCACGCCTCAGGTCCTCATATCTTCTCCAGTAGGGCTACCAACTTACACTTGCTGCAAGTATAATTGCTGTTACCACCTAAAGTAAGAATGCAAACATCCCACACTTTACAGATCACTACCTCAGCTCTCCTCACCAGGCATGCTGCTGAAATCCATTTGAAAATTAGTTCCGTTTATCTTGACTTCCGGGAAAACTCCACTGCCAAACTGCCTCTTCAGACTACTTGTGAGGAGCTGCTCACTTTCCTACAGAACCCCCAGGCTAAGAGCCACAAGGTGAAGAGGAGCAATTTAAAGGTTCACAACCCCACCTCTGACTCAGCAGCCTGCGTAACAGTAGAGGTTGGGGCTAGCAACTATCCCGAGGCAAACAGGCCCTTCTCGCTCAGCAACAAACCAGACAAAAGACACACAGAAGCAATCAGAAACCCCTCTCCAGTAGGCTTCAAGCACTCCCACAGTTCTCTCACACAGCAACCTCAGTTAATGCTCCTCAGCAGTTTAAAGCAAAATTAACACTCACTTCACTAGCAGTTCTGTCCCAGCTCCCAGCAGCTTCCTCCAGCCTAGCTGAATAAGGGCAACATGTATCAGGTAGATAATTTAGACTAACCAGAAGTCACATTGCTGGACCCAAGTCTACAGAAAGGTGTAAAGGTGTGCTCCTGACATTGTTTCTATATGCTATACTCTTCCCTTTATCCCTTTGATATTTCATTGTTCACGAAATTCAGTCATGTCTTGACATTTCTATTTGTACTTATTTTACTTTGCTTTGACTGTTTGTTTGTTTTTTAAATCAGTTTAGTATATCTAATTCTCAGCTGGCCATATCTATAGATACGTAAATCCAGAGATGCAGACATGAACAGAAAAAAGATCTTTCTACAAACCTGAGGAAAGCCCAGATTTGCAGAAAAATGAAGGGGGGGGGGGGGCTTAAAACTCCAAAATGATAGAAACAGTGCATGTAGTCTAAATAAATGAATGCTCTCAATGGCTATCAGGGCTTTTTTTTTTTAGCAGGAACTCCTTTGCATATTAGGCTACACCCCCCCCCCCCCAATGTAGCCAATCCTCCAAGAGTTTACAGTAGGCCCTGTAAGAAGAGCCCTGTAAGCTCTTTGAGGATTGGCTACATCAGGGGGATATAGCCTAATATGCAAAGGAGTTCCTGCTACAAAAAAAGCACTGATGACCATGGAAGGAAACCACAACAGTATTGCCATCCTTGGTTTCTGCCCATGAAAGGAGGGGGAGGGTCGTTTAAAGGGTTGCTTTTTTTGCCTTTAATGGATGAATTACTGGGGCCAAGCCCAACAGCAACTGCTAGGCAACTTGCTACCATGCAACTTGCATATTGTACCTAGGCCAGGGGGAGGGGAGATAAATCTTAAGATGTGAGCAAAAATAATGTTTTTCTTCTTTGAAGGAATGATGCTTTGTATTAGAGAATTCCTTGAAACTGAAAACAATAGGATAAATGGGACTAATTTTTGAAACACCTTGTTCTGACTACATTTATAGGTAATGTGGACCACATGGTGTCTCAGTGATTCTGTTATTACTTGGTATCAATGTGACTGGAATTTTACAGAGCACAAAAAGACAGGTATCTACTCTGAGATGCATATAATCTACATTTACGATAAGGAAAGGTTAGGTGTCTTTGCAATTTTTTTTTTTTTTTTGCCACATGATAGTGACAGCTTGAACACAGGGAGCATAAGCAAGAAGAAAGTCAAAAGATAAAAGGTTTCATGCTTGTTCTATGGGGCAGGATAAGAAGTTCAATCTTGGAGTGAACAAACAGCTAAGATAAAGTGGTACTGGGCAGAGGAGGAAATTAATCAGCTTCACTTCGGAAAGAAGACCAAATAATCTGTGCCTCTAAAGTCTAGAAAGACTTTTGGATCAGAATTTTTTTTTTTTTGAAACCTCCTTAGGATTTGGTTTTCCACCTATCAGCTCTGGTTATCTAACCTAGAGAAATGAGCTGATGACAATATATATGTATGATTATACATTAGTTAGTTCAAACCTCTAGCTTCTGATTCCAATGCACAAGCACTCACATGATATAGTTCACACATATGATTCTGTTGTTTCCCTGAACGTGTGTGGTGGATCACTTGTTTGGGAGGTGCTTGTGCCATTGAAAGTTCTACTCATTGTGTAAATGTCACATACGGAGAATGGTCTTAGTGTGTAGATGCTTTCAAATGGGTCATCCCCCATACCAATGTGGCACACTTGCGAGGTTGGAATGTGCTGTGCATGGTTGAATAGCCTCTAAATCTGTATAAGGCAAGGAAAACATTTTGTTCTGAGTAGGGAGGGGACAAGACTCTTTTAGTGCAGTAGGAAATTGCCTTGACACTGATGTAATTTTCTATTAGCAGCTTTTGCTATTAGCTAACATCTCACCTTTCCTTTGACATTTACTCTACAGAAATAGATATTTGTAGTGCTGCGTTCCCTTCTAACAAGCCATAAGAATGATTTAGTTTGTATACACAGTGGTCAACATTTCTGCAAGGTTTGTTCTACTTTGTCTTTGTTGTGCAGTCCATTCCTAATCATGGCTCTGGAACCTGTGATCTGTCAGTGGAAGGCACTGACGGTTGGTGATCTTACCAGCTTTGGTGCAACTTTCCCTTTCCAGTCCCCAGAAAATTCATTTACAGGTTTGCATGATCTGCATGGAATGATAGCCGAGCAGGTTTGCAGAATACATTGGAGAGGAGCAAAGGGCAAAATCTCTTCCTCCCACTTCTTTGTGTCAGCAGAGCTCTAGTGATGGAGAAGGAAGAACAATTTTGCATCTTCCCCATCCCCACTGTAGCCTAATGACCTGCAGGGCTATAATTCCACAATCCTAGGAATAAGCTTTCCAGGAAATCATTGCTAAGGGTGAGGTGGGGGCAGAAAGATTGACAATTCATGCATAGACTTTGCATGGATCCAGCCCATTATTTCCCAATTTGCATTGTGGTACTTCATTGTGGTGCCTTGACCTCGATCACCCAGGGTAGCCTAATCTCATCATATCTTGAAAGCTGAGCAGGGTCAACCCTGGTTAGTATTTGGATGGCAGAACATCACAGAAAAGCAAGGTCAAGAGGTAGGCAGTGGCAAACCACCTCTGAAAGTCTCATGCCTTGAAAATTGGCTGTGACCTGACAAGAAAACACAAATATTGCAATACTCCGTTAATACAACTACCCTGTTAAAAACACTAATTTAAACAATAACCAGTTATTGCTTTACTCCCCTTCCTACGTCTTTATTTTAAAAGTGATTTTAAAAACTGTTAGACATTTTTGAACAATTTGTACAGGTGGGAGTTGGCAGTTGGCTTGAAAATATTCGTCTATGGTTAATTTGGCTCCCTTAAACAAGAGGTTTCTTTTCTTTCTTTGTGAGGGGAGGTTTCTTACCAGCCCAGTGATAATGTGACTGTCAGCAGGAAGATGGAGACTCCAAAATATTAATGTTATGAATTGAACAATTTTTGGAAGGCATTTCTGCGCAATACATTACAAAAGCAAATGGCATACTGCAAAGGGAATCAGATGCATAATACAGGAAAACACATAGAAAAGGATGGATATACCATTGTGTGTGTGTGTTAAGAGTCACCAAGTCACTTCTGGCTTACAGCAACCCTATGAATTAATGACCTCCAAAACCTCCTATCATTAATAGCCTGGCTTAGGTCTTGCAAACTGAAGGCCATGGCTTCCTTTATTGGGTCAATCCATCTCATATTGGTTCTTCCTCTTCCCATCCCATTGCACTCAGCTTTTCCTAGCATTACTGTCTTTTCCAGTTAATCTTGTTCTGATGCCCCCATCCACTTCCCTCCCTCAGAGGCAAGATTTTCCCTGTTTCTCCTTTCCTTTACTGACTGAGCCACCCTACTAATGTGTTTTCTTCTTTCCTGAAAAACTCTGGCTGTCTCACCCCATCACAGTATGATATTTTGGCTGTTGGCTCATGCCAGGAACCTGAGGGAAGGATTGGGAGCCCCCTTTAACTTAAGCAACTTAAATGGCAATCGAGGTGTTTTGAAATCCAAAAGTAACAAAATATTTTCTTCAACATAGAGGGGAGAGGTCAGGTGAAATTAGGGTTGAAAATTTCAATATAGCGTTAACTCAATATAGTTAACTTAATATAGGTGAAATCAGTAAATGCACAGACTTTAGTTATGTTTCAGGATAATGAGAGTTTCTTAAGCTATTCACAGTTACACAGTTTGGTGTAGTGGTTAAGTGTGCAGACTCTTATCTGGGAGAACCGGGTTTGATTCCCCACTCCTCCACTTGCATCTGCTGAAATGGCTTTGGGTCAGCCATTGCTCTGGCAGAGGTTGTCCTTGAAAGGGCAGCTGCTGTGAGAGCCCTCTCCAGCCCCACTCACCTCACAGGGTGTCTGTTGTGGGGGAGGAAGGTAAAGGAGATTGTGAGCCGCTCTGAGACTCTTCAGAGTGGAGGGCGGGATATAAATCCAATATCATCTTCTTCATCTTCTAAATCTTTATGCTGAGAGGCTTTTGTTCCAGTGTTTCCCCAAATACCCCAGTACACTTCTTTTGAGTATTCTCTGACTCTTTTGGATTCCAAAAGGGTGGTAGACTCTTTCCAGTATCCAAAACCTTCTCTTGAAACAACAGTGCTCACCTTGAGTTTGTACCTGACTTTTAAGGTCTCAACAGGCTGTTTGTAACCACACCAGACCAGGGATTACTGCAGTCTTCAGAGCTCACTCCCTGTTTGACTGGGTAGGAAAATTCCCATCTCATTAGAAGATCTATCCCCTTTCTTTGGCCCAAATGGGAGTCTTTGCCTACTTCCAAAACTTCCTTGTCAAGTTTCCCCCAGTTCTCCTGACCATATTAAACTGCTCAGGGCCAAATTCTAGAACTGTTAGTATTCAACTCTTCTCAGCTAGGCCTGAAATCAGATTGCATCTTTCCTCAGCATCCAGTTCAGAAGTTGTTTTCTGCTCAGCTGATGATAACCAGTCAGATCTCTTGGAACAGCCTGTCACTCAAGGCTTTCTGGCTTTGAGAAGAATTAACCCTTCATAGTCCTTTAACTTTGCATAGAACTTCCATGCTGGGAATTATTAGGAAGGGAATTGAAAACAAATCAGCCAGTATCATAGTGCCCCCGTATAAATTGATAGTGCGGCCACATTTGGAGTACTGTGTACAATTCTGGTCACTGCACCTCAAAAAAATATAGTATTGGAAAAAGTGCAGAAAAGCACAACTAGAATGATAAAAAGGTTGCAACATTTTCCCTTTGAAGAAAGGTTGGAGAATCATCAACTGCGGGGTGACATGATAGAGGTTTACAAGATTATTCATGGGATATAGAAGGTAGAGAAAGAAGTACTTTTCTCCCTTTCTCACAATATGAGAACTCGTGGACATTCAATTAAATTGCTGAGCAGTAGGGTCAGAACTGATAAAAGGAAGTACTTCTTCACCCAAAGGGTGATTAACACGTGGAATTCACTGCCACAGGAGGTGGTGGCGGCTACAAGCACCACCTACAAGCTTCAAGAGGGGATTGGATAAGAATGGAAAAAGTTCTGCTTGGAGACAATGATAAACTAATTTCAAAAGTATACAAATTACTTTTACAATGGTCTACAGAAGATGAAGTAATAAAATCTCAAATGATTAAATGGGCAATTAATGTAAATTAAAAAATAAAGATGGAATCTTGGGAATATCTGTGGAAGAACTCTATGAAACTCGCAACATGTCAAAGTATTAAAGAAAATGGTTTTAAGATGATGTATAGATGGTATATAACTCCTAAAAAATTGGCAAAGATGAATAATAAGATGCCAGACAGATGTTGGAAATGTAAAAAGCATGAAGGTTCTTTCTACCATATGTGGTGGACTTGTGAAAGAGCTAAAATGTTATGGCAGATGATTCAGCAAGAGATTTCTAAGATCTTGGGATATGAGTTTAACAAAGTTGCAGAGACTTTTCTGTTGGGACTACAAATGGAAACATTTCCAAAAGAAGATAGAACTTTAATCTGGTACTTGCTCTCAGCCGCTAGGACATTGTATGTGCAGTTGTGGAATTAAGAAAAAATACCAGAAAAATGGGATTGGATTATAAAAGTTATGACATGGAGTGAAATGGACAAATTAACAAGAATATTAAGAGACTATGATTTGGAAGTTTTTAAGATGGAGTGGAAGAAGTTCAGAAGATATGTAGAAAAAGAGTGGAAAATAAAAGGACATTGGACAATTTTTGATAATGATTAAGTTTTAAAAGAAGAATATAACTTTTGGTTTTCTTAATAGTTAAGGGTACCTTTAATATTTGTTTTTTTTTAAGTAAATAACACTTGCGGGGGTCAAATAACGGGGGGAGGGGTGGGGGAAAAGTAAGATATGCGGTAGATAAATTTTTCTTTTTAAGTTGTAGGATATTGACATAGATTTGCTACCATATGTTACCAATAAAATTGTTTATACACTAAAAAAAAGGGGGGGGAGAGGGGATTGGATAAGCATATGGAGCAGAGGTCCATCAGCTACTACTAGCTACAGCATATTGTTGGAACTCTCTGTCTGGGGCAGTGATGCTCTGTGTTCTTGGTGCTTGGGGGGCACAGTGGAAGGGCTTCTAGCCCCACTTATGTACCTCCTGATGGTGCTTGGGTTTTTTGGCCACTGTGTGCTGCAGAGTGTTGGACTGGAGGGGCAATTGGCCTGTTCCAACATGGTTTCTCTTATGTTCTTAACTTCTAAACTTTTAAAAGTACAGTCCAACATACTTGTTTTCTCAGAATGTGACCAAAGTGCAATAGCCTTAGTTTAGTCATTTTAGGTTCTAGGGAGAGCTCAGGTTTGATAAACCACTAGGCATTGTCAATACTTAGAAAAAACGGTTGCAAACATGAGAGCAAATGTAATGGTTGATGTTCATAAAGGGTTGTGGATGGAAGCCTTAAGGCAGGGGTGTTAAACTCATTTGTTATAAGGGACAGATCTGACATAAATAGGACTTAATGGGACCAGACCATGCATGTCATAAAATGTAATCCTAGGTAGTGGAGATATATAAAATGTTTGTCTGTGTCCTATATATATATATATATATATATATATATATATATATATATATATATATATATATATATAGGACACAGACAAACAATTAATTTTTTTTTACTTAAAATACAAACCTACTTAAAACTCCTGCAATATTTTGTTTAAAATGGAAATGTGGGGGAATAGTGGGATTTGGTAGTGCAATTTTTAAAATAAAACATCAAGAAAAAGCACAAGGATCACAGCAGAAACAAACAAAAAAAATAATTATTCCTCCACTGCCCAGTCTACTCAGATTGGCAATGGCTCTCTAGTGTAATATCCTCCTTTGACTGTGGGTTCCTAGGTTAGAGTACTCACTAGGCAGCAGTTCTCAGGTCCATTCAGCAGAGGCAAGCTGGCTCAAAACATCAATCCTTTACTTGCAAAGGCAAAACTCCAGGAAGCAACTGCTTCAGCTGGCCATAGGAATGCTGGAAACTGAAATTGAGCTCCATTCCATTGAAACATATTGTAAAACAGATGAAGTTGAAAGGAAAACATGGAATGAAAGGCACAAACAGGTATAAGAATAGGCCTGCATGGTTAACAAACAAAGTAATGGAAGCTGTAAAAGGTAAGAAGGATTCTTTTAAGCGGTGGAAAGCTAGTCCAAGTGAGATTAATAAAAGGGAACACAGGCTGTGGCAAATCAAATGCAAGACTGTGATCAGGCAGGCAAAAAGGGACTATGAGGAGTATATTGCCAAAAACATAAAGACCAACAATAAAAATTTCTTCAAATATATTAGAAGCAGGAAACCAGCCAGGGAGGCAGTGGGGCCCTTGGATGACCAAGGGGTAAAAGGATTACTGAAGGAGGATAGGGAAATGGCTGAGAAGCTGAATGCATTTTTTGCCTCAGTCTTCACTGTGGAAGATGAGAAGTGTTTGCCTGCTCCAGAACCACTAATTTTGGAAGGGGTGTTGAAAGACCTGAGTCAAATTGAGGTGACAAGAGGAGGTCCTACAACTGATTGATGAATTAAAAACTAATAAAGACACCAGGTCCGGATGACATACAACTCAAAGGTGAACTTGTGGATCTCCTGACAAAAATATGTAATCTTTCATTGAAATCTGCCTCAATTCCTGAGGACAGGAAGGTAGCAAATGTCACCCCATCTTTAAAAAGGGTTCCAGAGGAGATCCAGGAAATTACAGGCTAGTCAGTCTGACTTCAATATCGGGAAAGTTGGTAGAAAGCATTAGCAAGAACAGAATGAGTAGGCACATTGATGAACCAAATTATTGAGGAAGACTCAGTATGGGTTCTGTAAGGGGAGATCTTGCCTCACTAACCTGTTACAGTTCTTTGAGGAGGTGAACAAACATGTGGACAAAGGGGACCCAATAGATGTTGTTTACCTTGACTTCCAGAAAGCTTTTGATAAAGTTCCTCATCAAAGGCTCCTTAGTAAGCTCGAGAGTCATGGAGTAAAAGGACAGGTCCTCTTGTACATCAAAAACTGCCTAATTAATAAGAAGCAGAGAGTGAGTATAAATGGGTAGTCTTCACAGTGGATGACGGTAAGCAGTGGGGTGCCGCAGGGCTCAGTACTGGGTCCCATGTTCTTTAACTTGTTCATTAATGATCTGGAGTTGGGAGTAAGCAGTGAAGTGGCCAAGTTTGCAGATGACACTAAATTGTTGTGAGGCACTCCAAAGGGATCTGTTGAGGCTGGGTGAGTGGGTGTCAATGTGGCAGATGAGGTTCATTGTGGTCAAGTGCAAAGTAATGCACATTGGGGCCAAGAATCCCAGCTACAAATACAAGTTGATGGGATGATAACTGGCAGAGACTGACCAAGAGAGAGCTCTTGGGGTCGTGGTAGATAACTCACTGAAAATGTCAAGACAGTGTGCAATTGCAATTTAAAAAGCCAACACCATGCTGGGAATTATTAGGAAGGGAATTGAAAACAAATCAGCCAGTATCATAATGCCCCTGTATAAATCGATGGTGCGGTCTCATTTGGAATACTGTGTACAATTCTGGTCACCACACCTCAAAAAGGATATTATAGCATTGGAAAAAGTGCAGAAAAGGGCAACTAGAATGATTAAAGGTTTGGAACACTTTCCCTATGAAGAAAGGTTAAAATGCTTGGGGCTCATTGGCTTGGAGAAACGTCGACTGCGGGGTGACATGATAGAGGTTTACAAGATAATGCATGGGATGGAGAATGTAGAGAAAGAAGTACTTTTCTCCCTTTCTCACAATACAAGAACTCGTGGGCATTCAATGAAATTGCTGAACAGTCAGGTTAAAACGGATAAAAGGAAGTGCTTCTTTACCCAAAGGGTGGTTAATGTGGAATATAATGCCACAGGAGGTGGTGGCGGCTACAAGCATAGCCAGCTTCAAGAGGGGATTGGATAATAATATGGAGCAGAGGTCCATCTGTGGCTATTAGCCACAGTATGTATATATATATGTGTGTGTGTGTATGTGTGTATATGTGTGTGTGTATATATACACACACATACACGCGCGCGCATATTGGCCACTGTGTGATATAGAGTGTTGGACTGGATGGGCCATTGGCCTGATCCAATATGGCTTCTCTTATGTTGTTATGAATTTTCTATTGCAGTCTCTGCACCCAGATAGACTATCTGTCTGGTCACAGAGGCCTGAATGGAAAATCTATTCCACATTTTCTTTGCAGCTTTGCAAACTCAGAAGAGCTTCCTGCTGCAGCTGGCAAAGACAAGGCAGAAGGAGCTGGGAACTTCATCAGCCTCACAGCTTTAAAGAGTGAGGATCAAAGGGAGGCGGGAGAAAAAAAGTTGCGGGTCTGATTAAAGCCCTGAGCAGGCCAGTCTGGCTTGCAGACTGGGCATTTGACACTTATGGTTTAAGGCATGGGATTAGATGTTTCATGAGAGCAGATAATCTGGAGGACCTAGACATGGAGGCTTCATTACAGAGAAAGCTACGAGAATGGAGCAGGGAGAACTTGCACAGCTATCTGGAGTACAGCAACTTCTTCTTTCACTATTAGTTCAACCTCATGTTCTGCTTCTCCTTCAGTGCCGGAAGTAATCTTTCTCTTTCTTTAACTGAAATACCTGGCTGTGTAGTTACTGTGGGTGCAGGCTCAGGAGTTGATGTCTCATACCCATCCTCACTGTGCATAGTCACACTCACAGTTTTTACAAGTTTACACTCATCCTCGCATTCAGACAGAGAAGGGGTAGAAGGGATAATTGTTTTCTTTGTTTTCCCCAGCATACATTCAGAGATTTCTGACACAGGAGCCAAATGTGTCTCATATGCATATATAGGGGAACCACCTCATAAAGCACCTCACAACTCCCTGGTAGCTGCTGTCTATATAGGTGGGAAACGTTACATTTTTTCCATTGGCAATCCATGAAATTTGTGCCTCTTTTAATCCTGCTTATTGATCTTCACCACCTCCATTCTTATTTTCCAAGTAGTTGTCTACTGCCTCTCCAACTTCCATCAACAGATACATTCTGAAAAGTTTATCTCACAGTTTGCCTGTTTTCTTTGTTCATAAGTATGCTGGAGCAGCCACTGGTTCTACTCATTTGTTGCAACCAATGTTCCCTCTAAGCTGTGGAGTTTTGTGAGCAAAAATTCTACTTTGTGAGCTACTGATATTAAAGTTGCAAGCTACTGCATAAATTATTGTGCTCTGGGGTCATCCTTCCTGAGCTAAGACAAAAATGGGTGAGCTGGAAGCTAAAAATCTGTGAGCTAGCTCACACTAACTCAGCTTAGAGAGGAACACTGGTTACAACTACTCAGGAAAATGGGTAGGTATTACTAAACAATTTTGAATGTATTTATTTTATGTTATCATGGTGCTTTCTTGCATTGTTGCAGTGCTTTCTTACAATAGCCACTTACCTGTTGCTACCACCAATGTTAAGAGGCCCACTTGCATTGATACTTACCATTGGCTTGCTTTCTTTTTTGAGAATCCTTTTGTTTTATTTTTAAAGATTTTTATGTAACCCACAAATCAGAAAATATCTCTTTGTGGGCTTTCGTAATACTGGCTCCGTGAGATCATTTATTTGGAGATGTTAGGGTTTACGTCCTGGACTCCTGTGCCTTTTGTATGCAAATGGTGTTCTCTACTATTAAGCTATGGCTCCTCTCCTAGAAGAGAAGGGAGTTTTTTTATTGCTTTCAGGATCCTGAATGTGAATTTACCTCATACTGTCCATGTCAGACCATTGTTTCATTAGGTTTACACCTGTCCTATTCTCAGGGCCGGATTAAACCCTGTGGAGGCCCTAGGCAGTTGAAATCTTGGGGGCCCCCTCGCAAATTATCTCCGAGTTGGAGCACCCACCCCACTGCCCGTGCCCCTAGACAGTCAAACTCTGTGGGGGGGGGGTCTTGCCAATTATCTCAGAGACAGAGCGCCTGCCCCACTGCAGCCTTCAGGCAACCTCAAAAGCCCCTTTGACAAAGCTGTGGGGGCAGGGCCGGATCTACGTATTTTTAAGGGGGGCCAAAAGTAAAAAAAATTGTGCCCCTTATACTTTCCCTTCATTTATATAAGGCAGTTTCATGTCTGTGGTCATGAGAAGCGTTGATTATAGTTGGCTGCCAGGCGGGAACAGCCTTGATGAAGTCTATATTGCTTCTGCTGAACTGTCTGGAATGGCTAAAGCAGTACAGGGATGTCAAGCAGACCCTCACACAGGGAAGAGCAGTAAAATGAAGTCAGGATTACTGGAGAGACCAGTGAGAGAGCTATGTGCAACACAATGAATAAGGCTGTCTGCCTCCTCGCAGCCGCCGCTGCCTTCCTGCTGCCGCCACTGTCTTCTGCTGCCTCCTTGCAGCTGCTGCCATCTTCCCACTGCTGCCTTCCTGCTGCCTTCCTACAGCTGCCGCTGCCTTCCTACCGCCTCCCCGCAGTTGCCACCGTCCCAACACCTTCCCGCAGCTGCTGCTGCCTTCCTGCTGCCTTTCCACAGCCGGCCTCCCGTCACCTCCCCGCAGCTGCCGCCGCCTTCCTGCAGCCACATTCCCGCCACCATCCCCGCAGCAGCCGTCACCTTCCGCCGCCTCCCTGCAACTGCTGCCGCCTTCCCACCACTTCCTGCCTCCTCACAGCCACTGCTGCCTTCTCGCCACCTCCCCGCAGCTGCCACCATCCTGCCGCCTTCCCACAGCTGCTGCTGCCTTCCTTCTGCCTTCCCACAGCTGCCTTCCCACCTCCTCCCCGCAGCTGCTGTTGCCTTCCTGCCACCACCTTCTGCCACCTCCTCGCAGCTGCTGCTGCCTCCTCGCTGCCTTCCTGCAGTTGCCACTGTCTTCCCACCACCTCCCCGCAGCTGCTGCTACCTCCTCGCTGCCTTCCTGCAGTTGCCACTATCTTTCCGCCACCACCCCGTAGATGCTGCTGCCTCCCCACTGCCTTCCTACAGCCACCTTTCTGCCACCTCCCCGCAGGTTTTGCTGCCTCTTCGCTGCCTCCCCACAGCCTCCGCCTTCCCGCCACCTCCCCGCAGGTGCTGCTGCCTCCCCACCACCTCCCCGCAGGTGCTGCTGCCTCTCCGCTGCCTTCCTGCAGCTGCCACTGCCTTCCCACCACCTCCTCGCAGTTGCCTCTGTCTTCCCGCTGCCTTCTAAAGCCTCCTCGCAGCTGCTGCTGCCTTCCCGCCAGCTTCCCGCAGCTGCCGTTGTCTTCCCGCGGCCGCCTTCCACCTTCCCCCTGCCCCCGAACATGCTTCACCCTTAGTGCAGGGCCTGCCTCTGCTACTGAGAGAAAGAAAGAGCGAGAGAGAGAGACAGCCTGCAAACCAGTCTGTCTCACAGAAACAAACAGGACTCTTTCTTGCTGAACTGACTGTAGGCTCTGGAGCAGCCATCCCATAGAAGCACTGCACACAAGACCTGGAGGGAAACTTCGTTGGGCTTCTCAAGGCACTCCAAGACAACTTGGTCTTTCCGCTGTCTCTTTCCCTTCCCCCTCCCCAAGGAACAAAGGGAAATTGTTGTCCCCCCCCCTCATTTGCACTTGATAGAAAGAGCATAGGCAGCCAAAAGAGCAAAAGGAACTTAAAAAAAAATCTGTCCTCTGCTGCTGACAAAGGCAGCCTGCAAGTTACCGAGGGGGGTAGGGAAGCAAGCTCCCAACGCAGGAAGCTTTGCAGCCATTTTGCCAGCCCAGTCCATCTCTCTCCCTGTCCCATTGCTCTATGAGAGCCAGTGTTGGCTGGCGTGGCATTGCCAGAGGCAGAAGAGGGGCTAAGAAACTGCTGAAGGGCAGGTGAGCCTGACGGAGCCAGCTTGCCTGGCTGGTTTTCCTACTTTGTTTTGCTCAGGCGATTCAGATTTTTGCTTCTGGTGTGTGTGTGGGGAGTGTCCTGTTCCCTCTGCCCACCACTCAATCAGAGCCCAGATGGAGTATTGCAATGGCTTCCCTTTCCTCCCTGCCTGACTTGGCCAAAAGTGCCTTGCAAGCCCAGCAAGTGCAGAAGTAGTTTTCTCGCTCCAGAGATGGGTTTCCCTGGAGCTGGGCTGGCAGATGGGGAGGAGGCAGGGCAGGTGGACAAAGAAGGAAAAAGGGGGAGGGGTCAGGTGAAGAGGGAAGCTGACGAACAGCGAACAACGAAGCAGCAATGAGGGAAGTGAGGGGGAGGGGCAGGCAGATGAAGGGGTAAGTGATGGGGAGAAGACGAGGCAGGCAAGCTGGAGGGAAGGGGCTGGCGGAGGAAGAGGCAAACTAGCCATGGGCTGCAGGACGGGGGAAACTGGGGTGGGGGGAAAGCTGGCCCCGGAGACCCAAAAGCACGGGGGCCCATAGGCAAGTGCCTCATTTGCCTAATTGTTAATCCGGCCCTGCCTATTCTGATTGGCAGGAACTTTCTATTGTCTGAGGAAAAGAAAGGCTTATCACTTTTGAGATCATTCATTTGGAGATGCTGGGGATTGAACCTGGACCTTCTGTCTGTGTGTTTCATAGCTAGACCCCTCCCATAGTGCAGATCTGGGAAGGAGAACTTGAGACTAAGAAAGACTGTCTGTCATTTTAGAAGTGAATTTTGAACCAGAAACATTCTGATATATAGTGTTTCCTCTCATTCCTTACATTCTCCCAACCCTTCTAAAAGACTTTATTCAAAACAGAATTGCCCACCATTTACCAGTCATGCTGCATTTTGAGCAATTTTGCCTTTTCATGAGAACTTTGAAATCCTTTATGAAAAGAAGTTAAGCAAAAAATGCAGACGGCTGAATTGTATTACTTTTGGTCAAGCCTAAATGTAGAGTCCTTTATTGTCCAGAATTCAAGAGCCCCTTTATCTTGCATCATTTTCCTCTTCCCATCATGCATTAACTACGGAGAAGAATGAATAGAGCTACAATCAAGAACGCAGATTCTTCTTTAAAGATATAGGAGAGATGCAGATAAAGCATCATAATTGAAGTCATTATTGTAAATAATGCCAGATTCCATCCAGAATAAAGAAAGGGAGATGGGCAGCTAAAGTTTTTAAAAAATACATTTTTAACCCTCAAAATTCTGTCCCAGCACTATGTCCAGCAATGGAACAAAATCAATAGAGTGAATAGCTTATTCACCACCTGAAACATCTCTTGTGCAATGCCTAATGAAAAGAATGGAAGTTGTACAAGAGCACAGCTGGGTCTCCATTAATTTGAAATGCACAGTGGATGTTCCCAGTGGATAGTGCCCTATTTTGGATCAATGTTTATGTGTGCGTGCGTGTGTGTGCGTTCTCAGCTGTATACTGTGGCAGCCACTCTTGGAATGAATCAGACAACTTTAACGGTATCTTCACAAAAACACAGGAATAACATGATTACACCCAGCCTCCTCTAGCTTCCCAAATTCCTGCCAAGCCCATTCAACATTGTCACTAAAATATTTTAGATCCAAGTGGGCAGCCATGTTGATATGAAGCAGTTGAACAAAGCAGGAGTCAAGTTGCAGCTTTAAGACCAACCAATTTTTATTTAGAACGTAAACTTTCGTGTGCTCTTAAGCACACTTCATCAGACGAGGAATCCAGCACAGTGAGCAAAGCCATACATAGCTTAGCAGAGCCATATATAGCTGGTAGGCAGTGGCCCAGAATGCAACATGGTACAGATTTAAGAACCAATGACAGTGAAGTAAAATTACCTGGTAGGCAGTGGTTTAGAATGTAAAATGGTACAATGACAGAATAGTAAAATTAACAAATTGAGCAAACCTTTGATCTGAGTAGCATGAGCATGGGAAAGCAACAAAAAAGTATGTCAAAATGTGAGATTGTCCGTCAATGACAATGGGAGATGGGTTCAATATATATATAATGGGATAAGCAACCAAAGTCCCTGTTTGAGTGTGTCAATACAGCCAAAAGAGAAATACATTGGATAGTGATGTTTTTGTCCACCTAATTTACTTTTTAAATGTAAACATAATTCTAAAATACAGTGAAAATGGGTAAAGCATATGTAATGAGATATACAGCCAATATCCCTATTTTGAGTATGTCAATACAAATAATTATACTGATACACAATTCTAAAAGAGAAACACATTGGAATACTGTGGATGTATAGTTATACTCACTGAGAGTGGGTTTAGCATTTGTAATTAGATAAAAAACCAATATCCCTGTACAGTCCTGGGGGGGTGTTTGTTCCAAGTTTCATAATAATTTGTAATTCAGCAATTTGCCCCCCCCCCCAAGTCGGAATGAAGAGTCGGACACAAGGTGTTGGTATAACTAAGGGCCACTTTATTAAGTATAATAATTAACAGCAAGGGCAACAAGAACTGTAGCCTGGTCAGGGCCAGGGGTCTCAACAGACCGCTCCCCTGCCATTAGCAGGCGAGAGACCCAGCCCCCCAGCCGGAGCTGTGTGGCACAGCTCCCGCTAGGCTGGCTCAGCAAGGATGCAAGCTGCAGAGGCCCTGGCCACCAGACGCACATCTCAATGGCCGAGCCTCCAGGACAGTCTGCATCCTCCCACCCAAGGGCATCAAACCCAAGGGCCGATTCCACCAGACCCCTAAATCCCCAAAAGGGGGATGCTTTCTAGCCGCATAGAACCATAAACCCATTAACAATCTGCCAAACTAAAGTGACCAACTTATTTAACAGCACCTCCCTAAAGCTAAATCCACAATCCACTGACCTGCTATGTAGGGTAGACGAAAAAACACCCCAGCAAACTGCCAATCAGCTGGGGAGCAAAAAATTCCTACCCGGCCCCCCAAACCACGAGGCGACCAGCACTTGCCTACATAACAAACAGGGCGGGAGGGAGGGCAAACTCTGTCTGGGCTTTGGTTGAGTGGTGGGCAGCAGGCACAGGACACTTCCCCCTCCCCAGAAGCAGAAATCCAAATTGCTTGCAGCAAAACAAAGTAGGAAAACCAGCCAGGCAAGCTGGCTCTGTCAGGCTCGCCTGCCCTTCAGCAGCTCCTCAGCCCCTCTTCTGCATCTGGCAGTGCCATGCCAGCCAACACTGGCTCTCATAGAGCAATGGGACAGGGAGAGGGGGAAGGGAAAGAGACAGCGGAAAGACCAAGTTGTCCAGGAGTGCCTTGTTTATTTACATTTGCACTGCAGTCTACCAGTGATAATACATCTGTCACTGCCATCATAAGTGGATTCTGTACAGAATCCATGGATCCAATTATGTTCCTTTGAGGAGATGAGAGAAAACCTATTGCTGTGTGTCCTGTCTTGTCAGGTCAAAGCTTGTATAGCTAGGTAAGGCCTGCAGGGGACTGGAATACAAAGTTGTTAGGCAGTTATAAAGAGACAAACAGGAGGAAGCAAGTGACTCAAAGCTAAATATCCTGGCTAGACCCAGTAAAGGTTCCATAATGGAGGCCAAGTAGAGACTCTCTAGATATAAGGTGTTCAGTACTCTGGACAGCTCCTAGTCAAGCAGAGCAGACAATTTGCAGAACAGAGCTCTGCTGAGTCTTTTATTCCAGTAGTTCTCAACCTTTTTAGGATGGCTACCCACAGGTCCAAATTTACTTTGTATAGTGACCCATCCAGGGCTGGCCTATGGGTTTTGTTTTTTGGTGCTCTAGGCAAACTATTACCTTGACACCCATCTATTCCATTATTCCATTTTCTACAGTTCCCAACCAGATGTTTTTGAGAAACCAGCAGACATCTCATAAAAGATGCAGCTGCCCCCACTGTGAACCTCAGCTTCCTTCTCTTCTACCAGCTGAGCCAGAGCTGGAGTTTGAGGAGGCATGCTCATGGGGTATATGTGGGGAGGTATTTGAACATGGGATTGAAGAGGTTGGTGGTGGCAAGGGACTTGATGCAGTACATCTTCCACAGCAGGTAAAGGGCAGTGAAGCAATGCAGGAGGCTGGGCAAGAGGTTCAGTGGCTGAAAAAGCAGCACCAAGACAGAGTCCACACACACATACCTCTTTCTGTCCTCCTCTGGTTTTCCTGTGGCATGCTGAACAGCTATCTACTCTCCCTGTGCTTCATTTAGCTACTACCATGAAGTTACCAGCTGTCTTCTGGCTTTTTTTCTCCTAATTACTTCCACAAAGGAGGGGCAGAGGAGAATGTGAAAAGCTGGGAAGGAGGGAAGAAAAAGAAGAATGGAAAGTGCAGGAGCCTGCATTAGGGAGGGCTGCCTTCAACCCACTTTCAGAGGCTTTGCAACCCACTTTTGAGTTCCAACCCACATGTTGGGAAACACTGCTTTATACCACTGGAAACGGTCTGGTATTGAGGAGGTGGCTCCTTGAAAACTCAGGGCTATTTCTTCCACACTCTGAGATGCTAGTACCTCGTTTCCTCTCTGATAGTGCAGAGTCCTCCTGTCCTGGGGTCTGTAATCTGGACTTCAGAGGATGGCGGAAGACAAGAGGGCCTGGCATGACTTTGTCCATGGGGTCTCAGAGTCAAACTCGACTGTGTGACTGAACAACAACAAATATACTTGTCTCTGGATAGGACTTCTTATTACCTGGAGTCATATAAGCCGGGTATGCTCACACCTTCCATAACAGAATAAAAGTCAGGAATGTACCAGAGCTCCCTTCTGCTCATGCCTGAGCTTGCTAGTTGGGACCATTACAATTCTGAGTAAAGGCAGCTCAGTGATAAGTGCAATGTGTTAGCAGATTCTTGAGAAATACGCAATTGCTAGGTGGATGTCAAAGCAAAGCTTTTGAGCAGTTGACCAGAAGGGAATGTAGCCATGCAAAGAATAGATGAGCTGTTACAAATAAGTGACAAAATGGTTTAAAGGAAGACAAGAAATTTGGGGTGATAAGAAAAGCAGGGAAGCTTTTAGAGTGAAGCAGCATGGTCAAAGACAAGGAGCCTGCAATGTGGTAGGACATGTAATCCTGAGAAGCTTCATTTTCTGGTCCTTTGCATTGTCTTGTCTCTTTGACATGGTGACACAAGCTTCCCACCCCACACTCTTTGGTACTAGCAGTTATTTTCTTATCACAGGATAATGGAAGCCCCATTATTAAGGCAATAGGTTTGACTTTTCAGTGAGCTTATGTCTTTAAGGATAGTTTTCAGCCATTGAGTCAGCCATATGTTAAATCAAATTTACCATGCATTATGAAGCACTGAATCATATTTTACATCTCTGTAATGATACAAAATTGCCATCACTCTCCCGTAGTCCTCGTATTTGTCCTGCTTCTCATCAATCATGTTAATATCACAAAGACTTATTAGATGAAGAAACCTTCCAAATTACAACTGTTTTTAATACTAATAGCTTTGTTTTATGTTGTTTCTCTTTCTCTAATTTTCATTTGTGTGTGTATGTTTTAAATGCTGACTTTTTAAAAGTAATAATCCTTTTAATCGTGAAATTTAATGAATAGAAAACCAGTAAATCAATAATAAAGTCCTCCTTAATGAGATTTACTAATGATACCAATACATTACAATGTGTAGTACACTTCCTGATGTCCTTTTGCCAGTACAGCAATTGTGGAAGTGAAGGGGGAGGGGGGGGAACTGAGAGAAGGAAAGCGAAGGCACAAGTTAAAATAAAAGCCTCTTGAGCTACTACTGAGAATAAACACAGTTGAATAAATATATCTAGTCTCGAGTTAAAAACACTCAAGGGTAAGATTTTAGTGCTCAGCTCTGGAATTTACTGGTGCAAGTACCTTTACTATAAATCCCTGATCCGCAAACTGTTCCCTGGATGTTTCGGTAATGGCGACCCCCCCTAGGTAAGAAACTCTAGCTCCACTGGGTGAAATCTAGGCCGTAGGTAGAGGTTTGAATACAGTCATAAAATATGTTCCCCTCCCCTACAGCAACGAGGGACATATTAAAAAGTACAGCAAATCCCTGGACCATATCCAATCTGTATATTTTATTTGCATGAAATTACCATAATTAACATATTGCTCCATTTTATGCTCTGTTTCTCTGGGTCATGTGGCCCTTAAAGACCAATCCTAAGCAGGTCTACACAGAATCCTACACAGGCCTTTTCGGTGAGCCTTACTCCCAGGAAAGTGTTTTTCAGGATTGCACTGTTAGTCTACAATGTGGGATTTCAACCTCAGAGTGGGGTGAGCAGTATAAACTCACTCTTTTCTGCTGCCTAAAATTCCAGAAACCCCAAATAGTTCCAAATGACACAAAGAATTGCAAACTGCCTGGATAAGTGTCCAGTCCCTTTGATAGAGGTTTCTGGGATGTTGTTTATCAGGTGATGTTATTTACCTCCATGCTAGCTGCCCATTTCCATACATGAGGCTTCTACTAAAGGGGTTTTTTTCCCCTCCAGATGTTAGGGTTGCCAGCAGTGAGTTGGGAAATACCTGGAGATTTTGTAGGTGGTGCCTGAGGAGGGCAGAGTTTAAGGAGGAGAGGGACCTCAGCAGGGTATAATGTCATAGAGTCCACCCTCCAAAGCAACCATTTTCTCCAAGGGACTGATCTTGGTCATCTGGAGATCAACTAATAGCAGGAAATCTCTAGGTGCCTGGAGGTTGGCAATACTACCACACATGCAGGCAACCCTAATGTCCACCTATATTTTTAACCTGCCATCATTTAGAACCACTGGCAATTTAAAAATCTTAGGGGACATAAGTATAGAGGGGGCAATCACATATGCCACCTTCATCCTTCAAAGTGAGGACAAGTTATGTGATCCCTCCTCCACCATATCATCCCAACAACTCTATGGTTACACTATGCCAGAGGGACTGGCCCAAGGCCACTCTTGCACTATGCAAGAGTGGGGCTTTGAACTCTGATACTTTGAACTCAGAGAGCCAGTTTGGTGTGGTGGTTAAGTGTGCAGACTCTTATCTGGGAGAACCGGGTTTGATTCCCCACTTCTCCACTTGTAGCTGCTGGGATGACCTTGGGTCAGCCATAGGCAGAGGTTGTCCTTGAAAGGGCAGCTGCTGTGAGAGCCCTCTCAGCCCCACCCAACTCACAGGGTGTCTGTTATGGAGAAGACATAGGAGATTGTAAGACACTCTGAGTCTCTGATTCAGAGAGAAGGGCAGGGTATAAATCTGCAATTCTTCTACTACTCCTAATCCTCATCAGGTGCATCTACCACACCACATTGGATCAAGTAACAAAAGCATTGTCTTTGGCAGCTGAGAAGAGCTGTTTCAAGGGTCTCAGTTAGGAGCTACAATACTTGTCTGGGGTCTCTGACTGGCACTGATTCTCTAGGGTCTCCTGAGGGCAGAGATCATGGATATTGCTTGATCTTTTTAGCTGTAGATGTCAGGGATCGAACCTGGACCTTCTGCATGCAAAGCTGGAGCACTACCAACTGTCTCCACCCACCTCTTGCCTTGTATCCTGATCACCACAACCCTGTCTTTTTTCCTTGTTTTAATCTCTTTCATTGTTAGATGAATGTTGTAAAAACCATTCCAGCTTGTTGTTACACCCTTAGAAGCCTGAGCCAGCAAAGCAGTGACAACCTTCCGCTGTTAAGTGCCAGTGCATGGGGGAGAGGATTCAATGCCCTTCCTGGAAGGCAGTAGAACATCTGATTTGCAGGCAGAAGGTTCCAGTATCAGGTAGTAGATGATGTAAACGACCTTTTGCTTGAGACTCTGGGGAGGCACTGCCAGTCTGAGGAAACACCACTGATCTTGATAGATTCATGGTCTAGCTTGTTATAAAGAAGCTTCATATGCATAGTGGCTGCTGCCCCAGAACTGTCCAGGTATGTTGCTGCTTAATGAGTAGTCCTGATTTTGTACAATCCAAGAAATCAATGGGTGAAGCCAATACTTCTACTTAACTGCACTAGAACTCACCTGCATGTTGCTGATGAAGACGTTTGCATGATCATAATGCTACCTTGTGAGTCATGGCAACTTCTTTAAGGGCATACGTTCCTTCCCATGACTCCCCCCACACACACACACACTGCAGGTCATAGTGGCACAATGGTATTCCTCCAGATTTGCTGATTTACACATGAATATGATTCTGTTTCTGCACTGCAGAATCAACTACTGCTATATAAAGGTGCTTCCTATCATACAGCTGAGGAAGAAAAAAGTCTTTTATTATTTAGGATGAGGGTTCCCTACTTCAGCTTGGGAAATTCCTTGAGATATGGAAGCAGTGCCCTTGGATTGCATAGTTTGTCGAAGGAAGGAAGGAAGCTCAGCAGAGACATGATGCCATAGAGTCCATATTCAGAAGCTGCTATTTCCTGAGGTGGAACTAATCTCTGTAGTCTAGAGATCAACTGTAATTCTGGAAGAACTCCTGACTCCACCTAATGATTAGTAACTAGGACTGCCAGTCCCGGCCTGGCAATCAGCAATAGATTGGGGTTGAGTGGGTATGGGGACAGCCATTAGCAATGGCTAATGAGATGGCATGAGATCACTTCTGGAAAAACTCAGATGTGATGTCATGCCTCCCTAGGAATCACCAAAAACTGTATAGAAAATGCTGTGGCAATTCCTAGAAAGGACTGGCAATTCATAGGTGTGACATCATTCTAGTTTTTCCCCTGGAAGTGACATCACGCTATCACCAATGGCAATGTTTTATTTTTTTTTCTCCTCCCAGCTGCTGGAGTGCCAGCAACCAAGTCCCCCTGGGGTAGGAAAACTGTACACAATGAACATATGGTAGCCCTTCTTGGAACCCAAATAGCCAATGTATTTTTTTTTATTGATTGGCATAATTGGTCCAAAACATATTGGTTCCTGAGGCAGAAAATCCAAATGCTAGCCCCCTATCAGCATGGTGGTAAAAATATAATAAATTAAATCACTGTAATTTACCTTCCAAACCTTTCACCTGAGGTTGACAACTTCACTCTGCCTAATGGTAGGCCAGGCCTTGCCATGGAGAGCCTTAGGGCACAAAATGAAGTTCAAGCCTGAAGAGATTTTTGAAGAGAAGAATGATAGTCTCGTTCAAAGCCATGCAGGACTTTGACACCAAGGGTGCTGTTGCAATGTTTTACTTCTGGATGAACAACCTTATTCTTTCATTTGAATTCCTAATAATTAGAAGGTTGGCTTTGATAGTTATGTTCACAGACAAACTCCACATCTCCAATATCAAGGGAAAGATACAGTTATAGTATTTTAACAATAAGCATTGATATATTTGTAGTATAAGATCTAATGGAGCTCCTGGTCTGAACCTGACCTCACTGGAGTTAAAATCTGCTCTGAGATTTGTTAAGCCTGAATAAAAGCTTCATGCCTCTTACCCAAAAACCTCTTTAGCACTTAAAAACCCCTTGAGCTAACACAATGCCTAAGTATGAATGCTGTTCCCCAACTCTCCTTCTCTGTTTGCCCATGTTTCTCTGGATTCCCAAATGCAGACATTTTAAATGACTTTCATCTCTGAGGTTCTTGTGTCTATTCAGGATTTTTTTTTTACCCTTCTGGACTTTAAACCCAATGGCTGGAAAGCTTATCATCCATTTAGTGCCACACATACTAAAACCCAGCAATTAATTATCTCTTGTTCTAATCCAGTGAGTCTATGCAATTAACATCTGGGATTTGGTCTGTCTTTTTGCTGACTTTTTAATTTAAGGACAGGGACACAGTAGATCCCTTTAGCAGAATTAAACTAACTTCTGGCAGCACTGCTTTCAACCATTCTCCTGTCTGGAGTTTCTATGAACCAGAGTAGCAACAACTTTGCATCCATAACTACATAGCTACCCGTTATATATTTTTTAAATCATGTTCTTTCTTCTGGTCCTGACCTGGATGGTCCAGGCTAGCCTAATGTCACATCTCAGAAGCTAAGCAGAGTCAGCCCTGGATAAGAGACAACCAAGAGAGGCCAGGATTTCTACAAAGACATAGGCAATGCAAACCACATCTCTGTGTGTCTGTTGCTTCAAAAGTCCTCTAGGGCTGTGACTTGATGGCAGTTTCTACCACCTTTCTTCTACAAGCTCAGGATAACATACATGGTTCTCTACTCTTCCATTTTTTCTGACCACAACCCCATGAGGATGGCTAGGGGGAGAGAGAGAGAGAAATATTTGCTCAAACTCACTTGGCGAACTTTATGGCACAGTGGGGATTTGAACCTAGGTCCTTTTAGTTCTGCATTCTAACCACCACATCACACTGACTTTTAGTGGGAATTTTATCTTCAGATCCAATCTCCTCTTGAAGCTATCTATGCTTGTAGCCGCCACCACCTCCTGTGGCAGTGAATTCCATATGTTAATTACCCTTTGGGTGAAGAAGTACTTCCTTTTATCTGTTCTAACCCAACTGTTCAGCAATTTCATTGAGTGCCCACAAATTCTTGCATTGTGAGAAAGGGAGAAAAATACTTCTTTCTTTGCCTTCTCTATCCCATGCATAATCTTGTAAACCTCTATCATGTCACCCTGCAGTCGATATTTCTCCAAGCTAAAGAGCCCCAAGTGTTTTAACCTTTCTCCATAGGAAAAGTGTTCCAACTCTTTAATCATTCTAGTTGCCCTTTTCTGTACTTTTTCCAATGCTATAATATCTTTTTTGAGGGGCGGTGACCAGAATTGTACACACTATTCCAAATAAGGCTGCACCATCAATTTATACAGGGACATCTAGCCAACAAACATCACACAATGGGTGCAGCTGCCCCACTATGAACCCCAAGCAAGTGGCATTCTGAAACATATAGCCTCTGCAAGTGAAAGTTAAGTTCAAGCCATTGACCACTCTCTCCTCCATTACTGTCTCTAATCTCCCCTAAGATAATTAAAAACTTACTGTAGTAACCCATCAGGACATATTTTACTTGATCACCATGTGCAAGCAGTGAAGAAAAAATACCAACTAAGTTGTGACATGGAAGATACTGTTTGCAAAGTCAGAACTTGGTTTCCAAAATACAAAAGAGCAATAAGAAGGGCACAGAGTGCTGGCCTGCACTCCATTTCCAGAGTCTTCATGACCCACTTCTGTGTCTTGACCCATAAGCTGGGAAACACTGATCTAGGCCATGAGTGTTCCCTCTGTCTGGGCTATGACTGCCACTAAGAATCTCTTCTAGACTGATTTGTCTGCCTCCAGGCCCACACATTTGTGGAATGTGAAAGGATAACTAGAGTAGTATACATGGAAACATGGTGGGCTTCACTTCGAGCCAGTATATGTTAAAACTCAGTCCCACATACAGCTGTGGCACTTTGGTTCGATCGTCTAGTTTCTGTCCTGAAGATGTCTTGTCAATGATCAGAATATGGTACTTTATTTTATTTTCTAAAAGAAATTTTCCACTTGCAGATAGGAGCAGGCTCTCTCTTTTGACAAACAGGGTAATACTAAAGTACTGTATGGTAATTTCCATTTTCCCAGTGGTTCTGTTGAAGTTCTGTTGCTCTCCTGTTATCTCTTACATGCTGTATCTGTTTTCAGCAGGCTTTGACATTCAAGATGGAGTCAAGGCAAAATGTTTGAGGGGAAGGGTGGAAAATGGAAGAAATATTGTGTGATACAATGTTTGTTTTACCCCGTTGCTTCAGATATACCTATACTGAGCATGCAGACCTTGTCAGAATATGTAAAGAGTCACAGCAGTCAGTTTTTGGATCAGTTGTGTAATTCAGTGTGCGAATCACAGACCTCGAATATATGAGAGAACAGGCAGGAGATAACTCTTTATATTCAGTGATTTACATTAGTGAAGCTGGGAGTTAGAATAAATCTGGAGAGGGCTAGGATCCTGATTAAATTTTAACTTGTTAAAAGACAAATAAATACTATCCTTTCAGTCTATTCTCCCAGAAGTAGCAGGCATTGCTAATAAACCCACAGGAAGGACGGGGGGGGGGGGGACCTTAAAAGAGGCAATACATTTTCATGGGTTTTTATAAGGTCACAGAGAAAAGATTTACGTGTTGAGTTTTCTAATGTGTATGACTGGTCCTTTTGTGAATATTGGACCTTGTAGGAGTTACCTGTTTGACTGGGCAGGAAAGTCCAAAGCCTTATAATCACTAGTGCTGTTCACAGACCTTGGAAACTGAAGGGGCAAAATGGTTGCCACCCGTTATTCTCTTCTTTCATGGGGTGAGCTACCTAGCCTGCTCATAACTCTATGCAGGTCCTCCCCAACCCTTCTGGCAGCTCTGATTTACTTCAGCAGGTCTCACACTGTCCCAGCATCTTGCTCCTCTGTGTTTCACCCTCTGAGGCTTCTTCCTTAGCTCTGGCCTACCTGGTTGCATTAGCAACATCATAGCCATTTTTCAGCTGTGGCATTAAAGAAGAAGTGTACCTAGTTTCAACCTCTGACTCCTCTTTCATATTATTTATTTCTGGCTTGCTATTCATTTTTCAGCATTACATTCAAATGTCCATATTTTAACTTTGAAATTGAAGGCTTCCTTAAGCCATGAGAAAAGGTGGGGGTTTAAATAACCATTTAAACAAACAAATAATTTCTGGCTTGGCCTTGGCCTTGGCCTCTGGTTCTGCTCCAGAGAAATTCCCAGCTTGTAGCTTGTTGTGGTATCTGGCTGGACTGTGGCGTTAAGTTGACCCTGCCTTTGTGGGTCAGGTGGGGCTGTCCCCCTGGTGGTTATGCAGGACGTTGAGATCACCAACAGGTCTTGTTCATATGCTCAGTAACATCACTTGATTTTTCTACCTTTGATCAGTGGCATCTGAATGTGTGAACACATGCCACTGCACAGCAATGTATTTGGAATAATGCAAGGCAAAATTAAACTCCCTCCACCCCATGTGGGAGTTGAAGGGCGAGAGTCAACAGGCTAATGGATGAAATATATTTGTGCTGTGGCCTCTTCCCAGGTAGCAGGGAATGGTGGGAGATTAGCTCAGCTGTATAGTACAGCTACTGGCACTCAAGAAATGGGCAACTTGGTGCCCATTAATAAGAAAAGTGAACCAGGAAGGCGGTGGAGTTTGGGGACTCCCTGGGGAAGGAAGAGGCTGAGGAGCATTCCCATGCTTCTCTTCCATAAATGTGAGTCAGAGAAGAGGAGAAGGAGTCAAAGACAATCTGTACATGACTTTTCCCTCTTCCTATATGAGGCCAAAGGTCTTGGTTGGTGGATGAGTTCAAAGCAGAGAGTTTAGCAATGGCTGCCAGTCCCCTTGTTCCCAACTTCGCCATTTATCTGTGATTCACCCACCATGAAAGCCATCACTGGCTTCTCCCCATTCACACATACAAATCATCATTGGCTGCTGTTATCCTGAAATAATGAGGATGCATGTTTGACCCAAAAGATTCAGGCACAACAGACTGAGCTGCAGCATTTATGTGCAGGGACCACTGGAGATGGGAAAACCTTTGCTCTTGGAATCTTGATGCTTTTTCCATGGGAAAATTTATCTGATATTGCACTGAGTGTCCTGCATGCATAAGCAATTACTTGCATGCATTAGAGTTAATAATGATGAGAATTGCCTCGCAGAGAGATATAGTGATGAACATTGTGAGTAACAACAGGGATCAAAACAGTTTCTTTTCTCTCTACAACTGAAGGTAGAGATTAGGTTGTTGTTTATTTGAAAAGAGAACAATGATAAATATCACTTTCATTGATACTTAAAATGCTCCATATGGAAGAACTATTTACAGTGCAGTCCTAAGTGCTTTCCTGAGAATAAACCCCACTGACTAGACCTCAGCAGGATTCAAAATAGACCAGTTTATTCTCTTGGGCTCTCTTGCAGCCATCTGTGTTGTCTGGGAAATGAAACTTGAAGAAAGAACAAGATCCCCAAGAGGATGTAGGCGGGCATATTTCTCTTGACAGTTTCTATATACTTATACTGGGATGGACAGCCCAATAAGCAAGGGCCATAGACCCTTGCTGTACACCCACCTGTCAAATAATAATACGAGACTAAACCCAAGTTTCACTGGAAAACCATTTTTTGGGACTGAACCACACCCAAGAAGGACATCCAAATGCTATTGTTATCTTAGTGCTGGTTTGCAGAAGTAAGGTCCATCATATGATGAATGCAAGAGGATATTTGCATATGTGAATGGAAAAAACCCCATAAAACTGTGGATGAAACCTCCATATCACCTTAGTGGATTCATATGCAATCCGTTACTGCATTCTCCTGCTACAAGGCATCAATGGTAGAAGTAATGAGAAATCAAATGGTATAAATGCATCTGTCAAAAAATGGGTCGGAACTAGAGAAGGCCTTTTTTGGGGGATGTGCATTAAAAATTGTAATCATTTAGGTGACTTAAAGGGTGTTGATTAAATACAATATTGCCTCTATTTCTATTTATCTCCTCCTCCTTCTTTTAGCACCAGCATTTTAATTAACTCACTTTTGTTGCTTATTTGACATGCCAATGGTGTGCTTGTTTTATTTCAGTTTTTCTAAGAGGCTGATGATGCATGCAAATAACTGTTTTGCATATTGTATCTGTTTCACAAATTGCTATGAATGTTTGGTCTCTCTGCTTCAACTTAATCTGCTTTGTGGAAATGGAAAGGGAAATGTGCAGTGGTGAAATTTGATGAAAAACCTATGCATGGATTTGTCCAGTTGAAAAGAAAGGCATTTTGTAGCAGAAGATATGCCTAATACCATCTCTTACAATGCAGTCCTAAATAGTTACACCCTTCTTAGCTGATTGATTTCAATGGATTTAGAAGGATGTTATTCTGTGCTGTGAATATCTTAGATGCTGCTAAAATCTGAAAGAATCCTCCTGCTATTAACTTGCTTTGAAAGTTTCAAGCTTAGGCTGCCCCTAGTTGTGCCCGCAGTTAGATGGGCAGGGTGAAGGTTTACAGGGAATATAAAAAGAAAATAATGGGCTCTGCCTAAACATTAACTCAGGTGGCAGCTATAGGAGGAAATACCTTTTTCTGTCAGAGTACTCCTGGAGAGCCCCTGACAGTAATCCGACCTTGATAAACCAGTTACCTAGTCTGAAACTTTCAAAGTCTTGCAACCAACAAAATTGGGGACGGATCATGGCTCAATGGTAGAGCATCTGCTTGGCATGCAGAAGGTCCCAGGTTCAGTTCCTGACATCTTCATTTTAAAGGATGAGATGATATGTAAGACCTCTTCCTGAGACTCTGGGGGGGGGGGGGGCGGGGAACTACCAGTCTGAGGAGACAGTACAGACCTTGATGGACCAATGATCTAAATCAGTATAAGGCAATTTCATGTGTTCACGTGGCCCTTCTTTTATAGAGGAGGAACCAGGGCTTAAATCATGTGCACACATGATTTGCACACAGAAGGTCTGAGGCTCAAAGCCTAGCATTATCTGCTTTGAGAGCCCCAGCCACTCAAAGCAGAACATTTCTGACAGCGGTGTCATACGTCATATGGAAGTGTATGAGAGCTGGCACCATTTAGCACAGGGGTGGCCAAACTGAGTCACAGGAGTCACATGTAGCTCTTTCACACATATTGCATTGCTCTCAAAGCCCCCACTTCCCTTCAGCCACCTTGGAGAAGGCATTTAAAGTTGTATTCTTTCCACCTCTCTCTCTCCCCCAATCCACCACCATCCCATCCATCTAATTTGTTTCAAATTGAGGGAGCTAGAGAATGCTTGCCAAAATATTTCACTTCCAAGAAAAAAATCCCGGAAACAAATAGTTTTAGTTACCTAGTAGTTCAGTTTATTACCATCGAGGGTCAGTTAAAAATTGAAATAAATAAGATATTGTGCCAGCAGCTCAAGGCTGCTTTTATTCTTGCCGGATGCTCTCTCTTTGTATGTGTAATAATATATAAATGCATAGTTAATCAGAAGAGGACATGATCAGTTGATGGGCCAGAGCAAGTCCAGCCATGTTCATGTATCTCAGCTCTCAAACATCTGACATTTATTCTATGTGGCTCTATGTGGTTAAACAAATTTGGCCACTCCTGGTTTAGCAGTTGCAGT
Organism: Heteronotia binoei; assembly: GCF_032191835.1. Taxonomy (NCBI): domain Eukaryota; kingdom Metazoa; phylum Chordata; class Lepidosauria; order Squamata; family Gekkonidae; genus Heteronotia; species Heteronotia binoei. The sequence goes on along the minus strand of NC_083227.1, from coordinate 47,142,322 downwards.
TCTGTCTAAGATCTGGGAGACCCAGGTTCAAATCCACAATGACTACAAAACTCAATTAGTTCCTCATAGGTAGGCCTCTCTCAATTTAACCTACTCTCATGGTTGTTATAAGGATAAAATGGAGAAGGTCACATGAGCTTCTTGTAGGAAGTGTGGAATATAAATGTGTTAGCTAGTTTGGAGCTTAGGGATACCCTCAGCTCCTTAAAATTTCCCCCGACACCAAATTTAGGGATATTTATTTAAATAAAATATTTACATGTCTGCCTTTCTCTTGAGCATCCAGGACCTGGCAGCTGTCCATGGTCTCGAGGCATTTTATAATTCTGCCTAATTCTTTTGATACCAGGGATTGAATTTAGGATCTTCTGCATGCAAAGTAGATGTTCTACCACTGAGCTATGGCTACTCCCCAAACTCTGCTTAAAACTGCACTGCTGGTTATGTGGGCACTACTCTTGCAAGAGGGAGTGATACTTATGAGACCTCTCACATGGGGATGACTCATAGTTGTTAATCCCTGAAGACTGTCTGGCTAACTTGCAAGAGGCCTGGATAAAATATCCAACTTGATGTTAAATTGGGGGCTCCTGAAACTGGAAGGAATTCCCCTGGACACTCTGGGTTATCTACCTGGTTGAATCCTCTATGGAACACACTGATTAAAGGCCTTCTGTGTTAAGGCTCACACCTGGCTATGATTAATTCTCAGGCTTCCTGAACAATAGCTGAAGTTCCTGATTGTCAAACTCCTCCATTCCCCAGTTTGATTCAATCAAGCTCCTAGGCAGAACTTCCAGCCCTGCCCCAACCAATGTCAGCCTGACTACATCTCATGGACATTCCAACTTCATTTTATAACTAAAATTGCTTGTCCCATCAGCCAGCTCCTTTCATGGGATAACTTTAGTTATTTTCAAACCTCCCAATGCCCTTTCAGGTTTCTGCCCTACATCCAGTCCTGTTCCCACAAAGCCACTGCCTCCCTGCTATTATAATTAAAGACCTTCTACCCTTGCAGTTGCTTTTGTACCAAACCTGCTTCCTCAACCTTATAGATCCCCACTCTGTAGCTGAAGTCACTGAACTCTCTCCTCTTTTGGACCCTCCCACCACTCTGCCATACACAAGGGCTCATAGGAAAGTAGGCTTGTGTAAAGGTTCATTGCAGACAACTGTATTGCTGACACTTTTTGCTATTCTTGGCGTTCTGTTTTTACTCTGCATCTTGCCGGGGGATAAAGTTTTTTTCCCCTCTCTCATTCAAAGATTTATTTTCTTTCTCATTCTTTTAGAGTGCTATCCCAGATTGGGACCCTGATATACACTAGACAAACTGTGATGCCACAGGACTCCTCCTCACAGGGGACCCTCCATATTGGATCCCTGAACACTTGAACATCTTGGCGTGGGCCTAGCAATGAAAAAAATGGAATCTGGATCAAATTCATGACAGCAATTCACATTGAGGGCATGCAAGGAATGTGAAGCAACTCCTCCATTAACCACGCAAAAAAAAAAGAATTGCAGATTTATATCCCGCTCTTCTCCTTGAATCAGAGATTCAGAGCGGCTCACAATCTCCTTTATCTTCCTCCCCCACAACAGACACCCTGTGAGGTGGGTGGGGCTGGAGAGGGCTCTCACAGCAGCTGCCCTTTCAAGGATAACCTCTGCCAGAGCTATGGCTAACCCAAGGCCATTCCAGCAAGTGCAAGTGGAGGAGTGGGGAATCAAACCCGTTTCTCCTAGATAAGAGTCCGCACACTTAACCACTACACCAAACTGGCTCTCATATCTAATGGGAGTCAACCAAAGGCTTAATGGGGTACCTTCCCTGATAATCTGACCTTAACAAATGACCCAGATAATCAAGACAATAACAATGGGCTATCCCCAGCCATTTCCTCCTGAAGTAATAGACAGGAAGCTTTCTCCCCCTATTCCATCAAGTAAAGTACTCAGCTATCTACTTTTTTGCCTATCTAAACTCTTAATCTTCCTAAAGGAACACTCTTCCTTGATACCTTTACCTGTAATGCAAAAGAAGAAATGTACACCTCAAACAACCTCCAAAATGTACACCTCAAACAACCCTTTTCAAATTTACTCACTCTGGAGAAATGGACTTTTCATCACTCCCACATTCCCGTACCAACACCTCCCCTCTTTGGTCTCAGCAAAATACATATAAAAAGCCACCCCTCCATTCATCCAATTTGTAGCAGGTTTTGGATTCCACTCTGTTACCCCAGATGTATAGCCAATTCCTCTACTTTTCCATCCTGTTCTGCTGTACTTCTCCAGAACTCAGACTTTGGGAAGCAGGCTTGTATGTCTTTCATTTCTCCCATTATTTTCTCCTGTAGTAACAGGTACTTGTTAGGGAAAGGGTTTAAACTGCATTTATGCTTCACATGGTTATTTCTTTCTTTTCTGTAGCACTGTAGCACCTCTTACCTGATGTAACCGGATTCCCTTGCTGTTATTATAATACATTTATTTTCTTGTTTAAGAGCTTATTCCTCTTCATTTCTTTTGAGTGTTGATCTCTATCTCGACCTCTGTATAGACAAGTTACAGTCTTGGCAATTAATACCTCACAACACACACATTTTTTTCTTCACTAGCAGAAGGATGCTTCTGCTAGCTACAGGGGTGCATGTGGATGACTGATGTGGGTAACACCTGGAGACACATGTGTGACCCACCATGCTGTGTGTTTACTGGCCCTACACATGGACCTCTTGGGGTAAAAAGAGATGATGAAAGAGATTTGAGTGTTACTGGGCTGTAGATTTTTTCATGGTCCTACATGGACCTTTCCTCATTGGAGGCTAAAAGCTTCCTTCCAGATCTGTTCTTAGTGAGGATTTCAACATTTGACCTGTTGCTGTTTTCATGTGGCAGACAGCGATGACAAGCTGCTGTCACCTTGTTTTCACTCCAGTGTGCAGGTTCCGTAACTTATGAATCATGATGTATGAAAAATGGAAATCTCTATTGTGGTGTACATTTGGCATCTTATTTCTCTTCACAGATGCCTTATTACATTTTGACAGGCGTCTGACGCAAGATGCTGTCAGTGCTAGGATTTCACCTTGGTGTGCCACCTTCAATTTCATTGCCTAGGACTTGTAAGACAAAGAATGGGAATTGAATAGTGGATGAAATCTTAGTTTGGTTGTACCTTAATTTCATTTTTGTTCAAGTGTACTGATATGCCATAGCTGTGAAGGCAGGTGTTCACTGTCCCTGGATATGTAAGTGAACCCTGTTCCATGTCAAGGAAAAAGCTCATAGAAGAGGGTAAATATCAGGATGCCCTTCAACAAAAGTGTAGGCTTGCCACCTTCTCAGGGTGGTGGTGGGTTTGTTTTTGTTTTTGGGGCTAATAGCCACTGATGGACCTCTGCTCCATATTTTTATCTAAACCCCTCTTGAAGGTGGCCATGCTTGTGGCCGCCACCACCTCCTGTGGCAGTGAATTCTGCATGTTAATCACCCTTTGGGTGAAGAAGTACTTCCTTTTATCCGTTTTAACCTGTCTGCTCGGCAATTTCATCGAATGCCCACGAGTTCTTGTATTGTGAGAAAGGGAGAAAAGTACCTCTTTCTCTACTTTCTCCATCCCATGCATTATCTTGTAAACCTCTATCATGTCACCCCGCAGTCGACGTTTCTCCAAGCTAAAGAGTCCCAAGCGTTTCAACCTTTCTTCATAGGGAAAGTGTTCCAGCCCTTTAATCATTCTAGTTGCCCTTCTCTGGACTTTCTCCAATGCTATAATATCCTTTTTGAGGTGTGGCGACCAGAACTGCACACAGTACTCCAAATGAGACCGCACCATTGATTTATACAGGGGCATTATGATACTGGCTGATTTGTTTTCAGTTCCCTTCCTAATAATTCCCAGCATGGCATTGGCCTTTTTTATTGCAAACGCACACTGTCTTGACATTTTCAGTGAGTTATCTACCATGACCCCAAGATCTTTCTCTTGGTCAGAAAGAAGATCTTCAGAAATGAAGATCCTGTGAATTTAAGGGGAAGTATTTGTGAGTTTCCTGCATTGTGCAGGGGTTGACCCTGGAGGGCCTTTCCAACTCTATGATTCTATGACCCCTATGAGATTTACTTAGCTTTCAAGATCTGATGAGATCAGGCTAGCCTGGGCTATCCAGGTTAGGACAATTAGTGAAATTTTAATTTAATGTCATTTAATTAGATGTAATTGCAGAGGTAATTGAATGGCTGTCACTCAGATCTTTGGATGGATTCCAATGCACTGAACTGTTTACAGACAAAATTTGCATGTTTGGTTGGTTTGGTATGGAAAAAGGGTACAAAACAACCCTCATTTTCAGAACTCTATTCCACTATTTTTTTCTTTAAAAGAAACAATATTCTGGATTACATTAATTTTACTCTAGTTAGGGATGTCCAAAACCTGAACCCTTAATCCCACTATTACTTCTTCCTTGGGGCAGGATGGGCACAAGGGTTGCATTTCAAGGAACAATCATGTATGTGGATGATTTCAAAAGTTTCATTCTTGCAGTTTTAACTTGAAAACTCCCATTTTGAATTTGTTTCTCCCTTGTGCAAATCAAACCCATCAGCAGAAGATAAGGATGCCTCACCATCTTTTTTTAAAATAGCAAATCAGATTGGTCAAAGATGGCATGTAGATATACTGGATATATACAATTCCTCTTAACAATTGTAATAAATATCCTAACTAACTCACAGTATAATCCTATATTTGAGGAGGATACTGATTAGTGTTTTCTACGGAAGGACTGTTAGTTTAAGATGGTTATTTCATCACTCAATAAGCAACCATATCACAACACACATTTGTATGTGTTGATATTCATGTATTCAGTTTAACACGAATGTATTTGTTTTAGCTAAATGCAGCAAAATTCAAATAAAAATTGTGGGGGGACCGAGATAATAAATCTCAGAACTAATTTTTTTGAATAATGGATTATACCTCATCCTTTACTACCTGAAGGAGCCTCAGAGTGGCCTACAATCTCCTATTCCTTCCCCTCCACACAACGGACACCCTGTGAGGTGGGTGGGACTGAGAGAGCTCTCCCAAGAACTACCCTGAGAGAGTTATGATTGACCCAAGGTCATTCCAGCTGATGCTTGTGGAGGAGTGGGGAATCAAACCCAGGTATCCCAGTTGAGACTCAGCACACTTGACCACTATGCCAAACTGGCTCTCAAGCCATCACAGTAGTACAGATAGTCAAGTATAGGGATGAGTACAAACCAAGAAAATGGATGTCTGTCCCAGTTTGTGGGGTCTCATGCACTACGAGCTTCCCATTTATTGAACTGGTTCATTTAGTGAGGTTCATGATGTGGTAGAATGGCTCCTCCTGCATGTTAGAGATGCCAAACTTACAGCAAGTCTTCCGCTGACTCTCCTCTATCTGCCCTCCAAGTTTGGCAAGGACTGGATTTAGAGGGGTTCAGTTATAGCCCTCCGAAGCAGGTGCCCCCAGGAAAGTGCTCTCTGGGGAAATCACAGCCACAGGTTCAGGAAGAGTGTGTTGAATGCCCCCCCCCCCCCACAAACTAGAGGCATCAGTCTCACTCTCTGCCTAACTTCCAGCTGCCAAGTAAAAACAGCTGCATATGAACTGGGTGTATATATCTACTCTTCGGGAGCTCTCTTGTTGACAGCCAGTGCTGCCTGTTGAACTTTGGAGGGTCACTACTGGTGTTTCCAGGACTGAAGAAGGGCTGCAAGAAGTCCATTCCCCCATTGCTTTGATCGGCACCAATGTGTCTGTCTCACAAATCACAGACATGAACCACTTGAACCCCTGCAAAAACCAGGGCAGTTCCTAGGAGGTTTGTGGGAAAAGTGATTACATGAACCTTGGCTCACAAACCATGAACTGGGTGATTTTTAGGCTGGAACAAACTTTTTTTAAAAGTCCAGTTATCATGGTTTTCTAACTAGTGTTCCCTCTAAGCTGAGTTAGTGTGAGCTATCTCACAGTTTTTTTAGCTTCTGGCTCACATATTTTTGCCTTAGCTCAGGAAAAATGGCCCGAGGAAACTAATTTATGCAGTAGCTCAAAACTTTAATACCAGTAGCTCATGAAGTAGAATTTTTGCTCACAAGACTCCACAGCTTAGAGGGAGTATTGTTTCTAACCCTTGAAGAGATATGGTGTTCCATAACCATGATGGTATAGAACATCTAAACAATAATGTGCAGAGTTCTCAGTCTCCCTATTAACACAGATATAATGTTGTAAATTATTGGAAATATTTCAGTATCTCTTTTCAAGTGCATCACAAGGGGACATGATTGAATCTAAGAAGGATGAACACTTTACTGCATAACTTTATCAATTCCAGTGGACTAGATAATTCTCCGCCCAATGTTGAAATTTAAACATGATCTGTGTGTGTATGTATGTGAGTGTGTGAAGTGCCATCAAGTCACAGCTGACTTATGGTGACCTCAGTAAGGGGCTTTCAAGGGAAGTGAGAAGCAGTGGTGCTTTGCCATTGGCTTCCTCTGCAGAGTTTTCCTTGAAGGTCTCCTTTCAAGTACCAACCCTGCATAGTTCTGATATCTGGAAACACAAGGCTATACCATGCTCCCTTCCCTCCCAAACATTACATACCAAAGAGCAATCTTGGCTTCAAAAAGGATAGATCATATGAAGTATGTAAATCTCTCACCTTTAAAAAATCAATTTCTGCACTGTCAACAATGGAACCTTTTAAATAATGAAGTGAAAAAATCCTTCGCCCTTATTAGCTGCTGAAGGATCTCAAACCGCATACTCTTGATAGATGAGCTGGAATACATCCACTCAGTTAGACACATTTTTGGAGGACTGTTTTCATAGCACCTTAATCCGGTAATTAAATAAACATAAAAGCATCCCTGATCACACTGGCAGAATGCCTCTTTCAGTCCTCAGAAAAGATTCTGTGTACAGACTGTGGCAGCCCCTATGATTGATAGAGATGATAATTCTTTTGAAATCTGATAAATATTGTTACAGATGTAGGTATGGTGGTCATATGGTAGAAAGCTTGAATCATTACAACTAATCTTGGGTTGCTGTTTTACAATTATGTGATGGTTGCACTTACCAGATGAGGAGCATTATTCAACTGAGCCCACAGACAAACAAGTGGATCAGACAGAGGTACCCCTGGCAAAAATAAGCATGAGTCTTATTTCACCTTAAAATTGATTAAATTCGATTCCAGCTTTTGTGAAATTAAATCTCACTTTATCAGATGCATGGAGGGTACAATCATTTAGCAGACACCTTAAAGTTACAAATGGGGTGGGGAAGGGAGAGTTGTTGCAGAAGGATACCTGTATTAAACTCTGTTGTAAATCATTCCAGTATTAGCTCCTGTCAGAAAGGCTGGAATACATGTTGTTTTTACACAGTGGATTTAGAAGCAGGGTCGCAGGTTCCAGTTTTTCAGGGGGTATAGATAAAGCAAGATCCAATCAGAAAGAGGTATTCAGAGTGAATGAACTGGTCTGGTAGGACAAATGTATATTCAAACCTATTCATTGGAAATACAGGATGGCAAATGGTATGTAAAATTCAAAATGATTCAAGAAAAGTTCACATAAGATACAATAGCTTAGCAAAACTAAGGTGTGGAGTCACTGGTTTTGCCATGAACTTTAATAATCACTGTGTTAGAAATCCTAAGACTTATGTATAGTCTTAGAGCAGAGTAGTATTACATTTCTTAATGAATCCCACATATGGAATCTCCCCCGTCAGCTTTTAAAAACTCTTCTTCTTCTTCTTCTTCTTCTTCTTCTTCTTCTTCTTCTTCTTCTTCTTCTTCTTCTTCTTCTTCTTCTTCTTCTTCTTCTTCTTCTTCTTCTTCTTCTTCTTCTTCTTCTTCTTCTTCTTCTTCTTCTTCTTCTTCTTCTTCTTCTTCTTCTTCTTCTTCTTCTTCTTCTTCTTCTTCTTCTTCTTCTTCTTCTTCTTCTTCTTCTTCTTCTTCTTCTCTGGGACTTTCAGGTCTTCAACAGAATGTTATGGGAAACTGAAATGTTCTTTGGGTACTATGATGTCTTATGTCAGGTGTGTATATATTTATCCTTTTATGTAGGGACTGATCTGTTTCTTCTGTGTAGTGAGCAGAAAGGCATTATTTACACATGATAAGATATATCACATTGAAGGATGAGAAAGTGGATGATCCCCAAGATGTTGTCACTTGTAATATTAAATAGTATAATGGCATTGTTCTGAGTGTATAGGGGAGCAAACTTGGTATCTTGGTTTGGTGCAGGGCATGGTACCTGGGTTTGTGTCTCTATTTAATGGTCCACCAATTTGGTAAGAAATTGTTTTAAGTTACAGGGCTGTCTGAAGTTGCCACTAATTGTGGGTGGGGCTTGCCAGTGATTTAATGAATTGGATTTGATTTGTACCCATTTTACTATTCAGTAAAAACTCTTGTTTAACTGGATGCTAGAGGGTCACCAGGAACACATTGATGCTACTTGTGGTTGCGCTGAAAATATCAGCATGTCATTGCTGGTCATAGCTGCCCCCCCCCCCATTTTATTGGGCTATTTGGTTAATATAGTAGAGTTTTGCCCAGTAATAGTAGTGTGATACTGAGAGCACCAAATAAATCTCCCAAGAAATATATTGCAAAAAAGGTAAACTTACATTTATACAAGTGGATCCAGTTCACATTCAGGTTACAGTCTAAAGAAGAGAAAGAACCCTAATCTAGAGTACTTTCCTTATCACAAATGGTCAGTTTATCTGGAATCATTTGTGTGGTAGTATGAGAGCATTGTATCTACAGAAGGGACCAGCAGAGACATGAATCTCCATGGAAGGGAGAGAGGACAAAGAAGGGGTGTGGTCAGAGGACAGTTCCCAATTTAAGAAGAAGAAGCGAAGAAGAGATGGGATTTATTCCTCGCCCTTCCCTCAGAGTCTCAGAGTGGCTTACAATCTCCTTTCCCTTCCCCTCCCCACAACAGGTAGGTGGGGCTGAGAGAGCTCTCCGAGAACTGCTCTTGAGAGAGATCCAGGTGGGTAGCCAATGTAGTACTTTGTTCTACTCCTCTTGAGAGAACAGCTCTGAGAGAACTTGTGACTGACCCAAGGTTATAGCAGCAGCTGCATGTGGAGGAGTGGGGAATCAAACCTGGTTATCCACCTGGCTGTCCACACACTTAACCACTACACCAAATTGGCTCTAAGACCAAGAGAGGTGTCTCATTCAAGAAGATAACACTTATACATGGTTAGAGTGATGTAGTGCCACCCAGGCCTCATTTTGGGCAGGAGCTCACAGGAGTGGAGCTCTGGAACCTCTAAATCTTATTGTGCTCTTTCTTAACCCCACCCCACCACCACCACAATACTTGCTTCTGGGCTCCATTGCTCAGCCCTCCTGTGAGAATTTTGCTGAACTCTAAGATTTGACAAACTTTCTAATATTCCCCCCCCCACAAAAATGGGGAAATAACCAAAACATATGAAGCAGGCAGATGGGAATCTTCATCATGCCACTGTAGCCACATAGGAGAAAGTCATTTAAAAAGTATGATGGGAATAAGGTTTTATTATGACAATTATAATTCAAGAAGCATTTTAAGGTAGATGCTGAGCTGATATAATTTAGTACACCTTCTGGTGATGTAAGAAGTGTGTGGCATATGCAAATGAGTTGTGCTAATGAGCTTTGGTACCTCTTTTTCTACAAAATGACCCTTGGTGCCACCCAATGTCCAGGTATGCTGAGTCACTCACTCTGACATGTTTTCCTCTCATTTTTTTCTCATCACCTGGCTGAGCAGTGGCTGGAAGAGCTCACTGGGGGCATACGATTCCCCCTTCCCCAGCAGGAACTCAGCAAGTCCAAAGCTAACTATTAGCAAGAGAGATGTTCCATCCAGGGCCTGTGAGGGAGAAGTGTCCTTATCAAGGATGGGCTGAAGATCATTGATGGTGCATAGAACTGGCATGAGCTAGGAGCTGTTGATGACACAGATACGAACTTCTGTTGTTTTCTCTCTTTAGCCTATCTTGTAGTCAGGACCGGATCTACATGTTTTTTGAGGAGGGAAAAATTAAAAAATGGTGCCCCCTTACGGGCCCATTCTACCTTACGGGCCCATAGAACAGAATTGACTCCATACCCAATTTGGTGCCCCCACCCCCTCCACTGGCACCCGGGGCAAGCACCCCCCTCTGCTCCCCCCTAGATTGTAGTAAGCTATTTCAGGGTGTCAAATTGGGCTTTGTTGCTATTTTCCTTTCTTTCATTGTGTGGACATTGTAATCTGAATAATGCTAGTGATGTTAGTCCCTGTCCAAGGAGTTAGAGCAGATTCACTTGTAACATAGTGCTTCACTGCAGGCAGCAGGTGATGTGGTATGCTCACAGTAGTAGCTAGAAGCTGTAGATTAGGGCTGCCAGCTCTGGTTTGGGAAATTCCTGGAAATTTGAAGGTGGTGCCTGGGAAGGAAGAGCTTGGGGAAGGACAGGTGCTCCTCAGAAATGTGATGCCATTTGGGACTTCTCTCTGAAGCTTCCATTTTCTCCAGGGCAGCTATGGGGATCAGTTGACTTTAGGTTTCACCTTGTGATTGACAGCTCTAATGTAGATATCTGCAGTGATCAGTGGGTTATTGGTACAGGGTATTGCTTATAGCTACAGGGGGTCTCTGATGCATGGTAAGCCCTTCTTGTAGGCTGTTTCTTCCAAGAGATATGACCCCATGGCCCACCAAGATGTTGTTGTCATTCTTGTCATCCAAGAGTATTTGGTGGCTATTTTAAGTCAAAGCCCCATGGTCCAGGCTTCATTGATCACAGTAAGCTGTTTCTTTGGCATCAATTACTCATGGATGTTGGAAGGAAGGAAAGAAAGAAGAACACTGGAGAGGTATTATATGCAGTAGCACTTCAAAGGTGATTACTCTTCCTTCCCATCAATCACATCAAGAAAATTATCCTAGTATACTTGATAATCCTATTTTTCCCCCTTTGAAGAAAAGAGACAAGCTTAATTTCAAGCTAGCCATTGAATTAACATTGCCATTACAAATTTCTGAACTCATTAGAATGTGTTTAGCATGCCTGAGCAATACGAAATTTGAAAAGCAATTTTGTCAATGATGATAAAGTGGATAACAATTTTATACAAAACAAATTGCAGATTGCTGTCTGTGATTTTTCTTTTAAATAGGTCTGGGACATTGTGAAAAAGCATCAGAGTTATTTATTGAGCTGAATGGTTTGGTGAAGGGATCAGTCGGTCTCTTGAAATAAAGTTGTTACAAGGTGTAATGACTGAGAGTGCTTGCATGAAGGGTTTTTATCTTCTCTCTTTCTCACTCACTCTTTTTTCTTGTTCCTATATTTTGTTTGGAGTCTGCGGGGGTATCGTGGAGGGGGGATTGCAGCAAGCTAAATTTTTAAAACTTGGCACAGGGAAATGACAAAAACATGAGCTAGTATGACTATTTGGAGGGTGTAGCCTCAGAGCAAGACTGTGGACATGCAGAGGCAGTGGGGTGTAGTGTGTCATGAGCCCTGACGAGGAGGAGCTGGAAGGATTAACAGACCTGGAAGAGTTGCCAGCCAGTTCCTCAGCTGAACAAACAGCATCTGGCCCATCAATCACTCTCTAGGCACCAGTGTCAGCTGTTGATGATCAATCTCCTCCAAGCTCTCCTCCTCTCATCTCAAGAGTTCGAAGCAGGCTTCGGAAAGAACTTTCAGAGAGAAGACATGAGGCACGCCGATGCTTCAGATTTCTCAGCCCTGAGTTCTAGCAGAGTCACTGCCACCCAGGGAGTAGGCTGATTGAGACTCCCATATAGCTCCCACCCAGGACCTGGTAACCTTGTGGAAGCAACAAGTCTATTCTCTGGCTTGCATCTACGCTCCTTCCTGATCCTGACCTGCTTGATTTCCTTGGCACCCTGACCTTTTGGCTTTTGGACATTGACTTCTGATTCTGGTTTGTAATTCTGCATTGGTGACTTAACTCCTGCTTGACTTCCTGGACTTTGACCTTTGACTGGCTTTGGACTCCTGCCTGCCTGCACCCTGAGAACATGACAGATTGCTTCCACCCACACACTCACTCCACAAGATGGATGGGGAGGCAAGCGAAGGCTCTGGGCAGCTAACCACCTTGCCCACTCAGGTACAGCACCTTACTCAAATGGTGGCTCACCTGCAACAGCAGCAGCAAGCCACTGTCGCTGCCCCACCCAAGTGCCCAGTGCTTCCTTCAGAGAAGTTCACTGGGAAGGTGGAAGAGTTTTCTGCATTCCCGGCACAGTGCAAACTGTATATTGAATTACATGCCAGAGACTTCCCCAATGACAAGACCAAGGTATGCTTCATTGTCAGCCTCTTAAAGGGGCAGGAAGCTAAATGGGCTACCCCCTTGCTTCTAGCCCCATCACCCCTGCTGACTGACTACCAGGGCTTTCTGGATCATATGGCGGTAGCCTTTGCTACACCCAGCAAGTAGCCACTGCCAGTCAGAAGATCCGGACCCTGAAGCAGCGGTGGTTTTTCAGTACTCCACCGAGTTCAAGCTTCTGGCCCAAGACCTGGTCTGGAATGAGGCTGCCCTCATGGACCAGTATACGTAGGGACTGGCTGATGGTCCTTGATGAGCTCACATTAGTAGACCAACTGGCCACACTGCAAGGCCTAATCACGCTTTGTCTCCATATCAATGGCCACCTGGAAAGCTGCCGCCAAGCACAAAGCAGCGCCCATCCCTCTCAGCTGCCCAGTTGCCTAGCGATGGTGACAACCCTGATGCACACCAGTCCCAGGACTGACGAGCCCAAGCACATGCGACTCGGGTCTGCACAGCCGTGGCTTACTCCCGAGGAAAAAGCACAGCGCCACTCACAGAATCTCTGCCTGTACTGTGGAGGGCCGGGGCACTTCTCCTCCGGCTGCCCAGCCAAGAGCACCCAGCCCAGTACTGTACCACCGCCACCAGTACAAGACCAGCCCCAAGTCTGAGTGAACCCTATGTTACCAGCCAAGGCCCGTTCCTCGTACAGGTCACACTCGGCTTGCCGGACGGGTGCTGGCTGTTCTACGCCATGGTTGACTCTGGGGCCGCCCGCTGCTTCATCGATGTGGCCTTTGGATGGCATACATCCAAGAGTTCTGAAAGAACTCAAAGTTGAACTTGTGGATCTTCTGACAAAAATATGTAATCTTTCATTGAAATCTGCTTCCATTCCTGAGGACTTGAAGGTAGCAAATGTCACCCCCATCTTTAAAAAGGGTTCCAGAGGAGATCCGGGAAATTACAGGCCAGTCAGTCTGACTTCAATGCCGGGAAAGTTGGTAGAAACCATTATCAAGGACAGAATGAGTAGGCACATTGATGAACACGAATTATTGAGGAAGACTCAGCGTGGGTTCTGTAAGGGAAGATCTTGTCTCACTAACCTGTTACATTTCTTTGAGTGGGTGAACAAACATGTGAACAAAGGAGACCCAATAGATGTTGCTTACCTTGACTTCCAGAAAGCTTTTGATAAAGTTCCTCATCAAAGGCTCCTTAGTAAGCTCGAGAGTCATGGAGTAAAAGGACAAGTCCTCTTGCGGATCAAAAACTGGCTGAGTAATAGGAAGCAGAGAGTGAGTATAAATGGGCAGTCTTCGCAGTGGAGGACGGTAAGCAGTGGGGTGCTGCAGGGCTCAGGACTGGGTCCCATGCTCTTTAACGTGTTCATTAATGATTTGGAGTTGGGAGTAAGCAGTGAAATGCCCAGGTTTGCAGATGACACTAAATTGTTCAGGGTAGTGAGAACCAGAGAGGATTGTGAGGCACTCCAAAGGGATCTGTTGAGGCTGGGTGAGTGGGCGTCAACGTGGCAGATGAGGTTCAGTGTGGCCAAGTGCAAAGTAATGCACATTGGGGCCAAGAATCCCAGTTACAAATACAAGTTGATGGGGTGTGAACTGGCAGAGACTGAGAGAGAGATCTTGGGATCGTGGTAGATAACTCACTGAAAATGTCAAGACAGTGTGCGATTGCAATAAAAAAGGCCAACACCATGCTGGGAATTATTAGGAAGGGAACTGAAAACTAATCAGCCAGTATCATAATGCCCCTGTATAAATCGATGGTGCGGTCTCATTTGTACACAGTGCTCTCACTGTGTACAATTCTGGTCACCGCACCTCAAAAAGGATATTATAGCATTGGAAAAAGTCCAGAAAAGGGCAACTAGAATGATTAAAGGTTTGGAACACTTTCCCTATGAAGAAAGGTTGAAATGCTTGGGGCTCTTTAGCTTGGAGAACCATTGACTGTGGGGTGACATGATAGAGGTTTACAAGATTATGCATGGGATGGAGAAAGTAGAGAAAGAAGTACTTTTCTCCCTTTCTCACAATATTCGATGAAATTGCTGAGCAGTTGGGTTAAAATGGATAAAAGGAAGTACTTCTTCACCCAAAGGGTGATTAACATGTGGAATTCACTGCCACAGGAGGTGGTGGTGGCTACAGGCATAGCCAGCTTCAAAAGGGGGTTAGATAAAAATATGGAGCAGAGGTCAATCCGTGGCTATTAGCCACAGTGTGTGTGTGTGTGTGTATATATATATAATTTTTTCGGCCACTGTGTGACACAGTGTTGGACTGGGTGGGCCATTGGCCTGATCCAACATGGCTTCTCTTATGTTCTTATGATCCTGCCTCAGTTTCATCCAGGTTTGTTTGTAACTTTGATCAGACATCCCTCTGAAACCCACTTCAGTGTGTGCTCCCTCTATGGTTGATCGATCAGATGATTGCTTGACCAAAGAATGGTACACTCCTGTCTGGGATGGTTGTCTTCTTCCACTGAGCACACCTTTGGGAGGGAAGCACGTGGAGTGGTGAAGGAGGAAGGGGATACCTGCTTAGCCAGCCTGTTGTATATGTGATCGGATATATGTGTAAGTATGGTGTTCTTGGCTGGCTCATTGGAGCCTGTAGGACTGAGCTTGGGGACTTGGGAACAATAGGCAGCAGGATCCAAATCCCTGCTGTTCTGCTCCAATCACGGGCCCCCTGCTGGTTTGAATGGTCCAATAGCATGCTTGCACGGGAACCTTGAGTGTATATATAGTTGGCCCTGTTGGCCCAGTTGGTAGTTTTAGAGCACAGCCCTATACTATGCTGTGATAATAAAAAGAGCTTTGATCACTACCACTTCGCCTCTTCATTGCATTGAACCCACTCTATTATACTGCCAGATTAGCTGAATCAACCCTGACAACCAATGGGGTGACAGATGTTGCAGCCAGATCACTCTCACATCCTGATGGTTCAGAACAGGGTGCCAGTGAGGATTGGGAGGCAGATGTCACTGTCTGATAGTGCACTTTTAATCCAGGAGGGAACAGCAACAACTTTGGATCAAAATGCTTGTCTGATCCCAGCCAGTAAGTAATAGACAGAGGAACCCCCTGTGCAATTGTTTTAATGTACTGGCATAAATTTATGCATCATTCATAGTTATTGGAAACTGTTATTTCCAATTTTATAAAGCATCTCTAAAAAACCCTTTACTGGTAGAAAATGCCATCATGTCACAGCCAGTTTATGGCAATCCTGTAGGGTTTTCAAGGTGAGAGATGAACAGAGGTGGTTTTTCATTGCCTGCCACTGTGTAATGACCCTGGACTTTCTTGGTGGTCTCCCATCCAAGTACGAACCAGGGCTGACCCTGCATAGCTTCCGAGATTTGAAGACATCAAGCTAGCTTGGGCCACCCAGGTCAAGGCAAAAAGCTCTTTAGTCCCATAAAAATCTTTGGTTGACATTCCCCTCACATACTGATTATTGGACCACCAAGAAAACCAGGGTTGCTATGCCGAGGAAGGCAATGACAGACCACCTGTGTTCATATTTTCCCTTGAAAACCCTATGAGTGGTTGCCATAAGTTGGTTGTGAAGATGACATTTTATTATTATTATTATTTGATTTTGTATCAAGCTACATTAGGCTTTAGGTCCATAGTTTGCAGGCCTCTGGATTAAAATGTTCAGCTAGGTCTAGGAAATCTCTAGTTCGAATCCCCCTTCAGCCCTACAGCTAAATGGGTGACTTTCAGCCAGTCACACTCTCTAAGCCTTAGACACTGAAGGAGAGAACTATGTAATCCTGAACTCCTTAGATGCAGAGTGAGATATACATGCCATCAACAACATTCCAGTTTTTTTTCCTGCAGTGATCATGTGGGGAGAGTCTGCATAGGTAAATGGTCTTCCTAAAGTACCAACCTTGCAGAAATTCCAGCTGGTTAATGTGAAGGAATAACGGGTGGGAGCCTTGAGAACATCTGTCAAATCTAGACATACTGGCCACAAAGTGGGATAGTGGGTTGACAGATGTGGCACCTACCACAAGTATCCTAACATGGTAGCCATAAGCAGAAGTTCTGTACAAATTGGGTATGCAGCTATACATTTGTGTATCATCTTTATGTAATCCATATGTGAGCCTGTTGCCTCACTGTACATGCAGTCTGGAGTTGTGAACTAGCTTATAAAGACAGAAGCAGGGTTTATATGATATTTCAGCATCCCAGATACCTCTACTGAGCTAGTTTGCTGTAGTGGTTAAGTGTTCAGACTCTTATCTGGGAGAATTGGGTTTGATTCCCCACTCCTCCACTTGCTGCTTCTGGAATGGCCTTGGGTTAGCCATAGCTCTCATAGGAGTTGTCCTTGAAAGGGCAGCTGCTGTAAGAGCTCTCTCAGCCCCACATACTTCATAGGGTGTCTGTTGTGGGGTAAGAAGGTAAAGGAGACTGTAACTACTCTGAGACTCTAGATTCAGAGTCTAGGGTGGGATATAAATCCAATATCATCTTCTTCCCTGCAGCTGCTGTCTCATGCATTCACCCTATTTCTATAGAATTCTAGTTGATCCAGTAGCATGTTGTGATGGAAACATCTGGAAGTACTTCAGGCTCCAGTAGATTTCTCTATGGGCAATGAGGCTGTTCTTGTGATGAGAGATGGTCCAGTCCCATGACAATCACATGTTAAATGTCTCTCCAGTCTGGGCCTTAAAATCCTGGTTTACTGGAAAGAAAGAAAGAAAACTGGAACTGGAGATTGGAACTGGAACTGGAGTTTGGAACTGGAACTGGAGTGAAAGCTTCTGAAGCCAGTTCTCCTATTGCATTCCGTACCCAGGGAGGATATGAGGGAATGTGCAAGCCCAGCAAATAAGCTAGCTTCATGGACATCGTGAACCAAGCTCTGCTTGTTTGTGACATCTAAATACAGCCTGCATCAAATATTTGGAACATCTTTCTGATTCCCTTCCCATGATAAATGGTGCAGTCTGTACTTTGGATTGGTAAAATGAAGCAGAAGTAGTTGTATTGGTCTGGTGTTCCAGGCCTGAACCTGAGTGGTGTGCCTTTCCCCAAGTGGCATGAATAAGATTTGTGCTTAACCACTCAAAGAGAATTCAGTATTGACAGAGGGGGGCTTCTCTTTGGTGGTTTACTCCATCAGCATCATATGTTGCCCTTTTCTCAAAAGGGAGTGAAGACAGGAATTTCAGACAAGTACCTTTCTGTTTGCTTTCCTTTCAAGCCTTGTTGAACTGTGTTCATCTGGGCCGCTGCTTGCTCGTAAGAGAAAACATGAAGAGCGAGAGAAAGTGAAATCATTCCTTCCAGTAATTGAGAAGCTGAGGAGGGATAATATCTTGAGGACTCGCAAAGTGTGTTTGTAATGTTTGTAATGTATATGATGACACTTGAATACCATGGTGACAAACACTTCGAAACTAACAATGGCTGACAGGTATATCCATTTCAGGAAGAATAAATCTAGTTTCACCAGCAAGAAGTATCTTGTTCTGAGTTTAAGCCCCTCACAATGCAAGTTAGGTAAATCAGGGGTAATAGGGATTGTAGAGGGATGTATTGATATAGCTTTGAAATAAGAATGAAGCTCTCTTTCTGCCTCAACCCCTTGCATGAGGCTAAAATGGAGAAAAGTACTAAAAACCTTTTAAGGGGAGGACAAGATTAAAATATGGTAGAAGGGAAATGCATTCATTTTCTTTGTCTAGACACCACTTTTCTGTTCAAGCATCTTACAACATCACTCTCCCCATCCTCCATTTTATCCTTCCCAAAACAATTCCATTAGGCTGAGAGAGAATGACTGGTTTCACACTGTGAAATTGACATGATTTTATCCCGTTGTGAAAAAATCCGCTTCAGCTTGAACCGTTTCTTGGCTATCAGACAGCTGCTGAAGCGGCAGGATCCTGGCAGTAGTCAGTGGTTGCCCATTCACATTGCTAGCCTGGCTCAACCATGGACACACTGTGGAAAGGGTTGTCTTTTTTAAAAAGGCCCCAATCAGAGAAGCACACCTGGGGAGGGGGGACACCCGACCTTGCTGGAAACAGCTTGGTGCAATCACACAGCTCTTCCGCTTATGAGTCACCCTAGGACATTCAGACAGCAGCCAGTTATGCAACCTACATCTGATTCAGGGGGATGCTACCGGGAATATCCAGGTAGCTTTTTGAAGCAGATAGGAGGCGTCTGAAGACAGGGTGAGTACTGGTGCAGCTTGGAGGACAGATGTGCTCGTATGATTGTGCACTTTTAATCTGAATGGGAGGCAGGGCTAGCTTGGGGCAAATATTTTGTGTGAAACCACCCAATGACTGGCCCAAGGTCACCTGGTAAGCTTCCATAGTGGCGTGAGGATTTGAATCTGGTTCTGTTGTCCAGCCACTATATCACACTGAGTCTTACTGAACCATTTATAAGAATCTCCCGGAACCCTCCGTTGCTTTTCTGTTTTTCTGAAATGAAGGGGTAATATATACATGGGCACCACATTTCCCATGAGGATCTTAAAAAAAACCAAAAACCCAAACCTCAAAGTAGCATTCCTATAGTGTTCCACATTTTTTCAGTATTGCAAATTGACCAGAATAATGTTTAGCTTTATTAGAAAAAAAAAATCAGTGATATCTTGGCCATGTGGAAAGTACTTTTCTCAAGCTATGAAAAGTACATATTTCCCTGATACTTTTTCTCTAAGCCAGTAATGCCCCTGAAATCCTGTCCATACAGTTTGCCTTCCTTTCCCAATTTATGAGAAACCTTGAAGAAATGCCTTTAATAATTGGCAGTTCTCAACAAAGCACAGGATTTGTTTCATGATATTTGACAGTTCTGGTATTGGTCATTGAGTCCCCTTTAACCTCCGAAGGTAATTCATTTTCCTTAGTCTGCTTTGTGTTTTTGGGTTTATGGCAATCTATATTTTACAGGCCTGATTCCCTTCTTGCCCCCCAGTTATTAATTTGGGGGTTATGTTGATTGTAATGTGCATTTGTTTAGACATTTCTTTATTGTTTTGTGGTTTACAAAAAATTCCATACCAAATTAAGCAGTCTAATTTAAACAATTACAATAAGCAGATACATCCCAGACAGGTCCTACTTCACTCACCTGGCCACTGTAACCCCCAGGCTGTGAACAATGGGCTAAGAACTAATGGCTAAGAGTCCTTTGGCTCTTGTCCTTTAGCTCCGCCAGCCCTTATACTTATCAGCAGGAAGGAGACAAAAAACACAGCTGAGATATTATGCAGCTGGTAAGATGTGTTTCCATCCCCAGCTATAAAGCTACATTTCACCAAGTCATACTCATTTAGTATTTTCTACTGTGACTGGCAGTGCATTTCTGGAGTGAGTCTCAGAGAGAAAAAGGTCTGTCCTGACACCCTCTACCTGCGATCCTTTAAAAACGAGATGCCAGCGACTGGATTTGTGGACTTTTTCATACAAACATGTGCTCTACCACTGAGCCACAGCTCTTTCCCCTGCTGTATTCCTTTTATAATGGCAATCATGTAAAGAAAATGTTAGTCCGTTTACTAAGTTCAGAACATAATGAGATGGAAAAAAAATATCATTAGCTTGTGCTGAATGCAACTATCTCATACAAGTTGCTATGACACAATCCTACATTCAAGAAAGGTCACTGCCTTTGTGTGGCTGCAGATAATCCCTGTGGTTGCTGCTTACTGATTCGCCATGGTGTATATGCAAGACTGTGAGACTTTGGCAGTTCCAGACATGCAGAGAGAAGGGTTTGATCAATTTTCCCTTTCCATGGATTCTTCTTTGTGTGGAAATGCATGGTAAAAATCACCTGCACTGACGAGGAGTTTCCTGTGCACTCACATGTTTATTGTGTAGCAGGTTGGTAGATGTGGAGCGATGCATGTGAGGTAAACTGATACCTGTAACTAGTCACAGTGCAGCCTGATTTCTGTAATCAATGGCTGACCTTCCACTAGGATGCCATTATTGTCTGTGGTAGGATTCTTTGAGAAATGATTTCTAAATTGCAACAGCAGCAGTCTTTTATTCTTTCTTGTACGAGCCTGTTCTAGATGAGATGCCAGTACTCCGATTTGGAGGTGTTCTGTTTGTTATATTGGCTCCTGGTTCAGGCCTCTGCCTATAGGGCATACTGGGAGATCATAAGCTAAGTCTAGAGAAGTCAACCTGGCAGTCGTGGCCTCAGGTAACTGTGGCATCTCGGAGCAACAGGAGTCCAGTTTACTTAGCAGATTCGGGTCTGTTGCTAGGTCTCTATGTAGACTGAATGGAGCTTCTAATTAAGGAAGGAGGCTGACCCACACAAATGATATACAGTCATTGCTTTCAGTCTATAATTGACATGGTAATGTGCCATAAACACAAAACATTGTTTTAATTACAGTCATTTAAAATTTATTTTCTAAATAGGTCTATTGCTTTCTGTTAACTCAACAAAAGTGAAAGATTAAATACTAAGACTTTAACACAAGGAAAACATCACAGCAGAACCCATGGTAATAACTTGTTTGGCTGGGCCCACTTAGCCTCTCCCTGAATTCCATCCCTACAGTGGTCTTACCAGGTTCCTGCTGTGGCAGTAGACTTCCCACCTTCTGCTCACTGTTCCCTTCCCACCATCACTCAATGGGGCGGTAAGGGAAATGGAGAGGAAGGGTTGTCATAATATTGGTCAACGTCACCTCTGGCACTTAGTTGCCGTGATGGTTTAGAACCTGCCCTCCCCCTCCAAAAAGCCCTATGGTAAAAGTCATTCCTTCCATCCCTGCTCCCCTACCTCCCTCATCTTACTATGCAGTGATGCATATACTCAGTATTGGAACACAACATGCACAATTCTACATCTTATGCAACATTTGCATACCAACACAATGTTCATCCAGGCTACAGATACTCGTTGACAATGTGTATGTACCCCTGCCTTCCAGTTTAAGGGCACATGCCCAAATTACATGGTTAAGTTCTGTCCTACCAGAATTATGTTACAATCTGATGATGGTGATGCATGCAGAGTGTTCAACTTTAGTGCTGGTCTGGAGCTAAATGGAATCTTAGGTGGCCCTGCAGCTCGCTGTGTCATTCACATCCTGCCTCCATGGAGAGAACTGCTCAACCTTAAAGGGGTCATGCTCAGTTCCTGAAGCAAGTCAGCCAAACAGGACTGCAATGCCTCAGGACTTGGAGCGGTCGTAAATCGACTTGTAGGGGAGTTTGTTTCATTTTCTTGGTGTGTATTATAAATTTCAAAAGGGACTGTTCTGTTATGATGTGGCCTTGTATGGTTTTGTATTGTTAGGGATTCTTTTATTGTTGTTCCATTTTCATAATTCTATTTCATTATTGTTTCAAAATTGGTTTCAATGGAAGAGCCAAATCCGTTTGCTTGAGTCTGTACTTTCATGGTTTTCAATCCAATGTGGACAAGACTCAGGGGGACTGTACTCCTCCTCCAGGGTGTCCAGCTTGCCATATTTCAGACAGATAGAATAAAGCCACTCCCATCTGCTTCTGAGGCAATGAAAGGCACTCGTGTTTAACATTGAAGTCTATAAGAGGATTGGAAGGAAAGATTCCAAATACAGACATTATGGCAACCACTTTGCTTGAAGACCAGTAGCATGACTAAGAGACAGACTGCTGTGGCAAGGGCATTTGGTGGCAGAAGGAGGGTCAGGCATCTGGGCAGGCAGGCAGCAGGAGGAACGCTGGCAGTAGGGTTGCTAGGCCTCCCCCCACCCCCAGCCAGCAGCAGGGGAAGGGGAGGGTATGTTACCAGATTCAGGTTGGGAAACTGCTGGAGATTTTAGGATGGAGCCTGGGGAGGACAGGGACATCAGTGAGACACAATGCTGTAGCATCCACCATACAAAGCATCCATTTTCTTCAGGAAAACTGATCTCTGTAGTCTGGAGATGAGCTGTAATTCCAGTGGATCTCCAGGTCCCACCAAGAGGCTGACATCCTTACCAGACAATAATTTGTCTGGAAGGGGGGAATCAAGTTTGCAGAGCAGAGGGTCAGCAGGGGAATGCTGCCTGCAAGGGGGAGTTTGGCAATGCAGGGCAGGGATTGAGAGAAGAGAAGAAGGCAAAGTCCCACTCCATATCTTTCAGGATTAGAATACCTCACACATGTATGTAACCCTAGTGACCACAGTTTGCGGTCAATCAGATGTGCAGAAATGCTTGGGGGCAGAACATTAGCATCAGTAGTGGGATAAGAATCTTGTGTCTCTATTCAGCTGGGGTGGAGTGGGGGCTTTCCATTGTTCTGAACTTGTGAATAAACTCAAGTTCAGCAGTCCCTTTGAAGTTTCTTTGTTTGAGAACTGCTGCTCTTGAGCTAGCAATTGAATATTCTGGAAATTAAAATGTTCTCCCATTGGTTTTTGAATGAGCTTTCATGAGGCACCTCTCACTTCTTCAGAAGTGAAAAGCTCATACCCTACCACAATTGTTGTTAATCCTTAATTCTGGTAGTCTTTAAGGGTGCTAGTGGACTCTTACACTTTCCTACTGCTACTGACAAACTAACATGGCTACCCATCTTGGTTTTCGAATGTTGCAGTTTCTGATGTTAGATTTATTTCCATTTAGTGGATTAGGACAGCAATTTAGTCAATTAGGCCTTTGATTAGGACAGCGATGGTAGCCAGTTGTCACCTTTCCTCCTCCACCTCTTTGGGTCCCCCCCATGTAGCATCTGGAAATCTGAAGTAGGAAGTTGTTTTTAGGACACCATTAGGGGTTCATAACTATTCTTGGTTAATTGTTTGATTGATTTTATATAGCTGTATTTTATCTATTGTTATAAATCACCTAGAGCCCAGCATTAGCCTGGATAGGGCAATTCTTTTTGGATTCCTTCATTCCACTCAGCCTGGAGGAAGTCAACAGGACCCTTGATATTTGTACGCCCTACCACCTGTGGGTTGGATCCATGCCTGTCTTGGCTGGTGAAAGCCAGCCAGGTGACGCTACATGAACCATTACCATGCCCCTTAAAAAGGCTGTGGTTCATCCCCTCTTGAAAAAACCATCTGCCGACTCGGCCAAATTGGCAAACTATCGGCTGGTGTCAAACCTACCCTTTTTGGGTAAGGTCATAGAGTGGGCTGTAGTGGCTCAGTTACAGGGGTTCCTGGATGACACTTCGGCGCTGGATGCGTTTCAGTCCGGCTTCCGTCCAGGTCACGGGATGGAGACGGTTCTGGTTGCCCTCGTAGATGACCTTCTGCGGCATCTGGATCAAGGTGGCTCAGTGGTGCTGCTGTTATTAGATCCGTCAGCCACATTCAACACGGTTGACCATCAGCTGCTGACTAGCTGCCTCGCTGATGTAGGGATTCGGGGGTCTGCCTTACAATGGCTGGCCTCTTTCCTCCAAGGACGGGGACAAAGGGTGGTGATGGGAGGAATCATCCCAGAGACACCCACTTATATGTGGTGTGCCACAAGGGCCGGTTCTATCCCCAATGTTATTTAACATCTATATGCACCCCCTTGCCCAGATTGTCAGGAAGTACAGACTGGGATGTTATCAATATGCTCCGCCATGGATAACTTAGACCTGGCATTACAAGCTGTGACATCTTGGCTCAGGCTGCGTTGACTGAAGTTGAATCCGATGAAGACGGAGGTTCTCTATCTGAGTCACGGTGATCCAGGAAAGGAGATTCCCTTGCTGGCCTTTGACGGGGTGCCGTTCATACCAGCCCCTAAGGTCAGGAACCTGGGAGTGCTTCTGGAGCCCTCTCTGACTATGGAGGCCCAGGTGGCAGCCACTGCCAGATCTGCCTTTTTTCATCTGTGGCAGGTACGGCAGCTGGCCCCTTTTCCTGGAGCACTATGACTTAGCAATGGTGATCCATGCTACGGTCATCTTGAGGATAGACTACTGTAATGCCCTCTACATGGGGCTACCTTTGACTCTGACTCGGAAACTGCAGCTAGTGCAGAACACTGCAGCATGGTTGTTAATGGGGTTGCCTCGATGGGAGCACATTCAATCAGTGCTGAGAGAGCTGCACTGGCTGCCTATTGTGTACCGAATCTGCTTCAGAGTGTTGGTATTGACCTTTAAAGTCCTATATGGCCAAGGACCTGTCTATCTAAGGGACCGCCTTTCCCCATATATTCCCCAGAGAGAACTGCGTTCAGGAAGTCAACATCTGTTATGCATCCCTGAACCAAGGGAGGCCAGAATATGCTCTACACGGGCGAGGGCCTTCTCGGTGGCAGCCCCTAATTTATGGAATGCACTCCCAGAGGCCACGAGAGCCCTGAGGGATCTCTCTCAATTCCGCAGGGCCTGTAAAACTGACCTTTTCTGGCAGGCCTATAGTAACTAATTTATTTATTTTTTAATTTGATTTGATTTATATCCTACCCTCCCTGCTGTGTGAGGAGCTGCCACTACTTTGCTGCTGAATACTACCATCTATCTATATGACACCTAATAGAGTTATACAGAGAATTAAGAACTAAAATGAAGCTGGACTACCATTGTAAGAAATTTTATAGCACCATTTTTAAGCTTTAAATTATAAATTGTTTATATGTTGATTTTATAATTGTTATTGTTGTATTATGACTGTGAGCTGTTCAGAGTCCGTATTTAAAATAAATAAATAAATAAATAAATAAATAAAAATAAATTGAATTGAAGATATAAATAAAATAGTCTTTTGCGCAGGGGCTGACCTGTTGGATGTGCATGAGTGAAAGGGCATTGCTGCCATTTGATGGTGTATATAACATCAGAATCTGAATAAGTGAATGAACCTGAGAAGGCATGATTGGTGGTGTTAGGTCAGATTATTGTGTTGTCAGAGTGGATATGGTCTCTGAAGTGCTACTGGACTCAAATCTAACTGACCAAATATGACTCCCCTCTGATACTGGTCTTTTGTGTGTATCTCTGGGTAGGTGGCTGTTTAGTGACTACCTCCAGCTTTGCATCCTCAGTTTGCATCCATGTTTGGTTAAACATGGAATCATGCCATGTTTAACCAAAACCAACATCAGTGTAGGGAAAGGAGAGATACTTTGGAATGTATAAAAGCCAAGCATATTAGGTAGTTGTGTTCACCATGCATGTTTTGAACCAATGAGTACATCCTGCTTCACACTTCAGATTGTACATAATGTGTCATATTCCATTGGATTTTGGCCTCGGGCGCTTGACAGGAGCCAGCCAGTAACAAAAGATTCAAAGGAAAGAGCAAAATGTCTGCGCTAGCCACCATCTCAAACATCTTTTATCTATCCAGTTTCTGAGTAGCAGAAATTGGCTTTAACCTGAGGGCACTGGAAAGGTTGCTGACATTATACTTCTGGATATTCTCGTCCCCCCACATCGATGTCAGCTACAAAATGTTATAGTGTGTGGCTGTGTAATTACTTCAATGCTCCTGAGGGCTTGCATATTACTGCTCGCTGCTGTGTATGTGCAAGAAAGAGAGCATCAGGCCAGAGCTCTGTTGCCTTGGAGCATGAGCTATGATCAGAATCACAGACAAAATGCATTAGAACATGTTGCTCTTTCTGGCTATTTATCTGGATCCATTTCATCAAAGGTTCACAGTTAAGTCTGCCTTTCTGTTTATGCTAAGGCATGACAAGCTGCATTTGGTTCATTTTGCCAGCAAGCTTATGAAAATGACAAATGTCACAAGGCCATGTTGTGAAACAAATAAGGCTGAGCATGTTTTCTGTACATCTGTGGATTCATTACATGCGTGCAGAACCGGGTGGTTAGAAAAGGTCCTTCTTGCAGCTATGTATGAAAAAGCTGAAATAACCAGATGGTGTCTTGAGAAATTGGAGGGAGGCTGGGAGAGGGTAGACAGCCCAAATGGATCTCTGTAGAAAGCCAATTGTCAATTCAAAATTCAGCAGGTTCCATGCACACTTACCATTCATTATTTCCCTAGTCACTCTGTGTAATAAGAACATAAGAGAAGCCATGTTGGATCAGGCCAATGGCCCATCCCATCCAACACTCTGTATCACACAGTGGCCAAAAAATCCCCCAAGTGTCATCAGGAGGTCCACCAGTGGGGCTAGAAGTCCTCCAACTGTGCCCCCCAAGTACCAAGAATACAGAGCATCACTATCCCGGACAGAGAGCTCCAACAATAGGCTGTGGCTAATAGCCAGTTCAGATGATGATAACCGTACGCTGAGAGGCAATGTGGTGTAGTGGCTAGAGTGTGGGGTTAGAATCTGGGAGACCCAGATTCAAATCCCAACTATGCTGTGGAAGCTTGCTGGGTGACTTATCTCTGCCTAACGTACCTCACAGGATTGTTGTGAGGATGAAATGGAGGGGGTGTCACAATCTAAGCTGCTTTTGGTTCCCATGGGAGTGAATGGCGATAGATAGATAGATAGATAGATAGATAGATAGATAGATAGATAGATAGATAGATAGATAGATAGATAGATAGATAGATAGATAGATAGATAGATAATATGTAAATAAGGATTTTTTTGTGGATGGACCATATAATACATTTGTTGTCTTCAGCATAATTCATTTTAAGAGCATTACCAGATTTCATGAACATATTGGCTTGGATCCAATGTGCATCCCACAATAGTATTTTTTTTTTGGGGGGGGGTATTTATTTATTTATTATTTATTATTTATTACTTTACATTTATATCCCGCCCTCTCCGCAAGCGGACTCAGGGCGGCTTACAGTATCATAAAAACAGTCAATTCCATAAAACATATAAAACCATAAAACATTTATCAAGTTAAAAACTAGTACGCTATCTCAGTCTAGTCTGGCGGTATTGGGGTCTGACTATGACCGCCAGCTTCTGTAGGATGCATTTCTGTAGGGTTGCATTTCATACTGCAAGAAGAGGTGAGAAATTATCAAGGACTATCTCTTCTCAAATGTTCCTGTGTGGCAGCTACCTGCTGGATGTCCCATCTCTCTGGATGGTCTGCCTGTCACTGACCAGAGCGAGGACCTTTTCCATCATGGCTCCTCCTCTGGGAATGGGATCACTGAAGAGGTGAGAAGATCTTCAGGAGCTGCAGCAGAGCTTGTTTGTTTGCCATGGCTTTTGATGGGGTCACAGCAAGCGTCTTTTAAGGAAAGAGGGTGGCATCTACAGTGTTTATGTTTATTTGGATTTAACTTTGGAAATGTTGTTTATTGTTTGCAATCAGTTTTATGGAAAGGCATGGTCTAAATGAATGGATGAATAGATGATGGTGGTGGTGGTGATTATGGCGATGAAGAAGGTAGATTTATTTATTTATTTTATTAGATTTATATCCTGCCCACCCCACCAAGTCAGATAGATAGATGATAGAGCTAGGGAGAGATGAATGAGTGAGTGAGGCAGTCATGTTGTGCAGGACAAAATTGTTCCATCCATGAAAAAGCTTCAGTGGATGTTCTCTCTCTCTCTCTCTCTCTCTTCTCATGTAGGAACAAGAAAAATAGAACAGACTGAATCATTCCGATTCTGGACCATAGTTTTAACCCAGCATTGGTAGTCATTTTTAATATAGTTTATCCCACCCCTCCCTTTATGTAGTAGAAGCCTAATCTGAAAAATAATTATGTGGCTATTGGAAGCTATCGAGGATTTTTGACTGCCCAGGAGTGTTGCCATTGTCATTTGCTAGGTGACATTTCGTGATCTTATCTGCTGCTCGATTGCTGGCATGCACGCACTTTCTCTTTCAGAGATGGCCACTTGAAGCACATATCCCAGCAATTGATGCAGTGCAATTATGTGGGTGATGCTACCTGTTTTTTTCCTTTAATATCCTGCTTGAAACGTGACATCAGTACTGTAGCTTTGGGAGGTTTTGTGTTTTTAAAAAAATGTCCAGATTTTGAATGTGTATTTTTTTCCTCCCTTGCAGGAAAGAGGCATTCAGCTAATCAGTTTTAATAAATCAGAATTAGGTACGTTTTGGAATTCTTTTAATATTTATGGCGTGCTTGGACTTTTTAAAAAGGTCACTTGAAAATGAAAAATGAAGAGTGGCGGGGAATACTAACCATGAGCAGAGAAGATGGGCTTCTAATGAAAACTGGGGCGTCCGTCTCTTGAGAGAAAGGGCCTGTTTTTTCTCTTGCAAGCTTGGTATCGTCAAGGGCCATTTTCCTGTATCATTATGTCTTCATCTGTGAAAACCTTTCCACTTGTTTGGCAGAGCTGCTGTGAAAAAAAGATGAAGTTTTGCCTGTGGATTATCTGCATATTGATCTTCTCCATGCCCCTCCTCCAAAGAGCTGAGGGTGGCATAAGACAGTTCTCCTTTCCTTTAGTTTATCCTCACAACAACTTTGTGAAATAGGTTCACTTGAAAAAGTGTGTCTGGGTTACCACAGTCCTAGCCTTGCTCTACATAAGGGTTACCATTGAGACTAATCCAGAAACTCCAATGGATCCAGCGCAAGTCCTTATAGGGACTTTGTGTATGGAACACATTCAAACTGTGCTCTGTGAGCTGCACTGGCTCTTGGTAGTGTAGTTTAAGGTGTTGGCATTAACCTTTAAGGCCTTTAGTGGTCAGGGATCCACGTATCTTCGGAACTGACTCTCTTGGCATACCCTCCAAAGAGCGTTATGTTCAATTCGATAAGAGCCTTCTGGTGGTCCCCAGTCCTAGAGACATCCAGCTATTCTTGACCAGGGCCAGGACATTCTTGGCCCTGAGCCCAATTTGGTGGAACTCTCTGCCAAATGACACCCATGACCTGCAGGATTTAATGCAGTGTCACAGAGCATGCAAGACAGAGATGTTCTGTCAGGCGTTTGGTTGAGGACATCAACAGTTTTTCCATCTGGCTGGCAGTCCTGTTTCTCCTGCCTCCACTGCCCACCCCCCATGACATGGCAGCATATTTCTGGCAGTTCCATTGCCATCTTACTGGTTTAGGTTATTACTGTTGTATTTATATTATGGATTTTAACTTTGTTTTTATTACTTATATGTTTTATGCTGATGTACACCGCCTTGAGCCCTGTCTCACAGGAAAGGATGGTTTAAAAATCAGTTTATTTAAAGGTGGTTTATTTAACCCACATACCTTGACATGTGCAATGAAGATTATGACATGAGGTAAATACCTGAAGACCCAGGGTAATTACACACTGCACAAGCATATGAGGTGCTCCGTTGGAATTGTACTGTGTGCCCTGCTCAGTGTTTAAACCAGATCTGAGACTGCTTCCCTAACATGGAACAAAATTGTTCCCAAATATAGTTCTCCACATTTCTGATGTCTGAGGTTTACAATACAAAATGAGATTTTGTAATATTTGTGACCAGTCATCAGAAGGCTACTGAGAACAGAGTAAAAAATATCTAATACATTTGTGAGAAATGAAGCAGGGGGAATTGAAAATGCTGGGCAAATTTATAATAAAAGATGAGGTACTTTTAAATACCCCATGGATCTATTTCCAAGGAGATTTTAATATTGTTAAACAGTTGTGATCTCATCCTGCATGCTCACCCACCTAAGCCAGGAGCAAGCTCCTATAAGCCCCCAATTATATTAAGGATGCTTTTGCAT
Organism: Heteronotia binoei; assembly: GCF_032191835.1. Taxonomy (NCBI): domain Eukaryota; kingdom Metazoa; phylum Chordata; class Lepidosauria; order Squamata; family Gekkonidae; genus Heteronotia; species Heteronotia binoei. The sequence continues at coordinate 47,112,329 of NC_083227.1, read as the reverse complement.
AGGTCTCTGTGTGCTCATAGTTAAAATGGTCTACAATTAACAAAGATTTCAGGTTTTCATGGCTGGTAACATCATTAGGGTTTGTAGAATCTTTCGGGATCAAGTGCCGTGTTCTACTGGAGAAAGTTTTCCTTCCAGACGTTTCGTTCTCAGCTGCGGAGAACATCCTCAGTGGCGTTGCAGCCGGAGCAGGCGCTCAGACATTCTTGGCTGCTGTGCATTGAGTGGAGCCAGGGCTGCTGGAGAGCTGCTATTTCTAGGCTGGAGGGGGTGTGATGAAAGGGCAATTGGTTTGTGGATGTGCCCATTGTTTGGTGGGGCTTCCTGGAAGGGTAGTGATAAGGAAACTGGCTGTTGAATGTGACCATTGTTCTGTGTTAATTGCTGGGAGGGTTGGAAGGGGTTTGAAGATAAGGAAGATGGTTGTTGACTGTGCTGATTGTTCTGTGGAATTTGCTGGTTGTTCTGAGACTTTCTGCAATTTATAGTCTGTAGGGTGTTTTGCAGAGCTGGGTACCAAGATTGGTGGATGAAAATGCCTTCTTCCTTTCTGTTAAAATTGTGCTGGTGTTTGTAAATCTCAATAGCTTCTCTGTTCAGGCGGGTATGATAATGTGAGACCGTAGAAAGGACTTCAGTTCTTTCAAAGTGGATGATGTGGCCTCCTTCTTGAAGTGCACCAATGCCCCAAATACAGGGCAGAGGAAATTTTTGAATAAGGTAATGCAAAAAGTCCAGAGATTCTCAGAGGGAGAAGTCATAATAGCAGGAGACTTCAATATAGATATGACTAAAGAGAGGGTAAGGCAGTGGAAAAGGATTTTGATAGAAGCGCACGAAGCTTTGAGTTTAGTCCCCAAGCCGACACACTTTTCAAGTAGACATAAAACAGCTTCTTGTATTGATTATATATTTCTTAAAAAATCAAATAATTGGGAACTGAGGAAAATAACAACTCATCCAATTTGGATTTCGGATCATGCCCCACTGATTATAGAATTGGAGACAAGAGATGAGCAAATTAGAAGGATATGGAGATTTAATAGTATGGTTTTAGCAAAAAAAGAAGATAGACATTATATGGAAAATCAGGTGACACAATATTTCAGAGAAAATAGGGGAACAGTGGCCACGGATATTCTGTGGGAGGCGGCAAAGGCAGTACTAAGAGAAAAATGTATGATGAAGGAGAAAGAAATTAAAAAAGAATGGTATGCTAACAAGACACAGAAACTCCAGGAATTAGGTGCACTACAGAGAAGTCAAGGTTTAAGATTTTGCCCTGAAAGGAAAAAAAAAGATTGAAGAGATTAGGAAGCAATTGGACTCCCTTGACTTTGGGACACTATGGAAGAAGCAAACTATGGTTAGGAACGAGTTTCAAAGGGAATCAATAAATTCTGTTAGGAGATTGGCTAACTATTTTAAGACTAGGAAAGAAAAGCAAAGGGTGAAAAGTATTAGAACACAAGGAGATATTACGCAGAATCCGAAAGAAATCAGGCAAGCGTTTCAAGAGTTTTATAAGACGTTATATGCCAGAAGAGACATAACAGATTTTATGGAAAGAAGTGGGGAATGTTTGAAAGACTTAGATAAAGAGAGTTTGGAGAAGGAAATCACACTTCAGGAAATAGAGGAGGTAGTGAGCAGTTTAAAATTAAGCAAATCCCTGGGGCCAGATGGATTTACTGCAGATTTTTACAAAGAAATGAAGGAGATATTGATCCCGGAACTACAACAGGTGTTCAATATGGTACGGAAAGGAGGGAAGGCTCCAACTCTTGGAGGAAGGCCGAGATAACTATAATATTAAAACCCCAGAAAGACCCTCGGGAAGTTGGCTCATATAGACCAATAAGTTTACTTAATCAGGATTACAAAATATTTGCTAAAATATTAGCAAATAGACTACGAAATATATTACCGTGCATAATAAAAGAGGATCAATATGGATTCATGAAGAATAGGCGTATAGCACATCCTATAAGGAATATACTAAATGTACTTCATCATAGACATTCTGGGCAATTGGGATTGCTTAAATTTGATGTATATAAGGCATTTGATACATTGTCCCATGAGTTCCTGTGGTCCACAATGACGAAGTATGGGATAGGTTCATTATTTTTAAAAGCTATACAGGAGGTTTATAGGGAGGGTACAGCAGTAGTAAGGGTAAATAATGAATACACGGAACAATTCCCAATTGAGTAAGACAGGGGTGCCTGCTATCCCCAACCTTATTTATAATGGTAATAGAACAATTGGCAGAAAGAATTAGAAATGCAGGTAGAATAGAAGGTTGTAGGATAGGTAAGGAGGAAATGAAAATTAACTTATTTGCAGACGACATAATTATGATAATGTTGAACCCAAAAGAGGCTATTAGGGAAACGGAAATTATATTGGATAATTTTGAAGCATCATCAGGTTTAAGAATTAATATGGAAAAATCAGAAATAATGTCTTTCAACGTTAATTTGGAGGAAAGGAAAGAAATTAGTAGGTTAACTAATATGGGGATGGGAGTTAAAAAAATTGAAATACTTAGGAATAGAAATATATAAAAATATTAATAAGATAGTGGAGGGTAATTATAAAAAAGTATGGGAGAAGATAGCGAAGGATATGCAGCAGTGGGGGGCAAGACATATGAGTCTGACTGCTAAAATAAGAAGTGTATCGATGTTTTGGATGCCAAGGTTATTATACTTACCGTATTTTTTGCACCATAAGGCGCTCTGGAGGATAGGACGCACCTTCCTCCTGGGGGGCGATCCGCTGCCTCTTCCTCCGATCCGGCGCTTCCCCCGTGCCTGCTTGCCTGGCTCCATCTTCTTCTTGCCTGAAGAAGATGGAGCCAGGCAGGCAGGCGCGGGGGAAGCGCCGGATCGGAGGAAGAGGCAGCAGATCGCCCCCCCTCGAAGGTATGTACCTTCGGACTATAAGACGCACACACTTCCCCCAACTTTTTTTTTGGGGGGGGGGGGGAAGTGCGTCTTATAGTCCGAAAAATACGGTATTTCAAACGATACCATTGGAGATTGATAAACAAAAAATGAGTAACTGGAACACTAAAATAAGGGAATGGATATTTGGAAATAATTAATTTCCACTTTTTTTTGGGGGGGGGGGAAGTGCGTCTTATAGTCCGAAAAATACGGTATTTCAAACGATAGCATTGGAGATTGATAAACAAAAAATGAGTAACTGGAACACTAAAATAAGGGAATGGATATTTGGAAATAAGAAATTTAGAATTGCGAAAAAGCTAGTATACAATCATCAATCGGATTTGGGATGGGGAGTTCCAGATATAACTAATTACTATGAAGCTTGCCAGCTTAAAGCATTGTTAGAGATAGAGCGGGAAGATGATCAGAAATGGGTAAGGTTTGAGAATGAGGCTAATAACAGAGTAGGAAAACATGGTATCTTTACGAATATGGAGAAGAGGGACTTTAATTTAAATGAGGGACCAAGGAAGAGTGGGTTAATGGTGTGGAAGAAGTGGCAGCCAAAATGGTTAAATCGGGTATCTAGATGGATGCCATTAGAAACATTAATGGAGGAAGACAGGGACTATAGGTGGAGGGAATCACTCAATCTTAAAGGATACAGAAGGGTAGAAGATTTGTTAATAATGGATAAGTTAAAACCATTACAAGACTTGCAAGAAGCAGTAGGGGTACAACATTGGCTTAAAGCCATAGGATTGTATACTAAAGTTAAAAAGAAAGTGGAAAAAGTAATTTAAATGAAGAGGAACCTATGAAAAAGATTTATAAATTAATGGGTAAAACAAAAAAAGGAATAGTAAGCATTTATACAGGTGTATGACTTCAGACATCGAAGGAGTAATAGGTTACCTTCAACGGATATGGAGTTCAGAAGGCCAGATAATGAAATGAACAGTAGAAAAGTTAATGGAAGGTTTAAAAAAGGTTAAAATTTATAAAGTTAGGGAAATGGAATTGAAATTCTTTACTAAATGGTATAGAACTCCGGCTACCTTAGTGAACATGTTTACTGGGTTGAGCCCTAAATGTTGGCCCTGTAAGAAAGAGAAGGGATGGTACACCCACATGTGGTGGGAATGCCCAGAGACTAATAGATTATGAGAAATGGTAGTGGGAATGATGAAGAAGTTTTTTCAAGTTGAACTGAGAATAGACTTTGAATCGATGAAGATGAGTATACTATGGAATGCGATAATAGGGAAGAATAATCAAGACCTATTAAAAGTAATGATATCAGCCGGTAAAGCGGTAATGGCGGTAGGATGGAAGGATAAAAGTAAATGGAAGAAAAGAATTTGGCATGATTATCTTTTTGACTTTGTTCAGTCAGTCATAGCCGCCATAATGACTCAGGAAGGGTCATGGGAGGAAAGAAGAACAAGGATTAAGGAAAAGTGGCCGATCTACCTGAAGTGGGCAAAAGAAGAAAAGAAGGCAGACATTCAGTGGAAGCTCCGAGTCCTTTGTCCCTGGCTGGAAGATGACGTATAGACTAAGGGGGGTGGGATGGGGGGAAATATGTTAAATGGAATGAGAAGAAGAGTGTAAGAGAAATGGACAATCAATAATAACAATAAAATATGTATTTAAACAAAAAAAAGTAATGTACATTGGGGCCAAAAATCCCAGCTACAAATACAAGTTGATGGGTTGAGAACTGACAGAGACTGACCAAGAGAGAGATCTTGGGGTCCTGGTAGATAACTCACTGAAAATGTCAAGACAGCGTGCAATTACAATAAAAAAGGCCAACGTTATGCTGGGAATTATTAGGAAGGGAATTGAAAACAGATCAGTCAGTATCATTATGCCCTTGTATAAATCAATGATGCGGTCTCATTTGGAATACTGTGTGCAATTCTGGTCACTGCACCTCAAAAAGGATATTATAGCATTGGAAAAAGTGCAGAAAAGGGCAACTAGAATGATTAAAGGTTTGGAACACTTTCTCTATGAAGAAAGGTTAAAACACTTGGGGCTCATTGGCTTGGAGAAACGTTGACTGCAGGGTGACATGATAGAGGTTTACAAGATTATGCATGGGATGGAGAAAGTAGAGAAAGAAGTACTTTTCTCCCTTTCTCACAATACAAGAACTCGTGGGCATTCAATGAAATTGCTGAGCAGTCAGGTTAGAATGGATAAAAGGAAGTACTTCTTCACCCAAAGGGTGATTAACATGTGGAATTTACTGCCACAGGAGGTGGTGGCAACTACAAGCATAGCCAGCTTCAAGAGGGGATTGGATAAAAATATGGAGCCAGAGGTCCATCAATGGCTGTTAGCCACAGCATATTATTGGAACTGTCTGGGGCAGTGATGCTCTGTATTCTTGGTGCTTGGGGGGGGGTGCAATGTGGATGGGTTCTAGCCCCACTTGTGAACCTCCTGATGGCACTTGGGGGTTTTTTGGCCACTGTGTGACACAGAGTATTGGACTGGATGGGCCATTGGCCTGATCCAACATGGCTTCTCTTATGTTCTTATGTTCTAATGATACAGGTGTACTCAAAGCGCAGGATAAAGGGAAGCAAAAATGTGTTGGACACTGAGTGATATGAACTAAGGATCCATGTGGCAGCATGTCAAGCCAGCCACCCAGTGTGGGTTTCAGAGTCATTGCCAAAGAGCATGTGACTGTGTTTTCCTCACCCTGCCCACTGTAAGTCATTCCCAGTAACAGCCAGTGCAATGTAGCAATTAGCAAGAGGACTAGGATGGGGTTTAAAGCTCAAGTTTAAAGCTCCATGCTGAGCAATTGTAAGTCAGTCGGTCTTTGCCTGCCTAAGCTACCTCGCAGGGTTCTTATGAGGATAAGATGGAGGAAAGGAGAATCGAGCATTCTGAGCTCCTTAGAAGAACAGTGAGATCAAAAAGAGATTGAGAGGTATCATGGAAACCTTAAAGACAGCTGATTTGTGCATCAGTGCCATTCTAAATGGGCATATCTGGTTTCATAAAAAAAAATTGACTTCTTCTACTCTTACAATTTTCTTATCTGCTAACTTTACAGCTCTGATACTTCCTCTGGTGCATGAATAACTAGATTTCCTTCCATTTCCTTTTGGTTGCTTCCCCCCTTCCCTTCCCAAAACATAATGAGCTGCCCTTGCTATTCTTGCCTATAGCAGAATAATTTCAATATGTCATCATTCTTTTGGCAGACAAGGAACAGATGATACTCATAAAAGTGAACTCTGTAATTCTTTTGAAGCCCTTCTCTCTTCTCCTTCTCTATGGAATTGCCAAGATTGATTGCTCCTCTGAAGACTTCCGGGAGGGTCAGGCAAAAATCCTTGAGAGATTAGCCTAGAAACTTGGATTCTGTGACAACTGGTATGGCAGAAGGGTAATCTTTGGATAAATAGGTGCAGAATCCAAAAACAAGAACAAAGTTACTGTAATGCCTTTATTAGGACCAGGCAAACTATCACAAAACACTGACACACTGAGCCTGCTTCGGCAGGGAGTGCGGGATACAAATCAAATAAAAATAAAATAAATTTAAAAAAAAACATTGACACACAAAAGTGCACATAAACATCCAGCTGAGCTGTTTCATGTGGTTCATCATAGCTACTTACTTTGCAGACAAACTCTTCCAGATCCTCTCTGGAATAGATGCCATGGATGCACATTCAGATTATGTACTTTTGGCATCTGCTTGTCTGCTTGTGGATCCTGAGTAGGGTTGCCAGGTCCCTCTGAGCTGCCGGAAGTGGATGGGAGTGAACTTACTAGGAGTGGGGAGAAACACTGAAAATAAATGTGATGTGCTTATATGACCCAGAAGTGATGTAGGCACGTTGGGTACATTGCTGGCGACTTTCTAGTTATAGGGCAAAACTCTATGTTAGAATTAGCTTCCACCGTAGTTTTGCCCAAAAACCTGAATGCCACCCACCCCCCCAATGTCTCTGATGTGCATATGTCATTTCCGGGCCACATAGGCACATCACATTTATTTCCAGCTTCTTCCCTGGTGTTTTTTTTTGGGGGGGGGTAATTGGGGGGGGGCAGAAATAAATGCCTAAAACTGGGGGACCCCCACCTGCACTGGGGGGGGGGTGGTCCTAGCAACCCTAATCCTTGGTGATATCTACCACACATGTTTTCAACCCTTGTCCTTCCTGGTTGATAAAAGCCTCCAGAGTGGGGCTCTTTGAGTGGGTAAGGGGGGGAGATAAATGCTTTCTTGAGAGCAAAAGTTTTGCCACCCATGCTCAAGGAGGCAATGATTATACCTGGGGCCTTTTTTGGGGAGGGGGGATTTATTGAGCCGTACCATGCTGGCGCTCAATCGCCATTCTTGGTCAAGATAATACAGCATGTGGTTGCTTCTCAGGGTTCTTGGCTTCAGACCAGATTTTGGAACCAAGATTGCTTGCGTTGCCTTAGTTGATTACCTCTATCAAGAACTAAATGGAGGGAATGTGACCCTGCTAGTTCTGCTGGATCTCTCAGTGGCCAGTGATACTATTGACCATAGTATTCTAGGGCTCAGTGTTACAGTGGTTTGAGTCCTGTCAAGAGAGGCTGGTCTCAGAAGGTAGTATTGGGCATTACTGTTTTGGGCCATGAATGTTGGCCTGTGGAGTGTTGCAGGATTTCATCTTATTCCCTAGCCTATTTAATATCTGTATGAAACCACTGGGAGAAGTTACCAGGATGTATGGACTGCAATGTCACCCATATACAAATGATACCCAACTCTACCTTTCTTTTCCACCTAATTTTGAATACGCTATTAATGTTCTGAACTAATGCTTGGAGTCAGTAATAGCCTGGATGAGGATGAACAAACTGAAACCTAATTCTGACAAGACAGAGGTTCTCTGGGTTAGTAGAAAGGCAGATGAGGGACATGTGGTCTCTCCTGTCTTGGACAGGATAACCCTTGGAAAACCAGGTTTGCAGCTTGGGTATGGTGCTTGACACAGCAGTCACCTTACAAATTCAAGTTGCTGTGGTAGCTCAGAGTGTTTTTGCCCAGTTTTGGATGATGCAGTGGCTGCATCAGTTTCTGGATCAGTCAACTCTAGCCACAGTGACCCATGCCATAGTTACATCTAGACTGAACTATAGCAATGTGACTGAACTACTTGGGGTTATCCTTGATGAGTGTTTGGAAGCTAAAGCTAGTGCAGAATACTGCAGCTAGCCTGCTGGTTGAGTACAGCTTTTGGTAGCATGTGACCTCGATACAATGGCACTTACATTGGCTACCAATGTGATCCTGAGTCCAATTCAAAGTGCTTTTGACTTGGGACAGAATATCTGAAAGATCATCTTCTCCCATATGTTCCTGCCCGGGAATTAAGATCTCAGAGACAGGCCCTCCTAACTGCCCAACCAATAAAAAAAACCTCATCTGGCGTTTGCACAAGAGATGTCCTTTTCAGTGGCAGCCCGAAGATTATAGAAGACTTTCAGACTTCAGGGAGCAGTTGAAGACAGTTTTATTTAGGACTGCATTTGACTAATTTAGTTGTTATTTATTGGCATTCTAATCAAAGTTTTTTAATTAATGTTTTTAATGTAATTTTTTATAATCTGGTTTGAGTCCTGCAAGGTTGAAAGGCAGCTAATGTTTTAAATAAATATATAAATAAACAAATAAGACTTACATTCAGGAATGAGACACAGATATGAATGTGCATAAACAATATCTAAAGAAAATTTCTCTAAGCCCAAAAGAATGTTGCAATAACTCAGTCTGCCCATATACAAAATCTAATTTCCCTTATGCCGTTTCATGACTCAGGATCGGGGGGACGGAACCCCCCTCTGTTCTTTCTGAAGGAACATAAAGAACAGTATCATGGTAATGAGCTTGTCACTGGAGCTGGACTCTCTTAAACCTCTCTGGAACTGTACCCATTCTTCCATTTGCTTGAGTCCTGTACATAGGAATGCAAAGGACTCCCTAGAAATCATTATACGTCTGCAAAAATAGAGCGAATTCTAACTAGATTTCAAGCTAGCGTGTTGTCCGTCAATTGTGGAAATGTGAATTGCATATGGTTATCAATAGTGTGGCTTGAAAAGGTTATTGTGTGGATACTGGTGCTTGTCCCAGGGCTGCTAGGCCCTTGCCAAGGCAGGAGGGAGTCCCCTCCCCCTATCTCCTGTTTTCTGTCATTACTCAGAACGTTGGCAGGAGAAAAAAAATTAAAAATGGTCTTTGGGCCAACAGTGTGAAGTCACTTCCAGGGAAAACCAAGAATTGATGCCAATGATAGAGTGACCCTAGAGAGTTTCTGGCGATTCCTAAAGAGGCATGATGTTACTTCCAGACTTTTCCGGAAGTGACATCATGTCATCAAAAATAGCTGCTCTCCCATGTCCCTGCACCCCCAGTCTTCTGCTGCATGCCATGCCTGGCAACCACACCTTGTCATCTTATAGTCTTTGTCATTCTTGAGTTTTAACAATTTATTAATAACACATGGTTACAATATTTAATTATCTTTTTCTTACACTAAACCATATGATATTTCACCCCCCTCCCTCCAATATTGACTTCCCCGAAGTTATAAATTTAAATTCAATTCTAAAGGTACCACTAATCTATCAAAAATAATACTTTTAGTTAATACTAAAAAATTGTCCAATATCTTTTTATGTTCCACTCTTTCTCCATATATCCTTTGAATTTCTTCCACTCCTTTTTGAATAAGTCTAAGTCATAGTCTTTTAAGGTTTTAGTTAATTTGTCCATTTCACTCCACGATAAAACTTTCACAATCTAATCCCATTTCTCTGGTATTTTTCCTTGTTTCCAAAGCTGCGCATACAATGTCCTCGCAGCTGAGAGCAAGTACCAAATTAAAGTCCTGTCTTCCTTTGGAAATTTTTCTAATTGTAATCCAAGCAGAAAAGTCTCTGCAATTTTCTTGAAATCATAACCCAAAATTTTGGAGATTTCTTGTTGTATCATGTTCCAATACTCCTTCGCTTTTTCACAAGTCCATCACATATGAAAGAAAGAGCCTTCATGTTTTTTAGTCTTTGTCATTCTTGATGGTGTGGTGAAAACTTTTCTTACCAAAAAGCGGATGGATATATAGGAGCCTTCTGATTTCTGCCCTGCATTCAAGTCTATTTGACATCTGGACTGACTGCTAACTACATGTATGAATCAGACTTTGGATGACATGTGTGAATCAGGCTTTGGATGAAAGAGGACTCCTGGTTAGCAGTGTCTGCTATGGCCTACCTCCTGAGATCATAGCATTTGTCATTTTAGTGATCAAAGGGTATGAATAAGTTGTCAGATCCGTATGACACAATAGCAAGTTTTGCAGTGGGCGGTTCTGAGGCTGATGGTTTTGCTCTTCATCCAAAGAAAGGAGGAGGTACTAAAAAGAACAATAAGTCTGCACCAAATCTCATGCAAGGAAGAAATGAAATGAAAATAGAGCAGTTAATCATGTGGAAGCAGCTTAGCACTATTGGAAGCTTTTGTCACACAAATAGGCCTTATAAAATGGTCTTTGATCAGAGGGAGATCTTCTTATGTTACCTGTTGGCTGTCTTTTTCAATTTTAATCCACCCAACAAGTTTCTGAAGTATAACTTCATATTTTTCTAAACAATGGCATTGGTATTCTTCCCCATTTAGCCTTGTTTGGTGAGATGCAGACTTTCTGATGTCACTTGAGCCACCTATTTGATCTGCACTGAAGTGAACTATTTCTTGTGGTGCATCTTAAAGCCAAATGTAAAGCAATCCTAAAATTACTATTGTTTTCTTCACCATCATCTCTTTATGCTTTTTTATCCAGTTGACATGAGTTGGAATAGAGTATTTAGAAAGTGCCCAGGTGAATTGTTGGGGACTTCTGGGAACAAGCTTATATAGATATTTTACTCTGGATTTTTTTTGGCACTGTTGAGCAGCATTCCCTATTAAAAGTCATAGAAAGCTCACATGCAGCTATGTATAGCAGTGACAGAAGACCAAGGTTTGAAGACCAAGGTTTGAATCACCACTCTGCTATAGACGCTTACCTGGGTCAACCGCTTAACAGCACCATAAAATGTTTTTTAAATGTATTAATATGTTTTAATTGTATTTATTGTTGAAGTTATTGAACTGATTGTTAGCTGCCCTGAGTCCGCTTGCGGAGAGGGTGGGATAGAAATTTAAGGTAATAAATAAATAAATCATTGTCTCTCAGTTTAAATTACTTCACAGAGTTGTTGTTGGGAGGATAAAGTGGAGGAGGGGCGAATACTTTGGATCCCCATTGAGGCGAAAAGTGGAGCATAAATGCCTAAATAAATACATGTTTACATGGAAGTAGCAGCAGCTTGGAAGCTAAGCAGGAGCAGCCACAGTTAATACTTGGATGGGACACCACCGAGGAAGACCAGGTTGCTATGCAGAGGCAGGCAATGGCAAACTGCCTCTACTGATCTCTTGCCTTGAAAAACCCTTGATGGGTTGTCATAAGTCAGTTGCAAGTTGACAGCACTTAAATCTTATTTATTATTATTACATGGAAATCAGCCTAATTGAATACAGTGGACTTCATTTCAAGTGACTGCAATGCGAACTGTGGAAGGCCCCTGTTGGGTAACACACAGGCTTTACATTGTTCTGTACTGGAAGTAAACCAGCAGCTGTGTATTAAGTTTTCACATTTTTTTTTTGCTTTACTGCCTTTGTTTCCTATCACCCTGGGTGCTGAGATGTTGCCCATCAAGAGCTCTATGCAAAGTGCTGCCAGCTTGCTCCAGCTTATCTTGCCGCCCATTCACAGTGGTGACCGCCTTACTGTGCACATCTCGTTCCCTGCTCAAAGTGCTGACCAGCTGAGACTAAAAGCTTCATTTTGGGGAGGGTAGAGAGTTGGAATGCCTCTGAAAAGAAGGCAAATGTTCCTGATTGCCCAGAGAGTGCCAATTTGCATGGTGCTCCCAAGAAGAGGAGAATGTGGGGTATCTGTATCATTAGCACATTCTTACTGGAAATGCATTTTTAATGCATTAGGCGCATGTAATTTAATACTACTGCCGCTGGTTTGGGACATGAGAAGTTAAACCGCTAATTGCATGGAAATGGTTTTCGGATGCAATTATACTTCAATTTGGAGAGACTTTTAAGAGCCGCACACTTCAAAACTGTCCACACACAGGTCTTAGAAACAAGCATTGCAAAGAGCAGGCTTTCCAAGAGGAAGAAGCTCTCTTCTCTTTCAAAGCCTTGCCTTTGAATTTCAGGAATGTGGGCTTCATAAGATTTCTTAGCAATTGATTCGGGTTGTTATTGAGTACGACAATACAGTGCTCATGAAGTAGGGCTAAATGGGAAGTATATGGCACACCATCTTTAATAGAGCACTAAGGATCCCTGGTGGTTGTTTTTATTTTTTTTGTTCTTCTATGTTATTGTCCTTAATTCAGACTCAACAACCTGTTATTAACATTTTACGTGGATTTGGGTGATGCATTATGAACATAGGAAGCTGCCTGATGCTGAACATTGGTCCATCTAAATCAGTACCGTCTAGACTAATGGGTGGCTACTCTCTATTGACTGGTGTTGCTAAAACTGAAACTGTTGATACCTGGAGGCTTGGTGTTGGAGCTCTGGTTCAGTGGTAGAGCATGCTGAAGGTCCAAGGGTGGGTCCCAGCATCTCCAGAAGATTAACTGAGTCAGAGCAGTCAATACAGACTGCGGAATTCTAAGCACGGTTACAGCCTTCTAAGCCTATTGGCTACAATGGATTCAGATGGGTGTCACTCTGATTAAGACTGTATCATTTGTTGTCATATATGTGGACTGTATGAAAATAGGATTCTTCCCATGTATTTGGCAGTCCGAACAAAACTAGCCTATCTGCTTCTGCTGAAATCCTTCACCCTCTAGCCCATGGCCGATGAAGGACTCAAATCTTGTTCTCTAGTATCATAATCCAATACTTTATCCACTGGACATGTTTGTTTGTTTGTTGCTTTGTGTATGTTTGGAGCACAGAGGAATGCCTTTGTTCTTTCCCACTTGTATTTATTTAAGGCTTCTGATGTTAATCTTCAACCTTTGAAACACTGTTGTGGATTTGCCAGCTCTATCAGTCCGATGTTCCCTTTGGTTTTTTCCCCCATTGTTGTTGTTTTCCAACCATAGGCTAACCTCTTCCCCTTTTCTAAATCTCATTTGAGGTAGTGCAAGAAATAATGGTTGTTTACCGGCGGATAGAAGTGAGCAGCATGGCAGCCTGGAGAGCGGGTTGAAAGGCCGCATTGTGTTCTGTTAAAAAATGCATGGTAGATATTCCAGTTTGGAAAGGAAGGAAATGACAGAAGAGAGCAAAGCAACTGTGGTGCATTAGTCATAGTTACATTCCTTCATTACTGCTTCAAATTGAAAAATGCCAAGCACTACACAGCTCACTGAAGGAAATTCAGATAGAACCACATGCATTCAAAGGTCAGGAAAAAGGAAAATTATAAGCCATATTGTTTTATTGCCTCCACATCATGATTTATTTTTTGCTTTGCTCTATTTTCCAGGTTGGGGAAAAAAATGGTGGTGGAGTGGGTAAGGGGAGTTCGGCAAGAGCTGCATGATAGAACGAAATTTCAGAAATCAAATTCAGCTTACAAGTCAACAGCTTTTTTATTTCAATGGAATGGCTGTCACATGGGTAATATTTATAGCTATCCACCAGGGCCCATGGATGGCCAGGTGCTTTTTCGATAAACTGTGAAGGCCAGTTTTCTGGTGGACGAATAATTTTCAACAGGGCCTTGGGAGGATATGCTTTCCTGAGCAGGTTTAATTTCTTTGACCATTTTTAATTAGCTATAAATCACTGCTCCTTCTGCCATTTATGCACAGTAAAATAGTGTTATTTGCACTCTGAGAATATTCAAATAGGCCTCCATTTTCAACAAAGGATTGCTAAAAGCTATCACAGAAGTTGCCCAATGTTCTGTCAAGGACTTGCTGTGGGAAAGTTGTGATATGGCTCTTCAAGGTTTCCTTTTGGGGGGGGGGGGGACGTATTATTTAAAACTTATTATCAGTACAAACAGAAAAAAGATAGAGTAATGTACAGAAGGAGTTAAATCCAAAACTGTTATAAAATTTATAATGACATTTGTCATCAGTCCTTTAATAAACATAGTGAAGCACTATAACCTTAAACCAGAATGACTGAGATATCAGACCTTTTCAGCCATGACAATTTAGGTGTTCAACCACACATAAGGGAAGACTGTGTTATCTGAAATCCTCCCAATGTGCGTGGTTACCATTTTGTGTGACTAGGATAATACATTCAGGAGGGTAGCCATGTTAGTCTGAAGCAGCAGAACAAAGTCTGAGTTCAGTGACACCTTTAAGACCAACAACATTTTCTTCAAGGTGTAAGCTTTCTTGTGCAAGCACACTTTTTCAAATACAGTTTGGGTGCATGTGATCAGATGCTCAGATTTACTGAAGCATGCCTTTGCCCGTATCAAAGCTGGAAAAATACAGTTGTCCTAGTCACACAAAATGGCAATAGCATGTATTGGGAGGATTGGGGGTACCTCACCTCTGTCCTTGTGTGTGAGTTTCTGAGTGAAAGGGGCTCTTGTGGTTGCTTGATAAAACTGGTGGAAGAGAGTTGCTAGTCTATGTTGTGCTGCTTTGCCACCACTTCATATAGTCACAGAGTGGTATTGCACCTACCAACTTTGCAAGAATCAGTTAACTCAAGGTCAATGGTGTTCCACTTGGTTCTCTGAAACGGTTTGTCTTCCCAGAAGAGCTGTTTTCATATTGCCTGTTCCTGTTCACTTCATTGTTTGCTTTCGCACAACCACTTCCATGACTCACTGTAAGTCATGGTGGAATCAGCAACGGTGGTGGCAGTGGCAGAGAAGAGGGTGGCAGACGCACAAAGCAGATCAGCCCCGCAATGCCCAGGCTGCAGCAGCCAGCACAATCAGTCAAAGCCCTGCAGAGCCTGTATCCTCCAGGCAGGCTCCGGTGGGAAACAGAAACAAACAGAGGCTGCATGCGTCAACATGCCCACTCCACCTCCTCCAGCACAGGCAGAGTGAGTCACCAAATCACGGCCACAGCAGGCAGTAGCCCCACTGATAGTGGGGTGGGGGAGGGGGCACCCAGAGGCGGCTGCCTACCTCACCAACTTCCACCCACTGGCCCTGCTTCCATCACAACCATTTTCCTTACCTGCATGGTTTCTTCCATAATAAAGTAACTATATAATTGATGTGATATAGTCCAGGTTCTTCTAAAGCAATGTGTATATCACAGGAGAGGTTCCTTTTCCCACTTGGATTCTGTAACCAGCTTTTCATTCTCTAGGCAGGTATCTCAATGGGATAAAATGACATAGAGTCCATCCTCCGAAGCATCAATTTTCTACAGAGGACATGTAATTCCATGGAATCCCCAGGTGCCACCTGGAGGATGGCATCCCTATAAGTTGATTTATTAAACACTGTTAGTCTTGACGATTGTGGTGTACTATATGTCACCTTTTTCTAGAAATCTCACTGACATATAAAACAAGCATTTGTTGACATAGATCGGGATTTCAATCTTGGTTTTGCAAACTAAAATAAACCTAACTCTAAAGTACAATTTTGTATCATATGGGTGGGGGCATGGTTCTGTGGAAGAAGATCTGGAGAAGGTCTTAGGTTCAAGCCACAGCATCTCCAGTTAAAAGGATCAGGTAGTAGGTGAAGAAAGATCTCCACTACGAATTCTATAGTAGGGCGTGAACACTGAAAAATTATTGTTTTAATTCCATATTGCAATTTAAGTAACAGAAGGTGTATCATTTTTAAAATTTCTCAAAAATGTAGATATCACATTGTAAAAACTCATCAGGTTCCATTTCTATTAAGATTGGATTGGACATCTGCCCATTGTTTTCCATGTGGGGAAATTGGCAGATTTTCCTGAGTGGTCTTGGTTCACCAAATGGTATCAAATTTTCAGGGAACCTAGTCCACCCTGTCATCAACAGACTACTCAAGTTTCAAGCAAATTGGATGAAAAGTCAAAGTTTATAGCCCCTTGAATAAGATGCCCCAGACATCTTCTCTGCATCATGGAAAATGGCTGCTAGTTTTCTGTGGAAACGTTTTAAAAAACAAACAAAAGTAACTGCAAGTAAAAATATTACTTCCGGAGTGTCTAGTGGGACATCCATCCACCCTCCCAATTCCAATACAGAGAAATTCGAGCATTTGTAATTGAGGCAAGCTCATGTCAAATTGCAGTTGGTTTGTGGGGAGTGAATGTGTATGTTGGGGGGGGGGGCGGTGTTGGCTGCATGGTGTCTCTTTGCAGAGTAACCTAAGAAAAGGAAAGGGAGCCTGCTTATCTAAACCTAAGCAATAAAAACTACAATTTTATGCAAAACCACTAATCTACAAAAAGGTGGAAAACAGGTAACCCCCTAATTCAGGGCAATCAGAAAAGCCAATGAATCAAGAAAAATGCACCACAATAAAAATAAGAAACAAACTCCTCAGAAACACTAAAAATGAAATGAAGATCAAAACAGAGACTGATCCACACAGAATCCAACTCAGCAAGGGAAATAATACCTCTCCCAAACTATTTCCCCAAAGGGAAATAGGATGTAAGAAAGGCTAGCTAGTAGTAATAACGTAATAATCAAAATGCATCAAATGAGTCTGTTGAGAAATAACTGAGGCTATTGTATTTTGGTCACATAGTGAGAAGACAAGAGTCGTTGGAGAGGACAACAATGCTAGGAAAAGTTGAAGGCAGCAGGAAAAGAGGAAAGACTCAACATAAGATGAATTGTTGCATTTTCATACATCAGGCTGAAAGTGTTGCTTGCTTCCATTGGTTTGTAAATCAGATGTCTATTATCCATGAGCAGAACATTCACTGGCATTACAAATACCTCTGTTCTGCATTAACTACAGTTAGACTTTCAATAAAATAGCTACTTAAGGCAATTTAAAATTCATGTCGAGAAAGTCCCATAATGACATATGCCTGTATATCATCTTTGAAATTGATTGTTCCTGATATATAGATTACAGTGCTTGTTCTTTTCCAAATTATTACTGACACAATATTGGATTTTAATCTGCTAAAATCAGAACAATTGGTACCCTAATGGCAAACCTGGTATGTGATGTTCTGTGCTTGCAGATCTCCTCCTAAAATCGGAGGTTTTGCTTTGTAAAGGGTTAAAAAAAACACAAACAACCAAATGGTTTCTTCATGTGACATCTGGTTTGTTTAAAATTAATGTTCTGAGCAAAGAAACCTCTGTCTGTGATGTTTGTGAGACTTGCAGCATTTTAATATTGAACACTCCACTCCACAATGTAAAACATGAAGGTAAGGCCCACATCTTCATGTAATTTGTCCTTTGAAGAATAGAAATTATGAGTAACATTTTATTTATTCACTCATGAAGTAGGAAATGGAAATTCAGAAATACTATATGCTAGGGATTTGGGAGGGAAATGTTATTAAATAGATAGAAAAGTGTCCCTCCTCGTTAATGTTTTAAGCAGGTACTAGAAATTCCAGCAGAATTGTCACTAGTCACTTATCTTGAACAGATTGCAGAATCAGTCCTTGGTTGAATTCAGGATCTGTTTTCAGTGTATTTTTCTCCTTCCTTGTTCAAAATTCTGTTTAACCAAAGAACCAAGAGACAACTGTATCCTTGGATGCTTTCCCTTCTTAATTTAAGAATTTAAGCTGCAGCACTGTAGATAGGCACCACCAGGGGTCGTTTTGTAGAAAAATAGGTGATGGAGCTCATTAGCATAACTCATTAGCATATGCCACCCCCCACCAGCCAAAAGCAACCTGATGCAAGAAAGGAGAGCCTCAGGCGAGTGAGGCCTGCTTGGAGCGGTTAAAGATCCAGCCAGCCCAAGCAGGCTTTGCTCACCTGGGGCTCTCCTTGGCAACCCCCACCCCCTACCGTCAAAAGGCCAGCAAGCCACCTGCCAGCCAAAATCACTTAAGAAGTGGAGAAAGGATGGTGTGGGCTTCTCCAGGGGTTAATGAGTGCTTCTGGGGGTGTGGCACAGCTCCTGGTGGCTGGCTGGTTGCCAGCTCTCCTAATCCAGGGATTGTTATGCAGCTGCACCTACTATTCAATGGACAAGGTAAGTGGGGAGGAGGAGGAAGAACCCTCAGAAAGGTTCAGAAGCTGCACTCTTGTGAGCTCCTGCTGAATTCAAGGCCTGGGCACCACATGAGTAGCACTTTCAAGATCTTGTGAACACCTGCACCATCACTACCCTGCTCTTAGCTGCTTATGCTCTGATTATCCAGGGGACTTGTAAGTGCCATCAAGAAATGAGTACATATGAACATTCAAGAAGCTGCCCTAAACTGAACCAGACCTTTTTCCCATTGAGATCACTAGTCTCTACAGCTTCCCATAGTCTCAAGTGGAGGTCTTTCACATCACTTACTATCTGGTCCTTTTAACTGGTGATGCCAGGGACTGAACCCAGGACCCTCTGCATGCCAAACAAAGGTGCCTCCACTGAGCCACAATCCATCCCATAACCTGACTGCAGCATTGCCTCCTGAACCTTTATAATTAGGCACCTTAGATGTTTGACTTTGATCTATAATAGGAGAGTCAATAAACAGAGCATGGAATTCTGAGAACAAGACTTCATCTCATTCCAGATTGCGTTTTCATTAATCTTCAAGGCAGAAAGATCTAGGAAGATCTAAGTAGCATCCTGGTGTTGAATGAGTAGTCAGGCAGGTAAGCTTTACTTTTTGGATTTTCAGATAAGGCTCCCAGAAAAAGCAGGTTTCAGGAAAAGGATGGACTGACACTGAAAAATATCCTTGGAAATCAGCTTGCCAATTAACTGGTGGTATGTGATCAGTTTTCCCCTGTCCATAAGGTGGATATAAGTGGTTCTGATACATCACTAAGTATTAAAAATTACTGCTCTTAAAAATGGGTCCATGAGACCGTAGATCGGGGTCCCAACCCCCTGGCCCATAGACCAGTCCCGGTCCGTGGCCTGTTAGCAACCGGACTGTGAGCTGTATAATTATTTCATTATGTATTTCAATGTAGAAATAATGATAAGAAGAAGATGAAGATGAAAACGAAGACATTGGATTTACATCCTGCCCTCCACTCCAAATCTCAGAATCTCAGAGCAGCTCACAATCTCCTTTACCTTCCTCCCCCACAACAGACATCCTGTGAGGTGGGTGGGGCTGAGAGAGCTCTCCCCAGAAGCTGCCCTTTCAAGGACAGCTCTGCAAGAGCTGTAGCTGACCCAAGGCCATTCCAGCAGCTGCAAGTGGAGGAGTGGGAAACCAAACCCGGTTCTCCCAGATAAGAGTCCATGCACTTAACCACCACACCAAACTAATAGAAATAAAGTGTACAATTGTACCATCCCAAACCCCCCCCCCCCCCCTCTGGTCCCTGGAAAAATTGTCTTCTACAAAACATGACCTTGGTGCCAAAAAGGTTGGGGACTGCTGCTTAGATGATTATAGTAATAATGAAGTTAATGATAGTAGAAACAATAGTAACACATATCTGAGAGAGAGAGAGTTGTATTGGTATACTGGTTGAGTATTGGTAGAGTATCAGACTAGAACCTGAGACAACAGGGTATGAATCCCCACTTGACCATGGAAGCTCACCTGGTGACCTTAACCCCGTCACACTTTCTCAGCTCAACCTCCCCCTCAGGGTGAGGAGAAGGGGAGAATAATGTGATAAGCAGCTTTGGGTCCTCATTAAAAAGAAAAGTAAAATATATATATATTTTTAAAAAATGAACTGTTGATCACTTAACCTGAACACAGGAAATCTGGGTTCAAGGTCTTATTGAGACTGTCACTGGACAAATAATGATTTCTTGTTCCAGATTCCTTGGTCCTGATCCACTGTAGCTATGAGTAACTGGACTAGTGCCTCTGACTGAGGTTTGGATTCTCATCAAAAAAAAGAAAAAAGCACACAGCTACATTCTTGGGATCCAGGTGTAATGCCCATTTTTCTAATGGTTCATTTTGGATTTCAACAGGCAAGGACAAACTTGTGAGAGAAAACAGTTTTTATTAACTAAAGCATAATAAACTAAACAACAACAAGGATACCCACATATGTAGTCCTCAGCAGTGGGTCAATCCTGTATGTCTGGACACAGCTCCTTCACCTCTCTTCTTCTCTCCCCCCCCCCCTTTTTACAAATACAAAACTCTCATTTATCAAAACCAGGGGTGGCCAAACTTGCTTAACATAAGAGCCACTTAGAATGAACATCAGATGTTTCAGAGCTGCAAGAGATGCTTTAGGCTGATCCTGCATGGAGTAGGGGGTTGGACAAGATGATCTGTATAGCCCCTTCCAACTCTGTGATTCTATTCTGTTCTATGATGGATGGATGGAAGGAAGGAAGGAAGGAAGGAAGGAAGGAAGGAAGGAAGGAAGGAAGGAAGGAAGGAAGGAAGGCAGGCAGGCAAATAGATTGGGAGGGAGAGGTGGAAAGAAAGCAACTTTAACTTTAAAATGCATTTTCCATATCACCAGCTGGCTTGGCTTGAAGAAGTGATTTAAAGAGACAGATGCCTTCTCCAAGCTGGATAATGGGGTGGTGGGGGCTTTTAGAGCCACACAATATGTGTGAAAGAGTTTGGCCTGATCTAAATTAACTCAAAAGTCCAGCTGGGACTTGTTTTTTTTTTTTTGTAGGGGAGAGGAAACCCTTCCTGTAGCATTCCAGCACCAGGTGAAATAAAGATACCACAGGCTAGAACTATTAACTCCTTGTGGCATGGTGCTGTCAAAAAGTAAATACACAGAAGCAAATTGGTGGTTCACCACCTGTCTCCTTGAATGTACAAAGGTCTTCTGCATTTACCTCTACAACAGGCAATCATTGTGGTGCAATTGGAACTTCACATCTGTAGCAGTGTCACATACATGTGATGTGAATTTGCTTCCACACACAGGGTTGGATCCAGCCAGCTTTTCCCATTGCTCAGTTTCAACCAATTTCCCAACCTATTACAGCTCCCATTTTGCATGATTTTTGTGCATGCAGGTCCCCAGTGTGGGTGTATGTTGGTGACTAAGGGAACCCTCTCCTTCCTTTTTCACCAATAGAAAAATGAATTGAATCTAAGTCATGGATCTACCTTGATGGGTTAGAGTGTTAGCTGCTAAATTTAGGAGTAAGACTGCAGATCTGTGCACATTTATTTGAGATTAATCCCCACTGAACTCACTTACTTCCAAGTACAGATGCACTGTACTTTAAGAGTACTGTAAGAGTACTTTACATCTGTTGAAAAGAGTCCCAAGATATAGTTTGTCAAACAACAGTACCATTTAAAGTGCCATGTAAGTGATTAATAATGATGACTTTAATGGTAGGTAATGTTTTTATTGGTTCAAACTTACTACTATTCCTTTCTCATGTCACACAATTGATGCTGTGAATTATTCAGTAGATAAACAGAATGGTGTTTTCTCCTTTAAAATAAAAAGATGAGAAAGGCAAGTGTGAGGCATATTAAGAAGACGGTCTTTCAGTCAATCAATAATGAAGGATTTAGTGATCTTCAGTTAATCCCCAGGTATTGATTCTCTGATCTAAATTCATTTTAATTTGATTTTTCTCAGGCTGGCAAGAAAGGTAACTGTATGACATGTTTATTGCCCTCTTTATGTGTTATACTGTTACCTTCAATTGCAGAGAAAAAAAAATCTTGGTAAATCTGAGAAATATGTAATAGTTGCTTGTTTTTCATAGTAATGAGGCATTTGTTTCTCAGCACTGTGTTGCCTTTATCCTCCTGTTATGGCAAATGTGTCTCCCATTGCAAAGCAGTTTCTTCTTTCCAGAATCTCTCTCAACAATAAATACTTGTAGGCATCTTACTCTTTGGTTGCAGAAAACTGCATGCTTTGTCCAGTACAGTTTAGGACAACATTTTGAAGATCATGTTTGACTAGAGAGGATTATGTCAAGCAGTTGCTCCCAACATAATGTCCAAGGCACCATTATGCCCCATTGTTGTATTTCCTCTCTTCCCCAAAGCAAAAAACTAGTTCTGGTTTTCCTCCATTTCACTGGAGCATGAGATGTTTTGGAAGAGCCCAAGAAAGGAACATCCATTTGGAAACAGAAGTCACCATCATAGCAAGACTTGAAACCTCACAATACTTTGTGATTGACTTCAGCCTCCATGGCAGCCATTTTGCATTGGTGCCCATTCAGTAGTTTCAAAATTCCAAAAGTGCCTGCAGGCTCAATAAGGTTGGGCGCCCCAATGTAGAACAAGCTGCTTGAAAAGAAAGCCCTTCAACTATCTCACCTTGTCCAGATGGATTATCAGGAGAGTGCTACCATTTGCTCTTGTCTTTAGAATAGTTCTACTATCTTGCTTGCTCAAAGTGGCTCTCTCCCTGGGCTTCACATAGCTTGGATCTTGCTTGGACACTGTCATGGAAGCTCATGATGCATGAGAATAGATGGTTCTCATCTAGAACCCATTACATTTTTAAGACTCTGATAAAAGTTGGAGCTGCTAACCTCTCCCCCAAACTCTGTGACCCCAGTGTCTCTTTTGCTGAATTGCTCCTGTCTGCTGTTTTCTCTAGTTTTCCCAAAGGCAAGAAGGGGAAGAGGGGTGGTGAAAAGACTTGAAATCCCTCTCTCCCCTCCTGAGTTTCCATCTGACACTGAGGGGGATCAATGAGGAAGGGAGGGAGTTTCCCCCTCCATCACATCTAGCTCTATTTCAGTTGAGAATTCTTCTCCCAAGGAACATTTGAATTGAATTTTAATATCACTGGTGTTGGTATTTTTTTAAACCCCTATACATTTCCTTGGGAGCCTAGTTTGCTTTAAAAGCAGGATCAAAAAGTAATAAATAAATAAATGGGAGGGCACAAAAGAAGCAGTGGCATCTGTCTTGCTGGGTGGCTTGTAGCATTTTAAATGGGAGAAGAAACATGGTTATGCCAGGGTGTGCTTTTTTTAAAAAAGGAGGGGGGAGTGGTGCACCATGAAGGAGCTATTGTGCATTGTTCTTCAGCAATAGTGAATGTGTGAAAATTGGAAGCTCCCTTTTAAGGAGGGAAGGGCACGTAGCATGTGATGCCAGAGTTTGGGAAGGCAGAAAGAAATGGAACCGATTGTGCAGATCCCATGCTTCTTTAGCATGGTATTTTCTATTTAACGCTCAGAGAAGATCCCGCTGTCTCTCTTCTGTTTGCACACCAAGCAGAAGTGGCTTGCAGGCGAAATGAAGTTACAGTTGACTAGGTTCAACATGGAGCTCTTTCTCTGACCCGAGGCGATGCTGTGCCAGCTGGAAGACGAGCTATGAACAAGGGATGTTCTTGGACACCCGCCTGTCAGGATGAATATCGCTGTGAGGCTCTGCATCTGATTTGAGGCCTGTCAGTCTAGGCAAAGCCAATGCTAGCTGTACAAGAATCCTGTCAGATGCCTAGCTGAGCTACTTCTTTGTGTTTTAGGTGCATGTAGATTCATTTTGTTGGGCTTGTTTAGCCCATAATAAAATAGTACATTTTTGAGAATGAACGCTGCGTTTCAAACTCTTTTGTCTCACAACCTATTTTGAGGTAGTATCCTGCTAGGGCTGCTTTGGTGCAGGAAGGGAAGCTTCTTGGTCCCCAATCCTTAAAAAGTGAGTTCCAATAAATTATTTGTAATTGATGGCTGCCCCCTGTAAGCTGTGGAGTCTTGTGAGCAAAAATTCTACTTTGTGAGCTACTGGCATTGAAGTTGTGAGAAAGCAATTTGCTTACTGAGTAAATTAGTTTACTCTGGGGCCAATTTCCTGAGTTAAGACAAAAATCAAAAAAGTTAAAAAAAACCTATGAGCTAGCTCACACTAACTCAGCTTAGAGGGAACACTGGATGGCACCAAGCCTCCTCTAGCTTGTCTTCTCTTCCCTGACAGTCTTGGCTCCTGCCAAGTGTGTGTGGGGAACAAATTCTTTAGGCTGTAGCTGCTAAAAAGAGGGTCTAAGGGGACAAACTAGGGGGCCCAGTGGAATTGTGTGAAGCCGAGGGAGAGAGCCACTTTCAGCAAACAAGGTGGTAGCATTATTCTAAAGACAAGAGCAAAATGGTAGCACTATCCTGAACATCCATCTGGACAAGGTGAGACAGTGAAGGACATTTGTTTTCTAATGATGTATTGGCAGAGCTTGTGTAGTGTGAGACTGGGGCCTAGGGTTGCCAACCTCAGGTGGCACCTGGAGCTCTCCTGCTGTTACTGTCGATCTCTGGATGACAAAGAACAGTTCTCCTGGGAAAAATGGCTGCTTTGGAGGGTGGACCCTATGGCATTATTCCCAATGTCTCTCCACTCCCCAAACCTCACCTTCCCCAGGTGTCATCCAACATCTCAACTTCTCAAGCTGAGGTGGGGCCCTCTGCAGGTGACTCTCAGTAGCTCTATATTGAACTGAAGAAGGCTATGACCAGTGAGACTGAGGGTGGTTTCACACAAGAGATTTGGCCCGACCTAGGAACGCCTCCCATTCGATTCAAACGCGCAGGTTCACACAATCATATCTGCCCTCCAAGCCCAGCCTGTCTCCAGACAGCTTCCAACCACATTTAAAAGCCACCTGGATCTTCCTGGTATCATCCCCCTGAGTTGCATTCAGCTCACACAATTGCTGTCTGTCTGAATGCCCCGGCGCAACTCATGGGTGGAAGAGCTGTGCCAAGCTGTTTGCAGCGCAGCCGGCTTGTTAGTTTTTTTTTTAATGCGGCCCTCTTGGAGGTGCACTTTTGTGCTTTCCTGCATGAGTGCACACACGGGGGACTTTTAAAGAAAAACCACCCTTTCAGCAGCGGTGGGTACTTGAGCCACGCTAGCTGTGCCACGCTTCAATGGCAGCTGTCTGATGCCTCTAAAACAGATCTGACTGGATAGGGTTTTTTCGCCTGGGAATTCTACTGCATCAGTTTTCCAGTCTGAAACCACCCTAAGTTTGTGGCACAGAGAAGTGGTCAACCTGGAGAGCAAACCTTCTATATAACATGAGCTGCTCATCATGGAGAGTGGATCTATCAGTGGCTACTAGCCATGGTGACTAAAGACACTAACTCTCTGAATCCCAGAGCCAGGAGGCAACACTGGGGATGGTCTTGGTCTCTATGCCTTGTTGTTCTCCCTCCAGAGGAACTAGTTGACCACTGTGGGTGGTTTCACACAAGAGATTTGGCCTGACCTAGCTCTACCTCCCATTTGGATTAAATGTGCATGATCACACGAGCACATCTGCCCTCCAAGCCACACCCGTTCTCACCCCATCTCCAGATGCCTCCTATCTGGATTAAAAAGCCACCAGGATTTCCCCAGTAGTTTCCTCCTGAATCGCATCTAGGTCTCATAATCAGTGGTTGTCTGAATGCCCAGGCACAACTCATATGTGGAAGATCTGTGTGATCACACCAAGCCGTTTCCAGCAAAGTCAGAGGGAGGGTGTTCCTAACCCCTCTCTGAGGAGTGTTTGTGCACTTCTCTGCTTGAGCACACACATGGGGATTTTTTTTTAAAAAAAAACCCCTTTCCACAATGTGCCCATGGTTGAGCCACACTAGCAGTGTGAATAGACAACCATGGACTGCTGCCAGTATCCTGCTGCTTCAAGGGCAGCTGTCTGATAGCCTGGAAATGGACCAAACTCAAGCAAGTTTTTTGGCAACAGGATGGAATCATGTCAATTTCACAGTGTGAAACCAGCCTGTGTGAGACAGAATACTGGACTAGATGACCACTGACTGATTTGATCCATCAGGGCTCGTCTTATGTTCTTTTGTTCTATTGCTACATAAGAAGCTTCTGTGCTCAGGGCCAGATTTAGACATGAAAGTCTGAAATAACAATCCAGGTGTCTTAGTGGTTAAGGGGTCCCATTGCATTACACTCAAATGGTAATTGTTAGTAATTTTTAGAGGCCCTAAACTAGGACTTTCTTAGCTCACACATAAAGCCAACTCCATTTTTTGTTGTTTTAGTGGAACACCATGCAGTTGTCTTATTCAACCCATTATTGGTGGTAGATCATAGGCTGAATCTCCACCAGACGTCCCTCAGACTCCAGCTTAAGAACACCCTGCAGGCTCAGATGGTAGCAAATGAACAAGAAAAGGGGGTCTGTGAATGTCATTTCAAAAAGGACTCTGAAATAAAGGACCGGGTATCTTTGTAGCTGACTGGTATAATAACCTGGTAAAGTCTACATTAATTTCTAACTGGAAGAAGCAGAGTTTGCTTGTCCTGTTTTGACCTTCTGTGACAGTACCTATTAAGCTGGAACTTGGGTATGCATCTCTGCAGCCTTGGAAGCAATATGGCTTGCTTGCTTGTTGGCATTTAATAAATGTTAAATAGCAATAGCAGAGATTTCAACAGTCTTGGAACAGTGGCGATATTTCTGAGGCTTAATAGTTCGCAATCAGCGGGGAGCATTATCGCACTCTGTTAATGCCTTGATCTTTTCTTTGCTTTTCCTCCGCAGAGGATTTAACACAAAAGGCCTCTTTTCTTCCCCCCTCCCACCCACCCCCATCCATAGCCTCCTGGCATCTTGAATAGTGTTTGACAGGTGTGTGTGATTGTGTGCACGCACTCAAAGAAAAGGGTAAAGTGACAAGGAGAGGCACACTGGAGATGTCAGTTCATAGCATCCTGAACCTGCAATTGGTAACGAAGCCTCTTTGGTGTCACATCGATGACGTGCCAGAGCTTTTCAGCTTTGGGAGGATGCGAGTTACGGAGCTGTCAAGGGTACACCTTCCTTATCAGCGAGGAAAAGGAGGTTAAAAAGATGGGAGTAATTCTGAATGGGAGCTTTCCATTATTCATAAAGCATTTTGTTTCTTTGGCAAATCATATTAGGGCACGGCATTCCGATCTTCTTGCTTCAAGGGTTTGGGCACCTTTGACTTCACTGCTGTGCAGCTGTTCTCCATCGGGGGATCTCTGCTCTTCTGGCTCCCCAGGCCGAATTCTTAGCTGTGTTATAGTAGATGGGTTTCACAATCTGACAGGAGCGAAGGAGATCTCACACTTTTGCACATTATTTGTACCTGTGATATATACGCCACAGTTAAATATGGCACGATAGCTACTTTTCTTTGCTCTAGGATAAAGTTTGTGTTTTTCAAGGAGGCATTCTCTGGGCCAAAGAGAGCCAGCGTGGTATAGTGGTTAAGAGCGGTGGACTTTAATATGAAGAACTAGGTTTGATTCCCTGCTCCTCCCTGTGCAGCCTACTGAGTGACCTTGGCCCTGTCACAGTTTCCTCTGAACTATCTCAGACCCATGTACCTCACAAGGTGTTTGTTGTGGGGAGAGGGAAGGAAGGTGATTGTAAGCTGCTTTGAAACTCCTTAGGTTAGAGGAAAAGTGGGTCATAAAAATCTTCTTCTGCAGAGTCTTCCATGGTGGACTCCCATCGATGTATTGACCCTGCTCAGTTTCCAAGAGCCAACAAGATCTGGCTATACCATGCTGTCCTCCCTCCTTTGAGTTGGTAATGCTCCATAAAACTTTCCACTGCAACATGGTCGCCGCACCTCAAAAAGGATATTATAGCATTGGAGAAAGTCCAGAGAAGGGCAACTAGAATGATTAAAGGGCTGGAGCACTTTCCCTATGAAGAAAGGTTGAAACGCTTGGGACTCTTTAGCTTGGAGAAACGTCGACTGCGGGGTGACATGATAGAGGTTTACAAGATAATGCATGGGATGGAGAAAGTAGAGAAAGAAGTACTTTTCTCCCTTTCTCACAATACAAGAACTCGTGGGCATTCGATGAAATTGCTGAGCAGACAGGTTAAAACGGATAAAAGGAAGTAATTCTTCACCCAAAGGGTGATTAACATGTGGCGGCCACAAGTATAGCCACCTTCAAGAAGGGTTTAGATAAAAATATGGAGCACAGGTCCATCAGTGGCTATTAGCCATAGTGTATGTGTGTATATAAAATTTTTTGCCACTGTGTGACACAGAGTGTTGGACTTGATGGGCCGTTGGCCTGATCCAACATGGCTTCTCTTATGTTCTTATGGTGCCAAAAAATTAGATACATAAAAATGGGACATGTTGGTCCTTTGGACCATGTGTCAGTATCCACACTTATTCACTTGGCTTCCACCAACTCTGCTTTGTAGTATGTGGGAACGAGCATAGAGATAGAATCATAGAGTTGGAAGGGACCCTCAGGGTCATCTAGTCTAATCCACTGCACAATGCAGAAAATTTACAAACAGGATCAGCATTGCTGTCAGATGGT
Source organism: Heteronotia binoei (assembly GCF_032191835.1). Taxonomy (NCBI): domain Eukaryota; kingdom Metazoa; phylum Chordata; class Lepidosauria; order Squamata; family Gekkonidae; genus Heteronotia; species Heteronotia binoei. Next base: position 47,083,983 of record NC_083227.1, on the reverse strand, counting down.
CATCTAGCCTCTATTTAAAAACTTCCAAGGAAAGAGAGCCCACCACCTCCCAAGGCAGCCTGTTCCACTGAAGAACCACTCAAACTGTCACGAAGTTCTTCCTAATGTTGAGCTGGAAACTCTTCTGATTTAATTTCAACCCATTGGTTCTGCTCCTACCTTCTGGGGCTACATAAAATAATTGCATTCCAGAGGAGCGAGTGCGGGGGGGGGGGGGGGACACACACAACCTAGATAGAAATACCAAAGTCACAAATGTCTTCCAGTTCTCAGTCTAATTTTGGGAAATCCTAGCAGTAGCAACAACAACAAAAGTGGCACAGGGTGGAGGGAACTGCACTTGGTGCTGCATGTTGTCAACTTGGTCATTCAAGAGCACTGCCGCACATTATTTTGACACTATGGTTCTGTAGCTCCGGGTGTAAGAAAAAAACAGCAGCCTTTCACCAGAGCAAAGTTACACAATTGCATCACAGGTATTTCAAGGACAGATCTTTGTCAGGGCAGGTTAACTCTTTTCTATTGGGTCTTAGAGGCCTGCCTATTAGTTTCTTTGTAATCTGACAGCATGATTAGCTTCCGTACCTTGGCAGGAATCCAGTGGCTTGTTCCTTGGCCACAGTGCAATGCAAGTCAATACAGCGAGTAAATAATGGCCTATGGAGCTCTCTGATTTACAGTCATTTAAACAGTTCCAAGGCAGGAAAACACACTCCAAATTTCTTCTTCTGATATCTTGTTCAAGGCTCTTATTGCTTCTAAATGGCTTCTTCTGAGCTTATTATGTAGCGCTGGAGAGGAAAAGAAGCTTAGCAGCACCACATATCTCGTTCTGGAAATGTTAAAATAACAGTAATTGATCTTTAGTAAATTTCAGACTTAATGCAAAAGGACAGCCCAAGTTCCTCTTTATAAGATGCATTTTGGAGAGTGCAGTTGAGAAAGAGAAGGCGTAGGGAAGGGCCTGGACAGAGGAGGTCAGAGTGGGGAGAAAAAAAGCACCTGGTTCCCACCGTTATTTTAAAATATATATATATAACAGATTTTTTTAACACTGGAGTGGACCTTCTGCAAATCCCAGTGAATTTTCAAAAATGGTGCAGAGCTTGATTCCCACTGCAGTGTTACAGAAAGCTAAGGATTATGTTTTAAGGAAAAGGGGAGGGGGCAATCTTAAGCAGGTCTACTCAGAAGTAAATCTTATTTTATTCAATTGTACTTATTCCCAGAAAAGCGTTCTGGGGATGATATTGTGCAGAAGTATTGGGTGTACATAAATCCCTTCTTCTAAGTGCTGGTGCTACTTCTATTTAAAAAAGAGTGTTAATATAGAAATTTTACACATGCCAATTCTATTAGAAGGCTTTTAAAAAAAGACTCACCTGTTTAAAAAAAGATACTTCTCCACACATGACAGGTGGTATGGCCAGGGGGGGTTTCAGTCATTTTGATTTAACACAGCTGCACTGCTAACCATCTGTTATATTGTGCTGAAATCTTTATTTTTTTTAAAAAAAATATTATGCATACCTTATATTGCTAATAGCTGCTGATTATTTTCAAGGAAAGTTCCTCTTACTTAAATGGCCTAATGAGGGCTAAAATTAGGACCTACCAGTGCTTGGCTCAGGCCATCACATTCGAGTAGGCCTCGAGTAGGCCATGTGGGCAACTGCCAATGGGCACCACCTGGCCTACTGGGCACCCCTTCCTGTCCCCACCCTCTCACCACAGACTGGCAAGGCTGTGCTGGGGAAACTGCAAATAAAAGCAGCTGGCCAGCAAGGCAAGAGGCGGGGTGGAGTGAAGGAGCTCTTAGCTCCTTCCTGCTTCTGCTCTGCCTTTTCCTGTTTTAGTCGGCTGCTGTTGGCAGCCGGAGAAGTTTCCTCCCACCACTGCTGAGGGAGGGAGGTAGATTGGAGAGGAGCTCCCCAGCCCTTCCTGATGGGGGTGGCCAGGCGACACAGCACAACAGTGGTGGGGTGTGTGGCGGGCGGGAAGTTGTGGGCAGGGGAGCACCTTGCCTGGGGCGGCGCAAGGCTGCTGGCACCCTAGCACTGGCACTGGCTTGTCTGATCTCTAGAACAAGTTTTAGAGCTATGTTTCTATACAGGGCATAAAGATGCTGTGATGTTATTTTTAAAAAGTGTTTGGTTATGACATAATGTAGCTTCTAATTTACTCACCCCAATGGGAGGGAGCAAGCTAGCCCGCTCTCATCAAATCTCAGAACCTATGCAGAGTGGGTTCTGGTTAGTCCTTGGATGGGAGACCACCAAGATATCCTGTGGTTACTATGCAGAGGCAGTCAATTGCAAGCCAATGCTGTTCATCTTTTGCCTTGGAAACCTTATGGGGTCATTGCAAGTTAGCTGCAACGACAGTACTTTCTACCACTGATGGGTGTGGGTGTGTCTCATTTCATGTTACAGGAAAAGTGGGTTACAAATATTTTAATGAGTAATAGAGATAAATAAATTCTACCAATTGTTCTGGAGGAAAGGAGCTACCTATGTTGGCCAATATCTAGTAGAGTTGCCATCTGAATTTTTCAATACAAGGAGCACATTGTAGAATTTTTTAAAAAATCTAATGTGTGCCAGAGCATTACCAGTACTAGATCAAAAAATACCCTGTGGTGTATTTCTTCTTTTCCAGGAGTATTTCTGAAATTAATAAAGGCAGCATTACTAGAAATAACATAACTAGAAAGGCCATTAGCCTTTTGTAATTGTGTGGGAGCCCTGACCAGGAATACCCAGAGTAGCCCAATTTTGTCAGCTCTCAAAAGCTAAGCAGGGTCGGCTCTGGTTAGTATGTGGATGGTAAGCAGTCAAGTAAATCCTGTGTTGTTGGACAGCGGCAGGCAATGGCAAATCACTTCTGTTAGTCTCTTGCCTTGAAAGCCCTATGGGGTTGCCAGAAATGGGCTCCAATTTGACAGCTCTTTACACACATACACACACAATTGTGTGGGACAGTTTTCAGGGTTGTTTTGTGTTGGAATGAACCACACAACACGCGTGTTGAGGAGAAAATGCTTCTGCCTTGCCTCTCTGAGCAAGGGTTTATTTATCTCTGCATCAGTTGCGCCAGAAATAAACCAGCTTACAGCATCGAACAGAGAAAAGCACTAACCGGAAGACATACCCCCCTTTACCATGAGGTCGTGTCTGCCTAGTCTACAGAAACTGATACCAGCTCAGCAGTTGTCAGGAATAGATTTATCTGAAGAAGCAGAAATGCAGTTTGAACATGGGTGTAAGGCTCTTGTGCTCTTGTGTCATCAGAATTATAGGGAAGCAGGTTGGTGTGCTGATTGCATGATCCTCCCACATCTTTGTGGGGTACAAGCAAAGCAAACATCATTCCTACTGCCTAATCCCACAGTTTTGGTCCACCACAGGGTTGGTTGTGGACAGTATTCTCGGAAGTCTGAAATCTGCCATGTGCTTGTATGATCCTTGCCTTTCCATGTTGCTTACATCCCCTGGAAGGTGCTGGTTTACTGGGGAGTTGCCTATCCCTCGGGAGCAGAATTATGTGAAGCAGCATTTGGGGAGATGTGGGACAAAAAAAGTTACATTCCATGGACAGAAAGTCTACCATCTTTAGAAACTCTTCATTGGATCCAGGTTTGTCATTGCCACCCATTGTGCATACCTGAATTTTAGAGGAAGAGGAGGGGGATCTCAGGTTGTGGTTTGTCTTTTTGGCAGTGGAACGGACTTCCTCAGAAGGTGGTGGGCTCTCCTTCCTTGGAGGTTTTTAAACAGAGGCTAGATGGCCATCTGATAGCAATGAAGATCCTGTGAATTTAGGGGGAGGTTTTGTGAGTTTCCTGCATTGTGCAGGGGGTTGGACTGGATTATTCTGGAGGTCCCTTCCAGCTCTATGATTCTATGATTTTAACCCTTTGTGAGGTAGCACATCTAGATGCAACCCCATTGGTCAGATGACTACCACATGCATGAAGGAAGTTCTTTAAAAGAAGAAAGTTGCTGTTATTGTGATGTGATCTGTAAGGTTATACAAACCTGGAATAAGCTCATTCTTCCGAATGCATATGGACTCCCCTAGCATGGCAGATAGTCTAACTAGATGGAAGCAGGCAGTTGTACTGAGATAAATCTGTGTAGCATTTTACCTGACCTCTGTACTCTTCCAGCATGCCCTTTTGGTTACCAGGTTATATATCCCGTACCTAGTCCTTGTCTGTGATTGAGTTCTACTTGACCCGAGTAAAAAAGAAATAGGAAACAGTAAAGGTCACCTTTATGTTCCCTAGGACCTCTCTGAAATCCTTCATTTAGATCATCCTCTAGGCTATACTGAATTATGAATTATCACAGCCGTCTCTGTAGGACCAATTTGGAACTGCTTGAATTTTTTAAAACTAAAAAAAAAAGAATATAACTTCAACACCTCAATTCCATTTATGGCACACTCAATTTAGGCACCCGGTTAAAAAAAATACACCCTATAATTACATTTTGCCTACAGCTTTATGGACAAAAGTTGCTCCATGATTTTATGGTACTGCGTGTTCTGGTGTTTCCCATGCTCTTAATAGCTCAAGTTGGCAATTATCACCTCTCCACTCCTCAGCTAGGCAATTAGAACCAGCCTGATGTCTTCTCAAGGTGGCTACATTACTTTTTTCTGTTCTTGAGGGAAAAGATTAGCTGGAGACCAGAAAATATGCACCCTCAAATGCTTCTGATATTAGAGTAGCTTAACTGGAATTCATATGATAAATCTGTACCAATTTTGTACAGGTTTTTATATCCTGGAAATGGCCCTCGGGTGAGTGCAGAGAATTCTGTTAAGTGTCCAGGGAAGAGGGATTAAATATTCAAACATTTCCCTCTCCCCCTTGAATGGTGACACACCAGAATTTCTAGATGCATGTCAACCAGCCCTGACCTGGATGGGCCAGGCTAGCCTGATCTTGTCAGATCTCAGAAGCTAAGCAGGGTCAGCCTTGGCTAGTATTTGGATCTCCAAGGAATACAGGGTAATGATGCAGAGGCAGGCAATGGCAAACCACCTCTGAACAACTCCTGTCTTGAAAACCCTATGAGGTCGCCATAAGCTAGCTGTGACTTTATGGAACTTTCCACCAGCACCATGTCACCCTGGATGAACTTCGTGACTGTTAATCTTGCCCAGTACTGTCTTCCCTGGCCTGTAACCAGCCATTTTTTTTTTCAACCAGAGGACACCAGGAACTGAATTTGGAACTATCTGCCTTCAAGGCATGTGCTATCCCACTGACAGTGATCCTTCTCTTCTGGATAACCTTTGTGACCTTCAAAAACAATACTTAGAAGCTTACCTAGAGGTGACTTGGTCAGGAATAATTTAGGCATCTATCTGAGTTTGATTGGGATGTTTTTTGCCAACAATCAAAGGTTCAGTGCTGTTCAGCATCGCTAAGCAGGAAATAGCCCTGGTTTCCCTACCTTACATCTTTGCCTGGAAATGACTAGGATATACCTGAAAAGAAGACTTGTTATAAGAATAGTTGGCAAAGAAGTAAAAAAAGAAAAAAAAAAAGACAGCCTGTGACAATCCCTGGAGCTATCCAGTCTCCTGTTTGATTGATTTTAATTGCTCTTAAAATGTAGGGAGCTATAAAATTTAATGTCTGTTTAGACAAGGTCAGCTGTAAGGGAGGATAAGGGAGGGAACACACCCAGTGTTCTCTTTGCTGATATTGCCTAAGTGACATGCCTAATCATGAGTGTGAAGAGGGATGGCTGAATCTGCACAGAACACTCTTCTGCAAGGCTTTATCTCAGAGTTTTCAACCAGGGAGGTGTGGAGGATTTGTGAGCTAACAGTAGCTAGTGGAAGGCAGCAGAAATGGAGGGGGGATTTTTTTCTGGTTCTTCCCCCCCCCTACAAACACCCTCTATTTTGCCCCCCATGCCATTCCTGCCTTCTGATAACCACATGGGGTGCATTATTTGGGGAGACACTGCAGGCTGTAGTGAGGAAATTTACTTCTGCGAGTAGCTGCTGGGTTACCTTGGTCCAGTCTCTCTCAGCCTAACCTACCTCACAGGGTTGTTGTGAGAATACAGTGGAGGAGGGGAGACCAATGTTATAATCCACTTTTGATACCCCTTGAGGAGAAAAGTGGGGTATAAAGAAATCAAAATTAGGTTGAAGTAGCCCTGCCTATGATTGCACTGCCCACCTGTGATCCAAGGATACAGCAGTGGTCCCCAATCTTTCTGAACCTGCAGGCACCTTTGGAATTCTGACAAAAGGTTATGGGCACAATCACAAAATTGCTGCTGCAGGAGGTGGAACCAACTGCAAAATGTTAGTAACTCTTCCCCATTGCAGGCAGAAGCTCTATTTAGCAGGATGCCTTTTAATCTGTGCAGCCAATCAGATGCCCTGCTGAGAAAAAGCTGCAACTAGCTCTGCCCACTTTCTAAAAGCACTTGTTGGGTGCCAGGAAAAATGCTGGGCACCACGCAGACCCATAGCTACAGAGGGGCCTTTGTGGTCCCGCCCAACTTCGAGTGGAGGCCTCCAACTCAGGGCCCCCAAGATGGCCCCACCTCTCTCTCCCTCCTGCTTAGTTAATTCCTTATCTAATGTACCTGGAAAGTCTTGTTTATATGTGTGCTACCGAGAGTTAAGCAGGACAAGAGAATGAGAGATGGAGGGTCTCTATGCTTCTGGTTTCCTAGACCAATCAGCAGCTGCAGAATTTCAGGTGATGAAGGAACTCCACAGAATGGGAAATGACAGGAACTGAGACACATGGTCATCAAGCTGTAGATTGCTGTGACAAAGGTAGCACATATGTCAGTTTTACAGTGCTGCATACAAATGATGTTGTGTGATCCACACTGAAATGATAGATGAGTCAAGGTAGAGAGTCATGTTGGAAGTAAATGGCAGTCAACTAATGATTAATTACAGCAACAGAGGAAAGGCTCAAGTGGAAGCTGAGGAGCACACCTATGGAAGACCCTTTATTCACAGATTAATCAGATTATTAATTCTTGCTCAACATTGCTTATTCTGAAGGGCCCTCCAGGGTCACAAGCTCAAGTCATCTCCACTACTGGGGATCGTTTCATAGGAGGTGCTGGAGATTCAGGCTAGGTCTTTTGGCATGCCAAGTGATGACTCCACCATGAGACTCTGGGTCCTTTCTCCAGGTAGTACAGATGGGATGGTGAAGAAGAACCTTTGTTGAAAAAGTCGGCTGCACAAACCAAAGGAAGAAAGTGTTGGATGAAGAATTCATTATTAGTCTTATCAGTTATCTATCTCAATAGAGAAGGAGCAAAGTGCAGAAAATAGAATTTTTTAAAATATGTACTGGCGAATGTCTATTTGCATGTTATGGTAATCTCCTCCACTATAGCCAGCAACTCATAATCCAATTAAAAAGCACTCCAGAAAAAAAATTGGACACTGCTAGAATCCGTACGGCACCTTTAACCTCAGTAGCATCGGAAACCACTCTCGGCAGCACACATATAAACAAGACTTTCCAGGTACATTAGATAAGGAATTAAACTCATTAACCTCCGAGGAAGCAAAGTGGTGAAAAGTTATTCCTCGGGGTTCTCTGCTGCCTCCTCCTTGCCCTGTGTCTGCAATTGTTTATACAGCTGTCTGGCAGCTTCTCTATGGGGATTTCATAAAAGGTAATATTAATATTAACTTTGTGTCTTTGTTGCTTTATTTTCTTTCTTCAGAACAAGCAGTAAATTTGCCGTTGCCAAATTGAGATATTTTCTTCCCCCAGCTGTAAAATTTATCTCAACTCATTTGTCAAGAAAATTTGCCCCTGAGGACTAGTTTGAACAGAATCCCAGGTGTTTAATGTTGTTCACCTAATGAAGGCACAACTCACGAAAACAACTATTGAACTCTGGCACCCTTCATGAATATTGAGAAGGCGTTCACATTTAAAATGCATGTTGTATGCGCCAGTTGTATCAACTGCCTCTCTCCGAGCTGCAATGCTCTATGAATATATTTTGTCCAACACATATTATTTTTTTTACTCATATAGTGGTCCACTTTCATCAACAGCAAATATTGGTGTGGATCCTGTGAACCACCAGTAGAACATGAGCACAGCTTAGTGCTGTATCAGGAAAGTCTTGCACAAGTGTTGAATTTTATACAGATCTTTGCACAAAGGCTTGAAATGTTTTGTGCAACATCTTGTAGATGGAGCAACATCTGGTTTTGAAGAAGTGGTAGGGATACAGTGAACTTTTCTTATAAAAGCATTTATTCGCTGAGTTGAAACAGCCTTTCCACTAGTGGAAGAATTTTTTCTGTTTTCTACAGTTACCATGAGTCAGAAACAGCTAGGCAGTACATAATGTCCTAGGGATGTCAGCCTCCAGGCTGGACCCGGCAATCCTCTGGAATTACAGCTCATCTCTAGACTGCAGAGATCTGCTCCGCCTGGAGAAAATGGATGCTTTGGAGGGTGGACTCTATATTATAATCTCATTGTTCTCCCCAGTGCCCATCCCTAAATCTTCATGAGTTTTCCAACCTGAATCTGGCAACCCTAGTCCCCCCTTCCCCACCAGTGGTTGGGAGGGATCTTTACTGTTGTTCAGTCGCACAGTTGAGTCTGACTCTTTGTGATCCCATGGACCAAGTCACACCAGGCCCTCCTGTCTTCCACCAAGTCTGCTCAAATTTGTGTTAGTTACATCAGTTATGCTGTCCAGCCATCTCATCTTTTGCTATCCCCTTCTTCTTTTGCCTTCTGTCTTTCCCAGCATCAGGATCTTCTCCAGTGAGTGCTCATTTCTCATTTGGTGGCAACCCTCTAATGCAGGCAGAATCCAACATTGAGCTAAGTGCTGAAAGACTCATATGGTAATTATTTAAGACATAGCAAGTCTCATACACTGCTATAAACAACATTTATTTTTTGGAGACCTGGTAAAAATGTCATGGTTAAAACTATGAACTATGAGCCAGGACAGTTCCTCAATTTAAATTTCAGCTCAGTCATGTATTCATCCAGTGGCATCCTAAGTAGAGCTGCACCCATTCCAAGTCTGTTGAAGTCAACTGGCTTAGAAGGGTGTGACTCTACCTGGGATGGTACTATTAGGGAGCAATCATAATCAGGTCTATTCAGAAGTAAGTCCCATTTTATTCAATGGGCTTTGCTCTAGGAAAGCATTTGTGGTATCACCAGCTTACATTGCATCCTAAGCAGAGCTTTGCCTTCTAATATGATTGACTTCAAAGGATTTTGAAAGGTGTGCTTAGGATGGCACTGTTAGACAAGTTATCTTATCAACCTTACTGTCCCTTTCCCTGATTTGTAACATGGAGGTAATGAAACTGACCTGCCTGCCTGAGTTCTTGTTAATATGGCTAAACTGATATATATGAAATGCTTTGAGACCTTTGGAAACATTCTTTGGATCTACTGTGAAATGTCCTCCAAGATTTTTTAAGGCATGTCATCCTACTTTATGACTAATTACAGGCAAATGAGTTGCTGTAGCCTATGCGGTGCATTACATTTTAACAGGCTGAAGTGGGTACATGGCTTCTCTTCGAGAAGGGATTATGATGGGTGAAACCAGCCAAGTGTGGATTTACCTGCCTCTGTGTACAATCTGGTGGTTCATTGTTTTTTGATATTTAGAAAAGTGCGATATGAATAACAAAGCAGCACCTCTAGATCTCAGGGGGTGGAGAGGAACATTATGGAGAAAATACGACACTAAGAGTGCATACCTAAGAACACTTCCTTGGGATTAAGCTCTATTGGGTAGGCTTCAATAGGATTCTGTTAACCTATTTAGGATTGCACAGTAAGGTGTTCAGGCCATAATGAGTTTTAGAAGTAATGACCATCGTTCATTGCTTAGTGAGGGTGGGAGAATTGTGAATTGTTATGGAGGCCAGAGAGCAATAAAATCAACAAATGGATTCCTTCCTTCCCTTCTTCCTTCCGTCCTTCCTTCCTACGGTTCAGGTGGCTAGCTGTGTTGGTCTGCAGTAGAAGAGCAAGATGTGAGTCCAGCAGCACCTTAGAGACCAACAAGGTTTCCAGGATATAAGCTTTAGAGAGTCAAAACTTACTTCATCAGATAAAACTAGGAATGGAGGAGGAGGAGATTGGATTTATATCCTGCCCTTCATTCAGGGTCTCAGAGCAGCTTACAGTCTTCTTCCCTTCCTCTCCCTGCACCAGATACCCTGTGAGGTAGGTAGGGCTGAGAGAGCTCTCATAGAAGAAGAAGAAGAAGATATTGGATTTATATCCCGCCCTCCACTCCGAAGAGTCTCAGAGCGGCTCACAATCTCCTTTACCTTCCTCCCCCACAACAGACACCCTGTGAGGTGGGTGGGGCTGGAGAGGGCTCTCACAGCAGCTGCCCTTTCAAGGACCACCTCTGCCAGAGCTATGGCTGACCCAAGGCCATGCTAGCAGGTGCAAGTGGAGGAGTGGGGAATCAAACCTGGTTCTCCCAGATAAGAGTCCGCACACTTAACCACTACACCAAACTGGCTATCCTTATATTGCAGAACACAAGGGCTCAGGGATCTCCATTTCTACTTGTATCTGGCCAAGAGAGCTTTGACTCTCAAAAGCTCATACCCTGGAAATCTTGTTGGCCTTTGGTGCTACTGGACTCAAATCTTGCTCTTATTTTGCCTGTGTTGAACATATATGGTTGTGAGAATTAGGCCTAGGTGACACCTTGCACCTGTGGTTCCTGGGTGTTGTGCTTTGAAGGCATACTTCTAACATCATTTTAATGCAATTTTTGCATCAGAATTAATATAACAAATGTCACCGTTGAATGGAATAAGGTCACATTTTACTACTTTGACCAGAAGTGTAATCTTCCAAGATTCAGTTTTATTACTGTTACAGCAGTCAAGACTGGAGAAGGTCACCAGTATTTCTTTTGGAATGATGTAATATATGAAGACATACTTTGAGCCAACTTCATTTTCTTTGATCTGGATTTATATTGTGAAAGGTGAGCGGAAGAAGTATCCCCCCCTCCCTTGTAAATCCACAGAGCAGGTTAGCGTTATTTGCTAAAAACGGAAGTATATGTGTATTTTCGCTTTATCACCTTGTGAAGGTTTTGCATCTTCACTCCAGACACAACTTTCGAGCAGCAAAGTTAATTAAACACTTCAGCTGTATGCCAAGGATAATGACAGGTACATTTGCACTTGGATTGGTTGAATTTGCATCCCTTTATAAAAGGAAATCATTTGAGATCCGTCTTGGTGAAAACTCAAGAAGGATCCGTTTTCCTAAGGGCTACTTCTGGGGAGCAAGCAATATGCCTGGAGGCTTTGGCACTTTTGTTTGGCTTTGTGCAGTTCCTCTAAATAGAGAGGGCTTTCCAGGATTGCCCTGTAAGAAGCAATAAAGAGGGGGTCTCACCTCTAAGTTTAATATAAGCTGAGGTGTGCATCTAGCAATTCTGCCATGAACTTGGTAGGGGGACAAGATACTGTCCCCCCTGCTCCATCATTCATCTGCAATGGGCGTGTGTTAATTGCCCATCATGTTGCTTCCGACATATGCATTAATGACCTTCAAAAACCTATTGTTAACAGCCTCGCTCAGGTCTTGCAAACTGAGGGCCATGGCGTCCTTTGTTGAGGTTTTCTTTTCTTCCTTCTGCCTGCAGTACAGGGATAATAATGCTGATCTATATTATAAGGTTGTTGTAAGCATTACAGAGGTAATACAATTGGAATGAGTTCAACACCATGAGAACTATACTAAGGGTGGCCAAACTTGCTTAACATAAGAGCTGCATAGAATAAATTAGATGTTTGAGAGCCACAAGACATGAACAAATATTCCATGCCTTTATTAAAACTCTTAATACTTTATTTGCACAGAATGATAAAATACATATGTATGTATGTTACAACATGACCATGCTAGAAGAAGAGCTTGTATAAGAAACAAAAGCTGGGAATAACAGACCATAAGACCAGCATAGGGAAAAGTTAGGGAATTATTTTTGGCACCAGTAGGAGAAGGAAATTCATGTACCATATAAATCACTGACCATTGTTTGCATCATTATGCATCTCTCTCTGCTTTGACATGAAGGTTAGTAAACACAGCTCCTACCCTACGCCACCCTCTTTAATTGCATCCCTCCCTCCAGTGCCTCGGCTCTTGCACTTTCTTTCCCCACTCTAGGTCTCTGCGTGGCCTCTGTGGTGGAGAAGAGCTTGCAACCTGCCTATTTCCCCCTCCTTCCCTGCTTCACACATGATGGAAATAGTTGCCTACTTATGGGTCAGTGCTCAAAGACTGACAGAGGTCCAGATGCTATGAACACTTACTTGAGAGTAAGTCTGCATTAAGTTCCTTCTCAACCTCTGGGAGCCACATAATATATGTGAAAGAACTGCATGTAGCTCCCAAGCCACAGTTTGGCCACCCCTGAGTTATACAAATGCTTCATTGTTTTTATTAAATAGTTTTATTAAGCAGTTATAAGAGAATTGGTTGTTGTAGATTTTCCAGGCTGCGTGGCCGTGGTCATAGCATTGTGAGACCTGACGTTTCGCCAGCATTGACCCAGAGGGAACTCCAGTTTTCTGGGTTACACCTCTGAGGATGCCAGTCACAGTTGCTGGCAAAATGTCAGTTCTCACGATGCCAAGACCACAGCCACAAAGCAACCAATGGACTCCGGCCGTGAAAGCCTTCGACAACATATAGTTATAAAAGAAGTTGAATATATTGCCTTATACAGTGGTTTCAGTTGCAGCAACTCATGGGGTGGGGTACAGGGAATATTCCATCCTCCACCAGGGCAAGGGGAAGGTGTAAGGCAGGTGGTAGAGTGATGACAGTGCTAGGATCACAGCTATAGCACCTGGCTATTGAGTGGATAATGAAACCCAGTCCCAGCGAGGGACATGAACACCATGCTGATTTCTTCTAGCCACTCAGTAGCTGTACATTTGTTTGGTACTGAAGCTGTGGTCCAAGATGTTCCATAGCCACCTCTTGTCACCTTCCAGTACATCTTGTAACTGCCTTATACTGAATCAGACCATTGATCCATTAGGGTTAGTGATGTCTACTCGGACTCGCAGTGGCTCTCCAGGGTCTCAGGTAGAGAAGTCTTTCACATCACCTCCTACCTTATCCTTTTAACTGGAGATGCCAGGGACTGAATCTGGGACCTTCTGCATGCCAAACAGATGCTCTACCACTAAGCCATTGTCCCTCTCTGAAGAATAATAGCCTTCCCCTCCCTCTTCAGCAGAGTACAGTGGCAGATACTGAGATATTCCCTTTGCCTCATTCCATGAGCTGCTGCTATTTGGTCTAATCCAGGGGTCCCTAGCATGGTGCCTTCAGACACCTTTCCCAGCACCCATCAAGTGTTTGCAGAAAGTGGGTGAAGTCAGATGGGGGTTTTATTCAGCAGAGCTTCTGAAAGGCCATGCGGGCTTTGATTGGCTGTCCAGATTTTTTAGAATTCATTTTGGCAGCAGTTGCTACCACAGCACAAGCTTCTTCACTTCATGACGGAAGGTGTCTATAAGAAAACATTATAAAATAATACATTCATTTAAAAAGGCATCTTGTTACATGGAGCTTCTGCATGAAATGTCAAAGAGAGGTATGCATAACCGCACTCCCTGACATCTTGAAGCTGGCTCCACCTCCTGCAGCAGCCATTTTGTGGTTGGCTCTGCCTTCTGTGAAAGCTGTTTTGTATTAAGAACATAAGAGAAGCCATGTTGGATCAGGCCAATGGCCCATCCAGTCCAACACTCTGTATCACACAGTGGCCAAAAAAATTATATACACACACACACACACATATATATACACACTGTGGCTAATAGCCACTGATGGACCTCTGCTCCATATTTTTATCTAACCCCCTCTTGAAGCTGGCTATGCTTGTAGCCGCCACCACCTCCTGGGGCAGTGAATTCCACATGTTAATCACCCTTTGGATGAAGAAGTACCTCCTTTTATCCATTCTAACCCGATTGCTCAGCAATTTCATTGAATGCCCACGAGTTCTTGTATTGTGAAAAAGGGAGAAAAGTACTTCATCTTCTTCGTGGTCTCTGTGCATCACACTGATGGGATATAGGCGCCTGCGCCGATCTCGATCGGTATTCTTGAAAGCTGCGGGTTTCCGCGCCCCGGACCCAGTGCGCACGCGCAGAAGCCCCACCGCGCATGCTCACAGGGACCGGAGCGGACATCCCGCCAGTTCTCTTCTGACCACCGTTCGGATCAGTCGATCTTTCAACCACGGTCGGTAGAACCCTTCTTGGAAGTTGCGTTATTACTACGGACTTTTAGGACTTTGACTTTTATACTCTTTCTAACTACTATAACCTTCAGGGCGAGCGAAGCGGACTCTTTTCAGGAAAATCCCCTCAGCCTTTGTCCTTTCCCGCCTTCCCCCCCTCCACAGTCTCCATCTCCCCGCATGGAAAAACGGTGGGGATTTTTTAAGAGGTGCGCAAACTGCGGCAGTAAGATTGCCCCCCCGGACGACCGATCCCGCTAATTACGAGGGTAGTTCACAAGATTTGCTGCGAACACCCCAGAGAGATCCTCATCACACTGTGGTGGCCCAGACAACAATGGTTCCCCCTGGTGCTGAGGCTGTCCCACGGAACGTTTCATCAGTTCCCAATGAACTCAGATCTCCTGCTATCTCATGGAGGTCGAGTGATTCACCACGACGTGCCTCACCTGAAATTAACCGCCTGGAAGCTGGAGTGACGGGATTGTCTGATAGAGTTTTGAACGTCATGTTAAACAGCAGAAAATCCTCTACTAGAAAGTCGTATGAGTACAAATGGACTAGATTTGTCGAGTTCGTGGCGGGAACTGGCAAAGAACCCAGAACAGCGGGTCTCCCGCTGATCCTAGACTTCCTACTCTCACTGCTAGATAGAGGACTGGCTGTATCATCGGTGAGGGTGTATTTGGCAGCAATATCAGCTAACCACGAGCAGGTAGAGGGCTATCCTGTGTTCTCACACCCTGACACTAAACGGTTCCTCAGAGGGCTGCTGAAGTTGTACCCAGCGGTGCGGGACCCAGCCCCATCCTGGGACCTTCCAGGAGTGTTGCAGGACTTAACAGGGAAGCCGTTTGAACCTATGGCGACGTGCTCCCTACAGTTATTGTCGTGGAAGACAGCTTTTCTGGTGGCGGTTACCTCCGCTCGTAGAGTAGGCGAACTAGCAGCATTACGCTGTGATGACCCATATTTGAAGTTCAGTGCTGAAGGAGTGTGGTTACGCCCTGATGTTACCTTTCTCCCGAAAGTGGCATCTTCGTTCCACCTAAACTCAGAAATATGTCTACCGATATATTTTCCGAATCCAAGCGCGGACCTGGAGCGGAAGCTCCATAGCCTGGATGTAAAAAGGGGCACTCTCATTCTACTTACACAGGGTAAGGCCGGGACGTAAAGACCCTAGACTCTTTGTCTCATATTCCACAGCATCGGTGTGAGAGTTTCATCACAGAGAATCTCTAAGTGGATAACGGAGACCATAAGACTATGTTACCTGTTGAACAAAAAACCCCTACCGAGGCAGATCAGAGCTCACTCTACTAGAGCCCTGGCGACTTCGACAGCCTTCATGAGAGGGGTACCTTTGAGAGACATTTGCGACGCTGCCATGTGGTCCTCCTCGCATACATTTGTTAAACACTATGCACTGGACCTGAACTGGCGTCGGCGTTCATCAGTGGGCCGTGCTGTTCTTCAAGAGGCTTCTCGCTGATGGACCGTTGCACCCTCCTCCAGGTAGGAAGCTGGCTTGCTAGTCTCCCATCAGTGTGATGCACAGAGACCACGAAGAAAATAAACAGGTTTCCTACCTGTAACTGATGATCTTCGAGTGGTCATCTGTGCAGTCACACTACCCGCCCTCCTTCCCCTCCGCTGCCGGTCCATCGCTAGGGCTTATGCAGCGGTCAGAAGGAACTGGCTGGATGTCCGCTCCGGTCCCTGTGAGCATGCGCGGTGGGGCTTCTGCGCGTGCGCACTGGGTCCGGGGCGCGGAAATCCGCAGCTTTCAAGAATACCGATCGAGATCGGCGCAGGCGTTTATATCCCATCAGTGTGACTGCACAGATGACCACTCGAAGATCATCAGTTACAGGTAGGAAACCTGTTTTTTCTCTACCTTCTCCATCCCATGCATAATCTTGTAAACCTATATCTTGTCACCCCACAGTCGACGTTTCTCCAAGCTAAAGAGCCCCAAGCGTTTTAACCTTTCTTCATAGGGAAAGTGTTCCAAACCTTTAATCATTCTAGTTGCCCTTTTCTGGACTTTCTCCAGTTCTATAATATCCTTTTTGAGGTGCAGTGACCAGAATTGCACACAGTATTCCAAATGAGACCACACCATCGATTTATGCAGGGACATTATGATACTGGCTGATTTGTTTTCAGTTCCCTTCCTAATAATTCCCAGCATGGTGTTGACCTTTTTTATTGTAATTGCACACTGTCTTGACATTTTCAGTGAGTTATCTACCACGACCCCAAGATCTCTCTCTTGGTCAGTCTCTGCCAGTTCACACCCCATCAACTTGTATTTGTAGCTGGGATTCTTGGCCCCAATGTGCATTACTTTGCACTTGGCCACATTGAACCTCATCTGCCACGTTGACGCCCACTCACCCAGCCTCAACAGATCCCTTTGGAGTGCCTCACAATACTCTCTGGTTCTCACCACCCTGAACAATTTAGTGTCATCTGCAAACTTGGCCATTTCACTGCTTACTCTCAACTCCAAATCATTTATGAACAAGTTAAAGAGCATGGGACCCAGTACTGAGCCCTGCGGCACTCCACTGCTTACCGTCCTCCATTGCGAAGACTGCCCATTTATACTCACTCTCTGCTTCCTATTAATTAGCCAGTTTTTGATCCGCAAGAGGACTTGTCCTTTTACTCCATGACTCTCGAGCTTACTAAGGAGCCTTTGATGAGGAACTTTATCAAAAGCTTTCTGGAAGTCAAGGTAAACAATATCTATCGGGTCTCCTTTGTCCACATGTTTGTTCACCCCCTCAAAGAAATGTAACAGGTTAGTGAGGCAAGATCTTCCCTTACAGAACCCATGCTGAGTCTTCCTCAATATTTGCATCCACAGTCCTGTATCAGAATTCCCAAGGTACCCACAGGCTAAAAAAGACTGGGGACCCCTGGTATAGTTCAATAGTGTTCTTCCAAAATTCAAAAGCAATGTTCTTTCCAGTCCTGTTACCACTTTAGTGCAGTTGTCAAGCACTCAGCCTATGGCCTTCAGTATTAAAAGCATGGGCTGTTACTAAGCTATGGTTCCTCTTTGCATTTGTATTTTATACTTAAGCTGTCAAACATTGGGATGCTCAAACACCTGCTGGTTTAGCTCATGGCTTGTTCAAATTTCACAAACAGGGAGCCAATTCTTGATGATCAGCTCAACTAGTCATTGACCTGTTCATGGCTGTTCAGCAGGTTGTTTCACTATATACCTTCCTAACCATGCAGTAAGGTACAATCAGCTATTGGCACTTGTGCATTGTCATGAAGCCTGATTGCATTATCTGCTCACCTCCATCAAGGCTATGGGGTTGACCATAGAGTTTTACCATATCTGGAAGTCATACCCCCCCCCCCCCCATGTTTCCACCCCCAACACTCCTGCCTGTTGCCAGGCATGACAATCCTACCCCCTTTCTTGCTGCAGGACTGCTTTACTCATCTGGCAGTTTTGAAATTGCCAGTTTAATCAATCCCAAATCATATGAATCAGTCATAAAAAGATGCTATGTTTTAATAAAACCTTACCCTTTTCCACATGGGGAGGGACGGTGGCTCAGTGGTAGAGCATCTGCTTGGTAATCCGAAGATCCCAGGTTCAATCCCTGGCATCTCCAACTAAAAAAAAAAAAAGTCCAGGCAAGTAGGTGTGAAAAAACCTCAGCTTGAGACCCTGGAGAGCCGCTGCCAGTCTGAGTAGACAATACTGAATTTGATGGGCCGAGGGTCTGATTCAGTGTAAGGCATCTTCATATGTTCATTTTTAAAGCAGTCTCTGGCAATGGTAATGGCTGCTGATTGGTTTGAATCAGCAGAATCTATCTGCAGGTGTGGTCTTGAAAAAATTTAATTCAGACCTGCTAGCAGATTTTTGTGGCTATTCAGCACGAACCTACTGGAGACCAGCTCATGTCTGCTCAACAGTTCTGAAAGTTCAATTGTCAAACATGCTCACAGTGAAATTTGCAGCAAATCTAGTTTTATATTCTTTGTAGTGGCATAGAACAATGCAGTCCTATACCCAGAGCCAGGGGATTTTTGTATCACCCCAATATTCATACTCATAATGTGAAGATCTTGTAGCAGTTGTCATCGAGGAAAATATCACATGCCATGCAAAAGTGCTTTGGGCAACACTTGGATATTGTGGAAAATCCCACCAGATCATCAGTTATCTATTTGAGATTTAGAGCATCTGAGTCATTTGGAAACTGGCTGCAATGTTGGTTTTTTAATATCCTTTTGCATATAGAATCTCTGCTGCCTTTTTGCTCACTTCTTTGGGCCTTTTGCAGTGGGTCAACCTTGCACAGCTTCCAACATCTGAAAAACTGAGCTAGCCAGGGCCGCAGTCACACTCACCATTAAATCCATCCCTAACCCGTCGCTATTATACCCCGCAGCTTTTTTACAACGAATTTCCTGAACAGACATTTCTCCATCGTTCAGTTCTAAGCAATGTTGGTCCCGTCGCTGGTTGATCAGAGGTCTTAACCGGACCTCATTTTTTGAGATGGCATTCCACACTCGCGCAAGCGCAGTATGTGGGATATTGTGCTGGGCTTTTTCTTTTTTAAAGGTGCCAGAAAAGGTGGGCAATCTGCCCCCCCCCATTTAAACACCCAAAAAGGAAGGGGAAGCTCAGGAGCTCTCTTTGCTGTCTCTCCGCCTGGCGGGGAGACAGCAAAGGTGGGTGATCTTCCTCCCCCCCCCCATTTAAACACCCCGCTGTGGTGTTTAAATGGGGGAGGCGAGCACGGCAACTCTCTTTGCTGTCTCTCCGCCTCGTGGGGAGACAGCAAAGGTGGGTCATCTGCCTCCCCCCCCATTTAGGAAAGGTCCCCTGTGCAAGCACCAGTCATTTTCAACTCTGGGGTGACGCTGCTTTCACAAAGTTTTCATGGCAGACCTTTTACGGAAGGTTGGAAGGCTGTGTCAACAATTGCTGGCTCAATGATGTCATTTGGAGTGGGCTCTCGCAGGGAAGTGGATGTGCGCTTGCGACGAGTCGGCTACAATGGAGCATTCAAACATAGAAAGTACGCGCGGGAGTCGTTGGAAGCATTCTTGGTCTGAATTTAATGTTTGGTTGCTATGGCAATATTTTGCTAATGCAATAAAGATATTGTGGAATTTAATGTACTATCAAAAAAGTCCGTGTCTCAGTCGTGGCAGTTCGGGACACGAACGAGCCAACAACCATTGCCAGATGCTGATGTTTGGGCAACCTCATAAAATCCGACATGCATCTGGCTTTCATCCATGCCCATCTTGTCAGTTTATGTGCGTTTGACCTCGGCCCAGGTATATCTATAGTTGGTGGAACTGACTTATGGCAGCCCTGCAAGAGACAAACAGAGGTGGTTTGCCTTATGTGCTTCTGTGTAGCAACCTTGGGCTTCCTTGATGGTCTCTCTTTTGATTTCTTTGCCTTTGTTCACCTGACCTTTCAATTCCTATTTGTACAAGAAATTTACAGTTCAGCAAATGTAAAAGCTTAACAATTAGAGCAAATTGACTATCATTTTGTTGTTAGGATCATTAGGGCAATGCTACTGGGAGAGAGTTCCCAGCAGTTAGAAAACATTTGCTTCAACAGCTAAAGTAAAAAAAAAAAATCTTTCTGTATGTGTCGAGAAAGGTCATAAATTACAATTTGTGAAAGGCATACCTAGCATGCAGGATGTGGAGTTGACCTAGGAATTAGGACCTAAGCACATGGATGAAGGGAGGGATAAATGGACATTGAAATCTTGTGCCACGTGTGAATGTGATTATACTGAGGCCCACCATAAATGAATATAGTTGCTTCAGAAATGAAGCAAAATTTCTAACAAAGGGAACTTGTTTCTGCTGTACTCTAGAAATGTATAGTGTAGAACTGTGCCAAGGAGGGGGGACATGGGGAGGCTGTTAGAGAGAGGAAGTATCAGAAAAGGCTGGCTAAGACTGAAAGGAGTGGGCAGGATGGGAGCATCAGGGTCCCAACCACAGACTAAGGACTCATGGACCTTCAGGGAGCAAAGGCAAAAGGAATAGGCACTAGCTCATAGACTAACCTATCTTACAGAGGTATTGTGAGGATACCATGGATGTGGGAGAACTACATAGGCATCCTTCACACCTTGGAGAAAGGGTAGAATTTTTTAAAAAAGTAAGAATAGTTAGATAGGTCTATGCCAAAGTCTTTAGCTTCCTGGATCCCATGGCAAGCCTTTCAGTAGCTAAGAATAGAGCATCAGTTACCTTTGATCAGCTGCATTTGCACAAGGTCAAGCCATAGGAGTCCTGACCCAGCTTCTCATGGAAGTTGGAGGGGACTTTACTATTCACTTTGCTGCATTTTGGATGCAACTCACATTAGCTTACTTAAGCATGCTAATGTTGCAGTCAAACTCAATTCATAATATGTGTAACAAATGGTGAGTTCCATGCACTCCTCTAACAGACGGACTGTGTTTCTCTTGTTGAGCATCTGAGTTATACCTTCCCCCTGGAAAATATCATCTCTGGAATCCAGGAACAGCCAATGCCTTATTCGCAGGTTGATGAGGTGTCAAAGGTTTACCGCCTACAAGGTGTCAGCTTCTTGTTTATGGGTGTAGGCTGCCATTGTGTCGTGCATTTCTTTGCTTTGCCATTAAAGGAGACAATGACAGACCCAAGGCTGGTGTTTCATTTTTAAAAGAGCAATGACAAACTTGAAATGCTTTCCAGAACTGTATTCCTGCAGGCTTGGTGCCAAACATGCGGCTTTATTTGCATACAAATCACTTTCCTTCTTCTTTGGGAAAAGACTGGTTTTGACACGTTCAAAGTGTAGTTTTATCTCTGAAGTTTTATAACTTTTGTCTTTGTTTCCTGAGCCTACCTGATTAGCTTATTCTATTACAAGAAGGTATTGGAGTACTATTAAATTGTCTTTTGCCTTTGCTGCTTTGGGGAAATATGTTGAAAACCCTACTAAAACCTCTCCAGTTCCCATTTGAGAAATGAGTGATTTCCTCTACCTTGTAAACATGAATGGAGGCATGAAAGAACTCACTGCGTTGGTGATAGCTTTTTATATTCCTGGCAGTTTGGGTTGGTTTGCAGTATGGAGAACCAAAAGAGGTGGCAGGAGTCTTTCATTTTCTAGACCAAATCTTGTCCTCTGCTTTTATAGTCAGTACTGGCAAATCATTCTCACTTTTTCAAGTCACATCTATACCAGGGAGGAAGAAAGTCCCAATGAAGTCTCTCTAGTGTGGTGTCTGTACCATGCTGAGTCAGTGTCGGGAGTGGAGCTTTGGAGGTGTGTTGGTAGTCATATAGGAAACATACTGGCAATCAAATAGTTAAGAAAGGACACAGACTTGAAGACAACTCCATGAATGAGCAATAAATTGAGGATGGGGTTGTCAGTCTCTTGGTGGCACCTGGGGATCTCCCACTATTACGGTTGCTCTCCAGATGACAGAGATTGCTTCTCCTGAAGAAAATGGCTGCTTTGGAGAGTAGACTCTATAACACCCCACTGATGTCCTTCCCTTCCCTTTCCTTCCCCAAACCCAATCCTCCACAGGCTCCACCCCCAAAATCTCCAAGTATTTCCCAGCCCAGAGCTGGCCGCTCAAGGTGAGGAGCCTAGCCTAGAATTAGTAGCTCTGAATTAACTAGTGGTACATTATGAGTGCTCGTGTATTGCTTAAAACAGAGCTGTTCTCCCAGGCCTTTAGCTGAGGCAGCAGGCATCCAATGAAAAGAATTGCACCCCCCCCCACTGAAGACACCACCACTTCACTGAAGATACCGCTCTGTGTGGCCCAGATCAAATAAATGTTAGAGGTGTAGGCTGCCACCAGTTTTGGAGACTGCACACAGGACAAATGGTGCAATCTGTTTCTAATTTTGCCGTTTGAATATGTTTTAACTATTTATTAATGAATTATTGTAAAACCTAATAATCGACTGTAATCCACCCTGAGCCCACTTGTGAGGAGGGAGGAATATATATCTAAATGAATGAAAAAATGAATGAATAAATAAATAAACCCTTGTTGGCTAGGTAGCTGAAATGCTTTGATAGCTGATTGGTTCTTTCCTGTTTACACCAACATTTATTGGGAACTGGATAAGTAGTTTGTATTTAGCCCTATAGCATCCTAGGATTTAGTAGTGGTTATTCATGAGGTTTTTTAAAATATATATATATATTTGTTTTTGAACCCAGATATCTTCTTCGTGGTCTCAGTGCATCACACTGATGGGATTAGGCGCCAGCACCGATCATGATCGGAAAACTTAAAAGCTGCGGATTTCCGTGCCGATGTCCCAGTGCGCATGCCCAGAAGCCCCACTGCGCATGCTCACTGAGACGGGAGCGGACATCCCGCCAGTTCTCTTCTGATCGCCACTCGTTTCAGTCGATCATTTCTTTGCTACGGTCGGTGAACTTCTTCTACCTTTAAAAAAAAATCTGTTAGTTTATCATTTAGTTATATCTTTTTCCTGGAATATCTTCACTCTTTTTGGGAGTTCGGGGTACGAGGGAACTTTCCTGCCCTTTCCCCCCATCCCCCTCCCACCTTCTCCCCAGACAATTTGTATGGAAAGACGCTGGGGCTTTTAAAAAAGGAATTCCAAGTGTGGGAGTAAGATCGCCCCTCCAGACTGCCACACATTGTGCCTACTGTGCCTTGGGGAGCGCCACAGAACTGACTCGTGTGCACGCTGTGCAAAATTCTCCAGGCAAACTAAGAAAAATAGAGCTGCCCGCCTCGCTGCAGCCCTAATGGAACAGGCACTCTCTCTGCGTAGAATGTCTTTGTCGACTTCGACAGACCAGGTCGATCAACCGATCTCATCCACTGAACCATCGACCTCAAAGACGGTCAATACCGATCACCCCCTTTCCGACGCCGACCGCCCTGGCAAACAAATGGGCTCGGCTGCTAGGTCAGAGTCCTCTATGCCTGCAAAAAGGCATAAGGAGGATAAGGGATCTCACTCGGAGAAGAAGAAGAAGAAGAAGGCGAAGAAAACGGATAAGCCGAAACATAGCAAACCTGTTTCTCCAGCCTCTCCGACTTCACCATCGGACCCAACGACACTGATCATTCCTCCTCTGAAACTCTTTGCTTCACTGGGTCATCGGCTAAGCCCTCCAATTCTCACCTCAATGTCCACCCAGCTCACAATCTCTTCCGACTCCGATCGCGATATAGATCTGGCACAGCGCTTCGGTACCGAGGGGAGCCTGTCCGATCGGATTCGCATGGTATCTGAGACTCCTCGATCCCAAAGCCCACTTCCTCGAGGTCGACTGCAGGAATCGTGAGGGGATCAATCTTCACGAAGTCACTCCCCCAGATATAGAGCGCGTGATCGCTCTCCATCTTGCCGCATGCCTCCACAGATCCCATGGGATCAGCGTCAATGGCAATACTTATACAGGGCATACCCGATGCAATCATCCTTTCCTTGGTTTCCTCCGCTCCAAATGGATTGAAAGCAGTACTCGGAAGCCTCTTGCCGATCCCGAACCTCATACAGACCACCCAGGCGTGGTCCGTCTGCGTCCTTATCTAAACCACCTGACGCCGAACCGATCCAACATCACCGGGATCCTGCACAACAAGGTGCTACGGAACAGACAAAGGTTACAACAGCAGACCCCGTGTCGTCACCAACACCGCACCTTTTGGAGCGCTCTGACTGTCCCGAGGCTTCCCCTAGATCCGTTGAAGGATCGACCCCGAAAGACCAAGAAGCGTCTTCATCACCTGAAGAACCTTCTCCATCTCAGAAGATAGCAGAGGAGCAACCTATTTCACCCTCAGAGGACTTACAGTCTTACGGAGACCTCATCAAGTGCATGGCTCAATCCCTGTCCTATTTACAGTCCAACCACAACCAATAATTACAGACACCGTCTTCGACATAGCTCAAATGGACACTTCCACAGCAGTAGCCTTACTATTGACTACTGTTATGCTTCACAGCGCCAAATCCTCTTTGGAAAAACCAGCATCTACACCCATTTCATCATGTAGATTAGATCATATGTATCGAATTCAAGAATCCAGTGCAGACTTCCTCTTCACCCGCCCTAAACCCAACTCTGTGGTGGTGTCCTCATCATCTAAGGCGAAGAAGACACACTTTTCCCCACCAGATAAGGCAGGAAAGAAACTAGACAACCTGGGAAGGCGTCTTTATTCTGCTGGTTCCCTGGGCGTTAAAATTGCTAATTACTCCACATGCATGGGACGTTATCAATACGCCCCCTGGGAGCAAATTTCCAACATCTTGCCTAGCCTTCTGGAACAAAGCAGGAATGCAATCAAGAAGATACAAAAAGAAGGGATGACCCTAGCCAAGCAACAACTCAATTCGGCTAAACATTCAGGCGACATTCAGGCTAAGACCCTGACCATGGCCATTACTCTGAGACAACACTCTTGGTTGCGTTCTACTGCCTTACAACGGGACACACAGGCCTATATAGAGGACTTACCCTTCAACGGCAATGGCCTCTTTAGTTCCAATACTGATTCCGTTTTGCAAGAAATGGATAAAAGTATTTGAACCTCCAGGAACCTGGGAGTTCCCACCTCATCACGTTCCTAAAATAAACGTCCATGGCCCAAACCATGGAACAATAACCATACTCTAAACCACCTTGGCGTTAGAGATCAGCCTTGGTGTTCAAAAGCTACAACATCTTTTTCCAAGCCACCTTATACCTCTAAATCCAAATATTCTCCCACACCTTCCCAACCATCACGTCAGAAGGGCCCTAGACAGCCCAAACAGGGACTTTGACTGCCTTTTTCTTTTCCTCCCTTCCCACCTTTCTTCTTCGGACCATACCCGCCTTTTCCCTTTTCTACAGGCATGGTCCAAAATAACTTCAGATCAATGGGTCCTATCCATAATCCGGCTGGGTTATGTGATTGAATTCCATCAAAACCCTCCTACTCCGACCTTCGTCTCCACCAGTCCTTCAGACACACTACGGGAGGAGGGTCAATCACTTCTCCTCAAACAAGCCATAGAACAGGTTCCCTCAAACCAAAGGGGACTCAAACCAAAGGGGATTCACGCTACTTCACAGTCCCAAAACGGGATGGAGGTCTTCGGCCGATCATGGACCTTTGGGCCTTAAATCTGTTCATCACCTACCACAAATTCAGAATGACCTCTCTACCCAACATCCTTCCTCTTCTCAATCGAGGAGATTGGATGGCCACTCTGGATTTACAAGATGCTTACTTCCACATCACCATTCACCCTTCTCACAGGAAGTACTGAAGATTCACCATTGGAACAGCCCACTACCAATACCGATCATTGCCCTTCGGTTTCTCTACAGCCCCCAGGGTTTTCACAAAAACGATGGTGGTCATCGCAGCCCATTTGAGACTACAGGGTATTACGCTACTCCCGTACATAGACGATTGGCTTCTCATTGCGGAATCCAAGCCTCAACTCTTGCATCACATCACCATCCCGCTCTCTCTTCTTCAGGAGCTAGGGCAGCGAGTCAACCAAAAGAAGTCTCATCTACGCCCCTCCCAGAGGGTACAATTTATAGGAGCCATAATAGACACCCTTGCTTGCAAAGCCTTCCTACCACCGAAGCAAGCGGACGACATCGTGGCTCTTGTTCAGATCTTTCTACACAGTCCCACTGTCACAGCTCATCAGATTCAACGTCTCCTTGGCCTCATGGCCGCCACCACTTCAGTTCTGGTCTTTGCCAGACTTCATATGAGGATCCTGCAATTGTGGTTCCTCAGACACTTCAAATGCAACCTCGACTCTCCGTTGTGTCGGATGACCATCCCTCCGGAAGTACTACCCTCCCTCATCTGGTGGCAACAACGTCATCATCTGTTAGAGGAAGCACCCTTTCACAAACGATCCCCATCAGTCATGATAACATCTGGGGGGACAAGTGACCCGAACACCACGTGCATCATCACATAAACTTTTTAGAACTGTTGGCGATTCATCATGCCATCCATTCCTTTCAGCCACTTCTCATGGACAAAACGGTAGCCATTATGACAGACAACATGACTGCAATGTCCTACATAAACAGACAAGGGGGCACAGTTTCGTGCAAACTATGTCTACTAGCTCTGAACATATGGGAGATTTGCAGAACAATGGGTTCATCGCTGATGGCGACGCATCTTCCGGGGGACCAGAATGCTTGTGCAGATTTCCTCAGTTGAGGGGGAGCTTCTCTCCATGAATGGGAAATAAACTGGAAATTCCTACAACCCATCTTCCTGGATTGCGGATCTCCAGAGATAGACGTGTTTGCCACTCGCAGCAACAGGAAATGCGAACTCTTTTGCTGCAGGAGAGGAGCAGACCCCCTGTCCTTAGGGGATGCTGTTCTTGTTCTGTGGCATCAGCGTCATGTTTACCTGTTTGCTCCCATTCCCTTGATTACCAAAGTAGTGCAGATCGAGGGAGTGGCCTGTGGGAATCCTCATCATTCCTTGGTGGCCCAGGCAACACTGGTTCTCCCCGGTCCTTCGTCTGTCCAAGGGAATTTTTCACCAATTTCCTCAGGTCTCGAATCTTCTTCTCACTCACCAAGGTTGAATGGTGCATCACGATGTGCCTCATCTGAAACTAACAGCATGGTGCCTTCAGTGACTCAATTATCAGACAGAGCTCAATATATCATCTTGAACAGAAGGAAGCCGTCCATGCACAAGTCGTATGCTTGCAAGTGGTCAAGATTTGTTCAGTTTTCTTCTGCTCTTTCCCTAGACCCATCTGCAGCGGGTTTACCCACAATATTTGATTTTCTTCTTTCCCTTTTGGACAAGGGATTATCAGTCTCATCGCTACGAGTGTACCTGGTGGCCATCTCTGCCAACCATTCCCAGATTGATGGACATTCTGTCTTCACCCATTCGGATACAAAGAGATTTCTCAAGGGCCTCTCTAGATTGTAACCTTCTACGAGACAGCCGACCCCGGCTTGAGACCTCTCTCTGGTCCTTCATGCGCTCTCTGGGAAGTCTTTTGAGCCGATGGCTACTTGCTGTCTCCAATTGTTGGCGTGGAAAACAGCCTTCTTGGTGGTGATTACGTCTGCAAGAAGAGTGGGTGAGCTAGCAGCACTTAGATGTGATGCCCCTTACTTGTGTTTCACTAATGAAGAAGTATTGCTTCGTCCGGACATCACCTTCCTTCCTAAGGTGATTTCCTCTTTTCACTTGAACACTGAAATTTACCTGCCGGTGTACTTTCCTAATCCAGCTACAGAGTCTGAACTGAGACTACATGCCTTGGATGTGAAACAAGCACTATCTTTCTATCTCCATCATGTAAGTCCCCCTCGGAAGGACTCTAGACTTTTTATTTCCTATGCTTCCGCATCCTTAGGGCAACAGATCTCAGCCCAAAGACTCTGTAAATGGATAATTGAAACCATAAAACTTTGCTATTTATTGAGCAAGAAACCCCTTCCAGGGCCTTTAAGAGCCCACTCCACTCGAACTATGGCCACTTCAGCAGCTTTCATGAAGGGCGTTCCACTCCAGGACATTTGCAAGGCTGCCACCTGGTCCTCCCCGCATACCTTCGTAAAACACTATGTGCTGGACTTATGTTTATACCAGTACATGTCGGTGGGCCATGCTGTTCTTCAGTCTCTTTCGTGCTGATGGACCGTTGCACCCTCCTCCAGGTAGGATTAAGGCTTGCTAATCTCCCATCAGTGTGGTGCACAGAGACCATGAAGAAGATAAACAGGTTGCTTACCTGTAACTGATGATCTTCGAGTGGTCATCTGTGCAGTCACACTACCCACCCTCCTTCCCCTCTGCTGCCAGTCCATCATTGGGATCATGCAGCAATCAGAAGGAACTGGCGGGATGTCCGCTTCCTTCTCAGTGAGCATGCGCAATGGGGCTTCTGGGCATGCGCACTGGGACGTTGGCGTGGAAATCCTCAGCTTTTAAGTTTACTGATCATCATCGGCGCTGGCGCCTAATCCCATCAGTGTGACTGCACAGATGACCACTCGAAGATCATCAGTTACAGGTAAGCAACCTGTTTTTCTTTCCCCCATCTCTCTGGATTTTGGCAGGAATAATAAGTGGGATATTCTCCATGAATACACAGAGTAGCAGAACAAGTGTTATGCTAGTGTAGCAGAATGTAGACTGGCAGTAGCTACTCTCCTCTGGCAAGCTGCAACAATGGGGGAAACCATACGGCACCCAGGTTCTGCTGTACATCCCACTGGCTCAAGATCCCTGGCATCTCACCAATGTGATTCCAAAGCTTTATGTGTCAATGAAATGTCTTGTATGGTATTTTATTATTGTTTGACTTGTAAGCCTCCTTGAGTTCCTATAGGGTTTGAAATTAATAAATGCAAAGTGTTCCCAAAGTTATGTGAATGAAAAATCCCACGTTTAAGCTTCCATTTTTTTTGTTTGTTTCAATATGAAATACGTTTCTGGCTGTAGCTTTTTTTGTTTCCATTCCAGTTCAGAGAAAAGTGTGAAGGAACTTAACCCCCTCCCCCCATCAAAGGTTTCTCAAAAATGTATACATACTGGCTTTTATTGTCAATATTTGTGTGCTTGATCCTTTCTATCTGCTATTCTCTGGGATACGAAAGGGACCATACTTCCATTTCCAGAACTGGTGCAAGTCCTGCAGAGCCTATTAATCACAAGAAGTGTCTTTCTCTCCTACAGCAAAGATCAGTAATTCTCAAAGTTTCAATGTGAAATTTAAAGACCAGCGAGTTCAAAGAGAGCTTGCCCAAGGAACATATTTAATTTCAGAAGCGCACAGGTGCTGGTCATTTACAAAGGGATTGGATTTATAATAACAAGCTTAGCCCTTTATTGGCATATAGCCAGGTCACTTTGGTGACCTGAATCCAGCAGCTTAATCCAGAGGAGACTGAACAAATGACAGCAGCAATGCATTCATTTGGAGGGATAAGAAACTGTGCTGCTCCGGCAAGCCACTGTGAGGTCAAATTTTCAGTGACCCTGCAGAGGAGAAGCACATTCACTTTTTGCAGGATGAAGCCTTTGATGGTCACCAGAGAAACACTGTGTGGACATCATTTAGAGGAAGAAGGAAGATGGCTGTTACAATCCATTATCTTAAAAGGATCTTACTGGACCAAACCATCACTGGTATGAAGGTTCATGCAGGGTAAAGAGGAATCATCAGATGTTGCTGGTTCATGTTGGCCTGGCGAAGCTTCACATGTTTTATTTTGAGAATACTTTTTAGTATATTTTAAAGCATCATAGCCTAAGTGCCACATTGGAACGGATTCTACAGTATGTACTAGCTTTCTGTTGGGCACCTCTGGGTCAGGCAGCAGTAGTTTCTGATGCACATGTACAAAAAAAAGTAGAAGAGATAAAGACTAATTCCCCAGACACACATATTGAAGAATAGGGTATTGATTTCCACATGGGTACCAATTCCTTTATCAATCCAACCCAACCCCATATTACCTTTTAATGACTTCTGATTGCAGATTCCCCTAGTCGTCATGATATTTTTTTGCTGCTGGATCACATTTCTTTGTTACTCAGTATCAGGGACAGCTGTTTTTCTTCTGTAGCATTATACCATCATATAATGTGAGGTAGAACTACACTTTGCAACCTATACCCTTGTGTAAATGTAAAGTGCTGTCAAGTTGCAGCTGACTTATGGTGACTCCATAAGGGTTCCAAGGCAAGTGATTAAGCAGAGGTGGTTTGCCACTGCCTTTTGCTGAAGAGCCTTCCTTGGCGATCTGCCATCCAAGTACCCATCCACTTAGCTTCTGAGGTCTGATGAGATCAGGCTATACTATACCATTCCACATCCCCTACCAATATCCTTACTGTTGTCTTATTCCTGGATTGACTATTTCAGAGAGCACTTCGAAAGTCACCGGTTTTAAATTGGCTGCCATGGCAAAATGTGGCAGTAGTTGTGAGCACCTTCCATATTTCTCCTAAGCATCTCAAGATCCAGGCAATTTCATTATTTAAGATATTTTAGTAGTGTTTCTAGTATCATATTTGTCATTTAAATATATCAGTAGTATATGATAGATAGTTTAGATATAAGCAATAATGAGAGTGTCTGTTTATTTATCAGTATGGTAATTGAACACACATGAAGCAGCCTTGGTCCATTAAGGTCAGTATTGTCTACTCACATTGGCACTACTCTCCAGGGTCTTTCACATCACTTGGTCCTTTTTAACTGAACCTGGGACCTTCTGCATGCCAAGCAGAGGCTCATTCATAAGCCACAGCCCTTCCTAGCTGATGTAAACAGACCATGTTATCCATGTTATAGTTACAGCCTTGATAAAGTATGTCTGGTTGGTCCATTGGTAGATTTTTGATTAATACAGCCTTGGAGATGCATTTTTGTCACATGTGTATGGTCTTTTCAGCTCATTCTCAAAGGGATCTGCTTTGGCCATCTGAGAGAGCTATGCTGGGGAGTGCAGGAACTGCACACACCAAAGCTGTGTGGGATGGATTTTAAAGTAAGGAGGAGAACTGGTGAAGACTGAGTGAAAAATCTGGCAGGATTCAACCCATCAAGTCCAAAGGAAGGAGTGGCTGCGTGACCATTGGTGGAAAGCAAGGCAGGAGATTTGGTCATTCTGGATTCAAAGATTAAAGTGTTTTGTTTTTTTAAAATTCTTATGGGACAAATAGTGTATTACTTGCATAAACCTAGATGGGGGAAGTATTTAGCTAGTCTTGTGCAAATATGGGGGCACTTGCCAGGACAAAGCGAACAACTGTTTGGTGTTTATGAAGTCGCCAGATCTCTCCAGATGCCACATCAGCCTGACACAACTGTGTTTAATCAATCTGTGTTTAGCAAGCGGGTGTCTCACTCAGCTAACTGTTCTTAATGTGGAAGTAAACAAATGGCAATGACATCCATGTTTCAAAAGTGCTGTGTAGCCAAAACGGCAAGTGTTGATTACTTTGCTCACTTTCCCCTCTCTCAGGCAAGCAATATGTTTCAGTTACACAGGCCAATTTCCAGGCTCTGTTTCTAGAGCAGTGTCTACAGTCTGCACAACAAAAAATGAAAATAAAAAACAACCCCCACCACACAAAATGCCACCAGTTTGTGCAGTTTCAGTCTTCCATCAGAATCAGCTGAATTATAGTAGTAGAGAACTCGATCCACTGTTTCCAAAAATGTCAAGGAATCTTACACAGTAGACCAATCCAAAGGATGAAGAAAGAATCCACAGCAGACTACTCCAAATGATATGCCGCATAGATCCCTTGAGGAAGCATGCCTGCAGACAACATGTACACCTACAAGTACCCACACAGAGACATACTGTATATGCATGGAATTAAGCATTTGGGAGCTTGCTGTTATGGAAATGCAATGTTTGCATACATCATTTTGTTAATGTTGCTAACAAAGCACAATTATACCATCACAGCTGATTTGTCCCCTTTCCATTTAGTTCTTTACACAGAGAGTGATCTTTCTGTCTGTGTTCATCTGTCTGCCTGGCCACTTGCCTGTAAATAAACTTTACAATTATTTGTGCATATCATTCATGGAGCTCAAGATATCTGAAAAGGGAAGTCCCCCAGTAGATTCAGGATGGACAAAATAAAATCCTTCTTTACACAGTGAATTATTAAAATGTGGAATTCACTGTCAGATGATGTAGTGATGGCCACAGGCAGTATCAGTATTATTATTATGGTCAGTAATCAGATCCAGCTGGCAAAAACATTATCAGGTGCACAGATATTCATGTTAAACTCCAGTTAAAATAAAAATAGAAGATTTAGCAAAAAATCTATATAAAATTACATAGTAGATAATAAAATATAAAATACATAAAGTAACATCTTAGATAAACGTATTTAAAATTTGAACCTGGAATTGAAAAATCATGAACTATATAGTAGACCTTGTGATGAAGTCACAGGCCTGAATGGCTTTAAAAGGGGATTAGACAGATTCATGGAGGGTAGGTCTATCATTGGCTACTAGACATGATGACTAAAGGGAACCTCCATGTTCAGAGGCAGTCAGCCTTTGAATCCCAGTGCCAGGAGGCAACATCAGGGGAGGGCCTCTGCCTCTATGTCCTGTTGTTGGCCTCCAGAGGAACTGGTTGGCCACTGTGTTAGACAGAATGCTGGACTGAATGGACAACTTGTCTGACCCAGCAAGGCTCCTCTTATGTTCTTATGTTCTCATTCAACACTGTCCAGACTTTTAGACCTGCAAAGCTTCTGTGAAACTGCAGTGCCCTGTGCCTACTAATAAACTCTTAGACCAAAGGGGACCAAAGCAGTTACCAAGAGGGGCAACAAACAATGAAACTGAATGAAACAGTGTGAAAAACTAAGAGGGTGGGGTTTTGGGGGGAAGGGGGACATTTTGGAGAATAATGTGATCTTTTTGAAATGCCCCTTTTACATAAAAAATGTTCTCCCAATAAAATTTGCACTCAGCTCCGCCTTATCCAACCCATTCCCTAGCTCACTTTTCCATGTTGGTCAGTTACTATGACTCCAGCATTGCCTCTCTGTTCCTGTATTGTCTTCATGGGGATGTCTGTCTGTTCTGATGGATCTAGGCACCTTGAACCAGCAGGCGTGGAAGAGATGGGCTGTCCAAATGATTTCTATGTGGCTTGTGCAGGGTTATGAGGCTGGTTGCATTAAATAATAGGTTGTGCAAAGGCTGTAAAATAAACTCTGTCTGCTGTAGGTTTTAAAGCATCAACTTTATCAGTGCAGCACACCCAGATCTCTGTCAGAGATTTATATTGATTTCCTTTTGTTCCACTGGAATGGGTAATTCTCACTCGCACTGCTTAACTCCTGCTTTTTGTATTCATGTAAACATGTGCAAAGCTGCTCTATCAGGATTGCTGATGTTAAGATAAATTTGATTAATCTTAATGATTTTTCTTATGAATACCAAAGAAAAACAGAGGAGATTAGGAGTGAAAACAAGACAGTTAGCTTGGTTGAATAATCTACAATGGTAGATTGTTTTTAACAAATGAGAAATCATTTCCATTGGTCCAATATGAGATCATTCTTTTAGCCCTTGATATTTTGGTGGGGTAAAAGTAACTTTTTGAAGTTTTGGAGTATTTTTTTCAAGAACAAGCAATGCACATCATATTTTTTTATTATTATTATTTCCTGTGCCTTCTAGAAGCAGATATAATTTTTCCTCTTGCCATATAGGGGTAGTAGAACAAAGTTTTGAGCCCAGTGGCACTTTTAAAACCAGCAAAGTTTTATTCACTTGCATGAGCTTTTGTGTGCATGCACACTTCCTCAGATACAATGAAATGGAATGTACCAGTCCATAATATAAGGCAGAGGTTGAGCAGCAAATTTGCATACAAAATAATGAAGGTGTTCTAACAAATGCAAACAGGAATAACAAGCTTCTAAGGCCACCATTGTTTGGATTTAATTCTGGGGAAAAAACAAGAAGCAAATAAATATGTCAAAATTGGCAATAGATTTGCTGTATTTAGGGGTCTTTCATATCACCCATAACTTGATCATTTTAACTGGAGTAGCCTGAGATTGAAGCTGGGACCTTTTGTGTGCCAAGCAGATGTTCTGCCACTGAGCCACAACCGAGCAGAGGTTCTTGTGCAGAAAATTATTTTTAAAAAATTATTTTATTTTGTTTTGAATCCCTTACAGCAAAATACTACTAGGCATGAGCACAAACTGGAAAAATTAGGCTCAGTTCATAGGTTGTGGCTAAACCATTAACTGAACTCTAAACTGAGAGGCTCATTTATGAACTGCACCAGTCCGTGCAGATTCTGGCCCTTCAAACCCTTTTGAAATGGACTGCAGTCCTTTTCAACAGGGTGTGCAAAAAGAAAGAAAAAAACAGCTGAATGGTGGGGAGCAGTTTGCTCCCTGCTGCTCAGCTGTTTCAGGCTTTGAATTGTAAAGGGACTACAAAACAGCACAAAAAACAGCTGTGGGATGCAGAGGCTCTAACTGCCACAGAGCTGTTCTGAGCTATCTTCTTCCTTCCCTCTAAATTTTAAAATGACTGCAGAAGACAGCCTGAAAAATAGCAGCTGGCAGAAAGAGTGAGAGTCCTCCCCCCCGCAAGGAAGGGACTTCCCTTCCACCTTTCTGCTGGCTGCAGTGGACCACAGCTAGCAGAAAGGTGGGGGTGAAGTGCCCTTGGGAAGGCACTTCACTCCTTCAATTTGAAGCCTCCTTTCTGCTCTCCATGGCTCTTCAACGACTAAAACTCAAAATTAGTATACCTAACCATAAGCTCAACATAACTGAACCCCAAGAATGTCCATCAACAGTGGACTATCCTGCTTCTTCACCCTTGCTCCACATTAGCAGAAATGAAATAGGTTTTTATTGGCCTACCCAATCAAAGTATGGACTAAATACACTACATCAGCATTATGGAAGATTGTCAAGTGATAGGAATGTTATCCTTTCCTTTGAGTATTTAATATGCAACTAGAAGGAAAGAAGTCCTGCTGTGCAGGAAAGCTAGCCTGGACTTCAAAGTTTTTATGAGCTTTCAGAAGGTTACTAAATCCTTGCCAAGAAAATTAAAAAGAAACCAGGCTGTGTAAAAAGAAAGAAACTAATTATTTTGAGTTTTCATGGGAAGTGCTATCAAGTCACAGACAACTACAATGACCCCATGGAGTTTTCAAGGCAAGAGATGGATGGAGGTGATTTGCCATTGCCTGCCTCTGCGAGGCAACCCTAGACTTGGTGGTATTGCTTTGTTTTTGAGATCTGAGGAGATCCGGATAGCAGGATAACCCAAATTCTCCTCAGTTTCCAGAGCTTCCAAAGGAGAATAAATAAATTGCAATATGTGAACTAATAATGAATGAAATGGATTCCCCAAGTTTGTGTTGCTGATCCTACAAATCAAGGACCGGGTAACAGGGTTTTCAGTATGTTTCAGCCTTGAAACTTTTTAGATAAAAAAGTGTTCTTTTTAGACAAAAAATACCTTACACACCAGGGGCATACATCTGTTCTCAGAAAAAGGGCTTGGAAGCATACCCCACAGCAAGCACTGAAAGCTTGTACACCTTCTGTGTGTCTAAAATTAGGTATTAATCCTGCCTTTTAAACACAGTAAAGAATTATGAGGCCTTAAAGGATGAGCCAACCTTAATCTCCAACACAACAGGTCTCTTGCTGAGAGCCATTCTGTCATGGGTGGCATATACTCAGCCAGAAGAGCTTATCACCGACTGAAATGCAAATTAGCAAATGTTCTCTTTAAGATAATAACAAAAATGCACAATATGCGTCAAAAGATACAAATGATCTGTCCGAGTATCTCTCAGCTTTCCAAAATGAGTTACAAGAAGCTTCGCAGGAAGAGTGTGGAGGGAAAGTTGCAGAACAATCATAGTTATTAAGCCCTGGTCTCCACAAAATGGTTTCTTAAAGGATGTCAATGGTGTGAGGAATGATAGTGCAAGTACCATTGTGCCCAGCCTGAGGGGAGGGGGGAGTCAGCAGTGACAAAAGAGGCAGAGATGTGTGAGATCTCTTGGTTTTATTGTGTTTATGGTCACATTCCCACAAGTTGAAGATACATGTTAGAGAACATTTATTTATAAGATATGAAGTTTCATAGCAATGATGTGAATCATCAGATCATACTGTATGTATATCATTTCACAACACCCAAAGCATCCTTATTTGAAGAAAAGTGTGGGGAATGTTGGTGGTGGTGATGGTGGTGGAAAGAGCTGACAAGTCACAGCAGATCTATGGTGACCCTGTAGGATTTTCAAGGCAAGAGACATTCAAAGGTGGTGCGCCATTGCCTGCCTTTGTGTCATGACCCTGGTACTCCATGGAGGTCTTCCATTGAAGTACTAACCAGGGTGGGCTCTTCTTAGCTTTTGAGGTCTGATGAGATAGTGTTTGCCTGGACTATCCAGGTCAGGGCATGGGAACTGGTGCATTAATACAATTGACTGTTGTATATATAGTTTTGGGGGGGTGGTCTATCGGGTGTGTGTATACTATGTGTCATCAAGGCACTTCTGATTTATGGTGACCCTATGAATTAATGTCCTCCAAAATGTCCTGTCATTAACAACTTTGCTGCGGCCTTCCAGGTCAAGTCTTTCTCTTTGCCTACTAATCACATAAGTCCAGGGCAAAAAAATGCCTGAAATTCTATAGAGCTCTTAATTACTTTTCTAAATAGACCTTTTGTGCGCCTTACTGGATCATGAACACATGAAGCTACCTTATACCAAGTGAGACTACTCATCTATAAGGGTCAGCATTTCTACTCTGGTAGCTGTTCTGCAGGATCTAAGGGTCTTTCACAACACCTACAATCTGATCCTTTTAACTGAAGATTATGGATTGAACGTGGGACCTTCTGTATTCAAAGCAGATGTTATACCAATAAGCTGCATTCAGAGCAGATGTTATACCCACCAGGGATTTTTTAGAAAAAGCTCAGGAGGAACTCATTTGCATATTAGGCCACACCCCTGAAGTCACCATTGTTCCACACAGGGCTTTTTTGTAGGAAAAGCCCAGCAGGAACTCATTTGCATATTAAGCCACACCTCCTGACACTGAGCCAGCCATTTCTGTGTGTTCCTGCTTATTAAAAAAAAAAGCCCTGTGTCCCATCCTCAGTATAATGTTGCATCACTGAAATGAATTGAGGGCAAGTGTAGGGTGGATTTGAGGGACTAGTGCTGGCAATAAAAAGCAATTTCAGATATGCAATGTAGTTACTTCCTTGATTTTCCCGGCCAAAGAGCAACTCTTTTGTCTTACCCTGCCATTTCTAGTGCTTTATACACATTAACTGAAGAAGTGGGCAGTGACTCGTGAAAACTTATATCCTGCCACAAATTTTGTTAAGTTTTTAAGGGGCCGCTGGACTTTTGCTCTTTTCTACACTTCAACTGATTTTCCATGCTCAGAAACAGTTACTTCACTAGCTGCTAAGAAAAAGAAACTGCTGGGGACTGTCAGGATGTCAGTAGCTATAAATCATTTTAGTTGTACCTTCCCAAAGCTGGTTGTTGCTTCATTTGAAGTTTATATTTAAAACAACAAGAATCTGAGTCCCTCCCCATTGAAGAAATGCAAGGGAATTCAGTGCATGGCTTGTACATGGCCAAGGGATGCTTTCACGTCAATCCTCCCCACCCCAAGCGCAATACAGAAATAATTATGTTTTTATTAGACCCCAATTCTGCTTTTTTGACTGGAGTCCCCAAAGTACCTACCACACCAAAATGAAATAAACAACTGAAACAATAACGTCAATAGACCCATCCGTAGAGGGGGGTTGAAAAATAGGTCGAAAAACAGGATTTTAGACACTGAACTCAAAATTAAAAAATAAAACCCCAGAAACAGAATACAAAGCAGCAAAATTTTGTTCACATAAGAGAAATTTACCTCCCGTGAACATGGGGGTGGACATGAATAGAAAGGTGTGAAATACTTTTCACACATATATTTTAATAATTGTCCATTTTCATTTGTATGAAAAAGGGGGAAATAGGAAACCAATAAACCAAAACAGAAAAGGAAAAGAGAGAGCCTTTCTAAGCAGCTAAATCAGAAAAATCCAGTCCTTCAATGAAAGACCCTTTGCTTTTGGGACCAATCAGTTTGTAGGGTGAGAGTGTATGGATATGTAAAGAGAATACTGACATCATTGGTGTACTGTACCTATGAGCCAAGATGGAATTTTTCCTGATACCAGTTCAGTCATCCTTTTTCTAAATGAAGATTAAAGAGGCTTGTTATGACAGTTGATCCATTTTATCTTTTTTATGTGGCCATTTAATATTCCTTGCCCAGTTTGTATATGTTATATGAGTCAGTGTGGTATAGTGATCAGAGTCTTGGGCTAGGCCTGGGTTCAAATCCCCCACTTACCATGAAATTCAGTGGGTGACCACTCAGTGGACCAGTCCCCCACTCTCTGCCTTACATACTTTACAGGGTTGTTGTGAAGAACAAGAGAGAAGAGGACAATGCCACTCTGAGCTCCTTGGATGAAAGGCAGGGTAAAAGTATAATATATGAGATTATAATATAATATTACATGAAAGGAGGATGAGAGAGGTTAAAAGCCTTGCTGCAATTCTCTAGGGACATTTAATTTCCCCCCTGTTTTTATTTTTCAGCTGCTATTGCCTGCCTTGACCTGTTGTCATGTCAGGGCTGATACTGAATTATGGAAATTGTTTAGTATCTCCTCCGATGAGTGGGAAATACTGAGTTTCATTCATGGGTGGATATAACCCCACTGTGATAAATCACACACTCCTTGCGGGTGGTGGAGTAGGTCATTGGCTTATTTACGAATTAATGTAGAGTAAGAATGCATTATTTTCATATGCAGCCTCAACTTACAATATACTCGTAAACTGTGCAGGCCTTCACAATAGCTGACTTATCTCTTTGAATTCCTGATGAAGGGTTTGCATGGTCCCAAAGCATACAAAGGAGATCTAATAGACCAGTTGCCAAAGCTTACAAATGCAAAGCTCAGCATTTTATAGTAATGCTATACTTAGCTGAGAACCCTAATGGAATTCTCAATTAGGATTGTTAAAGGGGCAAACTTGAAAAGGTATGCTACAATGGATGTATTATTGGATTTCATTTTCTTCTCTGTGTATTGTTGTTCTACTTGTTTGACGGTTGTCCACCTCAATAAAGGCCATGTCACCACCCAAGGGTGCATTGAAACAAAGAATTCCCTATCTGGTAGTGAATACTATGTTTTGAAAACTATGTGGTCTGATTCAGATATTTCTGGGGTCCAGGAAAGTGGAGTTTAGTTTAGACAGTGCTCTGTGCTGCTTGATGAACCCCTAAGTTTTCCCCTAGAAACTTCAGGGAAGGGAGCCTGCATCATCTTCCTTCTTTTAGGCTGTTTGCTTTTCTTTCCTTTTGGAATCGCACCCCAGGAGAGGTGCTAGACTGTTAAGCTATTCCCGTACTACTGGCTAGAGAAGTTTAAATAGTGGCCTCTGCAGTTCCTGCCCCCTGGTCTCCCCATTTGGTGCAGGGGCCCTGGATGGCTGTCAGCATGCCTTGGGGACATGGCTCCATTGCTCATCTTGCCTGTGGTTGTGTTGTCAGGGTTGGACACTGATGCAGAGACCAGCTTTGGGTACGTCCCCATTTTGATTTTGTTTCTCCCTTGTACGAAACAAGTTTGTGAGCCTTTATTTTTGCATACAGGGCATGAGATGGCCTAAATGAAATAAATTCTTATTTTTCTCACCTGAATTCTTATTTTTCTCACCTGTGTGTTCCTGTTGCTTCGGGTGGTTTTTTTCTGTTCCACATATGTTTTCCTTTTTTGAGTGCTCGGTTTGATATTACATCTCTTTATGTCTGACATATCTCCCAGCAAATTTAAGCTGCAGGTTTTTTATGCTGGACATAAAGTGATGTAATATCAAATCAACCAGCAGAGGGAGCAAAACATATGCAGTACAGAACACCCCCCCCCCCCCAAAAAAAAAGCAACAGGAACACATAAGTGAGGAAATGAGAATGTGGAAAAACCCAAAAGTATTATCAATGGTGACAATGAAAATAAGGCAAGGCAAAAGCAGAGACTTAGTATTAAATCAAAAAGGAACAAAACCAGGCATCTTTACCAGAGCTCCTTAAAACTGAGAGCCGCCCCCATAAACTACAATGTTAAGGTCTTTCTTGCTTTTCTCACTGCTTTTGCCTCTGAGCATATGGTGGGGAGTCTTGTTTGCAGCAAGTATTATAAGCAGTGCTAAAGGAGTGGAGAGATACTTGCATGTCAAGTTCACCATGCCTTTGCTAATCCAGAGAAACAAGCAGGGCCAGCAATTGCCTAGGATGCCAGTCTTCTGGTGGCACCAAATTGGGTGCCCCAATGTGACTTGGTGACATTATCAGTGCAGGAAGGGGTGCCAGAAGTTAGCCTTGCCTAGGGTGCCAGACAGTCTAGGGCTGGCCCTGGAAACAAGTCTACCTTCCATCAACATTTTCTTTTCCTCTGAAGTATGGAATGCGTGGGAAAATTTGTCGCATCCCTAGC
Organism: Heteronotia binoei; assembly: GCF_032191835.1. Classification (NCBI taxonomy): domain Eukaryota; kingdom Metazoa; phylum Chordata; class Lepidosauria; order Squamata; family Gekkonidae; genus Heteronotia; species Heteronotia binoei. The sequence goes on along the minus strand of NC_083227.1, from coordinate 47,043,526 downwards.
TGAGGTTTTAATGTTCCGTAGTGTATAAAACCCTGGAGGGAGCCAGGAAGTCTGCATGACTTCTTAAAAAAGAGAAAGAAAGAAAAAGAAAAGTGAACATGAGGCACAATTTTGCCAGAGGTAACTGAAAAGATATTCTTCATTTATAAATGGTTCACTAACCCATAATAATAAAGCAGTCCTGCAGAAGGAGGGTAATTATCTGCTTAAGTGTCAGACACCCGGAGGTAAAAGCTTCCCTTCATTCTACTTGAAAAATGAACTTGGATTAAACAAACGTCCCTTTCCCCATTTTTAGTGTTGACATGAATTTCCCCTCCTTTTTATGAACAAAATTAATTAGTTTTTTTCTTTTCTTTTCTTTCTGGTATGGAAATCAAGACTGCATAGCAACTTCCCCGTTTTCCCCTTGGGCTCTTGGTTCGACCAATTGCATCCATTACAATGGCACTTTCTGTGGTACTCTGGACAGACTAGCAAATAAATTACTAGCGCTTTATTAAGCCCTGCAGCTCCTTATGCTCCAGGCAGAGGAATAACCTCTCTGAACTGAAAGAAGAGAAGAAATCCCTGTAGAAAATAATCTTATTGTTTTCTAATACCTCTTAGGCTAAATAAACGTGCATCAGTATGTCCCGGATGCTTTTGATGGAGTTTTAACTGGCTGAGAAATACATTCTTGAGAGATCTAATTTTCCTAATCAGGGTAGCAAGTGCTGCTGCAAAAAGGCCTAATTATGCAACAAGGGGGCTCAAATTGTAGGCCCCACAATAAGCTTGAATCAAAGCACATTATCATTTGTGAATTAAAGCCATTATGGCACTTGATGTCTTGGCCACAATCCAATGAAGTAAACGTGTAAACTCCCTTCTGATTGCTGAAAGTTGTAATCACGGATAAGCAAACTTTCCTATTTCATTTCCTTTTTCTGATCATTTCTATTTCTGACGATGGCTTCAGTCCATTGCATTTTGTTTCTACTGTATATGCATGTGTTATGGTTTTTATAGGGAACATTGACGGCATGATATCGAACATAACAAGGAACCAATCCATCCATCAAGTGGCAATTTGCAAATACATTAAGCACCGCCAAGATGCTAAATATAAATATTTTGCAACAGTTTTAATTACCAATTGATTCCGAGTTGACAACAGGAAGACAATTGTATATTTGTCAGGCTTCACTGTTTGCTCACTCAAACAGGGGTCAATAAGTATGGAGTGCAGGTCAGAGTAAAAAGTACAGTTTAGGAACACATGTTCTAAAGTTTCTGTCTCTGGACATGCACAAGTGCACAGTCTGTTAGCATAGGGAGTTTTATGGAATCTTCCAAGAAGTATTGCAGATGGTAGCACATTGAACCTAGCTAGTGAATAGGCTCTGTGTTGCCAAGGGGCCATTAGGCAGGTGAGATATTCAGCCCTATACCCAGGGGGTAAAAACCCCAAACTCAATTGAATTGAATTGCATTGAATTGGATATATGAACGTAGATGACATTTATATGCCATATGCCATATATTTTTCATATAAACACCATCATCATTCCCTACAAATATCATAACACATACATATACCATAGCACATACATGATTCCACACTGCCCACTTATATTAAGAATTGCTGCTTGTCGTTCCCATTTTGTCTGATGAAGTCTGCTTAGAGCATACGAAAGCTTTCATTCTGAATAAAACTTCATTGGTCTTAAAGGTGAACTTGTCTACTGCTTTGTTCTATTGCTTCAGACCAACACGGCTGCCTACTGGGATCTATCTACATACATGTACATGTATACATACATACATAAATGCATATAGCATACAGTGCTGATTTATTGATACACAAATGATGTTGAAATATGTGAACATATTATGGGGGGAAATCAGTGCAAGAATGCAGAGCATTAACAAAATAAAGAATCATGGGTTCAAGTCTCATGAAGGAGCTGTAAAAATCTGTGTGGTTTTCTACTGCATTTTTACTCCACCTGTCTTCCAAGGAGTTCAGCATGGCACCCATGCATGGTTCTTTTCCATTTTATCATCACAACAGTCCTGTGGTTAGGCTGACATACAGCAACCAGCCCAATGATTTCACAGATTTGAATAGAGGTCTTCAAAGTCCTGGTTATCAATTTTCTGTCTGAAATAACAGGGATGAAAACTTAATTGCAACATAGAACTTTGAATTTCTTTTTGAAGGGATGTAAAAGTTAAATGAGTATTTAGTATTTAATTAAATTATTGAATAAAGTATTAAATAAAATTAGTACATTTACTAACTTATGTTACGCTTAGATTGGAGTAACTGAACAGAATTGTGCTATCATTAGGATTTGGGGCCTAGACTCTATTGTAGACAACCCACCTGTTTCTCATCAAAGTGTGGCTTCTTCTGATGGTATTTTCATGAAAGAACTATGTCGGGGTGGCCAATGGTAGCTCTCCAGATGTTTTTTGCCTACAACTCCTGGCAGCCTCAGCCAGCATGACCAATGGCAAAAAACATCTGGAGAGCTACCGTTGGCCACCCCGATCTATGTATATCTCTTGACTCAGGCACATTTAAATGTCTGTCTCTGTTTTTAAGTTCTGAGGGCTTAGCTGTCTTTATTGGGGGTGGGGGTGGGGGAAGCCCTCAAAGGATATTCATAGACAAGCTGGAAATAACATTTATGGCTTCAGTTCCTCATCTGTGTGAGGGAATATCTTGTAAATGCTAAAACACTATCTGTTGGCAGAAGGCTGGCCTGATCTAGGTTTAGTTTTGCATCACAGTGGTCCTCTTGTGTCCTCTCTTTCATCTGACTCTGCACCTCTTGATTTCCTACTCCTCCGTATCAGCACATGCTTGTCTTTCCCTATTCTGTTCCTTCTTCCAACAATATTGTTGTCTTCAGCCAGTATAGGCATGCAATGATTACGCCAGTCTATTCAGTGAGGCCTATTCCCAGGTAAATGTTCTTAGGATGGCATGTTAGACAACGAAAGCACAGTTTTCTAGTTTTGGTAAGTGTTGAAATTCCATGTTCAATTCCCATTAGCATCATTAGTACTTGTAGTTCAGTTCAGTTCAATTTTATTATGGTCAGTGACCGGATTATTATGGTCAGTGACCAGATCCAACTGATAAGGACATACTGAAAATGTCAAGACAGTGTGCGTTTGCAATAAAAAAGGCCAACGCCATGCTGGGAATTATTTGGAAGGGAATTGAAAACAAATCAGCCAGTATCATAATGCCTCTGTATAAATCGATGGTGTGGTCTCATTTGGAGTACTGTGTGCAGTTCTGGTCGCCGCACCTCAAAAAGGATATTATAGAATTGGAGAAAGTCCAGAAAAGGGCAACAAGAATGATTAAAGGGCTGGAACACTTTCCCTATGAAGAAAGGTTGAAACGCTTGGGACTCTTTAGCTTGGAGAAACGTTGACTGTGGGGTGACATGATAGAGGTTTATAAGATAATGCATGGGATGGAGAAAGTAGAGAAAGAAGTACTTTTCTCCCTTTCTCACAATACAAGAACTCGTGGGCATTCAATGAAATTGCTGAGCAGACAGGTTAAAATGGATAAAAGGAAGTACTTCTTCACCCAGAGGGTGATTAACATGTGGAATTCACTGCCACAGGAGGTGGTGATGGCCACAAGCATAGCCACCTTCAAGAGGGGTTTAGATAAAAATATGGAGCAGAGGTCCATAAGTGGCTATTAGCCACAGTATATAAAAATTTTGCCACTGTGTGACACAGAGTGTTGGATTGGATGGGCCATTGGCCTGATCTAACATGGCTTCTCTTATGTTCTTATCAGATACACAGGTATTCAAGTTAAATGCCAGTTAAAATAAAAAAAATAGAATATCTCACAAAAATCTAGATAAAATTACATAGTGGAAAGAGAGTAAAATATAAAATACATAAAATAACATCATAGATAACCATATTTAAAATTTGAACCTGGAATCTCAAAATCAAAAACTATACAATAGACCTGATGATATCTAAGTCAAGGCTCAAAAGGGCAGGACTGAAATTTATTACGCACAGAATCTAGCAGTTAGCATAGTAATAATTGTGAATTCATCGGTTAATAATTTATCTAAGCAAATCTAGTTCACCCCTACCATGGAACTGTCTCATCTTGGATTTGTTTATAAAGGAGGCAGTGGAAAAAAATATGTCCTGTTGTTTCCACCTCTGGTAGAGGGCAGGGGCAAATCCTCTCAAAGTATGCAATCTTCTTATATCTCCCTTCCACTGTGAATACTGTTTATACTATTTACTGCTGTACGGATGGAAAACTACCTTCATGTGTGGTAGGAAGCAGAATTTCAGAAGAAACTTCAGTTTTTGAGATTACACAATAGAATACTCTTCTTGAGAAACCGTGATTCCTGAGTTAAATCAACAAAAATACCTATTGATTGTGATTATAATTTTATTGTGTTTCATTCTTTTATACTTTTTTTTTGGGGGGGGGGAGGCATACTGCACTTCTCAACATTTGCTAGAACCACAAGTTCTGCTTTGTGTATGTCGAGAAGAAGAAGAAAGCTGCAGATTTATACCCCATCCTTGTCTCTGAATCAGTCTCAGAGTGGCTTACAATCTCCTTTCCCCACAACAGACACCTTGTGCAGTAGGTGGGGCTGAGAGACCTCTCACAGCAGCTGCCCTTTCAAGGACAACTCTTACGAGAGCTATGGCTGAACCAAGGCCATTCCAGCAGGTGCAAGTGGAGGAGTGGAGAATCAAACCTGGTTCTCCCAGATAAGAGTCCAGACACTTAACCACTACACCAAACTGAAGTGTAAGTGCAAAGAGTTTGGGTTGGCTCCTACCAGCAGTTTCACTCAGTCTCACTCCTCATATTACAGCTCTGTTCCAGGTGGATGTTTTCCATTTAAGTCCCATGGCACCCACCATGGCCTTGTGGATGACCAGAAGGGGACCCCTTTCCCTTTTTGACTGGCGAAAAAGCTGATACATAGAGTTTGGCCTCCCTTGTCACAGCATTCCACTGTCTATCGGGCCTATTGAGATATCATTGGTTCCAGCTCTGTTTGCACATGGCCTGATTAGTTGTCTTCCACTTGAAATTGAGTTATGTTACTGTTTTAACTGTTTAACTTACTTCTAATTTTATTGCTCACTATTATTGTTTAAATTCATTGTAATCCACCCTGAGCCCACTTGTGGAATAGGGCAGACTAGAAATTAACAAAAATAAATAAATAAATAGTGTCCAACCAATTGTAATAACTTATTGGAATTGTGCAGTTGTGCCTTAACTTGATGCAAAAGATGTTCTCATTTGCCCACTCCGTCCTGTGGAACGTTTCCGTGACTTGCACCCTGAAGAAGTGGCTGATTTATTCTGTGTGACACAGCGGGTTGGAAATGTGGTAGAGCAACACTTTGGCGGAACTTCTCTCACCATTGCAGTTCAGGTCAGTAAACTCTTTCATCGCCCACTCTCACAACTGAAAGAAGTGTTTGGGGAGTTGTCTCCCATGCAGCTGATGGCCTCTAGACCATCAGCCTCTACAAAATTGTTTCACAGTAGAGCTACATTTGTGTATTAACCACTGCTTCAATGTGGGAAGTACATATACAGGCATCACAGTTTATAAGGTAACAGTGATTCACCTCAATCACCAGAATGTGCAGTAGCTGTCAATGCATGAGGAGGGAACAAAATGGTCCTGCATGATGCAAAATGGCATCCCTGTCTCCAGATGCATGGAGATTACTAGCAAACATAAACTGGCCCTTAGAAAATACAAGAGTGGAAGTACACTCTGCTTGTATTTCTGCTTGCAAATATTGGCCCTTGTCCCATCTGAGGTGGGTGGGAGGTGCCACCACTGCAGACCAACTGCCCAAGTTCTGAACAGGATGGGCATAAGCAGCCACCACCATAGGCACAGGCAGCCTCTGTCCCAAGTGTGTGGGAGGCAAGGGCCATGGTGCTCTTTCTCCTTCCCCTTCCATTGAGGGGGCCCTTTCCCAGGGCAATATTTTTGCCTTCCAGTCCACCCCTGATTATCGGGTGCTGGGTGGCAATCAGCTCTAAGGCAGTTAGAGGGAAGTCCTCCACTATGATATCGGATTGCTCTGGCCACCCACCACAATTTCAGAGATGACAGAGAGGCTGATGCAGCTGGCACTTAAGCAGCTGGGCAGTCAGGAGCCTGCCTGTGCAAATGAGATGCCTGAGCCCGCTTGGGAAAGGGTGGAATATAAATTAACCAAATAAACAAATGTCCCCAGGGATGTGGCCCAGGGCAGCTGTCCTGGTTGCCCTGGTGCTAAAACCTCCCTCTGAACAAAATTAGTCCACCTTGGTGATGGGACTTGAACCTACATGTTCTAAGCTGAACTGCTCCCTGCTACGGTACTACCCTTGCTCCCTTTTAAATGGCATATTAAAAAAGAGGCCTGAATGAACAATAAACCTTTAGGATATGTTGAGATGGTAGGCAGACTTTAAATGTTTTTACTCAAAAATCGGCATTTGTTGGCTATGCATGGCAATGACTAAGGCTCCTCCTTGTGTTCGCACAAGGAACAGAAAGTTGAAACAAGCTGTTTGCATCAGTCTGAAATTTGGCAAATATCTTGCCGTTTACTTACTTACTTACTTTCCACTTTTCTCCCAAATGACGACCTGAAGTGAGTTGCACATCAGTCTCCACTTCTCCCTTTTATCCTCACGACAACCTTGTGAGGCAGGTTATGCTGAGAGAGAGTGACTAGCCAAAGGTAACCCAGTGAGCTTCCATAGTACAAACCTGAGTATTCCAGGTTCTATTCATACACCCTGTCTACTACACCACACAGCAAAGATCTGAATTCTCAGTGTTGTTTCTTTGTTTTGTTTTTAAAATTGTGATTCCAGTTCTATTTTGGAAGGTAGAATTCTTGGCTAAAATGTAAATTTTGCAAGTAAAACAGAACAGTAAAAGAGGTGTTGGTCCAATGAATGACATGCAGGATTTGGATCTGGGAAATCTGCTCATTGAATGCCACCATTTTTACTCCTCGGTTCACTCATCTATGAAATGGGAATACCACATTTCAGTCTATGAAACTTGCCATAAAATATTCTGCTCATCAATAGCAATACCAGCATAATAACAACAATATGATTCTCTTAATAATTATATGCATCATATTTTCAGTCAGAATGTCTGATCAAAAGACTGTGTTCAGATTACCTAGAAGAAGACCATAGATTTATACCCTACTCTTCTCTCTGAATCAGAATCTCAGAGTGGTTTACAATCTCCTTTATCTTCTTCCCCCACAACAGACACCCTGTGAGGTAGGTGGGGCTGTGAGAGCTCTCACAAAAGCTGCCCTTTCAAGGACAACTCTAGCAAGAGCTATGGATGACCCAAGGCCATTGCAGCACCTGCACCTGGAGGAGTCAGGAATCAAACCCAGTTCTCCCAGATAAGAGTCCATGCATTTAACCACTACAACAAACTGGCTAGATGTTACATAGATGCTACCAAGGCAACCACAGTAACAAGATCTTTCCTGGCTAGGTTTGGCACATTTAGCCACTACTGTTACTTGTTTATCCATCAGGAGGCCTGTGTCTAGCAGACTCCCAAGCTATGATCCTACTTCTTTAGGGGCAGCTCTAGAACAGGAGATATCCTGGCTCCTGTGCCAGGTCTTCCCCCCCACCACCAGTAGCCAGTGTCCCCTCTAAGATGAGTTAGTGTGAGCTAGCTCACTTTTTTTTTTTTGCCTCTGGCTCACACATTTTTGTTTTAGGTCTGGAAAAATGGCCCCAGAGCAAACTAATTTATGCAGTAGATCATAACATTAATGCCAGTAGCTCACAAAGTAGAATTTTTGCTCGCAAAACTCCACAGCTTAGAGAGAGTATTGCAAGTAGCCTCTCCATTTTGTCAGGATTAAGCTGAAACTTAAAGGAATGCATTCGCTATCATAGTGGGGGGGAAACGGCATTTGCTTGAGTGCACAATGCATTTTATAGTTAAAGCTATCACTGTGTGTATCCCCAAATGAAAACATCAGCTTTTATTATTGTGTGTGGTTAGAAAAAATTACCCTAGAATATGTCATTGTAAGTGGAGCCATCTTTCTAATTTGAACCTAAATCCACACTAAAATACCCAGAGTGTAAGAAAGAAAATCCTCCTTCTGCCACCTCTCACCTCTCATTCCTATATTAAAGGAATTGCTTGTGTAGGATATACCCTTGGCTTGAGGAAATAGCCCCGTTTTGGGCAGTCATGGACAGTTCTGGGCAGTCATTGTCTCCTTTTTTAATCATTCTGGGCAGAGGCCCATAAAATGATAGTAAGGGATCTTTGACAACGCGGTGGGACACCTCTACAAGCTTGGGAGGAATACTGAGAATCCAGAAAGAGTGAAAACAAGAATAAAATTTTTTGAAGGCAAATGACACATATCTGGGGCAGTAAACTCACACAGTAAAAGTAATGCCAAGTATTCAATAATAACACTCAATACTAGAAACCCCTGTAAACAGACAATCACTTATCACATCACACGAATACACAGGAAGCTTATATTGAATCAGATTATTGGTCCATCAAAGTCCATCAGTCCATCACTTGGACTGGCAGCTGCTCTCCAGAGGCCTTTCATGTCACCTACTGCTAGTTCCTTTAACCGGAGCTTCCAAGGATTGAATCCTGGACCTTCTATATGCAAAGCAGAGGCTCTGCCACTGAGTCATGGCCCTTCCCTCCAAGTATTCATGCACTGTGCAAGTTAAGAGGGAAGGCAGGCATAAAGCAAGTATGTGAAGAAGAAGCATAAAGCAAGTATGTGAAGAAGAAGACATTAGATTTATATTCTACCCTCCACTCAGAGTCTCAGAGCGGCTCATAATCTCCTTTATCTTCCTCCCCCACAACAGACACCCTGTGAGGTGGGTGGGGCTGAGAGGACTCTCACAGCAGCTGCCCTTTCAAGGACAACCTCTGCCAGAGCTACGGCTGACCCAAGGGCATTTCAGCAGGTGCAAGTGGAGGAATGAGGAATCAAACCCGGTTCTCCCAGATAAGAGTCTGCACACTTAACCACTACACCAAACTGGCTCTCTCTCAGAGAGAGCTAATTATAACTGATAACCTGTACAGATCCAGATAGTTGGACATATATTATTTGGACTTATAGCCCACCCTGAGCTTTACTGAGTAGGGGAGGATGGGCTGTAAGTCCAATAAATAAATAAATTAAATAAAGGTTGATTAAAAAAAAAAACAGGAGTCCAGGTATCCTGGCAGCTAGTAATCCAAGGTAATTCACAGAGGATTTCAAGCAGGGTTATATGTTTTTTGTCAATGGGAGTTTTGATAATCACACACTCAGTGGAATGTGAAACCAGCTGGAGCATACACCACATGAACTTTGATTTGGGGGAAGATTCTGCCCCCAGTTAGAGGACAGAAACCAGAGCCAACAATAAAAGATTTTTTTCCTTTCTAGGATTAGAAAGAGAGAAGGGGAATTATTGGGATTTGCAGTTTATTTGGATGGTGGGGGGAGGGATGTGTTTCAGGTCCTGAGAATAAATCCCAAAAAAGTAAGTAACCAGGCAGGTAAAGGAGGTGTTTGGGGTCAGTCTACCACCTGATCAGAAGAGCAGAGCATTAGCATACTGTTCAAACAGTCTAAATTAGATCATGATAAGGGCAGGACTAAGATAGGAAAAGCTTTCTTTGAGGAATGCTAATACGACAGCTTCTTTATGAGGCTAAAAGGTACACTGATTAATCACTGAGTCCTTGATTAATGATCAGATGGTCAAATACTAAGTGAGGTATGGCTTCACCCAAATACATCCTAATCTTCTACGTCCAGCATGATATACACATGAAGGTGCCTTATGCTGAATTAAGACCCTTTGTCTACCAGGGACAGTATTGCCTAGGCTCAGGCCCCTAGCCATGGGAAGGGGGGGGGTTGTGGGGGCACTGCCCCCTGACTTCTGGACAGGGCCCCCCAACTGGGGTGCAGCTTGCTTTTGTCCTTTTTTTTTTGCCATGGCTGAGCTGGGGATGGGGAAACAGATGGCTGCAAAGTGCAGAGGTGGGGGAGAGGAAGGAAACTCCCCGGCTTGCATGCAGGGTACAGTCCCTTCTTGACACCAAAGTTTTAGGGCTGGCTGCCTTGACTTGACTGCTTTCAGAGCCTCCAGCTTTTCCTACTACCCCAGAAGGCTTCTGAGAAGCAGCAAGCTCCACAGTGAATGGAAAAGGGTGCCTTCTTTTAAAAAAGCCTTTTAATGTTTACAATCCTGGCTCTGCCCCTGCCTAGGCTGACTGGCGGGAGGTCTCCACAGTCTCAGGGTGAGGTTTTTCACATCACTTTCAACCTGATCCTTTTAACTGGAGATGACAATGATTGTACCTGGGAATTTTGGCATGCCAAGCAGATGTTCTACCACTGAACCATGCTCACACTCTCATGATGAAATTAGGTGAAATCCTACTTCTCAGTCTTTTTTCTTGGAAATATCTACAAGCCTTGTTTCTTAGGCTTTTGTATAGTGCTGAGAGGGGGCAGTCCCATCTTCAAGGGGGGAGGGGTGGACAGAGAAAAACCAAAATGGAGGCTTGTTGAAAACAATCTTCCACTTGGCAAGGAACACCACAAACATTTGTTTTATGTTCTGTGGTGCTCTTTAAGGAATGTTAGTGGCACTGTCCCTCCTCCTGCCTTTCTCACTCCATGTGGTTGTTCCTCAAGAGCACACAGGGGCTTTTCCACATTGTTATTTTCCTTGTTTGTATGTTCCTGTTGCTTTGGGAGGGGGTTTCCATTTCTGCACATGTTTTGCTCCTTCTAGTGGTTGATTTGATATTACATCACTTTATGTCCAGCATATCTCCCTTCAGATTTAACCTGCAGGGTTCTATGCCAGACATAAAGTGATGTAATATCGAATCAACCACTAGAGGGAGCAAAACACATACAGAACGGGAAGAAAAAAACTCCAAAGCAACAGGAAGAAAGAGAGAGAGAAAATGAGAATACAGAACCGCCCCAGCATGCAGAGCGATTATTCTAGGAAACAAAAACAAAGGCGAATGTACATTTGGTATGCATGTCAAAAGCACAGATCCATTTGAAGAAGATAGAAGAAGATATTGGATTTATATCCCGCTCTCCACTCTGAAGAGTCTCAGAGCGGCTCACAATCTCCTTTACCTTCCTCCCCCACAACAGACACCCTGCGAGGTGGGTGGGGCTGAGAGAGCTCCCACAGAAGCTGCCCTTTCAAGGACAACCTCTGCCAGAGCTATGACTGACCCAAGGCCATGCCAGCAGGTGCAAGTTCTAAAAGAATCAGTTGAACTGCATCAATAAATTTCATGTAAGGCATGAAAGTATTCACACTAAATGCATTTAAAGATATTTATTTATTTTATCACATTTATATCCAGCCCTCCTCTGACAATCTCAGGACGGCTGAGATACTTTTCTGTTTGGTCAGAGGGCCTGCTAGCTCAGTGGCATAGCCTAGATAGAACCCAAGGTTTAAATCCTTGATTGATTTCAGACTGGGCCAATAGTCTGAGTAAGTATAGGGATCTTCATGGGTTCAGTTTAACCTTGAATAAAACTAAGCATGGGTCCAGTTGCAGACATTGCCTCCATATAGACTCTTCCCAGTGAATTCTAAAATAACACCCCTTTCTGGGATCTTGGGAACAATGGTGAATGACACAGATGAGCTGGTCACCTCTAGGTCCCTTGACCTTTTGTTAAAGCCATATTGTGCAGTGAGGCCAATTTGCCAGCACCATGTATGCAAACAGCGGAATTGTGTTTTATAAGCAGCACCCATAAATCTTGGGAAATGTCAACATTATTGGGAGCATCTGTGATCTCAAATTCTGTGTATGGGGGGAGGAGATAATAAATATGCCAGTGTTTATCTCCCTTCAGCCTCTCATTTCTCATTTGATCGGGACCCGAAATAGAAAGGTGTTGGTTCCCAAGTGCTTTGGCACCAAATGGTACCCAGGAGAGCGCTGTAAATTAATGCACATCGAAATTGGATTTAAATTATTAATGGGCAATATTTCGGAATACCCAGGAGAGCTTCATTGGCTGCTCTAATCTCAGTCTCTTTTGCATGTGTGTGTGTGTTTGTCTTCTCTTCTAACAGGATGGTCCCGAAGCCGGGCAGACTGTGAAGGTGAGTGCTTATTTTATTATGCAGAGTACAAATTAATAAGAGACAATTATGAGAACTAATAAAACCAGTCATCTGCAGCACATTTGCTGCATTGCTGTTTTATCCTTGAAGCTGGAGGAATCCTGAATCTTCTGTGACTGTAAATACATTGATTTCCATGGGATGCTGCAGTATGGTTCCCCTTCGTCTTTCTGTGTCAGAAGTGTGACCTTTTCAATTGTAACTGGTCCGTCTCTTGTCCACAAAGTGGTTCCACTTTGTCCACTGCTTTGTCTGAATTTGTGTTAGGGAGCCCCCTCTGAATCCAGCATTTAGACAGGATATTAGTGCCACAGAATAGAAGAAGAGGCCTTATAGATCCACCCAAAGGACCATCCAGTCTACTGTTTCTGGAAAAAAACCCCAACCAGATGCCTCTAGTATTCATAGCCATAAGCAGGCCATGGATGCAAGAGTTCTTCATTCTATGTCCCTGGTATCCTGATTTCAATATATTATAACTCTGAACATGACAGATGTAATTTAGTCTCTTGGATAACAGCTATTAGTTCTGGGGTCATCACCGTGGTGCCCATGAGTGCAGTGTTGCCCACCTACACCTTTCTTGGCGCTCACCAAGTGTTTTTAGAATGTGGCCAGGGCCAGGTGGAGTTTTTGCCCAGCAAAGGTTCTGATTGGCCACTGGATATTTGATTGGCTGTGCAGATTTTTTTTTACTCTGCCATTTTGTGGCTGGCTTCATCTCCTGCAGCAGCCATTTTGTGGCTGTGGCCACCATGCTATGTCAGAATTCCAAAGGTGCCCTCATGCTTAAAAAGGCTGGGGACCCCCACATTAATGGACCACAGATTTGTTTTTCAAATGTGGCTATCACTAAATTTTTGTGGTGATTAATTTTGTCAGTTAATTATACAATGTATGAAGAAGTATTGGGGGAGGGGGGAAATCTGCCCTTACATTTCCAATCAATTTCAGTGGGCAATTTCAAAGTCCAGTTATTATGAGGGAGGGAGATAATTTTCTCTTTAGCGATTTCTGCCTTCCCCCAGCCACAAAGATCCACCTTTCCTGCCATAGCAAGAAGCTCAGCTAACTTGTAAGCTGGCTCAGTGGAAGTCTGATCCACACATGCAGTCATGGCACTGATGACTAAGTGGCTTGCTGCTGACTGTAGGAGCCACCATCTCTGAAACAGGGTTATGTTTGTGATGTTGTGAGATGAGAGGAACAGCCTGTACATGATGTTTGATCGGTGACAGAGGTTTCCTTGAAACAAGTCAACACCTCCTCTCGAAGCATGGATGCATTAACCTTGCTGAACAACAAACACTCTCAGGTTAACCTGCCAAGAGTTATGGTAACTCAACAAAGGGTAAGAGAGGTGAGGCAAAGCAAAGGAAAAGGACAGGTAAAAATAAAGAGGGATGATGTCAAGTGAAACATAATGGCATGCACTAGTTCCAGAAGACAGAGAGTGATGTGTCTATAAGAGAAGGTGTCCCTTTCTTACTCTGACAAGACAAGAGAGGTGCTCCAGGAAGCATATGTAGGAAGGAGACTCCAGTTCTGGGGGCAACCCAGCTCAGGGCAGAACTACACAAGGAAGTGTTCTGTGATTCATTTTCCAGACATATTTTCATTTTATATAATGCAGTTCCTAGGACTGGCATTTTAGAGGAAGAGCAGGGGCAGAAGAGGGGGGGGGGGCATGGGACCCTGCCAGATTCACAGCTTCCTCCTGCCTATTTCTTTACTCACCATTCACCACCAGTCTGGGAAGAGGGTGGCAGACTGTTCTTTAGTGAGTATTTTCTTACGTTTGTGGAACTCCGCAGGCTCATGTCTCCCTACAAAGTCCTGCACTTTTTCTTAAAGGTATTGATGGGAGGATTCCACCATACATGGAGGTAATTTTTGCCCCTGAAGAAACAGTGGAGGAGGAGAAGGAGGAGGAAAAGATAGATTGATTGGCCTGGTCGGTGAAATCAGTATGGGCGTTTTTGCACTCACCTTCAAGTGGCGCGACCACCCTCTTCACGCCGGAGGATCTGCAGGGATTTCGCATAAGAAGCGCCGGAGCAGCCAAAAGAGCCGGAAAGTTCCGTCGCGAAACCCGCTCAAACGGAAACCGCCAAGAAGCAGGAAAACGTTTGAGCGGCTTTTGTGACGGAAGTCGCCGGCTCTTTTGGCTGCTCCGGCGCTTCTTATGCGAAATCCCTGCAGATCCTCCGGCGTGAAGAGGGTGGTCGCGCCACTTGAAGGTGAGTGCGAAAACGCCCTATGAATCCATTAACCTATCAGGGTATATTGGCAGAGACCTTTGCGCAGGCCAGTGAGGTAGCATGCTGGTTCTTACGCTAGGTGGAGGGGTATGGCTTGGCCTAGGCTAGGAGTCCTACCTCTACTTCAGCTTCTTCTTATGGTCTGGTATTCTTAATTATGACTACCAGCAGTGTCTCTGACCAAATTTAAAATGTCACATTAAAAGGATCATGGAACTACATCCAAATTCTTCTATCATTGTCCAGTCCTGTTACAGCCTTATAGGCCTCTTGACTCAAGCAGTCTCCAAAACAGGCAGCTCCCTGGCTGTGATTCCTCTAGCCAGCTGCCATGGTTGTGCATGGTAGCAATTAGAGATGTGCTTGCTAGCATCAGCTAGGTAGTCAGCTTATATGGCACCAGTTTGAAACCTTTGTACTAGTCACCCCTTCATTTCAAGGTGACAGCTCTTTACCTTAAAGCCCTTCATGACCTGGGACCCACACATTTGAAGGATCTCTTCACATGAACTCATATGTCATTTGTGATCCTTAAGCCAGGTTTTGTTCTCTGTCCTTTTTGCAGATTGCTGTGTCACATTCACATTTGTTCTTGGTGACATCTTGCCACATTCCTACTGATCTCACGTCCCCTGCCACCACTGCCTGATGCCACTCAGGCAGGCAGCAGGTGGGAAATTCAAGGCAAAATGGAGGGTGCAATCAACATTCTTGGCATGATGATGCAGCATTCAGCCAGAAGTGATGTCATTGCATCAGGTGGCACTCTTATCATTTATCCAAAACTATAGTTAAACCACAGAGTTTGGCACAAATACCAGAACATCACTCCCATCATGATGGTATCACTTCTGGGTGACATAATGTGTCATCATGCCATTCCACCTCCCCCATCTTTTGCCAGCTGCCAAGTAGCTCTCGTTTGTAGAATGACCTTCTTAGAAATGTGAAGAAGGTCCCTTCTCACCTTGCTATATGGAAGAATTGGAAAACCAAGATCTTCAAAAGGGCTTATGGTACTCTGACACAGGGGACACAATTTGAAATGCAGATGTTAGTGATGTGCTTTTTAACTATACAGCATACACTTTGGGTTTTATGTTCTTCTACAAATAAGACCCACTGGCTGAGAACAGACGGGCATTCTGGTGCGGCTTGGAGGTGTCCCAAAATGGGACGGCCCAAAATGAGCCTCCCTGGAGCCTCCCCACGTTCAACCGCATGCCGCTCGTCTCTGGTCCACGCGGCTGCCGGGAGCCTCTGTATGGGAAGGGGACCTAGAAGCCGGATTCCACTTTGTTCCCC
Organism: Heteronotia binoei; assembly: GCF_032191835.1. Lineage (NCBI taxonomy): Eukaryota > Metazoa > Chordata > Lepidosauria > Squamata > Gekkonidae > Heteronotia > Heteronotia binoei. The sequence continues at coordinate 47,027,716 of NC_083227.1, read as the reverse complement.
CTTGGGGGAAGCACTGATGTGCACGAGTACTCCAGCACTCTCATCGGGTCCTTAAAAAAAAACAACCCGGAACAGCTTGGGGTGGCTTGGCAACTTCACACTGCCAAGCCGCCTCACTTGAGTGCACGCTGGGGACACCTGGTAGATGTTTCTTTGTGAAGGGATTATTTGGGCCAAGTTCAGAGTCAGCCCAAAGTGCCGGTCTGTAATCAGGCAGCGTGTAGAAAAATACAATGGGCTCTAGAAAGAGGCTCTGGGTGATTGCCCTTTGCTGTCTTCCCACCCACCCAAGTGAAGGCATTCACTCCCCCCCCCCCCCAATGGAACTGATCTCTGCCATCTGGACAGCAGTTATAATTCTGAGTGATCTCCAACCCTCACATGGAGATTGGAAGCAGGAGGAAATGGCTGATTTGGAGGGTGGCATCTATGGCATTGCACCTGTCTGAGGTCCCCTCCTCAAACCCTACCATCTCCAGGCTCCACCCCTCCAATTCCAAGGAATTTCCCAAGCTTGAGTTAGCAACTACTAAGTCACACTGGTTGCCATAGGGGAGCAAGCAGCCAGGCCTAGTTAAGTCATGCCAATCTGGTGGCATCAAGTCACCCAGAGAGTGCTGCCAGACCTAAGGTAGCCAACCTCCAGGTGGAGCCTAAAGATCTCCTGGGATCACAGCTGAACTCCAGACAGCAGATCTCTCTCCCCCTAGCCCAATCCTCATCTTCCCTGGGGAGAGGCTGAGGGAAAAAGGGAGTGAAGGGAATGACAGGAAAGAGGCAGCCAACATAGCCTCTAACAAAATGCTTCATGAGGCCTCAGTAGAGCAGCAGTCCTTTCTGAGTCCAATTGATGAAGGGGAAACAGAGAAGCATTGGAAATGTGTCTGTCTCTGAGGTAAGATTGTTTTGATGGTTTGTTCAGTGTTCCCAGACCTGCAGTAGGCAGAGAGCAGGGGAGTTAGACAATGGGAACCCAGAGGTGGTGAATGAAACATGATGGGGCAATGGTTTGTGGCACACAGGTGTCAGCCAATGGCAAAGCTCCATTTGGCCAATACCACTACAATTTTGTTATTATAAAGGATTACCTGCCTTAAGTCCATATTTTAGGTAGAAAGGAGGGCATTTTTTATAATAAAATAAAGTCCAGGGTTCAAGGCTACTAGTGGATGTCAGCTAAAGTTAGGGCTACACTAAAGCTGGATTTTTCTTGGTGAATGGTGCTATAAAAAACGATTCTTCTAAAGACACACAACAGGAGAAGCAATGGTAAGAGAGACCACAGCCCTGCTTGCCTGCCTGCCTGGACTCAGTGTCCTAGTCTAAATGTACATCACCATGGCCCTGCCAAAAAGACAATCTGCTCTAAAATAACCATAGGCTCACTACAGTGATGTTTTCCTGCCAGAGGCTGCCTCAGTAGAAGTCCAGGTGTCAACAGCACAGGGCTTAGCAAAACAAGGGAGAAAGGCTGCAAGCCTCTTGCCATGAGTTGGGGTGATTTTTTTATTGGTCTGCATATAGGTGTGTATCCATTGGGGTATTTAATTAAAATAGCAGAGCTTTGCTTAGTCATAGAAGTGTGATACTGAGGGTGCTATCACACTGGGAAATCAACACAATAGTATCTAGAGGCAACCACCCCCCACTCCCTGATTCAGTCAGGTCCATTTTAGAGGGATTAGACAGCCACCACTGAAGCAGCAGGATCCTGGCAGCCCTTGGTGGTTGCGCATTCACACTGCTAGCCTGACTCAACCATAAACTGCTGCGGAAAGGGTCTTTAAAAAAAAAAGTCCCCTGTGTGTGCACTCACCCAGAGAAGCACACCAGTGCACCTTGGAGAGGGGTTAGAACGGGAACTCCCCACCACCACCACCACCACAGTGCTGGAAACGGTTTGGCATGATCACACAGCTCTTCCGCTCTTGAGTCGCACCAGGGCATTCAGACAGCAGCCGATCAACACAATAGTATCTAGAGGAGCCGATTATGTGACCTACATCTGAATCAGGGGGAAGCTACGGGGAAAATCCAGGTAGCTTTTTAACGCAGATAGGAGGCATCTTGGGATGGGGTGAGAATGGGTGTGGCTCAGAGGGCAGATGTGCTCCTGTGATCGTGTGCTTTTAATCTGAATGGGAGGCAGGGCTAGATTGGGCCAAATCTCTTGTGTGAAAGCACCCTGAGTGCAGGTCCTCCCAAGAAGTATATTGCAAAAGATGAAAATTTACCTTTATTCGCATTGATCAAGTAGAGCCAGTTTATATTCAGGTTGCAGGTTGCAGTCAAAATAAGAGAAAGAAGCCTAATCTGGATGACATCATCATGTCACCTGTCAGGGCAGTTAGGGTGGGATTTCCCACTGAGAAAGCCGAGGTGACCTGTGCTGAGCCCACTTCACAGCCTGCCCTACCTTGGATCTGAAGGAACAGCAAGAGAAGAGGAAGGCCTCTTCAGAAGCACCTGCCACCACTTCCTCAGCCAGCTGCCACCTCCCCACATCCTGAAAGGCAGACTAGGCCATGTTCACTCTCTTGGCGATTCCTACTTCTCCCAAGGCTGCCTTACCAGGAATGTGAGAGGAGAAGCAGTGCCAAGAGGAGGAGGCCTCATCCCAGCAGCACTGCACCCTCAGCCGGCAGGTAAGGATACAGCCAGGGAGCAGCAGGAATCATGGGGTCTGGGCCAAGAGTGATGGGGCACATGCCCCTATGCCCCTGGCTGTGTGACATGGTAACCAGCAGTGTGTGGTATGATTCTGGCGGAAGTAAGTCATTTGATGTGGGCTGTTTTCATTGGTCACTCTTTGTGCTAGTTGGATGCCATTTCCTGCAAGGGGAATGTAGTAGTCGCCTAGGTGCTATGCTTGAAGGACTGGGTTGTTCATGAGTCATGAGCTACCAGATACAATTTTGAATCCATGTCAGGGTGTGATAGCCCTCTATTAGCTGATAGGATTACCAGCAAATGCGTATTTTTAAAAATGCCCCCTTGATTAGCCATCAACAAGTGTGTATTTTACTTTTGGAATTAAAGGGAGAATATATATATATATATATATATATATATATATATATATATGATTTTCTATTATGTGAGAGGCAAAGGTCACCAGATGTTTGTAGCTAATTAATTTTGAAAATCTGCAGACATGCTTAGGCTGTTGTACTAAATCAAAGGAGATGACAATGACCCACTCATATTATTGCAGCATCCTGGATTTGATAAAATTACATATTTCATCCTTTATAAATATGATGATGGCCTTCTCTGCATTCCCCCTTTTTTTCAAAACTGGTAAGCACCATAATTTGTAATCATTTATTGTCAGTTTCTTGATGATGTGGCTCTTCTGGGAGGAAAAAAAGGCAAACTGAGTGTGTTAATAAAATTAGGTGCTTTCCCAACACATTTCTGATTCAATTACTATAATCTCAGTTTGAAATAGAATGACAGGGCTGACTGAATTGCTGGTACAACCTGCATGTTGCGTAGGGTTCATAAAAATCTCTATATGAAATGGATGTACATCTTTAATTTTGATAAGATATGTCTTTACATTAGAACCAACATTTCTTTATCTTTGCACAAAAAAGGGGGGGGAGACAGTCTTAAGCCATCTGTCATGTTCTCTCTCCCCCCTCCCCCTTGTTATTTGTTCTATTGAATGGAAATCTATAGGTTGGATATTGTTCAACTGGAATCCATAGGTTAGGTTAAGTGCCCTCCACAATGTGCCTTGTGTACTTTTCTTTTTGCCTACCCTCTGCTTCCTCTTTACATATTCTAAAGCAGTTTAGGGGACTGGAGAGACAGAGACAGCTGAGCATATAAAGAAGAGATTGCTCCTTCCTCCTTCCCTGTAGTACATATGTGTGTGGCTTTCTTTCCTCTGCATTCTTATGTTTTCAGAAAACTGAAAATGGGAGAAAGAGAGAGAAAAGTAAGAGGGAGGAAGTGGTGATGGTGTCAGACTGTCAGCCAGGTGTACCGCCTAGGGAGGCGAATGTGGTAGCTCCCCCTTCTTCTCAGTTGCATGCATTCATTCCCTGGGACCACCTGTGGATATTAGGAAATATAAAGTGTATGATTAAGAAGGTCTATTCTAGAGGTGACATTTTTACTGGGACATTCTCAGGAAAGTGACTTTAGGATGTCAGCCATAAAAAAAAGTAATCAGGAATATATTTGTTTGAAAGTACTCTGCTGGTAATGTAATTTTGAATATCTCCAAGACCTTTTCTGTAAATCTTTGCCCCTTAACCACTGAATCCCTGCCTCCTGGTGAAATATAACTTTTGGTGGATGAATTTGCCAGTGAATTACTTGAAGAAATAGGAAGATGCTGCTAGCCTAGAGAGCCTTTGATGTCAAAGAGAACCACCACCCAGTTAAGCAAAGATATCCAGGCAAATGGATCCAGGGTAAGAACTGCTTGTTTTTGTTTCTCAAACTGAAAACTGAGGCTAAAATGGACATGAATGAAAGTAAGTCTTGCATCTGATAAATGCATTAGTGTTTTATTTAATATTTTTCTGCTCTTTTGATTGTTTTGTTGGCTTTGTTACCTTAGGCTGCTTTGAGCCGTTGATTGTCATTTTATCGTACACCTCTGAAGTGGAAAGGCAGTGTAGATGGTTTCTAGTTAAATAAATAAATATTGGAGAATATTTACTTGTTCTGTTCTGTGTTTTGCTCCCCTAGATAGGTTGTTAAAATGGACTTCTGGTGAAGAGACATGCTGGGTTAAGTCATATAAACAAATTTTATTGTATAGAAGAAGCAAACAGAATCAGTAGAATGCAAATGCGTGAAAAAGAATGACAACACATGTCTCTGCTCTAACCCTTGGTTTCCTTGGACTTGGATTTCTTCTTGCTGATAACGCTGGGTTCCTTCTTGATGTGGAGACTATTCGGTACTATAAGTATGGTGTTATGGCCTTTTTGTATGTGCAAGATATATAGCTCTAAGAAACTGATTTTGTGTTTTGGCCTTGGATAGGAACAGTAAATAATTTTCTTGAGGTTCCTAACATAAATTCAGTTCTGGTAAGCAGGTCTGTCTATAGTTTGCTAGGAGGGTGAGGATATTGCAGTTTTTTTTGTCAGCATGTCACAAGACAATGCAGAGTCACAAGCTGGGACAGAACAGTGAGGAGTGGAAATTGTAAAAGTGGTGACCAACATGGTTCAAAGGTTCTGTGCTCAGATTGTGCCAGTGTGAGAGTCTGGCTTTTTCCAAGGCTATTTGGGTAATATGAGAAACCTCCTGCCTGGCCATGTGGGAAAAGCTCTTTTGATTAGGATAATACTGGAATAATAATTATGTGCAATATCCTGTTAGGGTTGCCAATCCCTAGGTGGGGGCAGGAGATCCCCCAGTTTGGAGGCCCTCCCCCTGCTTCAGGATCATCAGAAAGCAGGAGAAGGGAGGAAATGTCTACAGGCACTCCATTGTTCCCTATAGAGTCCAATGCCCATAGGGTATAATGGAGAATTGATCCACGGGTATCTGGGGCTCTGGGGAGCCCTGTGTTTTGAGGTAGGGACACCAAATTTGAGCCATTGATTGTAATTTTATTGTATGCCTCTGAAAAGGCATAGCATCTGATGCCTCTTCTCAAAACATCCTCTAAGTTTCAAAAGGATTGGACCAGGGGTCCAATCCTATGAGCCCCAAAAGAAGGTGCCCCTATCCTTCATTATTTCCAGTGGAGGGAAGGCATTTTAAAGGTGTGTAGTCCCTTTACCTGTGATGGCCAGAACTGCCTTTGGAGTTCAATTATGGTTGTCACAACCTTGCTTCTGGCTCCACCCCCAAAGTCCCCAGATATTTCTTGAATTGGACATGGCAACCCTATATCCCCGGGCCGAAAGAGGTAAAACTACAGAGTACCCACACTCGTGCTTTCTCTGTAGTGGCTCCACACCTATGGAGCCAGCTCCTGGAAGAAATGCGGGCCCTGCAGGACTTTGAACAGTTCCGCAGGGCCTGCAAGACCATCCTTTTTAGGATGGCTTACACTGATTAAAGAGAGAGACTGCTAAGGAAAAAAAATTACCATCTGCTTTAATAGCACCAGGATGTCAATTTTATTAATTATATTAATTTTATTAATTTTAGAATTTTAATTAAATTGTTAAATTAGTTATTGTTTCGAATATTATTGTACTTAATGTATTGATTTAATGTTGTTAGCCGCCCTGAGCCTGCTTCGGCGGGGAGGGCGGGATACAAATAAAATGATGAATGAATGAATATCCTGTAGATCTACAGATTTATCCTTGTCAATTAGATCAAAGGCCACTGCTTTCATTTTACTTACACTGCATTGACTGAGGAGGCATCAGGTAGAGGATTCACAGAGCAGTTATTTTAAACGGCTCATGAACCAATATGAATTGGTTCAGTTTGGGAACTAGCTTATTTGTTTATGGTTTGGTTCCTGGCTCAGCTATGAAACTGAACCTCCGAAATGTTTGTGTCCATTCCTATTCACCACTTGATGTTCAGATGCACATTATAAAGACCATTATGTGTGCATACAAGTCTGATCCATAAGAAGAAGAAGATATTGGATTTATATTCCGCCCTCCACTCCAAAGAGTCTCAGAGCGGCTCACAATCTCCTTTACCTTCCTCCCCCACAACAGACACCCTGTGAGGTGGGTGGGGCTGGAGAGGACTCCCACAGCAGCTGTCCTTTCAAGGACAACCTCTGCCAGAGCTATGGCTGACCCAAGGCCATGCTAGCAGGTGCAAGTGGAGGAGTGGGGAATCAAACCCGGTTCTCCCAGATAAGAGTCCGCACACTTAACCACTACACCAAACTGGCTCTCCTTGAACTTCTGGGTTCAGTTTTATTTTTAGATTGGATTTGTGGATTTAAAGTGCTGATAATGTGTTTGCAACACTAACTGTGTAAGACTGTGTAATTTGGTCACAATGCGAGATTTGGAATGCTCTTCTTGAAGAGATTCTCTTGGCATGTTTCTGCAGCAGACATGGACAAATCTTCTCTATCCCATCATTAATACTGTTATTGAAGTTTGTTTATTTATTTATTCCGTAACTTATATCCCGCCCTTATGATGCTGAACAATTTTTGCCTGCCCATTTTGTTGCCTGCGTTTTATGCAAAGCATGTACAATGAATATGATATTTATGTGCACAATTAGATGGAAAATTTCTGGAAATTTTGAAGCCCTGGGCCTGGGGGAAAAAACTTTTAATTTTTATTCTAGGGAAAATGTCACTTGTTGGGGAAATGGAAATATGTGCAATCCTTTCCTATCAAAGCTAAACTTTTTTCTACTGATGTAACAACATAAAATGCATCTTTTATCATTTAATGAGCACATAAAATGTTACTATTGGGTATATTTATGGAATTTAAAAGCATAGATGTGTGTTAGGTTTCTGTAAGAAAAGCTGCAGATATACCCCATACTTAAAGAATTTCAAACTGCTGCACCCTGTGTTACTATAGCACATGTATCTAAATTTTTGGCCTCTGAGAGGCAGGAGGGGAAAAAATGAAAGTAGAAAACAAATTCTGTAGTAAACAAAATAGTTTCATTTGAACAGAAATATTATCCTACAGATACATTGTGCAGGTTTACTGGCATATCTGGATATCATGTGAAACTTTATAACACTGAGAACTGACTGAGTATCAGCAAGAAAGGTGGGATATAAATGTAGTAAAATAAAACACTGAACTCCATAATAGTGTATTATCTGTAGGTATATTTATAACATATTAATTTTTGCTAAAACTAATTCTGTAGAATGTATTTTATTTTAATACATTATGTAGAATGTATTTTCTTGAGTAAAACCAAAGAACTGCAGCCTTCCCTCCCATGCTTTTTTCACCGACAGAAATGCTCCTTAGGCTCGGCATGTCCTTTCTGGGGTATAGGAGCCCAAAGAACGGGCAAACAGTCCTCCCCTGATATTTCCACTGGTGAAAACCAGTGCAAGAGAGCAACCTGAAACCCCTCCATCCCACTTTCAGTTGGTGGCTGGAGATCGCCTGGGATTACAGCTGTTCTGCAGGTGACAGAGATCAGTTCACCTGGAGAAAATGGCCACTTTGGAAAGTGGATTCTATGGTATTGTACCCTATTGAAATCCCCCTCTCTCCAAACCTTGCTGTCCTCAGGCTCCATCCCCAAATTCTGCAGGTCTTTCCCAACCCGGAGCTGGCAATCCTATTCTCCCCCTTTGCAGCATATGGAGCCACAGAGCATAATAGGGAAGCTTTTAAAGGTTAGTCCCTGCATGTACATGTGACCGAGAGTTTGGTTGAGCATCCATGACCTTGGCACACATAACATATACCTGGGCCCTCAAACAGGGAATTGAGGTGGATGTCTTTGAAGTGATCTAGCCATTACTAAGATTTACCTTCTGTTAATTATTATAGATAGCAAAGGTTGCTGTTGTTGTTCAGTCGCACAGTCAAGTCCAACTCTTTGCAACCCCATGGACAAAGTCACGCCAGGCCCTCCTGTCCTCCACCATCCTCTGAAGTCTGCTCAAATTCGTGTTAGTTACATCAGTAACGCTGTCCAGCTATCTCATCTTTTGCCATCCCCTTCTTCTTTTGCCTTCTGTCTTTCCCAGCGTCAGGATCTTCTCAGCATCAGTGAGTGCTCCCTTCTCATTTGGTGGCCAAAGTATTTGAGCTTCAGCTTCAGCATCTGACTTTCCAGGGAACAGTCTGGGTTGATTTCCCTTAGAACTGACTGATTTGATCTTCTTGCAGGCCAAGGGACTCTCAAGATTCTTCTCCAGCACCACACCTCAAAAGCATCTATTCTTCTGCACTCAGCCTTCCTTATGGTCCAGCTCTCACAGCCATACATTACTACTGGGAATACCATCGCTTTGACTATACTGACTTTTGTTGGCAGGCTGATGTCTCTACTTTTTATTATACTACTCAGGTTCACCATAGCTTTCCTCCCCAGGAGCAAACGTCTTTCAATTTCATGACTACAGTCCCCATCTGCAGTGATCTTGGATCCCAGAAATGTGAAGTCTGTCACTACTTCCATATCTTCCCCTTCTATTTTCCAAGGTGTGATGGGGCCGGATGCCATGATTTTAGTTTTTTTGCTGTTGAGTTTCAAGCGTACTTTTGTGCTCTCCTCTTTCACCCTCAACAAGAGGTTCTTTAGGTCCTCCTCACTTTCTGCCATTAGAGTGGTGTTATCTGCATATCTGAGGTTGTTGATGTTTCCCCCGGCAATCTTAATTCCGGTTTGTGCTTCATCCAGGCTGGCATTCCGCATGATGTACTCTGCATATAAATTAAATAAGCAGGGTGGCAATATACATCCTTGTCGAACTCCTTTTTCTATTCTAAGCCAATCAGTTGTTCCATATCCCGTTCTGACAGTTGCTTCTTGACCCTTGTACAGATTCTCAAGAGACATGTGAGGTGGTCTGGTACTCCCATCTCTTTAAGGACTTGCCACAGTTTGTTGTGATCCACACAATCAAAGGCTTTCGCATAGTCAATGAAACAGAAATAGACATTTTTTCTGATACTCCCGTGCTTTCTCCATAATCCAGTGAATGTTGGCAATTTGATCTCTAGTTCCTCTACCTCTCTGAAACCCAGCTTGAACTTCTGGTAGTTCCCGATCGACATACTGCTGAAGTCTAGCTTGTAGGATCTTTAACATGACCTTGCTGGCATGTGATATGAGTGCAATGGTGCGATAGTTTGAACATTCCTTGGCATTATCCTTCTTTGAGATTGGAATATAAACTGATCTTTTCCAATCTTGTGACCACTGTTGTGTTTTCCAGATTTGTTGACAAAATGTGTGCATCAATTTAACAGCATCATCTTTTAGGACTTCGAATGGCTCAACTGGGATACCGTCATCTCTGCTTGCTTTGTTGTTAGCAATGCTTTCTAAGGCCCATTTGACTTCACACTCCAGAATGTCTGGCTCAAGGTCAGCGATTTCACTGTCATGGTTGTCAAGGACATTGAGATCCTTCTTGTATAATTCTTCTGTGTATTCTTGCCACCTCTTCCTGATCTCTTCTGCTTCTGTTAGGTCTCTACCGTTTTTGTCCTTTATCATGACCATCTTTGCACAAAACTTTCCCTTGATTTCTCCAATTTTCTTGAATAGATCTCTTGTCCTTCCCATTCTATTATTTTCCTCTGTTGCTTTGCATTGTTTCTTCAGGAAGGCCTCCTTATCTCTCCTTGCTATTCTCTGGAAATCTGCATTCAGCTGGGTGAATCTTTCCTTTTTACCTTTGCCTTTTGCTTTTCTTCTTTCCTCAGCTATTTGTAAAGCCTCATCAGACAGCCACTTTGCTTTCTTGCATTTCTTTTTCTTTGGGATGATGCTGGTTGCTGCCTTCTGTACAATGTCATGAACTTCCGTCCATAGTTCTTCTTGCACTCTGTCTATCAGCTCTAGTCCCTTAAATCTATTTTTCACCTCCACTGTATATTCATAAGGGATGTGATCAAGGTCAAACATGAATGGCCTAATGGCTTCCCCAGTTTTCTTCAGTTTAAGCCTGAATTTTGCAATGAGTAGCTCATGATCTGAGCCACAGTCAGCTGCAGGTCTTGTTTTTGCTGACTGTAAGGAGCTTCTCCATCTTTGACTGCAGAGTATATAATCAATCTGATTTCTGTGTTGCCCATCAGGCAATGTCCATCTGTAGAGTCACCTTTTAGGTTGTTGGAAGAGGGTGTTCGCTATGACCAGCTTGTTCTCTTGACAAAACTCTATTAGCCTTTGCCCGGCTTCATTTTGTTCTCCAAGGCCAAACTTGTCAGTTGTTCCGGTTACCTTTTGACTTTCCACTTTGGCATTCCAGTCCCCTATGATGAGGAGGACATCTTTTTTTGGTGTTAATTCTGGAAATTGTAGATCTTCATAGAACTGGTCCACTTCAGCCTCTTCTTCATCAGTGGCTGGGGCATAGACTTGGATTACTATGATATTGAATGGTTTGCCTTGGATACGGACTGAGATCATTCTGTCATTTTTTAGACTGTATCCCATTACTGCCTTCCTCACTCTCTTGTTAACTATAAAGGCCACACCATTTCTTCTACGGGACTTGCCCACAATAATAGATATAGTGATCCTCTGAATTAAATTCACCCATTCCCGTCCATTTTAGTTTGCAGATTCCCAATATGTCAATGTTCAGTCTTGCAATCTCTTGTTTGACTACGTCCAGCTAACCTTAATTCATAGATCTTACATTTCATGTTCCAATGCAGTATTGTTCTTTGCAGCATCAGGACTGTTCTTTCATCATCAGACACATCCATAGCTGAGCGTCCTTTTGGCTTTGGCCTAGCTGCTTCATTCTTTCTGCAGTTACTTGGACTTGCCCTCCGCTTTACCCCAGTAGCATATTGGGCATCTTCTAACCTGGGGGGGGGGGGGGCTCATCTTCCAGCGCCATATCTCTTAGCCTTTTGTTACTGTCCATGGGGTTTTCTTGGCAAGGATACTGGAGTGGTTTGCCATTTCCTTCTCCAGTGGATCGCATTTTGTCTGGGTTCTCAGCTGTGGCCTGTCCATCTTGGGTGGCCCTGCATGACATAGCTGACAGCCTCACTGAACTGTGCAAGCCCTCTCGCCATGTCAAGGCAGCAATCCATGAGAGAATTACTTTTCCATATTTTTTGCGTGGAGAGGAGGTTTTTGTTTCACAAATACTTCTTTAATGGTGCGCTAAATCAATACACTTGGCTGGAATTCTGTAGGAAGTGAAATGTCTCTAAGGAGTTTCTTCCGGTCTACAGCTAATACTTTCTCTTCATCTTTTCTTTCATTACTGCTGTTGTTCCTGAGGACTAGAGGGTTTGAATATTCAATATTAATCACAGCCCAGCATGTCCTGATTGCATCAGAAGGATTAGTATCAATAACAGTCATGGTCTGTTAATACAGCTGGGTTTCCTGTGGATTCACAAACCCTAGACTAATAAAACATGACAATCAGTGCTTTTTCTGTTGGGTTTTTTTTAAAAGCTGCCAATACTCATCTCTAAGGTTGTGCCAATTTCTACCAATTCCCTCCCACCTCAGGACTTGGGGGAGACCTGAAGAAACAGTGCTGGTTTGTCAGTACCAGTGAGCATCATCAAAAAGGGGGAGGGAAATCCAATGCCAACAATCTTTCTAGTTTTTCAGTGAGCAACCTGCGCCTGCATCTAGAGGAAACTGTAACCCCCTGTAAGCCACAAGGTCCTCCTTATCTTGTTGCTGGCATGAAACAAAGCAGGTCTAAGATGAGAGGATGGCTAGCTTTTGTCAAGGAATCCTGAACTGCTTGACATGTAAGCACCCATGAAGTTGCTTTGTACTGAGTCAGACAATTGGTCTGTCGGGTTCAGTGTTGCCTAGTCTGACAAGCCTATGTTCTCCAGGGTCTGAGGTAGAGAAAAGACTTTCATAACACACACCACATCATCCTTTTTTTAAAAGGAGATGCTGGGGATGGAACCTGGGGACAGCTGCATGCAAAGCAGATACTCTGCCGCTGAGCCAGGGCCCTCCCTACAAGAGCAGCAGAAAGTGGAGATTCATTTCCCACTGTACATCCTGGACAACATAGTGAAATTTTGTTGCTCCTTCACACTTCATCCTGTCCAGGTTCAGGAGCTGAATGCGGAAAGAAAACTTAACCCCTCCCCCACCCCGTCTTTGCAGCTCTGTCATTAGAGAAAAGTCAGATGCCTTCCTTACTGTCACCATGGCTTGATACTAGAAGCAGCATCAAAAAGGGGTTGTTTGATGGCTGCAGGAGACAAAAGGAAATGATGGCAGTGTGGTGATTGATGGCCTTGACACTCTTTGAACTGTGAATACCGAGAGCTGCGAGGCACTGATAAATGGAAATGATGACTTGGATAATGAAGTCTTGCTTTAGAAATATCAGGAGCTGAAGATCCCCTGAAGGGAAAGGGGGGCAAGCACTGTTCCCATAATTCTCTATAGTGAATTATGACAGTGCTGGAGATGGATCTTTTTTTTTTTTTTATCTGCACGCTGGAATGTCATGACACTTTCCATCTCCAGACTTTACCAAGTAATAGCATATTATAGGCCTGCCACATTCCATAAAAAGAACCCAAGCAGGGACATAAAGGAGCTTGTGCACCTTAAGGAATCAGCCAATTAATCATAGTTTTCTTAAAAAAAAAATCAGGAAAACAGGCTACTATTCTCTGACAGGATCTTCCAGAGCCCTTGAACTATGTCTCCTTGGGGCCAAAGTATGACTTACTGTGTTTCAGTGAGCCTCTACTGGTAATAGGAGCCTTTTGCTTCAGCTCAGAGAAGACTTCTTCTCATCTCAGATGTATGACCTTTCTTCTTGTCATCCATCTCTCAAACTTGTCCCCTCTTAATGATCTTTCCAAAGAAGAATCCGTAATAAGCTCCTGACATGCTGAAAGTACCTCAGAAGACAATCTGAAAGTCACTGGTATATCATATTTGACAGTCTTTTTGTGGTTGGCATGCAGTGGTATTTAATACTTTACAGTATTTGACTGCAGATGTGTAATGGTATCTTCTATCTCACACAGTCTAGGTCGATAAAATGCAATGGTAAATTGGCATTTGACAGCTTGTGAGATGGATTGTTAACTTCTTTGTCCTTGGAGGCCACTCTCTTTTTTTTCAGATGGTAGTCCTAAGGCCAGCAGGGTATATTAATGTACAATATCAGTTCCTCAAAAATTAACAGGCCCCATACTAGATCTGGGCCCGTCAAGCCAATCAGCTCTTCACGTGTGCCATTAACACCTTTGGATACAGGGAGAACTGAGTTTGATTCCCCACTCCTCCACTTGCACCTACTGGAATGGCCTTTGGTCAGCCATAGCTTTCACGGGAGTTGTCCTTGAAAGGGCAGCTGCTGTGAAAGTTCTCTCAGCCCCACCCACCTCACAGGGTGTCTGTTGTGGGAGGGGGGAGGTAGAGGAGATTGTGACTGCTCTGAGATTCAGAGTATAGGGTGGGATATAAATCCAATATCATCATCATCTTCTTCTTTTATTAGAGAAATATTTGAACTGCCTTTCTAAAGCACTCAAGGCGGCTTACAACAGTTAGATGAATGTAATAATAATAATATAAAACTGCCAGTAAAGCATTATTTGCCCTGACCTCAGTGGCCCAGGCAATCCTGATCTCAACAGGTAAGCAGAGTCAGCCCTGGATGAGAGACCACCAGGGAAGGCCAGGGTTGTGATGCAGAGGCAGGCAATGGCAAACCACCTATGAATGTCTTTTGCCTTGAAAATCCTTTGGGGTCACCGTATATCTACCTATGTCTTAAGGGGGACTTGACATACAAAGTGTCATTTTATTGCAGGGAGGCAGCTCAGCTAGAAATCCTAGGATCGAGGAAGTATATGGCTAACCCATGCCCTCTTCTTTCATCCCTTCTAGTTTCTGTTGCATACAAAACAAAACAAAAAGAGAAGGATAAATATTTTCCTGGGCCCTGTATTAAGAGTCCTGTAAGCTTTTGGAGGATTGGCTACATCAGGGGTGTGTGGCCTAATTTGCAAAGGGGTTCCTGCTATTAAAAAAGTGCTCTCTCTATAGGCCACATTGAGATAAAACTGAAGAGGCAAACAGTTGGTTCCTAAATAAATATTTTCCTAATGATAATCTGACCCTTTCATTTACTTGGCTAGGGTGAGACCTTTAAAATCATTTCTATGTCCTCCTTCCAACTGATACATTTTTTTGGGGGGGGGGGGTGGAATCCTATCAATACCTTATAGCAATTTCAGCTGGAAACACAGAAAGCTTTATAGTATGGAAAGAATTCCCTGTTTACTTACTATTCTACTGCTCCTAGCTGTAAATCTTTTATTACCAAAAAGCTGCAAGACTGGAATCCTATTTCCATGGATTGTTTTCCAATTGCCTTTCCCCAAGAAATAGTATTTGATTTTACTGTCATTTCAGATGGGCCATAATGCTAGCGCAATTACTATTCTGCTTTTTTTTCTGGCATTTTTTTAACAGGCCCCTGTTTTTTAATCCTAGTTGAGAAAACAGGCATGGGCTACTTCACTTACTCATGAGAGTCCAGTAGAATATCTGTACCCAGATCTAGTTTTTCTTCAGCATGTATTGTTAATTTCAGTTAGCACTGTATTGCTGTCCTCACTGGGGTAAAAGGTATTGCCTGGTATCATTTATTGATTTCTGAAACTGTTAGCACCCTGACAAGTATTGAACATGTGAACGGTCTTCTCATGTTGCTCTGTGTTGATCAAGGAGGAGATCACAAGCACATTTTGATGTCTAGAGCTAACCAAATTTTTGTGATGTGTGAAAATAACAGCTTCATACATTGCTTGGCATCTGTAAGAATTCTGAAACAGAACTGTTCTCTCCTTTATGACAGAAAGGAAAATGAATGCAGAATTATTCAGTGTTACTTACACATTTGGTGGGAACTTTCAAAACCTATCTCTTCTTCCTTCCGCTACAGGTATGAGCTTTCTAGTATATAACGGCCATACTACAGCCCTTTTCCCGTTTCCCCTCATAACTCTACAAAGAAAAGGGCCAGAGATTTGCTTTAAAAAAAATGAAAGCTGAGAATTCAGAAGTCATGGCAAGAGATCTTTGGAATTTTAGTGCACAATTACTGGTTTTCTAAAAGGCTTTCTGGCAGGACAGCAGGGGAGAAATGCAGAGAAAATGATGGTTGGAGCTATGGGCAGTTAAATCTATCACAAGTCATATAAATCAGTCATAAAACAAATGCTGCATTTAAAAAAAATTCAGTTGGATGTTCATCTAGGCAGTCTTTATAGCAGTGTTAATGGCTGCCAATCTGTTTGAATGGGCAGTGTTTTGGCTCATCCCCAGTTTGGGGGAGGAATGAGAATCTGTTTCACTGGCATTCGTGGCCATTTTATGTGAATCAAACAGATCAGGCGATCTACTCCCTTTGAATGTGGTAAATTTGAGTGTTGAACATGTTCTTCCTGGAGTACTCTTGGCAACTCAATAAGTCAGTGTAGTTCCTTCAAATAGGTAGGAATCACATTTAGAGAGCCAGTTTGGTGTAGCAGATAAGTACACGGACTCTTATTGGGGAGAACCGGGTTTGATTCCCCACTTACCCACATGCACTCGCTGATGTGACCTTGGGTCAGCCACAAGTTCTCTCAAGGCTATCTGCTCAAGAGAAGTTCTTGAGCAGTTCTCTCAGCCCCACCTACCTCACAGGGTGTCTGTTGTGGGGAGGGGAAGGGAAAGGAGATTTGTAAACTGCTCTGAGACTCCTTTGGGTAGCCAAGGGCAGGGTATAAATCCAATCTCTTCTCTTCTCTTCTTCAAGAAAACTTGAACTGGAATTATACATCGCCACAGTTAAGGCATCGGTAACCCGGATTGCAGGTTCTATTCTGAGGTTTTATCATACCAAGGGAGGCTTTCTCATTGATCTTGCTATAAAATTATTTAAAAGTAAGGTCATCCCCCATCTGTTGTATGGTGCTGGGGTATGGGGATGGAAGGAGGATATTCCTACTAGCATGGAAACAATTCAAAATCAGTTCTTAAGACGTAGCCTCATTCTTTGTAAAGGAACATTGGTCTGCTCTTTTTAAGGGTGTGGGTATCCTGCTGTACTAAAGCCTGTTCAATGCAAAATTTGCAGAATATCAATGTGAAATATTAGCATGTCAGTAATCACTGAGCAAGTGTTAAGAGTGGTTGCCCAAGTTGAATGTTGCCACTTCACGGGCACAAAAATGACTCCAAATGCTGCTCATTTTGAATAGCAAGGAAGGCGTTGATGTGATGGTGTGAGCTGCTTGACTTGACAGCCAGGCAGCATTGTGAGCCAGGTAGGTTTGATTTTTAACACCTAGTTTGTGAATACTGAATCATCCCTAAAGCTGTAAAAGAGAATTTTATCCACTCTTCAACATTGGACCTGTCAGAAAGGATGTATTTACAGTCTGATACGGTTCAGCATGATTGACAGACCGCTCAGGAGAGGTTAGGAACTTTGATAGCAGGAGGGCAAGTGGGTCAGACGTGAGGTCTGTCAGAAAGGCTTTGCTGTGTGCGGCCCCAGGATTTCTGCTTGCAGCTTGTATTCAGATGTTCCTGCAGTACCTAGACACATTTTGCAAGCCAGTCTAATCTGACCGATGAAGATCCCCTCAGTAGGTTTTCTGAGTAGCTTGCTTCTGAATGCAGAAACTTTTCCTACTGTGAGGAATGAGTCAATGGAAACAGTGCATTTTCTTCCGTGTAAGAATTCCTGATCCTAACTGTTAAATACTAGGTTCAGTGGAAAGAACGAGGACTCCCGGAGTAGTGATCCGCAGCTTTTACTCCAGTAATTTTAACTATCTACAAGCATGCAAACCTCAGGCCGTGGCCTGGTTATAAACAGTGAGACCACCCCGCTCACAACCTATAGGTGCATTCAAAATAGCCCCCTAACCCCCTATAGGTAGTCCAGGGCAGCCTGACCAACCAGGCTGCAGCTGATTCAATCCAGGTGTTCTATTGTTAGCAGGGATGAAGCTCACAGAGTCTCTATGTGTTGTATCATGGACATAACACTAACAAAGAGGCTGATGTATCCTATCCAGTTTAAGGGAGGTCACAGAGACTGATTTCTTGCTCGCCTTTGTCCCGATTCCATTCTGCTTTTCCTCATGGCTCTTCTGCCCAATTTTATACATGCTGCTGCAGGGCTGCAACTTGTCCCGCCTCTTTCCCATACTCTCTCTCTGAAAACCAGGATCCTGAAATGGTGGAGGGAACTTGGAAAAGAGGTGGGGCAAGTTGCGGCGCCACAGCAGTGTGTGCAAAATTGGACAGAAGAGCCGCAGGAAAACGGAGCACAAGACCAGGACAAAGGCTAGTGAGGAATTGGCCAAAGCATATTTTTAAACATGGAAATATTTATTGGGCCTGCACTATACAAAGTCTGGCTGTCATTCCATTATCTCAGTATTGTCTGCTGAGACTGACAGTGATGCTCCAGGGTCTCAAGCTGAGAAAGGTGCTTCCCATAGGTACCAGCAATCTTTTATCTTAAGATGCTTGGCAGTGAATCTGGGACTCCAACTGCAGTGCATAATTTCCTCCTCTGCCTCTCCCACTGCACAGAAATGCTCCCCAAAATGGTTCTCCTGTATGACAGGAGCCCCCCCCCCCCAAAAAAAAAACCATGAGGGGCAAATAAGGAAGGGAGAAGCAACAAAAAAAATCATAAACTGCATTGGAAGAACTTTTTCTGGATCCCTTAAAAACCAGAGGATGCGAAGGCCAAAAGCACACAAAGGCCAGTTGTAATAATTGAGTCTTAAGGTCATTACGTGGATATTGGTCAAGTGTTCCAGAGATAAGGAGCAATATGAGAAAAAGGTCAGAGACTGAAATGTATGAAGAGAAGAGCCACAGGAGTTAACAGCCAACAAAGAGGAACACAAAGACAGAGGAGGAGAATATAGAGAAATTAATCAAATAATATACAGGGAAATTAGAGATAAAGGATATAGAGAGAGTGGAGGGTCAATACAAGCTGCAGAACCTAAACTGGATACAAGCAATGAGGAGAAGTCCAAAAGCAGGAAAACAAGATTGTATTTGTGGGCCTACCCAACCATCCCCTCAAATGAGGGTAGTAGCAACCTGCAAATGGAAACAATGGGATTTAAG
Source organism: Heteronotia binoei (assembly GCF_032191835.1). NCBI lineage: Eukaryota > Metazoa > Chordata > Lepidosauria > Squamata > Gekkonidae > Heteronotia > Heteronotia binoei. The sequence continues at coordinate 47,008,978 of NC_083227.1, read as the reverse complement.
GCTGGATTAAGACTTGCTGAGGGTTGAGACCCTATTTTTGTCAAATTTAAGATGCCTAACACATTACTCTAGGGTCTGGGGTCCACACCAGAGTATAAATCTGCTTTATTTGAGCTGTAGCATGCAAAACCTTAGCTGGACATCCATCTTGGAAAAGGCCTCCACAACTCCCTTCCCTGGAACATAGGGTTGCTATCCCCTAGTAGGGCCTGTTGATATCCCAGAATGACAACTGATCTCCAGACTACAGAGATCACTTCCATTGGAGAAAAGGTTTAGAGGGTCAACTCTATGGCATTATACCCAGCTAAATTACCTCCCCTTCCCAAATGTTGCCATCCTCAGGATCCTCCCCCAAAATTTCCAGCAGTATATAACCTGAAATTTTCATAGGGTTGCCAAGTCCCTCTGCCACTCTAGCAAGGGACTGTATTCGTGTGGGCAAAGTGCGTGTGGTGGGTTGACATCACCTGGAAGTGACATCATTGTGCCAGGCATGTCACGCCGTGGACACTCTAGGATTCATGGTAAAAATTCTACGGTACCATAGAGTTTTACTGTGAATCCTAGAGCATCTGCAGTGTGAAGTTCCTGGTGCAATGATGGCACTTCTGGGTGATGTCATCATGCACGGCATGTTGCACAGTGATGGGGCTGTTTGGGGGCAGGGATCATCCCAGTGGCCTGTTCTGTGCTGGCAGGTTGGGCCCCCCCAAACTAAAGAATCCCCTGCACCTGGCGGGGTCTTGGCAGTCCTAAGTTTTCAACCTGTCCTCGGAGAATGCCATTTGGCTGCTAGGTGGCAACTAAGAGGAACTTATACTACAATTACAAAAAAATTAAAACCTGAGATTTAGAGTTTTTAATATCTATCCATCTATCCTCTATCCATCTATCCATCCATCCATCCATCTTCCATCTATCCATCCATCCATCCCAAGAGGCCCTTCTTAACCCTAGGCCTATTTGGCTTGTGCATAATTCTGGACACCATTCTAATGGCAGAAAGTGAGGAGGACCTAAAGAACCTCTTGTTGAGGGTGAAAGAGGAGAGCACAAAAGTACGCTTGAAACTCAACAGCAAAAAAACTAAGATCATGGCATCCAGCCCCATCACACCTTGGCAAATAGAAGGGGAAGACATGGAAGTAGTGACAGATTTCACATTTCTGGGATCCAAGATCACTGCAGATGGTGACTGTACCCATGAAATTAAAAGACGTTTGCTCCTTGGGAGGACAGCTGTGACAAACCTGGACAGTATAATAAAAAGTAGAGACATCACCCTGCCAACAAAAGTCCGTATAATCAAAACAATGGTATTCCCAGTAGTAATGTGAGAGTTGGACCATAAGGAAGGCCGAGCACAGAAGAATAGATGCTTTTGAGCTGTGGTGCTGGAGAGGAATCTTGAGAGACCCTTGGACTGCAAGAAGATCAAATCAGTCAGTCCTAAGGGAAATCAACCCTGACTGTTCCCTGGAAGGTCAGATGCTGAAGCTAAAGCTCAAATACTTTGGCCACTAAATGAGAAGGGAGCACTCACTGGAGAAGACTCTGGTGCTGGGAAAGACAGAAGGCAAAAGAAGAAGGTGAGATGGCTGGACAGTGTTACTGATGTAACAAACACAAATTTGAGCAGACTTCGGAGGATGGTAGAAGACAGGAGGGCTTGGCATGACTTTGTACATGGGGTCACAAAGAGTCGGACTTGACTGTGCGACTGAACAACCACAAATGACCTATCATTTCTATAACTCTTCTGGGAACAGTTCCATCCCTTGACAACAGCCTTCTTTGGTAACCAAGCTAGCCTGTTAAGACTTTGCTCCAAGACTGGGGCTCACTTCTGACTCAGCAGGATCTGAGTGTTCTTCACTGGTTGGGGAAAGATGTTGCCACTTCCTGCTCCCTCTTCTGAGTCTGTGGTACCTTCACAGCCATTCATGGTCATCTGTGTTAACTTCATACAGAATAGTCCCAGCCTCAGGCACAGGGTCGTCAGGTGGCCTGCTATGATAGGCATCCTTCCTCTGTCAGGGACCATGTTTCAGCTATCACTCCTTGGAGCAGCTGGAGCAAAATGGGACAGGTATTGTGTGACATGTAACACTAAAAATTTCAGCTGCGTGCTATCCTACTGAGGCATGATGGATTCAGTCATGGCTGCCAACAGAGGGGGCTAGGGGACAAAATTCAGAGGGAAGTCATTTGGAGAACCCTTGAAGCTAACAATGTAGGCTGCGATTACAGAAAACTCTGCAATTTCAGAGTTTCCTTGTCTGAAGAAGTGTGCATGCACATGAAAGCTTATGTTCTGAATAAAACTAAGTTGGTCTTAAAGGTGCAATCGACTCCTATTTTGTTCTACTACTTCAGACCAACACGGTTGCCTACTTGGATCTACCTTGAAGCTAGTGTCAGGCTACATTTAACCAAACAGCTTTCCACTTATTTTAATGCACTTCTGGCTGCAGCCACTAAGAGTGCAGGGAAGTCTGAGCACATTGGAATGCTGAACTAGACACATGCCAAGGTCACAGTTTGCCTAGGGCACCAAAAAACCCTTGGTCCAGTCCTGGATGGGTCACCATACTAAGTAAATTTGGATTTCTGGGTCACCTCATTGTTCCCTCTAAGCTGCAGAGTGAGCAAAAATTCTACTTTGTGAGCTACTGGTATTAAAGTTGTGAGCTACTGCATCAATTAGTGTGCTCTGAGCTAAGACAAAAATCTGTGAGCTGGAGGCTAAAAATCTGTGAGCTAGCTCATGCTAACTCAGCTTAGAGGGAATAGTGGTCACCATACCCCAAAGGGTGGGAACTGCTGCTCTAGAGGTCCAGGCCAGCATCCAGCAAGTTTGAAGCCAGTACTTTAAAGAACTCTTGGTTTCTGTCTCTTCTGATCCTTTCCCTGATCTTTAAGCATTTCTTTAAGCTCTCTGAGACAAGTGACAGGACATCCAGGTCATGCCCCCCACTGGTGACCATGCACTTCCAGTTTCCATGCAAACACTTGACTGGGTCATATCAAGAGGTGGCCCACTGCAGAATGGTACCTGAGATGGGGTTAGGGAAGACAACTGAAAGAACATTGCAGTGTTCCCATCGAGATGAAGAAAAGGATGAACCAAAGTCTGGGCGAACTTCTGAAAATGGCAAGATGCTCTGTAAGATGAAAAAGGAAGAAGGATGAAAACTAACTTTGAGATATCTAGCTGTAGGAGAAAAGGAGATCATAACATGAACAGACAAAGAAGCAGAAGGCAAAGGAAGAGTTTTGAGGGGGATGAACTCTCTCTGTAACTTTTACTTTAAGCGCAGAGCCATGAGAAGATAGCAGGGAAACAAGAAAAAATGTTAATGGAAGAAGAAATTAGATTGCATTTAGAAAAGAATAAGTGAATAATTTCGGGAGGACTATGTATGATAACTAATATCAAAATAATTAATAAACCTAAAGCTTTTTTTGCCATTGAGTCACAACTGACTTGTGGTGACCCCAGAGGGTTTTCAAGGCCAGATGTGTTCAGAGGTGATTTGCCTTTGCCTGCTTCTGTGTAGTGAGCTTGGGCTTCCTTAGTGGTATCCCTTCCAAATATTGACCAGGGCTGATCCTGCTTAGCTTCTGAGATCTGATGAAATTGGTCTAGCCTGGTATCTATCCAGTATCTATGGAGATGGTTAATATTTTTTGTGAGAATATATGAATACTCTTGGTTGTGCTGTGAGAAATTTTTTTGAGAACCTGGCTTTACAGACTGATACAAATTTATAGTATGGCTCAATGAAGTTATGGGTGACCATTAACTTTTCCCTGATAGCAGATAGGGGCAGAGTTAGGGAGTTTCCGAAAATATAAAGAATGTTCATTAAAAAAAACAAGGTAACTAAACGACTAAAACTTGCAAAGGCTGCCTCCAGAATTCTAACTACTGTTAAGAGAATATTGTTATTCAGGAAAAACATGTACTTAGTAACATCTTTCCTAATACTAGAAATGATCCATTCCTGCTTTGAAAGGCTTAGGAAAAGAACCCGAATGCCAGAACGTTTCATCTCAATACAAAGCACGGCACTCGAAGTTTGCAACAAACATGTAAATACTCAAAGTTAGCTAAGCAAAAAACCAGAACTAACATGAATAGTGCAATAAATCCCCTCCCTAACCCACCCATTCTTTCTTCAGCGTGCACTGTTTGAACAATCAGTAACATAAGGAAAAGAAGAAAGGTCCCCCTCCTCCAGTAAAGAAAAGAGTTCAGTTTCAAAATTGTAAGGATGACTGCATAGACCCCAACCTCCCTTCTGGGGTAGAGTCAAGTTAGCCCTTTCCTCCCACCATCCCATCCCTGTTGGGGCAAGAGAAACTTAACTCCCCTTCAGTCCTTTCCGTCCCGTTTCCCATTTGACGATGTAAAGAACATAGAATAAAGAAATATGACATAAGTACACTTTTACATTTCAGTTTGCTGTTGATGTGAGTTTGAAGTGAGTTCCAATGGGCGAATGGATTGTTTAGTGCCTTTAGGTGGAGACGTAAAAGCCAGCTTGGATTTTTGCGATTTTCGATCCAGGTCCATAGGCATCTCTAAATGTAAAGATTGCAGCATATAAGAGCCAGCATCCAGGTCCTCGATGGTCCAGGCTTTTCCTTGATGATGGGCAAGTAGCTTGCCCATGGGAGACCAACGATATTTGATATGTGCACAGCGAGTTTTTGGGCTACCGGCTTGAGGGTGTGTCACATATGTAGCACTTCTGCTGAAAGATCTGGAAAGATCGAAATCTTTTTTTCTTTATAAGGCACTCCACCATTATCACGGACCAAAGACATAATTTTCTAATTACTCGGATGTCCGCCACTTCTATTATTATATCCCAGGGGCCTCTTGTTTTGGCTAGATGGGGGGGGGCAGTCGGTAGGCTTTACTAATATGGGGGGCTATGCCGTCTTCAAGCTGGATCACTGATGCAAGCCATGAGGCTATGAAAGCGGATAGATCTGTGGCACCCTCCTTGTGGTCCTCAAAACCACGTCGTTTAATATTCCAATTCCGGGTTTTATTGTCCAAAAATAAGATTTTTTTCAAAGGCCTGTAACTGTCTGATGTTGTCTTGGTTGGCAAGCCCTGTATTTAAGGCGGAATTGGCTGTTTTGGCTACATCTTTTAGGGTTTTCTCTACTGTAAGGAGTCTCACAGTTGCTTACAATCTCCTTCCCTTTCTCTTCCCTCAACAGTCACCTTGTTAGGTAGGTGGGGCTGAGAGAGTTCTGAGAGAGAACTGTGACTGGCCCAAGGTCACCCAACATGCTTCATGTGGAGGAGTGAGAAAACAAATATGATTCTCCACTCTTAACCACTAGATCACTCCGGATTTCCTCAGGTGCCTTCAGTATGAAACACTTACAGATGTTGCATTTTATGGGGCATGTCATTGGCCACCAATCAACAGTGTACTGGGTCAGTGCATTGGGTGATTTTAATAAACTCAGAGTACCATTACATTTTCTCAATAGGTTTGATCTTTTAATTTATTGCAAACCCTCGGCATCTTCTCAAAATTCTTGGAAGACAAGGGCTTATCATTATATGATAGGACTTTCCAATCATTTTTTGCCAGCAAGATGTGATATATCCCCTGCTTCTTTGAATTATTAAAGCTGGCAAGATGAGGAAAGGACAGGACCTATAACTTTAAGAGTTCAAGTCTATTTCTGATAGCTAGCTAGTGTGATATTAGTATGTGAAACTAGAGTCATACCTCTGCTTAGCTATGAAACACACAGGATGGTCTTGGGGAAATCATTTTCTGTAATCACAGCCTATATTGTAAGCAGGCTAAGAACCCAGAGAACCTTGGAGATAATGTCGTATATAGATGTGAAAAAAATTTAAATTACATTCAGGGCTGGTTCCAGTCAGGGCGTTCCCCCCTCCCCCCTGAAAAAGAGGTGATGGAACTCTCAAGAGGAAAATGAAGGAGAAACACATGGGTGCCTTAATGAACTTTAAAACATTTTTTGAGAATTTTGTTTTCATTAAGTGGTTCTGGAACACCGTTTTGCCACATTCCTTCAAGGAAAAAGCCCTGGTTCCAGTGATGGGAGGTGCTGATGGTTTCTCCCCCTACCTCAGCCATTTCCAACCCTGGGAAATTTGATTCCTAGGGTTGCGAGACCCATGTGGAGCAATAGCTACATGAGGTGGGAGGCTCTGGTGAGGAGACAGGACACAATAATGTTCTCTGCTTTTTCCTCATTATACTAAGAAAAGAGGGAGGAGAGGGATTTCATTTCCTTCCTTCCCACTGTAGTTATTTGACCTGCATGGCTATTATTCCACATGAATACTATGATTCAGGGAACCAACTAAGCTGGGGGAAGGGGAAAGGGTGTGTGAGGCTTACATGAAGATCTGTAATCCTTACATAAGTGGACTTCGAGATCCAACCCATTATTTGGAAATTATGTAAAATTCTTGAAGGGGCCATGTTGATGTTTGCTGATTTGCTGAAGTTTTTTTGCCTGTGTTTGTTTTGGAAGTAGAGAATTTTTTAAAAAAAAAAAAGTAAGAAAAAAGGAATCAAGGGATATGAAGTTTGAAAATTTTAATCATGATCTGACTTGCTGTAAATACTGTAGGTGTACCAATTCTGAATAGAATGAGTTCATACAGAACTAGATTCAGAAACCTCCTGATCAGATAGTTATTCTGGTAACGTGATCCAGTTTTAGTTCTCTGGAAGCAAAAAAGAGTAGCAGGGACAGAGAGTGGCTGAACAGATCTATGCAAGACATAGTTTATTCAACAGACTTCATTTTATTTATCTGTTAAGATATTGATGCCCCATGTTTCTGTTAAAGGCCAGGGTAGCTTACAGCTGAGCAGAATGTAAGAGCGGTTTTGCATGCCACATTTAAAGAATTCAACAAGCCCATCAGAACAGCCCAGTTTTCTACCAAACATGATCCCCCTCAAGGGCATTTCACATGGAGTTCACAGCATTTCTGCTTCCTGCCAATCATTTTACCACCTGAAACCATTTCATCACTCTCTTTGAGAGGGCTTCCTGGTTCAATTTAAGCATGGATCCCATGTTCCCCAGAGTAATTCCTTTTTCTGCAGCTGCTTTCTCTTGTCTGTCTCAAATTTGGTAGGCAATCCCTTGAGTGGCGCAGTGCCTGAGAATTTATTTTGAGTGTGTTTTGTGTGTGTCTTACACCTGCAAATGTTTTCCATTTAAACCAATGACATTTTGATCATAGAATCATGGAGTTGGAAGGGACCTCCAGGGTCATATAGTCTAACCCCCTAAACAGTGCAGGAAATTCACAAATACCTCCCCCTAAATTCACAGGTCTGCATTGCTGTCAGATGGTCATCTAGCCTCTGTTTAAATACCTCCAAGGAACGAGTGCTCACCACCTCCCAAGGAAGCCTGTTCCATTGAGGAACCGCTCTAACTAATGAAACTCCCTTTAATTGTAATATACAGGGAAATGAAATCTGACAAGCTTTTTAAATGTCCTGAATCCAGTTCTGACCTTTTTTTGTGCATCCTTACAAAAACCCTATTCCTCTCATCCTTCTGTTGACATGCTATATGACTTTGGCAATCTTTCTCTTTTCCCCTTTTAATTTGGTCTAGTCCTCATATATTCATTTTGACAATAGTTGCATGGGACTTTTCATCCCTACAGCACAATCCAAGACTTCTCTACTTGTATATGTAGCAAAGTCACATCATGTTTTATGGAATGCTGTGGCCTTTTGTGAGCACCTTGGCATATTTTAGCAATGGAGAATTAAAACTATGATCCCCCAAATTAATTAAGAACTACTAATCCTAAAAGCAATGTCTGATGGAAAATGACCCCAGGGCTACACTAGCCTTGGGGGGAGGGGGCGGAATTTCCAGTTAAATAACTGGAATGGAGGAACAGTTAAATATTCTTTCTGTGCCCTTCACTTAGGATTGCCAATCCCCAGGTGGGGGCAGGGAATCCCCTGGTTTGGAGGCCCTCCCTCCGCTTCAGGATCATAAGAAAGTGGGGGTGGGGTGAGGGAAATGTCTGCTAGGCACTTCATTATTCCCTATGGAGAACAATTCCCATAGGGAATAATGAAGAATTGATCCATGGGTATCTGAGGCTCTGGGAGGGCTGTTTTTTGAGGTAGAGGCACCTGATTTTCAGCATAGCATCCAGTGCCTCTCCTCAAAGGACTCTCCAAGTTTCAAAAGGTTTAGACAAGAGGGTCCAATTCTATGAGCCCCAGAAGAAGATGGCCCTATTCATTATTTCCAATGGAGGGAAGGCATTTAAAAGGCGTGTTGTCCCTTTAAATGTGACGACCAGAACTCCCTTTGGAGTTTAATTGTGCTTGTCACAACCTTGCTCCTGGCTCCACATTGATGTCTCCTGGCTCCACCCCCAAAGTCCCCAGATATTTTTTTAAATTGGATTTAGCAACCTTAACTTCAGCCCTTATTGGTCCCTTCCTCAGCTGCTTTTCATAGATAGCAATGCAATCCTGAACAGAGTTCAGTGGACATACAAGAGTGTAACTCTGCTTTTGCTGTGAATGACATACCTAGGGTCCCAAGCATGGATTGGAAATGTCACATGTGGGTCGGCCTGAAGAAATTCTTTGAATCATTTCAGGGCTTTTTTTGTAGCAGGAACTCCTTTGCGTATTAGGCCACAAACCTCTGATGTAGCCAGTCCTCCCAAGAGCTTACAGGACTCCTGATTCAGGACCTACTGTAAGCTCTTGGAGGATTGACTGCATCATGGTTGTGTGGCCTAATATGCAAAGGAGTTCCTGCTACAAAAAAAGCCCTGCATCATGTCATTCTTGCTCAACAATGAGTAGCTTCCCTTTCCCACTTTACGGAACTCTTCTGCTTATTTATTTATTATTATTTATTAATTTAATTTATATCCCGCCCTCCCCACCAAAGGCAGGCTCAGGGCAGCTCACAAACCAATGGTCGACACAAACACATTAGTGTGACCAATACAATAAACAACAATAAAAACATAAAACATAAAAACAATTTAAAGCAATTGCATGTGCTACTATCATAATTTCAGGCAGCGGTTTAAGTTCTGATGGTTAGCTATACTAGGAGGTCTCAGGATCGCCATAGCACAGTGAAGTAGGCCGTTGGTGGTGTTCTTATGGGCCAGTCCCATTGCTGCAGATGTTACCATTCGTGTAAATGCCTGGCGGAAGAGTGCCGTTTTGCAGGCCCTGCAGAACTATAAGAGCTTTCGCAGGGCCCTAACCTCCTCCAGCAACTCATTCCACTAGCTAGGGGCAACAGAAAAGGCCCTGGCTCTCGTTGTTTTGAGCTTCGCTTCTCTGATGCTGGGAGCTGTCAACAGGTTTTGAAACCTGGACCGAAGTGCTCGCTGGGGTATGTGCAGGGAAAGGCAGTTCCTAAGGTATGCAGGACCCTGACCGTATAGGGCTTTAAAGGTAATAACCAGCACCTTGAAGCGAATCCGGTACATTATTGGTAGCCAGTTAAGCACTTTCAGCACAGGCTGAATGTGTTCCCATAAAGGAACTCCCATAAGCAGCCTGGCTGCAGCATTCTGCATTAGCTGGAGTCACTGGATTTGGGATAAGGGCAGCCCCATGTAGAGAGCATTACAATAATCTAGTCTCAAGGTGACCAGAGCATGTATCACTGTTGCCAAGTCATCGCGTTCGAGAAAGGGGACCAACTGCCTTGCCATCCGCAGATGGTAAAAGGCTGACCTGGCAGTGGCAGCTACTTGGGCCTCCATTGTTAAAGAAGAATTCAAGAGCACCCCTAAGCTTTTAACCTTGGGTGCCAGCGTGAGCTGCGCTCCATCAAAGGTTGGTAAACAGACCTCTGGTCCCGAACCGCGGCGACTCAGAAACAGGACCTTTGTCTATGTTGGATTTAATTTCAGTCCACTCAGCCTGAGCCACCCTGCCACAGCTTGCAATGCTGTGGACAGATCTTCTAGGGTGGAGTCAGACTGGCCACCCATCAGCAGATAGAGCTAGCTGTCATCTACATACTGGTGACAACCCAGCCCAAACCTCTGGGCAATCTGGGCGAGGGGGCGCATGTAGATGTTGAATAACATCGTAGAAAGAACCGCTCCCTGTGGCACACCACAAATAAATGGGTGTCATCAGGATAGTTCGTCTCCTAGCACCACCCTCTGTCCTTGACCCTGGAGAAAGGAGGAGAGCCACTTCAAAGCCAACCCCTGGATCCCAGCATCGGCGAGGCAATATGTCAGTAGCTGATGGTCCACAGTGTCGAACGCCGCCAACAGTTCTAACAGCATCAGCACTGCCGAGCCACCTCTATCCAGATGCCTCTGGAGGTCATCTATGAGGGCAACCAGAACTGTCTCCGTCCCATGACCCGGATGAAAATCAGATTGATGTGAGTTAAGCACGGAAGCATCATCCAGAAAACTCTGAAGCTGCACTGCCACAGCCCTTTCAATAATCTTGCCTAAAAACGGCAAGTTAGACACCGGCCGGTAATTTGCGAATTCAGCTGGATCTGGAGATGGCTTTTTAAAGAGGGGATGAACCACGGACTTTTTAAGAGGCTGAGGGAAGGTTCCTTCAAGAAGGAACCTGTTGACAATTTCCCTTAGGGAAACCTGTAGTTCTTCTTGGCCTGCTTTTATTAGCCAAGAGGGGCATGGGTCCAACCTACAGGTGGTTGGGCGCACAGTGGAGATAATTCTGTCAACTTCTTCCAGGCTGAGTGGAGTGAAAGAATCCAAAACTTGACTAGAAGACATGCATGGAGCCTCGAGTTCATTTACTGTTTCCAAAGTGGCAGGGAGGTCATGGCAGAGTGACAGGACTTTATCTGCGAAAAAACTTGCAAATGCCTCACAGCCGATATCCAGTTCTCTAGCATTTGGAATACCCTGTGGTAGGATGGTTAAAGATCATATGAACATATGAAGCTGCCTTATCCTGAATCAGACCTTTGGTCCATCAAAGTCAGTATTGTCTTCTCAGACTGGCAGCGGCTCTCCAGGGTCTCAAGCTGAGTTTTTTTCACACCTATTTGCCTGGACCCTTTTTTGGAGATGCCAGGGATTGAACCTGGGACCTTCTGCTTTCCAAGCAGATGCTTTACCACTGAGCCACCGTCCCTCCCCTGAATTATCCTAAATAATTGTGCCGGGCACGAGTTTGCAGATGCAATCATGGCCGTAAGATATATTTTCTTAGTGGCCTTGACTGCCACCTCATAGGTTCTCATAGACAGTTTGCCATCAAAATAAAATGGCACATATAAAGAGTATAGCCAGACTGGTTATTACAGCTGTCTGCAGAGAATTTTGGTAGAAATTCAGTATTGTTTAAATTCAAGCTTGTCCCAAAGAAAACATAAGCTTATAAATCATTTCAAAACAAAATAAAAATAAATGTGAACTAAGTGACATTCACGGGGATGAATGACTGCTGACAAAGTCTTTCCTTGCTGCCCAGGAGCAAAGTAGAAGCTGCTGGGCTCTCTCTCTCTATAGTCTGGTTTTCCTGAATGACAGGCAAAGAGGTTGTAGTAGAGAAGGCCAGCCCCCAAAGATCCTGCAGTTGTGGGCATGTTCATGCAGTTTCCAGTTTTGGAAAAAGAAATCCCTATTCCAAGTGTACAATTTCATATATATACAGGGCTTTTTTGTGGCAGGAACTTTTTTGCATATTAGGCCACACACCCTGATGTAGCCAGTCCTCCAGGAGCTTACAGGGCTCTTAGTATAGAGTATGCTGTAAACTCCAAGAGGATTGTCTACATTGGCGTGGTGTGGCCTAATATGCAAAGGAGTTCCTGCTACCACCAAACAGTAGTGCCCAATTATACAACACAGGTACAGTTTAGACCCAGAGAAAGAATTTATTAAGTTCTAATAAACTCCCTTCAGTGCACACGCGCACACACACATATTCAACATCTTCCATTAACACTAATGAGAGTTATGCATGCATCCTGGGGAGAATGGGGACTTTGCTTTATTTCTTTCCCTTGTTTTTCATATTAAATCTTTTCCAGCAGTCTGAACTGCGGAGCAGACATGCATTCCTGCTGCTTGCTTATTTGCTTGGCTTTAATATATTCGACGTGAATTTAGCCATCTTGCATAGCTAAGTGCATAAATAAAAGTGGGGAGGGGGCAAGGGGGGGGAGAGAAATCTACTTAAACAGAATTTGTGGACTTGTAAAGGAACTAGAGAGATATGTAAATGAAAGAATTAATGGATTACTATTGATTACCAGTAGGATCTAATGAAATCATAAATATCCCCTCGAACAATTACTTGCTCTGTATTATTAAATTATTGAATCCATAACAAGTTTTGAAGCTTAGGCTCAGAGATTTAAATAAAGTGCTCAGGGGAGTAGAGGAATGTTTTGGAATATAGGGAGGCAGAGGCAGGGCCTAGGTAGAGAAATTTATGATTTAATTTGTTGTGTAATCTAATTGTGAATAACTATTGTATTTCTTTAGAGAGAGAGAGAGCGCTTTGATTAGATTTCAGATGTCAAGAAATAAATACAAAATATTGGCCCATTTGCTGTTTATCCAGAACATGCTGAGACTGAACGTACCGTGGCCCCGGCTGCTCATGGCACCACGTGCTCTGCTGACATCATATCTGCAGATATGGTCCGTTTTTGTTCCTTATGTAGTATCTTTCATTATGCCCATACTTGCTGGCAGGCATTGACTCCTTTTGCTCAGGGAAATCATTTTTATGGAGAAATGTCCCTCATGGATAGTCACATCCAAGAAAATGAGAACTTTCTAAACTGTTTGTAAATTTAAGAGGTTGGTAGGAAAAGGGAAATCAGCAGTGAACCAGCCCTGTGACATGATTTTAAACAGCAACATCATACAATGTTGGTGTAATGTCAGCTTTTGTTGTGTATGTGAACTGTATGGTGTATATTTAATAGTGTTCCTGCCTGGCTCATTGGAGCCTGTAGGCCTCCTGGGGACTCAGGAACATTGGGCAGTAGGATCCAAATCCCTGCTGCCCTGCTCCAATCACGGGCCCCGTGTTGATTTGAATGATCCAATGGCATGCTTGTGCGGGAACCCTGTAGTGTATATAGTTGGTCCCGTTGGCCCAGTTCTCCAGTCTTCAAGTTCAGCTCTTGCTATGCTGCCCTGAATAAAGGAATTATGATCACCACTACCTTGCCTCTTCCTTGTGTTGAACCCACTATATTATAGCCTTCTTCCAGCACTGCCCATAATATACTACTGAGTAAGCTGGTGAGTTGGAGAGCAATCCTTAACGGGTCTACTCAAGCATCCCATTTTATTCAGTAAGGCTTACTCCAAGGGTAATGTGTATCTAAGGCTGGGTCCAGACGGCCAGTTTGAGCCGACACAGGCCTGGCCCCAGACAGATTTAAAAATCATATTCACACACACACATCTGCCTCCAGTCCTGCTCCTGTACTCACCCTGTCCTCCAGCATCACTTTGGGTCCCCACTGGGAAGAACAGAGGGATATACATGAAATAAATACCTGAAATAATACAAGTCCTCCTGCACTTTTTATTTTATTTATATCCCGCCCTCCCCGCCGAAGCAGGCTCAGGGCGGCTAAAAGTAGAACTTCTTAGGGTTGCCAATCCCCAGGTGGGGGTAGGGGATCCCCTGGTTTGGAGGCCCTTCCCCTCCTTCAGGGTCATCAGAAAGTGTGGGGGGGAGGGAAATGTCTGCTGGGTACTCCATTATTCCCTGTGGAGACTGATTCCTATAGGATATAATGGAGAATTGACCCACAGGTATCTGGGGCTCTGAGGGAGGGGGCTGATTTTTTTAGATAGAGGCACCAAATTATTAGCATAGCATCTGATGCCTCTCCTTAAAATACCTTCCAGGTTTCAAAAAGAATGGACCAGAGGGGTCCAATTCTATGAGCCCCAAAAGGTGTGTGGTCCCTTTAAATGTGATGGCCAGAACTCCCTTTGGAGTTCAATTATGCTTGTCACAACCTTGCTTCTGGCTCCACCCCCAAAGTCCCCAGATATTTCTTGAATTGGACCTGGCAGCCCTAGAGCTTCTCCTTAGTCTTTTCCCTGTCATCCTCATTTTCAATGCCTGTTGTGTGCAAAGATCTCTGCCAAGATGGCCAGTACTGTGTCATGCCCCCCAAAGGTCAAATAAAAATAATAATAATAATATAATAATAATAATAACTTTTTATTTATATCCCGCCCTCCCTGCCAAGGCAGAGGGAGGGGGAGGAGGTGAAAGACTTTGAGAGAAACTGATTTGAACCTGCAGCTGTAGCGAAGCATGTTCAATGCTTAGAAACACAATTACATATAATTGTTTGTTCGCTGGAGACCATAGCATCATTGTAAACATAGTTCTTATACTTTTCAGAAGCTACAAAATAGCATGTAAAGAAAACTTATTTTGACTTTATCTATTGAATTTCTACCTGCTGCATAACCATTTAAAACCCAAGAGCCAAGTAGCACTTTTAAGACCAACAAAGTTGTATTCCGAATGTAAGCTTTCGTGTGCTTGAAGCACACTTCATCAGACAATAGGATGGAATGGCAAGCAGTCCTAAATATAGAGAAAGTGGACAGTGAATTAGTGTGCAAAAACATAGAAATGTTTTTTAGCAGATTAAAATAATAAAAAGTTGTGATTTCTGGTCTGTTTTGATTGTTATGTGTAGATTCTTTGGATTTGGCCCCAGATTCCTTTTTTTTTTAAGCTTCTAAGCTCTTAAAATCTGTTGATTCACCTTAATCTCTGAATCTGCTTCTGCAATGCAAAATCTTTTTCTGCAGAAGTAAAAATTGGCTGATTTGTCTAAATGAGATGTCATGGCAAAATACAAATACCTGACCCACAAAACAATGCCTATATAAATATAAACACACCACATTTGGGGGGGGGGGGAGGCAAATCCTTAAAGCAGTAATTACACAATGAAACAGACTTCTGCATTTACATGGGCATCCAATGACAGCTTGAAAACCCAATTGGGAAATGATAAATTGCCACTAACTGTCGTAATTATCCCTTGACATTCAGTGCAGAAACTTAACTAAATTTTGCTGAAAGTTAGAGAGAGAGAGAATATGAGCTTTAATAAATTAGCCATAGTCTTCATGAAGAAATGAGGAGACAACACAAAATTAATATTTATCTTCTCCCAGTGCGGTAACAGCCTTTGTTAAGAAATGTCTGAAAGCCAAGAAGAGTTTGTTAGACAAATTGTAATTTTAATTGCAGACCTAATTGATTATACTTGGCATGTTCATTAGGTTAAGGGAGAGTATGAGTCAGCTCTCAAGGTCATTACAGTAATAGATATGGGAGGCATGTAATTTGTGATAAGCAGGTTTGTGAGCATCTAATTGCTCATTCATGGCAATGTGTCTGCAACTGTAACTCCCCAAACACCTCTTTGTCCAATTTATTTAACATCCTTTAATATTCCAGGGTTTTTGATTTACAGGGGCCTAAGCTTCAGCATCCAAACTCCCACAGAAGATTAATCTCTGTGCTGCATATGAAATTTCCTTATACAGATGTGGTAGTCCATCTAGCTCAGTATTGTCTATTCCATCAGGCAGTAGCAAGGAAAGGTCTTACTCAGCAGCTGCTGCAAGAGATCCTTCAAATGGAGATGCCTGGGAGTGAACCTGGGATCTTCTGCATACAAAGCATTTGTTCTGTCTTTGAGCCAAAGCTCCTTATGCCTAAAGGCATTCAACAATGGAGGTTTTGAGTCTATTCACACAGACTTTATTCCCAGACTTTACCCAAGGAGTCTATGAAAGCTTTTCTCTTGAAGAACTGTAGGGTCACTTAGGCTGAAAAACCTGGGACTTTTCAGTTTAGAAAAGAGACAGCTAAGGAGGGAATGTGATAGAGGCTTATACAGGGGTTTTTTTGTAGCAGGAACTCCTTTGCATATTAGGCCACACACCCCGATTCAGCCAATCCTCCAAGAGTTTACAGGGTGCTTCTTACAGAGCCTACTATTAGCTCCAGGAGAATTGGCTACGTCAGGGGTGTATGGCCTAATATACAAAGGAGTTCCTGCTCCAAAAAAAAAAAAAAAAAGCCCTGGGCTTACAAAATTATGCTTGGGGTGGGGACAGTTGATCAGGAGAAATTCTTCTCCAAAATACTAGAACTCAAGGGTGTCAAATGAAGCTGATGGGCAGTAGATTTAGGATGGACAAAAGGAAATACTTCTTTACACAGAGAGTGATTAAAATGTGAAATTTGCGGCCTAAGGATGTACATAAGAACATATGAGAAGCCATGTTGAATCAGGCCAATAGCCCATCCAGCCCAACAGTCTGTGTCGCACAGTGACAAAAAAACCCGCATGCCATCAGGAGGTCTGTCAGTGGGGCGAGAACACTAGAAGCCCTCCCACTGCTGCCCCCACTCCCCAGCACCAAGCATACAGAGCATCACTGCCCCAGACAGAGCGTTCCAACAATATGCTGTGGTTAATATATACTGATGGACCTCTGCTCTATATGTTTATTCAAACCCCTCTTGAAGCTGGCTATGCTTGTAGCCGCCACCACTTCCTGTGGCAATGAATTCCACATGTTAATCACCCTTTGGTGAAGAACTGCTTCCTTTTATCCGTTCTAACCCAACTGTTCGGCAATTTCATTGAGTGTCCATGAGTTCTTGTATTGTGAGAAAGGGAGAAAAGTACTTCTTTCTCTGCCTTCTGTATCCCATACATAATCTTGCAAACCTCTATCATGTCACCCCTCAGTTGATGTTCCTCCAAGCTAAAAAGCCCCAAGCATTTTAACCTTTCTTCATAGGGAAAGTGTTCTAATTATTTCCTCATTCTAGTTGCCCTTTTCTGAACTTTTTCTAATGCTATAATATCTTTTTTGAGGTGCGGTGACCAGAATTGTACACAATACTCCAAATGAGGCCACACCATTGATTTATACAGGGGCACTATACTGATTTATACTGAGCCACTTGGTGGGAAGGGCGGGATATAAATCATAAAATAAATAAATAAATAAATAAATTATGATACCTACTGATTTGTTTTCTGTTCCCTTTCTAATAAGTCCCAGCATAGTTTTGGCCTTTTTTTATTACAGTCACATTTTCAGTGAGTTATTTACCATCACCCCAAGATTTCTCTCTTGGTCAGTCTCCACCAGTTCACACCCCATCAATTTTATAGTTAGGATTTTTTGCTCCAATGTGATTTACTTTGCTCTTGGCCATGTTGAACCTCATTTGCCACGTTGACACCCACTTGCCCCGCCTCGACAGATTCCTTTGGAGTGCCTCACAATTTTCTCTGGTTTTCACCACCCTGAACAATTTAGGGTCATCCACAAATGTCCATAGGAATAAACAGCTTTAAAGGGGGATTAGACAGATTCGTGGTGGATGGGTCTATCAATAACTACTAGCCATGGTAACTAAAGGGAACCTCCACGTTGAGAGGCAGTCAACCTTTGAATCCCAGTGCTAGGAGGCAAAATCAGGGGAAGGTCTTGGCCACTATTCCATGTTGTTGGCTGTCCAGGGGGGCTGGTTGGCTACTGTGGTCCATCTAGTCTAGGATGCTAGACTAGATGTACTACTGGTTGGATCCAGCAGGGCCCTTCTTACATTCTTATGTTCTTGACCAGTGGGTAAATATTCCTTGCTGGAATAAGGATGTATCTTTACAGATTGCACAGATTAATCAAACATTTGCTGACCTGGTTGCTTGAAAGGACATGGCTTTCCAGGTGTTTCCTTTTTAATTATCACACTAGCATTTTTTTCCCAGGATCTTAAAGGCTTAAAATCATTAACTTCTATGTTGGCTCCGAGCAGCGACTTCTGCTTATAGTTGGGCAAAACCCAGACTTTTTCCAGCTTGGGCCTAACAAATTCTCTGCATTTGCCTCGGGCAGCTCCATTATGAAAATTGAGTACATTATGCAAATGTTGCATTGTTATGATAAAGAAGTCAGATTTGATTTATTAGGTACAAATTCTGTTTGGTTTTGGCAGGAGCGGGAGAGAAGCATATTTGAGGCAGGGCGGCCCGTGCTTGTGAAGTTTTTTAGACCTTAGAGAAAATGAGTTTAAAGAGGGCCTATCTATGAAATAGTGCAGTTGCTAAGAGGAAACAAAGAATGCTGCCCGTGGGAGATTTGCTGCCTGTTCATAGAGAACCGGTAATTGTGATTGTGGGCCAAAGATGGGGAAAAGGGAACTCTTATGATTAAAAAGCCCTTCGCCTTGGTCCCTTGATGTCTCTTCAACAATTTCTAACAAATTCTATCTGCAAAGCTTCAGCTAAACCTAGAGCTGCCAATCCCCAGGTAGGGGCAGGGGATCCCCCAGTTTGGAGGCCTCCCCCTGCTTCAGGGTCATCAGAAAGCAGGAGGAGGAAGGGAAATGTCTGCTGGGCACTCCATTATTCCCTATGGAGACCAATCCCTATAGGGTAGAATGGAGAATTGATCCATGGATATCTGAGGCTCTGGGGGGGGGCTGTTTTTTTGAGGTAGGGGCACCAAATCTGCAGCATCGCATCCAATGTCACTCCTCAAAACACCCTCCAAGTTTCAAAAGGATTGAACCAGGGGTCCAATTCTATGAGCCCCCAAGGAAGGTGCCCCATCCTTCATTATTTCTAATGGAGGGAAAGCTTTTAAAAGGTATGCTGTCTCTTTAAATGTGATGGCCAGAACTCCCTATAGAGTTCAGTTGTGCTTGTCACAACCTTGCTCCTCGCTCCACCCCCAAAGTCTCCTGGCTCCACCCCCAAAGTCTTGAATTGGACCTGGCAACCCTAGCTAAACCCCACTGTCCCCAGGGGCTCACCATCCCATTGCATCAAGGGAGTAATGCCCATTGCATCAATGGTTCTCAATGGTGATAGTTCCATTTACAAACACTGAAACCAGGGTAATTCCACAGCAAAATTTCCACTTATGCTAGAGCTCTTGTGCGCAAGAGTGTAAAGTATATGGATCCAGTAGTCATTGATGTAATAGCAAGAATTGTGCTTAAAATCTTGAGGTCTAACAATTAAGCCACCACTACCTAAAACATATCATGTAATACAGATACAGTTCAACATAACGTCCAAAAAGTTTGGTTCTTAAAAATCTCTATACCTGTTGAATTGTATCTTCATTAAATCATAAGTTTTGTGTAGTGGTGGAAATTCTTGGAGCTCAGGCTTTTAAGCACAATTCTTGTTACTTTATCAATGATTATTGGATCCATGTACTTTTCAACTTTTGTTCATAGTTTAGGTGTGGTTCCACCAGTTTTCCTTTTCTTGTTTCACAGCTCTGGTGGAAACAGAAGTGCAAAAAAAAAAAGATTGTGGTGGCCACTTGTACTCTGTCATAATCCCATAGGTATTTCTCCTAGTGCAAGGTGTGCAACCAGTTTCTAGGGAAGGAAGTGTGAGGTCTTGCACAAGATTTTGCACAAGTGAGACTGCCCAGGTTCATTTCCATTTCCATTTGCACATGTCTCAGTCCAAGCCGTAGATAGCATGAGAGTCTTATTTTCTACCATAGGAGGACCTGTGCTTGACTTGTGGTCTGGCCTACCCATCCTATATGGATGTTTGCGGGTGCCATGTTGTTAGAGGGGAACTTTCCTACTACTGGCTCAATTAGCTGTAGTCTTGTATATCCTTCACACATGCCCTAATTCTGCATTTATGTTATATTTCATCTTAGTGTGAGTATTCAACACACCATTCAGCACCAATTGGATTCTGGCACCAATTGGATTCTGGCAAGGAAGGCACACAGAGCACTTCTAGCCAATCATCTTTGCCAACAAGCCACAGAGAGGGAATTTTTAAGGTGGCTGTTGGCATTGTTCAAGTGTGTATTTGCAAAAATTAGCTACTTTGGGGGAGGTCTGGTAAAGTGAAGCCACTTTGCTGCAATTTGCTGCACATGCCTGAGATTTGGGAGGGGTACAAAGAGGAGATGGAGAACTGTATTCCATGTGATTTTGGTGGCCTTATTGCCTTGAAATTTCCACAGGAGACTTTTGCATTAGCTGTGCATTGAAAAGAACACTGTCTATAGTGTGCATGTGCAGAAAACCTAGAACATGAAAACATGGCACAGATTTTTAACCCAAACCAATAGTGCCCTACCGGAAATGAAGCGACTGCAGAAAAAATTATCCTCCTGAAGCCGAGATCTGAAACTGTAACAATTTTTTCTTGGTACACACCCCTATTCTTTACACCTCGTATTACTATCTCTAAAGAAGCTGTGGCTCAGTGGTAGAGCATCTAGTTTGCTTGCAGAAGGCTTCAGGTTCAATCCCCAATTATTTCCCACTGAAAGAATCGGGTAGTAGCAGTTATCAAACAAGCAAACAAAATGTTGCTAGCAAGTCTCAGATTTAACAGGAGCTCACAGGAGCACAGCTCCTGAATTTTTCTGACAGTTCCCCCTCTTCCTCTCTTTCTACCTTGTCCACTGAATAGTAGGTGCAGCTGCATAACAATCCCTGGATTAGGGGAGCAGGCAGCCAGCCAGCCACCAGGGGCTTTGCTATGCCCCAAGCAGCCCTCATTAACCCCTGGAGAAGCCCGCGGCATCCTTTCTCCACTTTTTATGTGATTTTGGACAGTGGGTGGCTTGCTGGCCTTTTGACTGGGGGGGGGGGGTGGCCCAGGAGAGCCCCAGGTGAGCAAGGCCTGCTTGGGATGGCTGGATCTCTAGCTAGTCCAATCAGGCCTTGCTTGCCCAGGGATCTCCTTTCTTTCATCTGGTTGCTTTTGGCTGGGGGGGGATATGCTGATGAGTTATGCTAATGAGCTCTGCCACCTTCTTTTCTGCAAAATGACCCCTGGTTGCTAGTGAAAATTAGGCAATACTCACCTTGGTGTCTTCCAGACAATGTTCCAGGTTCATTTCATTCCCCCACCCCGTTTCCACATAGCTTCAGTAGCAGTTCTTTGCTGTTCTGGTTTTTCTATGGGCGTTTTCGCACTGACCTTACTCGGGAGCGATGTCCTTCTTCACCGCGCAGCGTCTGCGCGGATTTCGCACTAATTGCTCCGCAGAACCCGGAAGAGCTGCAAAGTCCCGCGGCTTTTGCGTCGCAAATGTAAACCGCCAAAAACCAGTTTACATTTGCGACGCAAAAGCCGCGGGACTTTGCGGCTCTTCTGGGTTCTGCGGAGCAATTAGTGCGAAATCCGCACAGACGCTGCACGGTGAAGAGGGATGTCGCTCCCGAGTAAGGTCAGTGCCAAAACGCTCTATGTTTCTCCCACCCCACTTTATCTGAAACTGGTTTTCCCCTGATCTCTCCCACCCCACCCCGAAATGGCTTAATTTCAGATTTTCACCAGTCTGAAAAGTTCTCCACTCACGTAACCATTTTGTCCAGAGTGGGTAGTGATACCTTTTTTTAAAAAAAATGCATTCTAGCATTACAGTGGGCCAGTGATAGATCACACATGTGCTGATTGGACCATCATGACCAATCAGAAGACTCCAATAAGCAGCCAATCATTGCCTGCTTGCCTCATGGAACATTCTTTAGTGCATATTTGAGCACTGTGCATAGGCACCATTTTTAAATTTTGTGAGCAGTGCAGAGCTAAGGCAGCAGTTCTCCCCTTCCTTGAACGAAGACTGGAGCCCCAATCTCCATTGGCTAAAAGAGTTGCCTGTGTGGTGTTCTCCTCACCACACAGACTTTTTTTTGTGTGTGGGGGGGGGGGCGATGCACAGAAATAATGAGCAGAGCATAAACACAGCAAAGAGCATAACACAGCAAAATTATTTTATTGAGGAACAGAATGAAACAGTGGAATGGTGCTTTGAAGAAATTCAACAATAACCTTCCAAAGCAGTATTATTCCCTTAGCCCTGCAATTGGCCATGATCATAGTGAAGCTGAATTCTTTAGCTACTGTCTATAATTCAAAAAGGGAAGGAAGGCAGCACAGCACAGCCAATCAAAATAACCAGTCTAATATGGGAACGCAGCTAACCAATCAAAAAGACAGACAGGTAGGCAAGATACTGCTACAACAACAACAACAACACAAAACCTCCAAAAACTGAGCAGTCTATAAACAAAAGTACAGCACATACATACATAAGTTCCACATAAAAACAAGCAGTGTGGAATGATTGCCCTGATCATGCCATGGTCACTGGTGCCCCAGAGGTGAGGAAAAACAGGATCAGGCTGCAGACTGGAAGATGCCCTTGACAGCCTATGACTCAATGTAAGGGAGCTTCATATTGTATTTGTTGTTTTAAATTTGGAAGTATTTAATTACCTGCTAGGATGACTGGGAAATACAATAGATAAATGCCGTCCAAGTCTAGTGGAGGAAGCAATCATCACCGTAGCTTTGCCGTTGTCCACTTTCTGCTCCTGTGAAATCCTCCTCTCCTGGCAGAACATTTCAGGTGAATGTCATGATTCCCAGTTTCAGTTTTCCAGCTGTCACACATTAGTTCCAAAATGGAACAAACAAATACTCAAATAGTCCAGGACCCTGATGGAGAGCTTAGCACTTTCTCTTCTGATGTTTTCTGGAGTAACAAATAAGAGGAGAAAGGAGGCTAAGTTGTTGCATTTCCATCTATTTCAGAACTATCTGCCTTTTCCTGCAGCAAATAAACACAGAGTCCCCCTTCCCTCTTTACCTATTTGCTGCTTTCCAATATAAGGTTCTGAGTTGGGCTAGTGTGCACAGGAGGAGGTGCAGTTTTGCATGCAAAGTTAAATAAATATATAAATAAAGTTAGGAGATAGTTTTCAGCCTATGCTTTCAGTTTAGATATAACTAACCAAGTGTGATAGCTTATGAATGCCCTCATCATAAAAAGGCATTCATAAGCTATCACACTCCTGTCCTCAAGGACAATAGTGAATCTTGATTGGTTAATTCCCTTGATTGATCCAGGGATCCCATTCTCACCCTGAATAATTCCATCCCCTGATCAATCACCTTATATTATATTATATTATATTGACCCAGTGAGAGTATTTGTTATGCAAACACAGTGCCATCTGTCGTGCAGTGGCTCTCTGGTTACAGAACATAAACCAAACTGGAGAGACGTCAAAGTAATTTAGGAAGCTGACAAGTTTAAAAGGGGACTTGGTAAATATAATGTGTTGTTATGAGCTTTATTAATCACTGGCATCTGCAAGCCTTTAAAGGGAAACGTCATTCTTCATCAAAGTCTTGGTAGTCCTTATTTCATGCATGTAGCACTGAGATCACGCTTGACTATGAACAAGGTTTTTTTTTTTTTTTTAACAGGCCGAGGTTTTTTATTAACAGGATTCTAGGTATTAACTGGATTTTGACAGTACCTGATTCACTGTCATAGATCTGTGAATACTGAAGAATTATATTTGGGTGGAAAGGTGATGAAAGAGATCTCCCTTTTCCTGTGTTTCACACCACACCACACATTTCCTGCTTCAAGAGCACATCAAGCTATGGTCTGCTCACAAGTTCCATGTGTGTAATTGCTGAATGTGACTCCAAACTCTTATACACTGAAATTCAGAAAAGTGACTTTTGGAACACTTCTGAAACGAACATTCAGTGAGTGGGTTCAGCTGCATCATTTTGAGTCTTACTGGTAGAATGAAATTCTGCTGAGAGTTGCTACTTCAAAAATGCTCTGTTGGTGTAACCAAAATTTTTTGGGATGAGAGCTATAAAAGATTTATCAGCATCTCATGGTTTAGAAGAGCTCTGCTGGATCAGACCAATGGCTCATCAAGTCCAGCATTCTTGCCTCCTGACTGTGGGATTCAGACATTTAGTACCTCTGTAAGTAGAGGTTCTCCTCAGTCAACATGGCTAGTACCCATTGATAGACTCATCCTCCATGAGTCTATCTAATCCCCTTTTAAAGCTATTTATTCTTGGCAGTGAATTTCACATTTTAATCACTCTCCATGTAAAGCATTATTTCCTTTTCTCCATTCTGAACTTACTGCCCATCAGCTTCATTAGATGACCTTGAGTTCTAATATTTTGAAAAGGAAGAAAAAAATTCTCTTAACCAACTCTCTCCACCTCCATGCATAATTTTATAAACCTCTATCATGTTCCTTCTTAGTAATCTCTTTTTCTAAACCGAAAAGTCCCAGACTCTTTATCCTTTCTTCATAGGGAAGGTTCTCTAACCCCCTAATAATCCTGGTTGCCCTCCTCTGTACTTTTTCCACTCTGCTGTTACTTCCCTATAAAATTTAGAATTTGCATCAGTCATGTTAACTATTAATGTGATACATCCCAAGCAAGTCTTCATCCCACAACATGTCTATTCCAAATGAACCTCATTAATGTCTGCATGGTATGTCCCATGGTAAGGAAGTTGTGATTCCAGGTCAAAGTGTTCACTTCTCAACATCTTTCCCTTTCTAAATTCTGAACATGAATAGCATCTTATACATTCAGTGGAATCCTGTTCCTTAGCTGCATTTCTTAAACAGATGTCAAATAATTAATTAAGAGTTTCCAGCTGAGCTTTTTCCCAGTGCCCTATATCTTTGCTAATTTTCTTCTTTTTTCATTAAGAAAGATAAATTCAATCAAATTATTGGAAATTATGTAGGTCATTATCACAAGTGAAATTGCAATTAAACTCAGTTTGCACACTGGAGAACTGAAGAATGGTTAACTTGTAATAATATCTGCATTACCATGGCTCAATCGGGTAGTACTCATTCCTCATATGCATTACCATCTATCCCTGGTGCTACTGAATTCCATACAAGCAACCTTGTCTTGGAATGCTCCAATATTATTATTGTCTAATGAGATGTCCACCAGGTTGTGGAATTGTGCAAGACCAATATGCAGGCAGTGGGCACATGTGAGTGGGTGGAAAGACGTGAGTGACTTAAAATCTATTCCTGTGCCAGCTCTATACTAAAGGTAGGATCTCATGTGAACACATGAAGCTTCCTTCTTCTGAATCAGACCCTTGGTCCATCAAGGTCAACATAGTTCACTTAGACCACGGGTCCCCAACTCCTGGGCTGTGGACCGGTACCAGTCCATGGCCTGTTAGTAACTGGGCCATGAGTTGTATAATTATTTCATTATATATTACAATGGAAGAAGAAGAAGAAGAAGACAACACTGGATTTATATCCTGTCCTCCATCTGAATCTCAGAGCAGCTCACAATCTCCTTTACCTTCCTCCCCCACAACAGACACCCTATGAGGTAGGTGGGGCTGAGAGAGCTCTCCCAGAAGCTGCCCTTTCAAGGACAACTCTATGAGAGCTATGCCTAACCCAACGTCATTCCAGCAGCTGCAAGTGGAGGAGTGGGGAATCAAACCCGGTTCTCCCAGATAAGAGTCTGAACACTTAACCACCACACCAAACTAATGGAAATAAAGTGCACGATTGTATCATCCAGAAACCATCCCCTCCCCTTCCCCCCTACCCTGGTCCATGGAAAAATTGTCTTCCAAAAAACCGTTCTCTAGTGCCAAAAAGGCTGGGGACCTCTGACTTAGACAGCCCACCAGGGTCTCAGGCAGAAGTCTTTCACATCACCTCCTTTTGACTGGAGATGCCAGGGACTGAACCTGGAACCTTTTGCATGCCAAGCAGATGTTCTGCCACTGAGCCACACCCTCTCTCACAGACCACACTACAGAGGAAGACAGGATCCTTAGTGGGAAATCCCAAGCCTCTTTGAGGAAAGTGCAACTCATAGTACCAGGGAATTCAATAAATCAGGTGCCCCCAAATTGAATTTGTCCATGCAAGTAATTCCCGTGCTTTCCCTCAGTACCTTAAGAGCTCTGCAGGCCTTGAATCAATGCAGTTTCTTGATCCAGATGATGAGGGGTGTGCCTAGCAGCTTGGGCAGTGCTGGCAGTAGGGTGCTCTGCCATGCCCACCACCCCAGGCAAGGCGCCCCCCACCCCCTGTGGGAAAAGCCCCTACCCTGATCTCCCCCACCAGGCACCTGACCAGCCTTGTCACAGCTGCCTTAACACTGCTGGAGCTCCCTTCCTCATGGCGCCACCATGCCATTGTGTGGTATATGTGACGCAACATGCGATCCAGAGGGATGCCCCTGCCTCTGCTGCCTCCTCCCTCCCATGTGGGAGGTTGCGGGAAGTGCCCACCGATCAGTTGACTGGTGGAGCCTTTATTTGTGAGTGAGAAGGGCAGTGGCTCTGCATTCCTCACTTGCTCATTCCCCCCACAATCCTGGGAGGGGGACACCCAATTTGGCACCCTGAGCTGTTCCTATAGGCGACTGCCTATGATCACCTAATAGACATGCCAGTCCTGAGTTTGGGGGCTTCCATCAAAGAGGGGGATGAGGGCATTAACTGCACTACAGGACTATGAGGTCTCTAAGTTTAGAGATTTGCTAGGTGCAGGTCTGCACTCAGCAAAGCAGAATGAATGAGGCATCCAGGATCACTATAAAAATCCTCTGTTGCAGTTTGACCTTGTCTGGTAAGAATATAGAGCCCAGCTCTTGCCTAGCAATTGCCTGCATAGTTTCTTTGCTCATTTGCTTCCTGAACCCTTCCTTGCCAGCCATTGTATGATCACTCGGCAGTTCCTGGCTGAAACTGCTGGATCAGAAACAAAACATAATCCTGATTCGGACACTTCCGAGCTGGGTTTGCTTCCTCCTCCTCTCTGCCATTTGGGGCCCTTTTCTCCATTTGCTGACTTATCAACTGATTCCTTTCCCTATTTACTTCAGTATATAACAGCTGTTACTCATCCCTGTGGTCACATTAGCAAAAGGCCTACCACCTTCTCTTTCACATCCAGAATGTGCTCCTGCTTTCCCTAAATCCTGCACAGTCACTCTAAAACATTTTCAGAAAAAACTAATTCTTTCCTTTGGATGGCCACAAGAATTTTTGAATCTTTGTCCACTTTTAGGCTGCATTCAGACTGGCAGCTTGGGGTAGTAGCCTCCCAGCTCAGAAAAAAAGCCAGCACAGTTTGAAGTGCTCTGGGGTGTTCAGATGGCACACACCCAGCTGCTGGAAGAGGAACAGGCTGGCTGATTACAGACCAGCACTTTGGGCCAACTCAGAGACGCCTCTGAAGTCGGCCCAAAAACTCCTTCCACACACAAACATCTGCCAGGCGTCCCCATCCCACACTCACCCCGTCCTTCCGGCCGCTTCACCTGGATCAAAAAGCTACCACTTCAAAAGCGGTAGCAAATATTTTGTGAGGAAATGACCCCTCTTTTCATAACATCATAGTCACAAACATGGTTGCCAGGGCGCCTGGAGAAGTGAGCTTGCATCCGCCTGGCCAGTGAATGCGAGTAAAGCTATCCAGGAACTATGTAGGACTCATGTGTACCAACCGCCAAGTATATAAGTGCTTGAGACAGGCACAGAGTGTCTGCAGACGCACACGGACGTTTCCCCACTACCACGTGGAGTCCGCCATGGCGAGGAGGAGGCTACGCCGCCAAGGAGCTGTCAAGGCGACCGGTGTTGAAGCGCTAAGCATGGAAGCCACTGTGTCTCGCTAACACCACATGTAGCCATCTTCCTGCCTGGTTGGGCTTCATTCCTTCTTAGTGGGAACCTCACGTACACACCTTGAGTCATTCCTAGCCCGCAAGCAACCCATCTGTTTCATGAATGGATTAATAGCCTGACTATGGATCCTAATTGCTCAGTAATATCCTGCACAACAGTTCTCACCCAGGAGATGATGAGAAAGAGGAAGGATCTCTCCTGCTACCTCCGAGCCCTTTTGTCTACACCGGGAATACCTAGGTCCATATCTGATTCCCTATTGTCACCTTTCCAGATAATCCCATCTCATCCCAATCACCCAACCATTTCCATACTGATATCACTGGAGCCGCCCCAGGCCTTGTCGCAACTTGGAAGTTTCCAGGATGCCCAGGATGACGGTGAAGCTCATTGGTTGAAGCTTACACCCAATCAGGTGTCGCCAAAGACTCACCATTGGTCCAGCCGATGTCCAGCCTTCCTGGTCATCAGCAGAACCTCCCATTACCCCTCCCAGTCACCTCCCATCCCCTCAGGACGGAGGTGACCCTATATAACCTGTGGACTAGCTACCCACAGGTGTGTTCTCTATTCAGCAACCCCCATATCCCGCTGTATAGATCCATCCCCGATTCCTGATCAGTTTCGGGTCCATCCCCCATTCCCTCATTCGTCGCCATCGGAGTCTTCCTTGGAGTCTGCGAGAGGTAGTATCACCCTGTATGTTCATCCTTATATGTACCCCTATCGATCTCTCTATATTTCTTTAGATCTGTGTGAATGTGTGATTGTTTTGTACCTTGTGTGGAAGAACTATTATTTCAAATAAATTACAATTGATTTTATTAAATTAGAGTCCATTTTATTGAGCATCACTCTCTGAATGGTTGAGCCTGGTATACATAGATAAAAAAGATTCCTATTAAAGCCAAGTGTCCATTAAACTAATTCCCCAACCTCGTTTTGAGGGCATTTTGGCTTACAATTTGGGCCGCCATCAGTCGCTGGATTGCTGTCTGGACAGGGAAGGGTGCACGTGAGGCGACTTGGCAGTCTGGAGCTGTCAAGCCACCCCAAGCTGTTCCAGGGTTGTTTTTTTTTTTAATGAAACCAAACAGAACGATGCTGTGCTCATGCGCACCAGTGCTTGCCCCCACCCCCGGGGAAAACAAAGGGATCCAGCTTCTAGGTTGCCTTCCCATGTGGCGGCACCCAGTCGCCTCACGGACGGGATGCCAGTGACATGCGGGTGAATGTGGGGAGGCTCCGGGACAGCTCTTTTTGGGCCATCCTGATTTGGGATGCCTCCTGCCACCCCAAAATACCCATCTCAGCCACTGCACACCCTGAAGGAGCAGTCACACTGCTCCATGTGCTTGAGAGGCACTTCCCTGGTGCACCCCAGCCATTCAGACAGCTGGGAAAGGTGACAGGGAAATGCTTTGGAGATGTGCCACGAGGTAGTGCCTGGGGGCTTTTTGAAGCAGCAGAGAGGTGGTGGACTATGAGGTAAGGGCAGGAGCAAGGCAGGGCCCAGATGTACATGTATGAATGTGCCATTTTGATCCAGATGTGGGGGTGCTTGTAGCACCCCAAATTGCACGTCTGAATCCAGTTTTAGTGTACTTATTGATTGCTAGGTCTGAAATAGGTCTGAAATCAGGGTAGGGATTGGTTTGGTGATTGATGATGTCACATCACTAAAATTCCTATGCAGTTTCTTGTGGAAAGAGGGATTTGGGGGTTATGAAGTCCACATGATTCAAAAGTTTTCTTTGAAGGTAGGGCTATAATCCTTTCGACACTTACTTGAGTAAATTCCACTGAATTCAGATATTGAGACCCAGCATGGTGTGGTGGTTAAAAGTGTCAGACTAGTATCTTGGAGTCCTGGTTCAAATCTCCACTTGTGCCATGGAAGCTTGCCAGGTGACCTTGGGCCAGTCACACGCTCTCAGCCCAACATACTTCACAGGGTTGTTGTGAGGATAAAATGTAGGAGAGGAGAACAATGTAAGATACTTTGGGTCCTCATTGGGGAGAAAAGTGGGATACAAATGAATGAAATAAATATTATTTGTTAAAGAGGGAAGAAACCACTGTGGCAATTTCTCTTTTCTGAAACAAACTGATAGCACAATTGCTATATTTAATAACTGCACAGCATTGTGGTGGTGGTGAGGAATGACTTAAAATCCTTTTTTTCCCATTGAAATTATAATAAAATTGAATCCATAGACTTGTATATAATTTATGTGAAGCAGGATTGCAATTTTCATATTACTTTTCCTTAATATTTTCCCCAGAGCTCATCTGTGATTGTTGACAATAAATGCTTAAGATAAGCATTCACAAAAATCAAATACACAGAGCTCCACGGCCTCAAATGTCTTTTGTGCTCTTTGTTCACATGCAGATGTATGTAGTAATAAGCCCCTCGGATGCCAAATAACTATAATCAAGACTCAGTGCCTCTAGAGAATGAATATTAACAATGTTAATACATTCGATCATGAAACAAGTTCTGTGGCTAAGAAAATATTAAAGATAATAGCAATAGAGAGGCTGATGAAATTCCCCCCAGCCAAATTTATCTCATGCACGCTGTCTTTAGGACACCTCTGTGCTAAACTGGAAAGAAACCAGGGTGGAATGAGCCCAAGGAACAGCAGCTAAATCAGGTCTAGATCCATCCACTCGTTAATCTGGGGTGGTTCTGAAAGAAACAGTTGTTTTGGACATTCATACTTTAGCCTGAGCAAATTGAGGGCCTCCTTACTTAGACTCACTGGATACTTGTTTGCCTTTTTCCTTTCACTGAAAGCTACTTCAAAAATTAATCCACACATCAGAGAGGCAATGAGTTTTCTTTTCTGTAGCTTCAGCCATTTATTTATCTATTTGATGTACCAACTTTTGTCCCACTTTCCTCCCCAATGTGCGCCCAAAGTGGTTTTTAACATCATTCCTCAATTTTCTCCTCATGACAACCCTGTGAGGTGGGGTTAGATTGTGAGATTGTGCCCATGCTATCAAAGAGAGATTTGAGTGGCTAGAATCACATGAGCAGGGTCATTTAGTCTTTTTTCGCCTGAACTCTCTTCCCAGGAAGGTTTTCTCTACCCTTTTCCCTTTTATCATTTCCATGCCAAGCAGCTCTTTTGGGGGGGGGGGGGTAAAAAAGTTAAGTGGCTTACTGTTTTTTTAGATTCCTTTTTATTTTTGTTAGATTCTTCTCTTCCTCTGATTTTGTACTGTTAGTTTGCTTTTGCTAACTTCCTTGAATACTAGGGTTGAAAGGAGGACTGTAAATGTTTTCAGGATATAGTAAGTAAACCACTTGGCCTTTTTTTCTTTCTTCTCTTCTCTCCTGCTCTGACCTATAGGTCTTTAGTAGTGTTGATTGAACATAATTGGGGATATGAGGAAGAAAGGAAGAGCTCAGGCCTGACAGAGCTAGTATGTATGCTACAGAGACAACTGTCCTCTTGTAAGTTGCCTGCACTGTTATGTCCTGAACTAAAAATTTAGCTTAAATGAGTATATTTTCTACTCTTGAATCTGCTAATAATTTATAAACAAGGATATCTACGGAGGACTCTGTCCATTGTTGAGTCAAAGGTTTAATCCATTGTTGTCTCACCTTATATCAGGGACGTTCAAATAGAACATGTTTTACAGATTGAAAAGCACCCACACCACCACTGCAGTATCTATTTGAGAACGGTATGCCCAGTGTGCAGCCTTCAGAAACTGCAAAAGGCAATGTATTTTATCTTGTGAGCATAATTGTTCATCTGTACTTTGAGACAATTAAACAGAACAAATACTTCAGAATTGTAAAGCTTGGGGGAATTCCCATATGTAGGGAAGAGCAGACCCATCTGACTTTGGCCCTGCTTACTTAATTGTTGCTCCTGCTTGGCTTCTGACTCTGACCTTTTAAATATTATCATGGCTACATGTGATGAAATCCATATTCAGGGGGTTGCCTGGATATTGAGCCCATCCCTAATCCACTTAAGCTTGAAAAGTAGCTGTCTCACCTGATGATAAAGGTGAATTCCTACCCCCAAATCCACTTACCAGCCTTGGAATTCATCCTGATGGCCTGCCTCATGAATATATTAAAACTGCCTTATATTGGGTCCATGCTAATGGTATATCAAGCTCAACTTTGTTGGGGGGGGGGTGTTAGAGCATGTGCTTTGCATGCAGAAGGTCCCAGGTCCTGTCCTTGCCATCTCCTGAAAAAAAGGATCAGGTAGTAGTTGTGAAAGACATTTGTCTGAGAATCTGGAGAGCCATTGCCAGACTGAGCAGGCAACACTGACCTTGCTGAACCAGTAGTCTGATTCCATATGAGGCAGCTTCATCTGACTGTTCTGGCTAGCAGCAGCTCCCCAGGATCTTAGGCAGAGAACATTATTTCCTTATTCCTGAGAGCTTGGGAAGAAGTCTGGGATCTGTATGCAAAGTGTGTACTCTTCCCTTGAATCATAGTGCCTTTTCTTGACATTTTGACCTGGGTCAGGCACCTGGTCTCAAAGGTAGAATGATCAAAGAGCCAGTGGACCAGGCATTCCTTCTACTTGGAGTTATTCCATTCAAAGCACACTAAAGCTTGCATGACATTTCCCCACTCTTAAAAGGAGAGTGCCAATGTGAATGAGGTGGGCATATCTATGACGGTCAAACTAGACCTTTGGCAGTAGCCAAAGAAAGTGGGGAGATGGATCTCCTATGCCATGGCTCATCTGATTGTAAGCAGCTTTATAGCATTACACATTACTTCAGGGGACTGTTAGAAGGAAACGGCACAAAGAATCTACTACCACACAAAAGGAATCACACCATCAACTATCAGGATCCTGGGGTGATGAATAGCAATGCAGAATCCAACAATATAAAATCTCAAATAGTCAGTAGAACAGTTTTAAATACGTAAACAAATCAAGTCAACAGCCGCTACATCAATGGATGTTTGCTAGACATGCACTGTGGTTTGCCAGGATTTTGCAATACGCCTCATGTTGGCATAAAGCACATGGAATAAAGTAATGGAAGTGGCACAGCAGGCACAGAGCAAAGGAAGGGGTTGCAAAAATTCAATATTAACAAGTCACCTTCAATGTTGGATGCACTTGCTTCCACTGCACTGAATTTAGTCTTTAGAGTTCACACACACACACACACACACACACACACACTTCCAGTCTATAAGCACTCATAATCTTAATCTTGTTTTCTAAACACCATCACACTTTATGATTTTTGCCCCATTAAAATAAACATATAGTCCCTGGAAAATTTCATTTTGGAATTAATTAATTCTGCTGGAAATCTACAACCAGTTCAATGTGATGTCTGTTAGAAAAATTACCGAATAAGCCTCCAATGCTGCTATTGTTCCAACTTGCCAATGAATTTCTTAAGTGTCATTTGTTAAACCGTTTTAGTCAATAAAATCCTTTAGTTGTTTCTCAAAATGTGACCATTATTTCCAGATAATGTATATCTAATTCTCTCTTCACTTGGGTCTATCTGCATGCATGAGACAGAGTGGCTTGTTATTAATTAGCTCTTTAAAGGGTATTAGCCAGGAAAGATCATGATGCTGTAAGAAATAAAAGTTCACAAAGATAAAATGCCCTGATTATAGAGCAAAGCAGAGGAGTAAGCATTTCCTGAAAATGGATTACAATCCAGTAAATTAAAATATATTTTCCCTATGCCCATGCATGAAATTTCTGAGAAGGAAAGGTATTTTTCACTTGCAAAGAGAGTATTTCTCCTTTCCTTCCTTCTTTTAAGACACCTATTCTGGATCTGCCACCTACAGCATTTATGGAGGAAATTCCTTTACTATGGCACCCACCAGTTCTTGCATACATAGGTGGAGGGGCTGAATTGTATCCACAATAATTATAAATGTTGTGTACATTGGAAGCAGCCAGGCATATATATCATCAGTAGACAAGTTCCTTGGGGCCAGACTAGGAGTGTGCAAAAACAATAACAATGGTATTTTCAAGTGTAGTGAACCTGAAAATATCGGCATTTCCCAATATTCTCAAATCCCAATATTGGAATCTCTCTCCATTCTAGAGATAGGAAAGGGCTGTTAAATTTGGAGGGCTTCCTGACGGTGAAGCTTGCCTAGTCCAAGGCAGCTTGCCTCATCACATTACAGCTTAGTTATGGTAACTATGTAGAGTTTTCAAGGCAAGAGGCATGCAGACTTGGTTTGCCATTGCCTGCCACTGTGTCATGACTCATGGCCTTGGTATTCCTCAATGGTCTCCCATCCAAGAACTGACTAGGACTGACTCTGCTTAGCTTCCAAGATTTGATGAGATTGGGCTAGCCTGGGGTATCCCAAGGCCACCCTACCCTGTCATTTTCCTCCAAGGTACCCAATGACCTTCTCAGGAGAGGAGGCCAGCTCTAGGAAGGTGCCTTAGAAATGGAATCTAACATACAGCTGATGGGTCAAAGAATGCTAACGATGCCTTTGGAAGCCAGTTCTGAATTGGGGGACAGATGGAACAGGTTTGGAATGAAGGTCAGGTAGGGATGTAAAAGAATTGTACATGTGTGCTGGTTTGACTCAAACTTTGATGGCCCAGATAGGTTCTTTTAAGCTTTGGCTGTCGAATCAGTTGTAGATCAACATCAACAGTGTTTGTTGCGGTCTGATTGTGTTGGCCTAGATTTGGGCTGGCCCAGTCCAAATCCCCACTGTACCTTGAAACTTACTAGGTGATCTTGAGCTAGCCACTCTTCCTCAGTCTAACTTACCTCACATTGTTGTTGTGAGTACAACATGGTGGGAGGGAGGACCATGTATGCCACATGAGCTCCTGGAGGAAGGATAAAAATGGACTAAATAAAAATATGTCAATATTACCATCAATTACTTAGGCTTTGAGGATTAAGAAGTGTTATTTCTTCCCCACAGCTGCTGGCAGATCATTCCTTTCTTTTGTTGGTAACTCAGAATGGCCCACTGATGTTTCTCAACAACTGTTAGAAGGAAACAGGGCACAAATGATCTACTACCCCAAAAGGAGTCACACCATTGGGATCCTGGGGTGATGAATAGCAGTACAATTGTTGGAGGAGAGAATCCCAGTGACCAAGGAAGGTGTTTTATTCATTTTGCAAATATTCAAGCTTCACAAAAGGAATGGATTCTGAAGTTCAGAGAAGAAAAGTACTATATTGTCACCTTGGAATTTTCTAACTTTTAAATACTTTCTTGTCATCTGCAAACTTCGCTAATGCAATTTACACATCAGGAGACATTGCAACAATTGAGAAAGTGCTAAATGATTAAAATGACAGCCATTTTTTTAAAAAAGTAATTGGAAATGCAGGCATATTTAATCAACTAAAATTTGGTGAAACAGCTAAACTCATTTTTTAAAAGAATTTAAATGGAATTAATTGGGGCTTCTTGACCAGATGCTGACCTCAAAAGAACTGAATAGTGTACAGGATCATGCATGGGATGTCAACTATTCAAATGATATCTGTGCTTGCAGATCTCATGGCATAACGTAAGAAGATATCCACGATTTTTATGTTGCCTATGCATGCTCAGATATATCCTGTCCAAAAATAAGTATGAGGTATATTCCAGATCTGGATACACATTAGAGAATCTCAGTGTCCCGATCCCAATTATTCCTGGAAATATCCAGGGCTGGTGTTTTAAAATGCCAGGTTTGATTTTTGCAGGTTTTCTGGGCAGCAGGATGGAGAGGGAAAGAAGGCAGCTTCCTCAGGCAAATAGAACTCAGGGGACTTGGGTTGCCTCTGCTGAGATTCTCTTGTTTGGCTTTGGTTCTGTTGGGCTTGTGCTGCAACATTTGCCCAGGGTTCTGCTTGGTTTCTGTTGTTTGACATTGGTTCTGTTGGGCTGGATGCCTTTCCTTCCTTCAGGTTGTTTGGCTTGCATTTTGATTTCTCCATTTTGATACTGGATTTGATCAATGGCACAATGGTCTGTGGCTCTGCTGGAATTCTCTGGTTTGATGTTGGTTCTGTTGGGTTTGTTGGTTCTATTTCTATTGGGATGGTTTTGGCCAGAGGTTGTTTGCTTTCATGTGGTTGGCCATTCTTTGCCCTGGAGAAAGCATGGGATTTTTTTTCTCCCACAGAAAACAATGGAGGATGGTTGGGGGCATCTTGTTTGTGGTCTAATAGAATGAGACCTCTTGGTATAGTTCCATTGCATATTTAAGATTCTTTACTGAACATGCAGCACCATTTCTGCTGCAATTTTGGTGTCATTTGGTTGAAAAACTGCTCCTACAGTCCCTTGAAAATATCCCCTTAGAGAATAATGGGTCCAAATAATTCCAGATTCCTGAAAAACTCCCAAATCCTAAACCACCACTGAGGACCTGAGTAATCTGGAATACTGATAATTATGCCTTCCATGAAATCCAGATCTGAAAAAAATAATGATTTCCCCCCTACTGCACATCCCTATTTGCCTAGCAACCTCAATAAACTTTGCCGCAACATGATAGCAGAAGATGAAGGGAGAAAACAGCAACAACTGTGGAAGAAGAAGGCCATAATGGCAGGAGACTAGGGCTAGAAGAAAGGGGAGAGACAAGGAAGAAGTGGTGGAGGAGGAAAAAGCACTTTGGATGGGAGAAAGAAAGGGAGCAATGGGAGAATGGGGTAAGTGAGAGAAGGGAGATAGCATTTTCCCTCCCCCATGATATCCTTGCAGGTTCCTCACATGTAATATTAGAAAGAACACAGGAACATACAAAGAGCCATGCTGGATCAGATCCATCTAGTCTAGGATCCTGTCTCACACAGTGGCCAACCAGTTCCTCTGGAGGACCAACAACAGGGCATAGAAGCGAAGGCCTTCCCCTGAGGTTGCCTCCTGACACTGGGATTCAGAGGCTTAGTGCCTCTGAATGTGGAAGTTCTCCTCATTCACCATGGCTAGTAGCCACTGATAGACTTGTACTCCATGAATCTATCTAATCCCCCTTTAAAACTGTCTATTCTTGTGGCCATCACTACATCGTCTGGAAGCGAATTCCACATTTTAATCCCTCACAGTAATTTAGTAGCCTCTGCAAATTAAACACAGTTTTCTCTTGTCGTAGTATTTAGTTAATGTGGAGCTCCCCCCTCCTCCCACAAACACACAGTCATAGACTGGAAGTTCTTGGGGAAGATATAATAAATTACCTCTTTGCTTTCGTGGGTGAGAATAGTATAACGTTATCTGTTGTGACATCTTTAAGAATTTAAGACATTCAGCTAAATCATTTTTTATATTTGCTTCTCTGTTCTTCTTTAAGAGGTAGTAATTTTTGCATTGAATACTGAGAGGCTGGCAAATTTAAAATGGAATTAAAATCAGCACATTTTACTTTTATTTTGCAATTTCATGTATGAACTGTTAATATACCTGTAATGTACTGAGTTCCCAGACGGGTTGAAGGCAACATGCTTTATTCAGTGGTACATTACCAGAGAGAGAACACGTGGGCCAGGTCCCGCTTATGTACATTTCCTGGAACTGCCCCCCAGTCTGACCAGTCCAATCCTGGTCAGTCAAACTTCCCGCCACAGATCTTGATGGGCGGGGCGTCTGGCGAGCTACATCCGGGGACCCGTGGGTTGCCTCTGTAGTGATCGCCATGCGGTACATCAGCTTGTGTTTCAAGATGTAACAATACCATATACATACAGTCTGTTTTCTAGAGCTGAAAAGAGAAATTTCTGATGTTTAGTCATTCCTCCTGATATTTGGTCACTCCTAATTTTTAATGAAGTCCAAGGGATATATATTGGGGAAAGTTAAAATTAATGCCTAAAGAAGGGAGAAGCAAGATATTTGAAATCAGCTTGAAATACATTCTGAATGGACCATCTCGCCAGACATATAGCACAGTTCTACAGAGCCACTATGACCATCTGCTATAAGTATATGAAACTGGGGGGGAAGGACTTCTGCTAGTGAATGTTTTCTGTGGGGACTACTCCTATAGCCTCTACATCTGCTTGGGTTTATAGTTCTGTTTTGTTTTCTTTTCCATTGGTTTCAATATGAAGTTGATTTTCACCTGTAATGTTCTTCCACACCTCTATCACCACCCCACTAATTGGGGAGCAACTGTCCCTCCCAAATGTCTGGCAAATAAAAGAAAGTACCTCTGTTTTATAGATAATTACATTTCTCACTTCAAGAGAAGGAACACATAGATGTGAATTGGCAGGTGAATGAGTTTTTCCTTTTTTTCCCCTGAAATCCACATATAGAAATCCACATTTGTTTTTTTTTTTAACAAACAACAACAAAAAGCCAGCATGCACAGACAATAGGAGTTAACTCTGGCCCAACAGCCTAAGGGATAAATGAATCGTCCCTATTTCATAACTTTTTATTGCATACTGTTGTTTTGGTAGTTTTGGATCCTAAAATTTCACTGTTGGACTTTTAGAAAAAAAGATTGGTTTGTATTATGTACATGTTATGTGAATTTTATATGCAGTTTTGGTGGTGGAAAGTGCCATCATGTTGCAGCCAACTTGATCACCCCATAGTGTTTTCAAGGCAAGAGACGTTCAAAGGTGGTTTGCCATCACCTGCCTCTGCACAGCAACCCTATAATTCTTTGGTGGTTTCCCATCCAAATACTAACCGACCCTTTTTTAGTTTCCAAGAGCTGATGAGATAGAGCTAGTTTGTGTCATCCAGGTCAGGGCATGTACACAGTTTATGTGGCACTTATATGTACAATCTCTCCCTCTCTCTCTCTCACACACACACACACAAACACACAGACACACACACTTAATGCTGATTTATGTGGAAAATTCAGTGCGAGGAAACAGAAAATGATGCCAAAAGTACAGGTTCCAACATGGCACCCATTGGTGCCATAGCATTTGCCAACATTTTTCTTGGAGCTCACCAGGTGTTTTTAGAAAGTGTATGCAGCCAGGTGGGGCTTTTACACAAC
This sequence comes from Heteronotia binoei, assembly GCF_032191835.1. NCBI lineage: Eukaryota > Metazoa > Chordata > Lepidosauria > Squamata > Gekkonidae > Heteronotia > Heteronotia binoei. The sequence goes on along the minus strand of NC_083227.1, from coordinate 46,970,399 downwards.
AGGGCTACTGTTTGGCCATTGGAGAATTGAGTGTCTGTGCAGATCTCTCTCTCTCTCTGACAGCAGCTGCCACCACATCACAATGGTCTTCACTGCATGACCAAAGGAAAACCATGTGTAAACAAAAAAAGTTATAACACGATATGTTCATTTTTAAAAGGCATCCTGTTAATGTGCTTCTGCTTGAAATGCTGAAGAGTTACTGTTAGAGTCATACATAATCTCATTCCCTGAGATTCAGTGGTTGCACCCACAGCTTTGTGTCAGAATTCCCAATGTGCCCGCAGGATGCCAATATACAACACAACGTTTCCATTGGGAACAATTCAGGGGGGGGGGGGGGATTATGTTAACAGTTGATGGATATTGCCTAAAGTGAAACTTAACATAATATTAGGTAAGTGGAACATCCAAGGGAAGGTTTTTGATAAGGCATGTTCAATTTAATTGTGTGGGGGGCACCTCCTTAGTTACATTAAAAGTCCCTTCACCTCATGGTTTTGTAGAAATTACACATACATAAATACTTGTGACTGTCAAGTAGTAGATTGTGGAAAGGAAAGCTTATTGTAATTTTCTCCTAATAGCCCTGAACTCTTCCTCTAGATGGTACAAAAGCAATTCAGCAATTTTAGTGCCAGACTGATGAAAAAAGTGCATATTAAGCTTTCTTCATTAATTAAAAGCAGCAAAGAGAGAGTTGTCATTACCTCTAGCTTTATGAAAACAAATGCCGCTAAATGAGCTTGCAGCTTGGGACTGGGTGGGTTTATGGATTAATAGAGCAAACATTTGCCTTGGATAGTGTCTTGCTGGAGTGTTAACGAGTCCCTAATTGCTGATGGATTGAAAGGAGATGAAACAGAGCTCATTTGAATACAGGGCAGAATGTCAGATTGGGCCAAGCACGGAGAATACACTATGGGGTACAAAACTGAACTGGTAGGGGTCCACCACAAGACATGCTATTATGGGTTTCCTGGCTCATTCAAAACAAGATGCTCGCAGTCTTTTATGCCAGTATAATGATGCTCCTGTGCTCGGAGCCATTCCTAATAAGAGAAACACTGGCATATTCTCTCTGAGCAAAATTTGAATTGGTTACCACCAGCAGTCTGTGGCCCTTTGCAAAGCACGGGGCAAAAATCCTGTAAAGCTACTCGCACCTGTCATTGAGAAAACACCTTAAGCAGAGTTGCCTCTGTGCTGACACATTCATTAATGTAAGTTGCATAGTGACAACTAAATGTGTTATTAAGTTAATCGGTATGTCTTGTGAATCATCGTGGATGACTTAACATTACAGTGTTTGTTCTGAGCAACAATGCTATGTGTGCCTTAGGATTTGCATTTGCTTATTTTAGGGTCAGAAGGGACCTGGTTTCCATCCCAAACACCCAAGGACAAAGACCAAAAGGGGATTGGATCCTCCAGATCCATTCTGTTAATGGCAGTCCAATGCAAGGGGCCTTATCCTGAAACAGAGTGGATGAGACTCCTGGGTCAAGGGAAGGCTCCTTGCATTGGAGGAAAGCAGACTCCGTGGGATCTGACCCAACATCAATACAAAGGCCCTTTATTGTCTATGTTAACCCCATGTGCTACTCAAATGGGTATCAGTGCAGGGGCTATAACATGCAAAGCACGCTTTATACATGTAAGATCCCACACAGATCATGTGAGCAGTTTTAATAACGTAGGTCCCCTCACAATCTCAGACCACATATGCCTGAGAAGTCATGAAAGTGACCCAAAAACATAGCTCCTGATTCAGAGCCGCTTTCAGGATACACAACTGTCCAGTAGCATTTCCCTTTGTAATGTAATGGATCAGTGGACAGAGAATATGCTTGTATGCAGGGCTTTTGGGGGGCAGGAGCACACAGGAACACAGTTCCGGCTGGCTAGGTATTAGGCCTAATATGCAAATGAGTTCCTGCTGAGCTTTTTCTAAAAAAAAAAAGCCCTGCTTGTATGCAGAAGGTTCAATCCCTGGCAGCTCCAGTTGAAGGATTTCAGGTAGAACGGTAGAAAAACCATTCTCTGCTTGAGTTCCTGGAAAGCTGCTGCCAGTCAGAGTAGATAATACTGAGGTGCATGGATCAACTGAATCATATAAGAGATTATATGATCTCCATGCACATTGTGATACTCATGAACTCATGACAACTTTAATGTGGTTCTATTACAGCATGGTCTTACTCAGGGATGAAATCTGTTCATTTGGGGTATGGGGAATTCAGTATTATGATAGGGTTCCTCTGCCCAGAAGGAGTTGTGTCCTCCATCAAAGTGAACAGAGGAGTCAGGATATTCATGTGTCCCTCGGACCTTTTGTGGAACTCTACTTGCTTTAGAAACAAATGTATCCTTGTTAATTATAGAACAACCTGAATAGCTCTGATTAGACTTCTTTCATCAGTGCTTAGAACAGGGGTGTCGAACTCATTTGTTATGAGGGCTGAATCCGACATAAATGAGATCTTGTTGGCCCAGGCCATGTTGGGTCAGGCCAGGCCATGTGTATGCCTATTTAAGATTAGGTAGCAGAGATATAAACTTTATAAAAGACACATACAAACACAATTAAATATTTTTTTAAAAAAAAAACCTTAAAACATTAACACACATTGCTCTTAAAGGTGCTTCCTTTGTATTTCTCCCATGGGATCCAGGGAACTGGGCAAAAGAAGCTCTGGCTTCCTTCCCCAGGGGACCAGGAAAGGAAGGAGCCTCAGCCAATAGAAGAAAGAAAGGCTTGGTCAGTAGCTCTGCTGTGTGACTAAGAGAGCCTGGCAAAGCAAGCTATTCCTCCTCCCTTCTACCTCAGCAAATGGAGAAAACAGAGGCTTTGCTCGGTAGCTCCTGCGCGATTGAGCAAGCCTGGGAAAGCAAGCTGTAATGCAGAAGGAAGTAAGAGAGAGGGAGAAGGAAGCAGATGACAGGCAGTTGCTCAAGAGCCTGATAGGAGCCTTCCGAGGGTCTGATTCTGCCCCCAGGCTGCATGATTGACACCCCTGGCTTAGAAGCTAAGCAGGGTCAGGCACATTTAGTACTTGGATGAGAGACCACCAAGGAAAACTGCTATAATGTTTAATTTTAAACTGGAATGTTTTAAGGTTAAATGCTGTTTTAATACCTATTGTATAATTTATTGTATTGATATGTTGTTAGCTGCCCTGAGCCTGCCTCGGTGGGGAGGGCGGGATATAAATAAAACGTTGTTATTATTATTATTATATTATTATGCAGAGGAAGGCAATGGCAAACTATCTCTGTTCATCTCTTGCCTTGAACCCGCCACCCATTCTTGGGGTGACCATGAGTCGACTTGTGACTTGATGGTGCATAGTTATTATATTAATGATAAATAGTCCAGTCTCAGTGCTACAGTGAGGCTGGAGGAACTTGCACCACTTGGGAGTAGGGCTGCTAATTGCACTGGGGGTGGGGAATCCCATTAATAAAGATTTCATGAGTGGAAATGTGCAGATGAGTTTTTTATGACAATAAGTTAAATAACAACACTTGATCATTGCTTGCAGTTCAAGCTGATGCTAAAGGGACAGCTTATGAGTTGGCAACCCTCACTGGGAGGCAAGGGGATATTTATTCTCATCAGATCTCAGAAGCTAAAGAAGGTGAGCCCTGGCCAGTATTTGGATGGGAGACCACCAAGGAGTACTAGGGTTGCAACACAGAGGAAGGCAATGGCAAACCACCTCTGAACTTCTCTTTGCCTTGAAACGCCTACAGGGTTGCCATGTCAGATGTGAATTGACAGCAAAAAAGAAGAAATAAAGAAAACAAAATAAATTTATATAGTACACTAAGGCTACACTAAAAAAAATCTAAAATCACCTGATACTCCACTAGGAGAATATTCCTTTTTGCCCAGGAAAGATCAGAAAAGAAATGCAAACCACAGCCTCAATCAGACCTGAAATCCTAACAGCTAGAGGGACAAGAGTCTGAAAGAGGCTTCAGAAGCAGAAGGAAACTTGTGATGCATCATTCACAAGAGAAATGAAAATAGTTTCATATGGACAGCTGTTCTGAATTTGCTTGTTCTTCCTCAAAGTATAATTCAGCAAAGCTGCCATAGTTTCCAAGTTGTTTTCCTTTGTGTTCACAGAGTTCCAGTCACTGATTGGGGGAGGGGGGGTTGTTTTCAAATTATCTGCAGGGAAATTAAGTTTCATATTAACAATTTCAAACCCAATCAATTATCCCCCCCTCAATAAACTGATGCTGGATTTGATTTTTTTTGTGTGTGCATCATTATTTATAAGGCTAATACAATCAGACGCTACTTGATATAAATAGGCAATTTATCTCTGTGTCTCTTCTCCAGACATGGATCAATAGCCAGGGTGTCTCCCTGCAGTGTGGAGTAGCAGTACACAAAGGCCTGATGTCAACTAATTTTTTATGACAATTTAATAGCAACCTTTATTTTTATTTGCTGATTCTGCACCCAAAGCCTTCTCTCTTGTAGAGACTTGAAGGACTAGGTGGGGGAGAGAGATTATATATTATCAGCAAGAAGAGTTATACCCACATGTGTGCTTTAAAAAGACAGATATTTATTGGTTGAAACACATCAAGTTTCTCAGCCAACACAAACTAGTTAGGTAAAGGAATGTGGATCTGGTTAACTAGTCAGGGTTACTAACCTGAAGGTGGAGTCTAGAGTTCTCCCAGAATCTATAATATAATAAAAGCTCTTTCATCTTGGCAAAACTGAGCAACCTGATTGGTTGGGACTGGATGAGACTGTGGTGCATCAACCTCTGACCCATCAAACTATCAATCAAGAGTATTTGCGTGTCAGCATATGCTTGTTAGTAAGACTTCAGGCTAGAGTCTAATGCACATGATCTATGACAGTTCATGATCTGAGACGGTTCCTGACAGCTTCCCTTAGCAGGTGCAAACCGGTTCTGTCCAGAGTACTTGTGCTTATGCAGAATGACTCAGCATTGTGTGCTGATTGGTGCTTGTATATGGCTATGTGTATATAACTGGGGAGAGCCTGTACAGTGTATCCTCTGCTACTGAATGTATTGTCTGGCGAAGCACTTTGACCAGTGTATACCAGGACAACTATAACTTGTAAATCTGTAAATAAATGTATATAGTTAGCGCAAGTCAGTGTGCTGTATATTCTTAAGCCTCGCAAATAGAATCCAGATCATACCAGCGAATATGCCAACAGGGTTATGGTCCCAGCATGCTTCTGCTGCGCCATGCTCTGGAGGTTCTGAAGGAGGCTGAACTGCTGTGGTGACCTGTGACTGTGTGGAAGTCTGCAGCTGCCGCTTCTGGAGCTGAGGATGAAGACGTGCTCAGCCAGGCTCCTGATAACGGGAAATCTAAAAAACAACTGTGTCAAAAATACAAGATACAATTTACAAATTTTACAAAAATCTATATAATATATTGTGCAATAGCATCCAAAAATCATTCCAAAAACATGAATCACATAGAGAGCATAAAGTCCCAAACACAAATACAATTCTCAAGGATGACTCCGGAAAATTCCAAAAAGTCTATAGGGAGTATTACTACTCAGAAGTATATTAAATGGAGTCCTTCCACTGATGTCGGCTTCCAAAGGAGAAAATCTTGCCTTCACCCAATCACCGGCTTAAATCGCGTTCTGCTGCATTTGCAGCTTCTTCACAAGCCAACTATATAATAAGACCAAATGTGACAGCAATAATACAATGAACAATAATCCAAATTAGACAAAATTAAACAATAAAATATAACACATAATACAATCTGACAAAGATCCTCAGACTGGCTTCTCTTAAACGCCCATATTGTATATATTTCAATTGACGGCTTGGCCACACTAGAGAATCAATGTCCTAAAAGGACAAGTCACAGCTGGTAACAATTAAGCACTTAAAGGGGACCTCATATATTCACACACACATACCCCAAAAAACCTAAACAAAACATGAGAGATCATTACATTGATTAAGACCAAAGGGCTCAATTGTGTTCAAGCGATGTATCCACCTTGCCTCCTTCTGCAACAGGATTTTTTGTATATTACCACCCCTACAACTAGAAACTTCTACTTTCTGCAATACAAAGAATTTCAGGGATTCTAAATCATGGCCTGTTTCCATATAATGTTGGGAAAGAGGAACGCCAGGAATTTGATGATGAACCCTTGAGATATGTTCTAAGACGCGAGTCTTAATAGCCCTCCTCGAACATCCTACATGGAATTTTGGCTTATTATGTGTAATCCACCTTCAGTAAGCCTCCCACTTTAGAGAAACTTCTGTCCATCTCCCTCCAACTGCTCCTTGACAGATGTCCTCTTTCCACTCTGAAAATACATTTCCTCACTATGCTTAATCAGCAATGTGTTTCTTCACAACCCTGGAGGAATTTTTGTGTGTGAAGTGTGATTTCTTCCCCAGTTAGAGAGGTTCAGTCTAGAATAGAATAGAAGAATAAAAACTCTCCAAAGAACTGGAATCACTGCCCTCAACTCTAGCTCAGTCTACCACAAAAAATCACATACCTTCCACAGATTCATCAGGCACTTGTCACTGACCGGACCTCCTCAATCTGCCCTTTTCTCCCACCACCTTGGTGTTATTTATCCACACCAATCCACTCCTCCAAATTCAAGACCGCTCTCACTCCTTTCCTTGCAGTTCATTCCCACTTAGAGGCCTGACCTTCCACAAAGACACACATACACCCCACGGTGCTGAGGTTCAAGCAGGGGGCTAACAACTGGGAGACCCAGATTCATAAACCCCACTTGCTGTTGAAGTTGCTGGGTGACTGGGCCAGTTAATCTTTCAGCCTAACTTATCCTGCACAGTTGTTGTGAGGATGAAAACACAGAGGAGGAAAACGACACTTGAAGACAGTTGCTTTGACTCCCCATTTGGGAAGAAAAGCAAGGAACAGATTCCTATAAAATGAAATGATGCAACAAAACCTTGTGAAATCTTTGGTGGGGGGGCACAGTGGGAGGGCTTCTAGCCCCACTGGTGGACCTCCTGATGGCACTTGGGTTTTTTGGCCACTGTGTGACACAGAGTGTTGGACTGGATGGGCCATTGGCCTGATCCAACATGGCTTCTCTTATGAACATTCACCACAAACCAAGGCTTAAATAACGCCCTTAGAATCACAATTTGTAAACCCAGTTAATTTAATCGTTACTTTCATTCCTGGATCTACATACTCTCTTATCTGTAAAGAGTATTTGCAAGCTTTGCAGCCTTTACAACGGTAATGACCAACAGGTAGGCGTGATGGTATTGTTAATTCCTGCAGGTCCATATGGACCAAAATGTCACGTAAATTATGTGACCTGCAGAAACCCACTGATGGTGGAGACGTACATTGTGCAATGCTTGAAACAATACACCAATGGCGAAAGATTATATTTTTTATAGCTATACGCCTTGGGAGTATACTGCAAAGACCAAAAATATTTTTTGCTTTTCTTTAACTTTCCCTTTCTCCTTCTGTTCCCTCCAACCTCGTATCATTTTGGTACAATCTTGTTTGATTGCCCTAATTTTTGCCTTATTGATAATTGCATTAGGGTATCCCCACTCACCAAACTGAGCTGCTAGTTGGTTACTTGCTTTCACATAATCAGTTCTCAAAGTGCTGTTTCGTTTCATATGTAAGAATTGGCCATAAGGCACATTATTATGCAGATGAGGAGGGTGAAAGGAGGCATAATGAAGATATCCATTCTTTGCCACCGATTTTTTATGATTGTTAATTGCCAAGGTACTGTTGGTAGTTAGAAACACTACTGTGTCCAAAAACACAGTCATGTCAGAATCTTTCTTAAAGGAAAACTTTATACTGGAATGACAAGAATCCAAACAATCAACTAATGCTTCTTCTATCTCTGCTTGCTTGATCACTATAAAGATATCATCTACAAATCTAACATAAAATAAAATGCTTTCAAAAAAAAGGGTTCCTATCAGCATTACAGTAAAATTCAGACTCCAACATGACCATAAATAAACAAGCGCTTCCCATCGCTATCCCTTGCATTGCAGAAAAAATTGCTCACCAAAACGAAAATAATTCTTCTCAATGATAAGATTCACCAAGTCAAGCAAAAAAGATGTTGGGGGATGAAGATCTTCTCTCTAATCTAAATAAAATTGTGCCATTCTCAAATCCTCAGATGGGATGTTCGTATACAATGACTGAACATCCATAATGAGGCATCAGGTGGGATAGCAAAACCTTCATTTTTTGAAACAAAATCTGTTGTATCTTTAATAAAGCTAGGAATCTTTTCAACAAAAGGCTTCAAAAAATGGTCAACGAATTTAGATAAGGGCTCAAGTAACGATCCAATGCCTGATACTATAGGACAACCAGGAGGGAGGTTACCTTCCTTATGTACTTTCGGGAGGGCATAAAAAAATGGTGTTCTAGGATAGGGATTGTCTAATAATTCAATTTTTTTTGAGACACATAGCCCATCTCCCTATCATCTACAAGCACCATCCTCACCAATTTCCCTATCTTTTCAGTGGGATCAAAATTCAATGGTGCATAATAAGCCACATCTGATAGCAAGGTTTCCACCATTTGGCAATAGTCCTGCTTATTTTGGACCACAATCCCTCCTCCCTTGTCTGCCGATTTTATAACAAGGTTGGGATTTTCAGATAAAGCACGTAGTGTTTCTCTTTCATGTTTATTCAAATTGTTATAATAGGGTCTCTGTTGACACTCAAGTTTCTCCAAATCCTGAATAACCATTCTCTCAAACACAGTTATACGTGGGTCCTCAATACAGGGTATGAATGTGGATTTCCGTCTAAAAAGTACCCCCTGTTCAATATCACTCCTCTCATCTCCAAACATATATCTTAGTGTATTTGGAAACCAACTAAATGGTCAATAGGTGGCAAAGAGATAGAACAAGTAAAATTCTACAAATACCTAGGAATTCATTTTCAATATAACACACTTTGGACTAATCATCGTAACTGTATAATTAAGTCAGTCAATGTTAGTGTTGCAGCTATCCAGCGCTTCTTTTACAGCAGAGGCAATCAGTTTATCCCAGCCGTGCTAAAAATCTTTAAGGCTAAAGTGATACCGCAGCTTTTATATGGGGTCCCAGTGTGGATCACAGCCTTGGATAACATATATCTTAGTTTCAATTGATGGACTAGCTTGTACAAATTAATCCTAGTAGAGTCGTAACAGGGAGTAGGTACAAAACTCAAACCTAAATTTAAAACCCTACGCTCATCCTGTGAGAGATGGTATGAAGATAAATTAATTATTAAGTCCAAAACCTCCAGTGTCTTCTGGGGGTCCCCTGTAAAAATCTCATCCTTCCCTGGATCTACTTCTTGTATTTCTATATGGTCTATATCATTCACCATCATCTTCTTCTCTTGAGATGAATGTTGACTCCTCACCTTCCGATTCCAAATCTGAAAAACATCCCGCCTGATCTGCCCAAGATACTTTCTTCTTAGAATTATTATTAGGCTGCCACCAATTATACACCTTCAACTCACTGTAGCCTTTCTGATCTCCAGTGAATTTTTTCACTTTTATCTCTCTCAGTTTCTTTTCAAAAGACTTAACCTTCCCTTCCAGTTCTTTTATATTAAGTTCCCAAGTGTTATTAGATAGGGTTTGTAAAATCTTTCGGGATCAAGTGCCGTGTTCTACTGGAGAAAGTTTTCCTTCCAGACGTTTCGTTCTCAGCTGCGGAGAACATCCTCAGTGGCGTTGCAGCCGGAGCAGGCGCTCAGACCTTCTTGGCTGCTGTGCATTGTTATTAGATACCTTGCTCTTTAGAGATTCTTTTAACGTTTGTATCTCTTCTTTAACTTTCTTCCCCTCCTCCAAAGATTTTTCTATAATAAAAACCATAAGGTCTAGGGAGCATTTATTCAATAGCGCTATCCAACAATTTCTGAAGGCTGTATCTTCACTAAACATTGCTGGAGGCTTTTGCATACGTAACCCTAGAGGAATGCGTTTAGCCTTTATATAATCCATAAGTGATACAGAATGTAAATCTACCCTAACCTCTTTCTTCAGCATAAACTCCAGTTGGTTCCAGTCTGAAAAACTATCCTCATTTCTTGTCTCTAGGGTATGTGCCACATCAGCTACAATCTTATCCACCTTCTTATTGGAGTTAGCAAAAATACCATCTCAAGACATTTTGCCACAAAGTCATACAACCAAACAAAATAAACAATGGCAACACAGTATATCCAGAAATCTAAAAAACAGCTGTGTCAAAAATACAAGATACAATTTGTAAATCTATATAATATTTTGTGCAATAGTATCCAAAAACATGAATCACATAGAGAGCATAAAGTCCCAAACACAAATACAATTCTCAAGGATGACTCTGGAAAATTCCAAAAAGTCTATACTACTCAGAAGTAAATTCCAAATGGAGTCCTTCCACTGATGCCAGCTTCTGAAGGAGAAAATCTTGCCTTCACGCAATCACCGGCTTAAATCGTGTTCTGCTGCATTTGCAGCTTCACAATAAGACCAATTGTGACAGCAAGAGAAGCTGGTCTGAGGACCTTTGTCAGGTTGTATTATGTGTTATATTTTATTGTTTAATGTTGTCTAATTTGGATTATTGTTCATTGTATTATTGCTGTCACATTGGGTCTTATTAAATTGTAAATTGTTTCTTGTATTTTTGACACCGTTGTTTTTTAGATTTCTGGATATACTGTGTTGCCATTGTTTATTTTGTTTGTCTCCTGATAACAGCACGGAGGACGGAAGTGATTCTGGGGACCAGCTGCCGGATGGAGATGACGGTATGGCTCAGGCTTTGACTGCTCTGCTGGTGGAGAAGCTCACTTCTACTAATTATAATGTGTGGGCTCTTCAGATGGAATGTCTGTGAATGTATGTTGACGCTCCCCCAGACCCTTCAGTGGCTGGAGACGATATCAAGGATGAAAAAGCTCTTGCGACCATTGTTTTGAGTGTGGCAGATTACCAGCTTGTGTACGTATCTGGTAAGCCGAAGGCTAAACAAGCATGGGACAGTCTGAAGGCTGTGTATGTGCAAAGCACAGCTGGGTCTCTGATAGCAATTACCCGTCGCATGTAACAGACTGAAATGAGACAGGGGGAGTCTGTGAGGGCTCAGTTAAATACTTTGGCTGAATGCTTTCAGCAACTGGAGCAGCGTGGAAAAACCATTCCAGAGGAGGATAAAATGTTTATTATTCTAAGTTCCCTGTCGGTGGATTACAATATGCTTATAACATCACTGGAATCTACAGAAGTGAACAGATTGACCTTGGCTTACGTTACTGGATGCCTGCTGGAAGAGGAAGACAGGCAGAGGGAGTTGCGTTCCTCAGAGACGTGGCAGCATTCCAAAGTGGAGGAGGCGAAAGAGGCTAGCTGAGAGACCGGCCGAGCAGAGAGTAAAAAGCATGGAGAGGCATCTTAAATTGCTCTGAGCGTACGTAGATGCTTCTGCTGTGGGTCTACAAAGCATCTGAAATGATGGTGCCTGGAGTGGAAGAAGAGAGGCACACTTCACAACTCTTCACACAGCCCAAAAGTCACATTGGTGGTCACAGATGTGGCTGCTGCACATGGAACATGGATTTTGGACTCAGGAGTGTCTCAGAACTTTTGCAGAGACGAACTTTTGCTTCAGAACATTCGTTCCTCAACATTACAACATGTGAGTCTTGCTGATGGCAGGAACTCTGCTGTACAGTGTCAGGGAAGTGTCACATTTCCAGCACTTCAACACACTTTTAAAGAAGTGCTGTGTGTTCCTGCTCTTGAAAACAATATACTGAATGTGCTGGTTTTGGACAAAGCTGGTTTTACCATGACTTTTGCCAGCAACTCATGCAAAATAATGAAGGGTGCCCAGGTGTTTGCTGTGGGAAGGTTGCAAAACAATGTTTATGTTATAGAAAATTCACCTGTGGGAGCACAGGTGGTAACAAATCACAAACCTCATGATAATTGTGTGCACTTGCTCCACTGAAGGCTGGGGCATGCCAGTTTTAACACTATAAGCAAATCACTTGCTATTGTGGGGCATGACGGAGTGAAAGAATGTAAAGAATTCCTTGATTGTGAAGTGTGCAAATGCACAAAATCAAAAGCATTCCCGGTTGCCAGAAAAAGTGATAGAGTGTCTGCAAAACCATTGGCTTTAGTACATGCAGATGTGATAGGACCTTACTCCAAAAGCCACTCCAATAAGAGGTTTGCCCTAATCTTAGTTGATGATTTTTCCAGATTCTCATGGGTGTATGTGCTCAAAAAGAAGTCTGAGGTGTTCACAACAGTAAAATATTGGGCATGCGAGTTACAGAAACAATTGGGTGATTTATGTGCTTTGCAGACTGACATGGGAGGTGAATTCACGTCTTCTGAATTTCACAACTGGTTGCAATCACAAGGTATAACTTATAGAGTGGCAAATGTGACAACACCGCAGGAGAATTGTGTGGCTGAAACAAAGGGGGGGAGTTTTGCAAGATATGATGCAGTCTATGCTCACTGATGCTGCTTTATCCATCACTTACTGGGCTGAAGCATTGAAAGCTGCATGCTATATAAGCAACAGAATTTGGATCAGGTCCATAGATAACATTCCGTACAAGGTGTTGTACAACAAAACCCCCAGTTTGGGACATTTAAAAAATTTTGGCACCAAGGTCTGGGTGAATGTTCCTTTAAACCAAAGGAGGAAAGGGGGTGCTTGCTCTAAAAAGCTTCTATTTCTAGGCTATCAGACTGGAATGAAGGCATACAGGCTTGCTAATGAACATCAAACGCTGAGCTTTAGCAGGTCTGCCAATTTTTGTGACGACCAGAATTGATACAGAGTGCATGCTAATGAATTGCCTTCACAGGTCGCACTCCCCTTATCAGAGGAAACTTCACCAAGTGTAAAACAAGAGATAGTGTCTCCTAGGCAACAGTTCTCTGAGAGTGCACAGAGTGAGCAAAAGGTGCCTAGAGTGTCTACCAGAAGTACCAAAGGGATACCTCCAGTCAGATTTTGTATGATACCTCTACTGTAAATCATGTATATGTAAGAGAGCTGAAGAGTTACCAGGAAGTGTTAACTTTGCCTGAGTCAGAAAGGCAAGCTTGGCAGACTGCCATGCAAGCAGAACATGATTCTCTTACTGAAAATGAAGTGTTTACTCTGATGAATTTGCCTGCTAACAAAAACGTAATCAGTTGCTGCTGGGTATACAAACTGAAAGCCTTACCGAACGGTGGGCTACAAAGGAAAGCCAGGCTAGTAGCAAGGGGGTTTTCCCGGATAGGAGATCAGGATTATGATGAAGTGTTTGCCCCTATGGTCAACAGCATTGTGCAAGGCTGGGATTGATAAGATGCAGGTGCATCATTTTGATTTCACAACTGCGTATCTAAATGGCCAAATAGATGAACAGCTCTACATGGAGCAAATCCCAGGGTTTGAAAGTACTAATCAAAACCTTGTATTGAAACTTAACAAAGCCCTGTATGGCTTAAAACAGAGTGCAAGAGATTGGAATCAATGTCTGAGCAAAGCCTTAACTGATCTTGGGTTCACACAGGGAATTGCTGACCCATGTATGTTTAGCAAAACCATTGGAAAAACTAAATGCTATCTGTTTTTGTGGACAATATATGTTTTCTGTTTCATGAGGATATGCAGCTTCAATGGTTTATACAAACAACTCAAAATTAAACATTTGGGCAGCATTCAGCATTACTTGGGTGTAGACATTACAAAGAACACAAATGGATGTTTTGAGCTCTGTCGGGAGCATAAAATAACAAAGCTGCTTGAAAAATACAACATGACTAAAGCAAACTGTGTTACTACACCAATGACCATGAGCTATAGAAAAAAGCCTGATGACAAAGTGTTTGAAAACAAGGCTTTGTATCAATCATTAATTGGGTCCCTACTATATATAGCATGTTGGTCAAGACCAGATATCTGCATTGCAGTTCATATGTTGTATCAGAAGTGTGCATGTCCTTTTATGAAAGATTGGACTGCTGCAAAAAGGGTACTGAGGTATCTCAAAGGTACTGTTCACTAAGTGTTTGAATGTGGACAAATTGTATCTCTGAAACAAAGACTGGGACTCACCGCCTGTGTCTTAGGGGGAGTGTCAGCATATGCTTGCTAGTAAAACTTCAGGCTGGAGTCTAATGCACAAACAGAATCCAGAGCATACCAGAGAATACGCCAACATTGCATGCCATTGGTTGAGTCCACTCCTCTCTCCTGTCCAAGTGGCTGTTGTTAGTCAGCTAAGTTGATCCTGTCAGTAAAAGGCAACGAACCTTAGTTTTGGCAGTTACTGGCTTTCCCTATTCTCCCACTGGCTGAGCCGCCTGTTGTACTGATTCACGGAGGGAAGAAAGAAATACTTCCCTTGACTGGCTGAGGGAGGGAGGAGGAAAACAGCCAGAGAAAGACTTCCTTTGATAGGCTGAGGACTGTTCCATATCCTCCTTTGGAAAGGGGGAGAAAATGGTGTCCTGTGGCAACAGACCAGACAGAGAGAGAGATATGGAGGGAAAGTGAGGAACAGAGAGAAATTGAAGTCCTGTGCTTAAAACCAACAATGATCTCAGATACAGAATGTTGGTCTGAAAGGAATTACTAAGGCCTCTGAGGCAGAACACATTGGGGCCACTCCTGACTACAGCTGCCAGTTCCAGATTAGTGGAAAATTCCTGGAGATTCTGTGGTGGAGTTTGAGGATGGCATAGGAGTTAGGGCTTCAGAGCGGGGTCTGTCAAACACAGGTTCTTGCTGTGGAAGCTGACTGGGTGATTTCAGACTAGTCATAGACTTCTAGCCTGACAGGGTTGTTGTTCAGATCAAAGGGGGGGAGAAGAGAATGATATAAGCTGGTATGGTCCACACCACCACTATGGAGAAAGACTGTCCTTTTCCTATGTAAAGGCTACATGGAGGGGAAAGGTGACAGACAGCTGAAGGCAGAGGGGCAGATAAAGGGAAGGAGATAGGGTTGTCAACTCCAAGTTAGAAAATGCCTGGAGATTTAAGGGGTGGGGCCTGGAGAGGATGAGGTTTGAGGAGGGATGGGATTTCAGATAGGTACAATGCCATTTCCTCCTGGGAAACCACTGTTGCCAATCTCCAGGTGAGGGCTGGAGATCTCTCAGAATTACAACTGCTCTCCAGATGGCAGAGATCATCCCCCTTTGAGGTTGGGAGGGAATACCTTCATTTGGGTGGGCGGGAAAACCACAAGAATGGGGACACTTGCCCAGAGCCTTTTTCTAGAGCCTGTTGTATTTTTTGTTCACAACGGGACTGTTCCACCCGGGCTGGGACTGCGTGAGGTGCCCCCCCCCCGGCTCGCCAGCCGTCCCTCCCTGCCGACACCCGGGGAGCTCCCCGCACCGCCGTAAGCCCCTGCAGCCACCCCTTTTCCTACCTGAAGCCCCAGCAACGCCCCCAGCAGCACCCCGCAGCCTGTGCGCTCGCCCCCGGGCTCAGGGAGCATGGACGGAGCAGAGTGTCGGAGGCAGCCAAGGCTGGGAGGCCGGGACGGAGCCCAGTGATGGATGAGGGAGGGGCCGGCAGGCTGAGCCACAGCCAGACATGCTGCCAGAGATCGGGAAGACCCAGACGCTCCCGAGAAGCCAAGCCTCGGAACACCTCTCCTGAGCGTCCGGGGTTTTGAATGGGGGTGGAGCCAGAAGGGGGTGGGACCCAGGGAGGAGGGAGAGATTAGGCAGCAGCATAAAAGGGAGGGAGGCACGAGGTCGGGGAGGAAGCTGGCAAGTGCACAGTGGGGCTGCCTCCTGAGAGAGAGAAAAGAGTCCATGCACAGCCAGAGGGGAACGGGGGCCTGAGGTGAAGTAACCGGGCTCCCACCCCTGATTCTGAGACCCCTGGGGGGCACTCGCAGCAGGCCAAGAGGGGCACACCTGTCAAGGGGGGGTGACGGCTGCACCTGGAGACCGTGAGAGGTGCATGGGGTGCGACAGGGCCTTATTCCTAGTTAAAATAATCTCCAGACTTAAAAAATTAGTTCCCTGGAGGTAATGACAGCCTTGGAGGGTAGATTCATATAGGGTGCCAACCTCCAGTTGGGACCTGGAGATCTTTAAGAATTACAACTGTTCTCAAAACTACAGAGATTGATTCCTCTGTAGAAGATGATAGCTTTGGTGAGTAGGCATTCTAGCCAACTTTTTAAAGCTTTTGATAAAACCCCTAATCAAAAGCTCCTAAGTAAACTCAGCAGTCATGGGATAAGAGGACAAGTACTCTTGTGGATTAAAAACTAGTTAATTAACCTGAAACAGTTTCTATAAATGGGCAGTTTTTACAGTGGAAGGTGGTAAGCAGTTGGGTGTTGCAGGGGTTGGTACTAGGTCCGATGCTTTTTAATTTGTTCAGTAATGATTTGTAGTTGGGAGTAAACAGTGAAGTGGTAAAGTTTGCAGATCACACTTGTTGTTCAGGGTGGTGATGACAACCAGGGAGGACTATGAGGTGCTCCAGAGGGGTCTGTTGAGGCTGGGCAAGTGGGTGTCAATGTGGCAAATTAGGTTCAATGTGGGCAAGTGCAAAGTAATGCACATTGGAGCCAAAAATCCTAACTATAAATATATGTTGATGGGGTTCAAAATGGTGGTAACTGACCATGAGAGAGATCTTGGAGTTGTGGTAGATGACTCCCTGAAAATGTTGACTCAGTGTGGAAATGCAATAAAAAAGACAAATGCTATTTTGAGGATTATTAGGAAGGAAATTGAAAACAAATCAGCCAGTATCATAATGCCCCTGTATAAATCTATGGTGTGGCTTCATTTGGAATACTGTGTACAGTTCTGGTCACAGCACCTCAAAGAAAAAATATAGCAGAAAATGGCAACTAAAAACATTACAGGGATGGAGTCAGTTTGGTGTAGTGGTTAAGTGCGAGGACTCTTATCTGGGAGAACCAGGTTTGATTCTCTACTCCTCCACATGCAACTACTGGAGTGACCTTGGGTCAGTTATAACTCTCTCAGAGCTGTCCTGCTCAAGAGCAGTTTTTGGGGAGCTCTCTCAGTCCCACCTACCTCACTTGTTGTCTGTTGTGGGGAGGGGAAGGACAAGGAAATTGTAAACTGCTCTGAGACTCTTTCAAGTAGTGAAGGGAGGGGGTAGAAATCCAACCTTCTCTTCCTCCCCTTCTTCTTCTTTGTAGAAAGATTAAAGAGGTTAGGGCTCTTTAGCTTGGAGAAACAATGACAGAGGCGTGACATGATATGGGTTTACAAAATTATGCATGGGACAGGGAAGGCAGAGAAAGAAGTACTTTTCTCCCTTTCTCACAATAAAGAACTTGGGGGCACTCAATGAAATTAATGAGCAGTATACTTAGGACAGGTAAAAAGAAGTATTTCTTCATCCAAAGAGTAATTAACATGTAGCAAGAGGTGGCAGTGGCTACAAGTATGGACAGCTTCAAGAGAAGGTTGGATAAACATATAGAGCATAGGTCCATCAGTAGCTGTTAGCACAAGGCATAGATAGACTACTGTGACTGGGGGTACAGATGCTGTGTAGTCTTGGTGCTTGAGGGGCAACAGTGGGAGGACTTCTGGAGTTCTGGCCATGCTGAGAACCTCCTGATGGCACCTGGATTTTGGCCATTGTGTGGCACAGAGTGTTGGACTGAATGGGCCATTGGCCTGAACCAACATGACTTCTCTTATGTTCATTAGGAAGTAAGTTTGATCCCATCTTCCAGTGGTCTAGTGAATGATTAAAGGAATAAATCCTTATAAAGGTTGTACTGAATATAATTATACAGTATCAATACTGAATACAATCAGGGCCGGCCCTAGACTATCTGGCACCCTAGTCAAGGCTAACTTCTGGTGCCCCCCTCTGCACTGCTAACATTATCGAATCACATGGGGGGCACCCAATTTGGTGAACCCAGAAGGCTGGCACCCTAGGTGATTGTCTAGTTTGCCTAGTGGAACAGCCCGGCCCAGAATACAACTCATTGTTAATACATTAGGCAAATTATTTAGTGTCTGGCTGTTCATCATCAGTTCTCTGTCTGTCTGTCTCTCTCTCTCTCTCACACACACACACACACACAGAGTGTATCCTTATCCCCTTCCTTTCTGCAAAATGTCTAGATGTGAGTCTACCAGTATCTTGAAGAAGAGTCCCCCAGCCCTTGCAGTACCTTTACAGTACCTTATGGTCTGCTCAGCTCTCCATCCAGTTCTTCATCTGCCCCAAGTTGTGCCTGTGAAGAACTGGTTGTCTTTAGCAGCACACCAAATGGTAGAAGAAGAAGAAGATATTGGATTTATATCCCACCCTCCACTCCGAAGAGTCTCAGAGCGGCTCACAATCTCCTTTACCTTCCTCCCCCACAACAGACACCCTGTGAGGTGGGTGGGGCTAGAGAAGGCTCTCCCAGCAGCTGCCCTTTCAAGGACAACCTCTGCCAGAGCTATGGCTGACCCAAGGCCATGCCAGCAGGTGCAGGTGGAGGAGTGGGGAATCAAACCCGGTTCTCCCAGATAAGAGTCCACACACTTAACCACTACACCAAACTGGTGAGGGAAATGTGGGTCCTTTAGGTGGCCCTGAGGGGCAGAAAGATTGTCACTAAATTTATTTACTCAGAAATTGTCACTTCCCGCAGCCCCTTCACAAATTCTGTATCCAAGTACTAAGAGGGAGCTATATTTCTTGTGAGCAAAGCTCTGTGACAGGAATGCAAAAGAAGCAGTACAAGGGCACTTTCTTTCTTTTCTTTTTTTTTAAAAAACGGATGATTATAGCACAATAAAATACCTCTTCACAGTGACAGAGGCCTTTGAGATAGCTGCAGCTCCTAACTTTGTCTTCAATTGTGAGTACAATTGATATTGGCATATCAGCACATAAGTGCTGACTCATTTCTCTGAAGAGTTCCAATTCTGGTTGCATTCAGCTTCAAAAATATATATTCGGGTATGGATGGATGGTTCGGCTGCTATATGCAGACTTTGAAGAGATTGAATTCCCTCCTGAACTTAGATTTTAATCATCACTTTGATCTCCGGCTCCGCTACAGGATCAGTTACAAATGTGTCTAGAATCTGTAAAGTTAAAATTGCACAAGAATACAGGATGTCATTTTTCTTCCCCCGTGGAAGTATAAATGATGGTATTCATGAATCCGATTAAAGTTTGAGGGGCATTCAGAGAGCCTTCTGTACCTTGCTAGAAATTTTAAAAAGCTGTTTGATTCTTGTGGCTGGAGAGGGAAGCATAGACCCCCAGAGTGATTTTTTTCCCCTCTTTCCCACAATTGATGAAGAGCTTCCTAGGGCAATTAAATATAAACCAAAAATCAACCTGAAGCGCAAAAGTTTCCTGACTACTTGCTATTTGATGGCCATCTGCTCCTAAATAAACCTGTCACAAAATAGCAACCCATACTGTTTGAGAGATAAAGACCATAAAGAAACGTTGTACAGGACATGGAAAATGGGGCCCTGTATCTTGTCCACTTTCTCTCTTCCTGATAACATCTGGTAATACTTGCATGTGCACTGTGATGTCACTCTGTAGCAAGTCCCCACCTCCCTCCACTTCATCAGTTGTCGCTTGCAGTGGCCAACAACAGCACATAGTGATGTTCGTATCACTAAACATACAATATATGAAGCTACCTTATATGAAGTCAGACCTTTGTTCATTTATTTACAGAATGTGCATGCTGCCTCTCTGAAGACCTGCTTGAGACAGCTCTCAAGCAAAAACAATACAATACAATCATAAAAATAAATAATACTGGAATGATATTATAATATTGGTCCAGCAAACCCAGAATAGATCTATTCTGCCTGACAGAGGCTCTCCAACAGCTGAAGAAGAGGTCTCCCCAGACATACTACCTGAAGTCCTTTCAGTTGGGGGGGTGAGGCTGCGTTCAAATGTATGTGTTGCTAGTAGGTGCAGAAGTAAACAATACAGTAAATGGTACAGGGCTTCTACTGCTGGCTTCTTGAGCCTTTGTGTGTGTTGGGTTAAATGCAACACTAGCAGGGGAATTTACTCTGCATGAGGCATCAGTGTATCTGATTCTCAAGCTAGCCAAATCTGTGAATACTTAAATCCAGAGACTGGAGCCATGAACAGTCAAGATAGCTCTTTCGACAAACCTGAGAAAAGCCCCAGATTTGCAGAAAAATCTGAAATCTCTCTCTTTCACACAAACACACACAGTGAAACCTAGAGTTTCCTAGGATAGAAGCTGCTAGGGGGAGAGAAGGAAGGAAAGCTGAAAATTAGGCATCTGGAATAGAGGAGAAGCTGGGGGGGGGGGGTTAGGGAAGCGGTAAGAGGAAATTATGGAGGAGGAAAAATGGGATGTCCCCTACAAGTCCTTGTAGATCCCTTGCTTGTAAATATCTAAGGGCCAATGCCCATTTGAGGTGCATTTACTCCCTTGGCATCACATCCCATACCACTCTGATAACATTTGATATGTCAATACCATCTTGGAGGGACATCTGGCATGGTTAGTTCCCACTTCAGCAGTGCCCTGCCACGAGTGTCAACTGCTCAAGCATAATTAATCATTCATATGGCTTCTGTATTGTCAACCAGTATGGGACATACATGACAGTGTAAAAACAATTGCTACTATGTCTTAATCTTATAGTGCAGGGGTGGCCAATGGAAGCTCTCCAGATGTTTTTTGCCTACAACTCCCATCAGCTCCAGCCAGCATGGCCAATGGCTGGGGCTGATGGGCGTTGTAGACAAAAACATCTGGAGAGCTACTGTAGGTCACCCCTGTTATAGTGCAATCTTAACCATTATTACATCCTTCTAAATTCATTTACTTCGATGGTGTACCACTGGTGCCAGTGGTGTGGATCTCACTACAAGTCTCAGGGTTATTTAACCTACAAAACAGCAGAAAAAGGAACTAAAATATATATGTTTTAGGGCTGTTGTTTTCCTATGAGGCAGGACCGCATAACCTCCAACCTTCACTGATCAGCAATAAATTTCTTGGGAAAGGGCATGTGGATTCTGGAGGGGAGTTGTGTCCCATCTTCATTCAGTGGTGTTTGCAGTGAAATCGCTTTGCCATGGTATTTACCTGATTCTGCAAAATTGTCCAAGTTTTCTTGTTAACTTGTCTTCCTTTCTACAGAGCACATACAGCAAAGTTAGTCTTTTTGTATAATTCTGTTTATCTTTTCAAAAGTGAGCAATTCATATGTATGTTTGGTGGGTACCACATTTGCAAGCACAAATGTGTATGTGGTGGGGAGGGAGCTTTTTCCTCCCTAGTTGACAGTTTTTCATTCAAGTAAAGGGTTTTTGTTGTTGTGATCAATTATTGACAAAAATATCACTGTTCCTGGAATCTCTCATTGCCTGTCAATTCCTATTTATGTCAAGGAGCATGTGAATGTATAGCAACAAGACAGTGTTTCATGGAAACACTTTACAGTCTAAGGCTTTTGTCTTGAAGTGGCCTCTGTGTGAGCATCTTAAGTGCCCTCGAGGCCCTTAGCCACAGAGTGGCCTGTGGGGGCCCTGCCCCCTGACTTCCTGTCAGGGTGCCCCTACTCAGGGCTCCTGACCTTCCTTCTCTCCCCCCCTGCTGCTGTGTGGAAAGGAGTGGTCCCTACCAGGGGTCCCTTTGTAGAAAAATAGGTGGTGGAGCTCATGCAGGGATTGTTATGCAGCTGCACCTACTATTCAGTGATCAAGGTGGGGGAACCCTCAGAAAGGTTCAGGAGCTGTGCTCCTGTGAGATCCTACTGAATCTGAGGCCTGGTCCCTACTCTTTCAGCTTTCAGCCCCTCAGGAGGCAGCAATGGGAGGGAGGGCTGTTTAAATCGCACAGGAGGGATGGCAGGAGCAGCCATCGGCCTCCTGAGCAATTTAAAGGAGAGAAGGAGTAGAAGGGAAAGGATGAACAGGTGCTCAGAATTGTGCACCCTGAGTCCAGCTGGGGGGAGGGGGCCACTAAGTGTCCCCTGACTATTATTTGTGCCCCCCAACCTTTGAAATCCTTACTATGGGTCTGGTGCCCTCCTGAGTAGACATATCCTTCCAAGTACATTGATGACAGTGGGCTAAGAATGGCATAACTCTGCAAAGGATAGTTTATCTTCACTCTGGGAAACTACAATCCTAGAAGCACAGATAAAATATATACCACAAGTTAGGAAAGGTACAAACAGGTATAAGAGAAGGCCTGCATGGTTAACAAACAAAGTAATGGAAGCTGTAAAAGGTAAGAAGGACTCCTTTAAGTGGTGGAAAGCTAGTTCAAGTGAGATTAATAAAAGGGAACTCAGGCAATGGCAAATCAAATGTAAGACTGTAATCAGGCAGGCAAAAAGGGACTATGAGGAGCATATTGCAAAAAACATAAAGACCAACAATAAAGATTTCTTCAAATATATTAGAAGCAGGAAACCAGCCAGGGAGGCAGTAGGGCCCTTGGATGACCAAGGGGTCAAAGGATTACTGAAGGAGGATAGGGAAATGGCTGAAAAGCTAAATGAATTTTTTGCCTCTGTCTTCACTGTGGAAGATGAGAAGTGTTTGCCTGCTCTGGAACCACTTCTATTGGAAGGGGTGTTGAAAGACCTGAGCCAGATTGAAGTGACAAGAGAGGAGGTCCTACAACTGATGGATGAATTAAAAACCAATAAGTCACCAGGTCCGGATGGCATACATCCAAGAGTTCTGAAAGAACTCAAAGTTGAACCTGTGGATCTTCTGACAAAAATATGTAATCTTTCATTGACATCTGCCTCCGTTCCTGAGGACTGGAAGGTAGCAAATGTCACCCCCATCTTTAAAAAGGGTTCCAGAGGAGATCCGGGTAACTACAGGCCAGTCAGTCGGACTTCAATACCGGGAAGGTTGATAGAAACCATTATCAAGGACAGAATGAGTAGGCACATTGATGAAGACTATTGAGGAAGACTCAGCATGGGTTCTGTAAGGGAAGATCTTGCCTCACTAACCTGTTACATTTTTTTGAGGGGGTGAACAAACATGTGGACAAAGGAGACCCGATAGATATTGTTTACCTTGACTTCCAGAAAGCTTTTGTTAAAGTTCCTCATCAAAGGCTCCTTAGTAAGCTCAAGAGTCATGGAGTAAAAGGACAGGTCCTCTTGTGGATCAAAAACTGGCTAATTAATAGGAAGCAGAGAGTGAGTATAAATTGGCAGTCTTTGCAGTGGAGGTTGGTAAGCAGTGGAGTGCCACAGGGCTCAGTACTGGGTCCCATGCTCTTTAACTTGTTCATAAATGATTTGGAGTTGAGAGTAAGCAGTGAAGTGGCCAAGTTTGCAGATGACACTAAATTATTCAGGGTGGTAAGAACCAGAGAGGATTGTGAGGAACTCCAAATGGATCTGTTGAGGCTGGGTGAGTGGGCGTCAACGTGGCAGATGAGGTTCAATGTGGCCAAGAATCCCAGCTACAAATACAAGTTGATGGGGTATGAACTGGCAGAGACTGTCCAAGAGAGAGATCTTGGGGTCGTGGTAGATAACTCACTGAAAATGTCAAGACAGTGTGCGATTGCAATAAAAAAGGCCAACACCATGCTGGGTATTATTAGGAAGGGAATTGAAAACAAATCAGCCAGTATCATAATGCCCCTGTATAAATCGATTATGTGGTCTTATTTGGAATACTGTGTGCAATTCTGGTCACCGCACCTCAAAAAGGATATTATAGCATTGGAAAAAGTGCGGAAAAGGGCAACTAGAATGATTACAGGCTTGGAACATTTTCCCTATGAAGAAAGGTTAAAACGCTTGGGGCTCTTTAGCTTGGAGAAACGTCGACTGCGGGGTGACATGATAGAGGCTTACAGGATTATGCATGGGATGGAGAAGGTAGAGAAAGAAGTACTTTTCTCCCTTTCTCACAATACAAGAACTTGTGGGCATTCAATGAAATTGCTGAGCAGTCGGGTTAGAACAGATAAAAGGAGGTACTTCTTCACCCAAAGCATGATTAACATGTGGAATTCACTGCCACAGGAGGTGGTGGCGGCTACAGGCATAACCAGCTTCAAGAGGGGGTTAGATAAAAATATGGCGCAGAGGTCCTTCAGTGGTTATTAGCCACAGTGTGTGTGTGTATATATATATAAATATAATTTATTGGCCACTGTGTGATACAGAGTGTTGGACTGGATGGGCCGTTGGCCTGATCCAACATGGCTTCTCTTATGTTCTTACCCACCACCCTCATTTATATGAACACCACACTGCGGGGGAGCTGTTTCTTTTGAGTGACATCCCATGTGTCTGCTGTGTGTCTGTGAACAATGCATCGGTGTGAGTGGGACTGACAATGTGGGTCTTTCCCACTCAGTTAGTACCCTTCCTCCCCATGGGCCTGAATATGTCTGTTTTTGTGCAAGTCTCAAGCCCCATGTCATATTACCACACCAATACTGTCATAGTTCAATGGAAGTGAGGAGGGAATCAATTTGATAACCTTGCCTTGAGTAACACCTCATTGGTTTCATCCTGTCCGGGCTGGTGCTTAGATCTTCACTCTGGGAATGCAGAATCCAAGCCATAGTTAATTTCCTTTTTTTTTTTTTTTGTTGAATCTGTGTATTTCCACCCCCACCCCCCTTGGCCAGCATAATCAAAAGTCCACTTTCTGTGAGGGGCAAAAGGTGAAGGGTCTTCAGGTCTCAGTAGATGCTCAGCAGTTATTTTAAAAGAAAGATTCTTCAAGAACCTTGGGGCTCTGTATGGAAACCAGAATGCTGATGCCCCTTCATCTTCTTTTTTGTTCAGCTTTAATTGTGTCAAAAGGGATTCAGATTTATCAGGGCAGCAAGAAGTTTCCTTGGGCTGTACTAATTAACAAAGAAATAGACTTTTTTTCAGGGAAAGGGTCAGCAAATTTAATGGATAGTACAAAGGAGTTTCAAATGAGGTTTATCCTAATTTCAAAATATGTCTGCTATGGGCCTTTTGTATTCCATCCACTCTCTCAGGTATCTCCCCACCTCCCCCCCCCTGATTTTTTCTTGTACAGGTTCTTTCTCTGTACCTATTGAAAAAATGAAACTTCATCTAGAAGCTATAAGGACAGGCCTGAAAGCTCCTTTCTAAAGATGCTTAGTGTACGATTGTGATTGTGGACTGCCAGATAGCACAAATGAGCTACAGAGGATGGATATATTGGGGTGAAACCAACCAGCTTGTGAAAAAAAAGGCTGTTTTGGGGATCATGGAGCCAGTATGGACAAAAGCCATGCAGGATAGGTGGTGAAGAAAGAAGGAGCATTAGGTGAAATTTAGTGAAAAAAACTGTCAGGATCCCACCAATTATGTGCGCAAATTTTTGCATGAATTTTTTTGTGGAAACCCCTATTTAGGGTTGCCAAACTCCAGGTGCAACCTAGTAGTCTCCTGGAATTTCAACTGGTTCCCAGATTATAGATATCAGTTCCCCCGGAGAAAAAGGGCTGCTTTGAGCCAGTTTAGTGTAGTGGTTAAGTACACAGACTCTTACCTGGAAGAACTGGGTTTGATTCCCCACTTCTCCAAATACCACTACTGAAGTGACCTTGGATCAGTCATAACTCTCAGATTCTGTCAGAGCTCTCTCAACCACCTACCTCACAGGTTGTCTGCTGTGGGGAAGGGAAGGGAAAAGAGATTGTAGGCTGCCCTGAGACTCCTTCAGGTAGTGAAGGACAGTGTATAAATCCAATCTCCTCCTCCTCCTCCCTATGGCATCACATCCCTGGTGAATTTCCTCTCCTCCGCTAACCACACCCTCCCCATGTCCTACTTCCAAATCTTCAGGAATTTCCCAACCCAGAGTTAATAGTCCTATCCTGATTACATCTGGCAGACCCAGGTCATTGTAGAATAAAAGTAGGGAACCCCTGGCATGTGTGCCGACAGCAGCATACCAGATAATTTTACTTGACACCCTGGGCTGGATCTTTGCTCATACAATCAAGGCACTGTCAGCACTGTTGGGGGCAGTGATGTAGGACAAGGCATGTCTTTATGCTCACCATTACCTCCCAGTCTGCCGCCAACAGAGTTCAGGGTAAATCCAGGTGCCAGTGTCACTGGGGTTTGGCTTGCTCTGAAGGTATCTTGACAAGTACATCTCATTGTTGGCATACTAAAATCTTCAAAGGTAGTAGACACTGGGTTTTTCCCCCCAGCACTTGGGACAAAAGAAGGTGTCTATTCTTAATCTCGAATAAGGAGTAATCCTTGGAAGTTTGGGTCATATCTTGGCACATTTGAAGAAAGGGGACAGCTTGTGGCTAGTGTGCTATGTCAGCCTTGGTTCGTTCCTGTATATTCCAGTTGGTACCTGTGTTATGCCCTGACCTGGATAACCCAGGCTAGTCTGATCTTGCCAGATCTCAGAAGCTAAGAAGGGTCAGCTCTGGTCAATCTTTGGAAAGGAGAACACCAAGGAATGTCAGGGTTATGACATGGAGATAGGCAATGACAAACCACCTCTGAATGTCTCTTGCCTTAAAAACTCCACGGGGTTGCCGTAAGTCAGTTGTGACTTGATGGCAAAAAAGGAAGAAGAAAAAGAAAGAAATCTGTTACTATAGCAAAATAATACAGAAGTCTAGTGATGCCTTCAAGACTAACATTTATTCCAGCATGAACTTTCATAAGTCAGAGATCACTTGTATCTGAGGATATGAGTCCTGACTCAAGAAAGTTCATACCGGAATACATGTTAAGTTTGAAGGTCCCCCCCCCCCCACCACTTCTGTTTTGGTTCTTGTGTGCAATTGATCAGAGAAGAACCTTCCTTGAAGAAGAAATGGAGAAATTCTTTGTTTCAAACGGAACAGGTTTTGAACATCCCAAGTGGCTTCTTCATTGCTGTCTGGGTTCTCGCTGGGCCAGGCAGCTTACGTAGAAATTTAAGACGTACACTTTTTCAAAAGTGTCAGGATGACAAGCAGAAAAGAAAGCCAAGCATATGCCGCTCATTAGGATCACAGCATGATTTTTTAAAAAAAATCCCTACTTGCTTGAGTGACTCGGACTTCCGAGAAAACATGTTATGCTCAGAAAGGGTTGCTACAACTCACATCCTTCCATTGTAAGTCAGCCTTTTAAAACAAGAACACAGCTGTTTGTGACAAAACACATTTGTCAACCCATCGTGCAAAGTAATATAGAGTAGTGATGGGGGAAAGGGGGGGGAGGAGTGCCCTGGGTCTGCTGATAACCACGTGGTGATGCCTGTTCGTATTTGAGTCTGCATACAGCCGATAAACATCTGCCTGGACACAAGTCAGCATGGAGGGCTATCTAATCTCCAGTAATTAAGCTTCATTAAAATGAGCTTGTCTTTAATATGTGGAAATTTAAAGGATAACATCTTGCATCGTTGCATACCCAGGCTCCCTTTCAGGAGTCTGCTTCGAGGACTATTAGCCCACAGTACATTTGTCTGAATTTAAAGTGTAACTACATTTCCTTGAAAAGACCATAAAGACCATCCTTTTCAGACTCCCAGCAGTAAACTTTAGAGAGTAGCGGAATTAGCAGAGGAATGTATTTAAATGAAAATGTATGTGGAGGGAGAATAGGTAGAGCTGTTTCTCTTGTGCTAAAATGGTGCTGAGCTGCAAAGGTTATTATTATCTTTCCAAGTTTCCTTTTAGAAGATCTCCCGCACCCCCATGCATCCCATATTCCTGGAATTTGTACCATTTTAATCTAGATAATGTAATACCTTTTTACCTACAAAAATGGAGCATCAAAATGCAACATGTGGAGGGCTATTTTTGATTCTTGACCGCTGACTGTAAAGGGGTTGGGAAAGTATCTGTAAATGTAAAACAAATGAGCCTTCGATCACCCAAATACTCAGAATAAAATGGCGGTGGGCACAGCAACACTGAACTATTTATAAAGGGATGGTGGGGGAAAGTGCTGTCAAGGTGCAGCTGACTTACAGCCACCCTGTGGGGTTTTCAAGGCAAGAGAATGCTCAGAAGTGGTTTGCATTGTCTGCCTCTGTCTAGCAAGCCTGACCTCCCATCCAAATACTAACCAACCCTGATTGGTTTCTGAAGTCTGATGAGATCAAGCTAGCCTTGGTCATCCATGTCAGGGCATTTACAGTGTACATGTGTACAAAGATGATGAATGTGATTGGGCGTTGGGGGTTAGTACAATACTACCCGCTCACTATGAGTTTACTGGATGCGGTTCCTGGCTTACTGCTTATTGGTGGCAATAAAAGGATAGTTGAGAGAGGGAGGGGTAGAGGAAGAAGAATGAAAGGAGGTCTATTCCTTCATGTGTTCCTGCCCCAAGTCATTTACGGCCTTAGGTAATAATCAGCATTTTGAATTGTTCCCAGAAACAGAAGGGTAGCCAGTGCAGATATGATCCCTGTACCCAATCCCAAACAGTAGTCAAGCTGTTGCATTTCTGAACTGTTTTCTATGGCAGCCCCATGTAAAGTGTATTACAGTAGTCTAGCTTGGATGAGATCAGACCATAGATCACTATAGCCAAATCACACTTTCTGAGGAATGGCTAGAGCTGATAAAAGGTGCTACCTGCCATGGAGGGGATCTCAGCTTCTAGCCATAGGTCAAGATCTAGTAGCACCTCCATGCAACAAAACTGTTCCTTCAGGTGGGAATGCAACCCCCCCAAGACAGTCCCTGACCAGTTTTTCCTCTATCTGAGCCTGAGGGCGGGATATAAATCTGATATCTATCTATCTATCTATCTATCTATCTATCTATCTATCTATCTATCTGTCTGTCTGTCTGTCTGTCTGTCTGTCTGTCTGTCTGTCTGTCTGTCTGTCTGTCTATCATAATCTCAAGAAGTATATAATAATATAAAATACGTAACCAAGTTGATACAATGGGTATGCAGTCCAATTGATTAACCCCCCTAAATACCAATATCTAAATTTTCAATCCACTCAGTCACAGCAGGTGAGAGTTCAAAAAGAGTTCAAAAAGCTCCATCACATCTCTCTGGAAAGCACGACGCTCACATCCCTGTGACAGATGGAAAATAGTTTGGCAGGCTGCACCACAATTGCATTCGGGTCCAGGTATTTTGCCCCATTTAAATAACAGATCTGCACAACTGCCCAAGCTTATTCATATTTGCCATTGATCAACAGCATGTTTTTTACTGACCCTCATTTATCCCATTATCTTCTCCAAGTATCTATTCAGGACTTCCACAGACCCAGCTGGCTTAGTTATTAAGGATAAATAGAACTGGCTGTCAAATGCATATTGGTGTCACTTCACTCTAAATCCTTGGATGATGTTTCCCAGCAGTTTCATATAAATATTAAATAGTGTGGGGGATAGGATGAAACCCTATGGATTTCTATGCCACACTGCTGAGCTGCAGTTCCCCAGCACCACATTCTGGAATTTGTTGGTCAAGTAGGAGTAGAACCAAGTAACTTAATAAAGCAGTATATCCCATATAGTTCTTATATCATGTATCTCTAATATATATCCCTATTTCATATACCGTATCTCTAATAGTAGCCTCAGAAAAAAGCATGGCAAATAGACTAAGTTTTAATCCTTTATCTTCTATCTGAATTCTATATGTGTTTAATGGTTGTTTTGTTCTAATATTGTTCCATAATGGTTGTTTTGTTCTAATATTGTTCCATTCTGATTCCCAATATCCAATCACCAAATGTTACCATTGGGTTTATTTTGTGTATTGTATGCAAATGCTTTAGGCCAGGGGTGTCAAACATGCAGCCTGGGGGCCAAATGAGGCCCCTGGAGGGCTCCTATCACCCCCCCCCCCCAGAGCAACTAGCTGTATCAACAGAAGTATAGTGTCCAGATCACGTGATATGATGATACCGCTTTACTCTGCTCTGGTAAGACCTCACCTGGAGTCTTGTGTTCAGTTTTGGTCACTGCATTTTAAGAAGGCTATAGAAAAGTTGGAATGAGTCCAGAGGAGGGCGACAAAGATGGTAAGGGGTCTGGAGACCAAGTCCTATGAGGAAAGGTTGAAGGAGCTGGGGACGTTTCTCCTGGAGAGGAGGCGGCTGAGAGGTGATAGGATCGCCATCTTTAAGTCCTTGAAGGGCTGTCCTATAGAGGATGGTGTGGAATTGTTTTCTGTGGCCCCAGAAAGTAAGACCAGAACCAATGGGTTGAAATTAAATCAAAAGAGTTTCCAGCTCACCATTAGAAAGAACTTCCTGACAGAGCAATTCCTCAGTAGAACAGGCTTCCTTGGGAGGTGGTGGGTTCTCCTTCCTTGGAGGTTTTTAAACAGAGGCTAGATGGCCATCTGACAGTAATGTGGATCCTGTGTATTTAAGGGAAGGTATTTGTGAATTTCCTGCATTGTGCAGGGGGTTGGACTAGATGACCCTGGAGGTCCCTTCCAACTCTATGATTCTGTGATCTGCATAACAGTTTGCTTTGTCAGGCTTGCTCAATCACACAGAAGCTACAGAGCAAAACCTCTGTTTTCTCCATTGGCTGAGGCTCCTCCCTTGGGGAGGAAGGGCAGGGGAGGCAGAGCTTGCTCTGCTAGGCTCTCTCAATTGCACATTGAGGTAATCCTCTCTTCCATCTATTGGCTGAGGCTCCTCCCCCTCCCAGTATCCTGAGGAAAGAAGGAAGGAAAGCGCCAGAGCTTCCTTTGCCCAGTTCCCTGAATCCCATGGGAGAGATACAAAGAAAGCACCTTTAAGACCAATGAGTGCTAATGTTTTAAGCATGTCTTATTTTAAGTTTTTTTCCCCCTTATGTTTTATTTTACATGCATATGAGTAAGAACATATTTGTTTAAGGTTAAAACAACACAGATCTTACTTCCAACTTTAAAAAAAACTTAAAATAAGAAGTAAGTTATTTTAAGTTTAAAAAAAAAATCTTTAATTGTGTTTGTCTGTGACTTCATAAAATTTATATCTCTGCTACCTAATCTTAAAAAGGTACACATGTGGCCTGGCCTGACATGGCCCGGCCCAACAAGGTCTCAATTATGTCAGATTCAGCCCTCATAACAAATGAGTTCAACACCCCTGCTTTAGGCAAATTGATTGAGTGAGCTGGTTGTCAACTGTAACAATAAACTTGACTTGACAAGCTACCCACAGAAAATAAAAACATTTTAGTCATTCCCAGGTGTCTTCTGGAATTTAAAAAGAAACATCTTTGTAAGTCATTGAAAGGTGAGGAGTGAGGGAAGGGCAGCCCTGTAGCCAGAATTTGAAGAATTGGCGGGCCCTGATTTTTTTCAGGGGGCACATAGTGGCCCCAACCTCCATGGCCTTCCCATAGTTGCCCCAAGGTGATCCCTTTCCACCCCTGGGGCACCCCCTGTGGTGGGGAGCCACTGAGAGGTTTAGATACATGCCGTACAGTCTCCTGCCCTTACCTGTAGCATGATCCAGCTAGGCAAGTCCGACGGGACAAGGGGGGGGGGGTGGAAGGCGCCACCAAGTCGCAGCTGACTTCTGGAGCTACAGGACCTCCAATTCGGATTTCTTCCTGTCGGAGGGCAAACTGAGGCTGCCCAAGCGCAGCTCCCACCCTTGTTCGGGTGGCCAGTGAGACCAGGGCAGAAAACCCCTGCAGGTAAACATCACCTCTCCACTGATCCCCAGCCTCGGACTGCAGCCGGGACCTCCATTTGTGTGTGCCAGCCTACCCTACCCTGCCTTGTCTGGCAGAGAAAGCCTGCAATGGAGCCATCTGCCCCCTACCCCTGCCACCCCACTTGAGGGCCAGAACAGCCTCTTCTTGCAGGTGCCCTCTAGCCCAACGTCAGCCCAAGGTGGAGCTTAACTTTCAGTCCTGGGTGCTGAAAGTGCCCCGTTGTTTCTGCTTACTGAGGGGTCAGAGATTTCTTCCAGCCCCTAAGCAAGCAGAAACAACTTGAAGCTTACCGGTAACTTTCAGTCCTGGGCGCTGAAAGCGCCCCATTGTTTCTGCTTGCTGAGGGGTCAGAGATTTCTTCCAGCCCCTAAGCAAGCAGAAGCAACACTGAGCTTAACTTTCAGTCCTGGGCGCTCAAAGTGCTCCATTGTTTCTGCTTGCTGAGGGGTCAGAGATTTCTTCCAGCCCCTAAGGAAGCAGAAGCAACACTGAGCTTAACTTTCAGTCCTGGGCGCTCAAAGTGCCCCATTGTTTCTGCTTGCTGAGGGGTCAGAGATTTCTTCCAGCCCCTAAGGAAGCAGAAGCAACAGGGAGCTTAACTTTCAGTCCTGGGAGCTGAAAATGCCCTGTTGTTTCTGCTGGCTGAGGGGTCAGAGAATTCTTCCGGCCCCTAAGCAAGCAGAAGCCACTGTATATGATCAACTCCCCTAAGCAAGCAGAATCAACGGTTTATGATGACAGCAGAATGGAGAAGGATGCAGCCAAGGCACTGGAAGCTGGTTAGGGGCCCCAAGCCAGGGGGCCCTGCCTAGCAGTCAGGGGGCTGTGCTCCCACAGGCCCCTTCATAGCTACAGGCCTGGGGAAGGGGAAAGATGTCCAGAAGTTGAATACAGCAGCAGAAAAAGCCTGCCCTATATTCCCACACAAAGCAGGGTCCAAGCTAAGGACCTGACATCATGGCCAAGATACATACAATTGGATGCAGTCTCCTAAACCATGTAGATCTTTAGAGGTCTTCACCAACAGTTTGAATGGGCTCAGGAACAACTTTGGAGCCAGTGAGCATGATATGCTGGTGGACTCGTATGTTCTCTGAGGCGTATCTCCATTACAGTGGATGAACTTTATATAAGAAATTCTTTAAAAATCAAAGTGGTTTGCAAATATTAAGGTAGTCATGAATCAATAAAATAGACAAACAAAATTCTAGCCACAAAATCAGTCAGTACAAATGCAATGCAATGATACAATGCAATATGCTCAGCCTACAGGAGATGCTTCTCAAGAGGGCACATACAGCTATAAACTAATCTGAAAGAACTAATCTTGTGCTGCCATCACAGACTAGTAGCTCTTCTCACTTCCTCAGGAAGAGAACTAGAAAGGTCTGGGACTATGACAGAGAAAGCAGTCTAGCAGACTAACAACTTGGCAGAAACATGGATGGTTCAAATCGCTTGGTGGGAAGCCTTTAAAAACAATGAGACAATGCAAAAAATTCATGTATGGTGACTTTTTAAGAAAAAATTGCTGATTTTATGCCACAGGTAGTTGCCTTGAATAATCACTTCGTTCCATGCATCTTTCATGATTTCAAATGTCAAAGAATTTTTAGTTGGCTCTTGTTTGTGTGTGTGTGTGTGTATGTGGGTGGGGGAGACTAGAGTTGCCAACCCTCGGGGCGGGGGATAGAGATCTCCCAGAATTACAACTGATTTCCAGACAACATAAATCACTTCCCTATTCATTAATTCATTTGTTTATTTATGGCATTTATTCTATTTCTCCTGGAGAAAGCTGCATGGTATTATAATCGACCAAAGCCCCTCCCCACCCTAAACCCCACTCTCCCAGGCTTCACCTTCAAATCTCCAGGTATTTCTGAACCCAAAATTGGAAGAACAGAAATTCATTTTAACCATTAGCACTAAGTCCAGTTTGGTCCATGGTTCTTCAGGCCATGATTATCCTCTCAAAATTCCTTCCTGCTCTATACTCATCTCTGTATGTAAACAAAATGTCACAAGTAAAGTGGGGTGGGGGTACAAATGCACTTAAAACTGCTTTTTCTCTCTCCTTCCCCCATAGAAAGGTTAACTTCTGAAAAGAATGTATAGGGATGGCTGTCGATGGAGCCAGCGAGAGCCTTGCGTTCTACAAAGCCGCTTTACTGTCATGTTGATTATGCAAATACAGGCCCTCCATGACCTACAAAAACACAACTCTGGTGAATGGGAGCAAACAAGATAAAATGGCACTGTGGTGAATTCAGACAATGGGCTGCATGCTCCCTCGGAACATTGCTTATTTTGTGAGCGATAAACATCCTCCCCCACCTTGTAATTTAATGGTTTATTGTCATAGCAAAGAATGTTTCATCAGAAACTGAAGAGGGGGAAAGGCATAATCCTTGTATCTGCAAAATAACAATCAGGAGAATATTGAAGGAGTAAACAGAATGCACTTAATGTTGGTTTCCCAAAGGAGGAGGAAAGATTAAAATAAACAGTCTCCATTTAGCTAGTATGCTTCTTCTCCTTTGGCAAGCCCAGCATGTCCAAGTTTCATACGGCAGCTCTCAGGGTCTTGTTTGAATTGATGGTATAGGGCTGCCAAAATAAATCAGAGCATTTCAGGCATAAACAAAAAAATCTCTTCCTTGCTGAGAAGGTTTAAGTGACAGCTCTGAACTGTAGAAGTTATCAAGCCTTGAACATCAATGTGACCCATGGTACATTCCTATCAGAACCATAGGCATTGTGCCCATGATAAGATATTTCTGCATATCAGAGAGCCTGTCAGGGAAATGTTTATTGTCCCTCTTCGCCAATCTCCATATGTGCTTCTCCAGAGGAATTTCATGGGGGGCAGCTGAGCTATGAATCAATAAAGAGAAAAAGGCTTCGTGTTGTCAGATATTACAGCCTCAGTTTGAGCAAATTGAGTGAATTATTTCAGAAGTGGGGCATATTTACTTCCATACAACCACTGTTTCCACAAGTTGCCGTCTATTCCATCTGTGTATTGTTTACTAACATGCTAACCTCTGAATATATCTTGCCTTGAAAACCCTATGGGGTTTCCAGGGCTTTTTTTTGTAGCAAGAACTACTTTGCATATTAGGTCACACCCCCTGATGTAGCCAATCCTCCTGAAGCTTACAGTAGGCCCTGTACTAAGAGTGCTGTAAGCTCTTGGAGGATTGGCTACATGAAGGAGGTTTGGCCAATATGCAAAGGAGTTCCTAACTAAGTATGGATACCCTGACAAAGTGTGGAAAGGATATGTCCCTGAAATATTTGATAGGCAATAGGCATATCATTAGGGTTGCCAGGTCCTACCTTTGAGCTGGCCTGGGGCTCCTGTGTCCTCCCTCTGATATTTTGCCATGTCTTCTTTGTTCATACAATGCAATGACATCACCCAGAAGGGATGTCATCACACTGCCAATGTCATATGGTGACATTCTAGATTTTGGGCAAAATTCTATAGTTTTGAGCCCAAATTTACAATAGAGCATCACCATGCAACGTCATTAGTGTCCTTACATCACTTCTGGGTGATGTCATCACATCACATTTTGGGGCAATTGAGAGTGGGCAGGAGCCCACAAAAAGCAGGGGAACCTCACCCAGACCAGGAGGCTGGTACCCCTACATGTCATTCTGCTGAAACAGTGCCCCAAATGCTATGGTTGGAGTTCAGATTCTTGCTTGGACAATCTAAGAGAAGAAATAAGAACTATGTAGATCAGAAATCTACAATGCATCGTGGGCCAATATGATTCCTGGTGCCTGTTTACTGTTTTTTTTTGCCTTGAGAATAAAGTTCAAAGGGTCTTAAGTAGAACATTATAAAAAGGATCACTCTACCAACAAACTAGCAAAGCACTGAGCTAATCTCTGGCAGATGTATTGTATGGCTTGTGTTCTGGTTTTGTTTTTGTTTTTTTGTATTTTACTTTGGAGCTGGCTGCTAACAACTTCTAGATGCATCACAGCCATGCAGTTTCAGCTTGGCCATAGATAATTATGTCTCTGAGCTTTGAAACATCTCTCTTGGGCAGCACAGGGAGCAATTTTCCTTTATTTGGAAACTGAAACCAAATAATATCCCTCCCCCAAAGCAAAGTGTCAATCCTGTCTCTTGTGGCAGTCATTTTATAATTAGTTCCACCACTTTACCACATCCATTTTGTGGTTGCACCCAATGACCTATCTCTCAACGATTCCAAAAGTACCTATAGGCTCAACAAAGAAGGGAACCTGTAAATTAGATTCATATAACAGCTGAGGTAGCATAGGGGCCAGATCTAATCTCAGCTATGAACTCATTTGATAGCCTTAAGCAAGTCACTGTCATGGATTCAGTGATCCATTTGTGTAAATACCATGGATCTTTCCATCCTGAGCAGTGCCTTCCAGTACTGGAAAACTGATTTGCAGGGTCACAGCAATAGCAATAGAGATTAGTGGGCTATAGAGAGAAAGGGGGGAGGCCAAATAACTCCCTCCTTTCATCCTCCTTCACCTTGCTATCAGAACTAATTTCATTCCCTTTCCCCTTCTTACTGCAGCCCACTGACTTGCAAGACTTTTACTGCACAGAGGTCCTACAAAACGAGAATAACTTTTCCTTGGGTTCTAACGGACTGCTAGGAGGAAGGGAAAGCAAGGGAGGTTGAAGGTCATCAGCCCCTTCTGCTGAAGAACTGCTAGATCCCAATCCATTGTCTCTCATACAACATTACCTTATACTGAATCAGACTCAGCATTGTCTCTGATTGCCAGTGACTCTCCAAGACCTTGGGCAGAGAAGATCCTGAACAGAGAATAGTCATTCTCAATAGTTCTTACCTGAGATAACTGTATGAACTGTTCGGCTGGCCAGACAATAGAGCTGGCTCTTTGCTTACTAAGTATGTGTTGTGTTACACCAATTCCTCACTAGCAGTTGCTCTGCCCCCGAGTTTCTGCTTTCCCTGTCTCAAGCAATCAATTTCCCACTGGTTGCTGTGTAGGTGAATTTTGATCTGCAGCTCCCTCCAATTTCCCTTGTGGTTTCTTGCTCTCAAAAAAAAAAAAAAAAAAAAGAGCAAGAAACCACAGGGGAAACTGGAGGGAGATGTGGATAAAAATGCTCATGTGCAGCAACCAGTGGGGAATTGATCACTTGAGCCAGGGAAAGCAGAAACCCAGAGGTGGAACAACTGCTAGTGAGGAACTAGTCTCACTGACTGAGGCTGCTGTTCTCATTCACTAATATGGGTGTAATGATACCATTTGTACAGTGCTGTTATGCACATTACATGCACCAAGGTAATGTCAAGTGCTTTGAACACAAAACACTAGCGTACAGTAAAAAAGCATGAAAATTTGTGATCAAATTGTAAATAATAATAGTTAGAAGATGATGATATTGGATTTATACCCTGCCCTATATTCCTAATCTCAGCGTCTCAGAGCATTGTACAATCTCTTTTACCTCCCCGCCCCCCACAACAGACATCCTGCGAGGTAGGTGGTGCTGAGAGAGCTCTCCCAGAAGCTGCCCTTTCAAGGACTACTCTGCAATAGCTATGGCAAGTGGAGGAGTGAGGAATCAAACCTGGTTCTCCCAGCGTGCTTAACCACTACACGAACTGGATGTGAATAGGCATGGGTATTATTCAGAAAGGAGCAGGTAGCTGATAAAATATTGCCATTTATCACATATAAATGTCATATAGAAGATATACAGAGAATGGTACAGAGTTGTTTTCTGTTGCAGTGGAAGATCAGACTAGAACCAATGGGTTGAAATTAAATCAAAAGGGCTTTTGGCTAAACATTAGGAAGAACTTCCTGACAGACCAGTTCCTCAGTAGAACAGGCTTCCTCATGAGGTGGTGGGCTCTCCTTTGGAGGTTTTCAGACAGGGTCTAGATGGCCATCTGACAGCAATACTGATTCTGTCAACTTAGGCAGATTATGAGAGGGAGGGCAGGAACAGTTGCATCAGTGCTAAGTTCTTTTTTTTCCCCATCTGGGCAAGGAGCAGGGGTGACAAGGTGTGGAGGGGAGGTATTTGTGAATTTCCTGCATTGTGCAAGGGTTGGACTATATTACCCTGGAGGTCCCTTCCAACTCTCTGATTCTATTATATTATCAAACACTAAATACTTTGTGAAATGTCAGGCTACACAATCAATTTACAATAAATGGTAAATATTCACTGGGTATGCAACTCTAAAGTTGTAGTTTGTAGGCAGATTTTAGAGTATAAATTAATTTCAGTTTTCTATTACAGGACACTGTATGCCAGTAAGTTCATAGACAAAACAAATACGAAAAAAGAAGGCTTGATCCTTTGCCTTTGCAGTTCTCAGATTGCATCTCTCCTGCGTTTCAAGTAGAGGTCTTTCACATCACCTACTGCCTAGTCCTTTTTTAGGTGGAGATGCTGGGGATTGAACCTGGGACCTTCTGCATGCCAAACAGATGCTCTACCACTTAGCCACAGTTGCAGGTGAGAGGGCATCCAGCACAATACAAAATTTTCTTCCTTGGAGGCCAGAATCTTTCACTGGCATAGCCTCCCCGCATAACTTCTCTTTAATCTTTCTAAACCCCTTTGTCTTCTTCATTCCACTTTCAGCTAAAGCCATGACTCATTCTTGATTGTTTCAGAATCTGACCATGATAGTTAGCTTTCTCCAGAGACCTCTTGTTTTCTGTTGCTTTCTTAAACAAACCCCATTTTTTATCTTCTCTGTTGTTCACACATTCCCTGTGTCGTTTATTCAGTTACATTGTCTACCCAATAAATTCAGGTGCAGATTGGCTTTCAATATTTCTTGGATAACTGAAGCTTCCCTCTGTTTTGTGCTATCCATTTTGGGGACACTTTCCTCCACTGCTATGCAACAGCTGGCGCCTTGGTTTATTCAGGCAAGAAACGCAGATTTGGTTCAGGGCATTTTCATAGGCTTGTCTAAAGCTCTGCTGTCTTTGAAAAGCATCTTTATAGTTGATACTTGTGTGTCTTACAATGATGACAGGGTTATGAAGGAGAACCCATCATCTTAAGGTCAAACCCTATATTTTTATCCAGCAGCTGAACATCTCATATTCTTACTCTTCCATAATTATAAATGCTAGCATTTAGCTTGTTTAATATCTAGAACACAAAGCTTAACAAAAAATCCATTTCCCACTCGCCTGAGTTCAATGTGATACTTATAACTGAATACTTTTCAGTTTCCAAATAACATGTTATATTCATGTTATGAAAGACAATAAGACTTTACTTGTTTTATGCTGTAGGCAGAAATATTAATGTATGTCTATGCACAGTTGTTGGCATGAATGTCAGTAGATGCATGTTCATTCTTTTGGAAGTGAAGGACTTTGCACTGTCTCTTAGCCTTAGCTGTCAGAGGGGAACTGTAAAGAGCCAGAGCCAGACAGGTCAGGAACTGTGTATCCCTTCCTTTCTACTGCTCTAATACTGTCCCACTGCTGTGTAGATGGCTACTCTCAGGGAATCTTCCTTGCTTCCTACTAACACCTTCTTTTTAGGGTTTCCAGCAGGGGGAAGGGGGAGGCTTACCAGGTTGTGGGGACCCTTGCTGGCAAAGTGCTGATGCGTGCTCCAGAAGTGATGTCAGCCCACTGCCAGCAACGTCAGGGATGCTCTGGTATTTTTGCAAAATTATATGGTCTAATCCTGGTTTTCCCCACTGATGTCACTTCCAGGTGCACTGGGAATGATGTCAGCATATCAGAACACTGCTGACACCCCCCCCCCCATTTTGGTGTGTTCTCCTGCCAGCAAGCTGAGCAGCAGTGGAGAGTACCCACTGGGGGCAGGATATGCCATACCTCTAGTAGATGCCTGGTAACTCTGCTCTCTCCATCCTGCAACCGTGAGGGCAGGATAAGCTTTCTTGCATCTCCATCCATCCTAGTTTAGCTGGTTATTTTAGAATACCATCTCTATCTTGTCTAGAATGCAGTTCCCTACAAGAAAGGATATTTGTTTAGCAAGATAAAAGACTCTGTATGAACATTATTCCCTCAAAGAGCAAGCTAACGTGATTCCACTGTGCCATGTGCTTTTTACACTCGGCAAATCCTATCACATTCTGTACCTTGGAACTATTTTCCTAAAAAAAATCCAGGGTCTAAATGGTGGAAACTGATATATGTGCACTGAATGAACACATATATGATTGTAATAATGCCTCAGGACATGGATGCATACAGTCTATCTATGTACAGTGAACACAAACTGAACATTTGTCAAGAATGCCCTTACAGATGCATCACATAAACACAGTGCATCTCTTATATAACATACAAAATCAGCAATCACATTTTTAATAACGTAACTTTCTCCCCAGCTATTCACCTCCTCTCTCCTTTTTAAGGTCACAACCCTATTTTAATAGTCATACAACAACAAAGAGCACAAATGATGCTGTTATGATGATGTGCCATCAAGTCACAACTGATTTATGGCAACACGTGATGAGCTGTTCAAGACAAGAGATGGAGCAGAGGTGGTTTGCCATTGCCTGCTTCTGCACACCATCTCCAGTCTTCCTGGACCTCAGCTCTGATGAACTCAGGCTAGTCTGAGCTATTCTGGCTGCCAGACACAAAGAATATTTACCAACAAAAATTGCTCTCTATCCATGGATACAGATTAATGATGCCAGGGAATTTGGTATCGTTTCCTCCTTTCCTTAGGTGGAAATGAGACTCAGGCTTTTCCTGGTAAGTCCTATTTAAGGTTTCACAGCTGAGTCAAATACACTATTGGAGCCACTGGATATAGTCAGTCTTGGCTAACAACCAAAGCGAGGCCTTGTCTTAACACACAGGTTGCCATGAATGCTGAATGCCACATGCTTCCCTCCTCTGTTCTCTGGAAGACTTCTATATTTTACTTGCTTCTTGACCTGCCCCACACTCTCTATCCTCTCACATATAGTATGTCAGAGATACACATA
This sequence comes from Heteronotia binoei, assembly GCF_032191835.1. Lineage (NCBI taxonomy): Eukaryota > Metazoa > Chordata > Lepidosauria > Squamata > Gekkonidae > Heteronotia > Heteronotia binoei. The sequence continues at coordinate 46,929,694 of NC_083227.1, read as the reverse complement.
TTGTCCAAGATATTCTTTTAATAACTAATTGAAATGTCTTGTCTGGAAAGAAAAACACACTTTGACAAACATTCATCAAAAACATAGAACTTTCCAGTACAATGAAATGATGAAGGACAAGTGTCCAAGAGACTATATCAACTGCTGATCTGCCCTCCTTCCCCATCTAATGCATACTTTCCCTTTCTTAATTTGGAGGTTTCTCTAACTCTGCAGCGTTCCAGTGTATGTAACGTCATTTGTCTGATAGTGAGAATTAACTGAACAGGAAGAACAGTGACCGTTGTCCTGACTTTACTGGAGACTAGTGTTAAATTCACTTCTAGCTGGGCCTTAGGGTTGCCAACCTCCAGGTGTTGGCTGGGCATCTGGAATTACATCTGGTATCCACATGACAGAGATCCTTTCACGTGGAGAAAATAGTTGCTTTGGAAGTTAGACGCCATGACTACCCTGATGAGGTAATACACCCCTCCGCAGCCTCCACCCTTAAATCTCCAGGAATTTCTCAACCCAGAGCTAGCAACCCTATGTGGACCTTCAGACACACATATCAGAGATTCAGCTGGAGGATATGGAATGGTTGAATCCAAAGAAAATGGAGGATTGGTAAAAAAAGGCAGCAGTTTTGTGGGAGACTTATCTACTTAGTAGCAGTGTTCCCTCTGTGTTAGCATGAGCTAGCTCACAGATTTTTAGCCCCTAGCTTACACATTTTTGTCTTAGGGTTGCCAATCCCCAGGTGGGGGCAGGGGATCCCCCGGTTTGGAGGCCTTCCCCCCGCTTCAGGGTCGCCAGAAAGCGGGGGGAGGGGAGGGAAATGTCTTCTGGGAACTCTATTATTCCCTATGGAGATTTATTCCCATAGAAAATCATGGAGAATTGATCCGCGGGTATCTGGGGCTCTGGGGGGGCTGTTTTTGGGGGTAGAGTCACCAAATTTTCAGTATAGCAGCTAGTGCCTCTCTCCAAAATACCCCCCAAGTTTCAAAAAGATTGGACCAGGTGGTCCAGTTCTGTGGGCCCCAAAAGAAGGTGCCCCTATCCATTATTTTGTATGGAAGGAAGGCATTGAAAAGGTGTGCCGTCCCTTTAAATGTGATGGCCAGAACTCCCTTTGGAGTTCAATTATGCTTGTCACAGCCTTGATCTTGGCTCCACCCCAATGTCTCCTGGCTCCACCCCCAAAGTCCCCAGATATTTCTTGAATTGGACTTGGCAACCCTATTTTGTCTTAACTCAGGAAGGATGACCTCAGGGCACACTAATTTATGCAGTAGCTCACAACTTTAATGCCAGTAGTTCACAAAGTAGAATTTTTGCTCAGAAGACTCTACAGCAAGGGTGTCATACATGTGGTCTCAGAGGGCTCCTATCAGGCCCACAAGCAACTCACTGTCATCTGCTTCCTTCTAATTCACAACTTCCTTCTGCATCACACCTTGCTTTGCCAGGCTTGCTCAATCACACAGGAGCAACAGAGCAAAGCTCCTCCCTTGGGGAGGAAGTGAGAGAAGGAGAGTTTGCTTTGCCAGGCTCTCTCAATTGCACAACAGAGCTACTGAGCCAAGCCTCTCTTCCTTCTGTTGGCTGAGGTTTATCAAGTCAGTGAGGTGGATTAGGCTGAGTGTGTGTGCTTGTCTGTGTCCATTATAGTTTATATCTCCCTGACCCGGCATTACATTTTATGACACATATGGTCTGTCCCGACAAGGTCAAGATCCAGCCCTCATAGCAAAGGAGTTCGACACCTCTGCTCTACAGTTTAGAGGGAACATTGCTTAGGAGGCAGAAGACTTTTTTGGTGGAGTATGTGAAGAGCAGTGTTCCCTCTAAACTGAGTTAGCGTGAGCTAGCTCACAGATTTTTAGCCTCCAACTCACATTTTTTGTCTTAGCTCAGGAAGGATGACTCCAGAGCACACTAATTTATGCAGTAGCTCACAGCTATAATGCCAGTAGCTCACAAAGTAGAATTTTTGCTCACAAGACTGCAGCTTAGAGGGAACATTGGTGAAGAGCATGGGAGCTCATCTGGACCTGCCCTTCCTTTTTGAGAAAGAGATGGACAGTAGTGTTTCTATTGATTGCATTTGATTCAAAAGCTCTCTCTCGCCTCCTTGATGCTGCTGACCTCACCACATTGATCCACCCTTCTACAGACGATACTAGCATGTACTGGAATCTAACTCCACAGAACTTGGCATTTGACTTCAGGAAAGATGAGATTGTTTTTAGTGCAATGGACTTTGAAACTTGCTTGAAGGAAACATGCATTTCAAAACTTTCAAGCAGAAAGCCTTTCAATATTTCCATGGACACCCTTCCCCTCTCATGCTCTAACCAGCTCCATTCTGGGCAATTATTCAGTACGATTTGGAGACCTTTTCCAGCCATAAAGAACAACAAATTAATATGCCACCAAAGTGTTTGCTACTAAACGCTGCTGTTTTTAAAGCCAGCATGAAATCTGGCAGAGTGTAAATCTCCCAGCAAAGGACTCTTGATGTTGGTATCATAAATAAATGAGTGTGGAGGTAGAACCCACTGCAGCTTGACATCTTATTTAATCAAGTGATACTTCAGTTAAAATTTTTATCACTTTAACTTAGCTTAATTGTATTAAATACCGGGCCACCTTCTGCCAATAGGAAGAAGGAGAAGGAGAGAGAGAGAGAGGAGGTGTGACATAACTAATTAAGCCAGCAAGTAGTAAACAGTATAATCAAAAGAAAAAGCTGTAATTGGTGGAATTGTTTCATGATGGGGGGGGGGGGGGGTAATTAAATCCACAGTGCTCCTGGAAATGTCTCGATCACCTAATATTCCTAATTAGAACTGAGGTAATTAATAGCTATAAACAATGGCTGTGATAAGGTAGCTGTACCTTCTTAAAATGATTTTTTTTCCCCCCAGAATCCAAATCAATTAACAGAAAATCATTCTGTACTTCTACTTTGTTTTGTTAAACTCATTATCGTGCTTCGGATTAGCCTCTTTTTCTCTTCCTCTGTTAGTTGCTTTAAGAAGATGACAATTATTGCAGAACAACCTGTGTTAGAGTACAATTTTAAAAATCATCAGGGAGATATACCAGGGCAATAGGACTTAGCACTCAGTAGTAGGGCACATGCTTTGTATGCATAAGGTCCCAGGTTCAGTCACTGACATTTCCAGTTAAAAGGATCTCAGCTAACAAAGCTGGGAATTACCTCCACCAGAGGCCTTGGGGAACTTCTCTCTGATAGAACAGGTAATACTAGACTAGCTGGAACCAATGATTTTGGTATAAAACAGCTATATGTGTTTCAATTAACTTATGTATTCCCAGTCAGCTATCTTTCAAAAAAAAATGCAATTGTATCTTAGTTGTTTGCTACCTGCTTTATTATTGTATAATTTATTTGAAGGTTAATATATTCATTCTAGTTTCTTTAAGCCAGATATGTGCTGGATTTATACAGTCTTCTTTGTATGGAAATCATAAGCCAGTCAATGTAATCCTGGTAATTTGTTTATTGTAAATGCTAAAGCAGAGGGGGTAGATGGGTGAATAGGAGGTCCTATAAGGGTGGAGGCTGAATGTGACCTGGAAGCTGATCAGGCCTCTTTCAAACGGCCATCTTGGGATGCTCCCAGCAAAAATGGGCATTTTTCTTTATTACTATTTGGTCAACCAAGTTTGGCATTCTTGCTTCTATCCTTTTTTGGGGAGAAAATGTGCAACCTTATATGCAGTCTCATTCATAGCCCCTACCTCCTGTCTAGCCTGACCACCAATAGAAATGGGCACAAACTGGGAAAATGCAGTTCGATTCATGGTTCATGACATGCCTTCACAAATTTTTAGCCAACTTACAAGCTAGTTCAGTTTGTGAGGTTCATGGCCTGGTAGAACACCTCCCTTAGTGTTCTAGAGAAAACAAACTTACAGGGGGTCTCTGGCTTACTCTCTTCTACCTGCTGTCCATGTTTGATGAGGATTGGATTTATGGGATCCAAATTACGGTCTCCCAGGAAAGTGCATTCTGGGGAAATGACCACCTGTCTTTCCCCCAGAAAGCACTTTCCTGGGTGTGACTATTGGATGGCATAACATAGACCCTGTAACCCCAATCCTTATCAAACTTGGAAGGCAGGTAGAGGAGAGTCAGCCAGAGATCCCCTGCAAGTTTGGTGTCTTGAGCTTGCACAGGATCTATTCTATATACTCCTGAACCTGTGCCTGTCAAAATAATAGCTGACAGACTGACGGGTTCAGAATCAGGAGGTTCAAAAGGGTCTAGAATAGATCCTGTGCAAGCCAGAGACACCAAACTTGGAATGCAGGGAGCAGAGAGTCAGATGAGATCCCTTGCAAGTTTGGAATCTGTACCTTGGCACAGATCCATTCTATACACTCCTGAGCCTATCAAAATGTCTGCCTGTCAGCTGTCATTTAGACAGGTTCAGGTTCAGGAGTGTATAGAACAGATCCTGTTCAAGCTAGAGACACCAAACTCACAGAGAATCTCCACCTGACCCTCCTCTACTGGCTCTCCAAATTTAGTATTTCTAGCTTTACAAAATCCATTCTATACACCCTTGAACCAACATCTATCAAAATGACCATGTGTCAGCTGTCATTTTGATAGTCACAAATTCTGAATCAGGACCATATAGAATTGATCCTATGAAGGCTGGAGACACCAGATTCAGAGGGCATGTAGAGGAGCATCTGGAGGACGTCGGTTCCAAATTTGGTGCCTCCAGCTTGCACAGAATTCATTCAGTGCACTCTTGAACCTGTGCCAATCAAAATGACCGAGATTCAGTAGGGTATAGAACAAATCCTTTGAAAGCTACAGACATCAAAGTTTCAAAGCACCTCCCTAGATACTCCTTTACCTGTCCTCCAAGTTGTTGCTTTGAATTTTTGTAAACATTTTGATTGAACAGAGACAGTCTGTCTGGGAATGTATCCACTCATGAACCAGCAAAAGCCTCCATGAACAACGTCAACGTTTGTGTCACAAAATTGACTTTGCGAACCACAACATTCATGATGAGTTTTACATTGTGTCAATTTGTGTCAATCCCTTACCACCATTCTCTAATTCAACACGTTTCAAATATCTCTTAGTTTTCTGTAATTGTCCTGTGAAGAAATCAGCATGAAGAAAAGTCCTTCACCTCCATCTTTGGGCATCCTCACATCCTTAGCACTACAAGGAATGGTAGAGCAAGCCTCCTGAAGTGGCTTCACAGACATCCTCCTCGTTGAGGTTCCAACAAGATTGGGGAACATTGTCAGAACTAACTGTTCTGTAGAGCAGGTCCTTTAAAAGTGCCCACAGGAGACTTCTAATGCAATCCTAAACAGAGTTATCACTTGTATCCCTTGACTTCCACGGACTGAGAAAGGTGCAACTCATTTAAGATTATACCATGAGCTTTATTCAATATAAATATTAAATATAAATAACAGAGATTCTGCTAGGGGGGTGTACTTGAATTTATGAACATATGAAGCTGCCTTATACTGAACCAGACCCTCAATCCATCATAGTCAGTATTGTCCACTTAGACTGGCAGCGGTTCTCCAGGGTCTCAAGCTGAGGTTTTTCACACTTACTGGCCTGGACCCTTTTTAGTTGGAGCTGCCAGGGATTGAACCCGGGACCTTTTGCTTACCAAGCAGATGTTCTACCACTGAGCCACCATCCCTCCACAAAGAGAGCCATCTCCCTCCTTGGATACTGCAGCAGCAGTAGAAGGGAGGTAGTGGTTAGGGCTTCAGAACTCTATGGTGTCATTTGGAGCACTTAGAAATTGAACTTCAGATAACCTGGGCTTTTTGCTGATTAATTGGCGAATACCTTGTTTTGACCAAGTATGATTCTGAGATGAGTTCAATGGGGGCAAGCCTTGTGCCTCACTAATAGCTAAGCCATCATGTCAACTGAGCACCCTCATTGCACTTTGCTTAAAGTAGGTTTGTACAATGTATGACCCATCAAACATTGCACAAGCAATGTACTGTTGCCTGTCAGTTTCTTGACAACCTTCTGCCCTGTTTTTGTGGTCCCAGACAGGCAGAATAACAGGATGCTTGTGAACTGCTGATAGGCTACGTTCAGCTTGGAGGATCACAAACTGTGCAGGCCTCGTGTCAGGAAAGCAAATTCATAATATGGCAGAATCATGGCAATACACTGCAGCAGTATGTAGCAAAACGACTTGGTGGGGGCAGGAAGGGGGCAGAAAGGTTGCAAGAAAGATTATTTCCAATTGCTGGCTCAAACACTCTAGTTAGAAAGGGTGAGTCATGAGCTTGCCTCTTGTCCTGATCAATACAAGCTCCCTATGTACTGGGTCAGGAAGAATCTCAGCTCCCCTAGCAACAGGCCTTACCTCCTTAGAGGAAAGGCTGCATCTCTGAGAATTGCTACAGTAGGACACAGACCGTTTGCCCTGTGTGAAGTTACCATGTGAGATCCAAGTCTGAAATGAATGTGGGAGGATGAGTGTCAGTTGACAGATCACAGAGGACAAGTGGAAATCATGTTAAAGTGGGAACATTAGTTTTTTTGGCCCAAAATGAGTAAGCCAGTTAATTTTCTTTCCACTGTATTTCAAAGGCCAGGAGAGCTGGTTTTTGGCAAGAGTCTTTCTTGCCTTCATGACAATTTTGGTTCAAGCAAAGAAACTTCAGCTAAGAATTTGGAATAAAACTTTGGAATTAAAGTCATGTAGTTTAAGAACTTATCATTTCTTTTATGCATTGGTATTTGGTGTGCGCATTTGCATGCTCATAACTTTTGCCCCCTCAGGTTTTGAAATGGAGTTGCCTTAAGGTTGCCAGCTCTGGGTTGGCAAATACCTGGAGATTTTGGGGATGGAGTCTGAAGATGGTGGGACTTGGAGTGGGGAGGAGACTCTGCAAGGCACTATGCTATAAAGTCCACCTTCTGAAGTGGCCATTTTCCCCAGGGGAATTTATCTCTGTAGTCTAGAGAGAAGCTGTAAAAGCAGGAGATATACAGGCTTCACCTGGAGGCTGGCAACCCTACCCATAGGAAATAACGATGCTACTGCTATGCATAGCTTTTAAATAATACAATTCCTATACTTTGAATTGTTAAGATAAGTAAGCCGAAGCTTGTGTCTGAAAGGCCAAATATTTCAAAGTTGTGTAACTGAGGCAAAAAGAAGTCTGTGAGAACCAGTACTCACTGTCTTAGGGTTTTCTCAGTTTGTGCAGGCATGGGAATAAGACACCCAGGGTTAAAACATCTCATGTACTGATCAAATTGTCATGTATGGTAGGGACAGAATGCCATTCTCACTAACCTGTGGGTGGTATGAGGCAGCAGAATGCTAAAAGGCAGTCTTTGGCCTGTCAGGTATTTCTCTGAGAGGGAGGTACTTTCCCTTTTCCCTCAGAAAGACTTGGTTATTGTGAACCACTGCACAGCTGAAGCCATGAGACAGAAATTAAATGATATGTGAAGGCCTGGGAGGGACAAACTGGGATTTTTTTTTTCAATTACTCCAGTAGAAAAAATTGGGATATTTGCAAGAAACCTCAAAAAAACAGTGAAGTATGCCAGTGGTCCCCAACCTTTTTGGCACCAGGGCCTGGCAGGGTGGGGGAAACGCAGGGTGGGAGGACTGAATTTGGCCTCCCCCCCCCCGCACTGCACAGCCTCACCGCCCTCCCGCCCCCCCTCCTCCTCCTTCTGCGTCGCCTCCTCCTTCCTCCATGTTTATTATGTTAAGCCTGGGGAAGCATCTTTCTGGCTCTTTAAAAGCTCAACTCTCCCCCCCATGGCAGCAGCGGTGAGCGATCTGCTAAACAGGCGGTGCTGCCTTTGCCTCCGAGAACCATCAGGGGGCGTGGCCTAATATGCAGAGGAGCTCCTGCTAGAAAAAGAACCCTGATTGCCACAGTGGCTTGACTGGGCACTTCCACTGCTCTGCCGAGCTTATGTATGTCTATCAGTATGTTAAGCCAGGCTCTGCTAGGCTAGGCACATCTGCCTGCAACTTGTCTGAGCTAGGGTGCTGCCTTCTTTGGGCTGCGCACCTGGCTACATGCTGCTTGCTTGGACCATGTACTGCTTGCCTTCTTCCCCAGTCCTCCTTCTCTGGGCTGGATCAGCATAAGAACTCTAGGCTCCATCTTGAGGCTAGTAGCTCTACTGAAGATGCTTTGTCCCAAGGGTAGCAATGTGCCCTTCATTTACAAATGCAGGGGTCACAGCATGGGGAAGGAAAAAGAAAAAGTTTGCTAGAACAGCTGGTCTCCTGGCAGAACTTTTTGTTTCATGCCTCTGTGGGGGGGGGGGGGGTTGGGTGGGAACAGGCCATTGGCCCACCTGGAAGTTCCCCAGCAGCTATAATGTCCAACCTGCTTCTGGGGGCAAGGAAACTTGAAGGCAGAAGGGAAACTACAGAGGAAAGGGAAAGGGCAGAAGAGAAATGCAGAGATATCCTTGAAAAATGATTTTATTTTTTTTTAAAAAATCATTAAAATAGTAATGCGAAGTAAATTTTAGTTGCATTACAGTAATAATATCGGACCTGTTATATTTTCAAGCTACTAAAAGGTCATTAACATTTTTAACAAATTGTTTAAGGGGGCCCACTTCATCAGGGGCCCACAGGGCCCGCTTGCCATCAGGCAAGCTGATACCCTGGCCAGTCTGCCACTGCATTGGGACCTGAGTTAGTCTCTGGGGGCTGACCCATAGGCAGGCAACTATTCCCACCATGTGTGCAGCAGGGAAGGAGGGGGAAATAGGCAGGTTTGCAAGCTCTTCTCCTCTGTCACAGAGGTCACCTGGACACACAGAGCAGGGAAAGAGAGTGCAAGAACCTGGGGAGAAAAGTGAGCACATAGGGAAGGGAAACTGCTGGCTGTGCTGCCAAGTCCAACGTATTTCCTTCTCCCACTGGTGCCAAAAAATAATTCCCTAACATTTCCCTATGCTGGTCTTATTCCCAGCTTTTGTTTTTAAAAAGGTCTCCTTCTAGCTTGGTCATGTTGTAAAGTACATACATATGTATTTTATCTTTCTGTGCAAAGAAAGTATTAAGAGTTTTAATAAAGGCATGTAATGTTTCTTGATGTATTGTGCCTCTCAGTCATCTGACATTTACTCTATGTGGCTCTTTCATGAAGCAAATTTGGCCACCCCTGTGTTACAGTATGGCCTTATCACCAGCTTAGAAAAAAACCCTTGAATGATTCAGTTTTACATAGCTTACAGAAAGCCAGGAGACTGGGAGCTTTCCTGTCCTTTTAAGGCAGGCCATTCCATGGGGTGGGGGCCACAATGGAATAGATATATTATGTTACATATCCATGATGAAAGTCCAGTCATACACACACACATAAGCATACCAAGTTAATCCACTGGTCTAACTCACTGGTGTAGGCTACTTCAACTGGCAGCAACAGTCCAGGGTCTCAGGTGAAGAAGAGTCTTTTCCAGCACCTGCTGCTACCCAAGTTCCTTTCACTGGAGATGCAGGGACTGAACGTGGGACCTTCTGCATGCAAAGCAGCTGCTTCCCTGCTGACCCACACCCTGCTGCAAATCACCATTTCATTTTGCCTCCCATTGCCCTGAGAATCAGCTCGGAGAAAGCGGGCTTCTCCAGCTTTGTGGATTGCAGGTGCCGGCCTTATTGGATCATTTTGTTTAAGCTTCACGGTGCATGGAAAATAGCCCAGAACAGCAGCAAGCCCTTTGTGAAACCGAAAGGGATGGTGAGCGAGTATTACAGAAATGTCATCAGAGGCAATTTCAGTAAATCAAAGAGCCGAAGCCCCGGACTCATTAATCAGCGACTAGCGGGCAGTCCCAACCACATTCTCTGCTCTCAGTCGTGACTCATTACAAAATCATTATTACAGTTCTTCTCTTGCATGCTTGCTCTCTTTCTCGCCGTTTCTCACAGAAAACAGCCTGACAGATTTTTTTTATTTTATTTTATTTTATTTGGTGGGGATTAATGAGAGAGAGCTGCTTTGAAAGTCTAGGCTACCATAACAGAAGTACAACTTGCTGGGATTTACCAGAGCCCTGGGTTTTCTTTTCTTTCTTTCCTTCTTTTTAATTCACATCCTGCTGCAAAATTCGTGCTAAAATTTAGGCCAAGCCTCCCCCTCCCTCTCACCATTCAGACTGGATTGCATGAAGATTCTATTATATTCTCTAATCCATTTTTCAGGAGTGCTTTACCTGTGTAATGAGACCATTTCCTTAACTGATTGCAAAGCTGTGTCATTTAGCAGGACAAATATTGAACAAAGTATCAGCTGGGTCCAACAGAGCTCCTCTGAAAAAAAAAAAGAAGCCAAGGAATGAACAAGTTCCCCTTTAAAAGACAGGTATTCAAAAGAAAGAAGCTTGAGCTTCTAATGGGGAGTGGGGAAATTGTAACAATCCAGAACCAAGATGAACAACTCCAAAATTTCTGTTTTCAACCTTTTTCTCTACCCAGCTTTCCCAGCCTATACTACGGTTGCCAGCAGGGGTCATTTTGTAGAAAAATAGGTGGTGGAGCTCATTAGCATGACTCTTTAGCATATGACCCCCCCCCCAGCCAAAAGCAACCCGATGCAAGAAAGGAGATCCCCAGGCGAGTGAGGCTTATCCAGGGGTTAATGAGGGCTGCTGGGGGGGGGGGTGTCAAAGCCCCTGGTGGCTGGCTGGCTGCCCACTCTCCTAATCCAGGGATTGTTATGCAGCTGCACCTACTATTCAATGGACAAGGTAGGTGGGGAGAAGGAGGGGAAACCCCCAGAAAGGTTCAGAAGCTGCGCTCCTGTGAGCTCCTGCTGAATCTGAGGCCTGGTTGCTAGCTTTCAGGTGGAATCTGGAGATCTCCCGCTATTACAATAAATCTTGAAATGACCAAGATCAGTTCCCCTAAAGAAAATGGCTGCTTTGGAGGATGAACGCTATGGTATTGTACCCTTATTGGCCACTTCCTTCTCCAAACCCTGCTGGTCCACACTCTACCCCCAAATTCTCGAGGTATTTCCCAACCGAGGGCTAGCCACCACAGCCTCCACTGTCATTCTAAACATCTCTCAATACATTCCCTTGTTACATACTGCAGTCTGTTTTAAGTTACTGGATCTTTTTTAGTTCATTTATTTGTTCATGCAGCGAATCCCTACCCTGCCTGTCTTCAAGGCAGCTTGAAAATAAAAGATAATAAAAAAATACTTACAAGTAAAATCAAGACTGACTGGCAACCTGCAAGCATCAATCATAAAGCCAGCTAGAAAACTGCCCCCCGCCCCCCCCCCAAAGCAATAAAATGAGCATTACAATTGGGAAAACAGGAGGATAGATCAGCCTCTGCTTGACGTTTGTGCATTTGACATTGCATTATACTCTGGTTTCTCTTCAGATCACATAAAGACATTGCAGGTGTTTTGAAAGCAACAGCGAATGAAAACTGCCGAGGTCTCGACTGCTAATGCTTCGGGCCTATTCTGTCTCCCCTGGGTTTAGGTACAAATCTTTGTAAGATGGGAAAAAACAGAAAACACACAAAGATTACGCAAACAGGGTTGAATCAGTTGATGTCAAAGGAAACTTTGGCAAGAGCATATAAAAGCTCTGCTCGGTGTAACCAATATGATTCCAGCCTGAGTAAATGTTCCAGCCTACAGTGACGAGTTTAGTGGTATCTCTCCCTTTAATAGTTCAGGTTGCCAGCTGCAGCCCCAGGAAACTCTGAGGAAGAAGAAAAAGACACAGGAAACTGGTCTCATGTGATGCTGCAACATCACTTTGGGGTACATACCCCAAAAAACATGGTGTCATGTGCACTTTTGGAATTTCCCAAATCTCTATGGGGTTTTTTTTACCATAGAAATTTGGGAAATTCCTAGATCCTTGTGCAACACTGTACCCAGAAGTGACATTGTGGCATCACACAATGCCATTCCCCACCCCATTTTACTCCTGTTACTCCATCAAGCAGAGGTGAGACCCCAGGGGGCAGGAACGGGAACTTGCCTGCATAGTGGCAACCTGGTGTCCCTACAGGAAGAAGAAGGCCTTCAGGGCATTTTACGAACGAATTTCCACTTCCCTCAAACCACAGCATATGATTACTTGCTTCTGCCAAAATTTTCATTTCCCATATAACCAGGCTTGAATTCAGCAGGAGCTCACAAGAGCACAGCTTCTGAACCTTTCTAGTGGTTCCCCTTCCTCATCCCCACCTACCTTGTCCATTGGATAGTAGATGCAGCTGCATAACAACCCCTGGATTAGGAGAGCAGGCAGCCAGCTAGCCACCAGGAGCTTTGCCACACCCCTAGCAGCCCTCATTAACCTCTGGAGAAGCCCATGCCACCCTTTCTTCACTTCTTATGTGATTTTCGGCAGCGGGTGGCTTGCTGGCCTTTTGACTGTGGAAGGGGGTGGCCAAGGAAAGCCCCAGGTGAGTGAAGCCTGCTTGGGCTGTCTGGATCTCTAGCCAGCCCAAGCAGGCCTCAGTGGCCCGGGGCTCTCCTTTCTTGCATCAGGGTTGCTTTTGGCTGGAGGGGGGGGCAGCATATGCTAATGAGTTATGCTAATGAACTCCACCACCTATTTTTCTACAAAATGACCCCTGCGCATAACTATTACATATACATAGCTCTCTCTACCTCTCCAGTATAAGATACCGTTACTGAGGACCATACTTCTGAAGTAATCAGAGTAGAATTTTGTTCAGAATGAATGGTAATAAAAAAAAAGGAGAATGAGGCTTACTAGGCTCTTTTGTAGCATTTGCTTAGATCTAGCTCTAGAATTACCAATTCTGTCTTGGGAAATTCCCAAAGATCTAGGAGAAGTTCCTAGGAAAAATGGAGTTTGGTGAGGAGAGCAGCAAGTTGCCAGCTTCCTGCTCGCAGTGTGAGACCCCCGTGTTCCTTGTTGCTTTCCCTGGCTCAAATGCCTGTGCAAAATGGAAGCCATGCTCAGCATCCTCAGAGCAATGATGTTGCTTACAGTGCAACCCAAAAGTGATGTCATCACATTGGGTGCCACTCTAAAATTAGTCCCAAACTCTATGGATCCGCTACAGCGTTTTGGTTAAATGCTTAGAGCATCATCCCTGGCATGATCATTGCACTGGGGATGCCAATCACCCTCTCCCTAATAGGAAGTTCCTGCCTCCCCTGTCTCCAGCTGGTTGCCAGGTAATGACTGCTGTGGAGTTTGCCCACCAACATTGCCATTTCCTTCAGGGGAATGTAATAATAATTTTGGGAGAACCCCAGGCTCCACCTTGAGGTTGGTAACCCTAGCTAGCGCTATCTAGATTCATCAATAAAACCTGACTTGGAGCTGTTACAGATTTTAGTACCCTGAAACTACAAAAAAACATGAAGTGGTCAACATAGCTTATTGAAAATTCCTTTATGTGTCCATCCTGAGTTGGGGAGGCATTGTGACTCTTTTCCTCAGTAATATCTACATCTCCTCTACTGGCCTTCAAGCTGTGGCCCTTCAGAGACCCCCAATATGTTTCCCATTACCTATAGGTAGGTACCCGCTTGCCGTTGAAAAGATCATCCTTTAAGGATTGTCTCCCTGAAGAGAGGCAGGAGCTCTTCCTAACTCTCCGCTGCCCGCCTGCTGTGTTTCCTTCTTCTGGGAATCGCAGGCAAATGTTTGTTTGCTTGACTGACTTTGGCAGAAAACAGACTGTGTTCTCAGCAGCTAAGTGACACCGCTTCCGGAAGGAGCAACCTTTCATGGGGGACATATAGCAGCCTAAATATAGATCACATCTGGAGGGAATGTCACTCGCTAATAGGCCTGGCAAAATATATCCAGAAAGTGCTGAGATTGGGATGAGAAAGAATAATGTTATATCAATAGTTTAAAATTATCTATACAGAGGACAATCTGAACAGTCAATTCAGGACTGACCAGGGCAACTAAGCTATTTTTAATGGTGTGCCTTGTGGGGGAGGAGTAGCCTAGTGCTGAAAGTTTAATTCTGTTGCACACCCTATGCCAACACTGTAAGGATGACTGAGTCTAGTTTTCCCTAGCTCTGATTCCCTCAAACCTACTGCACAGCCTTTCTTTGTACTCTGTAGTGCCAAGACAGAGGTCTTTCGTTAGGGTGCTAACTTTCAAACTTTTCCCTCTAGCATTCTTTTTTCTATCAGTTTGATTTGCAAGCCATTATCAGGCCTTCATTCCCAGCTCCTTTCCCAGAATTGCAAGCATGGTAGCAAGGGGAAGAGCATTCCACAAGAAAGGTGGGATGGGAATGTCTGAAATGAAGCAGTCAGCTTTTGAAAATCAGTTTTTCTTGTCCATCAAAGCAATTCTGAGGAATGAAAAGTGCTACAGAGCTGATTACCAAGAGTTCATCTCCAATATATAGGTGAGCCAGTTTTGGGGAGAGTGAGTTATAAATCAAATCAACAGATACATGATTAGAAGAGCTAGGAAGAGGAGATGCTGGCAGGACACAAACCTAGTTGAAAGGCAGGAGTTCGGAACTCTGGTGATGAACAGGCAAGATATGTTTCTGAGCCTTTAAAAGGAAGCAGCACATCTCACCAATTGGTTTCTTCCATATGTATGTAAATACCATCAATTGGCAGCCAACTTATGGTGACTCCAGCAAGGGGCTTTCAAGGAAAGTGAGAAGTAGAAGCGGTTTGCCAGTACCTTCCTCTGGAGAGTCTTCCTTGGTGCTCTCCCATCCAAGCTTCTGAGATCCAACGAAAACTGGCCATACCATGCCACCTTCCTTTCCCACTGTCTTCTTAAAGGTAAAGGTAGTCCCCTGTTCAAGCACCATTCATTTCCAACTCTGGGGTGATGCTTTCACAGCAGACTTTTTACAGGATGGTTTGCCATTGCCATCCCCAGTCATCTACACTTTACCCTCAGCAAGCTGGGTACTTATTTTACCAACCTTGGAAGTATGGAAGGCCGAGTCAACCTTGAGCCAGCTCCCTGAATCCAGCTTCCACGGGGATCAAACTCAAGTCATGAACAGAGCTTGGACAGCAGTAGTACAGCTTACCACTCTGTGCCATGGGGCTCCTTCAGCTGTCTTCTTACCAGGACATAAAAGCCTACCCATTCTCCAATGTACAGAGATGCACAAGGGAGGATTATGGCACTGTGTTTGCCAGCTATATGGATTTCCAATGGAGCCCCTCCCTGCCTCACTCAGTTCTGGTACTTTCTTTTGAACGATTCTATCACTGGAAACCTTTCACAGGAATCTTTCAAGAAGCTGCACCCTTTCCAGCAAGTGAGGAGTCTGAAAGCATTAGCTGGATATTGCCAATCGATCCCAAAGCAGGCTCTCGTAGTGCTCCTTCAGAGTGGTCTGATTGATTTCTGTCTATTCTTTATGCGTCTGATATGACAGGAGATCTGACCCTGTCCTTCAGTGCAGATGTTTGCCGTTCTCTGCATTATGTCTAGCAGACACAACTGGGTCAATTCCACTAATGCGAAGGATTAAGACATGCCAGTTGCTCTCTTGAGGGCTGGATATAATGCTCATTCACAACCTGTGCTGTTGGAAGAACATAGTGGCATAATGCTGGCTTTTCGAACATGCCATGGCCCTAAAGCAAAGCAGAAAGCAACTCTCAAATATTGTCTAAGACTCTGATTCAGAAGATCATTATTGCATGAATACTCCATGTGTCTGTGAACATGTGCTGAATTGTGTCCATTGCAATTAACCAAAGTTTGTAAGTAACTGTAATTCTACAGGATGCAGCTGCCAAAGTCAGACACAGAAAACGCACACAGAAAGGAAGATCATATGAGCTGTCGGTGTATTTGCTTTCAGTTCATTACCTCACTGTGTCAAATGCTCAGCTAGTTCTCTGTTGGGCTGGTTAGCAGGCAAAGTGGCTTCAGTTTGGTGTAGGGAGAGCCAGTTTGGTGTAGTGACAAAGTGCGTGGACTCTTTTCTGGGAGAACCAGGTTTGATTCCCCACTCCTCCACTTGCAGCTGCTGGAATGGCCTTGGGTTAGCCATAGCTCTAGCAGAGGTTGTCCTTGAAAGGGCAGCTGCTGTGAGAGCCCTCTCAGTCCCACCCACTTACAAGGTGTCTGTTGTGGGGGGGGGGGGGAGAAGATATGGGAGATTGTAAGCCGCTCTGAGTCTCTGATTCAGAAAGAAGGGCGGAATATAAATCTGCAATTCTTCTTCTTCTTCACTGATGGGGCGTTGGCAGTGGCAACAGTAGCTATGGAAACAATGCTGGTAGCAGCCAGGCCAAGGGGCCCAATGTTTTTGGTTTGTTTCCTCCTCTGAAAAAGCTGAGAAGGGACCAATGAAACCCACAGCAAAGCAGGCTTGAAGTACTCTTGATATAACTCTATATATTCAGAGTAGGGCTGATAAGACCACCCTGAAATAAGACCTTTGTATCCTTCAGTGAGTGGGAGGGAATCTAAAAGGATTATAATATCAATCTAGGCAGAGCTATTGCTCAGAGGTAACCTGTTGGTTGGAAATGGACCATTGCTGATTGTCTGAATTACTGAGTTGGAAGGTGAGAGTGATCAGCTACTGCACTTCTTTTCATCATGCCAGGGAAGAAAGACAGGAAGTTTGGCACCACTGCTCTGTGTGCATGTGCACCAGCAGCAGTTACTTCAGAAAAAACATAAGAAAAATTGCTCTGTAGGAGACTGCAACCCAGCAAGTGCTACTCCATGAGCCACTGGAGGGTTCTGATCCAGGCTTTGACATCCACTGGTTTAAGTGACATTCACGTGGCAAAGAGTTGTTGTACCCTCGGTATGATTTGAATGGTGTTCCCTTTTCCACATGATTTGCATATTGATTCTGCATTAGCTGGGCTAAAGAAGCCAGTGGCTTGTAGTGACTTCACCAGTCTGTGTAAGGAGCTCTTAGGAGTGGAGCCTGGGGAAGGCAGGGCTTAGGGACTGGAGGGACCTCAAGAGGGTATAGCGTCGTGGAGTCCAACCTCCCAAGCAGCCATTTTCTCCTGGGCCACTGACCGTGGTTGCTTGGAATCAATCATAATAGCAGGAGGTCTCCAGGTGCCACCAGGAGATTGCAATTCTCGGACACCAGATTCTTTAAAAAAAAAAATCCCACTGCCAGCTGTAATGTTGGTTGTGTAGCGCATTATTGCCAGACCTCTCTTGCTGGCTTGACTTTATTCTGTGTCCATAAATGCATCCTAATTGCACCAGTAATATCCTTGCTGCTAATACCTGTTCCTAGACCTACTTAATTTAAAGCTTGGCTGGAGGTGGGGGGGGGGCTTGTGAAACTCAAGCTTCCACCCTCTGTTGTCGCACCAAGGTTGCAGGCTGAAACAACCACCTGAACTTGGCTTTCCCAGCCAGCTGCCTGCATTTTGCCCCCCCCCGCCCAATTAAGCTGCAGGGTTCCAAATGAATTTGGCTCCCACCACCTCATGCTTTCCTGCCCCTTTGCTCCATTCTAGGGTGGATGTTAAATCATGCAGAAATGGAGCTCGGACCTCCGCTTTCGTGTCAGTTGATCTGGCAGTGGCTGTTTTTGTGTAACTAATTTAGAAAGATTGATTGTTGGTTAATTACATTAATGAACTCAACCGACATAGGCACAGACCAAAAAGCTCAGCAGTCTCCTAAATAGCCATTAAGAATCACACATCTATCTTTTCACCTGCTTGTGCAAGGCCTCCTGTCAGAGAGGGGCAGGCATACAAAATGTTAATTCTGAAGCAGAAATGACACTGGGAAATAATCATAAATGGCTTACCTTGCCTCACCTCCCGCCCAGATGGCTCTTAGCTCAGCAATCAATGGACATTTGGACGCAATTGCCACTTGAAAGGTCTCCAGTACTATGAATCAGGAAAGGGTCTCCTTGGCAAATGGCAGCGTTCTAACACAAAGGCTCCCAAGACCTCATGCTGTTGAAATAATGCTTTTGCTAATAAGGCAGCTCCAGCCTTGTGAAAATAAAGTGCTAAGCACAAGCTTGGCTTCTAAAAGGCTTGCAGGTATGTCCAAGAATCCTCAACCGATTTCTCACTAGGCTTGTTCTGGTCTCAGAGCCCTTTTCCCCTGATGCTTCTGTCCAATTTTAAACAAGCTGCTGCAGGGCTGTGACTCTCCCCCCGCCCCTCCTCATGGCATGCAGAAACTGGTTTTCAGATGTTCTTGCTTGCTGTGGGAAAGAGGCAAGGCAAGTCGCAGCCCCGCAGCAGCTTGTGTAAAATTGGACAGAAGTGCTGCGGGCGGGGAGGGAAGGCTC
This sequence comes from Heteronotia binoei, assembly GCF_032191835.1. Classification (NCBI taxonomy): domain Eukaryota; kingdom Metazoa; phylum Chordata; class Lepidosauria; order Squamata; family Gekkonidae; genus Heteronotia; species Heteronotia binoei. Next base: position 46,911,419 of record NC_083227.1, on the reverse strand, counting down.
TGAGACCAGAACAAGCCTTGTGAGAAATCAGTCTACATGTCATTAAGGACTTCAGTGATCAATCCAAGTGCAATGCTTTAAAAGAAAGCAAAATAGCATCAGTTAGACCAAACCAGATCTCAGGTTAGACCAAAACAGACTAATGTGGAGGACACCTACACATTGCATGAATAACATGTCACTAGTTATGCTGCATGAGGAAGGCATCCATTTGATCTTCATGGGGGCTACGAAGCCAAGCCAGTTGTTCTATGCTGAAAGTAGCCACCATTCCTGGACCAATGTGGTCACCAATGCTGGTACATTGCTTTGAGCAGAGCTGTGAAAGGTAGGAATGCATACGTTGAAGCTCTGAGGCCTCAATTAGACAACATGACAAACCTGTATTATCCTCTGGGGCCTTGTGTGGAGGATGAAGATAGCACAGAGGAGACTGGCGGCTTACTACTGTTCCTTCACACGCACTTGGAACTAAAACCTACACATATAGAATTAGAACAGAGCCTTGAGGGGGGAAACTGAAACTAGTTTGTGAGGGATTACTTAAAGGCATAAACATACACACACAAACACACACATACCTAAATATCTCACAAAACCTCTGCTTGTTTGTGGTGGGCATGAACTCATCTTGTTTGCTGCACTTGCACAGTTTCTCCCCATCCTTCCTAAACTATGTTTAATCCTAGTTCATAATAATGCTTTGTGGAAAAGAAGCAAACTCCAGTTATCACAGATACACATTCCGATGTCATAGGAGGTTGGAGTTAGGCCTTCCAAACCAGGACACTTTCAGTTATGCTCAACATGCAAGGGAGTGCTCAAGTATGGCAAACAAGCTGCGTATGTTAGGGATGCCAGCCTCCAGGTGGGACCTGGAGTTATGACTCATCTCTAGAGCAGAGATCAGTCCCCCTGGAGAAAATGGATACTTTGGAGAGTGGACTCGGTGGCATTGTACCCCACTGAAGTCCCTGTCATTCCCAAGTTCCATCCCCACATCTCTAGGAGTTTCCCAACCTGGATCTGGCAATGTTACCTCCCCCACCCCCCACCATCTCTTGTCAGTGCCACAACATACCTAATTCCCAGTAATCAAATATAAATTGATTAGTACTCTTCACCCCCGAGTTATGAACTAATGCACCCTGTTCTTCAATAGCTCCTCCTCCTTGCTCCCATTTCCCCTGCTTTAGCTAGTAGGACAGGAGAAAGCATACAGTAGTTCCTTCCTGCTGGGATTTAACTTCTGGAGCATGACATATCAGGAAGGAAGTGGTCTGCCTTAAACTGCAGAAACTATTCTGGTCTGGTTTGCTAGTATCTGAAACTCTTACTCCTGGAAAACCACAGGGTGCTTTCGGAAATCATATTAAGTATGCTGTTCCATCTCTAATGTGCTGGTTTTGTTTTAAAATTGAAACTGTAGTTAATGCAAGATTTAGCAAGCTTTTCAAATTCAAATTATGCTTTCTGTTGAATCTGAATGGTCAGGGTGCATTTTCTTGTTCCTGTGAACAAAGTGAGTTTAAAGATGCTGGAAAAGAATATCTGGGCTCATTCCTAAAACTGTCAAGGGATAGGTATGCTATCTAAGAGCATGAAAACGTTAACGTTTTAAGTAGAATGTGAAGATCCTAATCATTTAAATATATCTTCTGAAAAGTGCACAAGGTTTAGGCCCAGAATGCCAACACTGTATTGAATTCTTTCCCTCCAGTTACATGAATGTATGAACATATGAAGCTGCCTTATACTGAATCAGACCCTCGGTCCATCAAAGTCAGTATTGTCTACTCAGACTGGCAGTGGCTCTCCAAGGTCTCAAGCTGAGATTTTTCACACCTACTTGCCTGGACCCTTTTTAGTTGGAGATGCTGGGGACTGAACCTGGGACCTTCTGCTTAACAAACAGATGCTCTACCACTGAGCCATCCCATCCCTCCCCACATCTAACTCAGTTTGTTCTGATGCCATTATGATGTGCATCTTTCACCTCAAATCATTGATGGCTATTGAAGAGGTGCAAGCACATTATGTAAAGATATTAGGATAGGATACATGGAAGGCAGAACAAAACATGCAGGGGAGGGAGGAACTCAGCACAGGAGTTCCATTTTGGTTGGCCTCTATACTCTATTAATCAGTTTCTATTTTGACATCTCGTTAAAAGATAAGCATTTCTTTACTCATTAATAAATTCTGTTTGTAGGCTTTCTTGCCAGCTCATTAAGAATGATAGAAACCAGATCCATTCTTCCTATTTGCTTTGTCAACTACTCCAGGAACTTTCCCCAAAGATATCTATGAAACAGTAGTTAGCAGACTATCATTCAAGCCTTTTGAGCTTCCTCTACAGTGCCCTAGAGTCTATTCTCCAAAGCATCCATTTTCTCCAGGGGAACTGGTCTCAGTAGTCTGAAAATGAGCTTTAATTCTGGGGGATGCCCTAGTCCCGACTGGAGTCTGGCATCCATAGGGATGGAATTACAGTGGAATTACAGCATCTCTTGGCATACTGGTGTATGAAGGCTAGAATAAACTGGGTTAGCTGTCTCATTCTGGAGTCAGGGTGGGATTACCTTTAGTGTTGGCATGTTGATATGCCTCTGGCAGCCCATTAGGTAGGGTGCTCACTCCAGTAATTTTTCCCCAGCCCTTCCTGTATTGCCCTTTCTCCTTGTTCCTGAAACTAGCCAGTGAGCAAATTAGAGAGATGAGGGGCAGCAGTAGAAAAACCTCTCAAAAAAGAGGGTAAAGCATGAACCTGCCCTTCCCAGCAGTCCACAAAAGTGCTTTTGGGAGATGAGCTCAATGTAATTTCTCATTATTTGCAAGTTAATTTTTGCGATATTCCCAGATCTGCTGGAAGGCCAGGGCTTTTTTTTGGTAGAAAAAGCCCAACAGGAACTCATTTGCATATTAGGCCACACACCCTGACATCGGCGTTGTTTCACACAGGGCTTTTTGTAGAAAAAGCTCAGCAGGAACTCGTTTGCATATTAAGTCACACGTCCCTGACAGCAAGCCAGCCGGAACTGCGTTCCTGCTCAAAAAAAAGCCCTGTGGAAGGCCTAACTGTTGTGTTTGTTGCAAGTCAGATGTGGGGGGATTTTGCATTTCTTCTTGCATTCCCCATGTCAAGGTCAGCTAGGTCAGCAACTGCATGGAATGTAAGGTGAAGAAGCTGGCAGATGGCATCTATCGCAAGCCATCAAAGCGACTCCTTTTCTCTAACTCCCTGCTTTGAGCTAATTGAAGGACAAAGGGCTGCGCTGTGAGAAATGAAGTATGAAGGGAAAAGCGCACTGAACATTAAAGAATTTTTGATCCACTGAAATTGATTCAGTTTTTGCTCCAGTCACATAAATTGCCGACTTTTGAAATACCTCCAAATCCTGCAATCAGCCCTTTAATGGCAGAAAATAATTTACATTTTAAAATATCTCACCGAGGAAGCCAAAGCACAAAGATGAACATGCTGGCTCGGCAATAAACACACAAAACATGCCCTGATCGTTTTTTTAAAAAATATTGTAATGATCTTAAAGTTAGTCTAAAGGCACTAAGAGGCAGTGAGGGGGAGGGATCCTATCTAGCACAAACCTGCTGTGCTGCTTATGCCCCTGGTGAGTGGACCCCCCACCCATGAACAGGAGCCTGGGTCAGTAGGGGATCTGTAGTTGGAGGGGGGAATCCCCCATGGCTGCCTCCTATACTGCAGGTGCAACTGTCTTCCACAAACAGAAGAGAAGGATAGGATCCAAGCCATGTTCTCAGTCAGACCATGATTGCAAATCTCAAATCGCCACTCTGTTGGAGTGAGTGACTTAGCATGCGTGAACACTCGAGGGCGCTATATCACTCTGTGTATAGATGTTATCTCCTTGAATGGGGTGCCTCTCTTTGTCTTAACCTTACCCCTCTCTCACTTTGCCCTCTCACTCTGCACACGGCCTTCTACGGAGACATGTCTCTGCAAGTTTCTTCTGTAGATACAGTGCCCTTGTATTCCCGCACATTACACCAGACAAGCTGACCATTTGTGACAGAGAAAGTACTCTTTAGATTAGGTGTCTCTCTCTCTCCTTTTGACAGCAACCTGAATGTGAACTGGTTCTACTTGAATAAATGTAAGTTTTTACCTTTTGCAATATACTTGGGAGATTTATTTACTTCACTCAGTATCCCACTTCTATGACTGGACAAAACTCTGCTATATTAATCAACTATCCCAATAAACTCAGCCATGAAACTCACTGGGTGATCTTATACCAGTCTCTCTCTCTCTTTCTGTTATGAGGATAAAATGGAGAAGGGGAGAACAATGTGCGTAACTCTGAGTTATTGGGGGGGAAAGGAGGATCAAAATGTAACGGATACATACTTACCAGCTTTAAGGAAGCATGTGCTGTGGAAATAATGTTAGTTGAACGCTCCGGTTGCTTGTTTGCAAAACCATTGGTCTTGCAATTGCCGTTGACAAATCTGTTATGATTTGTTTTGTTCTGCCTGCATATTGAGTCAAAAGAAGACTTGATGATGTCTGCAGAAGTGCATACTTGGAAATGCATGAAACTGTCTCGAGGACAAAAAAGGGCACAATTACCTGTATATACCTTCTCTATGTAGAATACAGTTCTCAAGTCAGGCCCGCACAGGTTTTGATCCAGCAGGCCAAACATTGTTCACTGCTATTGTTGCATGCCATTTGCTTGATACTGCTCTTGTTTTTGCAGTCCTGGTCACTCTGTTTTTGTTTTTTTAAAAAAAGAGGTGTGTTGAATCACTGGTGGGCCAACATATATTTACTCGGTTCAGCTGTATTCAGTTTGGTGGGTTGCACTTTGTGTATGGCCTGACATACACCTAGACTGGGATCTCTGTTTCACCTCTCTAACATGGTTCCACTGTCAATCTTTTCAACATCCGTAACAATCTAGGAGGTTGATTTCAACCGGCCACATTGCACAGAGGAATAGCTAAATCCCTCTATCCTCCTACTGCTGTCCCAATAAAAATCCAAGTTCTTCAGGGATGCTCTTTTCCCTTTAAAATTTTGGGGTGGGGGGGTCTGTTCAAGGGTCACCCAGTGTTGTATCTATTTTATCCCTGCAGTGCATGTCTATTGAGAATTGAACCTAGCTCTGCTTGCATGTCTTGGATATATTGAAGATCCCAGTGCAGCAAAGGCACCTTAAAAAAGAAAAAAAACCCGTTATCGACTGGCTCTTCCAACCTTCAATTCCTCCCGTCACTTCTTGGGAAGAGGTCTTGTTTCTCCTTCCTTTATTTGTCAGTGCTTTCCCATGCAACATTTCCAATTAATCTGCAAAAACCTTGGGCCCATTATGCAAGCGATTTGTTTCTGGAGATGGGAATATATGTTTTGTACCACACAAGGTTGTGAAACAGAATTTTCGTACCCTTTATTCCTGACTTTTCACTTGTCCTTCATCCTTTTCACATCCACCAGGAAAAAAAGCATAGCTGGCCAAAGTGATAATGAGCAAGCACTTTCACTGTGTTAGCATCTCTGGAGGGACATGAAAGCTTGCACTGTCCCTTTAAGAGGACAAGTTGATAATCCTCTTAACACTTCTCCCCCTTTTTTTCTTTTCTGCTTGATAATATTTCACAGAAATTTTACTTTGTAAAATACTCCTAAAGGGAGGCTTAAGCAATAATGCAGAGATTATGGAAATGACTCTCATTTAGCAGAAGAAGAGACTTGACTGAAGCCATGGATGGCTTCGGAATGTGTAACCCCCTATTAGGAGCTTTGTTTAAATGTTTATTCATCGAGCAGTAAATGTTTATTATAATACGTTTTAGTGGAACATAAATTAAAGAACTGTGATTACGGGTAGAGGGAATGGTAAAGCAAAGTGCATTTATCAAGGCAGAAGGTAAAGACAAGAAAAGGCTAGGAAATGCAAAGGTTGATTTCGCTTGCCTGCATGTATTTTAGTTGATGCAGGTTAGAACCTTGGGACTAAGAACATGGCTAAGGAACAAGCATTCCACTTTTCATTTCTTTGAGCCTCACCATCCAAAATATCTACTGAAATGTGGCCCTCCTCAATTCTAATTGTGTGAGAAGGCGATGGCCCAAAAACTCTTCCAGGCCCAGTTGGTTTTGTTTCACCTTCTCACCCCACACCCCACCCTCTGCCTCCTGTAGTTAAGTTTTTAAAATTATTATTATTATCTTATTTGCATTGAGAAGCAGTTATCTCTCCCTTGAAGAAATGAAGGGAGGACACAATCTGTATTTTGCCTGCTTTTGGTAGAGCCCGAAAGTCACATGGAAGATTTGCAGCACTCTGTTTTCTGGAGATTCTGATTGGCATTTGGCCTGCTTGTGGTTCTCCCAAGTGCCAGAACAACAGGGCAGAATCATGCCCTTTTAAGCCCATTGACTTAAATAGGCCCAGAATGGCATACTCTACTTAGGATCAGCACCGGCCTGACAGTGCATGGTGCCCTAGGCAGACTGGTAGTCTGCCACCCCCCTCCACAGTGCCCCCCATGCCTCTGCCCCCCACATCTCCTCCCCCACGGCGCCACACCACCCTGCACCTCCTCCTCCCTCCCCCACCCCAGGTCTACTTTAATGCTGGGAAGGGCCATCGCGCGGCACTCCCAGGGTGTCTTAAAGGCCACCCCCCCCCCCCCAGCAATCGACTGATTGGTGGGTAAAACTGTGCTGCGTCCTTACTCAATGCCTGGGCAGGCCAGCAGTCACACTAATGAACCACACTAAGTTAGGATGGCACTGCAAAACCATCCTGTTTGGGTGGGCCTGGGTTCACCAAAAATGGGTCAACAGTGGACCATGGTCCCCTTTTGCCCTTCCTTGTTGCTTGCTGTATGGCAGAACTCTGTATTAAGAAAACTCCTTGCAACTCCTTGACTTGGTTGAACTTGTCCACACATTGGCGGTGTTGTGCCTTTATATTCTTACAGGGTAGCAGACACATTTCTGTTAACTATCTATCTTTCTATAGAGCTGTATTAAACCAAAATCCCTCATAAGGAGGAGGAATCTCCTAACAGAACTAGTGGAGTCATATAATCAGGAATAACAAATGGATGTGCTACAAGATACAGGGAGTACCAAATTACCCTATTTGTCATGTTAATATTCAAGCTTTCCACCTTAAAGCATCTGTCATCCACATCACAGAAGTTTCTCATCCTGGGATTTCTTCCGTTGGGCTTGCTCTTGTAAAATTCAGTACTTTAACACAAGATGGTGATTGTTAAGGAGAACGATGTCAGCCACTGTTCTATTAACTGGCAGCTCACCACCCATCTTCCATCAGCACTCTTTCTCTAGTGGTAAACCAATGAAATAATCACTGCTTTTTCATTGTTGTTATAGTATTGGTTGTTCATTGTGCCCTTCTTAAGTTCAAGGCATCATCCATTCATGTTCCTTGGGCACCCTATTTGAACTGCATAATCACCTCCAAAAAAAATAAGATCCAGCTTAAATACCCTCAAGTGGGAATAGTACAGTAAAGCTTTAATGGCACTCAAGATGAGGACCCAAGATACTTCCAGATGATTATACTACAACAGTTGCTTCCATTTATTTGTTTGTTTGTTTGTTTGTGTTTTTGTTTTGATTAATCTCCCCATCTCGGCCAGACCAGCCTCTGGGCAATTAATATCATATAAAAATACATACAATAAAACAATTACATAGTATAGTATAATAAAATATTGGCAATTCCAACCCCCAATGGCACTTTGCTAATTATACTTGTTCTCATCAGACTGTTGGAGCATAAGAGGGGGAGGAAGGAAACACTTCTGAAGGGGGTGGACAAAAGAAAAGGTGCCAAATATCACTGCCTCAGTCAAGAGTCTCTATCAAACCCCTGGTGGAACATCTATGTTGCCTATGGCCCTACAACATACTAGCTAAGTTTGCACTTGTAACATCAGCCATTAATTAAAACTTCCTGGTATAGGCCTACAAAACATTTTGCCCATGAAAAAACAAGGGCTTGGAACCTACCTAAAATTTCCAGCAGCACAAAGGGAAGTACTCTCTCCCCCTCCCCCATAGAAGATCTCTGATTTCTTCTCCAAGCTGTTCCTGAGATCCCCCATCTCCCAGGAGCAGCATTTCTGGGGGTGTTTGGAGCTGCTGCAGGAGGGGGAATTGGCAAATTTCTCTCTTCTTGCATCCATGGAAATGTTATGAGAAATCCAAGCCTATAAAACTCCCAGCCCCAAAGTCATATATAGCGACCCAAAAAAGGCACATTTAGTGCCATCTGCCACAAGCTGGAGAAATAGAAGGCAGCAGATAACTTAACAGGTGTACTCCACAGTTAGTGGACATCGTTTGGTTTGATGGATCAAGAGTTGTGCAGACCAATCCTACTAGCTAACATCTGGTTTATCTCCGAAGGTTCTAGTACTTTTTGTGATGGCTAGTCTCCAAAATGGAATAAATAGCCTGAGCATCCTCATGTATAAATAAGGACTACTAGCGCTGAACATCTGCTTGAGATGTTCCTTGTTAGTTCCTTCATTTATATATATATTTTTTAAAAAAGAAGCTACCAAGAAATTATTGCTGGTGCTCAGCCAGAAGTTTTTGGGAGAGCATATTGGCTCATAATCAGAGAACACCAAAGGTTTCCAGAAACTGTGTGTTCTCTCTTTATCATAGGGTGCGGTCACACTCACCATTAAATCCATCTGCAACGCGCCTCTATTATAATCCACATAACCAATTTTCCAATCAGACAACAGCCAGGCTCCCGTTCTATCCCATGTGGGTCCCGTCGCTGGTCGATCAGAGTGCTCTACCGGACCTCGTTTCATGAGACGTCAATCTGCATTAGCACAGGTGCAGTGATGCCCGCTATCTGCAGTGCATTGCTTTTGAATGGGTCGGATCACTAACAGTTTTGCTAGTCCGTTGGCACTACTTTTCCAGCACGAGCACTATGCATGCAGAAAAAAACCCAAGAATTCAAATCAGTTCACATCTAGTTCACATCGACTTTCAAAAGTGAGTTTTGTTTCCAGACATAGAAGCGGGTAAACGATTTATCGAGCCAACATTCACTTGCTCATTCACTGGTGCAGTGATATCACTTGCAGGGGGCTTTGGGAGGGAAGCAGTGGTGCACTTCTGACGAGTCGCCAATGATGGAGCGTTCAAACTGAGAAATTCCGCTCAGGAACCATCAGAAGAATTTTGTTCCGGATTTAAAGCAGTATCAAATTAGTCCGCGCCCCAGTCGCCTCAACGCGGGACTCGAACAAGCTAACCACCATTCACAGATGCTGACATTTGGACAACCACTTAAAATCCAACATGCTTCCGGACTCCACTCATGCCCGTAGTGGGTTTTTATGAACGTCTAACCTCACCCATACTTACCTTTTACCTGCTGTTACCTGTTTTTATGATCCTAGGAACAATGGCAAGTGTGCTTCTTCCTGCCTCTGGATGTCTTTTTCTTCCAAGCACAAGATGTCAGACACTCTGATCTGGATCAAGTAGGGTTGCATGTGGGGCATGGTGTTCTTTCAGAATTACAGCTGATCTTCAGAATACAACTCATCGGTTCCCCTGGAGAAAACAACAGCTTCAGAAGGTGGACTCTATGGCATCACATAGAGTCATGCATGAAGTTCTCCATAGTTTAAAGATTAGTTTCCTTTCAAGGAAATAGTGGCTTTGGAGGGTGGATTCTATGGTATACCATAGAGATAATTTGTGTAGTTGCCAACCTCCAAATGGGGCCTGAAGATCTGAAATTACAACTGTTCCCCAGATTATAGAGATCAGGGCACTTGGAGAAAATGATTCCTTTGGAGGGTGGACTCTATGGCATCATATCCCTGCTGAGCACTCCCTTTCCCCTGTCCCTCAAATTCTGCCTTTCCCAGGCTCTACCTGCAAATTTCCAGGAATTTCCCAACCCAAAGTTGACAACCCTAGGATGCAGACATCATCACACAGCCAGATATTTCTGGGAACTTTGTGAAGTCGTGACGTTACATCAGAGTGCTGCTTTTTGTCCTGATTCTAGGTAAATAAATGCCAGTGCTGAAGAGCAACAATAGGATTTGGCCTTCATGTCTACTTGTAGGTTACTGGGGGCATCTGGATAGCCAATGTGTGAAACAGAATGCCTAACTAGATGATCCACTGGGCTGATCCAGCAGAATTAATCTAGTAGTTGTAAATTGTAACAATACTGCTCAGTAGGCAGGAGCATGATTGGTCCCACAGGTAAGTATGGCAGTGACTTACTGAAAAATGTTGCCAAAACATCCCCCTTTACACACAGACATAATTTATAGTGCATAAATATGATGGCCATTTGGGTGCCACATTTCAGATTAGTGTCACACCCAGAAATTAGGATGGCGCAACCTGTGAGGAAGTCGTTGACTCCTCCTTAGTGAACAACTGACCACTAAAACAAGCTGCTTGCCTGATCACCTGTGGTGAACAAAACTCACATAAAGTTAATGAGGCGAGGGAGCTTTTTGCAAAGCAGAACAAGAGCTGTTTCCTTCTGTGAAGGAAATGCCACAAAGAAATGACTTGCCACAAAAGACTGACACAGATATGCAGTCCAAAGAAGGCTAATGACCTTGTAGTATGTGTAGGCTTGTAGCTCTGGGGACAAAGCTGCATTGAAACATGAAGATTTTTTTTTTAATGTATTATTAGTGAGTCATATTGGCAGGATAGAATTGGGTGGTGCTTTGTCCCTACTCTGGAATTGCTGACATGCTTCAAGTGGTGCGTGTGATTATGCACCTTCCTGCAAATGGGCCTTGTTGAATGGAAACAATTGGAGCGGGAATAAAGTACCTCCTTGTAGGCTGCTAAATTGGAAGGCAAATTAGAAAGAAGAATCAGTTTGCCTTTCCCAGATGTTTGTCTCTGCGTGGCACCCATGACTCTCCGCTGTTGTTTTCACCCTTATTTTCTTCGAGAAAGCAAAAGCAAAAGAAAACCACTTGAGATGTAATTGCCTCTTGCTGTTCTTGCTTGGTTCTATTACACGAACAGTAGGGAGAATTCGGCTTATTATGTATGTTTTGTTCATAACCTTAAAAGAAAAAAAAAAAGCAACCAAAAAAACCCAGCCCTCGGGATCTTTGCAATCAAACACCTGCTGTTTGTTATCAGTAGAGGGGGTACCGATTCAAAAACAGCAACCCAAAATCCACCCCAGCCCATAACCCGTGTGTCGTTTGAACAGAATAGATGAGTTTTGTTCTGCCACATTGCGTTCCATAAAAGCCTAATACAAATAGTAAAGGTGAACAAACCATGAAAGTGTCCTCACCGGTTCTAAGTGGTCCATATGTCGAGGTAAATGTTTTGCCATTTACACAATAAAAATGGGCACAATGTTTGTATTTCGGTTTTTAGTGCCTGCCACTGGGAGACATCTTGAGTCGATGAAACCTCCTGCATAAATGATTATAGTACATTGCTGGCTCTCATCCATATGGTGAAACTTAAAGCTGTTCCCTCTGAATCTGCTTTCCATTGACTTTCATATACTTTTACTTCCTTTGACTTCCATATACTTTGGAGCAAGTCTTTTCTTTAAAAAAAAAGTCATATGAACAGAGTTCACATACCTGGATCCAGGTATCTAAATTCTACAGTGAGTAACACTGAATAATTTGATCTGTCAATTGGTCATGATTGCTTGGTTTCAGAATGCAGTTTGCAAGCATTACAGCTTTGCATGATTTATTGTTTTTGCTAACCTTGGGGACAACCAGGAAGCTATACAGGTCACTAAAGTCTTGCCTTCTAATTGGTAGGATTCCTCCTCAGCCACTTCTGTAGCTTTGTACATTTTCAAGGGAAGGAGCTATGATATGTATGACACTGTGTGTTGGACTGGAAGGGCCATTGGCCTGATCCAACATGGCTTTGCTTATGTTCTTATAGAATTTGTACAGGGTGTCATCAGTCCTGAGGGTTACCCAAGGCAAGGGGAACAGCTAGCAGGTGGCAGTCTGCAGTTGGTAAATATTGAGGGAAATGTGTCCTGTAGATATGAATAGGCAAGCCTTCAATTTTTGCACTGTACTGTTCTGCCTGCATAGTACTACTATGTGAAAACATTGTATGAATATTCATTCTAAGAATGAACGAATTAGTAACTGTGTGAGAGAGCAAGACTAAGCAGCTCTGCTCAAATAAATAGGCCTGAAAATTGATTTATGGGTCTTACTGGATAGAGGTGGTTTGGCAGTACTGTTGCTTTTAGCCCTGCTTTTGACATGGTTGACCATCAGTTACTGACCCACCGCCTTGCCGACGCCGATACTGGGATACAGGGGTTAGCTTTACAGTCGCTTTCCTCCTTTTTCCAGGGCTGTGTGTGGTATACCACAAGGGACAGTTTTCTCCCTGATGTTGTTTAACATCTACATGTGCCCCCTTACCCAGATTGCCCAGAGGTTTGGGCTGGGATGTCATCAGTATGCAGATAACACCCAGCTCTACCTGTTGATGGGTGACCAGTCCAACTCCTCCCCAGAAGATCTGACCATAGCACTACAAGCTGTGGCAGGGTGGCTCAGGCTGAGTAGACTGAAACTGAATCTGACGAAGACGGAGGTCCTGTATCTAAGCTGTGGCAGTCCGGGAGCAGAGGTCTCACTACTGACATTTGATGGAGCAACACTTACGTTGATGCCTAAGGTTAAAAGCTTAGGGGTGCTCCTGGACTCCTCTTTAACAATGGAGGCCCAGGTGGCAGCCATTGCCAAATCAGCCTTTTATCATCTTCGAATGGTAAGGCAGTTGGTCCCCTACCTCGAACGCAACAACTTGGCAACAGTGATTCATGCCAAGGTCACCTTGAGGTTGGATTACTGTAATGCCCTCTACATGGGGCTGCCCATGTCTCAAACCTGAAAGCTTCAACTAGTGCAGAATGCTGCAGCCAGGCTGTTAATGGGCCTTCCCTCGCGGGAGCACATTCACCCTGTGCTGAAAGTGCTGCACTGGTTGCCTATCACATACCAAGTTAGTTTCAAGGTGTTGGTTTTTACCTTTAAAGCCCTATATGGCCAGGGACCTGCATACCTTAGGGACCGCCTTTCCGCATATGTTCCTCGGAGAGCACTTTGGTCAGGGTCACAACATCTACTCTTAATCCCTGGCCTTAAAGAAGCCAGGCTCATGACAACTAGAGCCAGGGCCTTTTCTGTTGCAGCCCCAAACTGGTGGAAAGAGCTCCCTGAGGAGGTTAGGGCCCTGCGAGAGCTCACATAGTTCCACAGGGCCTGTAAGACAGAGCTTTTCCACAAGGCATTTGTAAAATAAGATCACAGACTGCAACAGACTCCAAAACAACTGAGTCACCTTGAATATGCACCTAAGATCGATCTTTCTATAGAACATCCAGCTGGAATAACAAAAAGAAAATTTAAAGATCATTATAGCACCTGAAATGGTTTTATGTTTTCTATATCTTTTTATGTGGTTTTATGTTCCATGTATTTACATGGCTGTGTAAACCACCCTGAGCATGCTTTTGTGGGGAGGGTGGGATATAAATTGAAATAAATAAATAACTTCCAGGAAATGTTCTTAGAATTGCGCTGTGAAATTATCAGCAAAGTCGAATGATTGGCTTTGACTGTACCTATATGCAGGCCTCAGATTCAGTGGGAGCTCACAGGAGCACAGCTCCTGAACCTTTCTGAGAGTTCCACCTCCTCCTTCTGAGAATTCCACCTCCTTATCCATTGAATATTAGGTGCAGCTGCATAACAATCCCTGGATGAGCTCCACCACCTATTTTTCTATAAAACGATCCCTGCCTATATGTAATTTTAAGGTGTGTTTCACATATTCCATGAAAGGAAGCATATTTTTTCCTTGAAGTTTTTAGAATGTTGGAAGTACAAAGAGGGAAGACTATTAAATTTCTCAACTTATGTTCCTTAAGTTTTGCAGTGTCACAAAAAAAAAGAGGAAAAGGATGGAAAGGGTCTTCATTATTTTTGGCCAAAAAATCTAGAGTGAAATACACATGAATAAATATAATGGTGTTGACAAAATGGAAGCACGACGAGCAAGCTCAGATCATGAGCTATGACAAGCCGTTCCTTGGGTCTAGAAACATCAAACAGAATCCCAAATTCCTCTTGTGGGGTAGGCATGTGACTAGAGTTGCAATTATTTTAAAAAGTTATGGAATAGCTCACATTTGCTGGTTTGGTGATCTGACAAGGTTCTTTTAAACTGAGGGATGAAATTGTGGCTGTTGAACATATCCAATTTACAGATGAACTTTGACGGGGAAAAATATATGCCTCTTATGGCTGTTGTGCTGTTGTCGACTCATCTTTGAAATAGTCGTAAATTAGAAGACAGGAGCTCTGAGCTACAGGTATTCAGTAATATGGAAATGTTGGTGTGATGGACAAGTTAGGTTTTGCTTTTCCCTGTGAGTGACCAATGAGTGCTGATAGAATGTTTGTTTAACCCTAGGGTTGCCAGGTCCCTCCAGGCAGCCAGCGGAGAATAGGGAATGGGCTTACCAGGAACTGATATGACTGGACTTTCATCATGGATATGTAACATAATATATCTGTTTCATTGTGGCCCCTACCCCATGGAATGGCCTGCCTTAAAAGGACAGGAAAGCTCCCAGTCTCCTGGCTTTCTGTAAGCTATGCAAAACTGAATCATTCAAGGGTTCCTGGTAAAAAGATAAGATCTTGGTGGGTTGGTCGGTAGGTAGGTAGGGATGGTAGATAGATAAATAGATAGATGATAGCTAGATGGGAGAGAGAGAGAGAGAGAGAGGAAAAGTCTGTGTATAGAAGTGTTTAAGACCGCAGCTACAATAGCAGTGTCTGAGTGAGGAATGATTATTAAAAAGGACTTGACTACTCTGTCCGTTGATGTCTCTGTGTATGAGAAAGAGGACCTGGGATGTGAAATGATCATGGTTCTTTGTGTTTTAAAAGAGGCAAGAAAGGTAGCAACCTGTGATGGCTTGAGCTACCTGTAACTTTGAATCTCAGAGGGAGAGGTTGTTGAGGGTGGTAAGCATTCTGTGTGAGTGAGAATAGGGTATCACAGTTGGGATAAGAGAAAAGCACTTTGTAGTCAGCTTGAGTTTTTCTATCCTGTACTGCCAAGAGACAGTACAGTCATGTGCTGAAAATGTGAAGTCATAAATCAGACATTATAAAGGTTAAAAAAAAAACCCCTAAACCTATTTCTGAGTAACATGGATGGGATTGTTGTGCGCTGAAGTAGCAGAATTGGAGCCCGATTGCTGGAAGGAAGGATACTATTTTCCTTAACATATATATAGGGTAAATGATGAACTGAAGGATTTCAACTGGTAGTTCAACTACCAGTTTGCAGTCTGCATGGTACCATCCCATGATAAGAAGAATTTTAAGAAGAATTGTAGATTTATACCCCGCCCTTCTCTCTGAATCAGAGATTCAGAGCGGCTTACAATCTCCTATATCTTCTTCCCCCACAACAGACACCCTGTGAGATGGGTGGGGCTAAGAGGGCTCTCACAGCAGCTGCCCTTTCAAGGACAACCTCTGCCAGAGCTATGGCTGACCCAAGGCCATTGCAGCAGGTGCAAGTGGAGGAGTGGGGAATCAAACCTGGTTCTCCCAGATAAGAGTCCACACACTTAACCACTACACCAAACTGGCTCTCCATGATGTTCTATTTTCCCTCAATGAACCCTTAATTTTCCAAATGAGTGTGTAGATGAAGGCCCAGTGGTACCAAACAGTATTTTTTTTAAAAAAAAAAAAAAGCTTGCAATGTGGGTTTGAGCAATATATCATCAGGGCCACGATGCTGAAATGATGTATTACACTAATACATCATAAAAGCACTATCACTGGTGTGATGTATTAGTATAATACACTATCGGAACACTATCGCTGATGTATTACTCAAAAGAACCATTTTTAAACCTAAAAAAAAAGCATCTTAGGTTATACTGAAAACCAAGAACAATAATAATAGCAAATAATAAATTATTGGCTTTGATGTCTGAAGGTTAGTTTGAAAAATCCAGGAAAGCTTTTTAGAGTACCTCATTAAGTTCACACCCGAGCAGAGATTTCCTTATATTCCAATGACTGATTGACTGACTGGTCATTGTAAATAAAAGTTTATGAAGTAAAGGACATACTTTAGGTTTCCTAATGAACAATCAAAACAAGCTGTTTGAGGAACTGACTCCGAAAGTAAGTGCCTCTGCCCACTCCAGAAGACTAAACAATGCCAAATGTGCATTAAAACAGATCTGTCTTCCCTTATGGTTTTCCTAGTGAGGCATCTTTACCTCACTCCACTCACCTTGATGGAATGTACACCCTCCACGCTATGAGCTTTTTCACACAGCCTAAGTATTCCAGTATGGCAGCTGGTCAGTTACTGAACAGTAATGGGTTTCTGCTGGCATTTCAGACAGACACGATTCAGTAACTGGCTGCTACCGGAATAATGTTACCTTTTCACACAGTCCCACGGCTGTCTCGGTAGTGAGGCATGCCTGGGTCGTTATTAACAAAGAGCAGCTTCTTTCAGTTTTCAACCCCTTCTTCTGGGTTGAAATCGCTATGGGACGCTGTGTGAAATGTCCCGTAGTGATTCCGGGAGTGCTGTTTTCACGCCCTTTTTTGCCTTCCGGCACGCGATCTCTGGCTTTTGGGGGGGGGGGGACATCGGGCTAGGATCACTATAGCACTATAGTGCTATAGTGATGTTTCAAAACAGCACCACCATAGGGATGCCTGGGCTCCATTGAGATACCTGAGATCACTGCGGCTGGTACTTTGTAACAAGTGCCCCATTGGATACACAGTTCAAGCAGAAGATCAGGGCACCAGACATTGGTCTGTCACCTGTTACTATCACTTCCATGCCCACACAGGAGTCACGGGAATGTGATTGGTTTGTAGGTGACTCTGAGGCACATTTATGGGGGGGGGGGCTGTTGCCACCTGGAGAGGGGTTGCCCATAGGGCAGCAGGTTTCGGCAGGAAAACAGACCAACAGTGATTGGTGAGACAGATGTTGCTAACCCAGCCTGATGTGCACCCATCCATGCTCACAGGCTATTGGCTGGAAAGTGACTTGTGCCAAGCTGCAGCAGGTATAAATATTAGGGGGGGAGCCACAGACCATGTTCAGATTGCCAGGCATTGTAAACTCTCTTCCCACTTGAACTGTGTATCCAATTCTATGGTGGTGCTGTTCTGAAACATTACTATAGCGCTATAGCGATCTTAGCCCAACATTTTTTTTTTTTTTTTAAAGCCGGAGATGGTGCGTCGGCAGGCAAAAAAGGGCGCGAAAACGGCACACGCTCGTGGAAGCGAGATAAAAGCAGAATAGTGTTAAATGGCTCGCTTCAATCACAGAACCCTACCGGGAAAAAAACATGTGTCTGAAAACTCCCATCCCTGTCCCAGATTACTCCAGGTCGGCACAATACCAGCTCCCTTCCGGTTACCACTGGTAAATGTAAAAAGGGCCATACTCTCACAGCAAAAGGAATGGCCAATTCAATTTTGCCTTAGGCAGCAATTAAAGTTTCCAGTACTAGGTTGGGGAATTCCTGGATATTTGGGGTTGTAGCCTGGGAATGCTGGGGTTTGAGGAGGGACCTTGGTGGGGATATTATCCATAGAGTCCAGCCTCTAGAGTAACAGTTTTCTACAGGGGAAACTGACCCCTTAATCTGGAGAAGAATTGTAATTTCTAGGAGATCTCTAGTCCCCACCTGGAGGCTGGCAATCCTAGCAGAAATATAGCTTAATCTGGCCCTGCCTCCTGCTTAATGCTACTGTTCTGTCTGGGACTGGGCCACTGACATCTTCTTTCTCCCCATTCCTGGTTGATTCTTCCAAGCCCTTATGGACATACAGCTAACTGTCTCATGAGGGACTGAAAGTGTTGACTCATGATCCAGTAAAGGCCCATGGCTGGCTCCTGAAGCCCCTGACCCTCTGTTGTCTTTCTGCTCACTTCTTGTCTTCCCTCTTTGAAAGAGTGAGCAGTGAAGAAAGCAAAGAGCAAGAACAACTGATCACCACATTTTAAGGATGCCAACCTCCTGGTGAGGGCTGGAGAGCTTGTGGAATTACAAAACTTAAGGTATTATGGTTTTCAAGTAACATACATTCAATATAAACCCAACAACTGTACAAACAATAGTTAGAGTTGCCAACATTCAGGTGGGGCTTGGAGAACTCCCTCTCTTACTCTTGATCTCCAGTAGACAGAGATTGGTTCTCCTAAACAAAATATCTGCATTTGTGGGTAAACTCTGTGGCATTATACCCTGCTGAGGTCCCTCCCCTCCCCAAACCACACCCTCCACATTATCCAATCCCAAAATCTCCAGGTATTTCCCAACCCAGAACTGGCAGCCCTAGCATCCTAGCAGCTTCCCATTGGACAGAGTAATAATAAACTGGCCAGTATAATAATAAGCTGATCTTTGTCTAGGTTTAGCAAATCTTGTAAAATCCATAGTATATGGGGTGCTTTTCCCTTTTGATTTACATTTCATGTAGGGTCTTGGTATTGTGACCTGTGCTGGTTTTTGGTATTATAAATGGCTTCATGCAGGGCATGAAGATGACAGATTTCTCTGTATGTTTGCTCCTCGATTCTTGTGTTTGATATATTTCTGTGAATTCCCAGAGGCATCTGGCTGTTTGGGGAATTACAGTGTAGGACTAGGACCTGGGTCTATGCATGCTACATCCAACTAAGAATTCTGTTGTATGGCTCCCACACTCTGTCCTTCTTATTTAATTCTCTTTGCACAGTCTTAATGGGAATTTTGCTTCATGATTGTCACTTCCAAAGTCTTGTGATTCATCGACATTTCAAAAAAAAAAAAATTAGGTGAACATCAGTTGTCATCTAATAATTCCACAGCTCCTCAAAGTCTCCCATAACAAATGGAACTTTTTCAGTCCTTTTTTTAACCTCTTGTGAATATCATGCACTGAGCTAGAGAAAAGTTTCACTATCATCCTGTATATATATATATATATATATATATATATATAAAATACCATGATGATTAAAGGAAAACTACACATTGAGAGGCAGTAAACATCTGAATCCCAGTGTCAGAAGTAGAGTTCCCTGGCTGTGCCTGGCAACCAGTGTAAGCTTCAGGCATGAGGACATTTTGTGCATTGCTTTGCCACTTTTGTGGAAAACCCAGAAATGCCATAGGGTAGTTTTAGGAATCATTGTAAACTCTGTGGTAAAATCATATAGTTTCAAATCACTCTTAGCTATCCTATGCCACATCAGGGTTTTCCCCCAGAAGTGATGCATCATTGAGGGTTTAAAAAAAAATTATGCTGCCCTTGAAGTGGTAGAGGCAGCAAGAGTTGCTGGTGGGAGGTTTCCTGCCATAGTAGGACATCTGGCATCGAAAGCCAGTGCTTTTTTTGAGCAGGAATGCACAGGAATGCAGTTCCAGCTGGCTTGGTGTCAGGGTGTGTGGCCTAATATAAGGGGTGGAATTCTAGCAGGAGTTCCTTTGCATATTAGGCCACACATCCCTGATGTAGCCAAGAGCTTACAGGGCTCTTTTTTGTAAGCGCTTGGAGAATTGGCTACATCAGAGGTGTGTGGCCTAATATGAAAAGGAGCTCCTGCTAGAATTCCACCCCTGCCTGGTATGCAAATGACTTATTGCTGGACTTTTTCTACAAAAAAGCCCTGTGTGAAACAATAGTGATGTCAGGGAGTGTGGACTAATATACAAATGAGTTTCTGCTGGGCTTTTTCTACAACACCCCCCCCCCCCGGTCCATAGTTAAACCATAACACCAGAAGAGGTGCTTCTAGGTCCTCTTTGTTGGCCCTCGAGGATACTTGGTAAGCCACTATGAGAAAGTAGGGTTGCCAAGTCCCCTGTGAGCTCTACTGTACCATAGAGTTTTCCCTCCCAAATTTCTAGAGCGTCCGGGAAAAACATAGAGTTTTCCCAGAAACGCCTAGAGCAGCTGCCAAGTGACATCACTGGTGCGATGATGTCACTTTTGGGTGACGTCACCATGCCGGCAGCATTAGGGGAAGTTCCTCCTGCCAGCCCAATGTGGGCCGGCAGGTTGGGAACCTCTAGGGTGAGAGAACCCCTGCCCAGCCTGGGGGCTTGGCAGTCCTATGAGAAACAGGATGCCAGACTCATCCAACTCGTCTCTTTCTATGTTCTTAAGGAAGTAATTTCTTAATAACTGAATTGCCAAGAAAACCTCTGGATACAAAATTCAGTCTCACTAAAAACTGATCATCAAAATAATTATCTGTGTTTTTGATTTTGTTTTGATTTTTAGCACGTCCATGTCCACATACTTCCAAGGAAGAATGGTGATTTCAGCAGAAATGACAATGTCTATGATGAGGTAAGGCTCAGTTCTAAATCCTAGATTGTGTAAGCAGCCGTGGTACCCTCCATAAATGCCTGTTATTGAAAGTGAGTTCTGCAAGATTTTCAAGTTTAGAATAAAAATGGTGACAAAACATCTGGGGAACAATCTTGCTCCATCAAAATCAATGGGAGCTTTGTCAATATTTTTTTTCCTAGAGACCACAGTGGCATCCCTGGTTATTTCCTAAACAGCATTATTAAAAATATGTTTCTCTGTGGTCAGGATGAAGGGGATGAAGCATAAACAAGAGTGCCAGCTAGTAGACCATATTTTTTTTTTCAGGATCTGAACTTTGGGGCAGAAAAGGAGTTGGCATCCCAATGACCCCGTGTGTTCCTGTTCACTCATCTGATAGGCTGTCACTTCAATGTCATGTTTGTCTGGTTTGCTTTATATTTTGTATACTTTTCATCTTTATATATTCTTCTTCCTAGAAACAACTAGGTTGTCATACAGCCCAACACATCTGGCTCAGTGGTAATTTCACTAAAGACAAACAAAGCAATTTCCCATCAGCCTCTCCTGCCCTCAATTACATCTTCACTTAGCTAAATTTGATTGGTTAAATTATGAGCTCACAATTCGTAGGAAGAAGGACCCTTTTGTATTACAAAGAAATAGTGGGAAAGCAGCAGGTGACTAAAACTACTAGCATAAACTACTAATCAGGTAAAGAGTCCAGTACAACCTTTAAGACTAACTCATTTTATTGTAGCATAAGCTTTCGAGAAACACAGCTCTCTTTGTAAGATGCATGGAGGGCATATAGAAACTGATCAGAGATATATTGTTGGCTAGGGGAGAGGGGAGTTGATGCAAGAAGTGAGTGCCATGTAAATGTAAAGCAATTGCAAAAGTAATGAAAAAGGTAGAATGCTCAATCCAGGCTATGTTTCTGTCTATTGATGAATCTGAATGGAATACCTGAAAGGTAGTCACTTCTGGTAATGAGATAACCATCCAAAGCCGATATTCAATTCAAGTCTTACTGAGTCAAATTTACATATGAATTCCAATTCCGCAGCTTCCTGTTGGATTTTGTTTTTGAAATAAATGTTTCTGTTGAACTATGGTGACCTTTTAAGTCCTTGATGGAATGTCCTGGTAGACTGAAGTGTTCTACTGGTTTCTGGATATTGCTATTTTTGATGTCAGATTTGTGTCCGTTTATTCTTTTGCATAATCAGAAAGTATTACTTGGAGGGGCTTGGAAATCCAGGGGGCATCAAAGTAAGAGTCCTGTATGGATGGTGGGGCATCCATTTTTACTCCCTTTAGACTATTTCCAAATTAAAGAAGTGAGACACATAGGGGAAGAAAATAGCTTGGCGGCCCCTTACCCACCACCTTTTAGGTTCAGTGTCAAGGTCAAGCCAATGGCAACCCATAATAATTGGCCCTCCCTTGTGACTTTTAATTCCCAGTATTAATTGATACAAATGCTGGAGACCCAACTACAAGGCTCATGTTGCTAGTGGGTTCAGGCTTTCTGTTCAGAAACTTTTGCTTTTTAATGCAAATGGTAGATCAGAAATGATACATGAGTGGTAAATCCTTTTATCCAAAGGTCTATTTTGTTGCTATTGCATTGACATAGCTGCAGTGAATGGGGCAAGAGATTGTAGGAAGGGGAATTGCACTCTTTCTTGTGACAGCTATCTGTGCTGCTTTGCACTCTGAGATGTATAGATGAAAGTCAGAAACAAGCAACTAAAAAGTCACAGACCAAATGGGGCCCTGGTGACCCTACCAAAACTGAATCAAGGCATGATAAAATGTTTGGCTCACAGCATTTCCTCTACATTTTGGGGGTATCGCTGTCCCCTGCATATACTGAAAAGGTGACAGACACTGCCAATCTGCATGTCCCAGAAAACAAATTACATCCTCAGTTCTCCCCCTCCTCGTTGACAACCTTATATCACCAGAGTAATATCTGTGAAGACAATATCCTCCATATCTGTGAAGACATGCGCCATATTCTCAATTTACAGTGTATGTGTGTACCTGTTTGTGAGAAAGAGCCAACACATGTTCACCCTACAAATAAACCAGGAACCAGCACTGGGATAGATTTGGAGTTTAAATCATATGTGTAGCTAGCTGCACATGGGTTGAATGTAACATGAGAATGACGAATGTAACATGAGAAAGATGCAAGACATGTATAAAGAGAAATCAAGTGAACCTGTACAAGTCTAAATGTCTGTTCACTGTTATTTGATGCTAACTTATTATAGAGTCCAGCAATACATGATAGACTGAATCAGTATTCTAGGAGACCCCAATGTGGTGCCCATGGGCATTATGGGGCCTCCCAACATATTTCCTGGTGCTTGTGAATTGTGTTTAGAAAGTAGGCAGGGCTAGATGGGGGTTTTGCCCAGTAAGTCTTCTGATTGGCTGTGCAGATCTCAAAGAAATTCTGTTAAACAGACTTCCTGCCTGAAATGTTGAAGAGTTCTTATTAGAGTTATACATAATGTCACTCCCTGCCATTTTGTGGTTGGCTCTGTCTTCTGCAGAAGTCATTTTGCAGTTGGGCTCACCACCTTGGATTAGAATTCCAAAGATACCTGCAGGCTTCAAAAGGTTGGGGATCCCTGCATTATAATTTTCCAGTTCTGAAAAACTGAAGAGTGCTCTCCCCAGTAGAGTTGGCCATCTTCAGACAAAATATGGAGAGCAATACAAGTGTAATGGGTGTGATTTTGCGGTCCAAGTGCATCTTGGCATCAGAAAAGCTAAGTAGAAGGCCTAATGTCATTACTACTGCTGAGCTTTTCTGCAATATACCTGGAGGGAAAGCTCGCCCAAGTATGAATTATTCAGTGTAAAACTTTAAAACTGGCAATGGTATTCAGCAGGCAACATCCTCCTCTTTCCTTCTGACATCCAGAGACACAGCAAGAAAATCACTTAGGGAAAGATATTTTGACTTAGCGATCTCATTCAGCGCATTATGCTAAACCATTTCGGCAGCACAGGAATACCTATTAGGAATCATTTTCAATTTTGGGGTGGAAGTAGGAAGGGGCTTGGCATAAGACTTAGCAGCTTTGGGGCTTCTGTTTCAGTCAAGCCGAACTACTGAACAGAAGCACGTTCAGCAGCTGATTTCCAAACCTGCAAATTTCAGTAAAATCACTTGCTTGAGCTTCAGCAGTCAGTCACACACCACTGGCTCTAAAGACAGCCTTCCTTGGAAATGGGTTTTTATGAGCAAGGAGGAGAAAAACAGAAATGCAAATCCTTTCTTTTCAGCATCCCCAATGGCTTCTGAATGCTTAAATAAGTTTCAGTTAACTGGCGAAAGTTGGTTTTCCATTGTTCTGACTTGGAAAATATAGATATTTGTCATGTCCTGTACTGAATGCAGGCCTTTTCTGAAGGAACTTAAAAATACCTACACACCACTTTGAATACCAGAAGCTGCCATATACTGAATCAGATCATTGGTGTATCCAGGTCAGTCTTGTCTACTCTGACTAGCTTTTCAGGTTCTTAGGCAGAGGTCTTTCACGTCTCCTACTATGTGTTCCTTTTATAACTGGAAATGGCTGGGGTTCATCCTAGGACCTTCTGCATGCAAATCAAGTGCCCTACCATTGAACCACATCTCCATCCCTTCAAGTTACTCATTGCAAGAAAAGGTTGGCATCATCTCAGTGGATGGATGGATAGATCTACATTTGATCTTCCACACTAACCCTGTGGAACAGTAACCCAGTGATTTAAACCCAAGACTTCCCCATCCATATCTAATACACTAGAGCAGGGGCCCCCATCCCCTGGGCCGTGGACCAGTACCAGTTCATGGCCTATTAGCAACCAGGCCGTGAGTTGTATAATTATTTCATTATATATTGCAATATAGTAATAATAATAATAATAACAAAGAAGTCTCAGCCCCTGTCTCTAAGAAGAAGAAGAAGAAAAAGAAGAAGAGGAAGAAGAAGACAATGAAGATGACATTGTATTTATATCCTGCCTCCACTCCAAATTCCAGAGTCTCAGAGCAGCTCACAATCTCCTTTACCTTCCTCCCCCACAACAGACACCCTGTGAGGTAGGTGAGGCTGAGAGAGCTCTCCCTCAAGCTGCCCTTTCAAGGACAACTCTGCGAGATCTTTGGCTGACCCAAGGCCATTCCAGCAGGTGCAAGTGGAGGAGTGGGGAATCACACCCGGTTTTCCCAGATAAGAGTCTGCACACTTAATCACCACACCAAAGTAATAGAAATAAAGTGCAGAATTGTATCATCCCAAAACCATCCCAGCCCCCCACCCCCAGTCCCTGGAAAAATTATATTCCACAAAACCAGTCCCTGGTGCCAGAAAGGTTGGGGACTGCTGCACTAGGGTTCCACTCGAGATGTCAGATGTTTTCTGTGATGATAGGTAGAACTTTACTGTGGTGAGTAACCTAGATCATACATCACTTTGGGCATATATGTTTGTTTTGCATCACATTTCTTATATCCAGTACTTTAAACAGGAAGATGCTGTATTGCCTCCCTCTAGGGATAATAATGGGGGGGGGGGGGGAGATCCAGTCTCCCAGATGTTAATTTTATGTGTGCTGTGCAGCCAGTCTTCATTGGAACACGTAGTGATTCTTAAGGAATATTCACATTACCAATTGGGCTGTATCAGTTTCAACAAATAGGGGGGGGGGGACTTGGAGATGCATAATTTATAATAGAACAGATTTTTGTCAGCTTCCAAAGGTCTTAGTATTACTGAATACAAATCTAGAGATTATTATTATTTTTTTTTTTAAAAAAAGCCTGAGTGTCTTTCACCTGAAAAAATTCCAGTGTGGGGAAACAAAATTACTCTGGTTGTAACTCCAACATGCTCCAGTGTCTTTCAGGACATCAGCAGCCAAACTGTTGTGTCTTGCATTTCAGTCCCGAAATTACAACACAGCGGACGCTACGGAGGTGACCAGTGGAAGTTCACTGGTAGCTCCGCAAATACGCTCCGCAAATACACTCTGCCAATCAAGATCTGTGGTGGGAAGTTTAACTGGCCAGGATTGGACCTGGCCAGACTGAGGGTTGTTCCGGGATATGTATATAATCGGGACCCGGCCCGAGTTGTTTTGCCTTGTGATGTACTCGCTAATAAAGCAAGTTGCCTTCAACACGGCTCGTCACTCAGTACATTACAGTGGCAATGAAGGTGGGATCCTAGCCAGGTAACTCCCCAAGCGGGACTTCGCTGACCTGGCCGGAGACGAGGAAGGCACGCATTCGAGGGAAACGGAAGTGCCTGCCGCCGTCATGGCGAACCCAAGTGGGACGACGGGCCACATTGCAGAGTTCGACCCCGCCAACCTCGATAGGTGGGAGACCTACACGGAGCGGGTTGACTGCTACCTACGAGCGAACATGATTACAGATGACAGTCGTAAGAGAGATGTGCTCCTGAGTGTCTGTGGGGAGGCCACATTTGAGATCGCAAAGGGTCTCTTGGCCCCCACGAAGGTCACGGAGAAAAAGTACGAGGAGATAGTCAGTCTCCTGACCGGGCACTTCTTGCCCCAGCCTCCCATCATCGCCTGCCGATTCCTCTTCCACAAGAGGGATCAAGGGGTGGGAGAGACAGCTGCCATCTACCTGGCCACCCTCCGTCAAATCGCGGGGAACTGCAGCTTCGACAAGTTGGAGGAAGCCCTGAGGGATCGCTTTGTCTGGGGCCTCCGAGATGAAAGACTGCAGCAAAAGCTCTTCGCAAAGGAAGAGCTCACCCTGCAACTCGCCTTCAATGAAGCCACCGCATTCGAGAGAGCAACCAAAGCTTACAACAACCCACGAGCGGAAGCCGTCCACCAGGAGGAGATGGCACCGGGCAACCCAGAGGAGAAGGAGGCAAACCAGCTACGTCGCCAACCAGGAATGGGGCTGAGAGCGTCCACGCGGCCACGAGTGACAGAGAGACCAGCCAACACCAAGTGCGCCAGCTGTGGGGATCCACAAGAGTGCCGGGACTGCCCCTACCGCAACGTGAACTGCAGGAACTGCGTAAGAGTGGGCTACATAGCGCAGGCTTGCCAGGCCAAGGCCACCTGCAGACGCCAGTTTACCAACCATGACTCGACCGAGTGGAAGAAATTCAAAGGATATATTCAAAGGATATATGGAGAAAGAGTGGAACGTAAAAGGACATTGGACAATTTTTTAGTATAAATCAAAAGTATTATATTTTGATAGATTAGTGGTACCTTTAGAATTAACTGGAAATTTATAACTTCGGGGAAGTCAACATTGGAGGGAGGGGGGGTGAAATATCATATGGTTTAGTATAAGAAAGAGTTAATTAAATATTGTAACCATGTGTTATTAATAAATTGTTAAAACACATGACTCGACCGATGCCTACTTGAGTGCATCGACTAGCCTGCAGGTAATGAACTTGCCCCTAACCACCCTAGATAAGGTCAGAGTGTCGGTCCTAATCGAGGGCGCTCCATGCCTAATGAAGCTAGACTCGAGCTCCTCCATCTCCATAATTTCGGAGGAGTCTCTAAGAAAACTTTGTCCCTGTGGCCGGCCCCAGCTGCAACCAGCGGACTTCTTAATGCGGGACTTCCAAAAAAACCCTGTACAGATTTTGGGTTGGGCCACTGTAAGGGTAGAGTTTAAGAACTTTAAGGGCAAGCTGGACATTCTCGTGGTCAAACGCCAGCTCACAACATTACTGGGGCTGGCCTGGTTTCGACCGCTGGGTATTCAAATAGTGGGGGTGCAGCAGATGCAAACGCAAAATTTCGAGCACATGTGCCGGGAATTCCTGGAAGTGTTTGATGGGTCCCTGAGGTGCTACAAGGGGCCTCCCATCACCTTACCCCTCGATCCCCACGTGAGACCAATAAGGCTGAAGGCCAGGTGAGTTCCGTTCGCTCTTAACCCAAAAATAGAAGCGGAGCTGGACCGCCTCACAGCCCAGGGAGTGCTAGAAACGGTATCCTATGCTGCATGGAAAACACCCATAGTCACTCCAGTGAAGCCGAATGGAGATTTGCGCATATGTGCTGATTACAAGTGCACAATAAATAAGGCACTTCAGGACAACCCATACCCCGTTCTGGTGGTCAGCCACGTACTGGCAGCCCTGGCAGGCTCTAAGGTTTTTGGGAAACTGGACTTGGCCCAGGCGTACCAGCAACTCCCAGTGGATGCTGAGACAGCAGAAGCCCAGACCATTGTGACTCACAGGGGAGCTTTTTGGGTGCGGCGGTTGCAATTTGGGGTTAGTGTGGCTCCGGGAATTTTTCAGAGCATAATGGATGCTCTTCTCAAAAGGATCCCTGAAGTGCAACCGTTTTTTGGTGACGTTTTGATTGCCACCCCAGATGCTGAGGAGTTCAGCAGCCATCTGTTGTATTTCGTACCACCCACAATACGTTGGCAATTAAGAACCATAAGAAACCGGTTGCCAAGAATGGTTATCTTCACTATACCTCCTTTCACCCTCCATATTTATGTAATAATGTGCCCTATGGCCAATTTTTGCGTATGAAATGGAATAGCACATTGAGATCTGATTATATGCAAGCAAATAACCAATTAACAGCTCAGTTTGTAGAACGTGGATATCCTGAAGCAATTATTAATAAAGCTGGATGTAAGGACTGGAATTACCATTAAGCTAACTGGTTTTATGAACTGTGACTCTAAGGGAGTTATTTATGCCTTAATTTGTGAGGTTTGTTCAAAAATCTACATAGGGTGCTCCCGGAGAGCGGTTAAGAAGAAGAAGATGAAGAAGATATTGGATTTATATCCCGCCCTACACTCCGAAGAGTCTCAGAGCGGCTCACAATCTCCTTTACCTTCCTCCCCCACAACAGTCACCCTGTGAGATGGGTGGGGCTGGAGAGGGCTCTCACAGCAGCTGCCCTTTCAAGGACAACCTCTGCCAGAGCTATGGCTGACCCAAGGCCATGCTAGCAGGTGCAAGTGGAGGAGTGGGGAATCAAACCCGGTTCTCCCAGATAAGAGTTCGCACACTTAACCACTACACCAAACCAGCTCTCCGTCTTAGAGCACATCTCTAGGGTTCGTCACCAAATTCCTGGCGTTCCTCTTTCCCAACACTATAAGGAAACTGGCCATGACTTAGAGTCTTTGAGATTTTTTGTGCTACAGAAGGTTGAACTGTGCAGGGGTAGAGGCGGTGATATACAAAAAATTTTGCTACAGAAAGAGGCAAGCTGGATACATCGCCTAAATACGATCGAACCCTTTGACCTTAATCTATATAATGATCCCTCTTGTTTTGTGTAGTTCTGGGGTATGTGCTTTTAGAAATTTGTTGACATCCCCTTGAGTTCTTGATTGATGCCAGCTGTGACTTGTATTTTTAGGACGGAGAGTTCTGGTCAGTGTTATGTCATTAATTTGATATCCTGAATGCGCTGTGAGAGATATTGGTCTGAGGACCTTTTCAGGTTGTATGTTTTGAGCAGTTTCTATATTATCTAATTGTATATGTTATGTATTTTGGTATTATGGTTGTTGTCACATTTGGTTTTTAGAGTTGGCTTATGAAGAAGCTGTAAAGGCAGCGGAACGCAATTCAAACCAGTGGTTGCGTTAAGGAAAGAATTTCTCCTTTGAAGCTGATGCTATGGAAGGACTCCGTTTGAAACTTTACACTTGAGTCATAGCACTCCTTATAGACTTTATGAAGACTGGTTTTCAGAGTCATCCTTTGATATTGTTTATATGGGATATTGTTCTTTGTTCTTTAATGTCTGAACGTTGGTATTAAGTTTGGATGTTTTTCATAATACAATGCATTAATTTTTTGTAAGTTGTCAATTTGTTTTTTGACACAATAGGTTTTTTTTTTGGATTTTTGCTTGTATTGTGTTGCCATTGTTCAATCGCCTGTACTCAGTGCTGGCATGTGGAAGTAGGCCAAGTAAGCGGCCCCCTCGGGCACCAGGCACCATGAGGCGCCCCCACTCCTCGCGGCCGCTGCCTTTCCCACCTCCCTCCAAAAACACTTCCTGCCGTCCGAAAACACTTCCAGCCGTCACCTCCCTGCTGTCCCGCACCTCCCTCCCCACACTCAAAAACAGTTCCCCCCGCTGCCTTCTACCCGTGCCTCCCTCCCCACAGCCAAAAACACTTCCCGCCATCACCTCCCTGCTGCCCCGCGCCTCCTTCCTCGCACTAAAAAACGCTTGCTGCCGGTGCCTCCCCACTGCCCCGCCTTCCTCCCCACACCCAAAAACACTTGTCCAGCCGCCGCCTTCCTGCTGCCCCGTGCCTCCCTCCCTGCACCCAAAAATGCTTGCCGCCATCTTCCCGCTTCCCCGTGCCTTCCTCCCTGCACTCAAAAATGCTTCCCAGGGCTGTGACTCTCATCCCGGCTCTCCCCTACATCAAAGGGAGCCGACTGGCTCCTTTTGAAGCAGGTGAGGGCTGGGATGAGAGCTCGCGTATAGCATGGGCAGCCCCATGACATCACTTCTGATGCATGCACAGAAGAACATTGGGGGGGGGGATGTGTGTGGAAATGGCCATCTGCCTAGGGGCGCCCAAACCCCTAGCACCAGGGCTGCCTGTACTAAGAGCCTTGTAAGCTCTTGGAGGATTGGCTACATCAGGGGTGTGTGGCCTAATATGCAAAGGTGTTCCTGCTACAAAAAAGCCCTGGGTAGTCATGATAGTCTGGCAATAGAAAAGAGCAAGAGTCCAGTAGAACCTTAAAGATTAACAGATTTGTAGAAGCTTTCATGTGTCATTGCTCACTTCTTCAGAAGCCACAAATGTTGTTAGTTTAAGATGCTACTGGACTCTTGCACTTTTCTACATTTATTTACATACTTACTTTCAGGGGGGGTTTGTAGGAGGAACTCCTTTGCATATTAGGCCACACATCACTGATGTAGCCAGTCTTCCAAGAGTTTACAGGGCTTTTAATACAGGGCCTACTGTAAGCTCCAGGAGGATTGGCTACATCAGGGGTGTGTGGCCCAATATGCAAGGGAGTTTCTGCTACAAAAAACTCCCTGCTTGCTTTATACCCCACTTTTCTTTCCCACAGGGTCCCAAAGCAGACTGCATCCTTCTCCTATTTTGAATGTTATTCTCACAACAACCCTATGTGATATGTTAAGCGGACAGTAGATAATTGGCCCAAGGTCACCCAGCAAGCTTCTGTGGCAGAGTGGAGATTTGAATTTGGTAGTGCTGGATTCTATTCTGTCCCTTTAACCTCTGCACCACACATGTTGATAACAGTTCTAAAATCCAAACTGGTGTATGATATGAACAAATGTGTAGTTAATATAATTCAGACTGATGGTTAATGGGAATGGACGCAATGTCACATACCAACGTGTAACAGAATTCATATGATCAAACTTCAACACGTTGCTGTGTGCCAATACTGTGACTCTACAGAATAAGTGTGTTAGGTTGTAGGGTTTGGTTTAGCTAGATACCTTTTAGAGTTCTTGGCACAAATAACTCTGATGACTCACAAGTAAATATTACTTACACTTTAAGGACACACATGAAACTGTCTTCTACTGAATCAGACCCCGGGTCCCTCAAAGTATTGTCTACGCAGACTGGCAGCGGCGCTCCAGGGCCCTAGGCAGGGGTATTTCACATCATCTATGGGGGTGTCAGGGATTGAACCCAAGACCTTCTGCATGCAAAGCAGAAGCTGTTTCACTGAGCTATGGCTTCTAGAATCCTAGAAAAGTATATTTCTTATAAGGCAATTAAGCTTACTATTTTCAACTAGTCCACTAAAGAACTTCAGCAATGGATTTTTTTTTCCATAGACTTGTGTAATTGGCACACAGGGGGAGTCTTTGTTTTATAGTGGTGTTGAAAATTTTATCTTTGAACTGTTATTTAGGACACAGTAGGCCTGAGAGTTCAACTTTAAGGGGGGGAAGGTTGTGTGTAAATCTGCAAACATGCATTTTTCCTGGTGTTCTAGCTAAATTACAGTTTGCGGCCTTGAGGAGAACAACATATGAATCAATGGCTGTATGCCCAGAATAAATTTTAGAACCAATGGCACAGAGTTTGCAACAATTATTCTTTGGAACGCTCAGAGGTCTCTAACATTAGGTCTTTGGAGAAACAGAATTAGACGGTTTAACAAAGTCATGTGAGGCTCATGTAATCATACCTATATAAAACAGCCACACCCTAAAATCCCCAAATCTGGGTAAACCTCTGACTTCTATTCAGCTTTTATATTCACTGGTACTTGTACAGAATGATCATTGAAGAGTCTAGTGATTCTTTGTACAGCCTCATGGTTTAGTGGTTTAATGAAACAACTTTGAAATAGTCAACGATAATTAATTTTCCATTTGTGTTTTCTAAATTAAATAATGCCCCCCATGGGTGAGCCTAACTTTATAACAGTGGCTCCTAGATCTAAGAAGCATACTTTTTTGTCTTTTAAAGATATAAATTTAAGCATAAATAATTTTTCTTATGAACAGAGATGTATACGGTTTAAGAGATGACTGCAGAACCCCACCAAATCTGTTCCAAGATTTTTACATTATCCCAACTTATTTCATAATCATTTTGTGTGATTCAGCCATTTTGGAATCTCAGCAAGCTGGTTAGCTTAATCATCTCAGTCATGTCCCATAATTTCCATATTAAATTTACTTGGCCTGGCACGTTGTTTTCCATCATGCTGCAGTTTCCATTCTGGCCAGAATAATTTCACTCGTAAGCTGGAAAATGTGTTTTATTTTGATTATGGTTAGTCTGTATGACCACATTCTGGTCTGCAGGTGATCATTTGCATGGCCTAATACTCGTTTCATCACCTTAGTTCCCCCTCCTACCTATTCCTTGGGTTGCCAACTGGACCTAGGAAAGACCTGGAGATTTTAGAGGTGGAGCCTGAGGAGGGTGGTGTTTGGGCAGAAGGAGGGACTTCGGTGGGGCATTATGCCATAGTCCACCTTTCAAAATGGCCATATACTCCAGGCGAACTGATCTCTGTTGCCTCTAGATCGGTTGCGATCCTGTAATCCCAGGAGATCTCTAGCCACCTGGAAGTTGTGTAAATCAAAAGAATACAAAGTATCGGAGCTTCAAGATGACTAAACAAACAATAAAGAAACAATATCAACATTCACTCAAAGTACTAAAATACATTTTAGAAGTAATATTGAAGAATAATAATCATAAAGCAAAAGTCCACCAGAATATTCATACGAAGTCCACAGTGTCATCAAAAAGTCCATTTAAATTTTCAGATACAGTCTCAGAAACAGCTCCTATGGAATATGCTAAAAAGAATTAAACAGCCCTTCCTCCCTTACTTGGGGTATCAAAATGTCAGTGGTAAGGGTTATTTCTCATACATCCCAAATTCTGTTCCCAGCATCCTCATAAGAAAAACTCCAGTCCCATAAACTTTGCATTTGCCACCTGGAGGTAGGCAGGCCTAGCTGCACAGGAAAACAAGACAGGATGTACACCATGCAATGCCTTAATGAAAACTGACAATGAACCAAGTGAAGACCATGGTTTCAGATTTTTGTTCGATGAACCCTACCTAACCATAATAGAGGAAAAAGTCCAGTAGCCAATACTCCCTTTAAGCTGTGAAGTCTTGTGAGCAAGAATTCTGCTTCGTAAGCTACTGACATTAAAGTTGTGAGCTACTACATAAATTAGTTTTCTCTGGGGCTATCCTTCCTGAGCTAAAACAAAAATGTGTGATCTGGAGGCTAAAAACTGTGAGCTAGTTCACACTAACTAAACTCAGAGGGAACACTGCCAGTAGCACCTTAAAGACTAACAAAATTTCACTTCTGCAGAGCAGTGACTCACGAAAACTTATACTTTGCCACAAAGTTTTTGTGCAATGGGGATTACTACCAAGAAAGGGTGCTTAGGATTGCAGCCTTAGCCTTGAATGCTAGGCTCTGAAGCTACAAAGAATGTATCCATATGTTGTTCTGTATAGCCAGAACTTAATGACTCAAGCCACTTTTGGCTTATCCCGGCAAATGAAACTCATTCACCTCCAAATGCTTGTGGATTCTCTAGGCAATCTTGAAGAATCATTCACATGATTGTGTCGCCACGTTTCCTATTTGAGGATGACGTTGCTGCATAGAAGTCCTGTGTAAATTTCTCTTCCTTCCCATTCTCAGCCATGCTTCCTTGCTACCAGGGCATCTACATTCATATTCATATGCAACAACCCTTCTGCAGCTAACACTTTAGAAAGGAAGCACAAACCTCACATTTTCAGACTGAGGTGTTCAGTGGAGAAAAAGGGTTCAAAAGCTCATCGACTTCTTTGAGGTATGTGCATTGTGCCTGAATCCGAAAATGGAATCAGCTGGAAACGTGCTTTTCAACAAGATTCCTTTGTCAGTTCTTTGCAGGCCTAAGCTTGTCAATACAGCGAGATGATCCTTTTGCGCGGTATTTTGCCTCTGCCTGAATAGGTAATGTGCTGAGAACTTCATATGCCAGAACTTTGGGACAATGTATTGGCGTCATAATACTCCCTAATATTTTAATGGACTTTTCATTCAAGATAGATGCTACTTATAGAGAGAGTACCGATACATTGCTCAGTTTGTCATGTGATCCTCCTTATTGTGTCGTGGCGGTAACACGCTTTGAAGCCCCTGTTAGAAGTCTGTCAGGAATGTGGCTGGTGGTAGTGCAGTCAACATGTATGATGTGCTTCCATTCAACGGTCATAGGCCCACACAGACCTATTCATTCTGGAGACTGTTAACAGGCAAGCAACCTCATGGCTGAAGGCAAGTGATGCTGGCTCTTGTGGGTTAGGCATGTAACAAAGCAGTAGCAGAATAGAGGCAGGGTTACTTCACTTTTCCTTCAGGAGTCTCAGAGAGGCTTACAATCACATTCCCTCCCTCTCCCCACCATAAGAAACTTGAGATATAAGTGGGGTTGAGAGAGTTCTGAGAGAACTGTGACAGGCCCCAGATCATCCAGCAGGCTTCATGGGGGAAAGTGGGGAATCAAACCTGGTTCTCCCAGATTAGAGTGTGCTGCTTTTAACCACTACTCCAAGCTGGCTTCAGCACCAGCAGTAGTAGGGAGTGCAAGGATTGGAAGAAAAAAGGTAGCATTGGCAGCCTTGGAAAGAGAGAAGGAAATAACTAGACTCTTTGGTTGAAGCCTTGAGCCTGCAGGATAACCTCTGCCCTCTAGTGAAAGCAGGTTCTGTTGAGTAGCATTCTGGCAATAGGTGAGGTCAGAAATCTGCAGAAGGCAGCAGTGATCTGGTGCAAATCAGTGTCAAATTGGTAAGCAATGTGTTATAGTAAGCAATGTGTTGGACAGAAAGCAATGAATGCTAGTTAACAGACATAGCCTTGGTGAAGCATAATGGCTGAGTTATGAGTCAGGAAGTCCACAATCTGAATCTGGCATGTGTCATGAATTCATTACATGGGGCTTAGGCAAGGCCATTCTCTCTGGTTCTCAGCTGCCCTTCTGTACGATTAACACATAAAGCTGCCTTATACTAAATCAGATCATTGGTCCATCAAGGACTACTCAGACTAGCAATGGCTCTCCAGGGTCTCAAGCACAGGCCTTTCATATCACTTGATTATTTTAGCTAGAGGTGCCAGGATTGATCCTGGGACCTTCTGCATGTGGAAATATAATACTGACCTACCTACAGAATGGGCTGCAGAATGGTACAGTTTCGATCCAAAGCTAAGCCAGGTTCAGTGCTTGGATAGAAGACCACTAAGGAAGACTTTGCAAAAGAAGGCAATGGCCAACCACCTCTGCTTAATCATTTGCCTTGAAAATCCTATGGGGTCACTACAACTTGGCAGGACTTTACACACACACACCTTACATGGTTCTTGCAAGGATTACAAAGTGTTTTGAACATTTGAAAGTGCTATGGAAATATGAGAAGGACAGGCCAGAGAGTGTATAATATATGGAGTGTGTGTGTGTGTGTATATGTATATATGTGTGTGTATATATATATGTATATATGTGTGTGTGTGTATATATATATATATATATGTGTGTGTGTGTATATATATATATATATATATATATATATATATATATATATATATATATATATATATGTATATATGTGTGTGTGTGTG
Organism: Heteronotia binoei; assembly: GCF_032191835.1. Lineage (NCBI taxonomy): Eukaryota > Metazoa > Chordata > Lepidosauria > Squamata > Gekkonidae > Heteronotia > Heteronotia binoei. Next base: position 46,875,797 of record NC_083227.1, on the reverse strand, counting down.
TATATATATATATATATATATATATATATATATATCCATGCATGGGATGGAGAAGGTAGAGAAAGAAGTACTTTTCTCCCTTTCTCACAATACAAGAACTCATGGGCATTCAATGAAATTGCTGAGCAGTCGGGTTAGAATGGATAAAAGGAGGTACTTCTTCACCCAAAGGGTGATTAACATGTGGAATTCACTGCCACAGGAGGTGGTAGCAACTACAAGCATAGCCAGCTTCAAGAGGGGGTTAGATAAAAATATGGAGCAGAGGTCCATCAGTGGCTATTAGCCACAGTGTGTCAATCATATATGTGTGTGTATATATACATATATGATTGACACACTGTGGCTAATAGCCACTGATGGACCTCTGCTCCATATTTTTATCTAACCCCCTCTTGAAGCTGGCTGTGCTTGTAGTTGCTACCACTTCCTGTGGCAGTGAATTATAATTGCTACCACCTCCTGTGGCAGCAATTATATATTGCTGCCACCTCCAGTGGCAGCAATATATAAATTTTTGGCCACTGTGTGACACAGAGTGTTGGACTGGATGGGCCATTGGCCTGATCCAACATGGCTTCTCTTATGTTCTTCAAGCGTTTTGGAGTCTAGAAGTCTAGAAGCTGAGTCTAGAAGCTGAAATACAGCTTCATGGATGTGTTCTTGCCCCAACCTTCCTGGAAAAGATCCACTGCCATTAAAATATTGCTGGTTTTCTGAGGTGTCTTCTTCAACAATGTTAGCACGTTTCCTTATGCTGACTTTGGGGCTGGAGTGGTAAGGAAAGCTGGATAACTGGATCTGAGAAGTTTCAGAGAGAAGGCTGGTTAATATCAGAGGTAGGGAGGCAATTTCAGGAGTAATTAACAGAAAAAGCACAGTTCACTGGAAGTGCCTCTCTCATGTTTTCTGTAGTGGTATCTACAGTAAAGGGAAATTCTGCAGATCTTTCCAGAGGCCCCAGGGTTTCTGATCTAGAGGTTATCAAGTACAGGCTATCAACCAAGCAAGCTTTCTCTTATAAAAACATAGGTAGAGTTTATTAGTTTTGATACAAGAGCTAAACCTTCTAGCCCAGAGTTTGGCTTGCTAGGAATGAGGTTAACAGTCACAAACAGTAATAAAACAGTCAAATTGCGTGGGCAATTGTGGCTCCTCCACCCCTCCCACCTTTTCACATAACATGTTGCATATCAACACAAGACACCACAGTCTTTCTTTTCCCTTTGCACTTTCAAGGCCATTCACATCCCTTGGCCATGGGAGGAAGATTGCTTTCCAGGTGCCAGATAAGCTATATGGCTACAGAACACCAGGCCTAAGCTACAAAGTGAAAAAAAACATCACCCCCTTCCCTTTGCAACACATATGGTTGCAGCTACAAGAAATATATCACAGGGAGAAAAGCCCATGACAGGACACCATCCTGACACAGGCCCTAAGTTATAACTCCTACATTAATTGAGTTGACCGGTCATTGTTATGGTGAATATCAAGAATGCAGTACTGACTGACTGCTTCAGGACACTATCTAAAGAGGTCTATTTCAAAAGGAACCTGAAGAGAGAAGAGTCATTTCCATGAGATAATTTTGCTGGCATACTTTTCCTCCCCCTGTCTTCTTTCCAAAGCAAAGATGATAAAGGAGACTTCAAAGAAGAGATAATCCATGGGTCCCATTCTTTAGGCAAAGCTTGGGGCTGGTGACTGTACCAAAGGCCAATGGATTAAATAATTGGAGAACTCAGACCTTGCCACCATTAGCAATTGCTGCTGGAGCTGAGAGGGCGAGATAATTGTGAGAGTAGCTATAAAGAAGCCTATCACAGGAAATTAAAATGAATCAGCTGTATAAGTCACAGCTGTTTCTAAATTGCCAGTGATTTTTTTCTCCTAAAGACTCCCTATTATTTTTCTGTTAAACTAATTATTTTGTATTGATTTTCGTCTAAGGGAAAAATTGCCAGCGTGACCTGGAGTACAGTACACTGTGCTTCAGTCTCCTGTACCTTTGAAAATATGGACCTGCTGTTACTGTCTGAGGGAACAGACAAAATCCTGAAGAGGATAAAGGAAAATGAGGAGGGCTTTTTAAGGACTTCTTGAAGGTTCTAAGGACCATGATTGGCCTCCTTAGAGTGGTCACACCCTTATTGAGGGAAGTAGTTAGCAGTGTATGCTTCTCACAGTATGTGCATGAGGTTATTTTTGTTTGTTTGTTTGTTTGTTTTTAGTACAACCCATGTGCCTTTGGTAATTTAATGGCTGGCAGACATTCAGCAAGCGAAGAGTCACTTATCACTCCATCTCCTTGCTAGTAAATACTTCACCAGTGTAATTTCAGCTTGTTAAAAAACAAAAATGAATCACCAGTAACTTGACAAAAAAGAGAAAAAAATAGGTTCCCCCCCCAACCTACCTTAGGTCTTAAGATACTCAATAGAAAGACAGGCACGTCAAAATAAACCCTATTGCCCACTTTTCCTTACATAACACAGGTCTATGAAGAGGCCATGGGATAGTTGAGAGTAGGGTTGCCAAGTCCCCCATGGCCTCCAGCAGAAAACTGTTTTTGCGTGCGCAAAGCACACAAGGTGTGATGACATCACTCGGAAGTGACATTATCGCATCAGCAACATTGTGCACCAGACGCTCTAGGAGCTTCTGGGAAAATTCTATGGTTTCCTGGACACTCTAGGAATTTGGGAGGAGAAATTCTGAGTTTCCCCCCCAAATTCCTAGAGCATCCAGGAAACCATAGGGTTTTCCTGGAAGCTCCTAGAGCGGCTGGCGATGTCATGGGAGAATCCTCCCACCAGCCCAATGTGGACTGGTGGATTGGGAACACCTAGGGCAGGAGAACCTTCGCCTGGCCCAGGAGCTTGGCAGCCCTAGTTGAGAGCCAAAGTGAGCTGGAAAGTGTGCTGGGGCCTACAGTGATCTATTGGAGTGCACAGTAGCAGAACACTTGCATTACTCAGACTAAAGGAAAGAGGTTTGACTATAGTGGATTCAGTATCTTGCAAACAAGATGATCAAATATGAAACTTACCTGGCTTTCAATGCATATATCTTCTCTAGTCAAGCACCCCAGACAATCGTACTCACAATATTTTAAAAGTGGTGTTTTGAGTAGCTTTCTGGCTTCACAGCATTCAGCATAGCAGCTGGCTGGCAAAGAGCTGTTGGTGCATACTAGCACTCTAGCAAGTGGGGGTGCACGGGGCTCTGTCCTCTTTTGAATCTACAGCCCCCCACCCAGTTTTCCCTTATATGCTCTTTTTACTTGCCTCTGGGCACTGCGTAGTCATGGCTGCCGGCTGCCAAGTGTACTGCACTGGCTGGGGGCTGCCCATCAGGTTGTGTGGTGAGGCAGTGCCATGCTGGTCATGAGGACCCTGCTGCTGCTTCCTGGCTGCCAGCTGCTGCCTGAGCACCTGATGCTGAGAGGCATGGCCAGTGGGGGTTGGGCAGAGCTGGCTACACACTTCTGGGCAGGGCTGCAGGGAGGGGAGGCACCGTTGTGGCTGCGCGGCACAGCCTGGCTCCTGCCTTGACAGCCAACCTCTGTCTGCTGAGCAGCTGGGCATGGTAAGCCAAGGAACCAGCCCCATGCTTCTGCTTCAGTTAAGCCCCGAAGTTCCAGAGAATCACCATCTCCCAGCCTCTTTTCAGAACCCTCCCTGAAGCCCCCTTTTTTAAAAAAAATCCAGCTATGGGGTGCATGCTCATAATTTGCTGAGTGCCTTGGATGGTATATGCCCTGGAATCTTCATGGACAGGCTGAGTGTATGTGCTGCTTTTGCACTTGCACAGTCTGCAGCTATTGATCTGTCAGAGGCGTGCATAATGCTCAGAACTTAGTGGGTCAAACTACAGTTCCAAGGTGACAGTGTGAGTGCATATCAAAATGTTTGCAATTTAAATTCTAGTAGAGCACAAAATCAACAGGAATACAATTTAGATTGATTTGAGAGTACTGTGAAAAAGCGAATATGTATTCTGGTGTTCAAGGGTGCAGCTTGGTATAGTGGTTAAGTGTGCGGACTCTTATCTGGGAGAACCGAGTTTGATTCCCCACTCCTCCACTTGCACCTGCTAGCATGGTCTTGGGTCAGCCATAGCTCTGGCAGAGGTTGTCCTTGAAAAGGCAGCTGCTGTGAGAGCCCTCTCCAGCCCCACCCACCTCACAGGGTGTCTGTTGTGGGGGAGGAAGGTAAAGGAGATTGTGAGCCGCTCTGAGACTCTTCGGAATGGAGGGCGAGATATAAATCCAATATCTTCTTCTTCTTCTTCAATAGGTGCAATCCACCTTGAGTCCCTGTGAGAAAGGTGGACTATAGGTTAAAGGCAGGCAAACTTTGTCCACATCTTCAAGAAAAGCCAAAAGGAGTCCCTGTAACAGCAGACCGATCAGCATGACATCTATACTTGGAAAGATTTTAGAACAGTCAGTCCTGGAACATTTAGAAAGGATTGCTGTGATTACTAGGAGCTGGCATGAGTTCCTCAAAACAAGTCATGTCAGACTAACCTTTTCTTTTTTGAAAGAGTTGCTTCCTTGAATCAGGGGAATGCTGTGGACATGGCTTATATTGATTTCAGAATGGCTTTTGATATTTTTGTTGAGAGGTTGATAAAATGTGGTTTCAATGCTATTATTGCTAGGTGGATTTGTAACTGTTGACAGATTGTACCCAAAGAGTGTTTGTGAATGGTTCCTCATCCTCTTGAAGAGGAATGACAAGTGGAGTGCCTCAAGGATCTAACCTGGGCCCTGTGCTCTTCAACATCTTTATAAATTACTTGGATGAAGGAATAGAGGGGATGCTCATTAAATTTGCAGATGACACTAAATTGGGAGGGGTAGCAAATACAGTAGAAGATAGAATCAAGATACAGGATGGTCCTGACAGGCTGAAAAACTGGACTAAGGCTAACAAGATTAATTTCCACAGAGATAAATGTAAAGTTCTGCGTTTGGGTAGGAAAAAATCATATGCATAATTATAGGATGGAGGAGACATAACTTGGCAGTAGTGCTTGCAAAAAGGATCTAGGAGTCTTAGTAGAGCATACACTGAACATGAGTCAGCAGTGTGATGCAGTAGCTAAAAAGGCAAATGCAATTTTGGGCTGTATTAACAGAAGTATAGTGTTCAGATCACATGAAGTGATGGTATCGTTTTACTCTGCCCTGGTAAGACCTCACCTGAAGTATTGTGTTCAATTTTGGGCACCCCATTTAAAGAAGGCTATAGACAAGCTGGAATGGGTCCATAGATAAATTTTTATTGGAACCTCCCTGTGCTTTTAAAATGCTATAGTGTTTAAGTGCACAGACCCTAATCTGGCAGAACTGGGTTTGATTCCCCATTTCTCCACTTGCAGCTACTGGAGTAACCTTGGGTCAGTCATAACTCTCAGAGCTGTTCTGCTCAAGAGCAGTTCTTGGGGAACTCTCTCAGCCCCATATACCTCACAGGGTGTCTGTTGTGCAGAGGGGAAGGGAAAGGAGATTGTAAGCTGCTCTGAGACTCCAAGTGACAAGTAGGGTATAAATCAGGGTCGTTTTCACACTTACCTTATTCCAGAGCGACGTCCCTCTTCACCGCGCAGCGTCTCCGCGGATTTCGCACTACTTGCTCCGCAGAACCTAGAAGTCCTGCAGCTTTTGCATCGCAAATGTAAACCGCCAAAAACCAGTTTACATTTGCAACGCAAAAGCCGCGGGACTTCCAGGTTCTGCGGAGCAAGTAGTGCGAAATCCGCGCAGACACTACGCGGTGAAGAGGGACGTCGCTCCGGAATAAGGTAAGTGCGAAAACGACCCTAATCTCCTTCTCCTCTTCTTATGTGTAAACTAACTCCCTGAAATTTGTAGTTGGCTCCACCTTCTGCAGCAGCCATTTTAGGGTTGTGCCTACCACCTTGTATCAGATAGCCAAAGGTACCATAAGCTCAAAAAAGTTGGAGGCCCCATATTTAGGGAATGCATAAACTGCATTTCCAGAGACTTAGTGGGGATTTATTTGAATCGGGGAAAAAGGATTTGAACTCTGTCCCCCATGCAGTCTAGCTGATCCTGTGCTGTAATTAAAGACCAAAAAAGATTGGTAGACTATTTTTCGCCTGTCACGCCCCCCCCCCCCCCCCGCTTTTCTTTTTGTAGCTGATTATACTGTAAAGTCAGCAGTATTTTTGATCAGTGAAACTGTACATTAAAAGAGTTAACCCCTCTCATGACCCCAGTATGAATCAGGCCTCCAGGTGTCTGAGGTTAAATGTTTAAAAAATGCCAGGAGGATCCAATTGTGGATCTCCTGCAACCTGACCCTACAGAATATCTTAGCATCTCTAACGTCTCATGCTGGCTCCATTTTTAGAAGCCATTGTAAATTTAAAAAGAGCCTTTTTGTTTTCCTTTCTGCCTTTTCAGCCAAACCACTAGGGTTGCTAGCTCTCTCTTAGGAAATTCCTGGAGATTTGGGGGTGAAGTCTGGGGAGTGAGGAATTTGTTGAAGGAAGGGGGGGAATGATGTCATACAGTTCACCTTCCAAAGGAGCCATTTTCTCCAGGGGAGCTGCTTGCTGTTGCCGGGCAATCAGGAGATCTCCAGGCACTACCTGGAGGTTGTCAACCTTCACAACCCCACAAGCAGGGCTTTTTTGTAGGAAAAAAAAGCCCAGCAGAAACTCATTTGCATATTAGGCCACACCCCCTGACGTCACCATTGTTTTACACAGTTTTTTGTGGAAAAGCCCAGCAAGAACTCATTTGCATATTAGGCCACACACCCCTGAAGCCAAGCCAGCTGGAGCTGCGTTCCTGTGTGTTCCTGCTCAAAAAAAGCCCTGCCCACAAGTTATTCTTACATGCATTTAAACAACCCAGCCATTCAGTATTAATTTAGGCATTTGTGTGTATAGAAAACCGTTGCCAACTTTATCTCCTGGAGTTTCTTCAGAAGCAGCCCTTGAGCCCCAGATTGAGCAGGCAAAGTCAAAGAGACCTGGGAGACCCTGCTGGCAGTAATCCCTTTATCAGCAATTTGTCTTTGGTCAGTGGCTCTATCTTTTTGCCCTGAATTTCCATCAAGGACATGCAACTGTGAATGCCCTCCAAGCAAAGCCAAGTAGCAAGCCTGTGGCAAATGCCAATAGCTCTTTTGCAGCAAGACGCAGAAGATACTTTGTCCTGGGAAAAGAGTTTTTAAAAAGAGAGAGAACTGTAAGAAATCACTTAAAAGCCAAGGTTTTGCCTGTTTGGGAGGAACAGGGTTGTCAAAAGCACTCTCTGAGTCATGCTGCCGAACCAAAAGTGAACCAGCAGCCAAGGATTCGAAAAGAGTGGAGCAGCAGCAAAAAGAGTTGATGAGATGCGAGGAGACAGATGGGCTGGAGGGCAATTAGAGGGCACAGTGATATGTAAAATGGCAAACAAGCTCTACCTCACAGACAAATCGGATGTGTTAAGGGCAGGCAGGATGAGCACAAAGCATACAGATCCCTTAATAAAGAACCGTTTAAGGTTGCCTTTGCTTCTGCTGGATGCTCCAGATGCAAAGGAAAGGTAGTGTTCTGGCAGATGAGCAGGAAATAATGTAATATGCAGTCTGAGTTGGGCTAAGTGATGACATCACTGAGGGCGACTGAGGGGGGGCGTAGGTGAAGGCAACTTAAATGACTAGGAGAACAGTTTCATGAGGAGTGCTGAAGCATTTTTTTCAGTACTGTTGGAAGTGAAAAATAATGAATAGCTTTTGTCTGGTTTTGTTTGTGAATGTGACTCTGTCTCTCTTTCTTTCACACACACACATATGGCTTGACTCACCTGTATGAGTCCCTTAGAGCAATTTGTATGAACTCTTGTTCTCTGTGACATTGCTAAAGGGAAAGGAAAAGGGGGAAGGGAAAGAGTTTCTCTGTGATCTTTCACATTTATTTAATTTTGATTTCAAACTTGTCTTGTCACAAGGGCTCAGGAGACAGGCTTTTTCCCCTTTCATTTCTGTGGTTCCATCTGGCCACAACTCCTCAGGGATAATGGAGTCATCCCAGGATTCACAGATGCTGCCAAAGCCTGTTGAGGGATATGGACAATGCATCATCACAGCCATTTGAAGAGCTGCTCTAAAAGCCTGCCACACTCTAGGTGCCTGTGAGAAGTGGTGATGATGGGACATATTGTTCATGCAAAAGATGGAACCTCCATGTCTGGAGGCAGAATACCTCTGAATACTAAAGACTGCTGCCTACCTATCTTGTTCTTTTTGGATTCCCAAAGGTATATACTTGTGAGGAAATGTGTGAATCTGAGCATGGTAGCTCAGTTGAGAGTCTCTGGTAAAAATAAAAGGAGTAAGAAATAACAGTGATATTATCTTGGGGGTCTGCTATAGATGCCCAAACCAGGCAGAGGACTTGGATGAGATACCCTTACAACAGATTGCAAAGTTCTCCAAGAGAAGGGACACAGTGAGCATGGGAGATTTCAATTACCCGTCCATCTCTGCTAAAAATGAAAGGTCAAATAGATTCCTGACTTGCCTTGCTGACAACTTCCTTTTCCAGAAAGTGAAGAAGGAAACAAGGGGATCTGCTATCTTGGATCTGATTCTCACCAACAAGAAAGAATTGATTGAAGAAGTGGAAATAGTGGGCACCCTGGGCAATAGTGACCATGTGATTTTGGAATTTACAGTCTTAGGGAGGGGAAAAGCTATACGTAGTCAGACATATAGGTTCGACTTCAGAAAGGCAAACTTCGATAAACTTAGAACTATGCTGGGTAAAATCCCATGGTCAGAAATACTTAGGAAAAAGGGGGTTCAAGAGGGGTGGGAGTTTCTTAAAAGCAAAATACTGAAAGTGCAATCACAGATGATTCCTATGAGAAGAAAAAATGGAAAAAGCCTAAAGAAGCTGAGTTGGCTCCATAAACAGCTCTCTAAAGACTTGAGAAATAAAAAAGACTCCTTTAGGAATGGACTCCTTTAGGGTCTTATAACCAAGGATGAATATAAACAAATCACCAGTGCTTGTAGAGAAAAAGTTAGGAAACTAAAGCTCAATATGAGCTTAGGCTTGCCAAAGATGCTAAAAACAACAAAAAAGGGTTATTTTCTTATGTTCAGAGTAAGAAAAAGAGCAAGGACATGGTAGGCCCATTGCGAGGGCAGAAAAGTGAATTTGTAACAGGTAATGAAGAGAGGGTGGAACTGCTCAATGCCTACTTTTCCTCGGACTTCCCTTCTGAAGGAAACAGTGCTCAACATGGCAAAAACAGAACATATAATGAGGGTATGAAGCTCCAACCTATGATCAGCATAGGGGTAGTACATAAACATCTAGTTTCTTTAAATGAAACCAAGTCCTCAGGGCCAGATGAACTGCATCCAAGGGTTCTAAAAGAGCTTGCGGATGTAATTTCTGAGCCTCTGGCTATTATTTTTGAGAATTCTTGGAGAACAGGAGAGGTGCCGGATGATTGGAGATGGGCAAATGTTGTCCCCATCTTCAAGGAGGGGAAAAAGGAGGATTCGGGTAACTACCGACCCATCAGCTTGACATCTATACCTGGAAAAGTTTTAGAACAAATTATCAAACACTCAGTCCTGGAACATTTAGAAAGGATGGCTGTGATTACTAAGAGCCAGCATGAGTTTCTCAAGAACAAGTCATGTCAGACTAACCTGATCTCTTTTTTTGAGAAGGTGACTACCTTGCTGGATCAGGGGAATGCTATAGACATCATTTATCTTGATTTCAGTAAGGCTTTTGATAAGGTTCCATATACTATCCTTGTTGAAAAGTTGGTAAAATGTGGTTTGGATCCTGTTACCGTTAGGTGGATCTGTAACTGGTTGACAGATCGCACTCAAAGAGTGCTTGTGAATGGTCCTTCATCCTCTTGAAGAGGAGTGACAAGTGGAATGCCTCAAGGATCTGTCCTGGGATCCGTTTGGTTTAACATCTTTAAAATGATTTGGATGAAGGAATAGAGGGAATGCTTTTTTTTCTCAATGTATATTTTTATTATTATTATACATTATCCATTTCTCTACATGGTTTCTGATATCCATTTTACATTTCCCCCCCCCCCCCAACCCACCCCCCTTAGTCTATACATCCTTTTCTTCTTCCAGCCAGGGACAAAGGACTTGAAGCTTCCACTGAATGTCCACTCTCCTTTCTTCCTTCGCCCATTTCAGATAGGTCTGCCACTTTTCTTTGATTCTTGATCTTCTTTCCTCCCATGATTCTTCTTGCGACATTATAGCAGCTATATCTGACTGGACAAAATCAAAGAGATAGTTATGCCAAGTTCTTTCCTTCCATTTACTTTTATCCTTCCATCCTGCCACTATTACCACTTTACCCGCTGATATCATTGCTTTTAGTAAATCTTAATTATTCTTCCCTATTTTTTCATTCCCTAATAAACTCATCTGCATTAGTTCAAAGTTAATTCTCGGCTCTACCTGAAAGAATTTCTTTATCATTCCCATTACCGTATCCCATAGTTTCTTGGCCTCAGGGCACTCCCACCACATGTGGGTATACCATCCCTTCTCTTTCTTACAGTGCCAACACTTAGGGCTCAACCCAGGAAACATATTGGCTAAAGTAGCTGGAGTTCTATACCATTTGGTAAAAAATTTCAATTCCATTTCTCTAACCTTATGTATCTTAACTTTTTTTAAACCTTCCATTATCTTCTCCCCTGTTCGTTTCGTTATTTGGCCTTCTAAACTCCATGACCATTGAAGGTAGCTTATTGCTCCTGGAATAGAGGGAATGCTTATTAAATTTGCCGATGATACTAAATTGGGAGGGGATGCAAATGCAGTAGAAGACAGAAACAGGATACAGGATTACCTTGACAGGCTGGAAAACTTGGCTGAAACCAATAAAATGAATTTTAACAGGGATAAATGTAAAGTTCTGCATTTAGGTAGAAAAAATCCAATGAATGGTTATAGGATGGGGGAGACTTGTCTTAGAAGTAGTATGTGCGAAAAGTACCTTGGGGTCTTAGCGGATCTTACGCTGAACATGAGTCAACAGTGTGATCTGGTGGCTAAAAAGGCAAATGCAATTTTGAACTATATCAACAGAAGTATAGTATCCAGATCCCGTGATGTGATGGTAGCACTTTACTATGCTCTGGTAAGACCTCACCTGGAGTATTGTGTTCAGTTTTGGGCACCACATTTTAAGAATGATATAGACAAGCTGGAACGGGTCCAGAGGAGGGCAATGAAGATGGTGAGGGGTCTGGAGACCAAGTCCTATGAAGAAAGGTTGAAGGAGCTGGGGATGTTTAGCCTGGAGAGGAGGTGGCTGAGAGGTGATATGATCACCACCTTCAAGTACTTGAAGGGCTGTCATCTAGAGCAGTGGTCCCCAACCTTTTTGGCTCCAGGAACCAGCCCCAGGGTCGGCCTGCCGACTGTGGCCCCAGGGTCATCAGGGTGGGGGCACCCAATTCGGCCTTCCCCCACCCCATTGTACCTTCTCCCCCCCATTTCCTCCTCCCTCCTACGCCACCCCCCCCCCCGTGCAGCCTCGCAACCTCCTGTCTTCCTCTCCCATTTCCTCCTCCCTCCTTCACTGCCTCCCCTGCGTAGCCTCGCCACCTCCTCCCCCCCCCCCCCCGTTTTCACCATTTTCAGGCTGAGGAAAGGGCCGTGAAGACTCCCCCAGCTGATCGGTGGGAAAATTTCTGCAACAGCAGTGAGCAACGCTGCCCTTGCCTCCTTCCCTTCTCTGGCCTTAAAATGGTGAAAACGGGAGGGGGGGAGGAGGTGCCGTGGGGGAGGCAGTGAGGCTGTACAGCCCATTGCAAACAGGGCATGGCCTGCTTCCGGTCCCAGACCCGGGGGTTGGGGACTTCTGATTTAGAGGATGGTGTGGAATTGTCTTCTGTTGCCCCAGAAGGTAGGACCAGAACCAATGGGTTGAAATTAAATCAAAAGAGTTTCTGGCTCAACACTAGGAAGAACTTCTTGACCATTATAGTGGTTTCTCAGTGGAACAGGCTTCCTCGGGACGGAGGTGGTGGGTTCTCCTTCCTTGGAGGTTTTTAAACAGAGACTAGATGGCCAGTGACAGCAATGAAGATCCTGTGAATTTAGGGAGAGGTATTTGTAAGTTTCCTGTATTGTGCAGGGGGTTGGACTAGATGACCCTAGAGGTCCCTTCCAACTCTATGATTCTATGATCCAGCTGGCCGCTGTTGGAATCAGAAAGACTGGCATTATGAATCCTTTGTCCAGTATAATGTGGTGGTTAAGAGTGACCCAGGTTCAAATCCCCATTCATGCCATGGAAGATCGCCAGGTGACCTTGAGCCAGTCACACTCTCTCAGTCTAACCTACTTCACAGGGTTGTTGTGTGGATAAAACGGAAGAGAGGAGAACCATGTAAGTTGTTCAGGGTCCCCATTGAGGAATTAAACAATCAAATAAATGTATGATCCAAGAGAGCTCCCTTATTCTCAACCAAATGCACAATGGTCCTATGTTGCAGGTTGTTTCCATGCATTGGTAGTGAACGAAATAATCTAGCTGCTTCTTGGAAGCCAGGGCTATACTTAAGGAGGAAAAAAAAGACAGGCAGAGAGGAGAGCAAGAGAGGAGCTAATTACCAAGCCAGTCTCTTAATGCTTATTTTAATCATACTGACTACCCTGCCTTGGCAGTCGCAGCCATCAGACAGCAGAGGCAGGAGGTAAGCTATCACAGCAAAATGGTGATGATGCTGGGAACTGGGCTCGGGAGGACAATTTGACTTGTCAGTTTATATAGACATAAAGCTTCATTGTTGTGCACAGACACAACTGGCTTTTTAAGAGTCTATTTCCCTCCTGATGATGTTGAAATCTGCTAAGCAGTCACTCGCCCACTGTTCTGAATTCCTTCCGTTTACAAAGTGGTGGCATTTCTCTTGTATGTAAACAGGGCACAAAGGCCCTGACATGTGAGATAAATCTGGAGATTGCTGCGGAGAAAGCCATTCGGATACATCCCTCTTGAGAGAGACTGGATTTTTCAAGCTCCTCACAGCCATTTTGCTCCACTGCCTTGCCAACTGGTGACAAGGAACCCGGATCGGGGGGTGGAGGGAGAGAATATGTAAGCAAGAGGGCAGTTACTTCTACTCAGAACCCTACTCACGTCTGTTCAACAGGGCTTACTCCCAGGAAAGTGGTTTTCAGATTGCACTGTTAGTCAAGTCAATAGTGAGCCTAGCATACGAAAATACCCTATGGCAAATAAGGGTCTCAAGTGAACTACAATAGCTAATCCATCAAAACAGGCTAATTTTTTCCCCCTGGCTTTTACAGAAAATCCTATGGAAAGCTCTGCCTTTCCCAAGAGTTAGCTGAACTTGCACACCTAGCTCATTCCAAATGCTTCCCTGCAAACCCTTCACTATCCTCAGTCTGTATTATAGTCAGTTTTCCTTCCCTTCCCTTATGAGGCATCCCTTACCATCGCTTTTGTTCCCCACACTTCCCTCAAATGTGTAATATTTTCCCAGAATCCTTTCTACCAGCACCAACAAAATACTACAGGGCAGGGCTTTTTTGGTAGAAAAATCCTAGCAGGAACTCATTTGCATATTAGACCACACCCCTTGATGTCACCATTGTATAACATAGGGCTTTTTGTAGAAAAAGCCCAGCAGGAATTTATTAGCATATTAGGCCACACCTCCTGACACTAAACCAGCCGGAACTGCATTCCTGTACGTTCCTGCTCAAAAAAAGCCCTGCTACAGGGAATTTATAAGATGTCGATCACATAGTCAATCAACATGACTACTTCTTAGGGTTGCCAGACCCCTGGCCTGGCCAGGGGATCCCCTGGTCTGGCCAGGGGCTCCAATCCACCAACGTGAAACTGGCCAGGGGGAACCCCACCCTCAAACAGGAATGTTATTGCACAACACCCCTGATGCAATGAAGCCACTTTGAAGTGACATCGTGTGTCACCAATGTTGCTCATTGAGAAGCTGGGTTTTGGGCAAACTTTATGGTTTAGAGTTTTTTGCCCAAAACCTAGAGTGTTGCACATGACATCAGTGACTCAATGATGTCACTTCTCAGTGATGTCATTGTGCTGTGCACATGTGGCAGAAGACTCCAGAACCAAATCCAGGATCTGCCACTGGCAGAGAGGGAGGACCTGGCAATCCTACTACTTGTAGTTTTTTGCATATTATTTAGAAATCTGTATCAGGAACCACCAACCTTTTTGAGCCTGTAGGCACCTTTGTAATTCTGACACAAGGCAGTGGGCACAGCCACAAAATGGCTATCACAAAATAGCTATCACAAAATGGCTATCACATGACTGCTGTAGCATACTTTCAGTGAAATGATAAAGATCCTTATACTAGGGTAGCAGATACAGTCAAAGCAGTACTTTCAAAAAGCTACACAACAAACCAATCAAATCTCAGGTGACCACTCAGAAGCCTTGCTGGGCAAAATCCCCACCTGACTCTGCCCTGTTTCTGAAAACACATGATGAGTGGCAGGAAAGGTGTTGGCAGGCTCCATGATGCCCATGGGCACCACAATGGGGACCCTTGATCTGTTAAAACGAATTACAGGGCATTGGACTCCCATTTCCCACCTACTTTCCCCTACCCCCGCTCAGCACTAGCTCTGCCCCCCCCTTTTTCCTCATCTTGTCTCCTTCCTGTTTGTTGCTGGTGCTTTGCTTTCTCCACACCCTGGCAGCTGCCCCTGCCTTCTTTGCCCCTGCCCTAAATTTTGAGTTTCTAAAGCCAACCAAAATGGCTGGGATCGAACCCAGGTCGTGAGCAGAGCTTAGGATTGCAGTACTGCAGTTTTGAGAGCCCCATGGTGCAGAGTGTTAAAGCTGCAATACTGCATTTCTAAGCTCTGCTCACGACCTGGGTTCGATCCCAGTGGAAGCTGGGTTCAGTAGCTGGCTTGAGGTTGACTCAGCCTTCCATCCTTCCGAGGTCAGTAAAATGAGTACCCAGCTTGCTGGGGGGGGGGGGGGGAGTGTAGATGACTGGGGAAGGCAATGGCAAACCACCCCATAAAAAAGTCTGCCATGAAAACGTTGTGAAAGCAACATCACCCCAGAATTGGAAACGACTGGTGCTTGCATAGGGGACTATCTTTACCATTTTTTTACTGCAGCTTTGCCACCCTGCGTCACGGGGGTCTTATCTTCGGCCTCCTCCTGCCAGCCCTGCTGCTGTTGCTGCTGCCCTCCCGGGACCATAATAAATATACCTGTGTCACTAGTAATTTTTGGTGTGTGGGGGGAGAGCATGTTAAAAAGATAAAGGGACTCCTTTTTTAAAAAAGAAAGCTTAGAAGTTGTATCCAGTAGTTGTATCCAGTGCGAGGTCTGCACAAGAATCCCCATTTTCTCTGGCTTTCTTTCTCAGCAACCTTTTCTGACCCAGGGAAACACATGTGGGATAGTGAAGCCTGTGGGTACTAATAGCCATGCTAGTCAGTAAGCTGCCATGGAAAGGGGGAAAGTGGGAAATCACTCTCTTCTTCTATCAGCAGGGCATTGCTCATCCAAGAACTCATGTTTTAAGAATATATGAAGAGACTGTTGGATCAGATCAGGGGTCCATCTAGTTCAGCATCCTGGCTCACACAGTGGCCAACCAGTTCCTTTGGCCACTGTGAATCTATCTAATCTCCTTTTAAAGCTATCTACGCCATTTTTTGAGCATAATTTGAGGAAAGATACATCTATGCAAGTAATCTGGGATGTTTTTAAAGCCTTCTTCAGAGGAATTGCAATTAGTTACCAGGCAAAAAGGAAGAAAGAACAGATAAAGTCGTATAATGAGTTAATATCAGAATTAAGAGAGCAAGAGGGAAAACAAAAAGTTAAAAATACAAAAGAAATAAAATTAAAGATTTATGCGATACAACATGAAATAAATTTATTGCTTACTGAAGAACTAGAGAAGAAGCTGAAGTGGGTGAAGCAAAACTACTTCAAAAATGCTAATAAGATTAGTAGGTGGTTAGCGTATAAACTAAAGAAGGAAAGGGAGAAGAAAATTATTAGATCTCTTAAAAATGAAGATGAAGAAATCATGCAAGAAACTCAAATGAAAGTAATTGTTCAAATTTTTTATCGGAATCTTTATAAAAAACAGGAGATTACAGAAATATCTCAAGAAGAATATATAGAGAAGGTTAAGATTAAACAATTAATGGGGGAGCAACAAGAAATATTAGAGTATCCTATTACGATGCATGAGATAATAGAAGCGTTTAAAAAGCAGAAAAGTAACAAGGTACCAGGCCCAGACAGATTGCTAATAGAATTTTATAAATGTTTTGAGGAAACCTTATTGATCCCATATAAAAATGTGATAGAGGAAATACAAGAATCTATGGTAATGCCGAAATCTTGGCGTGAGGCTTTGATCTCATTGATTCATAAGGATGGGACGGACTCATCAGAAATTAGGAATTATAGACCGATCTCGCTTCTAAACGTTGACTATAAAATCTTCGTGATAGTCTTGTCAAGCAGGTTGAAAAAAGTTATCTCCACTATAGTTGCTGAAAATCAAACAGGTTTTATTCCGGGGAGATTGATGAGACACAATATAAGATTTATTCTGAATATATTAGAGTATTATCGTGAGCACCCTGGAAAGCAATTTGTGGGCATTATGCTAGATGCAGAAAAAGCATTTGATAATGTTAACTGGAATTTTATTTTTAAATCACTATCAGCTATTGGATGTGGAGAAAATTTTAGGAAATTAGTCACAGCTATTTATACCAAACAAAATGTGAAAATAAATGTTAATGGCCAATTTACTGAGTTGATAGATATAGAATAAGGTACCAGACAAGGCTGCCCGTTATCACCTTTACTTTTTGTATTGACACTAGAATTTTTAATTAAGATGATAAGAGATGATGATGAAATTAGGGGTGCTAAGATTCTAGATGAAAAGTTTAAAATTCAAGCTTTCGCAGATGATTTGCTATTTATTTTAGAAGACCCTATTTCCTCAATTGATCATTTGATGAAGCAATTGAAACAATATGGAGAAGTATCTGGTTTTAAAGTAAATGTTCAAAAAACTACATTTCTGGCCAAAAATATGACTAAGGAACAAATCACTTATTTAGAGAGGAAATCCGGATTTAATCATGAAAAGAGAATAAAATATTTAGGTATTTATTTGACGAGTGATCTGAAAACATTACAAAGAGATAATTATGAAAAGATTTTAAAAGATGTTCAAGCAGATTTGGTCAGGTGGAGGGATCGTCAAATTTCACTTTTGGGGAGAGTGGCCTCAATTAAGATGAATGTGCTACCTAGAATTTTATTTTTGTTGCAGTTGCTTCCAATCATATTAACAAAAGTCTTTTTTCAACAACTTAACAAGATGATGATAACATTTATATGGCAGAATAAAAAGCCGAGGATAAAATTAAAAGTTTTGCAGGACAGTAAATTAAGAGGAGGCTTTGCATTACCTGAATGGAGAATTTATTATAAGGCATGTTTATCTTGGGTAAAGGATTGGCTAGTACTGGAGAACAAAAGGTTATTAATACTAGAAGGTGCAGATTTAGTAAGAGGCTGGCATTCCTTTTTGTGGTATCAGGTTCCCTCAAGAAACAATATCTTTTTGAGACATGAAATAAGGAAATCGTTATATAGGGTGTGGATGGAAGTTAAAAATTTGATTTATACTTATGTTCCGTTTTGGTTATCTCCAGTAGAAGCCTCCATTCATCCCAATTTATATTGTTGGGGAAATAATTATAATTATGGTTTATTATTAGATGAAGAGAACAAGTTGAACTTAGAAGATAATGTAAAACTAGATTGGTGGCTTAAGATGCAAGTAAAGTCAAGATATTGATCTGATAAGGAAATATGTTTTTCCAAAAAGTTATCCGAATTTGACACTATAATTCAAGATAATCAGAAAATGATTTCAAAAAATTATAACTGGCTATTACAGATTAAAATGCAAGAGGAATGTGTTAAAGAAAGCTGGATAAAATGGTTAAAAGATTTTAGATTTAGTATTGAGTTAACCGAGTGGGAAAAAATCTGGAAACAAAATTTAAAAATGACCAAGTCTTCTGTTTTTAAAGAAAATTTATATAAAATGATGTATCGCTGGTACCTCACGCCAGAAAGACTGGCAAAAATTTATCCAACTTATTCCAATAAGTGTTGGAAATGTAAGAAAATTAAGGGGACTCTGTACCATATCTGGTGGCAGTGTGAATACACCAAAAATACTGGTCTCTAATTAATATTTGGAACCAAAAATTTTAAAAAATATGGCTACATCGTATGCCGAAATTGTATTTACTGAGTGTATGCAAAGAATATGTCCCTAAATCTGAGAAAAAACTGTTACTTTATATAATTATGGTTGCGAGAATTCTGTACGCGAAATATTGGAAAGTCTCCAAATTACCAGATAGAGAGGAATTACTGCAAAAATTATTTGAAGCTGCAGAGATGGATACATTAACTACAAGGTTAAGAGATGGAAATTTGCAAGAATGTAGAAAGATGTGGGAACCACTTTATGTTTGGGCAAGAAGTATGGGAATTAGTTGGAGAAAATAGAATTTATATGATTATAGCGACCCTTAAGCTCTGTGGTTGAATGGGGGGATGGTGGTGGTATGGATGATTTATGTATTTGTATGTAATGTTGTAATGTATGGTACAACTAAAAAAAAAATTGGTCAAAAAAAAAGCTATCTATGCCATCACAACATTCCCTGGTAGCAAATTTCACATTTTACTTACTTGTGTAAAGAAGTATTTATTTTTGTCCACCCTGAATCTGTTGTCCACTAGCTTCATTGGATGTCCTCAAGTTCTAGTATTTTGGGAAGGGGAGAAAAATTTCTCTTTGTCAACTTTCTCAACCCTGTACATAATTTTATAAATCTCTATTATGTCCCCCTCACCCCCTTAGTCATCTCTTTTCTCAATGGAAAAGTCCCAGAATCTTCAGCCTTTCCTCATAGGGAAGGTGTTCCAACCCCATAATCATATTAGTCTCCCTCCTCTGTACTTTTTCCAGCTCTGCAATGTCCTTTTGGAGATATGGTGAGCAAATCTGTACATGGTATTTCAGATGAGGCCACATCATAGATCTGGGAATAAGTTTGCCTGGCACCCAAAATGGCTGCTTGGGTAGAGTTGCCAGATCCTTGGTCCAGTCAGGGAATCCCCCCAGTCTAAGGTGCTCCAATTTGCTGTCCCCAGCTGGCTGGTGAGGGATGTCATAGCATGACATCCCTGATATGGATATCACTTGAAAGTGATGTCATTGTATCACTGATGAGATGCAACACTCTGGGATTTGGGCAAGGTCTATAGTTTTGTAGCAAAAAACCCAAAGAGTTTTTGCCCAAAACCTAGAGTATCGCGCACGATGTCAGCAGTGCAATGACATCACTTCTGAGTTATGCCATTGCGCTGCATGTGCAAAGTGCTCATGCCAGAAGACTCCCAGAGCAGCACCAGGATCCCCCCACCTGCCAGTAGGCAGGTAGGATGTGGCAACCCTATGCTTGGGGAAGGGGAAGGGTGGGCAGTTGAGCAATTATCAGTGCTTTCTGCTTTGGAACTGCAGGATCCAGCTCCTGTTTTTTTCCTCTGAGTTTGCAAAACGCGCAATGATAGTTGTGACTGACTTGGTAGCATCAGTTTTGCCCTCTGCAGAGGGCCCATTGCTTGCCACTTAGCTACAGCAATTGTCTTTGAGAAGGATTAATACCTATTTTGCTTTAATTTAATGAAATTAGACAGTGTGCTTTTACTTAACTTGGGACCTGCCATTTCTGTCTTAAATTGCTGGCATGTCCAGCTCGGGGGTGGGGGGGGGAGAATGTTTCTTTGAAGCTCCGTCTGCCAAGTCGTGGTGCCAGCCTTTTGTCTGGATTTGTCTCATGCAAGTTCACAGAGTCTAAATTTCTCTTTCTTTTTCTCTTTCTTTATCTGTACAAAGCCACACAACCAAAAAGTGGGACGCAGACCACTTTATGGTAGTCCAGCTATTTTTTCCCCCTTGTGTCAAAAGCATCTGTGCCATGCCATTTTGAAGCTCTTTGCCTTATGGAACCAAAAATCCCGACACAAAACACATATCTGATGGATGGCATCTCTACAGAGGAACTTGCAGAAGCGCTTAGATCTGCCTAGTGAATGCTGTCAGTACTGTTCTTTATTTACCCAGTAGGATCAAAGATCATCACATCCTGATGATGGTTTTTGTCCTGTAGAAGTGGCTCATTCTACAGATTCATTATCATTTCCATGTGAAATCTAAAACTTTCTTTTCCAGGTAGCTGTTGGCTCTAAATCAAGGGTGTCAAACATGCAGCCCGGGGGCTGAATCAGGCCCTCAGAGGGCTCTTATCAGGCCCCCAAACAACTGGCTGTCATCTGCTTCCTTCTCCCTCTCTCTTGCTTCCTTCTGCATGACAGCTTGCTTTGCAAGGCTTGCTCAATTGCACAGGAGCTACAGAGCAAAACCTCTATTTTCTCCATTGGTGGAGGCTCCTCCCTTGGGGCTCCTCCAGGCACCCTAAGAAAATACCCGTAATATTCAGAACATCGTCATCACCCGCCTGGTTGCCAGGGTGCCTGGAGACTGAACTCACACACATCTGCTAGGAGAACATGGGTTTGGCTGCCAGACTGGAAAGGACTTATGAGTACTAACAGCAACAACGCTAAAGCAGCACTCCGTGTTTCTGGAGGAGTGCTAGCAAGAAGAACGGATGGTTTCCAGTCACTTCGGGCGAACGCCATCTCTATCATTGGAGCGGAAGAAAGTGCACCACTAGGAGCTATCCAGACTATGCGGTTTTCAGCCTTGACCATAGAATCCACTTTGGGAGGCTAACACCAGCTATCTTCCAGCAGTGCCAACACTCCATTTCAGCAAAGCGGGAGGCTCACATACTCAACAGATGTCACCCATCCATGAGGCCATCAAGCTTAGGCGTGGACCCTGCTAGAACGCCTAAGCCTTTGTCCAACAGAACTAAGGACAAAGACTGGTGTCAAGAAGAACACTGAAGAAGAGGAAGACCATCTTCAACCAGAGCCAAGTTCTTTGTGTAAACCGGGTGTTACCTTAGATAGTAATTTGGCCATCTATTCTCACCTTTTTAGATAAGTGTAATAGTCCTAAGCACCCCTCCACCCAGTGATTTCCCCCATTCTTCTCCCCAACGGTCATCTTGGAGCATCCCCACCTTGGTCCATCGTTACCTGGAGATCCAATCAGGTAACCAGGACCCAAGCTTGTTCATTGGTCAGTTATGGGCATCCAAAATTTGAACATCGAATTTGAATTGAGCGTAACTTAAGACCGCTGAATGATTTTAATGTTTTATGTATATAACAAATGATTAGATTTTAACTATAAATTATGTAATGTTAATTTTAATGCTTAATTTTATATTTTATGTTAGTTTTACATGTTGTAAGCCGCCCTGAGCCACCTAGTGGGAAGGGCGGGATATAAATCTCAGATAAATAAAATAAATAAATAAAAAATAACTTGCTATTGGCTACTGCAGAAATCCAGCCCTTATGGTCACTGCAGAGCCTCCCCTTTTTCCACCCCTGTACCTCCCATCCCCTGAGGGTTTAAGGTAGTCTATTTAACCTGTGACCCAACTCCACTCATGTGTGCATCTAGCAGTACCCTAGTTCCGCTGTCTAGATCCATCCCCAATTCCTGATCAGTTTTGGGTCCATTTCCCCCGCCCTCTTACGTCGCCTTTGGAGCCTTCTAGAAGACTACGATCGGTAATTATGACCCTGTTTGTCTATCCATGTGTTGTCTCTATCTCTCTCTATTTTTCCTAGAACTGTATGTATGTTTCATGAGCACATTGCCTTGTATGTATGCCTATATTTTCTAGAATAAATTTTAATTGTTTTACTTAATTAGAGTCCTTGATAAATTTAAGCATTAATTTCTGGACGTGGATCCTGTATACACAGATAAAAGATCCTAATTAAGCCAGGTGCCCACCTGACAATTCCCCAACCTCGTTTTGAGGGCATTTTGGCTTACAAAGTGAAGGGAGAGCTTGCTTTCTCAGGCTCTCTCAATCACAAAAAAACCCAGATTCAGTTGCTGTGAGGGGACTGGGAAGTAGCTGCAGATCAAAAGGCACCTGCACAGCAACTGGTGGGGGATTGCTTGCTTTAGCCGGCTCAAGCAGAAGCCCAGGGGTTGAGCAACTGCTGGTGAAGAATCAGTCTCAGTATAATGGCACCTTAAAAGGATCCATCAATTTTCCCGGATTACAGATGAATAAATGGCAGGGAGAAGTAGTTTTGATTCCTCACTCCTCCACGTGCAGCTGGTGGAGTGACCTTGGATCAGTCATAACTCTCTCAGAGCTGTTCTGCTCAAGAGCAGACAGCTCTCTCAACCCTACCTACCCCAAGACAGAGGGTGGGTGTCTGTTGTGGGGAGGGGATTGTAAGACACTCTGAGACTTCTTCCATTAGTGAAGGATAGGGGTATAAATCCAATCTCTTCTTATAATATAGTGGGTTCTTAGGCATTGAAGAGGTGAGGTGATAGTGATAACAAGCTCTTTATTAAGTACAGCATGGTAGGTAGCTGCACTAACAAGACTGAAGGACAGGGCCTGCTGGGCCAACTATATACAACACTGGGTTCCTGTGCTAGCACGTTGTTGGGTCATTCAAACCAGGAGGGGGCCTGAGATTGAAGCAGGGCAGTTTGGATTTGGATCCTACTGCCCATTGTTCGTAAGTCCCCCTAGCTCAGTCCTTCAGGCTCCAATGAGCCAGGTAGGAACACCATTGATAACAGCATTTACTCTTTAGGGTTTGTAGAATCTTTCGGGCTCAAGTACCGTGTTCTACTGGAGAAAGTTTTTCTTCCAGACATTTCATTCTCAGCTGCAGAGAACATCCTCAGTGGCGTTGCAGCCAGAGCAGGCGCTCTGACCTTCTTGGCTGCTGTGCATTGACTCCGGCTGCAACGCCACTGAGGATGTTCTCTGCAGCCGAGAACGAAACGTCTGGAAGAAAAACTTTCTCCAGTAGAACACGGTACTTGAGCCCGAAAGATTCTACAAACCCTAATGATGTTACCAGCCGTGAAAACATGAAATCTTTGATAGCATTTACTCTCATACATAACACTTCTCTTCTTTCTCCTTCATACTGCTGTCGCCAAGCCCTTCCAAGCGTCTTCCAAGATCTCTGCACCTTCAGAAATTAGTGGTGCTGGGGCTGCAGATGGAGAGCAAAATCCATGGATATTGGCCTTTCCCTGTTATATATTGGAGCATCTTATATTTCTATGAGCCCCTCATCTCATTTTCAATATGAAACAAGAGCTGCAACTCAGTTTTACCTAAGGAAGAACCGTTCAGCAAGCTAAATTATTTGGGTTGGATCCACTAACTTTTCTTCCTGGTAAAAAAAGGATCCCCTTTGACTACTCAAAAGGCTATGCAGGGGATCATGGGACCTGCATGGACAAAAAGCATGTGGGATAAGGGCTGCAGTAAGAAGAGGAATTAGGTGACACTGTGGGGGAAAGTGAATTGGATCCAACCCTATATTCTGTCCATTTTCTCTTAAGCATTACAAGCATCACAAAACCAAGGCCTGCCATTTCCTGCAGCATCCAGTATCCTTCATGTACCCTTCATCCACATTTCTGGCACAGCCATCTTTTCTGTGTGTTCATTACTGTCACTTGATCTTAAGGAGCATGTTTGTTTTCTGCAGTGGGGGAGGGGAGGGGAGAAGTTGCTCATTAGGGTGATGTGATTAAAAGAAAGGGAAACACCCTGCCAAGTCTCATTTTCTCTACCAATCACCACCCTGGAGGTTATTCAAACTCAGTTAGTCATCACTACACTTGTCAGAAAGAACAATGTGTTCTAATGAATCTTGCTACAGATGACTTTGTTGGCCACATTTTAATACTTCCAGGCTAGCTATCTGTAATTGGCACATTTCACACAATGTTTTTCATATCAACCCCAAATTAGACCATTACTGGTATGAGGCATGTGTGAAAAGGACGTATGATAGGACTAGGGTTGCCAGGTCTTACTTGGCTGGTGGTGGGGGATCTTCCTCATACACCATGATGTGCCCTGCACGAGGACATCGCCCAGAAGTGATGTTACCACACTGGGCTTTTGCGGTGGGATGCTCTAGCACTTAGGGAAAAAAACTATAATCATTATAGAAGAGGTTTTCCCAAATGCTAGAGTGTCCCTCCTGCAACATGCTTAGTGCAATTGTGACATCATCATGCCAGGCACATTGCAATGTACCAGTGTTCTTTGGGGGTGGCCCCCCCACTGGCCAGTTCCATAGTGGCAGGTTGGAGGCTCCAAAATTGGGGGAAACCATGCCCACGATGGGAGGCTGGGAACTCTAGATAAGACTCTACTGATATAAGCCCAGTATTTCAAAGTGCTGAGGTTCATTAAAACATTCCCCACACAATTACCATCCAAGTCTGTTGTACCAATAACAATGGCTCAAGAAACACCATTTCTCTCTGATAATTTTGTCATTGATTTTCCACTGTTTCAAACTCTGTGATTGTATGCAGTTTTATTCTGCTTATTCTTTGAGTCCTGAGTTTGCTCAGGAGAAAGGCAGACATGTGAATATTTTTGATGAATAATTAATCCCTAGGAAAATGTTTTGAACCATGGCTGGAAAATGTGGACCTTTCAATCATTTGCTGTGCAATCCTCAGCAGAGTTACACGCTTCTAAATGCACAGACTGCAATAGACTTAGAAGCGTATAAATCTGTTTAGGATTGTACCATTGGTCTGCCTTCTGATTCCCCCTCCTCCCTTTTTTGCACTGTTTTGGGGCCTGATAAGGAGTTTGAGAGACAGTGGCTTTCCATAATTGAAATCTCTTCAGTAACTCTGTATGGCTTTCTAGTTTATCCCCCTGCCCCATCCTTGGTAGCATTTGATCTATCAGGCCTTGGTAAAATACGACAATCAATGAGAAAGAAACAAGGAGGGAAATGAGAAACAATGAACTCAGCGAGATCTTTTATTTGCATTACCCTCTTTCAGTGATCACCTTTTCTCTTGTTCAGCCATGTAAAATTTAATAATTGCGTCCACACTACGCTATTAATGGCCTTTGCTCCTTCCATGATCCATGGGTCATTTACTCTTCTATGAATGAAGGGAGCAGTGCAGGAACGATATAGATTTCACATTTTGGCCTCATCTACCACATTACGGCAAATGGCAGTTGATTAGGATTTTCCATAGATCATTACCAATTGTTTTCCACCTTGCAGATAGCAACCATTGCAAGAAATCTATCACATCATGGCCAGCCGATCCAGCTTGTTGTTTGTGTGTGATTTATTATACTCACAGTGGAAATGTTGTTAGTGAACATTGGGGAAGCAGTGAATATATTGAGAAATATCAATGTATCCTCATGTTCTAGCTGGTAGTGACAGTCAGTGATCCATCTCTCTGACACTTACCTTGTTAACATTTTGATCAGATGGCAAATTTGTCATTTTTCATGGAAACAAGTTTGCACAAAAATTGCAGATAGATGAAAAAGATTTCTTCTCTTTTTTTAAGCCCCCCCCCCCCAGATTTATTTCCCAGCATGATACAATCAGTAATCTTTTTAGGAAAGTGAAATAATTACTTTTTGGAAAGCATATCCACTGGAAAATGCGCCACTTTAACACAGCTCCAATTTCTCTTCAATGACTTCCTGGTTTTGCCTTTACTGACAGTTTGATTAACAGACAAAGCCTAGGTGAAATGATAATGCAGAGGCAAACTATGTCATGTCCAAAATTCCTCAGTGTAGTCATAGTTTTTGTGAGTCAAGCAGAAGCCCCCTTTACAGAACTGCTGAAGCACCAGGTCTTAGCAAATATTTGCTGAAGGAGGGCAAAGCGCAATGGTGGTGGTGTAAAAGTCAGTGCAGTGGTGATAGTGAAAAGGATTGTCAAGTTACAGCTGACTTACGGCAACCCTGTGGGGTTTTCAAGGCAAGAGACAAAACAGAAGTGGTTTGTCATTGCCTGCAAACAGATCAATAAGCCTATCAATGGCTACTAGCCATGGTGGCTTAGGGGAGCCTCCATGTTCAGAGGCACTAATCCCCTGCATCCCAGAGCAAAGAGGCAACACTAGCTGGAGGCCTTGACCTCTATGTCCTGTTGTTGGCCATCCAGAGGAACAATTTGGCCACTGTGTGAGTCAGGATGGTGAACTAGATGGCCCATTGATCTTCGTATGTTGCCCCCCCCAGTCGGAATGAAGAAGCTGACACAGTGTGTTGGATAAACCGGGCCGCTTTATTGGAAACAAACTTGAGCAAACTAGAACGACAAGGGGTATGGCCTAACAGGACAAGCCCAGGGGTCAGCCCCATGACCCCGCCTTGTCCTGGGAGGGCGAGCCACCCTGCCCCCAGCACAAGCCCAGTATTCTGGCTGCTGCTGAGCAGCAAGCCAAAAGCCCGCCTCCAGCTGGGCTAGCATCAATCCCTCTGGAAAGATCCACCCTGGTGAGGCTTTGCCGTGATCTGCACTCCCCACATTGAGCTGTACAGCCCATCTGCAGTTCATACAGACCACCCGCACCAACTGGTGCTGAGCCATAGGTGCTCCCGTGAAAACACTGTGGCCAATACCTCATCTTGCCACCGTCAATGCCAAGCCTCTGCTTAGGCATTAACGCCCACCGGACAGCCCAGAGCTGACCGCAACCCCTGCCTAAGCTCTTCCAAAAAAGGCTCGGTTGCCCAACTCGGACAGATGAACCCCATCTGGCCTATACAAGTCAGCATTCTCGACTCGTATGGCCAGATGGGGAAGGAATATCCCTAGGCTCCTTTCCATGGCCTTCTGCAAGGCCCGGTTGGCCTTACGCCTGGCGCATTCCATCCCCCCGGGGGAAAAGGCGGACCACCAACCCTGCGTGGCAGAATTGCAGACCACACCAAAATAACACCCGGCCATCTTCGCTTAATTGCCTAAAGATCTGTCTGCACCTGCAAAGAAAGAGCCTTCCCCTTCATGAATCCCAGGTCATTACCACCCAGGTGGATGACTAGAATATGAGGAGGAGGCGCCACCCTCCCCCGGAACAACAGTGGCATGACCCAGCCACTCCACCGTTGCTCACTCGCTGAGACCCAGCTGGGTGCCCACTGGTAATCTCCTGGCTTGGTGGGCCGCCCAGAAAACCATGCTGTGCCCGCAGATGAGGATCCGACACCTCTCCCTACGAGCCACAGCACCTGGAAAACAGAAAAATGTCACCACCCGGAAATATGCCAATGGGCAACAAAACAACCAAACTGCTCCCGCACCATCCTAAGTGACCAACGGGCGCACGTAGGATTTAAAGGCTGCTGACCGCCACCGGCCAATCTGCTGTATGGTGGAGGGGGTGTAGCCCATCGCTACTGCCATGTAAGCGGCACCAATCTAGAATGAACGTGTTCCAAACTTGACACCCCCCAACCCCAACTCAGCCAATGCCTTGCCTATCACAGCCCAAAATTGATATTTTGTAAGGGGGGCCCCTCACTATGGCGAAACAGGGGGCCATCGCCCTCCCCCCTGAGCTGTACATACTGCTCCAGGGCCTTTACCAGGCACAAATCTGGTAATACACACTGGCCAATTGTAATAACCGTGCCCCTCTGATGCTGGTCCATTTTGGACCGCCTAACCGTCAAAAGAATTTGCCCCCGTACAATTTTGACAGCACTGGCACACAGCGCACGGTCAGAATTGTCAGTCTTGGACTGTGCAACCAACTCGCTAATCCACAGTGCACCAAAAAAGGCAACCAAAGAGGTCGCATGAAACAGCGCAGACTCAAACGAAGATGAGCATATCCCCGGCCAGACCCTATACAGCCCCTTCAGCACCGAAGGGGATATGGGTTGCTGGGTATCAGCCCGTGGCCCACGCTCCCTTGCCCAACCCTCCAGCATCTTCCTGACTCTAAAATTGCCCATGCTCTCGGGGAGCCCCTGCGCTTTACTCATGAAGGAAAGTGCTGCCAATTGACCCCTAATTGACTTAAGCCCTAACCCTTTATACTTCTGATATATGCACAATTGCATGATGTGCGCCACAAGAACCGGCCAGCTATCCGGCAGTCCAGCAGCGCTCCTAAAAACCCGAAACTGTAATCCTGCCCTCTCATAAGCTTTTCAGGTGCTCGGTGCCAATGCTAATTGAATTGCCCTACTGGCTTCAGCCTCCCAAACTGCCAAAGTTCCCCCAATGGCAAATCAGTGTCGCCATATGGAAGCACATGAAAAGGTATGGACCCATAAGGATTCGAGGGGTAACTCCACATACCACACTGATAACCCGGCCACCCGCCGTGCATCAGCAACTGCTGTTGCCCACCCCAAGGCAGCACCCCTGGCGGAGCCTGTTGCAATGGGGCACTCTGCGATGCAGCCGGAGCGGCTACCTGCAAGGAGGCCTGTGAACCGGAACCTGCGCAACTTTGGCCTTGCAGAAATACCAAAGGGATACCCCAAGCCCATGATGGACCAGCAACACACTGGGGGACCGAAGGTCCACTCCGTCCTGGCATTACCACTGCTCTCCCCGCTGTGGCGGGGGGGGGCAATAATTGAGAGGGGCCCCAAGGCCATGTCTGAGGCTGTTGTTGTAAAGAGAGCTTACCGACATCACCAGAGGGGTTAACCGCCACTGCCACTGCCGGAGCCTGCTGCCCGACATCTCCCACTGCCCCAATAACCAAAGGCTCTTCGCCTGGCAGCTCTCCTGTGTCATCGCCATCCTCCTGGTCTGATTCGTGTCTCATGTCAACCCCTGTAGCTCCACCCTGTAATGCAGAAAGACGGGCCAGTACCTCCTTTTCAAAAGTCAATCATGACGAACGCCCTGTTGCTCTACGGCGCCCTTGCCATATGGGAGCTCCTGCAGAGCTTCTCTGCTGCTCTAAAGCCTCTAATTGGCCCATAATAGCTTGCCTTAGCTGTGCCTCCTGACCCTCATCCTCAGCAGGGCCGGGTTGCTGGCCCCGCCTCCTAGCGGGCCTGGTGGGTTGCTTACTCTTAGAGGTGCCCTGGCCCTTCAGGGGAGCCATCCTAACAGACCCAAAAACCCCACACGGACCCAAATGGCCCAGGCCCGCTAATAAGGTGGCCCATCCTTTAGTCCCTGGGGGTTATGGGACCTGCCACTCACCCTTTCTAACCCTACTGCTATGCCGTGCTGAGGGTGGGCTGAAGGCCGGGGGGGGGGACTTCACGAGCCCCTGAAAATTGCCGCCACTCGCGTGCCACGGGGCTGCTGCACCCGCGCCACAGGGCCTCGTCGCTGTCAGGGAATGCCCCTCGCCAGCACCGCCCGCCGCGCCTTTCCTCCGACGCAGACTCCGGCCAGAAGACTCCCACGACACGGCTCTCCTTTCAGAGAGCCGAGAAGCAACTGCATGCTTCTGGGCAGGGCCGGGGCTTTTATAGCCCCGACGCCATGCCCAGAGCAAGCTCCCAGATGCCCGCGACGAGAGGCCAGCCTTCACTCCTTCCGGGCCGGCAACAGACGGCTCCCAGCCTATTGCTGGCAATGCCAGCTTGGCTAGGAGGGACCGACTTCTTATGGTACATTTATTACAGGTGGAACGCATACTTTTTTTAAAAAACAGGGTTTTTTAGTGTCATAAGCTTTACAGTTACACTGGAAGAAAAATTGCTGTCAGTATCAGGGGAAAAAAGATTTAATTGTCATAGTATAAAGTTGGTCCTTCAGCAGAAGAGGCTGCATTATTTAAAATGGTGATTCCTCTCAATGGAGAAGTGTTGACAAGGGAACACTCTCTGGGAAGTCTTTGAGTAGAACTAATAGATACCTTTGGTGGTTGACCTCTGAGATCCAGCTAGAAAGGAACTAATTCCAGGCCGTTGTGGTATTTTGAAGATAAAAGTTTCCTAACTTTCACTTTGAAACTTCGGACAATGGCTTCTGACAAAACAACACCAGACGGCTTCACCTTCTGATACTGCTGAAATATTTGCTATTATCTCTGACGAAGACAGGATATCGCTTTCAGAACAGAGATGGGGGGAAAAAAAGATCTTCACAATGTAACATCTCAGGCCGATTCCACAGAGGAAGGAAAATAATGAAAGATAGTGCTTGGGTAATTAAACTTTCAGGCAAGAGGGGGCAAGTCTCTGTTATTCTTATGCAATGAGGAATAAATTGGAGCTCATATACCAGCTTCAGACTATGTTTTTTTTTTTCCTTTTTATGATTATCCTTCATCAGAACAGCTGGGGTTTATCTCCAGGGCCTTAGTCTCTATTCCTAGCACTTTCTTTGTTAGATGTAAGTCTGAGATTTGATTCCTTGATGGGCACAGCAATATTGACAGTAAATCACATTATGTAGAGAAGTCTTAAATAAGATGAATATTTTTGTGACTTTTTTTCTTTCTGTCTCATCCCATCATGTAGAGGCGGGGAATTGTCTATAAAATTGGAGCATGCAGATCTGTTTTGAATACTGGGTTCAAGATGCATTGCAGTGAAACAGCTCAGCAACAAAACTGAACATGCAAATGACCCCACCCTAAACCCATCAACTCTTAACTATAGGTACA
The DNA here is from genome assembly GCF_032191835.1 of Heteronotia binoei. Taxonomy (NCBI): domain Eukaryota; kingdom Metazoa; phylum Chordata; class Lepidosauria; order Squamata; family Gekkonidae; genus Heteronotia; species Heteronotia binoei. The sequence goes on along the minus strand of NC_083227.1, from coordinate 46,845,076 downwards.
AATACTGGCCTATTTCCTGATTGGCCACCTCCCAGAGTCCAGGTGGCTATGGTTCTGGAGCCTCAAGCTCAGCAAAGGCTCTGGTAGCACAACCCTGAATGTTCCAGTACCAATACACAACATCTGTAGAACTAAAACCTGCTCCTGTAGTATATCTTACCAGGAGCATTCAAGGTTTTTCTCCAGTTAGATTGAGTCTCTGATGTCAGAACTGGTATGGGAGATGTTGGTACTGAAGTTCGCTGTGAGTAAGCCAGTGGGAGGGAAGGGTTTAGCTTCTCTGGCTTGGACATTCCATTTTAACTAAAAACAGCCCTTCACACAAAGCTTGAAGATAGGAGGAAAAAGCTCTTCACATGCCAATGCACACATCTCCATGCTCCTGTTTGTGGGAAATTACTTTAAATGCCTGTAGAATGTGGATGCTTTGTTCTGCCTGCCTGATATTTGGAGGAAGAGTTTTATCCAAATTGATTTAGGGGATGGTTATAGCCATAAATGCAATGAAACCAATTGCAATGTCTGCTGGATCAATTTCCAAATGCTTTGATTCCAGTGTTAAAGCAACTGACTCACATTTTAAAGACAAATGCTTTAAGAACATAGACCATGTCGTCACAGGAAGTATGCAGCATGGAGAGCAAACCATTTGCAGTATCCATTAAGCTGAGCAAATTATTTCCCTGATCATGGGAGCACAGTCATCGGCTGGAGAGCATGGTACCAAAAAAACGGTGTAATGGTAAGACATCTGAATGTGAAAATGTGTTTTCTGGGTTGCAGAGCAATGTGTATGATTGAAGGTACCTTAAAAAGATTGTTTTGCACAGCACGCCATCCAAAGGCATGGAAATGGATGACTTGATTAGTGTTACTGTAGGGACCTCTTGTGTACTTCAAAACATGATGAGTTCTCTTCTTTTTCTCCATCGAAAGTTGGAACTTGTAACATTCTCTCCTTCCCCAGGCTACATCCAGTTGATTTTTTTCTAAATTCTGCCTGACCTTTCTGATGTTTTAGAAAAACAAAGGGCAGGCCCAGCTGCTGTGTTCCAGCCTGTAAATTCTGGGCAGGCACTGTTGTCAACCAAGGAATAAAAAATAAAGGTTACTTCAGTTATATGATGCTTGGCATTTCCAAAGCCACATTCTAATATCTTCTGCCCTCTCGGTTTCCATATTACACAGCTGGGATGAAATTCAGCCTTGGTGACCACTGTCTTCCTCTCTGGTGATATTTTAGCAATAGCAGACCAATCAAAAGGGTGGGGAGGTGTGTTCCACTCCAAAAATTCCTTAGGATAGTGGCTCCAAAGACATTTGAAACAAAAAGTTGAGTGAAGCACAGCAGGCCTACACATCTTGCCAGAAGCAATGTGTTTTTCAACTGTTGCAAGAACTTGCCAGGCTTTCAGCATTAGATGCCACTAGAGGTGAAGCGAGCAGCTTGAAGGGACACATTCAAACCAGGTTCCAGACACATATTGAATTTTACCTACTGTAAAAGCTCCATGGCAGAGTTGTAAAGAAGGATTCAGTGACCTTTGATAATAGCTGTTTAGCAATCTCCCGCACCTTTTTGCAGCAATGGATTTACTTTTTGGTAGATTTGATTTCAGGAAAAAGACCTGAAAGGCTTATTGGTAAGTGCATTAAAAGATAGCTAAAAATGCAGAAATATCAGAAGAAATAACATGGTTCTTTTTGTCTGGGTCAGAGGCAGAGCCCTCTCTTAGGACTCCAAACTTTATATTAGTAAACATCAGGAGTACTTCCCTGATGATCTTGTCTTTTCTTGCTCTAAGTACAAAGTCACAAAGAAATAAAAGTGTTCCTTGCTTTACAGGCAAGCTCACACTCACCAGCAAAGCCCTCATGTTATGTTGTAGAGATTCACTGGATCACTGGGTCAGGAGAGGAGATGGGTGAATCGAGTAACAGCCTGGGGCTGACCCAATTAGTTTGCTGCTTGATGCTAACATCTCTGTATAATCACGAACCATTGCCCACTTCTGAGAGACATTTTCAGGCATCATGCCACAAACCTGTCTGGTCTTACCAAGAATTATGTGAGGATTTTATTTCCTTATTGTTGTTACTTTTTAAAATTCAGTCCTGCTGTTATCTTTGCCTCACCAGGATACTACTGTTCAATGTTTCCTTCTCTTTTTCTTCTCTTGGCAAAATCAATATGCCTTTGGATTTTTTTTTTTTTGCTAGCTCCTTTCTTTGTCACTAGTTAGATGGATTTCTTCACAGAAGGTCTCAGATTTTCAGCATATACTGGATTTCTCCACAGTCTGAACACAAGAGGGATGATGATAGCTCAGGTTTAGTTTTTTCTTCTTCTCTGTCAATACACCATTGGAAAAGATAAACATTGAAAAACGTTCTCCTCCTGCTCCCCTGGTTAAGCCTGCTGTGGTGGTGACCTCTGGCTTTTCTTTGCCTGAGTCATTCCTCCATCTGTGAGCCCATCCTTGTTGGTCATTAGGGCACATTGAGAAATGTCAACCTGTCAGCCTGTGGGCCATTGCTGGCCCCTGAAACAGGTTTATCTAGCTCCTAACAGTCAAACTATAATGGAAGGGGCCATGGCTTAGTGTTACATGTTTGCCTGCAGTAGGTCCCATGTTCAATTGCTGGTGTAGGGCATTTGAAGATTTTAGGCAGCAGGTGTTATAAAAGTGCTTTCTGATCTTGAGACCCCAGAGAGCAGCAGCCAATTACAATAGACAATTCTGAGGTAAATTAATGAATGATGTGACTTGGTATCAGGCAGTTTCAGGTTATCCACATTTTAATTCAACTGTAGTAAATTGCCAGATTGACTCTTTGGTCCACTTTTTAACAACCAGTGGCTCTTTGGTCCACTTTTTAACAAACACCATCGGCTACAGTACTGTTTGTATATGCATGTGGGGGGCAGATGTCAGGGACTCATCATGCCATGGAACATCAGAAAATTACTATGTTATGATTTATATTGCTTAACTTCTATATTCACCACTATCTAGCAGCTAGAGTACAGTTGCTCTATATCAGGAGTGGCCAAATTTGCTTAATAAAGCCATATAGAATAAAGTCAGATGTTTGAGAGTGGAAGGAAGGAAGGACAGATAGATGGAGGAGGGAGGGAGAGGTGGAAAGAAAACTTTAAATGCACTCTCCAAGCTGCTGGCTGGCTTGGCTTGGAGAAATTATTTAACATAAGAACATAAGAGAAGCCATGTTGGATCAGGCCAACGGCCCATCAAGTCCAACACTCTGTGTCACACAGTGGCCAAAATTTATATACACACATACACTGTGGCTAATAGCCACTGATGGACCTGTGCTCCATATTTTTATCTAAACCCCTCTTGAAGGTGGCTATACTTGTGGCCGCCGCCACCTCCTGTGGCAGTGAATTCCACATGTTAATCACCCTTTGGGTGAAGAAGTACTTCCTTTTATCCGTTTTAACCTTTCTGCTCAGCAATTTCATCGAATGCCCACGAGTTCTTGTATTGTGAGAAAGGGAGAAAAGTACTTCTTTCTCTACTTTCTCCATCCCATGCATTATCTTGTAAACCTCTATCATGTCACCCCGCAGTCGACGTTTCTCCAAGCCAAAGAGTCCCAAGCGTTTCAACCTTTCTTCATAGGGAAAGTGCTCCAGCCCTTTAATCATTCTAGTTGCTCTTCTCTGGACTTTCTCCAATGCTATAATATCGTTTTTGAGGTGCGGCGACCAGAACTGCACACAGTACTCCAAATGAGACCGCACCATCGATTTATACAGGGGCATTATGATACTGGCTGATTTGTTTTCAATTCCCTTCCTAATAATTCCCAGCATGGCGTTGGCCTTTTTTATTGCAGACGCACACTGTCTTGACATTTTCAGTGAGTTATCTACCACGACCCCAAGATCTCTCTCTTGGTCAGTCTCTGCCAGTTCACACCCCATCAACTTGTATTTGTAGCTGGGATTCTTGGCCCCAATGTGCATTACTTTGCACTTGGCCACATTGAACCGCATCTGCCACGTTGACGCCCACTCACCCAGCCTCAACAGATCCCTTTGGAGTTCCTCACAATCCTCTCTGGTTCTCACCACCCTGAACAATTTAGTGTCATCCGCAAACTTGGCCACTTCACTGCTCACTCCCAACTCTAAATCATTTATGAACAAGTTAAAGAGCATGGGACCCAGTACCGAGCCCTGCGGCACCCCACTGCTTACCGTCCTCCACTGCGAAGACTGCCCATTTATACTCACTTTCTGCTTCCTATTACTAAGCCAGTTTTTGATCCACAAGAAGACCTGTCCTTTTACTCCATGACTCTCAAGTTTTCTAAGGAGCCTTTGATGAGGAACTTTATCAAAAGCTTTCTGGAAGTCAAGGTAAACAGCATCTATCGGGTCTCCTTTGTCCACATGTTTGTTCACCTCCTCAAAGAAATGTAACAGGTTAGTGAGGCAAGATCTTCCCTTGCAGAACCCATGCTGAGTCTTCCTCAATAACCCGTGTTCATCAATGTGCCTACTCATTCTGTCCTTGATAATGGTTTCTACCAACTTTCCTGGTATTGAAGTCAGACTGACTGGCCTGTAATTTCCCGGATCTCCTCTGGAACCTTTTTTAAAGATGGGGGTGACATTTGCTACCTTCCAGTCCTCAGGAACGGAGGCAGATTTCAATGAAAGATTACAGATTTTTGTTAGAAGATCCACAAGTTCAACTTTGAGTTCTTTCAGAACTCTCGGATGTATGCCATCCGGACCCGGTGACTTATTAGTTTTTCATTTGTCTATCAGTTGTAGGACCTCCTCTCTTGTCACCTCAATCTGACTCAGGTCTTTCAACACCCCTTCCAAAATTAGTGGTTCTGGGGCGGGCAAAAAGTTCTCGTCTTCCACAGTGAAGACGGAGGCAAAAAATTCATTTAGCTTCTCAGCCATTTCCCTATCCTTCTTCAGTAATCCTTTTACCCCATGGTCATCCAAGGGCCCCACTGCCTCCCTGGCTGGTTTCCTACTTCTAATATATTTGAAGAAAGTTTTATTGTTGGTCTTTATGTTTTTTGCAATATGCTCCTCATAGTCCCTTTTTGCCTGCCTGATCACAGTCTTGCATTTGATTTGCCACAGCCTGTGTTCCCTTTTACTAATCTCACTTGGACTGGTTTTCCACCGCTTAAAGGAGTCCTTCTTACCTTTTACAGCTTCCATTACCTTGTTTGTTAACCATGCAGGCCTTTTCTTATGCCTGTTTGTGCCTTTCCTAACTTGTGGTATGTATTTTATCTGAGCTTCTAGGATTATAGTTTTAAATAGCGTCCAAGCTTCCCCAAGGGTTTTGACCGTATGTACCTTTCCTTTCAGTTTCCTCCTCACATGCCTCCTCATCTCAGTGTATTTACCCCTTTTAAAGTTAAACGTGGTTGTGGCGGTCTTTTTGGACAACTCCCTATTTATACAAACGGTGAAATCAATAACATTATGGTCACTGCTCCCAAGCGGCGCAATCACTTTTACATCTCTCATCAAGTCTTGGGCATTACTTAGGACCAAATCCAGGATCGCCCCACCCCTGGTAGGTTCTGAGACCATCTGCTCCATAGCGCAGTCATTGAGAGCATCAAGAAACTCAATCTCTTTCTCTCGACCAGAACACATATTGACCCAATCAATCTGCGGGTAGTTAAAATCACCTATCACGACACAGTTTTTACGTTTAGCCACTATCTTCAAGCCTTCCATCATATTATAATTGTCCTCTCTCTTTTGATTTGGTGGGCGATAACAAACTCCCATAGTTAAATTTCCTTTTGGGCCCTCTATTTCAACCCAAAGCATTTCTAAAAGTGAATCTAATTCTCTGACCTCAGTCTTACTGGACCGTATATCCTCTCTGACATACAGAGCCACCCCACCTCCAACCCTTCCCTCCCTATCCTTCCGATATAGCTTATATCCAGGAATCACCGTGTCCCACTGATTCTCCTCATTCCACCAAGTTTCTGAAATTCCCACAATGTCTATGTTTTCTCCCAACACTAAACATTCCAATTCACCAATTTTACTTCGAACACTTCTAGCATTTGCATACAAACATCTATAATTTCCCAGGCGAGCTAGGCTCGCCACCTTCCTCCTGCCACCTCGAGACTCTGGCAGACAGTCCATATTGTTTGTCGCCTTCACAGTGGACAACTCTGGTCTGTTACCTGGTAGAAAAATAGCAGCTAACCCTTCATCTCTTTGAGACGAGTCCTCCCGAACCAGAGACATTTCATCTCCTGTCGGCTTTCCCCCAAGCTTTAGTTTAAAAACTGCTCTGCCACCTTTTTGATTTTAAGCGCCAGCAGCCTGGTTCCATCCAGGGACAAGTGGAGACCGTCTCTTTTGTACAGCTCCCGCTTGTTCCAGAAAGCATCCCAGTGCCTAACAAACTGGGATTTGTTAGAGTATTTAGAGACAAATACTTTCTCCAAGCCATCCAACAGGGTCAGTGGAGGCTTTGAGAGCCACGCAATATGTGTGAAAGAGCCACAGGTGGCTCCCAAGCCACAGTTTGGCCATCCCAGCTCTATATACATGAGAACTACACAAATACTCACAAAAAATGTAGTTGAATCAAAGGTCAGCTAATGTTAGTTTTCTACAGACTGGCCAGATAGGGTTGTCAACCTCCACGTGGACAGAGATTAGTTCACCGGGAGAAAATAGACTCTTTGGAAGGTAGACTGTATGGCATGATACCCCACTGAAATCCCTTCCCCAAATCCTGCCCTCCTCAGGCTCCATCCCCAAAATCTCCAAGTCTTTCCCAACCCTGAGCTGGCAAGTGCAACCCTAAGGCCAGATAAAATGTATAACAATAAAAGGTAAAATAATATATATAACACTAGGATGGAGGTAAAAACAATTCCTACTGTATGGAGCTTTGATGATTTTGCCCACATTAGCATTTTTAATCTTAAAATGAGAATGTGTTTGAAATTTAACAAGGGTCAGGCAGGTGCTGTAGGAAAATAAAGCAAAGGGTTGCTGCTCTCGTAAACCCTTATCCATGAGTAATTATCTTGTTATGTTAAAGTGGTTCTCCAGAATATTAAAATAATTAGGACCAACAATCTCAGCCTTGCTTTCCTCAGATGCTGTAATTGGCAAGGGGTGTTAACTAATTAAATGCATTTATATTGCCGGCTGGCTAAAGAAAAGGATGAAGCTCTTATAATTACTGGAATTCAATGAGATCACGTATTTACTACAGAGAATAAACATGTAGATTATAGCATTTGTGGTGGGCTAATAGCTGGAAACAGTAATCTAAAACACAGAGTACTGGCATATCTTCTTAAACAAACTGACCCTGATACACCTGTATTATAAGAGTGTGGGTTGGATCCAGACTAAATTTTTATGAGCAGAAATGTCTATGCATTAGCTGATCCTGTTGTAGATCCCCCATGTTGTTCCTCAGGGTCTGCTGTCACCCAAAAGACCTTCATGGAGATAAGTGGGCGGGAGGGGGTGTCTGGGGGTGGTAGCCCCGTATCCTTCACTCACCTGCTCCTAGGGTTGTCAACCTCCAGGTGGTAGCTAGAGGTCTCTTAGGATTACAATTGACCTCCAGGCTGCAGAGATCAGTTTTCCTGAAGAAAATGGCTGCTTTGGAGGGTGGAGTGTCACTGCTGAGGTCCCGCCTTTCCCCAAATTCCACCCTCCCGAGGCGCCACCCCCAGAACCTCCAGGAATTTCCCACCCTGGAGCTGGCAACTCTATCTGTTCCTGAATTAGGGTTTCCAGTTCTGGGCAGGGGATTCCCCCATTTTCCGGTGCTCCTTTCTGTCACTGGCCAGCTGGCAGGGTAGCTGGTAGGGGCAACTGCATCCTCAAACAGCCATTTCACATGGGACATTCCCAACATGATGACATCATGCAGCAGTAACACCATCACATTGGGGACATTGCATAGTGACACTCTGGGTTCCATCCCCAACCTGAATCTGGCAACTGTATCCTTCATTCCCAGCCATCGGTCAGGACACCCCTGGCATCCCTAGGAACAAGGAGGGACATTTCCATTCAACTGATGGGAAATTTAGTCTGGGTCCAGCCCTTTATACGAATATGTTGAAGAGAGCAGAACAAGTATGTTGAAAGGGTTGGTGTTGGATTATGATCTGGGTGACCCAGATATAAATCCTCACTTTCCCATGGAAACTTGTGTGATCTTGAGCCTGTCACACTCTGCATAATGTATCTCATAGAGATGTGAAGATAAGATGGTGAAAGCGAGGATGGTATTGTAAGTTGATATGGGTATGCATTAGAAAATGCGTAAATAAATAAGTAAATAAATAAATACTTTGCAGGAGTGGTCAATACCATAGAGCTGGGTTAGGAATATTCAGCTGTGTGTAAGAATGGAGAGTTTTGGAGATTATGAGACTGAGTCAGGATTACACATACCCTTTCCAAATTTAGCCTCAGTTTCTTATAGCCAGGTACTCAGGGCTGGCTCTAGACTGTCCAGCACCCTAAGCAAGGCTAACTTCTGGTGCCCCCTCCCCACACTGATAACTTTATTGAGTCACTGGGGGGGGCACCCGATTCAGTACTCCCAGAAGGCCAGCACTCTAGTTAATCGCCTAGTTTGCCTTGTGGCCGGGCTGGCCCTGCTGGTACTAGCCCTTTTTTTCTGATAGCTGCATAGTTATTTGTTTACATTATTTATAGTCTGACTTTCTCAAAAAGACTCAAGGTGGATTACACATAGTGAGTCAGTGCAATCAATAAAATGGCACATTCAATAACCAATGCGGACTTCATGTAGAGGACTGAGGAATCAAACCAAGTTCTCCAGATTAGAGTCCACCACTATATCATCATACTATGATAAGCAATACTCATTATAATAGACCTCAGTCCCAATCATTTATCTAAGTTAGTTTGTGAGCCATTTTGTACAGTGCAATCCTTTACCTATGCAGAAAAGCCTTCTTGAATAATTCAGTTTTGCATAGTTTGTGGAAAGCCAGATGATTGGGAACTTTCTTGACCTTGGGCAGTCAGTCTGTTCCTCATCCAGCTGCATGTGGAATTACAATGGGCAACCTATACATTAGTGGATGTTCCACCACTGAAAACATTTGCCTTCCTGATTTCCTTGTCCATGCAGGAGGTGGTTCTGGACATGACTCCACTCTTTCCCATTGTTCACTGACTTCTGTGGAGTTTTCCCTCCATGACCTTTCTTTTGAAAATCAGCTGATCTGCATGGTATTGCTACACAGCAGTCATTGGGCAAATCCACTAACCCTGCTGATTCCCAAACAGCCACTTGTGCTACTCCTCCCCAGTCACAGCTAATGCTGTCTAGAATCTCCATGTGTTTCCTCACAGATTCAGTTTTTCTGTTTGGAAAATTCTCAATAGTTCTTAGCAGTGTTAGATAGTAAATATGTCTGTTCTCAGTACACTGCTATAGACGTTGCTTATAAGATGGGAAGTTGTTCTGATGAAATAATTGTGCAAAGACCACTCACACATTACAGGGACTGTACTTCTGTTCTTCATGAGCAGCAAGGGGGAAAAAACCCACACCAAATTGGTTCCCAGAAAAATCAGGATAGAATTATAGCAAGGAAAGTACTAGAAAACAGCAGATGGATGATGTCATCTGGGACAACAGGTGTAAATGTGTTTATGAATTGCATTAACCGCATGAAGTTTGACTGATGTGGAATCATCCATCAGTTTCCTTCCTCCCCTTCTATCTGTTACCAGCTCTATCAGCAACCATTCAAGTCTGTTACACATTCTGTACAAGGCACAGATGAGGGGGCTACAGTTCATGGCCTGACACATCTTCTTTTTCACTTCTCCTTTTGTTTGGTTTTATTTCTTTGAACATTCAGCCTGATGGAGAATTCCAGAGAACTCAAAACCATGCATCTTTTTGGATGGTTTTAACGAAACATGGCTTTTGTGTTTGCATTTGTCTTTGGATTGACAGTGTATGTTTGTTTTGGAAAAAAACAAGTTTCATATGTTTTAATTTAATTTAATCCCATCCTATCCCACAAGCAGACTCAGGGCATCTTACAACAGTAAAATCAAACAGAGTTAAAATAATCATAAAAACGGGCATTACAAAATCAGGAGCAGTACAATAAACAATCATACAGACGTAGGTGGCAAAAGCACCCAACAGCATGTGGCTGATGACTAACAGCATGACATAAACACCATAATGGTGAAATGCTGGGGAAAGTGATGACTTTCAAAGAACGCCCGCTGAATTAATTAAAAGCCTGGCAGAAGAGCTCCATCTTGCATGCCCTGCGAAACCTCAATAAGTTTCACAGGGCCCGAATCTCCAGTGGGAGCTCATTCCACCAAGTAGGGGCCCAAACTGAAAAGGCCCTGGCCCTCGTTGAAGCCAGCCAGGTATCCTTAAGACCAGGGACTAATGAGAAGATGTTGAGTAGCAGATCTCAGAATCCAGGGGGGTTCATACGTGGAGAGACGGTCCCGAAGATATGCAGGCCCCTGGCCATAAAGCGCCTTAAAGGTAAGGACCAACACTTTGAACTAGATCCTGATAGGCCAGTATAAAGGAGATAATGAGCACTGGCAAGGTTGTCTGGTTAAGTTCTTCTTGCTGGTTGTAATCATGGTTAATAAATGTCCTCCAAAACATCCTATTGTTAACGACTTTGCTCAGGACTTGCAAATGGAGGACCATGGCTTCCTTTATAGAGTCAACTCATATCATGTAGGGTCTTCCTGCTGCCTTGAACTTTTCCTAGAGTTATTGGGTTTTTTTCCCCCCAATGAGTCTTCTTTTCTCAGAGACTAAACTATGGCAGGAATAATGGAGGTGGGGGGGGGGGGGAGTTGTTTTTCCCAAAGCTCCATGTGAATTCTGGCTTGGGTAGGACTGGATCTAAATGGCTGGACTCGGTTTTTTCTCCCAGTAAAATTTTACAATTAGGTAATAAGTGATGGAATGGCTCATGATTAAAAATCCTCAAGGCTGGAAAGTTCAGGAAGGACATGTGTTGGTGTAACTGAGAAGACTGGAAAATGCAGGCTCAATGCTGTGAGCACCCTACAAGTCATTTCTGTTTCCCCTGTTGATTTAACAGGCTGAAACTTCTTTTGTGGTTCAGATTTTATTTCAGGTCAAAGACTTGCTCTTTGCTATCTCTGAAAGGGCCACACTTGCTGTCTCCCTTATCTTTGCGCTTCTACTTTACAGCAGCTTTCACTTTCATATATATATATATGAGATATCCAGAGGGAAGCTTGCTATTGTGAGACCCTATGAAGTAATCAATTTTGGATTCAGACCCTTATAACTGTTTGACATTTCAGGGTCAGCAGGACAACTTTTTGAAAGATCGAAAAGCTACGTGGCTGGGCCTCACAATAGATTAAAAAACAGAGCCAAATAAAAGGATGCTTCAAAACATCTCACTTTTATCTTAATGGCTTTAGAGGAAAAGCAGCAAGAGAACTGCCAAAAGAGGCAAGGTTGCCCAAAAAGCCAGATGCCCTTTTTCTATGTATTATCATGCAGGGGTCATTTTACAGTGAAAGAGGTGCAGTTGGTTGTAGCCGTGATGGGTAAACTTTGCTTGGAAGTGATCAATCAGTCCCTCATCCAAAAGTGCCCATTAACCATGTAGCCCATAAGAGTGAGGCTAATGTCAAATAATTTATTTATTTAGCCTGTTTATATGCCATGTTCTAAGCATTTGGGCTCCTAAAGCAGTTTCCATTGCATTCAGTTAAAAACAAAATAAACTAATAAAAGCAGCTTCAAAATAATATCAAAACCAGTGACATTAAAAACAGTTTCATAATAGCCCAAAACAGTGTAATGACAACAAATCCAGTGTGGTGGAAGGGAAAAGGCAGGGGAGAGAAAGACAGAGAGACAGAGAAAAGACATAGAGGGCCATGGCCCATCTCATCCAATAGCGTGTTTCACAGGATAAATTCTAAAGAAACACATCAGCCAGGAGCAATGTTAGAGATCTTCTTCGCAGTCTCTGTGCTTCACACTCATGGGATATAGTGCCTGCGTCGATCCCCCGAATCAGTACCTAAAAAGCTCGGGATTTTTTCAGACTCGGCACCAGTGGGCATGCGTAGGCGTCCCAGTACGCATGCTCACCGGAGCCAGCGTGAGGATCCCGCCAGTTCTTTTTTGACTGCTGTGCTGAGAGGATCTCCTTTCAATTCTCTGGTTGGTACAGTAACCCTTTGGATTTTCTTCTTGTTTATAACCTGTTTGTTGTTTTCCCATAGTTAATAGGTAAATAGTTAGATAGTTTATAGTTATAGGTAGTTATTGTTGGGGAAAAAAAGACTGTTGTTGGACTTGCCCTTTGGGGCTTTATTTCCCCCCCCCCATTCCCTCAGAAAGTGTTCTGTGTGGTTCTTTTTGGCGCCTATGGAAGGGCGTTCGGGGTTTTTAAAGAGGTGCCGCTCGTGTGGTAAGAAGACTGAACCTCCTGACAGTCATTCCCTCTGCCTATTGGGCCTGGGCGAGGGACACTGAGTTGATTCGTGCCTGCACTGCTTAGCCTTCTCTATGCAAACCCGCAAAAACCGTGCGGCGAGGCTATCTGCGGCACTTGTGGAATCGGCTCTTCATCTGCTGAAAATAGCAACAGGCTCGTCGGTACTGATGGGGGAAGCCGCCCCGGCCCTGACGGTTACATCGATAGATCCACCATCTCCGATTCAGACTGGTATGCCGACCGAGCAAGGCCAACCCACAAAACGATCCTCTGAAGGGTCAGTGGTGACTCCGGCCAAGAAACGTCCGGGAGAAGCGAAAGAACAGGGTCTCCTGCACTCCTTCCCCTTCTCAGGATGCTTCGGTGTCGACGCAAGCTGCTCCACCCTGAAAGATCCTGGCGTCTCCACGTCCGAGGAGTCCTTCGGTATCGAGAGGTAGGGATTTCCAGCAGCTTTGCCTGTTGGGATCAGAGCATGAGATAGACCTGACCCAGCACACCCACTCATCAAGATCGCTCCGTCGGAGCGACAGTGGTTCGATTTTGGAGGTTGAGGCTTTGGTACCGAACGAACCCCTGGCACCTACTGTATTGACTATGAGATGGAGAAAGCTAGAAACAATGACGATGGTTCGATGCTTCCCGCCGCTTCTACCATGGGAACATTGTCAGTGGCCTTCTCCCTACGGTTATCCGTATCCACCATACCAGTGGTACCCTCCAAGCGCAACTGGTTCCTGTACCAAGAGTTGTCAACAAGATTGCAAGGGAGAGGCCACGCTGCATCCTAGTGACATCATGGTGGCCTCAACAGAACTGGTTCCTGATCCTGCTTCAACTAGCGAGGGGGGTTGTCTACCAGTTTCTGGCGGAACCGGACCTTCTGTCAGCTCAGGATGGACATGTATTCCATCATAACATGCCTCATCTGAAGCTGACAGCATCGTTCATCGACCCTGTGAGTTCTCCAGTAGAGTCCAGCACGTCTTCCTAAATAGTAGGAAGTTGTCTACTCGTGATAGGAAGTGGTGGAAGTTTCTTCAATTCTTAGCTGAGCCTACAGTCCCACCCCAGCGGGTGGGGCTATCAGTGATTTTTGAATTTTTGTTATCTCTGATGGATACCGGCCTTGCCTTTTCCTCATTTAAAGTTTATTTAGCAGCGATATCAGCGTTCCATGAGTCGGTTGAGGGGCATTCAGTTTTTGCACACCCTCATTCTAAGAGGTTTCTAAAAGGTCTGTTCAGGTTGCATCCTCCATCGAGGTCACCTCCACAGCTGTGGGACTTGACTTTAGTTTTGGGCAGGTTGACTCAGTGTCCCTTAGAGCCAATGGCCACCTGTTCTTTACAGCTTCTGTCGTGGAAGACTGCTTTTTTGGTAGCAATCACATCGGCACGCTGTGCAGGGGAGCTCATGGCTATGCGTTGTGACTATCCATATCTCGTTTTTCAGGAGTCTGGAGTGTCGTTGGCTCCTGATGTTTCTTTTCTTCCCAAGGTGGTTTCTCAGTTTCACCTTAAGTTAGAAGTTTGGTTACCCACGTTTTATCCTACGCCTTCTTCTGATGAGGAACGTAGGTGGCATGCTTTGGATGTTAAGCGTGCCTTAATGTTTTATTTGAGTTTTTGCCAGGACCAGCATCTTTTTGTTTCTTATGCTGCTCCTAAGTTGGGCTCCAGAATCTCATCTCAGTGGCTTTCCAAGTGGCTCACTGAGACTATTAAACTGTGCTACTTGTTGGCAATGAAGCCGGTACCTGGGCCCATTTGTGGACACTCTACTAGAGCGATGGCGACGTCGGTGGCGTTCCTGAAAGGCATTTCCTTGACGGACATGTGCAAGGCTGCCACCTGATCTTCTACACATGCTTTCATGAAGCACTACGCTCTGGATGTGCATGCTCAGCAGAGGACTCATCTGGGAGCTGCGGTGCTCCAAGCTGTCTCTTCTGGTTGACCGTCTTCCCACCTCCAGGTATGTCTTGCTTGCTAATCTCCCATGAGTATGAAGCACAGAGACCACGAAGAAGATAGGTTGCTTACCTGTAACTGTAAATCTTCAAGTGGTCATCTGTGCATTCACACTACCCGTCCTCTTTCCCCACTGCTGACGGTCTCCCTATGTTAGGGGCTTCCAGCGGTCAAGAAGGAACTGGCGGGATCCTCGCACTGCCTTTGGTGAGCATGTGTACTGGGACACCTGTGCATGTCCACTGGTGCCGAGGGCAAAAAAATCCCGGGCTTTTTAGGTACCGATTCGGGGATCGGCGCAGGCGCTATATCCCATGAGTGTGAATGCACAGATGACCACTCGAAGATCTACAGTTACAGGTAAGCGACCTGTCTATTCTGGGGCACTGGGCAAAAGTCCAGGATGGTCCCAGAATCACTAAGACCCTAATGCTGGTCCTTCCTTCTGGGGACAAATAAGAGGTAACCCTCACCTTATGCAAGATGGATGGGAGCCACTGTTAACAGCAGAAGCCAACTGCTGAAGCCCCCAACTGACAGCAGGAACCTGTTCTTCTTCACACCCTCCTTTGGAGTGCAGGGCTGTGGTCAATTGAACCCCTTGAGTAGGGTTGCCAAGTCCCCCACATTCTGAAGTGGGAGACTCTCTCATACACACAATGACATCACCTGGAAGTGACATCATCATGCTGGTGATGTCATGCGCAGCCACTCTAGGCATTTCTGGGAAAACTCTATGGTTTTTCCTCCCAAATGGCTAGAGTGTCCGGAAACACCATAGAGTTTTCCCGGAAACACCTAGAATGGCCACTGCATGATGTCCCCAGCGCGATGACGTCACTTCTGGGTGATGTTGTGCCAGCGACGTAGGTGGAGGTTCCCCCTGCCGGGCCAATGTTGGCCAGTCGGTTGGGAACCTCCCGGGGGGGGGGGACCCCTGCCTGGACCAGGGGTTTGGCAGCCCTACCCTTGACATTATATGTCTTCAGTCAAGTTGCTCTGCCTTAGACACAGGACTTTTTTCTGTAAAAAGAGGTGCTGGAACTCTCAGGAGGGAAATGAAGGGGGGGGGAACATGGGCGTCCTTCATGAACTTTTAAACATTTTTTTAGAATTTTGTTTTCACTAAGAGGTTCTGGAACTCTATTCTGCTCCATCCACCCCCCCCCCCCAAAAAAAAGCCCTGCTTAGATACCTGCAATGCACTCTACTTAGCACTCCCCTTGAAGAATGCTTTGGAAGCTGGAACTAGTGCAGAATGCTGCAGCTAGACTGGGGTCACTTACTGGGATCATCAACCCCAATACTACAGAAATTACACCCTGTTCTAATCTACTCCCAAGCCAATTCACTTCACTTAATTTCATTATGATCATAGATCAGCAATAACATGAGTCCAGTTCAAGTTGTTGGGTTTGGAACTGGGGTATTTTCTCCCATATGTTCCCTCCCAGGAACTAAGATCAAAGGGGGAAGTCCTGTTGGCCTTTGCAGTGATAGCACCATGATTATGGAACAACCTCCCCAAGGACCCCTCACTGTTGACCTTCAGGCAGCTGAAGATGCTCTTTGTTTTTTTAATTCTTTTGCCTCCCAGCAGTTTTAGATGTCTGGACAGTGTTACTGATATAACTAAGATGATTTTGAGCAGACTTTGGAGGATGGTGGAAGACAGGAGGGCTTAGCGTGACTTGGTCCATGGGGTCGCAAAGAGTCAAACTCGATCGTGCGGTTGAACAACAGCAAAGTTTTAAATTGTTGATTTTAATTTGTGGCTTTTATGTATTTAATGAATGTTATTATTTCACTGCTGTTTGTATGGTAAGCCATCTTGAGTTCCTGTAAGGCAGAAAGGAAGCTAACAAAATAAAAATAAGTTGTGGAGAGTGTGCAAAGGCATCCACAAGGCATAGAAGATAAGCAGTGAGCTCTTATTTTCAGTGCACCAATGCCCATCATGTTGGAAATGCATCACTGTACCGACAAAGGGGGAAAACTGGGAAATGTCATGTCAGAAGCTCTCAGCAGCTCTTAGAGCAATCTGAGCTTTGATCAGTCAACAGCATCCCCAAACCCATTACTTGCTTCTGACAAATCCCCTTGGTCTCTCTTTGCCCTCCCAAATAAATGTAAAAAAAATTGCTTTCATTCAGCAGAACATATGCTTAGAATCCCACAGCAGCAGGTACATGCTCACTGGGAGCAGATGCCAGAACTGGGCCACATGTGTGTCAGTTTCATATCAAAATCCCACTTGGCTCCCGAAAGCATCTCTCCACCTTGAATCTGCCCAGGTTGTCGCTACACCTGGTAATCCTGCAAGAGGGGATTTCCACCCCTCCTCTTTTCATTTATGCACAGTAATAAAATGCACGCCGTGGCATCCAGCATTAGGATTAGCAATGCCACTGCTTAAGGCTGTTTCAAGGCTGCTAGGCTGCTCGAAGAGCTAGCATGCGGTGCGCAATTATATTGGCCGCATGGAGGAACGGATTTGTGTTTAAACACTATTAATATTGCAGGGGCATCTGCAGCATAAAAAGGAATTTGAGTTAAATAAAAGATTGGATCCTTTTGTCTTGTAGTACTAATCTACTATTATTAATTGATTCCACGGTTCTTCCCACCCACCCCCCAGTGTTGATGACCCTGCTGGGCATTTACAAAAGAGGAAATGCTGCTTCTCATTTGGGTATTTTCGCTTTTCTTTTTATGTGGTATTGTTTGTTTGAAGAAAAGAAGATTGAAATGTTACAGGAGGGGGTGGAAAGCTGGCTTGATTTCAGACGCCGAGAAGAGGGAGCCTTCAAGGTGACTTGATTATGGGTGGATAAGTGCCTTCATGGGGAGAAAACATTGGGCTTCTAAAGGACTATTGTAACACGGAGTGGAATAAAGGACACAAGCCAGCCATTTAGGAACCAGACAAATCAAGGTTATAAATAGGGTTCATCCACCCAGCCTTCTCCTACAACTGCATGACTTCCTGCCAATATGTAAATGAAGATATTGGCAGACGTAATCCACTGCTGTATTTAATAATGATAGTGCCCTATATTTGCCATTGAAGAAGAAGAAGAGTTGGATTTATATCCCGCCCTTCACTATAATCTCCTTTGCTTCCGCTCCCCACAACAGACACCCTGTGAGGCAGGTGGGCCTGAGAGAGCAATTTGAGAACTGCTCTTGAGAGAACAGCTCTGAGAGAACTGTGACTGACTCAAGGTCACCCAGCTGGCTACATGTGAAGGAGTGGGAATCAAAACCAGTTCTCCAGGTTAGAGTCCACTGCTTTTAACCACTACACCAAACTGGCTCTCTAAGGACAGTAGGTTGAATTCTGCAGGTCTGTACCACTAGTGAAGTTTCTTTGCATGAAAGGAAAATGCCGCTACTACTGCTATGGACAGCATTGCCAGCCTCTGGGTGAAGACTGAAGTTCTCTCAGAATTGTATCTGATCTCCAGACTATAGAGACCAGTTCCCCTGGACAAAATGGCTGCTTTGGAAGGTAGACTCTATTGAATTAGACCCCACTGAAGTTTCTCCCTTCCCCAAACCTACCCTTTCCCAGGCTGCATCCCAAAAATATTCAAGAATTGCCCAACCTGGAAATGGCAAACTTAGTCATGGATCTCTGGGATCAAACTCATTGCTAGGTAGTTTTATGTATATCTTAATTGTATTTATGGTGAACTAAGGCCAAGGGTAGTGTGGAAATCAATGGTGTAGAGTGTTCTTTGTTTTGGTTAGATTGTGCCTCATTCTTTTAGCATAGATTTCCATATGTTTGGTATCTTGAAAGTGATATGTGGCATTGTCTGCCTGGCTAGGGTTGCCTGGTGCCCCCAGGAACTAGTAGGAGGTAGGGGTGGGGGTGGGCTAATCAGGAGCAAAGAGAGGCCTAGGCCAGCATCACCAGTGACACAGTGACTACAAAGAAAGATTAAAGAGAAATTAAGGAGAAATCCATCTTTTGGAAGAGAATAAAAAGAATAAATACCTATATCTTTAAAAAGTGAATTTCAGGGAAAAAAGTGCCACTCCCCATAGCAACACTAGTCTTGTCTGTCTTCATTCACCTCTTTCTTACTTTTAACGGCCAGCCCAAAGAGGGAATAGCCACCTTTGCAGCTGTCTTGGCTTTCATGGGAGGGTGGACCTTTCCACAAGAGTCTGATTGTCTTATAGGTGCACCCTCACCTTTCTTTGTATTACCTCCCTGCAATTAGTCTCCTCCCCTCTGACACACAGCAACTTCTTATTTTTGTCAATAGCTTGGAGGTATTGTTGTGCCAACTGGCAGCTGGCACTCAGTGGAACATAGGGAAACAAGGACGTGGTGCATCATGTGTCATTGGCATGACATTATTCTGTGGCCCTTTACTCAAAACCAGAAGTGACATCGTGTCACTCTATCCTGGAGTTGGCATGATATCACATAGGTTTATCCTAGAAACAATATCATACTTTACATGTGATGTCAATTTCTTGCCTATTTAAATTACTGGATGGCGCTCCAGAGGCTCATCCCACTCTCCATGGGAATTGGTAAAAGGTAAAGGTAGTCCCCTGAGCAAGCACCAGTCGTTTTCGACTCTGGGGTGATGTTGCTTTCACAACATTTTCACAGCAGACTTTTTATGGGGTGGTTTGCCTCTGCCTTATTTTATTTTTTATTTATTTATTTATTCGGGATTTGTATCCCGCCCTGAACATATGAAGCTGCCTTATACTGAATCAGACCCTTGGTCCATCAAAGTTAGTATTGTCTTCTCAGACTGGCAGCGGCTCTCCAGGGTCTCAAGCTGAGGTTTTTTCACACCTATTTGCCTGGACCCTTTTTAGTTGAAGATGCCGGGGATTGAACCTGGGACCTTCTGCTTACCAAGCAGATGCTCTACCACTGAGCCACCTCATCTACGCTTTCCCCTCAGCAAACTGGGTACTCATTTTACCAACCTCAGAAGGATGGAAGCTGAGTCAACCTGGAGCCGGTTAAGTGTGTGGACTCTTATCTGCGAGAACAGAGTTTGATTCCCCATTCCTCCACTTGCACCTGCTGGAATGGTCTTGGGTCAGCCATAGCTCTGGCAGAGGTTGTCCTTGAAAGGGCAGCTGTTGTGAGAGCCCTCTCAGCCCCACCCATCTCACAGGGTGTCTGTTGTGGGGGAAGAAGATATAGGAGATTGTAAGCTGCTCTGAGTCTCTGATTCAGGGAGAAGGGCGGGGTATAAATCTGCAATTCTTTTTCTTCAAATCCCCATGTGCTCCTCGACGAAGAGTCCTTGTGCAAGAGAAAGGATCTGTCCTTTCAATAATTATTTTATCCTGACCTATTCCATCAGCCAGTAGCATGCCCCTCATCCATCAGCCAGTAGCATGTTGGACTTTTAGGATTACTGTAGGTTTAAGCCAGGCACACCGTTTTGTTCATAATGATAGTATTTACAGTTTAGAAACATTCCTTATATTTAACAGTGTTAGTAGACTGGCAGTTTGAGGACATGTTGTAGAATAAGGCTTACAGCCTGCTGTATAATATGTTTGTTAATCTTTATATTAAAATTAGTTTAAGCCATTTCTCATTCTGATAATATAGTAATCTACAGAAGGACAAATATTGCACATGCATTTGCCTTTGTGGCAGAGAAGGAAATTTTATTTATTTATTTATTTTGGATTTGCAATTTGTTTTGGGTCCAAGCCTCACCCTTTTATTGCTCCTTGGCAACTGGAATTGAGGTATATGCCTCTGAATATGGAGGTTCTTTTTAGCCACCAGCATGGCATAGCACATTTTGAGAGTCCACACATTCTCATGCAGGAATTGAGGGCTCAGTGATGTATATGAGAACAAGCCCTTATTTATCTTAATTAATACATTTTTATCCTAGCCTTTCTCCAGAAAGCTCAGGGTGACACATATCATTCTCCCTTCTCCATTTGATCCCCACCAGGGAAACATGAGCCTGAAAGAAAGTTACAGGCCCAAGTTTGTCCAGTGAACTTCCTAGTCAATTGGTGATCTGAATCCTGGGTTCCCAGTTCTTAATCCAACATATCAACCAGTACATCTCTCTGGCCCTTATGCATCCTGGGTAGGGTTTCCAGATCCCCTCTGGTCACCAGTGAGGGACAGGTGGATAGGGCTGCCAACCCCAGGCTGGGGAACTCCTAGAGATTTGGGGGTGAAGCCTGAGGACAAGAGGGACCTCAGCAGGCCTGTAGCCCCGGTGGGCCCCGGAGGCATGGCCCCTCCATTGAACCCCCTCTTTGACCAGTATGGCCCCTCCTAGCAGTCCCGCTCTCCATGGCTCTCATGGCCCCCAATCTCCTTGCTGCTCTGGAGGTTGGCAGGCCTCTGGATAACGGCAGCTGCCTGGCTCCCTGAGTCCTCCCAGCTCTCCAGAGTCCTTTCCAGGTGCCAGCCAGCCTAGCAGCCTGATGTGGTGACACCTGCGCACAAAGCACTTCCTCCGGCAGCCAGGTCCAGTCCGGCATGTCGTGCTCTCAGGTGCCCGAGCAAGCCAGCAGCATGGGGAAGACAGCGGCAATGACTCTGATGGATAGCCGCTGCAGGCTTACCCAGGGCGGGGACTACAAGTCCCATGGTGCCCTGCCACCCCCCACACACTGATACCCTCGCCAGCCACTGGGCTTTTTCAAGACCGCCCCCCACCGCTGATCACTGATCAATGGGAAGAACTGCAATCTGGGAAGGGAAGTGGGGAGGAAGCACCTAAGGCGGTGGGTGCTTTTCCAGGGCTAGCTGGTCCTTCCTTTCACCACCGCCCCAGCACTAAAGCTCTGGAGAGTCAGCACTGGAAGGCTGGCAGAAGAGGGGGGGGGGCCTTGAAAGAGCCCCAGGAGGAGCCAGTGCTTCATTGGGTGGGTGGGAGGAAAAGAGGGGGAGGCACCATATCGATGGGAGTGGGGGCCACCAGAGTGGCAGGGAGATCGGCAGCTGCGGGGGAGAGAGGGGGGCCCCTCCATCCAAAATTTTATTCCATGGCCCCCCCCCACCAAAACTTTTCTGGCTACAGGTCTGGACCTCAGTGGGGTACAGTGCAGTAGAGTCTTCCCTCCAAAGCAGTCATTTATCTCCAGGGAAACTTCTCTCTGGAGATGAGCTGTAATTACAGGAGATCTCAAGCCTCACCTAGAGGCTGGCATCCCTAATCCTAGATCCACTTAAGCATTATGCAATGAGGCAGATTTTGTTCCTTCATCCAAAGCAACCTGAATAATTGGGGGCTGAGGGGGTGTTGGATGGGCCAGGTTCATTTTTGAAGCAGCAGGGGAAGGTCTTGGCAACATTAAGATTGACAATGGATATCCACAACACAAAAAGTTTCACAGAAAATATCACTTTCTGGTTGCTTTGGGAGGAAAAATGACTTTGTAAAGCTCTGAATATCAGGAAGAAATTATTTCCTGGCTGCTACAAATTAAATAATTCATATATGGTTTGCAGAACTTGCCTCAATATAATTTTTTAATTAGAAATGCTTTGAAAGAGGCAATATCCTCCCACTGAGCCGATGGTTTCTCTGGATCAGTTTTTGACTCATGTAATATTTATTACAGCACCATTAAGGTGTAAATGAGAATCAGCAATACAGGTATGTGAGTACGGTACTGCTCCTAATTGGAATGTTCCCACTGTTTCCCTCACCCCCAAATCCTTTAAAGTAATTTATGGTTTTCACACCATCAGAAAACTGTTGGGAGGTTCAATCTTGCAGCAGTTAGTAAAAAAGATAATACCTCTCCCCCAAACAAACTTGTAAATGTGACTCCGATGCTTAGGAAACTGGAAGGTTTGTATGTGGATTTTGGAGGATGCCATTTGCCAACCCCTGGGCATCTGTCAGCGTTCCTGATTTCTGACATCCATAAGGTTGCCAACCTCAGGTGGCATATAGAGATCTCCTGCTATTGCATCTAATGTCCAGACAACAGGGATCTGTTCCCCTGGAGAGAAGGAATGCTTTGGAGGATGAACTCTATAGCTTTAAAGCCTTGCTGAGATCCCTCCCCTCCCCAAACTCTGCCCTCCCCAGTCTCCACCCCCAAAGCTCCAGATATTTCTCAACCCAGAGCTGGCAACCCTAGTTATCTGATGGCAGTTATTACCAGGGGTTGTTTTGTAGAAAAACAGGTGGTGGAGCTCATCCAGGGATTATTATGCAGCTGCAATACTATTCAATGGACAAGAAGGGGAAACTCTCAGAAGGAGAAGGTGGAACTCTCAGAAAGGTTCAGGAGCTGTGTCCTGTGAGCTCCCACTGAATCTGAGGCCTGGTTATTACCATAGCTGGCCAATGTCTTCCTAGTGACACCCCTGTGTTGACCGTACACCCCCACATTTGCTAAGAGGACAGGGCTGAGCATGTGAACATAGCTCGGATGGATAAGCACACTTGAGAACCTTGTCGAAGAAGAATCTCTGGAAATGCTCCAGAGTCTGCTGTAAACATTGCAATTTAATATTATGCCTGCAGAGGGTCACCAGATATTTCATGAATTGGACCTGGCAACCCTAACTGTCATCCCCCTTGACACTTGTCTGATGCCTACCCTATTGTCTTTTAGATGCCAGGCCAAAGCATTTCTTTCTACCCAGACTTTTAACTGGGGGAGGGGAAGTTGACTAACTATCTATCTATCTATCTATCTATCTATCTATCTATCTATCTATCTATCTATCTATCATCTATCTATCTACGGATTATTTTATGCATAGCTCTCTGTACCCCCAATAACCCAAACAACCAGAACAAATAACGCAGATAAACGTTATTCCCCTTGACTCCAAATGGAAGGCTTAAAGACACATAAACTCAGAAGGCAAAACAGATAATATCAGTAGTTCAGTTCCGGATACCATAGAAGGTTATGCATTTCATTAATCAGATGAACTCTACCCACACTCTCATAGCTAAGCTTACCCTTGTCTTACAATCTAATACCTGTTTAAAAGTTAATTCAATGAAAACCTAAGTTCCAGTTTATAGTAGAGTCATGCTTTATATTCTAAGGTTGAGCATTTACTCTATGTTTAAGGTCACAAACAAGAGATGACTTAAAATCAGCAAAGGCTGTTAATTTATTGGGTTGTCCAGCAGAGAGACTCTCATGCAGGCCAGCCCAGAGTCTAAGTTCTAATTAGCTTGACATGATCAAACATGGAGGTTTTTCACCTTCTATGCAAAAAAACATAAGAGCCCTGCTGGTTTAGACCAATGGTCCATCTAGTCCAACTTCTTCTCTCACACAATGGCCAGCCAGTTACTCTGGAGGGCCAATAACAGAACTTGGAGGCAAGGCCTTCCCCTGATGTTGCCTCCTGGCATTTAGGGTCAGAGGTTTATTTCCTCTGGATATGGAGGTTTCCTTTAGTCACCATGGCTGGGAGCTATTTGATAGATGTATCCTCCATTAAACTATCTAATCCCCTTTTAAAGCCATCTGTGCCTGTGACAATCAGTCAGGGTTACCAAATCCATGTTGGGAAATTCTTGGAGATTTGGGGTGGAGACTGGGGAGGGTGGAGTTTGGGGACGGGAGGGAACTCAGTGCATATGTGATATCATAGCATCAGCCCTCCATTTTTTCCCCATTTATTTTATTAGCTTCTATAACCAATAGTCTTAAGCTCAACCAGAATGTATCAATTATCAAACATACATAGATATACAACATTACTCACAAAATTCACAGAATTGAAAGGTTACAGTCAAAATATTCAAATCTAAAATGTAAATAAAATATTAAAACAAGAATTTCTAATAAAATGTATAATTCAGTAAAGTAAATCTAAAACCATCATGTTAGCAGAATATATACTAGATTCTGTTACAATTGTATCAATCCAGATTTTTGTCATTTTACAGATAAAATTATCATTAACAATTTTGTAACAAAATAAGTGGTTTCAGGAATAATATCTGCCAACAAAGAGGAGACCACCCAAAGTTCAGTTGGTAATTGGTGTTTGGTAAGAATGGGAGTCATCCATAGCGTCAGCCCTCCAATGCTGCCATTTCCTCCAGGGGAACAAATATCTGTGGTCTGGAGATAGAATTGCCAGCTCTATGTTGGGAAATACCTGGAGATTTTGGGGGTAGAAACTGAGGAGGTCAGGGTTTGGAGAGGGGAAGGACCTCAGCAGGGTGTAACGCCACAGAGTCCACCCTCCAAACCTGTCATTTTCTCCAGGGAAATGGATCTTTATTGGTTGGAGATCAATTGTAATAATGAGAGATCTATAGCTGACAATTCTATCAATTGTAATTCCAGAAAAGCATGATCAAACTCCTACCTAGAGGCTGGTAACCCTACCATTGCTATATCCTCTGGCAGTGAATGCCCCCATTTTAATAACTTGTTGAGTAAAGAAGTATTTCATTTTGTCTGTCTTGAATCTACTGCCCTTCAGCTTTGCAGGATACCCTTGAGTTTTTGTATTTTGGAAGAGGGAAAACCGTTCTGTCTGTCCACTCTCTCTACCATATGTGCAATTTTATAAATCTCTATCATGTCCCCTCCTCCTTTGTTTTCTAAACTGAAAAGTCCCAGACTCTTCAGCCTTTCCTCACAGAAAATGTGCTCCAGTCCCTTAACCCAAGCCCTGCTAGATCCTGGGGGTGTTGAACTTGGGATCTTCTGCAGGCTAAGCGATTCTTTACCACCAAGATATGTACCTCAAAATGATTACTTTGTAATGCTGGTTCAATGTCCTTAGGGTATTTTCATGCCTTCAAAATTCACAGACAGGCTTTGCTTTTGAACTTCAGCATGTGTCAGAACATAATGATTATGGATTATTTAAGTACAGCCCCAGTCGTTTCATTAGTGATGTAGCATAAGTTGTTGTCAAATATAGCACAGAGCGTTGATGTATAAATTCTTTGATTGGATCAAAGCAGCTTGATTTATAAGAGAAGCAAGAGAGTGAGTTGTAACTGGAGTCTTATTTTTTCTTAAAAGTCCATAAATTATAGGCATATTTTAGTCAATAACCTCTGAGATTAGAATAGTTGGGCTCTGAATGGTTCATTAATTATAATTGCTTCACGTCCTTATTGTCTGGTGAGCTTAACTTAACATTGCTCCAGTAATTTGAGAAGTAACATGGACTCCAATTTTATGGAGAGCTGAGGTCTTTCACTGTTATAATGAACCTTACTAGGGTTCTTCTCATTAAATACTATGCAATTCATGGCCATGGGCATTTATTTATGCATGTGCAAATCGTAGATGAAAGAAAAACATTGCTTAGGATGCCTCACTTTGGCTTAGAAATATGTTGTTTTTGTGCTGCATATTTGCTAATTAAAATATGTGTTCCAATATGAAAAAAGGTGACAGGTCCAGTCAATTCAAGGGTTAATAGCCTGAGCCCTAGTGTAACTTCTACTTGATTTCAACTCAGAGAGGGATCTCATAAGAAATCCTTCGATTAAAAATTGAGGGAATTCAAGTCTTTGGACCCTGTGATCCTATCTTGTGATACCTATATTAATGAAATAACAATGAGTCAACTTTGTATTTTATCTTTCTCTCTTCATTAATTAACAGGAAACAGTCGAGGCCTGTTAAGATGAAACAGACCAGGCCTCTCACAGTCTCTTTTGACTTTAATCAAGTCATTTCCTGCTGTACCTTGGTGTGTTCTCTGTCCTTTCCCTTTCCAGGAGTTTCTTGTAGTCTCTAAAATGTTGATGCATAGATTTGCCAACTTCCATGTGACAACTGGAGATCTCCTGGGATTACATCTGATAGAGATCAGTTCCCCTGGAGAACATGGCTGCTTTGGAAGGTGAATCCTGTGACTTTATACCTCCCTGAATCCCTCTCTTCTCCAAACCCCACTGTCCCCAGTCTCCACCCCCACAATCTCTAAGAATGTTTCAATCCAGAACTGGCAATTCTAGTTGATGCATAAGTATACAGACAAGCTGTATACTTATGCATAGCTTCCCAAACCCCTCGCCCTGCCGGGGGACCCCTGATTAGCAGCCTCCTCCCCCGCTCTCTAAAAATCCGGAAGCGGTGTGTGTGAAAACGGTGCCATGTCTCTTTCCCTGCCTTCCTCCCTTGCAGGCTTCAGGCTCCTCCCTTCCTCTGGGTCACAAAGACCCGCCCATCACCGGCCTGCTATTCGCTCCAGTCCGGCTTCCCTTTGCGAGGTGCATGCTGGGACTTGTAGTCCTTGCATCCTCTCCGGCTGCCGGGTGGCCGGCGGGGAGGGGGGGGGGGAAGCTCCACCCCCAGAGGACCATGTGCATTTCTACCTCCAGAGGCTTCAGTCGCTGATTGAAAGGCTTCCTCTTGGGATGGTGTGTCTGTGTTACTTTGAAGAAGTTGGCAGCAACTCGTGAGAAGAGAGGCCAATCCCCCTTCAGAGTCACCAGAAACGGGGGGGGGGGGGAGTCTGCTGAGCACTTAATTATTCTCTATGTGGAGATTGATTCTCATAGGGTATAATGGGGAATTGATCTGGAGGTTTCGGGGGCTCTGGGGGAGCTGTTTTTTGAGGCAGATGCACCAAATTTTCAGTATAGTATCTAGTGACTCTCCCCAAAGTATCCCCCAAGTTTCAAAACAATTGGACCATGGGGTCCAATTCTATGAGCCCCAAAAGAAAGTGCCCCTAACCTTCATTATTTCCTATGGAAGGAAGACATTTAAAAAGGTGCGCAGTCCCTTTAAATGTGATGGCCAGAACTCCCTTGGAGTTCAATTATGCTTGTCACATCCTTGTTCCTGGCTCTGCCCCGATGTCTCCTGGATCCACCCCCAAAGTCCCTAGATATTTCTTGAATTGGACTTGGCAACCCTACTTATGCATCAACTACTTATGCATCAGCTAGAGTCCTCTGAGGCAAGCTACCTGCTACTTCATGCATAGGATTGGCAGGTCCCTTCTTCGTTGTGGCAGGGGGATTTGGGGGGATTTAGCAATGTCCCTGGTGCAATGATGTTACCTAGAAGTGACATCATGTCAGCAGCATTGGAGGTGATGCTCTGCTTTGTTGGCAAAAGTCTATGGTTTTTTTCAGCTTCAAACCATAGAGTTTGCCCCAAAACCAGAGCATTGTTGCATTATGTCCCCAGCACAGTGATATCACCTGGAAGTGACCTCATCATATCAGGGATGTCACCTGATGATGCTACTGTTTAGGGTGGAGTTTTTCCTACTGGTCACCTGGCCAGTAGTGGGCCAAATCCCCTCAAAGTAGGGGAAACCCTACCAGGACCAGGGGGCTGGCAACCCTATTCAGGCTCCCCGTTCACTCTAGACGGATGTGGCCTAATTTTCATTTTATGGAAGAACTCAGCATTTAGCCACCTAGTGGAGTCAGGGTTACATTAGCATTCCTAGTTTCAGAGGGTAGCTGTGCTGGCCTGCAATAGAAGAACTAGATTTAAGTTCATTAGCGCCTTAGAGAACATAATTATTTTTTTTTAGTATAAGCTTTCAGATGTGATGAAGGCAGCTTTGGCTCTCCAGAGCTTATATACAGGAATCCTGTTGGCCTCTGTGTTGTTGACTCCGTGTAGCATCAAAATACAGGGTTTTGTTTTTAAGCTGTTATGTTATCAGCTTCCTCAGGTTCCCCCAAAACCCCAGGGATTCCTCAACCTGAGGTTGGCAACCTCAGCATTACATCATTCAGTGGAATTCCTGAAATTTATTAGTAAAGAAGAACTCTCAGTGCTCCAAATATTTCTGAACTCTTGCGCAAATTCCATTTTAGTCATATTAGAAAATCTGAGGCTGTTCTTGAACTTGTCAGGTTACAAGTGCAATTGTAAATACAGTTATACCCTTCTAACTCAGTGCATGCAGAAGTGTTATTCTATTTCTAAGGTGCTAATGA
This sequence comes from Heteronotia binoei, assembly GCF_032191835.1. Taxonomy (NCBI): domain Eukaryota; kingdom Metazoa; phylum Chordata; class Lepidosauria; order Squamata; family Gekkonidae; genus Heteronotia; species Heteronotia binoei. The sequence goes on along the minus strand of NC_083227.1, from coordinate 46,816,680 downwards.
ACTCAAATCTAGTTCTTCTATCGCAGGCCAGACACTATATTAATGGCCAAAACAGTTCAACAGGAGATAAATCAAATCTGAACCAGACGAGAGGTTAACTTTTATGTGAGAATGGCAGGGTTTAGCATGAGGAGGTGCCTCAGTGGGATATAATGCCGTTGAGTCCTCCCTACAAGACTGCTACAAACAAAGTCCTGCATGATGGGAGAAATACAATGAAAGCACATTTAAGTCCAACAGGTGATAATGTTTTAAGCATGTTTTATTTAAAGGGTTTAAAAAAAAATCTTTAGTTATGTTTGTCTGTGTCCTTTAAAAAGTTTATATCTCTGCTACCTAATCTTAAATAGGTACGCACATGGCCTGGCCCAGCCTGACACAGCCCAGCCCGGCCTGGCCCGACAAGGTTTAATTTATGTCAGATCTGGCCCTCATAACAAATTAGGTAGTTTGATCCCCCCTGATAAACAGTTTTGAATCTCCGCTGGGGGGAAAAGTGGGATATAAGAGAAATTAATATGTGGATTTTCCTTGCTTGTTATACTTAACTGTTTTGAAGGTTGGGTTCTCTAGTTCTGAAATTCTTCTTCGGTTCAAAATTAAATTAGAAACATGAAAATATGGGCAGAAATACATATGAGAAGAATTTGGGGTGCATCCTTAAATATCTTAGAGGTGCCAGATCTGAAATAACTACGCCTACTATGAATGCAATATTTTTGAACAATGAAGAATGACAGTCCAATTATAGCAGGAAATAAATATAACTTCTTATATAGATAACAATTTAGTGGAACATCTTAAAAAGCGGAAAGTTCTCTGAGATTCTCTGTAATTGTTTTGTGATGTTTATGTGAAAAGATATAATATATTTATAGGCTGTAATCAAATTTTTGATACTTTCCAGTAATGCTAAAAGCTAATTGAGATCTGAAATTAGCTGAACAACTTAATAACTTAAATAATTAACTATTTTTGTAAAATGCATAATTTATGTACGTTAACAGGAAAAAAAGTTCTCTTAATCCATAGCATTGGTGGTGATTCAAAAAGAAGAAGAAGAAGCAGGCTAAATTTTAGGATTGACAACACCAGGTTGGCAAATTCCTGGAGATTTGGGAGCATAGCCCCAGAAGGGTAGAATTTTGGGGAGAGAAGGAACTCAACAGAAATGTGATGCCATAAACTCTACCCTCCGAAACTGCCATTTTTATTGGTAGTCTGGAGATGAGTTGTAATTCTGGGAGAACTCCAGGCACCATCTGGAGCTTGAAAAAACTAGAGAGAATTCACTCAAGATTGCAGACAATAATTTGAGCTGTAATTTGAGCTGTTGCCTATCTGTAAAGTAATGAGACCTTGTGTCTATTTGTGAATGTACTATATGAGATGTTATTATAACATGTTATTATAAATAATGGAAGGAGGAAGAGTTTGGAGTCGCCTTCCATTTGGAGTGTTCTTAGAATTACTGGAGTGGTCTCCATTGAAGAGAGGATTGTAGAGTGCACCTTTGCGAGAAGAAACTTCCAAGCAGGATATGAAGTTGACCTCCTGTACATTGGAACTCTACTTTATAGTGTGAAATTCTAGTGGACTTATAATTCTATTGAGATTGTTCCACGTATAGATGTACATGTGTAACTATATTTTACCTATAAAGTTTGGAATTGTAGTTAGGGTTGCCAAGTCCAATTCAAGAAATATTTGGGGACTTTGGGGGTGGAGCCAGGAGACATTGGGGGCAGAACCAGGAACAAGGGTGTGACAAGCATAATTGAACTCCAAGGGAGTTCTGGCCATCACATTTAAAGGTACAGCACACCTTTTAAAATGTCTTCCTTCCATAGGAAATAATGAAGGATAGGGGCACCTTCTTTTGGGGCTCATAGAATTGGACCCCCTGGTCCAATCGTTTTGAAAGTTGGGGGGTACTTTGGGGAGAGGCACTAGATACTAAACTGAAAATTTGGTGCCTCTACCTCAAAAAACAGCTCCCCCAGAGCCCCCGAAACCTCCAGATCAATTCCCCATTATACTCTATGAGAATCCATCTCCACATAGGGAATAATGAAGTGCTCAGCAGACGTTTCCCTCCCTCTCACCCCCCCCCCTGTTTCTGGCGACTCTGAAGTGGGGGATTGGCCTCTCTACTCACGAGTTGCTGCCAACTTCTTCAAAGTAACACAGACACACCATCCCAAGAGGAAGCCTTTCAATTGGAGACAAGCCTCCGGAGATGGAAAGGCACATGGTCCTCTGGGGGCTCTGGCCAGCTGACTGGGGGCAGGAAGGAGCCTGAGAAAGCGGAAGAACCCCCACTGGGACCTGGGGATTGGCAAGCCTAATTGTAGTGCATAATATTTTAGTAATTTTGCTCACAATAACCCTTTGGGTTGTTTATTGTCTACCATTTGGAGTTTGGCAACCCTGTTTAGTAGTACCAAACCTAGTTATAGATATTTGTGCTTGGAAGCCATCCCTATGATAAGTAGTTATGCTTTGACATAATCTGCCAGGGCATCTCAACTCCTGCTTTCCAGTCATGAGTAGGGAATTGGCCATACATTAAACTATCTGTATGTCTCAGACATGTATTTTCTTTCAGGATTAAAATTTCACATCACCCTCAGCCCTAAATCTCTGCTGCCACTTTTGATTTAGAAGTGAACATAATAAAACTTTTAAAAATACTTGAGGTTTTTAAGTTGAGACTTCTTACTTAGTTTATCTGTGTGCCTTTGGTGTTCGTTCATCCATGGGTTCAGGTGATCTTGCACCTAAGAACTAATCAGTTGACTGCAGGGACAAAAAGCAGGCACTGCAGTCTAGCTGACATTGGTGATTTAACAGATTCATTCAGCTGCACAGGTGGAAAGAATGGTCATGAAGCAATTCTGTGATTTACACACATCAGTCAGTTTGAGGATCCAAGTGCTTATGACCCTGGCAATAATGCTTCTCCTCCAATCAATGACATGATTTACATTCTTGCCCTGGACAAAAACAGCTGCAGACAGCAGTGACGGAGTGACTACTATGCAGGCACAAAGCTGCTTAGCACAGTACTGGACTTGAATTGGTCTCCACCAAGGAGCTTCAAAGCTATTTGATCAGGAGCTTCCCTTACATAAAATCAAGATAATTTGGACAAGATGCATTTCTCAAGAGACAATTCTGCAGTGAACTTCTATAGTGAACATTAGGATACTTAATGATAAGAGGACTCCCTGAGGAAGTGCAGTCTGATGAGGGGGCTATGATATGATATGAAGATATGATAGCAGGATGATAAAGAGCTACACTTTGGTGATCAGCTGTTCAGCACTACACTCTGATCTGGCATATTTTGAAAGTCTTGAAAGATTTGCACCTTCCCACCAGTTTGAAATTCCTCAAGGTAGTATAGATCTGTTGATATTTTTAAGAACCAAGAGCATACTTCTAAATATAGACTGTAGCTGAATACTGCATAGGGCTTTGTAGTATCACACTTTCAGACAAAATATTCAGTCTCTCTGTAACCTACTTAACTGCTGCTGGCAGAGGTGTTGATAAAGAATGGTTTCTGGAATCCTTTATGATAAATTCAAATATCAGCTCCTGCCAAAGACTTGGCAAATCAATCATAATTAAAGATTAGTCCAATTGCTATCATGCATTCAAAGCATTTTTGTGTATGAGGTGGTTCTTCCTAACTTTTCAGATGAGACACCAGCCCAGTAATCTTTTTAACATTGGCTTTATTAATGAAACTCTATCTGGTAGTTGCAGACAGCTATTGACCATTTTCTGTGCTCAATTTCCTGATTTTGACTTTATCATTCCTGCTGTATTGATTTGAAAATCCCTGTTTCAATTCCACTTTTAGACCCATGAGTCTTCATTTTTGTGCATTTTTCATTTTCCTTGCATCATAATGAACATACCCATTTTAACCTTATTTCGGAGTCCCCAAAAGCATTGTACATATACATATGAATGACATACATTGCTTTGGATCCAGCATTTTACCATACCAAACCTTTAATGGCATAACAGTTGCAAATAAAAATACACAGAATATAAAAATTTAAACATTGGAGATAAAATCAAAATGAAACCGAGCTTACAGATGCATTCATACATGGTCAGATTTAAATTTAAGGATGTCAGCCAAAAATTTTGCCACAGCCTCGCTAACCTCCTCCTCAGTATCATTCAATAAATAATAACAGGGTGGCAGAATAGACAAATCTGGGGAGAAAGAAAGCTTACAAAATAAATCTTTACGGAGATTATGATAAAAGGAACAAACAAGCAATATATGTTGAATTGAGTTGGGAATATTCGCTCCACAGGAACAGAGTCTGTCGCCTAAAGGGACTCTATGATATCTCCCTTGTAAAACTTTGGAGGGAAACACATTTAGTCTAGCCAACATAAATGCCCTGCGATGACTTGGGATGGTTAAGTCTGATAGATAATGGGGCATTTTGCCGCAGAAAGTATAAAGACCTAAGGAAGCTGGGGAGCTTCAACTCCCACAGGCTCAATTTAATACATCTGAAGATATATGACTCATCATACTCTTGGCTTGATTCTATAATTATCCCAATATACAAAAAGGGGGGGGGGGGTTGGAGTTACCAGAAAATTTCCGCCCCATTAGTTTATTATCTATAGTGGGCAAACTGTATGCCAAACATTTAGAACTCCGATTAACTGACTGGATGCGCCTAGGCAACATCATAGGTCCTGAACAGATTGGCTTCTCCAAAGGCAAATCTGCTATAGACCATTGCTGCACTCTGGCCTTCCTTGCTGAAAAATATATGCATATCAGGACAAAAAAATTATATGCTGCCTTCATTGATTTGAAGGGCACTTTTGATTCAATAGATAGAGCCCAACTATGGATTAAGCTAGGTTACCTGGGAATGGACCCTCGTCTGCTGTTTCTTTTGAGGAAACTTCATTCTAATACTTTTTGCCAAGTGAAATTTTCTTTTAGGGGTGACTTAACTAGCAAAATCCCAGTGTTAAAGGAGGTTAAACAAGGTTGTGTGCCGGTCCCGCATCTTTTTAATTTATTTTTAACTGACCTGGCTCAATTTTTGAACCCTATTAATGGTCATCTGCCTAAACTAGCAGGCCGAACGGTCCCCTTATTACTTTATGCCGATGATACTACCATCCTCTCTTGCACAAGTGTGGGCCTGCAAAGGTATTTGAATGCCATCTATGACTACTGTAATTGTAATTCACTCTCTATCAATTATGCCAAATCTAAAGTAGTTGTCTTTTCAAATTGCTGGCGCCCACAGAGATGGTTTATTGGCAACTCAACAATTGAGCAAACAAAATTTTTTAAATACTTGGGGATCACTTTTAATCACAAGTTAAGCTGGGTTTCACATCGTAACAGCACCGTCAACTTGGCCACATGTTCGGCTGCTCAAATTAAACAGTTTTTCTTTGCAAGGGGCAACCAATTAGTTCCAGCAGCAATTAAGGTGTTCAAAACCAAAACGCTAGCCCAGATTCTCTATGGTATCCCTATATGGATCTCAGCATTTACCTGGAAAGTGGAGGGCATTCAAGCCTCATTCTTTAGACAAATTCTTGGTATGCCAAAATGTGTGTCCTACTTTGCTCTCTGCTCTGAAGTGGATCAGTCTTTGGTGGAGACAAAAGCCTGGATTGTAGTGTTTAAATTCTGGCTTAAATTCACTTTAGAACAGATCCTAACAGCCTTCTTGATTGTATGAAAAGAGACCCATATATTTCATCCTGGACAGCAGTGCTTATGTCCAAACTTAACCAGTTGAAGATAGAGGTTGATGATCCAGCATTTTGTTCACACAGCACTCAAAACAATGGATTTAACAAAGATCCCCAGGATTTAATAGGGATATTGGTTTCTTATCTGACTATATATGCCAACCTAATTCTGTTCTTACAACTGTATTCGCACCTATCTCTCAGGAGGGCTATACATCCTTTTTTTTATTTTATTTCTTATTTGAAATACTGAATAGGAATAGTAGATTGGAATGTAATGTAATGAATAGTGGAATTTAATGTAATTTGAAATGGTAAATTGGAATATATTTCTCTGGTCTGAGGACAGAGGGGATACTCTATATAGCCAATAGTCCCACTTCAAATAAGAGGATACTGTTACTGACACCTCCATGCTTGAGAGGAGATGGATGGAACATAATGGCAAAAGCTCCATTAATTTCTCTCTGCGTCCCACAATTAAGAAGGACATTCTTGCCCATCAATCTCCAATTTTGATATATTTAAACCTAAACAAATGGTAACCGTATAAACTTAGCTTGTTATTCCTGTTTGGTCCTTGAATCTGTTAAACATCTTCATTATTTAGTACGCTAATATACTGCTCACCCGGCATCTCCCCATATGTATGGACTGGTGACTTCCATTTAATTGTATCTGAAGAGCTGTATGTGCATATGAAAGCTTATGCCTTGTTGGTCTTAAGGTTGGTCTTAATGGTCTTAAGGTTTCTGGGGTTATCAATTGTAATCCAGAAAAGCTCTAACTCCTATCTAGAGGCCGGTAACCCTACCATTGCTATATCCTCTGGCAGTGAATGCCCCCATTTTAATAACTTGTTGAGTAAAGAAGTATTTCATTTTGTCTGTCTTGAATCTACTGCCCTCGGCTTTTGAGTGCACCCCCCCGACTCTGAAGGTTTTGCTCATTTCAGCCTCCCAAAAAAAGAGGCATTTCTTCACACCATTCACTCACTTCCACTTCCTTTGCAGGATCAACCTTATATGACATATTATCAGGCACACTCACTGGCTAAACAGAAAAATGGAGTCAGTGGAGTGCACTTGTGCTGTTGAACATAACATGGTCTTCCAGCACCAAGTAAAATGCCCATTTTTAATTTCACTGTTGAGTTTTAGAGACCTCTGCAGGTAACTGGAATATCTGAGAGTTTCAAGTTCATCCGCTTGACAGAATTTTACCCTGTCTTTCTTATTTATAGCATTTTTTCCCCAAAGAGGGGGGAGAATGTTATTGTACATGGTTCTCAGAGGAAAGTCAATTGCTGTCAGCAATTCAGCCTCAAACACACTGGGAGGTCAACTGGAAAAGTTTGTTTTAATGCTTCCATGCACTAAGCTGTGGAAAGACACAATAACTGCCTCCTTCCATGCAGATTTTATACAGATGTTTGCAGCCAAAGACAGGGCTCAGTGCATTCATTTAACTTGAGGAGGCAGCAGTTTCAATAGCTGCGCAATCTGATCAGGAGGCTCTTAATGGGAACATAAAATGGAATACATCTTAGGAACTGTGAGAAGTTTAGTGTGCAACCTTACCCTGTTTCCTGAGCTTGGAGCATCCCAAATCACTTTGAATACCGCTTAAAATAAGCTAATAACAACCATGCAACATGTTTGGGATGGACAACAGGCTCTACGGCCTTCCTCTAGAATCCCCTGCAAAGATTTCCCTGATAAGTTTTTTTTAATCAGAAATTTAATATCAGTACACTGTTATACCAAAAATGCATCTGCTTCTCTTCCATTAAAAGAATAAAAGTTACTAGTCCTTTCTGTTGCAGATATATGCTCTCCCCCACCCAGTATATATCTACACAAGGAAAGGAACTAGGGATTTACTCTTTAAAAAACAAGTGAAAGCTGGGAATTCAGAGAATCTGATCAATATTTGGTATAGCAATATCCTATAGATACAAAAACTCTTTTGTCTTGGCAAAATGGAGCTCTCCCATTGGTTGGGGGTGCAATTCAACAACCTTTGGCCTGTCAAACAATCAATCAAGAGTACTTGCATACCATTGGTTGAGTTTGCTCCTCTATCCCATGCAAGTGGCTGTTGCTAGTCAGCCAAGCTGATTCTGTCAGTAAAAGGCAGCCAACCTCGGTTCTGGCAGTTTCTAGCTCTCCCTATTCTCCAATTGGCTGAGCTGCTTGTTGCACTGTTTAAGAGGAGAGAAAGAAACCCTTCCTTTGATTGGCTGTGGGAGGGAGGAGGGAAAGAGCCAGTCTTCTCTTGATTCGCTGAGGGCTCCTCCCCCTTCCCCTCTGGAAGGGAAACAGACAGAGAGACTCATTGAGATCTCATTGGGCCCAGTCTTGACTAGAGCTTCACAAAGCATTTCCTCAAAGGCCATGGTAGCCACCACTTTCCTGTCATTCCCTCCTCCCCTCAGCCTGGGGAAGCTGCTAGCTAGAGGCTGTTGCTCGGCAACCAAAGTTGCTTCTGTCCATAAAGGGAAAGCCCTCAGATGAATAGCATGCCATAGAGTCCATCATCCAAAGAAGTTATTTTCTTCAGGGAGAGAGAGATCTGTTGTCAGGAATTTAGTTGTGATCCCAGGAGATCTTCAGGCTCCACCTGGAGGTTTGCTACCCTAGGCCTGGCAGCACCCTCTGGGTGACTTGATGCCACTTGTCTGGCTTGACTTAACTAGGCCTAGCTGCTTGCTCTTGTTCAGCATCAGCTCCCCTATGACAGCCAGTGTGACTTAGTAGTTGCCAAATCCAGGTTGGGAAATTCTTGGAGATTTGAAGGATGGAGCCTGGAGGGGTGAGACTTCAGACACGTATAATGCCATAGACTCCACCCTCCAAATCAGCCATTTCCTCTTGGGAACCATTGTTGCCAATCTCCAGGTGAGGGCTGGAGATCACTCAGAATTGCAACTGTGTACTAGACAGCTTCCCTTGTGGGGAGGAGTGAATGCCTTCAATGTACCCTCAAGTAATACGATGAGGAGGAGAGTGCCAAGAACTCAGCTCCAGTCATATATATATATATATATATATATATATATATATATATATATATATATATATATATATATATATATATATATATATACGTTACCAATGCTTGTTTAACATATTTATACAATAAGTCTTTTGTGGTGATGTCCATTTTAACAGTGGTATTATTATCACTTTAAAATATTTATGCCCTGCCTTTCCTTGCATCTCAAAGTAGCTTACAAGTTCAGGAAACTTTTGAACATTGAATCAATATTTTATTTATTTTACCTTGCTCTTCTCTCCAATGAGGACCCAATGCAACTTAAGGCATACAATTTCAATATACAAGGGACAAAAAAAACAAACATAGAGTAAGCTACACCATTTAGAGTAGACCCATTCATGATCCATTTAGGGTAGACAAAAGAAAATACTTCTTTACTCAGTGATTAGTTAATTGTTGGAGTCAGTACTGACAGATGTGACAGTGGTAAGGACTAAGGAGCATGGATGGCTTTAAGATGGGATTAGATAGATTCATGGAGGATAGTTACTCCATTAGTAGTTACTAGCCATGGTGATTAAGGGAACCTCCATATTCAGAGTCAGCAAACCTCTGAGTACCAGTGCCAGGAGGCAACCCCAGGGCCTTGGTCTGCATGCCCTATTTGTTGGCCCTCGAGGCAACTGATTAGCCTTTGTGTGGACTACATAAGACCACAGCTTCTTATGTTCCTTCAGCCAGCTTGTCCAAAGCCACAGGCTGTGAGCTATCGACCAAGAGTTCTTTGGTTCTTGCCCTTCATCTTGCACCTCTAGCCACACTCAGTCCTTTATACCTGGGAAGCTCAGCTCAGATCTTATTTCACTTATTTCACTCTTTGCTCAGTGCCACCAACATATATTAGAGATAGAAAAAAGTTTGAGTCCAGTGACACCTTTAAAACCAATGAAGTTTAATTCTGGGTATAAGCTTTTGTGTGCATGCACAGTTCTTCAGATACCTTTGTGAGATTGATGGCATTACATTCCATATGACTTAATGTGGTGCCTTTTGTGTGCATGCACAGTTCTTCAGATACCTTTGTGAGATTGATGGCATTACATTCCATATGACTTAATGTGGTGCCTTTTGTGTGCATGCACAGTTCTTCAGATACCTTTGTGAGATTGATGGCATTACATTCCATATGACTTAATGTGGTGCCTTTTGTGTGCATGCACAGTTCTTCAGATACCTTTGTGAGATTGATGGCATTACATTCCATATGACTTAATGTGGTGCCTTTTGTGTGCATGCACAGTTCTTCAGATACCTTTGTGAGATTGATGGCATTACATTCCATATGACTTAATGTGGTGCCTTTTGTGTGCATGCACAGTTCTTCAGATACCTTTGTGAGATTGTTGGCATTACATTCCATATGACTTAATGTGGTGCCTTCCATGAAGATAGATTCAGATGGGTAGCCATGTTGGACTGAAGCAACAGAAGTTTGAATCCAGTGGCAACTTTAAGACCAACAAAGTTTAGTTCTGGGTATAAGCTTTCATGTGCATAAATGACTGTTCCTGCTGCCCTCTTTATAAAAGAGCAACTAAGTCTCAATAAGGATACATGAGTTTGTAAATATTTCAAATAAGGCTATTTTACTGCAGGGGGAGGAAAGGCGGCATGGTCTCATCAGATCTTGGAAGCTTAACCAGGCCAGTACTTGGAAGGACGACCTTCACCAAGGAAGTCTCTGCAGAAGAAGGCAATGGCCAAACACCTTTGTTTACCACTTGTCTTGAAACCCCTTGCCTGGGTCACCGTAAATTGATTATGACTCGACAGCACTTTGCACACACATCATATTGCAATGATAAAGCTGTATCCAATAAAGGCAACTTTAGCTCTCAAAAGCTTATATCCAAGAAGTCTTGTTGTTGCTAGCATGCTACTGGACTCAAATTTTGGTTTTCTATAATAGATCAGTACAGCTACTCACCTGAAAATGATAAAATTATCATCGTTTCAACAAGGTGCATCAGTCTGCCCCTCAACCAAATAAAACCACTGGCTAATGTGTCACAGTATTATCCAGTTCTGACTGACAGTGATTCTCCAGGTTTTCAAGTAGATAATGGAGCTGCCCAGATCTTCTAGTTGGAGTTGCAGGGACTAAACCCTGGGCTGTCTGCAAGCAAATCATATGCTGTACCATGGTGGCAGCTCTAACATGACATTCTTCAGTGCAGTACATGGTGGGTAGCCATATTCACTTTGCACTAATGTACAGCATCTGAGCATGATCAGAGTTCAGAATTAACACAGTTGTAGTTCAGAGCCTTCCCACAAATATTGCCATATGCAGATCTAAACTGATAACATTCTGGCATGAGCTGGAAATGTAACAGGGGAGGACTAAATAATATTGCTCATAAGCCTTTTTGCCTCCATTGAGAAAAACAAAACCAAGCAAACAAACAAAAGGAGGCAAAGGGGAATGTTTCTCCTGCTTTGGTTTTATTATTAATGGAATTAGGAAAGGCAGCAGCTTTTTTGTTCTTATAATCCTTTCTTTTAAAAAATCACAAAGTGTCACCCTTCTTTGTGTTGCTTTGTATAACATCAAAGGAGATTATCTTCAGATGCTGAGACATGGAGCCAGAACTCTCTCTCTCTCTGTATTTATTGTTGGAAGCCGCCCCAAGTCCTATGGGATACAGTGCAACCAGTAACTAATTTCTCCTCCCCTGTAAAAGAAAAATAATTACTTTAGATTCCTTCTCCTTTTCCTATTTTAAAAATATATGTCTTTGTCATAGATTCAGTTCTTTGAAGTCACATTGATTTAAAGAGGAAAATTAAGTAGATGCTTTTCTATTTCCTATTTTTTTTAAAAAAAGACTGCTAAACAAAATGTTGTGTATGTACCTGTAAATATATGTCAAGGAGGATTCTATGTTCCATGATTGCCAGTACAAAAGGCACAGAGTGTAACCTTCCTGTTTTTTTCTTGTGATTTGCCTTGGTTTTGTAGATGTATAAAAGTATGAAACAGTTGGGTTTCTGAAGGCATTCTCTGGCCAGATGTTATGAGATTTCTTTTCGGCTGATGGTGAATGAGATCTTTGACATGGCTATCTAGAACCTTGTTTTTCTAAGTCAGGGGAATAGGGTTACCAATTCTGGGAAGGCACAAGTCTGAAATGTGAACATCTTACCAGTCTATGGTTAGAAGATTCCAGGGCTTTTTTTCCGGGGGGGGGGGGGAGATGTGTTAGAATGGCGTTTTGGAACCTCTTTGTAGAAACAAAATTCTCAAAAAAAATGCTTAAAAGTTCATGAGGGCACCTGAGTGTTTCTTCTTCATTTTCCTCTTGAGAGTTCTGGCACCTCTTATCAGGCCCAGCGCTAGGGGTTCTGGCACCCCAAGCCAAACCCCATCCCCTTCCAAGGGTCTTCTCACACGCTTTTTACGCACATGGCCTGGTGATGTCACCAGAAGTGATATCAGGCCATGCACATCGTGCGAACACTCAGCCCCTTGACCAGCCAGCTGTGCCCTCCGCCCCCACCACTGGTCAGGTGCACCTGGGCTGGGTGGCTTAGCAGCCCCCTCTCCTCTCCGCCCCCTCGGCTGCAGGTGGGCTGAAGCTCACTGTGCTGGAGCTCAGTCCTGGCTTGGTCCTCCAAGGCCCTGCCACCCGAGGAAGGAAGGCTGCCATCCAAGCTCTTCACCACCATGCCTCTCCTGCTCTCTTGCAAAGCGAGAGAGGGCTGGGCAAGGGACAGGCTGAGCCACGCATTCGAGTCAGTGTGAGCAGGGATGGGGAGGGGGCATCCCTGCGGCATGGTGGCACCCCAGGCAGCCACCTACTTCACCAACTCCCACATGCTGGCCCTGCCTCTTATTCCCGAAAAGAAGCCCTGGATGGTTCTGAAAAACACATACATGTCTACTGCATTTCTCATCAGTGGCCTTTCTCAAAATCTGAAGTGTTAACACATTGGTTGTGGCTTGTGCTGAACCTGCTTTGTGAGATCCATGAAATACGGTCCAAAAGACACAGGCTGGCACATATAAAAGTCCAGCAGGAAAAGACTGGTTTTATTGTGTGCAAATGCAGGTGATTCTCTCGGCTTGGCTTCGTGAACGAAGATTTAAGAAGGGTGCAATAGTCCACGTTTGCTGCAGGCTCGCTGGTGGCTGACAAGACCAATGCGGGACAGGCAGGTCCGGCCACAGTGGCTGCAGGGAAAAGTCTGATTTAGGGTTGGTCCTGTAGCAGTGCGATTCTTCCTCAATCTCCTTTTGTCCTCAAGACCAGCTATGCGTGTGTTCTCAAAGGAAGAGACAGCCTGGTGGATGGTGTGCCTCCATGCTTTGCGATCTGAGGCTAGGTCAGACCACTGGTGATGGTTGATGTGACAGGTGCTAAGGGATTTCTTCAAGGAGTCCTTGTACCTCTTCTTTGGTGCCCCTCTATTTCGATGGCCGGTGGAGAGTTCGCCATACAGGGCAATCTTGGGAAGGCGGTGGTTTTCCATCCTAGAAATATGACCTGCCCAGCGCAGCTGCGTCTTCAACAGCAGTGCCTCGATGCTGGTAACCTCTGCCCGCTTGAGGACTTCAGTGTTGGTCACAAAGTCACTCCAGTGGATGTTGAGGATGGTGCGAAGGCAGTGCTGATGAAAGCGCTCAAGGAGTCGCAGGTGATGACGGTATAAAACCCACGATTCGGAGCCGTAGATGAGGGTTGTCATCACAACCGCTTTGTAAACATTGATCTTTGTGCCTTTTTTCAGATGCTTGTTGCTCCACACTCTTTTGTGCAGTCGGCCAAATGCACGGTTTGCCTTTGCCAGCCTGTTGTCAATCTCCTTGTCGATCTTGGCATCTGAGGAGATGATGCACCCCAGGTAGCTGAACTGCTGGACTGTCTTCAGAACTGATTCACCCACAGTGATGCAGGGAGGGTAATAATCTTCCTGGGGTGCAGGCTGGTGGAGAACTTCTGTCTTCTTCAGACTAACTTCTAGGCCGAATAGCTTGGCAGCCTCTGCAAAGCAGGACATCATATGCTGCAGAGCTGATACCGAGTGGGAGACGAGTGCAGCATCATCAGCAAACAGTAGCTCTCGGATGAGTTTTTCCATTGTCTTGGAGTGTGCCTTTAGTCGCCTCAGGTTGAACAGGCTGCCATCGGTGCGATAGCGGATGTATACACCATCGTCATCATCTAGATCTACTGCGGCTCTTTGAAGCATCATGCTAAAGAAGATCGTAAAGAGAGTTGGCGCGAGAACGCAGCCTTGCTTTACACCTGTGCCTATTGGGAAGGGCTCCGAGAGGTCGTTGCAGTGTCTGACTTGGCCTCGCTGGTCTTCGTGTAGCTGGATGATCATGCTGAGGAACCTTGGGGGACATCCTAAATGTTCCAAGATTTGCCACAGGCCTTTCCTGCTAACGGTATCGAAAGCTTTGGTAAGGTCGACAAAAGTCACATACAGAGCCTTGTTCTGTTCCCTGAATTTCTCTTGGAGCTGCCTGAGAACAAATACCATGTCGGTGGTGCTCCTGTTAGCTCTGAAGCCGCACTGGCTCTCTGGGAGGAGTTCTTCTGCAATGGTGGGCACCAGTCTGTTCAGGAGTATTCTGGCAAGGATTTTGCCTGCAATGGAGAGCAGGGTTATCCCCCGGTAGTTGGAGCAGTCTGACTTTTCCCCTTTGTTCTTGTATAGGGTGATGATGATTGCATTGCGAAAGTCCTGTGGTAATTTGCCTTGTTCCCAGCAGGTGACAAGTACTTTGTGAAGTGAGCTATGTAGTACTGTGCCCCCATGCTTCCAGATCTCTGGTGGAATTCCATCAACTCCCGCTGCCTTGCCACTTTTCAGTTGCTTGATGGCTTTAACAGTCTCTTCTAGGGTGGGGATCTCATCCAACTCTGTTTTCACCGGTTGAAGTGGGGTGAGGTGGATTGCTGAATCTTGGACTACGCGGTTGGCACTGAAGAGAACCTGAAAATACTCCGACCACTGGTTCAGTATGGATGCCTTGTCTGTGAGGAGCACTTGGCCATCTGCACTATGCAAGGGACTCTGAGCCTGATATGATGGACCATATACTGCCTTCAGGGCTTCGTAGAACCCTCTTAAATCACCAGTGTCTGCACACAGCTGGGTTCTCTCTGCAAGCTTGGTCCACCACTTGTTCTGAATGTCTCGAAGCTTGCGCTGGAGGTTGCTACATGCAGCACAAAAGGTTGCTTTTTTCCCAGGACAGGAGGGCTGAGCAAGATGTGCTTGGTAGGCAGATCTCTTTTTTGCCAGTAATTCTTGGATCTCTTGATTGTTCTCATCAAACCAGTCCTTGTTCTTCCTTGTGGAGAACCCGAGGACTTCTTCAGAGATCTGCAGGACGGTAGTTTTTAGGTGTTCCCAGAGTGCTTCTGGAGAAGGGTCTGTGGGGCAACTGGGGTCCTCAATTCTTGACTGGAGTTTTGCCTGGAAGGCAGCTTTAACTTCGGCTGACTGGAGGCTGCCAACCTGAAACTTCCTCCGAGGGATACCTCCTCTCCTGGGCGTGGGTTTAAAGTGAAGACGGAGATTGCAGCGTACAAGACGATGATCCGTATGACATTCTGCGCTGGGCATTACTCGGGTGTGTAAGACATCTCGAAGGTCTCTCTGGCGCACCAGAATGTAGTCGATAAGGTGCCAATGCTTGGACCGTGGGTGCATCCAGGCTGTCTTCAGACTGTTCTTCTGCTGGAAGATAGTGTTGGTGATGGTGAGCTGGTGCTCCATGCAGAATTCTAGCAGGAGGCGCCCGTTGTCATTGCAGTTGCCAATGCCGTGTTTGCCAAGTACTCCTTTCCAGGCTTCCGAGTCTTTACCTACTCTGGCATTGAAGTCGCCAAGGATGATCACCTTGTCCTCTGTAGGGGTCTTCCGTACGAGGTTGCGTAGATCAGCATAGAACTTGTTCTTTTCTGCAGGATCTGCTTGAAGGGTTGGGGCATACACACTGAAGAGTGTTGCATGCTGCTTGTTTTGAAGTGGGAGGCGCATGGACATGATGCGATCTGAGTGACCTGTTGGCAGGTTTTCGAGTTTGGAGGCAATGGAGTTCCTGACCATGAAGCCAATGCCAGAAAGGCGGCTCTCAGCCTTTGACTTACCCGACCAGTAGAGGGTATAGCCAGCACCGTGTTCTTGAAGACTACCTTCCTCAGGGAAACGGACCTCACTGAGAGCTGCTATGTCAATATTCAACCTGAGAAGTTCGTGGGCAACTAGAGCAGAGCGTCGTTCAGGGCGACCACAGCCTACTGTGTCAAGCATGGTTCTGATGTTCCAACACGCAAGCTTTAGTCTTTGCACACTTTGTGAGGCAGGTGCATGCCTTTTCTTTGTTGTTATTTTTCGACCGCAAGTAAGGATGCCCGTTGACCGCGGCTAGCCAACTGGGGTGGGGGAGACGAGCTTTGTTTAGGCCACCTTTTCTAGCCCCCTCTCCGTGTGGAGCAAGCAGTGCTGTCCCAAGATAAGGCTGCTTGGTCGTTCAGGGTGCTGCCGAAAAATGCTTTCGTCTCCGGGTTAGCATCAGGCGACCAATACCCTGAACCGCCTACATGCAGGATCGGGACTGCGGCTTCCAGTGGCACCTTCCACCTGCCGTTTCGCCCCTTGCCCATCGCTGCAGGACTTGATGCGTTGTGGGTTGTGTGTGTGGATATGCCCTTCAGGCCTGCGCAGAGGAATTTTTTAGGTGAAGCGCAGTGTGCGCGGTACTGGCTCCACCCTTTCACCTGGGGGTCATCTGCCATGGCCCAGTAAGCCGGGACGCCGGCAGCGAGTCCTCCAGGTGGTAGGTGTTACATTAACGAGCTCTATCTGCCCGGGTTTGATGTTAGAGTTTTCCTTCTCTTAGGCTGGCGAGGTTGGTGGGCCCAGCCTGCCCATCCGGTTATACCGCCGGACATTCGGTCGCACCATGACGTAGCAAACTCTGTGAAAACGGGGGGGACCAGCGAGAAGGTGTTGCTACGGATGCAGTAATGCAGGAGAGGCCATTGCAGTGACCATCTGCCAGGCATAGCCAGACAGTGACCACGCGGCGTTCACTACACTGGGAGAGGAGAGGCTATGTATTGCGCATGCACTTTCCCTGGGGGGGTAGGATTCCCAGAGGGAGCCCATCCCCCACCCCCACTATAGCGTAGTGTACAATCAGGCCTTGGAGTAGCCCAATCCTGTTTGAGTCAAAGAGACAGATGAAAGCAGAGCATTCATCAATTCAATCAGTCCACGTAAGGTGTGTGCCACTCCCACTGTAGCCTGAGGGCACTTGCCTCATTCCAATTAATGTTCAATCTGCATAGCTGGAAAGGTACTATTCATTACACAGGGCGGAGTGGGCAATTACTTTCCCTAGTGAGAAAACCATTCATAATTCTGATTCACAGGGTAGGAAACGGTATCAAATTTGCTAATGAGATCTAAGTCAGCAACCTCACATTCAAGTCTCTCTATCAATCCTTTTTTAAAGTATGGATCTTGGAAGCTAAGCAGGGTTGGCTCTGGTTAATATTTGGATGGGAAATCACCAAAGAGTGCCAGGGTCATGATGCAGGGCCAGGCAATGAGAGACCACCTCTGCATGTCCCTTACCTTGAAAACCCCATTAGGTTGACATATGTAAGATGTGACTTCATGGCAATAAAGTAAAATGAAATAAAGAATATTAACATTTCGCTTTTAAGGTTTGGCCATAAAGTAGCCTGGGAGAGTGAAATACTCCCCAACTGTTTTCTGAAAGTTGCTCTTTGAAATGTCTGGTTTAAATCTATTTTCATGTGTAGCATTTCACCCATTTGTTTGTTCTGTGTAAAGAGCAGGAGGGCATTGTTGTCAACTGATGGTATATGAATAGGAAAGTAATGGATCTTCAATAGCACAGCCAATGTGGTTGATTTCTGTAGTAGCAAATTACCCACACAGATACAGAGACAGTGTTGGCTTTGTTTTGGGGCTTGGGTTCTGAATCTGACCCTCTATTCAGTAATTTGATGTCAAGTGAGTAGGTATTGCAAGTTGTCATGATTTGCCAGGATTGGTCACCCATTATTTAGGATGCACTGAAGAGTTTTTAAATAATGGCATCCAGAGACTATAGGTGTTTGTGATAATCCACAGAGAAATTTCAGAAACAACAGTCATTTAATACTTTTGTGTGAAGATGAACCAAAGATCCCAGGATACTGAGCCAGCTTTTGAGTTCTGCAGAATGCTTCATCAGGTTTGATATTTGGTGCAAAAGGTGGTGGCTGGGGTGGGTGGAGATGGTTAAGCTCATGGTGTAGCCAGTCACACACTGGCACCTGGAGATCTCCCAGAGTTACAGCTGATTTTCAGACCACAGAGTTAAGTTTGCCTGGACAAAATAGCTATTTTGGAGTGTGGATTCTATGGCATTATACCCTGCTTATGCTCCTGTCCAAATCCTGTCCTCTCTTGGCTCCATCGCTAAATCTCCAGAAATTTCCCCACTTGGAGCTGGTAGCCCTACTCTAACCTACCTCACATGATGGTTTTAAGAATAAAACGGAGCCATGGAGAGCCATGTATACTGTCCTGATCTCTCGGACTGAGCTAAAAATATGATGGATGACTAGTTATGTGTCACTGTGTAAGGGAAATCTGCCATATCAAAGGGCTTAGTAAATCTGGCATATGCAATAGGAATTTGTTGTTGCTGTTGTCTCTAAACAGTTTTTTTTTCCCCTGCCAGAAATGTTATTTGTCACAAAGAACAAATCCAGGTATAGTTTGCTTTCCAAAAGTCATAAACTCATAGTTGATCAAGTACTTCCAGAGAAATGCAACTTGTTTCTCACACATGAGGCTTTTGATTTATTACATATCAGTAAAATATGGATTGAAAACCCTGTTTGCTATATTCTTTTTTTTTTTGTTGGTAAGTTCAGTTGCACTCTGTAGATGTTTTGAGCATGCTGTCAGCTCAAAGGTGATTTAATAGGTTGTATAAAAGTACAGGTACACGATGCCTCTCATCAGTACAGCTATTTTATGGTGCTATTCTAAGAAAGGTTACTAGGACACACATGGGCACACAAAGCTGTCATATATTGAATCTGACTCTTGGTCCATCAATGTCAGTATTGTCTTCTCAGATGGACAGCAGCTGTGCAGGGTCTCAGTTATAGGTCTTTCACATTGCCTGATTCTTTTAACTGGAGACACAGGTGATTGAACCTGGACCCTTCTGCATGCCAAGCAAATGTTCTCCAACTGAGCCATGGTCCCTTTCGTATGGCAGGCTTGGTAGAAAAAAGACAAAATACCACTCTTGTTTACTTTCAGTTCACAACTAATGGTGGACTGTCACTATATATGAAGTGAAGTAACAGGGTGGATTAGTCCTTTAACATCCAGGGAAAAGCCCTGGTGGGCAGGTGAGATGCTGATAGCCCAAGCTGAGTCCCAGACTGATTTCCCACTCACCGTTTTTTGTGTGCCTAAAATCTGCACAAGAAGATTGTTTAAATCCATATTTCTCTAGAATGGTTCTTGATCAAAGAAAGACAATGCTTGCTTCAGAATTCGGTACCTCTGTCTATCTAATTTGCTATAGTTGAAGGACCCAAGAGTGGGAGAAATGATAAAAGTAAAATAAAATCTCTTTGGGATGCACCAAAACCCAGCCTAGCTTAGATAGTTTTTGCTCACCTCTCCATCAACCAGAACTAACTAAGCAACTGGAGAAAAGAGGGAGAATAGTAGTAGAAATGGGAGAGAAAAATCACTAGAGCCCCTCCTTTTCTCCAAATAATCCCTGACATTCCCCCAAATGCTCAAGGCCCTTTACTAATTTGGTATGGTAAAGAAAATTAGTTTGGCATAACTCAAAAATAGAACTTGAGATAGTAGGTAGATGCAGGTGAAGTAGTCCGACTATTAAGAAAGGGACAATTCTCACTGGTTCTTGTTGAAATCTGTGAGATTTTCCCACTGCTTCAAAAGAGAAAAGAAGCTTCTCCTCCTCCCTTCCTGCTTTCTCATGTTTGAGCTGGACTAAAACCCACTCAGGGCAAGGGTGCAAAGAGAAGGTTATTCAGACAAGATCCACTTGTTAGGTTCCACTTATTAGGATCCAATCCAATGGCTTTCTGGAGGCAGGATCTGCCCCACAAAGGAGCATGTGAAGTTGATCTGCTGTGAATCAGATCACTGGCTCATCGAGGTCAGCGTTGTCGATTATGACTTGCAGCAGATCTCCATAGTCTCTGGGTCTTTCCCATCACCGACCACCAGCTCCTTTAAAACTAAATTGTGGGCCTACTGCATGCCAAGCAGATGCTCTACCATTGAACCATACCCCCTCCTTGCACATCACTGGCAGCTTCTGCAGTAAATGTGCCGTGCCTTCATCGAGAACAGCAACAACCACCTTTCAGTGGTAGAATAATAAGCCGTGTTCATTTCTAAATTTCTAGTCCTGAAATGATTGGTTATTCTAAAATGCTGATGAGTAAAATTAAGATGTGCTATCCATATCTCAATGCCTCCATTCTTCAGACGTCTCGCCTCATTGAGTGACAGTGATGAAACAATAGCAAGGACTCAAAGCGGCCTGAGATCTGCTATCTAACAAGAGGAAAAAAGCTGTCTCCAGCTTTGCTTCAGGGGGCTCTGCCAGGCTTATAGAATGGCTTCCAGTAAACAAGCTTTGTGGGGTCAACCCCTCAGATTTCACTCTGAGCCCCCTCCCTTCCCTGAGCAAATAAAATCCCACCCCTGTTCCTTGTCAGCCCCAATAGCAAAGATTTTATTTAGTTGTAAATTTGCTAGATAAAGATCCTTTCAATATTTAATGACTCTGGTGGATTAAAGCCGGTATGAATCATCAAATCAACAGTCACAATATATTTATGTTCCAAAGAGGGCTTGTGGAAGGTGAAGGAAAGATCACATTTCCCTGGCAGGTTAGCCAAACTGAACCGCTGACTTGAATGACTTCCAGCGCTTGAATGAACAGTGCTGGGAGGGAGAAGGCAAAGCTAATAAATAATGAATATAAGCTCTGCTAAAAGCAGGTGGGGAGTCCTGGGGATTTGTATTGTTCTTTGAAGTTTCCTCTTTTTCCCTCATTTGGTCTGGATCAAAGATATATCTACATTTTAAAGAATTCATATGGCGCTCTTAATATACAGCCCCTATACGGGCTCAAACCAATGCTGAGATTCACGCAGTCTCCAGAGAATTTCCAATAAAGTTTCTTGTAGAAAAGGTGCCCACTGAGATTTCTAAATTTTAACATTCAGGAGTATCTGGCTAGTCTTTACAGAGTTTGTTGTGCTAACATTTTCAAAGAGAAAGACATTATCACATTAACTGCATTATTGGTCTGGAACAGGGGTCCCCAACCACTGGGCCGCGGCCTGTTTGAAATGGGCTGCAAAGCCTCACCAACACCCCCCCCCCCCCATGGCGCCTCCTCTTCCACCAGTTTTCACCACTTTAAGGCCGGGGAAGGGAAGGAGGCAAGGGCAGCTCACTCATTGCTGCTGCAGTGGTTTTCCTGCCCATCAGCTGATCGGCCTGGGAGGCACTTCACGGCCAGTTCCCTGGCCCTAAAATGGTGAAAACAAAAGGAGGATGCGGTGAGGCTGCACAGGGCGGCACTGAAGGAGGGAGGAGGAAACCGGATGGAGAAGGTGCCGAGGCTGCATGAGGGTGGCAACAAAGGAGGAAGGAGGAAAATAGGAGGGGGCTGCAAGGCTGCGCAGGGGGTAAAGGAAGGAGGAGGAAATGTCTTGGGGGTTATGCTCAGCTTAATGCAACAACTGGGGGGAGGCCGAATTGAATGCCCCCATTCTCCCGACCCTGGGGCCATGGTTGGCAGGCTGGTCCTGGGGCCAGTCCCCGAGGCCGAAAAGGTTGGGGACCGCTGGTCTAGAACAGGGGTGGCCAAACTTGCTTAACATAAGAGCCACATAGAATAAATGTCAGATGGTTGAGAGCCACAAGACATGGATGTCAGATGTTTGAGAGCCGAAAGACAGCAAAGAGGGAGGAAGGGAGGAAGGAAGGAAAATAGATGGGGGAGAAAGGTGGAGGTGAAACGAAAGCAACTTTAACTTTAAATGCATTTAGGGGAGGGATGGTAGCTCAGTGGTAGAGCATCTGCTTAGTAAGCAGAAGGTTCCAGGTTCAATCCCTGGCATCTCCAAAAAAGGGTCCAGGCAAATAGGTGTAAAAAGCCTCAGCTTGAGACCCTGGAGAGCCGCCGCCAGTCTGAGTAGACAATACTGACTTTGATGGACCAAGGGTCTGATTCAGTATAAGGCAGCTTCATATGTTCATGTTCATATGTTCATTCTCCAAGCTGCTGGCTGGCTTGGCTTAGACTTAGAGAATTGACTTAAAGAGACAAGTGTTTTCTCCAAGCCAGTGGAGGCTTTGAGAGCCACATAATATGTGTGAAAGAGCCACAGTTTGGCCACCCCTGGTCTAGAAAGACTCATTTCCCCCCTCCCTGGCTTAGTATCAAGAAAAGGGAAAAGAATTAGGACCCTAAATTGACCAGCCTGGGAAATATGGGCATCTGAAGAGCTTCGATTACATTTTTTCATCACTTGAAATGTATATTCCCCCCTTTTTTCTTTGTGTGTGTGTGTGTGTAGATTCTGTGCTGGATTTGTATGGTTGAAATTTCATTGTGAAAGTTGCTAGTTTGGGAGAAACAAAAATATTTACGACACAAGCCTCCTTTTCTTCCATTCATTTATGCATTTGTTGTATTTATTTATCTATCAGCCACCTTTCTACTGTGCAGAACTAGGTTGCCAAGTCTAACTCAGAAAATACTTGGAGACTTTGAGTGTGGGGCCAGAAGACTTTGGGGGTAGAACCAGAAGACTTTCCCATTCCTATAAAATACAGCAGTGCAGTTCCTCCTGAATACAGTCTTCATTTTGTCATCTTCCAGCAGCTGGCTGCTCTTCCACTCTCTCTCACACACATACAGATGCACACAGCAGCCAAAATACACAGTTTGGAAGCACACACTTTGTTGTCTCAGTGGGGCAATTTACTTACCATGGGAGTTGTTGACTGCTCTATATTCATCCCAGTTTGTCAAACTAACAGGGAAACCAGAGGTTACTATTTTAGTGTGCGAACAGCTTCTTAAGGGACTATAAAGCAAACGGAGCTTCTGGGCTCCTTCCCTTCCCTTTCAACAGGCACATTGTTCTGCAGGCACCCCACCCCCATTCAGCCTGGCTTGAAGATTTAAAGGCACACAAACCTTTCTAAAAGCAAGCTGTTCCCAGCATCTTCTTAAGCCTCAGAGGTTTGAAGGCACATGTTGACTGTTGAGGCAGGGCTTCCCCTTGGGGGTGAGAAAGAGCCTGTCAAATTCGAAGATTCTCCACTGCGACCTGGGGATTGGCAAGCCTATGCAGAACTCACGGTTCCATGGCAGGGTTGGCAGCTCTAGTTTGGGAGATACTGGGAGATTTTTTTGGGACAGGGGGAGACTTTTACTATATGCCTCCAAAGCATTTTCTCCTGAGGAACTGATCTCTGTTGTCTGGAGATCCATTGTAATACCAAGAGATCTTTAGGCCCAAACGGAAGTCTGGCAACACTATTCCAGAGCAATGGTTCCATTTCCACTTGGGCATTTTACACTGTGTGTACAGTTCTCTGAAGATTTCACAGTGCCCCAGGTTGTTCTCAGTATTCCTTTGGAACCAAGAAAATGCTATCCTCTGGATTTATGAGTCAAACGAATTTATTAAGCATAATGGCACACTATTATAGTATCATATGTACAATTACTCCTTTTTGAATCCACTAAAATCTATAGGCTCAGAACAAAGTGAGAGTCCAATGGCACCTTTAAGATCAACAAAGTTTTATTCAGGGTGTAAGGGAGGCTAGGTTGCAGCAGACACGATCTAGGGCCTTCTCGGTGGCAGCGCCAGAATTGTCGAATACTCTCCCAGAGGCCATAAGGGCCCTGCGGGATCTTTCTACTTTCCGCAGGGCCTGTAAGACCGAACTGTTTCGACAGGCCTTTGAGACCTAACCTAATTTGGGAGAGAGCTGCCACTTTACACCGTTACAGAGTACCATGATCACCATTTACATTTATATCTACGTTAAATTATATTATAGTGATACAGCACCAAAAATGCAATGGAATGTTTTTAAATGTTTTAAATGTTTAAATGTTTTAAATAATTTTAAATTGTAGTTTTTTATTGGTTAAATTGTAAAAATGTATGTTGTTAGCCACCCTGAGTCCGCTTGCAGAGAGGGCGGGATAGAAATTTAAAGTAATAAATAAATAAATTTGTGCGCACACACACTTCATTAGATCTATCTTCACAACAGGCTTAGAATGATGTAAATCATGCTTAGGACTGCATGGTATATGTCTTCACCAACAAACAGCGAAAGTTCCAACTGAGAACTGCACAATGGCCCAATTCACATTAGTGGAAAAGAACACAGGTTAGATCTCCTCATGGATGGCAAAGAGAAAAGCCATGGCCATGTGCACCTTGGCACTCCTGGCTGAGTACTTGGTTTCTTGGGAGAGTATCTCTCTGAGTTTCTTCTGCCCTAGAGTCCTCTGAGTGATAATGTCCAGATGGTCCAATTATAAACGGGACAATTTCTACTTCTTTCATTGAGTTGGTCAAAAAGTCCTACTCATTTGACTTTCCCACAGATACTTTGAACAGGTAACTGCAAATGGTTAATTAAACTTAAACCTAATTGATCCCTAACAATTGCTGTTTCACCTTCTTCCTGACTATCTTTGCACAGGAGCAGTTTCTCTTATGCATTCTATTCTACCCCTTAGTTAGTATGAAGTATGTCCCAGTTTCTCAGATATTTATAGGACAAGAGACCCTCGTATCATCTAGGCTAGTTCGGCCACATATTACTTATCACTTGCTTCCAGATGGTTTATACAGAAGTACTTGTAGTAATAGACTGCATCGTGTAATCCACAGTTTGGCAGAGCATCTTTCTAACCTATGGACCTCTTTTACATCAGGATACCTTGCTTCTAGAGTTGCCAGCCTCCAGGTAGCATCTGGAGATCTCCCTGTTACAAATTATCTCCAGGCAACCGAGATCAGTTCCCCTGAAGAAAATGGCAGCTTTGGAGGGTGGAATCTGTGGCATTATGCCCTGCTGAGGTTTCTTTCATCCCAAACCCTGCCCTGCCAGGGCTCCACCTCCAAAATCTCCAAGCAGGGCTTTTCTTTTTTAAGCAGGAATGCACAGGAACACAGTTCTGGCTGGCTTGGTGTCATGGTGTGTGTCCTAATATGCAAATGTGTTCCTGCTTAGGTTTTTTTTTCAAAAAGTCCTGTGCAAAACAATGGTGATGTCAGGGGGTGTGGCTTAATATGGAAATAAGTTCCTGCTGGACTTTTTCTACCAAAAAAATCCCTCCTTCCATCTCATCTGTAACCTCCAAGCCTTTAGATACTTAGCAAAGTTCTGATTTGGTTCTCAGATAGAGGCATCAGTTTTCTTTGCTTGTTTCATTGGAAGATTTCAGTAAACCAGGGACAACATAATGAATTTTCTATTTACATATTTGTACCCCAAACTGTTTATATTATCATTCATAACAACGTAATGAACATGTAATGTCTGTGTGAACATGTCACTGAGAGAAAACACATCCACCTCCACTTTTTGCCCTAGCAATTCAGTTACACATGATTTGGTTATTGCAAGGGGCTGACAGCCCTGTTACTTAAAACAAAGATGTGCTTTTTCCTCCTCAGCTGACACACACTGCCTCACAAATGTTTTTTGTACCTATTATCAAATAAGTTTTTAAAAACCGCCAAAAGAGGTGTGTAATTCATGAGGTGGATGGAAAGTGCCGTCAAGTTGCAGCTGATGTATGGTGACCCCATAGGATTTTCAAGGCAATAGACTAATAGGGTTAGCTTGCCATCACCTGCCTGTGAGCATTGATCCTGGATTTCCTTGGTAGTCTCCCATTCAAATATTAACCAGGGCTGCTCCTGCTTAGGGTCTGAGATCTGATGAGATCAAGGTAGCCTAGGCCATCTAGGTCAGGGTGCTCTGTAAAGGACAAAAGCATCTAAGAAATGCGCCCCCCCCCCATTTCACCTGTTCACATTGGTTGCCCTGTCTGTGAATAATAACAGGAAAAAAATACCACACAATACACCCAGTAGTATCCAAACAAACATAGTAAATCAAATAGGCAGCCAGTCTCTCCTCAAAACAAGGCAAAAGCATGGTAAATGGCTCTCTCATTGCCAGACAGCATAAGAATTCTTCCAGTAAAACAATCTTCACTCAGATGTTTATAAGCAGCTTGGCGGACATGTTTAGACAGGGATTTCCACAAAGTGGGTGCCCCAGCTGAAAAAGCCCTGTTGACACAAGGCATGCCTTAGATGCAAATGGCACTCAAAGGATGCCTCATGGCTCATAACATCTGGGAATCATGAGGGAAAACATCTATTTTATTTGTTTATTTAGAAGATTTCTATGCCACTTCCAACGTCTTGCTCAATTTCTTCAGGCATCCTGTAGATTTATATACATACTCTACACATGGGCATCACCTGATGCACAACACAGAAATCAGATTGATTATATACTCTGCAGTCAAAGCTCCTTTGACTGCAAGGACTCCAAGGAGAAGCTCCTTGCAGTCAGCAAAAACAATACCTGGAGCTGATTGCGGTTCAGATCATGAGTTACATATTGCAAAATTCAGGCTTAAACTGAAGAAAACTGGGGAACCCATTAGGCCATTCAGGTTTGACCTTGATCACATCCCTTATGAATATACAGTGGAGGTGAAGAATAGGTTTAAGGAACTAGAGTTGATAGACAGAGTGACAGAAGAACTATGGACGGAGGTTCACGACATTGTATGGAAGGCAGCAATCAGCACCATCCCAAAGAAAAAGAAATGCAAGAAAGCAAAGTGGCTGTCTGATGTGACTTTACAAATAGCTGAGGAAAGAAGGAAAGTGAAAGGCAAAGGTGAAAAGGAAAGATTCACCCAACTGAATGCAGGTTTCCAGAAAACAGCAAGGAGAGATAAGGAGGCCTTCCTGAAGGAACAATGCAAAGCAATAGAGGAAAATAATAGAATGGGAAGGACAAGAGATCTCTTCAAGAAAATTGGAGAAATCAAGGGAACATTTTGTGCAAAGATGGCTACGATAAAGGACAAAAACGGTAGGAACCTAACAGAAGCAGAAGAGATCAGGGAGAGATGGCAAGAATACACAAAAGAATTATACAAGAAAGCTCTCGATGTCCTTGACAACCATGACAGTGAAATTGCTGACCTTGAGCCAGACATCTTGGAGAAATCAAGGGAACATTTTGTGCAAAGATGGCTACGATAAAGGACAAAAACGGTAGGAACCTAACAGAAGCAGAAGAGATCAGGGAGAGATGGCAAGAATACACAAAAGAATTATACAAGAAAGCTCTCGATGTCCTTGACAACCATGACAGTGAAATTGCTGACCTTGAGCCAGACATCTTGGAGTGTGAAGTCAAATGGGCCTTAGAAAGCAGTACTAACAACAAAGCGAGCGGAGATGATAGTATCCCAATTGAGCTATTCAAAGTCGTAAAAGATGATGCTGTTAAAGTGATGCACACATTATGTCAACAAATCTGGAAAATGCAAGAGTGGCCACAGGATTGGAAAAGATCAGTTTATATCCCAATCACAAAGAAGGGTAATGCCAAGGAATGTTCAAACTATCGCACCATTGCACTCATTTCACATGCCAGCAAGATCATATTAAAGATCCTACAAGCTAGGCTTCGACAGTATGTCGATTGGGAACTACCAGAAGTTTAAGCTGGGTTTTGGAGAGGTAGAGGAACTAGAGAACATATTGCCAACATTCGCTGGATTATGTATCAGAAACACGTCTATTTCTGTTTTATTGACTATGCCAAAGCCTTTGATTGTGTGGATCACAACAAATTGTGGCAAGTCCTTAAAGAGATGGGAGTTCCAGACCACCTCACACGTCTCCTGAGAAACCTGTATAAGGGTCAAGAAGCAACTGTCAGAATGGAATATGGAACAACTGATTGGTTTAGAATAGGAAAGGAGTTCAACAAGGATGTATATTGTCACCCTGCTTATTTAATTTTTATGCAGAGTACATCATGCGGAATGCTGGCCTGGATGAAGCACAAGCCAGAATTAAGATTGCTGAGAAAAACATCAACAACCTCAGATGACACCACTCTAATGGCAGAAAGTGAGGAGGACTTAAAGAACCTCTTGTTGAGGCTGAAAGAGGAGAGCACAAAAGTAGGCTTGAAACTCAACATAAAAAAAAAAACCTAAGATCATGGCATCCGGCCCCATCACACCGTGGCAAATAGAAGGGGAAGACATGGAAGTAGTGACAGACTTCACATTTCTGGGATCCAAGATCACTGCAGATGGTGACTGTAGCCATGAAATTAAAAGATGTTTGCTCCTTGGGAGGACAGCTATGGTGAACCTGGGCAGTATAATAAAAAATAGAGATATCACCCTGGCAACAAAAGTCCATATAGTCAAAGTGATGGTATTCCCAGCAGTAATGTATGTCTGTGAGAGTTGGACCATAAGGAAGGCCAAGTGCAGAAGAATAGATGCTTTTGAGCTGTGGTACTGGAGAAGAATCAAGAGTCCCTTGGGCTGCAAGAAGATCAAATCAGTCAGTCCTAAGGGAAATCAACCCTGACTGTTCCCTGGAAGGTCAGATGCTGAAGCTGAAGCTCAAATACTTTGACAACCAAATGAGAAGGGAGCACTCACTGGAGAATATTCTGATGCTGGGAAAGACAGAAGGCAAAAGAAGAAGGGGACAGCAAAAGAAGAAGGGGACGGCAAAAGATGAGATGGCTGGACAGCATTACTTACGTAACAAACACAAATTTGAGCAGACTTTGGAGGATGGTGGAAGACAGGAGGGCCTGGTGTGACTTTGTCCGTGGGGTCACAAAGAGTCAGACTCAACTGCACAACTGAACAACAACAATTATTCTGGGGCATTGTCGGCAGTGAATTTTTAGTTGCGCAAGATCTTGCAGAGTATTTTCCTCTCACTTTGACTCACGTTTACAGTATTCCAAAGTAATGCAATCCTGGATTATTATGAGAACATTTCCTTTGGACTCACAGCCACATTGCAGCAAAACCTTTGGGAGGGAGAACCTGTGAAATAGGTGTGCTAGCAAACACATGAAAACATTAAAAATACTTCAGGGGGGGAAAAACCAGCAAGCCTTAAGGCAACTAGTTTCCTGAAAACAGAGTATCTTACGGTTGGTGATTTAGAACATTAATGCAAAAACACCATCTGCTAAACTTCAGATCTATGAATACCGTGTGGTCTGTGGAGAATACAGACTGTACGTGAAACTATTGATCCACCATCTGCTTCAACACGATCCTTTAGCTTTTTTTTTTCACTGTAATAAGTGTTACTTTAGTAATTTGACATTACAGAGAGCTTCGATGCCCAGATATGTCTTGGAAAAAAAGTTGGGTTTGGGCTTGAGGAGGGAAGTATGACATGTATTTGCTGTATTTTTTCTACCCCCTTCTTGTCACAGCATTCTGGGCATTTGTATGTGGCTAAAAAAACAAATTCCAATGCTCAGGGGAAACAAAATGTTTCTGCTAAATTGGCCAGACAGTAGAAAGCTGTTGGACATACTCGAGAATTGCCGAATACACAAAGATGATCCAAAGCCTGGGAAGCAAGCATTGTGGTGGGAGGTATGGCCTGTAGCCATAGTGGTACTCCACATCAACACATCCATTTGATGCCGTGTCATTTTCCATTGCCTATTGCTAGCAATGCAGCCAAAAGTTGTAATTACTTGGCTTTGAATATGAATTTCTCCAGGTTGTAGTTCATGGGCCGAATCCGTTTATTTACTCTCTGTAAGCTTTTCGTCCAGTCAAAGTAAACTTGCCATCCAATTAGGGCTTTTGATTCTTTGTGCTTATGATATTTTTGTGCCATTTCTATTTGCTTACATGTTATAGCCCGTTTTTGTGCTAACAATTAACACACTATCCAGCATCCATTAATCCGGTCATGAAAAAGGATGATCACAAACCATAAAAGACAAACCATAAAAGAAGCCTTTCAATTCAAAACCTGAGTTGTCACAACATCTCTCAGTCAAGTCACCAAACATCTTTGAGATTTGCCCTACAAACTTCTATAACTTCTCTGCTTCTAAGGCTTCAAAGTTTCTCTGGAAGGCCCTAGCTCAGGGATTGCACATATCCATTGAACTTTAAATACCAACCTTTACAGGCTTCTGTACAGGTTTGTCTTAATTGTGATTACTGTTCATGTTTTGGAGTGTCAGTACACATATGTCCATAGGATCAATTGGGTGAAGCTAGTGGGAGACAACCTTCACATCAGATGAAAATGGAAGAACTATTTTCACAGCTGAACTTTTTCTGCAGCAACACTGCTAGATTAAGTAAAACCCCTGGACTCTGGACTAAGTAAGTAAGGGTCAGCTGTTCCTCACCAAGCATGGGAACACACAATATCCCCAAGAACTCAGTCTTACCAACCAACAACACCTTCATCTTATCAGAATTCTGTTTCAACTTGTTCACTGTTAGCTGCTTGGCTTTAAAATATCAGACAAATTCATGGAGGGCCAGTCCATCAATGGTTACCTAAGGCAGAATGGTACTTCAGTATTCAGAGGCGGAATACCTCTAAGTTCCAGCTGCTGAGGAGCAACTTGTTGCTGGGGAGAGGGGAGTTTGTTCTCTGTTTCCCTGCTGTTGACCTTCCAGACACTGCTGGGAAACAGAATGCTGAACAGGCTGGACAGTAAGAATGTAAGAATATAAGAAGAGCCGTACTGAATCAGACCATTGATCCCTCTAGTCCAGCATCCTGTTTCACATACCAACCAACCCGTTGACTTGGAGGCCAACAAAGAGGGCGTAGAAGCCACAGCCTTCTCCTGAAGTTGCCTCTGTAACTAGTATTTATAGGTTTGCTGCCTCAGGATATGGTCTGACTGGTCTGGTCCAGTAGGATGTTCTTATATTCAGTGTGAATGTAAATAAGTTAGATCCCGCTTAAAAGAAGGGCGTAGAAGAAACACAGTGGAATGACATGCAGAATGGATTAGCTTTGCAATTAATTTATACATTTTTTACAATAATCAGAAGCCTACATATATCTTTGGCTCTCTTTGCTGTATCCTGTAATTCTCTTCTGTTCCATCTCCTTCACTCAATGTTGAACTCAATCTTGTCTCTCTTTGTGGGTGGACCACCTACAGATATGCATGGACTGGAGAAGGAACCTAAAAAACTCTTTTGGCTGTTAGATTATGAAAATCTTTAAGAGAAGTGGAGGAAGGGCAAACCTACACCTTATTTATTGATTGATATGTATACCCTGTCCTGCTCCACAAAGTGGGCTCAGGTGGCTTACATAAGCATAAAACAGTAAAATAGTTCAATAAAAATCTTACATCATTGTTTTATTTTATTATGTATCTTGTTTTTAATGTTTATGTGGTTTAATTTGTTGTTAGCTGCCCTGAGACCATTAGGGGAGGGCGAGATATAAATTTGATAAAATAAATAAATAAATCATAAGACACAGGATCCAACTAAATTAAAATGAAATTTAAATAACTCATTTAAATACTTACTAGCAGCTTGACCATTGGACCATTGATTCCAAGTCCAATGTATGCTACACTCATGCCAGGAAATGGCGGCAGACCACTTGATGGAATAATCAGTCGCTCCTGGCACCAGTTGATCTAAATAGCACCATGGAATACTTGAACCTAAAACTGGCATCACAGTCTGTGGGTAGAATCACACTGGGAATTTAATGTGGCAGTATCTCAGCTTTGAAAAAGCCAGTGCTCTTTGATGCATGCTGGGGC
The DNA here is from genome assembly GCF_032191835.1 of Heteronotia binoei. Classification (NCBI taxonomy): domain Eukaryota; kingdom Metazoa; phylum Chordata; class Lepidosauria; order Squamata; family Gekkonidae; genus Heteronotia; species Heteronotia binoei. The sequence goes on along the minus strand of NC_083227.1, from coordinate 46,784,901 downwards.
AATCACACAACCCCCTCTGTGCTGCTAGGAGAGGCACTATCTGCACACCCACAAGAGGAGCATTTAGACTGTTTCTGTGCATGTGGGGCACAGCCGTTCAGACAGCTGGGAAATGTGCCTTGCATGCCTTTTAGAGATTTGCTATCATGAACTATTTAATCTGGTGACAGTCCATCCTAAGATGAGGTAAGGACAGGTGGGACTCAGGGAACAGATATGTGTGTATGATCACACACATTAAAACTGGAGGGGAGGCATGGCTAGGTCAGACTAAATCTCTCGTGTGATCGCACCCTATGTCTTTGCACATGCTGCAGCCCTCTGAGGCTAGAGAACTCTAGTGTAGCTTCAGCTTCTCTCCCAATAACAGTTACCATGATTGTTAACATGATAAACACCTGATATAAATTTCTACTGAGGCTATGCCTCTAATGCTTGTTTGGGTTTTGATCCTTTAAGAGCAGACACCAGCTTCAAAATTAAACCTGTCATTCTGAATACCGAACTCATTTCTGCTTTCTAATAATAAGACCAACACTTGCTTCCTATGTAGGAAGGCTTCATTCTACCCAGCCCCAACGCTTGGGGTTCTGGTGCCCCAGGCAGAACCCCGCCCCCCCAAGGACTTTACTCACGTGCGCTTTGCATGCATGGCCTGATGATGTTACCGGAAGGGAAATCATCGGGCGCACATGAAGTGCAAATGCTTGGCCCACCCTATGCCCAGCCTTCTCCCGCTTTAAAGGGAGCCAAGAAGAGGCCACCTCCTTTTTTCTTGCGAAGAAAGGAGGAGGCAGTCCCTTCCTGACTCCCTTTAAAGTAGGAGAGGGCCAGGCATGGGGCAAGCAGAGCTGCACTTTCAGAAACAACTGCTTTGTCCTTTCTTCACTCTGATTGCTTGGAGCAAAGAAAGGACAATTCAGAACATAAGGGTCGGCATGAGCGGGGATGGGGCACCCGCCCCCTGCCCCTGCGGTGAGGTGGCACCCCAGGTGGCTGCCTACCTCACCAACTTCCACACATCTGCCCTGATTCTACCATATGGTGGTACCCACTTTTATATAAGCAAATACCAGGGCTTTTTTTGAGCAGGAATGCACAGGAATGCAGTTCTGGCTGGTTTGGCATCAGGGGGTGTGTCCTAATATGCAAATGAGTCCCTGGTGGGCTTTTTCCACAAAAAAGCCATGTGTGAAACAATGGTGATGTTAGGGGGTGTGGCCTAATATGCAAATGAGTTCCTGCTGGGGGTTTTTCTACCACAAAAGTCTTGCAAAATACTAATTGTCTGCTGGAGTGTTGAAGGCAAACCAGACCTCTCCACTTGTCTTGAAGAGAAGATGGTCACAAAAATTGCTTAAGGATGGAAGTGATCCGCTTGTTGAAATGGTAACAGCTCAGTTTGTTTTGCCCTAATTGTTATAGCTCTTCTCTGTTCCCTGCTGTTCACCTTGCAAGCAAAGTTGTGTTTTTCTGTTCTTATTAATTCACCCCATTTTTCTGTTCAGTGAACTCCCCCTTCTGTTTTGGTCGCAAATTAGGAAATAACTAATTGCATCTCTGTTAACAAAACACTTTCTGGACTGGGAAAGCCACCCATCTAAATGTGTGTGTAAATATCACATGAAGGGTACGAAATCCAGTTCCCTGTGTAAAAGTGTTAAAGGAGACGGATGTTGACAGTTCCACAATCAGATCCTGTAATGTATTAAAAAGTTATGAAATGCGTATAAGCCCTGGGACTAAGGTGCTCAAAGACAATTACCAACTAAACATTTCATTAATGAAATTATGATTAATTATAATGACTAATTAAAATTCAGGATTACGATGTTGGTTTTGAGCATTAACAGGAGTAATGGCATTACCATTTTTAATGAACTCCAATATGGAAAATTATAGTACAACTCTGGGAAAAAATATATATGCTCTGCTGTAAGATTAGAAGTTATTGTTAAGCCCAGAGGCACACTTTTTTTTCCCTGCTGGTGAATTTAAGTAAGTCTAACATGTTCTAATTTAATAAGTAATCATAGTCTTTCTTCATTGTGTGAATTGATACTAGGTTGTATTTTACAAGAACAAAAGAGAACATTTCAGTAGCTGCCAAGCAATGGGTGATGATGTGGTGCTATAGGCTACAAACAGAAAAGATATTTTGCCATGTTTTGCCTTACAGTTGGATTTAGAATGATTATTATGTAGTCTTGCAGATTTCCTTAATTAACGATTAAAGGATTAGGAATTAAATTACCAATGTAGGGTGGGCTTTTTTTGTCATACAACTGGAGGGCAGCCTTTGTGAGGTATGCACTCCGCACATTGTGCATGAAAAGATGTCTTTCTCTGAAGTAATTATAACTAACATATGGGCATATTAGTAAATGTCAAATTCCCAGAGGAACCTCCCATTTGACCTGCATTATTAAGTCTCTTTAGGATTCATTAGCCATAGACAGATCCCTTAAACTATTTGCTATTATTCACCTTTTTCATACATAATGCAACATGTTGGCTTGAGTAAGAATACCCATTTGCATCTCCTGAGTTGCGCTGCTCTTGCTATTATGTGGTGTTTGTCTTCTGTTCTGCTGGATTAATGTTAGCTGCTCTTTGCTAAATAATAATAAGGCTCCTACTGCCTCAGCCTCTCAGTATTCCAGTGTACTTACACATACAACCCAGTATTGCGTATTCATAGAACTTCAGCGCTCAAAGAGACCTCGCTAATCATGTAGGCAAAGCTCCTTATGAGATACACGCCTCTCACACCAGCTGTTTCTTCCTGTTCCCTAACATGTCTTGTGTAAGTAAAAGAAATGAGAATGTGTTTCTTCTGAATGACCTAATCAGGTAGAAGTTGAATTCCTCTAAGTGAACCGGGATCCTCGAAACTCACCTTGGAATGATGTTTGTATGAAATTTCCAGGGAGGGGGGCCACAATTCAGTGGTAGAGCCAGGGCTTTTTTTGTAACAGGAACTCCTTTGCATATTAAGCCACACACCCTGATGTAGCCAATCCTCCAAGAGCTTTCAGGGTTCTTAGTATAGGGCCTGTTGTAAGCTCCAGGAGGATTGGCTACATCAGGGGTGTGTGGCCTCATATGCAAAGGAATTCCTGCTACAAAAAAGCCCTGGGCAGAGCATATGGTTTATATGCATGTGGTTTAGAGTTCAATCCATGGCATCTCCAGTTAAAAAAGATCTCAGATATCAGGGCATTTGGTTCAAGTCTTGGAGAGATGTTGACAGTCAAACAGACCGTAGTGAGTTAGATGGACTAATAACCTAGCTCGATATAAAGAAGCTTTATGTGGAAAAGACTAAATTCCTCATGTGTTCCTTAGTGCTCAGAACTGACCATAGGCAAGAGGATTGGGAGGGGAATGTGGTGGTTTCACAGCCTGCTGCTGTTAAACTAGTAACTTCTGGAGCAGAGAGTTTAATGTTGTTTAAGGATGGGCATGAAGTGCATTTTTGTGGATCAGTATGTGGCTGAACTGCAAACCTACATGAACTGATATGCTGGTTCACAAACTGAAATGGTTTGTATAAGTTTGTGAGCCATTTAAAGTTTAAACCCCTGCTTTCTGCTTGTTGTGGCAAGGGAGCAGAAAGCAGGGGTTTAAATGGCTCCAAGCCACTTCAAAGCAGCAGAGAGCAAAAATGATAGCCTATGACACTCTGTTATAATAGCTCAAAGGACACTGTGTTCTCCAATGCCATTTGCCCCCACAAGTTGGAATAAAGAGTCAGATGCAAGGTATTGGGTATAACTAAGGGCCACTTTATTTAAGTATAAGTAATAAACGGCAAGGGCTAACTGAAACTGTGGCCTGGTCAGGGCCAGGGGTCTCAACAGACACCTCCCCTGCCATTCAGCAGGCAAGGGACCCAGCCCACAGCCAAAGCTGTACACCACAGCCCCTGCCAGGTCAGCTCAGCAAGAAGGCAAGCCCCAGAGGGTTCAACCACCAGACGCACGTCTCGATGGAAGGCCTCCTCCAGTTGAGTCTCAAAAGACGGTCTGCATTCTCCCACCCTGGGTCATCAAACCCCAAGGTTGATCCTGCCAGACCCCTAACCCCCCCAAGAGGGGATGCTTTCTGGTCCTCCCCTAGCCGCATGGTACCATAAGCACAGTAAAACCTGCCAAAACTAAAGTGACCAACCTATTTAACAGCACCTCCCTACAGCCAAATCCACTGACCTGCTATGTAGGGTAGGCGAAAAAACACCCCAGCAAACTGCCAATCAGTGGTAGAGCCAGGGCTTTTTTTGTAACAGGAACTCCTTTGCATATTAAGCCGTACACCCTGATGTAGCCAATCCTCCAAGAGCTTTCAGGGTTCAGGGAGCAAATAATTCCTACCTGGCCCCCCAATACTATGAGGTGACCAGCGCTTGCCTACATAACAAACAGGGCGGGAGGGAGGGCCGATCGTCCACCGAAGACTGAGGAAGGGGGCGGATGGTGCTGCCGTTACAGCAGCAAGCTCTGCCCCCTCAGAATCACGCCCAAATAGGCAGCAGAAGTCCTCCCTTTTCCTTCCAGGGAGGCAAAGACATCAATGCTTCTGGCTGCTAGAGATGAATTAACCCTCCATTTTTGCTCTCCACTGCTTTGAAATAGCATGAAGGAGAACTAGAGGGTTTAAATGGGGGGGGGGGCATATCAGGAGGGCTCAAATAGCTTGAAGCCATTTAATCCTCTGGTTTTGCTCCACACTGCTTTAAAGCAGAAGAAAACCCCCAAACCTTCTAACCCTCTGGTTTTGCTCCCCGCCACTTCAAAATGGAAAGGGAGCAAAATCAGTGGATAAAAAATGGGGGTAAAGTGCCTCCCAGGGGACATTTCACCCCCTCCTTTCCGCTAGCCATGGTTTTCCTGGGCAGCAGAAAGGAAAGGAGTGAAGTGTCTCCCAGAGGCCATTCTAGCAGCTGCAAGTGGAGGAGTGGGGAATCAAACCTGGTTCTCCCAGATAAGAGTCTGTGTGCTTAACCACTACACCAAACTGGCAGGGGGGGGGGGCTTCTCTTTGTGAGCTCAGCTATATTGGGCTTCCTTGTGCAGCCCCTTCAGTGTGTCTTCTAAGGGGACTGACTGCACAAGGCAGTTGAAAACAGCTGAGTGATGAGGACCACTCACCATTCCTCAGCTGTTTTATGCAGCTTTCATGAGGAACAGGAAGTCCCTTTAAACCCCCTACTTTCTGCTTCATCCATGAACCACCACGAAGCATGACGAACTGCTTTAAAATTTTGTAGAACTTCATGATGATAGACCTATCATGAACTTCTGTTCCTGAACCACAAACAGGGCAAAATTCATGATGTGGTTCAGTTCATGCCCATCCTAGTGTTATTTCTCCTGTATGGCCCTTCTATAACTTCTTTCTGATATCCTTGGGGAACTGTTTGACCTTTGGTTCCTTGCTGTGCACAAGCCACTTTATCTGCTCCACACCTAGGATTATCAGTGATGATTCCCTGGCTGTTATCTAGGTGATTGAGACTCCTGCACTGCTCAGACTGTATCATCATGAATTCTGTACCACAGAACTGCTTCTCGGAAATGGGGGTCCCATTTGGTTATCCTCCCATAAAACTACCAGTGATGGGTTAATTTTATAACTTTTGCATGTCAGAAATAAATCCTAATGTGTTCAATGGATCCCTGTGAGGGATGGGGGACATCATCCTTTCAAGATAGCGATGTAGCAAGAGCTTGAGTGCTAGCTCCTAGGGATTAAGCCGATATACACCTGCATAGCCTGCATAATTGCTTCTATATTTAATATTTAATGGGTATAGTGACTGTTACTAAAGATAGACGAGGAGTGAAAGTGAAGAGCGGGAGAGTGAAGAGAGAATGTTTAGCTACCCACCATTTTGGTGAGCTGGGGCTTCACGTGGATGCGGAAGACCGCTGAGGCTGCGGTCTGGCATGTGAGCAGGGCTGGGCGGGGCCGAACGGTGAGCGGAGCGGACCTGGGTGACAACTGGGATGCTTTGCTCGGCTCAGAAGAGGCCGTCTACCGGGGAGTAGAGAGTTAGCAGCAATATTTGCTGTAGCCGTGGGGTCTCTGACTCGGCAGGAAGGGCTTTGGAGATCTGGGCCATTTCGGCGAGCTGGGGCCTGACGTGGACACAGTATATCACTGAGGCTGTGGTCTGGCGCAGACGAGCCCATGAGCAGAGCGGAGTGTTGTGACGACAGCCTGTTTGGATGCTGGACAACCCACAGGACGGAGCTGGGAGTCCTGTTACGTAGCGGAGAGACATGAGGGGGGTCTCTGCTCCCCCCAGGCCTGCCAGGCTGGGCGAGGAAATCGCTAGACGAACGCCCCCGCTCGCTCTGCGTCTTACTCTGCATCCTACTCTGTTCCCCGCAATACAACTGCTACGCCCGGCCTTGCACTGCACTTCACTGCACTTCATTGCACATTATTGCACTTCATTGCACTCTATTGCACTTTATTCCATCTTACCCTATGTTTACACCTGAGAAGTGGTGAAGAGAACTTTGCACGTGAGGAGAACTTTATATACTTGCCATATAGAAACACAACAGCACTTTATCCTATTATAACAACTACCTCCAACTACCTACGAACTATTAGCTTTTTATTGATTGATTGTTAAACTGCCAAATGAATTGTGTTACTTAACTAACATAGAGTTCAACAAGATTGATTGGTTTCAGATAGATAGATATTTTTGGTGATTAATTAAGGGTGTGCTATTATTGGGGTTTTTAAAAATTAATAATGCCATTAGAGTTAAATTAAGTGTTTTAGCCAATTAATTTATACAGGGAAATTGGGGGTTGGGGTTAAATTGGGTTGATTAATTTAGACTGGCAGCTTGATAAATTAAGGGAATTAGCTGGAAAGAGTAGAGTGGATTGGGGAGCTAATATACTATAGGGTGTTGCTGTACTTCCGCATTGACTTCGGCTGAAGTAGATGCCAGTGGGTGATGACTGACCTAGGGATTCCAGCACTCCTGGGGAGGGGGAGGTATGATGGTGGGAACAGACAATGATATAAGGGAAAGAGACTGAGACCAGGTAGTGCTCAACCACCTTCCAGTCTGTGTCCCATCCTGATGGTGACAGGTAGTAGGGTCAGATTGAATGACTCGCCTCCGTCATTAGTTTTATGCAATGCCAGGTCCATAAATAATAAGACCACCATCCTTCAAGAGTTTTTACTCGAACAGGACATGGACCTAGCATGCATGACTGAGACTTGGGTGCGAGAGGGGGATACAGTGGCCCTCTCTCAAATGGCTCCCCTGGGCTACTCAGTCTTTCACCAATCATGGACTAGCGGGCGGGGGGGAGGGGTGGCTCTAATCATACGAGAGGCTTACTCCTTTAGGGCTCTCCCGGCCCTGGAGATCAATGGCATTGAATGTGCCGGTCTGGCGTGGGACGTTGGGGAGGGGTTGGCGATTTGGCTGGTATACCATCCGCCTAACGCACCGGCCAGCGCCTTACCAGCCCTGATCGAGGCTGCAACAGGTTGGGCATTGGAGTACCCAAGGCTGGTGATCCTGGGTGACTTCAATGTCCATGCCGATGACGTGGCCTTTAGTCAGGCACTGGACCTGGTGTCATCCATGGCGACACTGGGACTCTCCCAATTTGTGACATTGCCCACTCACCAGGCGGGGCACATGTTAGATCTGATCTTTGCGGCCGGGATTAAGGTGGACGATGTAACTGCAGAGGCAGTGCCATGGTTGGACCACTTTGTCCTTAAAGCTCATGTGAATGCTCCACCCCAAACCTGTTTAGGCGGCGAGCTTATTTTGGCTCGCCCGCGGAGCCTGATGGACCCAAAGCGGTTCCAAACGGCTATACGGGATCCTTGGCCCTCTAGTGATTCTCTCGATGGTCTGGTGGATTCCTGGCATGACCAGCTCTCCAGAGCCATTGATGAGATTGCACCTCGGCGCCCCCACGTTAAGCTGGCCCCGTGGTATACCCCAGAGCTGCGACAGCTGAAACGGGGACTCAGACGGTCAGAGAAGCAATGGCGGCGTACTCGGGATGAAGCGACTAGAACATCTTATAGAGAGTTTATGAGATGGCAGTCAAGGCCACAAAGAAGGTTTACTTTGCGGCTAAGATTGCGTCTGCAAACTCGCGCCCAGCACAATTGTTTAAGACAATTTGGAACCTGATAACACTGCCGCAAGGCAGACCAAATGTTAAGGAATTAGAGATAGGCTGTGAGGCTTTTGCGAAGTTTTTTGCAGACAAGGTTGTGTCGCTCTGCCATGACCTCCCCGCCATATTGGATACAGTAAATGAACTCGAGGCTCCATGCCTGTCTTCTGGTTCGACTTTGGATTGCTTCAGCGCACTCAGCCTAGAGGAAGTTGGCAGGATTCTCTCTAATGTACGCCCTACAACTTGTGATTTGGACCCATGCCCCTCCTGGCTAATTAAAGCTTGCCAGAGGGAGCTTAGGTGTCCTATACAGGACATCGTAAATAAATCCCTCTCGGAGGGCCTTTTTCCAACACCTCTTAAAGAGGCAGTGGTCCGCCCCCTCCTAAAAAAGATTACATCAGACCCGACCAAATTGGCACATTACCGGCCGGTTTCAAATTTACCCTTTTGGGGTAGAATAATTGAGAAGGCAGTGGCGCTACAACTGCAGAGTTTCTTGGATGACACTTCCATCTTAGATCCATACCAGGCTGGCTTCCGCCCAGGCCATGGGACAGAGACAGTGCTTGTCGCCCTCATGGATGATCTCCAGCGGCATCTGGATCGAGGCGGTTCGGCAGTGCTGCTGTTGTTAGACCTATCAGCTGCGTTCGATACGGTCGACCACCGGTTACTGACCTGCTGCCTTACTGACGTAGGGATTCAGGGGTTGGCCTTACAATGGCTTTCCTCTTTCCTGGATGGTCGGGGACAAAGAGTAGCGATTGGGGGAGAGCTATCCCAGAGATACCCACTTAATTGTGGGATGCCTCAGGGGGCGGTGCTCCCCCTGATGTTGTTTAACATCTACATGCGCCCCTTGCCCAGATTGCCTGGAGGTATGGGCTGGGTTGTCATCAGTACGTTGATGACACCCAGCTTTATCTACTGATGAACGACTGGCCTGCCGATGTCCCAAAAAATCTGGACCAGGCGCTGCAAGCTGTGGCAGGCTAGCTCAGGTTGAGTTGGTTGAAGTTGAATCCAATGAAGACAGAGATCCTGTGCCTAGGCCGTGGCAGTCTAGGAAGGGAAATTCCCCTACCGGAAGGGAAATTCCCCTACAACTGATAGACAAATTAAAAACTAATAAGTCACCGGGTCCGGATGGCATACATCCGAGAGTTCTGAAGGAACTCAAAGTTGAACTTGTGGATCTTCTAACAAAAATCTGTAATCTTTCATTGAAATCTGCCTCCATTCCTGAGGACTGGAAGGTAGCAAATGTCACCCCCATCTTTAAAAAAGGTTCCAGAGGAGATCCGGGAAACTACAGGCCAGTCAGTCTGACTTCAATACCGGGAAAGTTGGTAGAAACCATTATCAAGGACAGAATGAGTAGGCACATTGATGAACACGGGTTATTGAGGAAGACTCAGCATGGGTTCTGCAAGGGAAGATCTTGCCTCACTAACCTGTTGCATTTCTTTGAGGGGGTGAACAAACATGTGGACAAAGGAGATCCGATAGATGTTGTTTACCTTGACTTCCAGAAAGCTTTTGATAAAGTTCCTCATCAAAGGCTACTTAGAAAGCTTGAGAATCATGGAGTAAAAGGACAGGTCCTCTTGTGGATCAAAAACTGGCTGAGTAATAGGAAGCAGAGAGTGAGTATAAATGGGCAGTCTTCGCAGTGGAGGACAGTAAGCAGTGGGGTGCCGCAGGGCTCGGTACTGGGTCCCATGCTTTTTAACTTGTTCATAAATGATTTAGAGTTCGGAGTGAGCAGTGAAGTGGCCAAGTTTGCGGATGACACTAAATTGTTCAGGGTGGTGAGAACCAGAGAGGATTGTGAGGAACTCCAAAGGGATCTGTTGAGGCTGGGTGAGTGGGCGTCAACGTGGCAGATGCGGTTCAATGTGGCCAAGTGCAAAGTAATGCACATTGGGGCTAAGAATCCCAGCTACAAATACAAGTTGATGGGGTGTGAACTGGCAGAGACTGATCAAGAGAGAGATCTTGGGGTCATGATAGATAACTCACTGAAAGTGTCAAGACAGTGTGCGTTTGCAATAAAAAAGGCCAATGCCATGCTGGGAATTATTAGGAAGGGAATTGAAAACAAATCAGCCAGTATCATAATGCCCCTGTATAAATCGATGGTGCGGTCTCATTTGGAGTACTGTGTGCAGTTCTGGTCGCCGCACCTCAAAAAGGATATTATAGCTTTAGAGAAGGTGCAGAGAAGGGCAACTAGAATGATTAAAGGGCTGGAGCACTTTCCCTATGAAGAAAGGTTGAAACGCTTGGGACTCTTTAGCTTGGAGAAACGTCGACTGCGGGGTGACATGATAGAGGTTTACAAGATAATGCATGGAATGGAGAAAGTAGAGAAAGAAGTACTTTTCTCCCTTTCTCACAATACAAGAACTCGTGGGCATTCGATGAAATTGCTGAGCAGACAGGTTAAGACGGATAAAAGGAAGTACTTCTTCACCCAAAGGGTGATTAACATGTGGAATTCACTGCCACAGGAGGTGGTGGCGGCCACAAGTATAGCCACCTTCAAGAGGGGTTTAGATAAAAATATGGAGCACAGGTCCATCAGTGGCTATTAGCCACAGTGTATGGAGCACAGGTCCATCAGTGGCTATTAGCCACAGTGTATGTGTGTATATAACATTTTTTGCCACTGTGTGACACAGAGTGTTGGACTTGATGGGCCGTTGGCCTGATCCAACATGGCTTCTCTTATGTTCTCTTATGTTCTTATGTACCGGTCTTTGATGGTGTGCCACTGAAAACAGTGCACAGGGTCAAGAGCCTGGGGGTACTACTGGAGCCTTTCTTGTCAATGGAGGCCCAGATAGCAGCCACTGCTAAATCCGCCTTTTTTCATCTGAGACAGGCAAGGCAGTTGGCTCCCTTCCTGGAGCGCGATGACCTGGCAACAGTGATCCATGCAACGGTCACCTCAAGGTTAGACTACTGTAATGCCCTCTACATGAGGCTGCCCCTGTGCCGGACCCAAAAACTGCAGCTAGTGCAGAACGCAGCAGCCAGACTGTTAATGGGGCTCCCTAAGTTGGAACACATACGGCCTGGGCTGTGGAAACTGCATTAGCTGCCAATTGTGTACCGGATCCGGTACAAGGTGCTGGTCACTACCTTTAAAGCCCTATATGGCCGAGGACCTGCCTACCTTAGGGACCGTCTCTCCCCATATATTCCCCAGAGAGTGCTTCTATCTAGCTCCCAAAATCTGCTGACAATCCCTGGGCCGAAGGAAGTCAAATTAAAAACAACAGGAGAGAGGGCCTTCTCGGTTACAGCACCCCATTGGTGGAACCAGCTGCCAGAGGAGGTGCGGGCCTTGTGGGACCTTAACCACTTCCACCGGGCCTGTAAGACTGTCCTCTTCCAGCTGGCTTTTTAATGTGGAAGTAGTATTCCATCTCTATGCAAGCTATGTTATATGTGTAGCACCAAATTGATCTGTGTTTTAAATTTGTTTTATTGATGTTTTGTTTTAATGGGGTAATTTGTTTATTATTTGATTACTGGAAATATTGTATTTATATTATGTTATGTTATGTAAGCCGCCCTGAGCCTGCTTCGGCGGGAAGGGCGGGATACAAATTAAAAATTATTATTATTATTATTATAACGGTACTAGGTACCTGAATCCATCATTCTGTTCCCTGTTCAAAGACAGCATTAAAAAAATTATTCAGCTTCTCACATGAAGAAACTCTGCATGGGGAGATGATACTCATCCACGTTCACATGTGACAGGACCCTTGATAGTCTATGACACTCTGTTATAATAGCTCAAAGGACACTGTGTTCTCTAATGCATTTAATGATTCCTTAGAAGTTGCTGTAGACTGCCTGAATCCACTTTGCTTCAGATAGCACCCTTGTTTTATTCCTTCTTGAATAAAAATTGAGAGGATGGCACAAATCTGATTACAGAAGATCACTGGCCCATTCTTTCTTCTTTTGCAATTTAAAAAGTTACAGAGTGTATAGATTACCATTTACTAAGTGGTGAGTTGCTATGAAGGGAATACTTGTCTGCCATTTCTAAGTATGGGGAACTCTCACAAGATTCTCTTTAGTTCATGTGAGTAACTTAGCTATTATGGTCTCCTCATGCATAACTAAGTCCACACACTCTTGCATTACTCTTTCATGCACCTTTAAGTCCCATTGATACTAGCAAGGGTAAAAAGAGCATAAAGTAGGCATGTTCAGCTCCCTCCATTTCCCTTTTCACGCATGAAATGGCAGAAGCATAATTCCCCCTAGAGGATTCTGCTGGTACTCAATGTCTGTGGGAGAATCTCCCATTCCTGGTGGGAACAAATGGGCTAGGCATATTTGTTAAGCGTTGGGTTTTCTTTTGGAATGTAAGCATTGAAAATTACATAACCATGCTGATCCTTGATGTTGGCCATGGTGGTTTCTAACATCCATCGATATACTAAATCCCACATATTGAGGAGCTACCAAGCTTCTTGTTTGAAGCCTGGAACACTGCCGTTTATACCTCTGGAGTCTCTTGCTGCCCTCTGGTTCTATAAATAAGAAGAGAGCAGCAATAAAAACCCTTAATGAACTTTAAAATTAAAAAAAACCCCTTATATGTGGTACTTTAAAATCCCAGGGGTAATTATCCATAATTATCAGCTTCTGAGCAAGTTGCTATGTGTCACATCTGATAGTGGTGCTGACCTTTTTGGTGTATTCAGGGGGAAGAAGGAACTCTTAGAAAGGTGTTGTAAAACTCACCAGAGAGTGTTTAAGGCTGGGTGAGTAGGGAAATATAATATAAATTAACACATTTGGGCATAGCACAACACAAATGGGCTTTAGCATTACAGCCTCAACATCATTTATGAGGAAACGCCATTGTATGATTAACCAAGAAAATGTAGCAGTTGAGTGGGATTATTCCCTAGCAAATCACATGCCTTTTAAAGACATGCCTAACGGATTTATTTCTCTTCATAAGCAAGATATGCCAGGCCTATAGGAATATCAAAAAGCTGTGATAGTCTCTGCTTGGAATTCAGAAGATGCCAGGCATTTCCAGTTAAAAAGAAAAAAGAACCAGGTAGTCAGTGATGTGAAAGACATCTGCCTGAGACCCTGGAGAGCTGCCTCCAGTCTGAGTAGACAATACTGACCTTGAGGGACAGTCCAACGGTCTGGTTCAGTATAAGGTAGTTTTATGTGTTCATATACTTCAGCACCCCTCCCCTTCCAAATTCTGCTGTGAGTCCTTCCTTTGCCACAACAGGTCTAGAGGCAATCTTATGGCTGATCATACAACCCTATCCAACAGTTTTGTTGCCTTAGGCATTCAAGGTATTAGCAAAAGCTATCCACAGAAAAGCCTGACTGAATACAAGTTGGTTGAGAAACTCATTAAACCCAACTCAAGGATGCCAGCTCAAGCTGTCATTTTAAAAGTAATGTTTACCTTTTATGAGTAATAGCTGGGTATCCAAATGGTCACCTAGTCCTTGCTTTTGGACACCCAGTAGATGTAGATCAAACACACATATTTTATTAAAAGAATTAAGAATATAAATTCAGACTGGGTAGCACTGAGGCACTGGAACTGAATGGAAACGGGTTGTTTTTTAACTTCCATATTTATTGACTGGTGGCAGGCTTTTTTGTAGAAAAAAAGCCCAACAGGAACTCATTTGCAAAATAGGCCACACCCCCTGTTGCCAAGGTAGCTGGAACTATGTTCCTGCTTTAAAAAAACCCCTCTGGGTATGGCATTGTGTGTGGTATAGCCAGGAAATCAGAAGATTATCTAGCAGCCATAAATTCTAACTTTTTTAGCATTATGCACCACTAGGTGGTAAGCTAGACATATTTGGGGGGGCTGAGAGAGATCTGAGAGAAATGTGAGTGGCCCAAGATCATCCAGCTGGCTTCATGTGGAGGAGGAGACAAACATGGTCCTCCCGATTAGAGAACACTATACCATGCTGACTATAGCAGCATGTGTAAGTGTATTTAAAGCTGAATTATTTTCCTTTAAAGTTTTGATTACTTTCATCTCAATTCAAACATCAGGGTTTATATGTAGTGAAGAGACTTTCAGCCCTAAACTACTGGAATGAGATTATGGATATCCACTAACAATTTATTAAAATGCCCTGAATGCAAGACCTTCAATCCATGGAAGCAGAAAACCCCATATTCATCATAGGGTTGCCAATCTCCAGGTGGGGCCTGGAGATCACTCACTATTATTGGAAAAAGTGCAGAAAAGCGCAACTAGAATGATTAAAGGGTTGGAACACTTTCCCTATGAAGAAAGGTTAAAACGCTTGGGGTTCTTTAGCTTGAAGAAACGTCGACTGTGGAGTGACATGACAGGGCAGGGGTGGCCAATGGTAGCTCTCCAGATGTTTTTTGCCTACAACTCCCATCAGCCCCAGCCATTGGCCATGCTGGCTGGGGCTGATGGGAGTTGTAGGCAAAAAACATCTGGAGAGCTACCATTGGCCACCCCTGTGATAGAGGTTTATAAGATTATGCATGGGATAGAGAAGGTAGAGAAAGAAGTACTTTCTCCCTTTCTCACAATACAAGAACTCGTGGGCATTCAATGAAATTGCTGAGGAGGTGGGTTAGAACTGATAAAAGGAAGTACTTCTTCACCCAAAGGGTGATTAACATGTGGAATTCACTGACACAGGAGGTGGCAGCGGCTACAAGCATAGCCCACTTCAAGAGGGGAATGGATAAGCATATGGAGCAGAGTTCCATCAGTGACTATTAGCCATAGCTTATTGTTGGAACTCTCTGGGGCAGTGATGCTATGTATTCTGGTACTTGGGAGGGGCACAGTGGAGGGGAACTTGGGGTTTTTTTGGCCCCTGTGTGACACAGAGTGTTGGACTGGATGGGCCATTGGCCTGAGCCAACATGGCTTCTCTTATGTTCTTATTATAATTAATCTCCAGGCAACAGACATCAGTTCCCCTGGAGAAAATGGCTGCTTTGGAGGGTGAACACTATGGTGTTATGTTCCCTCCCCTCCCCACACCCCACCCTCCTCCACCCCAAAATCTCCAGGTATTTTCCCACCCAGAGCTAGCAACCCTATTCACTATCTAATCTGACATAGCAAAAAATTCCTCAAATTCAGCTACGATGAGTGTAGACAAAAGGAATTAATCTATTAATATAAACATCCATGAACACAATCTTATCCATGAACACAATTTGGGATTAGGTTGTTAATCACCAAAAATGAAGCCACTCTCCTCCTTGGCTTTTTCTCAGGCTGTCATTTTCTATAAGGTGTCCACCTATCCCACACTAGATATAAAGCTAGGTCCAGATGAGTAGCCGTGCTATTCTAAATCAGCAGAACAAGGTTTGAGTCCAGTGGCACCTTTTACACCAACCTTTTGTTCAAGATATGAGTTTTCATATGCAAACACCCTTCTTCAGATACAGTGAAATGGAATTTCCCCAGCCATTACATATAGAGAGATAAAGGGTGTGGGGTTTAGTTTCCAGAAAGGGCCAATTAGAGTCAAGAAACAAGAGCCTGAAACAAAATTGGAAACTACCAGTCCATACATACAGGTAGAAGATGAGCAGTAAATGATCATACAGCATAATGAAGATGTTTAGCAGATTCTAGGGTCTAACAGGAAAAATATTTTGTCTCTCGTTTGACTCTAATTGGCCCCTCCTATCAACTACACCCTCTCACCATCTCTCTTTCTATATGTAATGGATGAGGAAATTCTGTCTCACTGTATCTGAAGTCTGTGTGCACATGAAAGCTTATACCTTGAATAAAACTTTGTTGGTCTCCAAGGTGCCCCTAGGCCCAAACTTTGTTCTAGATATAAAGCAGCAATATGATGATTCTAATGTGATCTCAAACTCATCGGTCGGAATAAATTTCTGTGGCCCTAAAAATGATTCTATACACTTTTTATTTATTTTTTGCCGCTCGCACCAGATGCATGTGACGTCGCATTTGACTTCCCCTCAGAGACTGTCTTGCTGCTGCTGTTTATCAGATTCTACATTTTGTAAATTACTAGAGCATAACACCAATAAATAAATCCCACCTTAAAAGTCTGTGCCAGTCAAAACATTTTTCACAGTTTTATGGGGAGACATACATTGTTTTTATGCAGCTGTCTCCTTCTGAACTAATTTTATTACCATACATCAAGCTTTAAAGACCATCTCCCGTGAAGTTTTGCCAATGCTTTAATGCCTCTGAAGTGCTAAGTATCCTTATTTATTCTTCAGTATTTACTTAGGAGCATTTGCAGTGACAACCAAATGTATGATTGGGAGGGGGGGCAATATTTTAAAGTTTAGCAACTCAGAGCACACTGAAGCCCCAGAGTGTGACTCCTTGCCGCCCCCCTTCCCCATCCCTGCAGATGCATAGCAGTCACGAGAGAGCTTAATGACCAGGTCACCCTTTAACTGGAGGCTGCTTTCCCACTCTGCAATTTTTATTTATTAACTATTGAGGGGTTTTTTAGTTCACTTCACCCCAACAGCTTAGTCAAATAAGTGGTACAGTGCACTGATCAAACCATTCATTCATTCACTCACTCACTCACTCACTCATTCATTTGTTTCTTGTTATCATGTTGTGATCTTAAGAACATAAGAGAAGCCATGTTGGATCAGGCCAATGGCCCATGCAGTCCAACACTCTGTGTCACACAGTGGCCAATATATGTGTGTGTGTGTGTGTGTGTGTATATATATATATATATATATACACATACATATACACTTGATCTTATTCTCATCGTAGCCTTTTTTGTGGAAAAAGCCCAGCAGGAACTCATTTGCATATTAGGCCACCCCCCCTGATATCACCATTGTTTCACACAGGTTTTTTTTTTGAAAAAGCCCAGCAGGGACTCATATGCATATTAGGCCACACCCTCTGATGCCAAGCCAGCTGGAACTGCGTTCCTGTGCATTCCTGCTAAAAAAAAAAAGCCCTGATTCTCATGACATAGCACATGGGAATCCTTTCCAGTTTTTAATTATTATTTTTGTTTGCTTTACACTGCACTTTCCTTGATTAGACTGTATGTTCGCCCTGCTACAGTTACCAGCTGCAGTTACTTCTCCGGACTATATAAACTAAGTTTATTATTCCCATTTGGCCCTTGCTTCTGTTAAACACCTTTATTATGCTGTATGCTAATTTGCTGCACAACTTCTGCCCATTTGTATGGGCTGGTAAATTCCATTTCAGTGTATCTGGGGGGAAATGGGTGTGCACACAAAAGCTTATGCCTTGAATAAAACTTTGTTGGTCTTAATGGTACCCTGGACTTGAACTTTGTTCAGCTGCTTCAGATCAACGTGGCCGCCCACCTGAATCTTTCTGCAGTTACTGTTACCTGCCTACTCTGGACAGTTTTGATTAGATCTTTCTGCTTCTTCATCCTAAGAAAAACTGGAACCTCTGACCTCTCTCATCAGTCATTATGTGGAAAGACGACATGTTCCAATACCTTACAGAGTCCCACATCTGAATGATTCACAACAGATCTCTCTCTGCTACAACATCCACTGCTTCCCTGCCATTTTGGGTGATATTGGTTATAAAAATTTTGACATGCACCTGAAGAGGTGATGTCTGGCTCACAAAAAAAAAAATACGCTGTAATAAATTCTTCTTAATCTTTCAGGTATCACTTGACTTCCGTTTTATTTTGCTGCCACAGGCTAATATGACTCGCCATTCAGGATCAATATCGTTTATTTGGGTTACTTGTTAGCTGCTTCTCCATATCTCATCCTCCAAGCAGCTTCCATGAAAACTAAAAAAATCCCTGACAACTACCAAGCATGCAGATTTTAAAGCTGTAACTACAAGATGAAGATTAAAAGCAACACAAAAGTATAATGGGGCCAATCAGCAGGAATAAGCAAAAAAAAAATGGCTGAAAATAAAAGCTATGGAAAACTACTTTGTAGGCTTGCCAATCCTCAGGTCCCAGCGGGGAATCTCCCAGTTTGACAGGCTCTTTCCCACCCCCAGTCAGCTGACCAGCAGGAGGAAGCCTCGCCCCAGCAGCCACCAAGTGCCTTCAAATCTCAGAAGGCTTAAGAAGATGCTGGGAACAGCTTTCTTCTAGAAAGGTGTGTGTGCATTGAAATCTTTGAGCCAGGCTGAATGGGGGTGGGGTGAGCCTGCAGAACAACATGCCTGTTGAAAGGGAAGAGAAGGAGCCCAGAACCTCAGTTTGTTTTACTGTCCCTTAGGAAGCCATTTGCACACTAAAATAGTAACCTCTGGTTTCCCCATGTTAGTCTGACAAACTGGCTTGAGTATAAAGCAGTCAACAACTCTCATGGTGAGTAAATTGCCCCAGTGAGACCACAAAGTGTGTGCTTCCAATCGGTGTTTATTTTGGCTGCTGTGTGCCTCTGTGTGTGTGTGAGAGAGTGGAAGTGCTGCCAGCTACTTGGGGAATGAGGAAATTAAGACGGTATTCAAGGGAACTGCACTGCTGTATTTTTATTTATTTGTTTTAGGGAATGGGAAATTCTCCTGGCTGTACCCCCAAAGACTCCTGGCCCCACTCCCAAAATACCCAAGTATTTTCTGTGTTAGACTTGGCAACCCTACTGCTTTGTAATTTAACAATGTAAAAATGGAAGATTTTTAATATATTGTTTCTGCTTCAGCAACCAGATAGATAATTTGGAGCTTCAAAATCTGAGGAGATATTCAGATGACAGGAGTTTCATAAGGATCCCTATCGTGTCCTAAAACTCTTCCCTATGCAACTGAATCCACACTAATATGATATTCCAAAGTAACTCACGCCTTAATTTTTATAGAAGCCTTTTAAAATATCGTACTCACTTGCTTCTGTGGCCACCAGGTCGTATAATAAAAATAGCAGAAAATTTAAAGTGGCCCTCTCAAGTCCTCATGAGCCACTCTCAGATGTTGAATTGCCAGTCTGAAATTCAGGCCTGAGTATTAACTGTCTGCTTCACCAGGGAGGTACGGGCATGCTTCTGTGGTTTTTAAAAAGACCTTTCTTCTTTATTATTTTTTTCTCTTTTGACCAGCTTCTTTGATGTAATAAATGGCAAGTTACTATCTATCAGAGAGAAAGCTGTTTTGTTGTTAAAGATGACCCATAAAGGTTACATTTCTGGAATTTGGCACATTACCTTTGTGTGTCACTTGAATAGCTTTCTAGATGATAACTGTTATTAGTAGGGTTTGAGGATTACTTATCTAAATTATGAGAGAGGAGGATGTAGTCCTTCAAAGGACTTTACTTTATTGTCCCTGTGCTCTCAGATTTGCTTTCTTTTTTTTGTAAAGCATTTCCTACTGTGAAGTCCACTGCATTGTGTGTGTGTGAGCCAGAGTGAGCTAACAATAATGAGGCATATGCTTGTAACTGAATAAGATTTGAAAAGATTCTGCTCCTATGGTTGGGAGCTATGGCTAGCACACAGGCCTTTTCCCATCAAGGGATGTACAATTGCTCAAACAGATACCAAATGGAATTTTGATCAAGCTGTACATTAATACCATGAAACAGATAGCAGATTTTTGCTTCTTACACATTTTTAAGTACCTCATTAGTCCTCCATATATCTCAGCATGTAGGGTGAAATTGATTTCATTACCATGTATGTAAACGGAGCACTTTTTTGACATTTTACACATGTCCTTCAATTCCAGCAGCCAATTTGTCCCCTCTGATTAGCAGGGGAAAGCACAAAAAAGGCTTCTTTTCTCCTCTCAAGGCAAAATGTGTCTATTGTGCCATGCTGCACAGCAAGCTCTTACATTTAAATGGCGTCAATGTTATTAATTGACAGCTCCTAATATCAGGTTTCAGAGAGGGACTGTGGCTCTGACATGCTTTGTATGTCAGAGGTCCCAAGTTCTCCCATACAAGCACCAGGAGATGTGTTGAGAGATTTTTTTTTTGCTCTCTCTGCCTAAGATCCCAAAGAAAGACAATTCTGAGAGAAAGAAACTAATGAATTGACATGGTTTGAGATAGATCCAAGTGGGCAGCCGTGTTGGTCTGAAGCAGTAGAACAAAGTAGGAGTCAAGTGTACCTTTAAGACCAACAAAGTTTTATTCAAAACATAAGCTTCCTCATCTGATGAAGTGAGCTTAAAGCACACGAAAGCTTACGTTCTGAATAAAAGTTCATTGGTCTTAAAAGTGCACTTGACTCCTACTTTGTTCTAATGGCATGAGGTAGTAAATGTTCAAAGTCTTGAAAGTAAGGGAAAGATTGTCGCTTAGTGGTAAAGCACATGGACTTAATGCAGGGGGTCCCCAGTATGGTACCCACTGGTACCACAATCCCCACCAGTGGAGGAAGAAAAGGATGTAGAAAGAAGAAGGCCTAAGCCATATTGCCAGTGTTGCACAGGAAGTGACATCCCACCATTGATTTCTGGACAATGTTTTGATTTTTGGGCAAACACTCTATGCTAAAACTGGTTTTTGCCCAAATACCAGAGGATTTCTGGAAGTTGCTGGTGTAATGATGTCACTTCATGTGCAATGTCAACAACATGGTCTATGCCCTTTTCTTTCTACAGATATGTACCCCTGCTGGCCAACTGATTGGCAGCTGGGGGGCTGGGCTTGGCAGTGGGGGAGGGGGCCTGTCAACCCTATCACCAAGATCTTTTCTGGAGCCCACCAAGTGTTCTTAGAAAGTGAGTGGAGACAGTAAGGTTTCTGGTTGGCCCCTGGAGATTTGATTGCCTGTGCAGATATTTAAAAATATTACTTTGGCAGCAGCTGCCACCACAGCACAAGGATCACCACTGTGTGACTGAAGGTAAGCTGTGGTGACCTTTTTTGTGTTTCTCTCCTTCCTATGGCAGCTATATTATGACTGCATCCATCACACTGTGTAAGAATTACAAAGGTGCCAGCAAGCTTCAAAAGTTTGGGGAACCCTGAGTTAAAGACTCAGTGAATAGACTTTTCTATTAAAGGGTCTCAAGAGTCACTGGAAAGATCTTTTTTTTGTGCCCGAGACCCTGGAGAACTTTTGCAAGCCAGAAAAGGATGATCCAGAACTAGATGGACAATATCTACCTACCAATGAGACACAAGAACATTCTTGGGAGCCATAATCTTTCTTCATCTTTGCCTTCTCTCCTAATACTTGTATATATTCCCAGTGTTAGTCCAGTATTTTCAGTAATGACATACCATACCATACCATACCAAACCTTTAATGGCATAATAGATTCAGATAAAAATACACAGAATATAAAAATTTAAACATTGGAGATAAAATCAAAATAAAACCGAGCTTACAGATACATTCAAACATGGTCAGAATTAAATTTAAGGATGTCAGCCAGAAATTTTGCCACAGCCTCACTAACCACCCCCTCAGTATCACTCAATAAATAATAACAGGGTGGCAGAATAGACAAATCTGGAGAAAAAGAAAGCTTGCCAAATAAATCTTTACGGAGGTTATGGTAAAAAGAACAATCAAGCAATATATGCTGGATTGAGTCAGGGGTATTCGCTCCACAGGAGCAAAGTCTGTCGGCTAAAGGGACTCGCTGATATCTCCCTTGTAAAACTTTGGAGGGAAACGCGTTTAGTCTGGCCAACATAAATGCCCTGCGATGACTTGGAGTGGTTAGGTCTGATAGATAATTGGGCATTTTGCCACAAAAAGCATAAAGACCTAAGGAAGCTGGAGAGCAAGTATAAGGGAGAGTTGGCCGTAATTTCGTTTCCTCCAATTCCCACAGTCTCAGTTTAATACATCTGAAGATATATGACTCTTCAGAGGTAGAAAAATCATCTACCTCTAACCCCAATTGATTGAGTTTAGACAGAAGCAGTGCTGTCCAGGACGAAATATATGGGTCTCTTTTCATACAATCAAGAAGGCTGTTGGGATCTGTTCTAAAATGAATTTTGAGCCAGAATTTAAACACTGCAATCCAGGCTTTTGTCTCCACCAAAGACTGACCCACTTCAGAGCAGAGAGCAAAGTAGGACACACATTTTGGCAAACCAAGAATTTGTCTAAAGAATGAGGCTTGAATGCCCTCCACTTTCCTGGTAAAAGCTGAGATCCATATAGGGATACCATAGAGGATTTGGGCAAGCGTTTTGGCTTTGAATACTTTAATAGCTGCTGGAACTAATTGGTTGCCCCTTGCAAAGAAAAACTGTTTAATTTGAGCAGCTGAACACTTAGCCAAGTTGATGGTGTTGTTACGATGTGGAACCCAGCTTAACTTGTGGTTAAAAGTGATCCCCAAGTATTTAAAATTTTTTGTTTGCTCGATTGTTGAATTGCCAATAAACCATCTCTGTGGGCCCCAGCAATTTGAAAAGACAACTACTTTAGATTTGGCATAATTGATAGAGAGTGAATTACAATTACAGTAGTCATAAAAGGCGTTCAAATACCTTTGCAGGCCCACTCTTGTACAAGAGAGGATGGTAGTGTCATCGGCATAAAGTAATAAGGGGACCGCTCGGCCTGCAAGTTTAGGCGGATGACCATTGATAGGGGTCAAAAATTGTGCCAGGTCAGTTAAAAATAAATTTAAAAGATGTGGGGCCAGCACACAACCTTGTTTTACCCCCTTTAACACTGGGATTTTACTAGTCAAGTCACCGCTAGAAGAAAATTTCACTTGGCAAAAGGTATTAGAATGAAGTTTCCTCAAGAGAAACAGCAAACGAGGGTCCATTCCCAGGTAACCTAGCTTGATCCATAGTTGGGCTCTATCTATTGAATCAAAAGCACCCTTCAAATCGATGAAGGCAGCATATAATTTTTTTGACCCGGTATGCATATATTTTTCAGCAAGGAAGGCCAGAGTGCAGCAGTGATCCATAGCAGATTTGCCTTTGGAGAAGCCAATCTGTTCAGGACCTATGATGTTGCCTAGGCGCATCCAGTCAGTTAATCGGAGTTCTAAATGTTTTGCATACAATTTGCCCACTATAGATAATAAACTAATGGGGCGGAAGTTTTCTGGTAACTCCAACCCCCCCTTTTTGTATATTGGGATAATTATAGAGTCAAGCCAAGAGTCAGGGATAGAGCCATGCAGATCGATAAAAGAGAACAATTTTGCAAGGGGCAAGAGCCACCAATCGGCAAACTTTGTGAATACCTCAGCGGGAAGGCCATCAGGGCCAGGTGCTTTACCCGCTTTTAAATCCTTCAATAACTCACTGATTTCCTCTAGAGTTACTGGAGGCCAGACCGGCATATCAGTAACTGAGGGGTTTGCTAAGATGGGAGGGGATACACATGGGGCAGCAAAAATGTTAGAGAAGTAATCAACCCATGTTTGCTCAGAGATATTTGGGTCAGTAACAGAATTGTTTTTTAGATTACCTGAAATGATTCTCCAGAAGGCCTTATTATCGTTAGATTTTATCGAGTGGTAAAGTTGGTCCCATTTATTCTGAAAGAAAGCTTTCTTTTTGGATGTAGTAAGCTCCAGGTAGGCTGTCTTGTAAGCAATGTAGGCCTTAATTTTTGATTGGTCTTTGGAGTGACAAGCCTCTTTAAAATGAGCTCTCAGTTCTTGTTTCCAAGCTAAACAATCTGTATCGAACCAGCTGGAGAAACTAGACCTAGACAAGATCACCGGTTTAGCTTTGGCACTACAATAATCAATTAATAATGAAAATCCTGAAAGGATTGAATCATCTGAATTGGAATTAATGATTGAATCCCTTAATCTGCATAGCGCTTCAGAGCCAAAGAGGGAAGAAAACTCCCTTTCTAGGGCCGGGGACCACTTGATTTTTTTTAGAACATTCTCAGGGGCCTTCATGGATTGGGAAGGTGATACCATATTAACCTCCAGATCCAATCGTAGGGATAGAGTTAGGGGCAGGTGGTCACTTTCTGTGCGCGGATCGATGTAAAAGTTATCGATAGATGACAGAAGGTTGGATGAGCCCACACAAAAATCTATCACACTGCAACCCCTTGTGGAAAAAAAAGTAAAGTCATTTGCAGCTGGAAATTTGGAGAGACCATTAAATATTATAACATTGTGCGCTATGCAGAATTCAATTAATCTAAGACCCGCCTTATTGGTTAAAGTATCTTTAGAACAACGGGGTAAACATAGTTGTAGTGGAGGGGATTCAACCGCTTCAAAGCCAAAATGAGAGATCCATTTCTGATTGTTACTGCCTATCCGAGCATTAAAATCACCAAAAATCATGAGCTGAGCAGTATGGAATTTCCTAGACAAAGACGTCACATAGTCAGAAAATTTCTCCCAGACAGCATCAAACTCCAGCTCACCATTAGAAGGGGCTAAATAAACATTAATCATGATTAGGGTCAGTGCTGGGGAGGACAGCAATAAAGCCTGGGCAATTGGCGGGCAAGGATCCAAGAGGATCACCTTAAATGGTAAGCTGGATTTCACCAAAGCAGCCATGCCTGCTTTACTGCGACCTTTAGAGTGAGATCTATAAGCGGGGAGATTAAAAACTTTAAAATCCGTCAGTCTAAAACTGTCTTCTGCCCATGTTTCCTGAAGGAAGACACAATCAAAGGATTTCAAAAAGTCCAAAAAATCTGAGTCATTCGCTTTACTCTTCCACCCAGCAATGTTCCAGGAGATGATGTGGATCTTCCTTGTGGCTTCCCTAGCTGGTAGTCAATCGATAATGGATATCCTTTCTAGAACCCTGGAGTCATCAGTGAAAATACAACCATTATGTTGGGGTGCCCTTGAGCCAGTTAGAGAGAGTTCCATAGACAGATCAATTAAGTCAGCTGATGGGGGACAAGGGGGCAGGGGGTTGCCTGCAGGATCTAGGTTGATTGAAGGAACTGATTTCCCCGGCTCTAAAGACCTTTGCAGCTGCAGCTTAGTACCTTCAAGTCTTATGAGTATCGCCTGTTGATCTTTTGCTGGAAGACTCCCAAATGACTGCAAAAGGTCATCTTCTAATGAAACATTAAGGGGACTATGCGTCACATCCATAGAGGGCTGCACTGATGACTCATTATGCAACTCGGGGTTTGCTTGGGACTGACCAGATCTGGATACCTTAAGACACATTGCAGCCTTATATTTTGCCGCTGAAGATGATGCGTTCTTCAAGAGATGGGGATTACTTCGTGTCCTGACCCCTGCGGACAGGTTAGGCAGCAGAGCATTAGTTTGAGAGTTAATAAAAGATCGAACAGGGAAAACCCCCTTTGACCATAGGTAATTCTTTCGCCTCAAAATTAGTGAAGGAATGTTGGAGGATTGAAAGGTAAGCAGAATCCTCTGCATTTGAGACTGATCATTAAGAGATTCAATGGTAATCAAGTCAATTTTGTGATAGTTCAGATGAAGAAGTTCACAGAGATGGGATTTAGCTAAAAGTTTACTTCTCCAGCATGGGGTCTTCCTGCCATAAGGACAAACAGTGATGCAAACCTTATTGGGCTGTAGAACCAATTGTTGCACGTTCCTTTTAAGGCCCACGCTGACCTTAGACTCCGTAAAGGAGCTCCGGGGATCAACCTCCTGAGTTGCAGACGGACATCGCTTTAAAGGGGCTAGAGCACCAATAGAGGTATCATCCAGCTGGGCTAAGTAGACTTTATCCATTGACACTGATAGTCTCTTTAGTTCTAAAGAAAGGTCAAGAATTTGGTCTTCTAAACTCTTTAACTTTTTAAAGATACAATCCACTGTGCTTGCAATAAGGGTAATTGGGGCAAGTTCGTCAGAAGACATGGATCTTTCTTCATTATCATGCTGACTCTGCTGCACCTTTAAAGCCCCCACCCCAGATAGGAGTTGAGAGTCAACGCCATCCTCGTGATCAGACTCATTAGTCAATTCATTAGTCGGTTCCTCCTTTTCAGCAGGCTCTACCTCGTCTTCTAAAGGGGAGAAGCGATTCGATGTTTCAATAGCAAATGACGGCAGAGCAGATTTGGACTTATTGTTTAAGGTAAAAAAGTCCTCTATCCTGAACTGTTTGCAAAGTGGCAAAGAAGCAGATTCCTCCTCCACTTCTCTTGGCCGCTTGCCTGATGCCATTAAGAGGGTTCTGTTGGGTGGCAATTAGCCCTGTCCTGATAAAAATGAATAAATAAATAAATAAATAAAACAAATACCAAACAACTAATGTCTTAAAACTTACAGATAAAAGCCACAACATCTGCTAAGAATATCGTAAAATATCTTTAAAAGCCAAATTTGTCAGAGCCAACTCTGTAGCCGACTGCACTCCGCCTTGTTGCTTTGCAGGAGTTGACTTAATTTCAACCTTCAGTTCAAATTAAAAGATTCTAAAAAAAAAAAAAAAACAAACAAAAAAACAAAACCCTGTCTTTGAGAGACAGGCTAAGACTATGTAAAACTTTATAAAACTTTATAAAACTTCAGCTGTAGGTCGTTAGCTGCAGCAGCTTCTGATTAGGAAAACGAAAGCAGTATTTTCAGTAATGACATACTATTGTGTGATAATACTGGCTGTAATGCATCATGCTTCTCAGAGGGAAAGGAAGCAAACAACCAAAATAGAGATCTGTGCTGTGTTGGACTCTTCTCTATGAGTCAGTCTCATGGTTCCATGAATTACCATTTCATTTTTGTCTAAGTGTTAGAGATCCTCCCTCATTTCCAGTGTAGTGCACTGTATTTAGCCCTTTTGAATGCTGAAGAGAATCTAATCCAGCTGATGTTTATTCAATGTTTGTAGCTCACGATAAGCCCTGACGTGAGTAACCCAGGCTAGACTGATCTCGTCCTATCATGGACACTAGCTAGGGTTGGTCCTAGTTAGTATTTGGATGGAAAATCACTAAGGAATTTCAGGGTCATGATGCAGAAACAGGCCATGGCAAAGTACCTCTGTTTTTGAGAACTCCAGGGTCACCATAAATCAGCTGTGGCTTGATGGCGGGTGGAGCTCACCATATAGCCAAGGGGGACCACAGTTGAATGCCTCATACGTCTAATAATACGATGTAATACATGCAGTACTGTAGTTAGTTATTTAGATATTTATACCCTGATTCTCTCCCCTGTGGGGACCACAACTGACTTTTAACAGTGTGCTCCCTGTTATTTAGAGGCACTAGTGTAAGTTTTGCTCCAGATCTTACAGATATTTTCAATAAACGGTTCCTAGTTAATCGCATAGGTGTCTCAGATTGTTTATGCTGTTCCCAGGGCTTGAATTCAGCAGGAGCTCACAGGAGCTCACAGGAGCAGAGCTCCTGAACCAGTTCTCTCCCCACTGCCTTTAGATCCTGGGGCATATGCAAATGAGATATTCAACTGAGCTCCTGGACCTTTTTTCTGACAAAACAACCCCTGATTGTTCCCATAGTACAAGATGACAGAGTTATCTCTTCCCAAATAAATCACCACTGCCTTTTAAAGTCAGTAGCCCACAGAGATTAGTGGTCTGCCTTCCAGAGCAAGGATCTGCAGAATCTGAACATGTGCCAAGTTCCCAGATGATCTGATAAAACTATGTGAAACCGTATGAAGATACTTTCTAAAACTCGTAAATGGCAGAATCTTTCATGAGAAAAAGAAGATCTGTTCCATACATAAAGTACATGCTTAGAAATATTTATAACCTACTGCTCTGCTTTTCTTTGGCATAATGATGATAATAATAATAAAGGTTGCTATTTGTTCCAGTAATTTTCACTTTTATACTGGGTTGGCTTTTTTCCCCGCTAACCCTTTTAGCATAAGCCAGGTGTCAGCAGAACGCTCCGTGTGTTTGTGGTCATTAAGCAGCATTAAAAGCTATCACTGAATTGCAGAATGAAATGAGAACATTGGGTAGTCCACTACCTGCAAAGTAATTATTGTCTGACACATTTACAGTCCCCCAACTAACAATTCGATTTTACACAGGGGGGGGAGGTACATTGTGTTACATTACAAGATCTCCCTGCAATGTTCATATTTAGCGTTCGCATTAAGATAATTTAATTTCAGTACACAGAGAGGAACCCGCTCACTGTTCTTATCATTATAGCAAACCTCACAGCAGAAAAAAATAATAATCACATATATAGTTTGGGAAGTAATACCCAATGGTGTAAAAGCTTCTTTCCTATTAACCCTCAGTGCTCTTGGTTTGATAAGTGACATGGGTGTCAACAAATTCTCTATCTGAAAAGTTTTGGTGGTGGTGTTCTTTTTTTGCTTCAAAAATGATATAATATTGTTGTCTCAGGATAGTTCAGAAGAATGCCAAGGGACAAGGAAAAAACATCCTCAAAAGAACTTTTCTTCACTGGAAGCGTTTAAATATTGGAGATCAATTTTCTGATAGGATTCTGTGCTCTGAAAGAATACCTTGTAATTTCAGCAAACATGAATGCCTGAAATAGGGATAGATAGGCAGCGGTGAAAGCATGATTTATAGGCTATTTAAACGAATATGAAGATTTCCATTGATTTCAGTAGGCAACTAAAGTGCAGGGATATAGATATGTTAATCACCCATGCTTTGAGGTAGGGTTCCCAAATGCCCTGTGGCCATCAGTGAGGGACAGGAGGATAGGGTTGACAGCTCCAGGCTGGAAAATTCCTGGGCATTTTGAGATGGAGCCTGGGGAGGACAGGGGCCTCAGTGGGATAGAGTGCTATAGGCTGCACCCACCAAAGCATCCATTTTCTCCAGGGGAACTGATCACCATAGTCTGGAGACAAGCTATATTTTGGGGGGATCTCTAGGACCCACCTGGAGGCTAGCTTCTGTGCTTTGAAGGCAGGGAGACAAAGGTCTGTTTCAGGTCTTAATTCTGCTACATAATAAAAAAAAATCAATGCAATATGGCAGGGGTGGCCAACGGTAGCTCTCCAGATGCTTTTTGCCTACAACTCCCATCAGCCCCAGCCAGCATGACCAATGGCTGGGGCTGATGGGAGTTGTAGGCAAAAAACATCTGGAGAGCTACCACTGGCCACCCCTGCAATATGGCCAAAAGCTTGTCAGCTGGGCAATGTATTCATTCATATATGTGTGTATACGTGGGCTGGCATCAACCTACCTTGAGGTGGGGCAGCTGCCAGAACCCCAGGCTTCTGGTGGGGCCCACTGCTGCTGACTCTGCACCTGTGTGTCTCCCTGGGTGACCATACAGTCTTCCCTCCCCCACTTGTGAATGCTCTTTCACCCATGCTCCCAACTGCATGTGCTGTCCAGTGCCTCTAGGGAAGGGTATGTGAGCAATGTGCAGTGGTGGCAGTGCTTCTAGCAGCTACTGTGGTGATGCTTTTAGCTGCTTGAACCACCATCAGGAAAAGGGCATGTAGGGGAGGGGGCATGTGAATGGGCAGCCTGGTGATGGGCAGAGGAGGAAAGGAGGTTCCATGATTATTCAATGGCCAGGGCCTCCCAAAACCTGGAACTGGCCCTGTATGTCACTGATAGAAATTGCCTCCATTTGTTGTGAAGTTTATTCACTCATCTAGGAATTATTTTAAAACAACCCCTTCAAGCGAAATCTTCTGTTTCTGTTACTTCCACAATGTTCTGCGGCAATTCTGGGGTGCAGAAATTACCCATCAACAAAAGAAATTATGTAATTTACTTCCCACTACAGGGAATAAGATCATACAATGTATGTAGCCTTGAATTGTACTCTGTCGGTATCCAAAATTATTCTCTCTTCTTTCAATGGCTTTTCTTGTGGATTATTTCCTTGCGTCTTCTTTTTTGGATTGCATATGTGCTGTGAAAATTTCATACTTTCCGCCAATGAGTGTTTCTGACGGGAATGTGCTTGATATAGAAGGCTGTACTACTGGAAGAGTGCCATGTAGAATGGTGGAGAGAGATAGCGGTCCCTTGTGAGCATTGCATTATCTCTGCCAAAAGTACAGTAGTTTCATGTTGGCAGATGCTATGAGAGTGGAAGCCACCAAAATGCAGTCGATGTCGTCAACTAAGAGGTGGTGTTAATATTTCCAAAAATCCCCTTTAAAAAATAAAACTTGACAGAGATTGTTCAACCCTCAGATATTTCATCACATGGCATTTAATGCTTTTAATTGGCTCAAATTCATTATTAGTTCACTTAATAAAAATGCCTTTTTAAGCAATACAGTTAAAAAAAAAAAGAATTCTACAAAATTAATGCTGTGGAAAATGTCCAGAAGAACTCTATTAGTTTTCTTCCATTAAGGTAACATTATGGACTTTTAATGAAGCCTTCCATTATAATGATTTGTATTGACCCCATTATGAATGAATGTATGGAAATCATTCTCAGCATCTTCAACAAGATGAGAAATGCCATTTTTAATGGGTGATAGGCTGTTATCAAGCTAGAAAAACACAGTATCAGTGTAGGCTGCTTCCTTGGATGTGGCTTTCCTGAAAAAGTCACAGATGATGTTGAAGCAAGAAGGATTTAGATGAGGCATTCTTGACATTAAAATGAAAGATCATGGTAAAGGGCCTTTTAAAAATACAGCCTTCTTGCAACAATAATAATGCATCTGTTGTTATTTATTGTCTGAAGTGAAGAAACATATGTCATAAGCCTTTACGCCACTGAGTAGCATTTCTTTCCATTTGGCCCCTTCCCCTATCAGCCTTCCTGTTAATAGATAAACTGCACTCATGGAGAGGCTTAACATGCATGTCAAATGGAGACTTAGGGTTCCCAAGTTCCTGCCAGAGGTGAGGGTTCCCCTGATTTCTGGGTCTCCAACCTGCTACCCCATAATGGGCTGTCAAGAGAACCCTGCCTCAGAAAAGCTCTAATGTGCCATGACATGCCCAGTGCGATGACATCACCTAGATGTGATGGCATCCACTATGCTCTAGCAGTCAGGTAAAAAAACTACTATGGTGCCATATAAAATAAAAGTTGAGACATTATGTCTCTCGCCTGCACTGTTTTCCTGACAAGACACAGCTGTGGGCAGCTGCTATTGTTCCTGTTGGAATAAATATGTGGAATCCTGTTCCCTAGAGGAGGAACTGGCAGCCCCGCCCCCAACCAGGCAAGCAGCATGAATGGCACCAGGGACGGAATTCTAGCAGGAGCTCCTTTGCATATTAGGCCACACACCCCTGATATAGCCAATCCTCCAAGAGCTTACAAGACTCGTTTTTGTACTCTCTTGGAGGATTGGCTACATCAGGGGTGTGTGACTTAATATGCAAAGGAGCTCCTGCTAGAATGTTAAGGCAACTATGTGGAAAGTGAGTCAGGTCTGGCAAACTCAAAACCAACACTCTGAAAAAGGTATTGTATTATTTGGCCTTAGTTAGGTTAACATCCCAACATTCTTGTGATCCATCCCAACATTCAATTAGTATGTGTAAAGTAGGAGCAGGGAAGGGTGTTGGCCCTGTCCTTATCTATGTGCAATCCCAGGTAATGAGCGCAGGTTTGAATTTGTGCATTCTTTTTGAAAATAATAGGAGCCCTGTTGGATAAACCCAGTGGTCCATGGCATCCAGCATCATGTTTCACAAAGCAGCCAGTCGTAGGGTTGCAATTAAAGAAATATCTGGGAACTTTGGGGGTAGAGCCAGGAGCAACGTTGTGGCAAGCATAACTGAACTCCAAAGGGAGCTCTGGCCATCACATTTAAAGGGACTGCACACCTTTTAAATGCTTTCCTTCCATTGGAAATCATGAAGGATTGGGGCACCTTCTTTGGGGGCTCATAGAATTGAACCCTCTAGTACAATGTTTTTGAAACTTGGAAGGTACTTTGGAGAGAGGCACCGGATGCTATGCTGAAAATTTGGTGCTTTTGCCTCAAAAACAGCCCCCTACAGCCCCCTACCAGCAGATCGATTCTCCATTACACCCTATGGGAATCAGTCTCCATAGAGAATAATGGAGTGCCCAGCAGCCATTTCCCTCCTCCCCACCCACTTTCTGATGACCTTGAAATGGGGAGAAAGCTTCCAAACCAGAGGATCCCCTGCCCCCACTTGGGGATTGGCAACACTAGCCAGTCGCCCTTGAAGACCAGCCAACACAGCAGAGAGATCAAGGCCTTCCCTCTGTTGTTGCCGCCTAGCACTATCATCTAAAGGTTTACTGCCTCTGAATATGGAGATTTCCTTTAGTCTCTTTGGCTAGCAGCCATTGATGGACCTGCTCTCCCTGAATCTGTCTAATCAGATGATTAGCTACCAAGATGGCAGTAATTCCCCACCATTTTTTTTAAAAAAAACCTTGCAGCTTAGTCCCACAAATTTATCATGCATTGAGTAAAGAAGTCATGCATGTACCCTGCCCTGTGAACAGATTGTGCTTAAAGGGCTCAAGTGAACAAGCAGGGACAGGTGTGGTAGATAACTGTCATGTTCTGGCTTGCTTTGAGGCAACCCCTTAGGATTTTCAAGGCAAGAGACACATGGAGGCAGTTCGCCATTGCCGTTGCCTATCTCCATGTGGCAGCCCCAGACCTCCTTGTGTGTCTCCCTGCTTAGCTTCCAAGATCTAATGAGACTGGGCTTCTCTTTTTCAACAAGATTTTAGTGTTTGTAGTTTTTCTTTTTAGGCTTTGGATTATGTTTCTCCTCTCTCTTTTGTGTTTGTAATGGAAAAATTCTCACTTAATAAAATTATTAAAAACAGAGAGATAGACTGGGCTTGCCTGATTCATCTAGGCCAGGGGTGGCCAAACTGTGGCTTGGGAGCTGCATGTGGCTCTTTCACCCATATTGTGAGGCTCTTGAAGCCTCCATTGCCCGTTGGCTGATTTGGAAAAGGCATTTCTCTCTTTAAACTACTTCTCCAAGACAAGCCAGCCAGCAGCTTGGAGAATGCATTTATTATTTATTTATTATTATTTTTTTAATTTATATCCCGCCCTTCCCAACAAGTGGCTCAGGGCGGCTCACAGCATAAAATTCCACATAATAACATTTAAACATAAAACAGTTAAAATTAACTAATACATTTAAATTGTAAAATATTTAAAATTATAAGACATTTAAACCATTTAAAACATTAGGGACAGCAACCTCTAATATAACTACACCTGGATTTCTTGTACCAGCTAGTCATAGGCCAGCCGGAAGAGGGTTGTCTTACAGGCCCTGCGGAACTGGGCAAGGTCCCGCAGGGCCCTCACCTCCTCCGGCAACTGGTTCCACCAGGAGGGGGCCGCCACAGAAAAGGCCCGGTCCCTGGTGGATTTTAAGTGGGCTTCTTTTGGCCCGGGGATAACTAGGAGATTTCGAGTTCCCGATCTCAGTACTCTCTCAGTACATTTAAGATGAAGTTGTTTTTTTTCACCTCTCCTTCCCTTCCCCATCTATTTTCCTTCCTTCCTGCCTGCCTGCCTGCTTGCTCTCAAACATCTGATGTTCATATCTTGTGGCTCTCAAACATCCGTTTATTCTGTGTGGCTCTTACATTAAGTAAGTTTGGCCTTCCCTGATCCATGGTACAGGTGTACTAATCAGGACCTTTTTAAAAGCAGGAACTCATAGGAACGCAGTTCCAGCAGGCTTGGCATCAGGAGGTGTGGCTTAATATGCAAATGAGTTCCTGCTGGGCTTTTTCTGCAAAAAAAGTCCTGGTACTATTATACAAACAGAAGCTCAGATTTCCTCGAGTTTGTTTGCTGGAAAAAGTTCCAGGACAGTGCATCATGAATCACATTCTTCTAATTATCTTTTTATGCCCTTTAACATTCGGCTCCAAAGGTCAGGTGATGAGCTGTTTTATTTGAAAAGCCACACACATCCCGGATGCATTTCAGCTTCCTAAATGTTTGCCTGTGGGTTATTTTTACCTGCAAGATTTGTTTACAATATGCAAATGACATGCAAGAACACTCCCCCCCAGCCATTTTGCATACAGATCAATCAGTTTATGTTATTTGCATCCAAAGGTGCTGTTGTTTTTAAAACACCGTCTCTGTATTAATAATCATCCATCCTCTGCTTCACAAACCAGCCTGTCGCTGCCATTGACTTGGCCCCTCCATGGTTCTGGTGGCACATGGTTATTAAACAGCCCTTCGAAATGACACCACACAGCTCGGTCTTTGAAACATGTGTCAGAAAATAATAACCGCTTGGCATCCGATCTCAAGAGGGCCATCACATTGCTTAGGAAGGAGCTGCTTACATCAGGGAATCACACGTATTTGTGATTTATTGGTGCTTAAAATTAAACACCTGACGCTGAGTTAAGAGCAGGTGTTCAGCGACTGTATCTTTTTGAAGTTTTCAGTTATTGCCAACAAGTGCTGGGTTTGTACGGTAGTATCGAGGGAGCAGCTGCTTGTATAAATGGAATTCCTTAAACACTATTTAATGTTCAAACTCGTATACAAGAGGGAGTTAGGTATGAAGTCCTGTTTGTATGCAAAATGATCAGGTGTTTCTTTTCTGCCACCTTTTGTGAATGCTGAGTGATGCATTTAGATTTTTTTAAAAAACCTGTTACTTTTTCCCCCCTTTTAATGAATGTGATTAATTTAAGACTTCGGCACCTACCTCTAGTTGGCGCCACTGTCAGACTACATATAAAGGATTTATAATTGGATCTCCCAATGTGCAGTTTAAACTTTAATAGGAGCTGGGAGCAATTTGGATCATGGCTGGAGCACAGGAGGACGCCAAGTCAAGCTTTTCTCTAGCGCCACTTCCCTTATTCTGCCCTAGGAGTTATTTCTTTATTTCATATATGCCCTGACTTTTTTCGCAGCATCATTCTCCTCTCTTCCTTTTCCTCCTCACAACAACCTTGTGGGTTAAATTAGGCTGAGAGTGTGTAGGCTGAGAGGACCACTCTAACTTGATAGATGATAGATGAATTTATTGTCATTGTTCTCAACAAAAAGAGAGCAACGAAATGAGGTGCTCTTCCACAAACATACCAACACATCAAACACACATATTCATAAACCATTTAAATACATCTGAAACCATTAAACCATTTAAACCATTAAAACCATTTAAATACATCTAAAACGGATAAACATTCATAAAACCATTAAAACCATTTAAACCATTAAATAAACATTCATAAAACCATTAAACATTCATAAAACCATTAAACATTCATAAAACCATTAAAACCATTTAAACCATTAAATACATCTAAAACAGATAATCCTTCATAACCCTGCATTTAACCTAACCACAGCACTTGGATAGAAACTGTCCTTAAATCTGTTTGTCCTAGCCTTCAACACTCTATATCGTCTACCTGACGGTAAGATCTCAAAAAGCAAATGGCCCAGATGTGTATGGTCCCTTAGGATCATTTGTATCTTCCTTTTACATGCCATATTATACAGATCCACCAATGAGGGGAGAGAACATCCACAAATCTTTTGTGCTCTTCTCGTCACTCTTTGGAGCACCCTTCTCTCTGCTTCCGTGCAGCTCCCAAACCATGCGCAGAGGCAATAAGATAAAATGCTCTCAATGGAACTACGATAAAAGGCAACCAGCAGACTCCCTGACAGTTGTAGTGATCTTAAGAGTCTTAAGTAGTATAGTCGTTGCTGGGCCTTTTTCTCTAGAGCTAAAGTATTTGCCCCCCATGTTAGATCCTGTTTCATGGTAATTCCCAGAAACTTCCATTCTGTCACCTGTTCTACCATAACACCATCAATAAACAACGGCTGGGTGTCCAAACTACTCTTCCTGTAATCCACTATAATTTCCTTCGTCTTATTTATATTTAAAATAAGATTATTTACTTTACACCAAAGGGACAGCTGTTGAACTTCCCTCCTGTACGCAGACTCATCATCCTCAGAGATGAGCCCTACCAACGTTGTATCATCTGCATACTTAATGATTTTGTTACTCAGACTGCTGGAAACACAATCAGACGTGTAAATAGTGAAAAGAAGTGGACTCAAGACACATCCCTGAGGGGTGCCAGTATTTAAGATCTTCACGGAGGAAATATATCCATCCATTTTAACCCTTTGTGAACGACCTGACAAAAAATTCAAAATCCACTCACATATAGAGTCCGACAGCTTCAAATCTTTAAGCTTAGACAACAATCTATGGGGTGATATTGTATTAAAAGCAGAACTAAAATCTGCAAACAACATTCTAACATACGTCCCCTTTTTATCCAAATGCGATAAAGCAGTATAAAGAACAGTATTAACAGCATCCTCAGTAGATCTATTTTTCCTGTAAGCAAACTGATATTCATCAAAAATAACAGGAAGGCAGGAAATAATATATTTTCGAACTAATTGTTCAAAACACTTCATTATCACAGAAGTCAAGGCCACTGGCCTATAGTCATTTAAAACCTTTGCTGGCGTCCTCTTTGGTATTGGGACAATAAGGGAAGCCTTCAAACAAGTGGGAACAATGGATTGTGACAAAGAACGATTGAAAATCTCAGTCCACACCCCGGCTAACTGCCCTGCACATTCCTGACCGTTAGAGTGGTTCCTGACCGTTAGAGTGGTTTCTCAGTGGAACAGGCTTCCTCGGGAGGTGGTGGGCTCTCGTTCCTTGGAGGTTTTTAAACAGAGGCTAAATGGCCATCTGACAGCAATGATGATCCTGTGAAGGGGAGGTATTTGTGAGTTTCCTGCATTGTACAGGGGGTTGGACTAGATGACCCTGGAGATCCCTTCCAACTCTATGATTCTATAGTTCTATGTGACTGGCCCAAGGTCATCCAGCAAACTTCCATGACATAGTGGGATTGAACATTGGCTCTCTCAATATCCTAGTCTGACACGGTCTACTATACCGCATTGGTTATTAGTCCACATAAGGGAAGGTATGTGTGTGTGTATACACACACATATATTTATACACACATACATACACACACACACATACATAGCCAGGACCTGGAGATCTTCTGTTATTACAACTGCTCTCCTGATGGTTCCCTTTGAGAAAATGGCTGCTTTGGAGGATGAGGGAGAGAGAGAGAGAGAGCGCTCAAAGGGGTGAGAGACTTCAAGGCCTTTGGGTTACTTTTAAATGCCCAGAATCAACATTGACTTGGACCTTGAAAATCTCCATTAACAGAAGGATTTACACGGGTAGTGTGTTATATCCCTGCCTTCGAGTCTTCCCATAGTTGAAAATGCCCCCAAATGTTTCTCCTGGGCAGGTAGTGACCCCCCTCAGGATTGGCATGATGGGAGAGTTGGACTGCCTGGGAAGGGAGAATATCCTTTCTTCAGAGGATATGAGTGGTAGAGAGGGGGAATTCATCCAATCCATGTAAACAAAAGGATCTGACTTTTCTATGCACATATCCTGTGAGAATGAATATGATGCTCTTTAGTATTGTTGAGTGAAGTCTGTGCCTTGTCTGATCTGCTAAAATTTCTCAGGGTATGTAAGGCAGAGATGTTCTGCCAGGCGTTTGGTTGAGGCCATCTGCCTAGCACCCTCCCACACCCCCATGACTGAATGCTCGCACTTCCATCTTGTTATAAATTGTTCAAATGTTTGGAATGTTTTAAATACTGTGTATTTATGCTTTTAATTTGCTTTCATATCATATTGTATTAAATTGTCATGAACTGCCCTGAGCCCCATGCAAGCAGGGAAGGGCAGTCAATGATCCAAATAAATAAATACATGAAATTCCTTCTGACCATCTTGGATCTCAGTGCTTACAGGGCACTCTATGAACTGAAATTCATCATTTCTGCTTGGACTCAGTGGCTTAGCTTTGAATACCAACCACGTTCTTGTCCACTTCCATTTCCATCAGTACCGATTGATCCACTGTATTTGGGCTATGGGTTTACCACTCTTTGCTCTGAGCACTCAGTGAAGGGCTGTGGGATTCTCTGGCAGAATCTCTGCTTTGCACACGGATGATTCAGTCCTCAGAGTCTCCAGTTAATGTGTCTGTGCTTCTTTTGCCATCTGCAGCCAGGTTCTTCTGAGCTTTCTCCCCTGTCAAGAATACCCTCTGTAGATGGCAGCAGGGCTAGCATTGACTTGCTTGATAGGTTGTGTTGTTTCCCACCTCTTTTAATTTACTCATCAGACCCTGTGTTTACACTCTGGGTTTCCATAATTTATGCCTTATGCTGGCTGCTGTCTTCTGTCCTTTAAATATGATGGAACTGCGCTGCAGAGAGAGGCACTGCAACATTGACCACCATGTGCAAAGTGTATCCAACTCTGACGTGGCTCGTCCTGCCTTCTGCTTTTGCTGGAGTAGGTACTTGTGCATTTTGCAGAATAAGCAGAGTTGCCTGCTTAGATAAATGACCCTGCATATGCAACTCTCCGGAGTCCACAGAATATGCATGAGTCTCTATAGATTTAGATTAAATCCTCTGCTTCGCCACACACTTCTACATGACCTTGACTAAAAGCTTAAATATAAGGGGGATTTTGGTGACTGTTCTGGAATGCATGAAACTTAGGAGTAATCTTTGTGTACATTCATTGCATTTGCTCTCATCAGCTCTTACGTTCATGTGTGCCGCAAACTAGGTGCCCTAGCTGAGATCTCTTGGGCTATCATTGTGAACTCCCACAGCAAGTAGAGTGGATGGGATGATCTTTGCACACACAACCATTTTATTAATCTATATTATTGCATATTGTTTAATGTATTTATATACTGAACTCATGTTTTAAAAAACAAAGCAGTCTCAAACAATAACGATAAAACAATTAATTTCCTTATACACTTGAGTGCAAAGCAATAGTATTTTCTATGTCCTTCGTTCTGACCATCTAATAATCTAAAGGCCGTTCTCAATATAGCATAATGATGCCTACAGACAGGCCTCGGATTCAGCAGGAGCTCATAGGAGCACAGCTCCTGAACCTTTCTGACAGTTCCCCTCCTCCTCCCCACCTTGTCCATTGGATAGCAGGTGCAGCTGCATAACAATCCCTGGATGAGCTCCACCTATTTTTCTACAAAATGACCTCTGCCTGCAGACATAAAAATACTGGCTTTTCCAATATAACATATCAGTTTAAAATATAACCAAAGCGTTTTTTTTTTTTTAAACAAAGGATGCATTGCCTTCCAAAGGGTGAGGTTAGATTTTATTCAGAATTATCACACCCATTTCTGCTGAAACATCTTGTTTGTTTATAATATAAAATCTGCTCTAAAAAAACTAAAATGTTACTAAAATGAGTAAAAATACCAGATGCTGTTTTTAAACAGAGGCTGGATAGCCATCTGACAGCAATGCTGATTCTGTGAACTTCGGTAGATCATGAGAAGGAGGGCAGGAAGGGTTGCATCAGTGCTTAGTCCTTGTGGCCCCTTCTTACATGCCCAAGGAAATGCTAGTGTTCACCACTTTGGGTCAGGCAGCAATTTTTCTCCAGGCCAGTTTTGTCAGGGATCCTGGAGAGGTCCCCCCCATCTTCTGGACTCAGAGCAGGGGTCACTGCTGTGTGTATTTGTGAATTTACTGCATTGTGCGGGAAATTCATAAATTCACACTGTGCAGGGGGTTGGACTAGATGACCCTGGAGGTCCCTTCCAACTCTTTGATATTATGGTACCTGTGGAGTTGCCAGCTCTGGATGGGGAAAAACCTGGAGCTTTTGAGAGTGGAGTGTGGGGAGACCAGGGAGGGAAGGGAGCTCATCAGGGTACAATGCCATAGAATCCATCCACCAAAGCAGCTATTTTCTTCAGGGTAACTGATCTCTATTGTATGGAAATCAATTGTAAGAGTGGGAAATATACAGGCCCCACCTGGAGGTTGGTAACCCCAAGCAGTGAGCACATGTACTCTTAAGCCAGTTTGGTATAGGTTTGATTCCCCACTCTTTCTCAACACGCAGCCAGTTGGGTGACCTTTACCATTTTTGCACACAGCTTACCTTGCAGTCACAATCCTGTTCCCTCCTCAGCGTCTGTCGGATTTCCCACCATTTGCGCCGGAGTTACAGGAAGTGCCACGGCTTTTGCGTAGCAAACGTAAACTGGGTTTTAGCGGTTTATGTTTGCTACGCAAAAGCTGCAGCACTTCCTGTAACTTCGGCGCAGATGGTGGGAAATCCGACCAGACGCTGCGGAGGGAACAGGATTGTGATTGCGAGGTAAGCTGTGTGCGAAAACGGTCCTTGTGTCAGTCACAGTTCTCAGAGTTTTTCTCTCAAGAACAGTTCTCACTCTCTCAGCCCCACCTACCACATAGGGTGACTGTTGTGGGGACAGGAAAAGAAGGTGATTGTAAGCCACTCCAAGTGAAGGGCAGGATATAAATCCAAATCTTCTTCTTCATTAATGTTCACAAGACCCCTTCAATGTGAAAAATGTTATTGAAGGCCACAATGTCTGAGAGAAGTCATAGTGACTTGCTGGAAATGGCACAGATCTGAAAAAAGGCTAAACTGTTATTTGAGTCTCTGAGATCAAATGTCAACCAACAGTTTCTAAAACCTTTTCTAAAGCTCCTTCTGGTCTCTTCTGTCCATCAATAAACATATGGATAATTCTGTTCTTCAAAATGCAAAAAAAAAAAACCCACACTAAAGCTGGTAGGAACCTTATATATGATTATAGAAATAGGAGAGTAATTGAAGAACTGTAGATCAAGGGTAACGCTTGTGGAAACTTTTATTTATTTTAACTATTCACTCAGCTGTAATGATCAGGGATCTCTTTCCAAGCTGAAGACCAATGAATTAAATATGGCTATTTAAAAGAAATCCATTTTAATATGAAGTTTTAAAAGTATGCTGTTATGAGACAGTGTAACCCTTGGTACTTTGTTTGATTGCTAATGAATACGCAGTATTAATCTTAGCAACAATCATGGGGGAGAGGGGGAAAGTGGTGGTGTTTTGCATTAAATCAAGGAAATGAGTGAGTCACTCCGGAGAGGTTGCAGTTTTAATTTTCGGAATGCAAAATGTATTGCTCCTTGAAGCAAAAATTCATGTCCCCTCTTCCCCTCCACATAAGTTTTCTCATAAAACTCGCATGATATAAAGTTCTATAATAATTATTTCTCCATAGGAAGTTTGTTTCTTGCCCCCCCAAACCCCCCCCCCATGACACTAATTGTGAAAAATGAAATAATCTTGTTATTCCAGATTTCTTTAAAGAAAAGAAATTTGCTGTACTGGCCCACAGTTCAATTTCAATAGAACTTTAGTAGAATTACAAAATGACTAATCTTTATTACAACCAACAGAATGTTCTTCATGCCTGTACAAACGTTTTATTAAATTCGCAGTGAATTGTATAAAAGACAAAGACTGACACACTAGTTGTTAAAGAAGCTTCTATCACCCATACAACTTAGCAGGAGAGCTAGGGCTTATATCTAGCTCATCTTATTGCAGTGGCTGTTCTAGGGTCTAGGACTGGGAGAAATGTGCCATGCTTCCCACCATTCCCCCCCCCCCCGCTCCATTGCTGACATTTCCTTTTTCTGCATGCAAGTAAAAGGAATCAGACAAAAACAATAGCGACTTACCTGAGGTGAGGCTGTAGCTAAGTGCTAAACTGTCTGTTCTGCATGCAAAAGGTCCCATGATAAGGTAGTGGTAGGTGATGTGAAAGACCTCTACCTGGGAAACTGTGGAGCTGCTGCCCACCAGAGTTGACAACCTCGATAGACCAGCAGTCTAACTCAGCATAGGGCAGTTCCATGGGTTCATAAGACACTTTCCTGGCTTGAATTTCTCTTTTAGTTTGGAATTTTCAACTTACCTGGTTTCAAAGTAGAGCTGAAATAGAAGGAATTTGTCTTTTAAAAAAAAAATTATGCATGGTGCGGTCTCATGTGGAATACTGTGAATAGTTCTGGTCACCATATCTCAAAAAGGACTTTGCAGAGCTGGAAAAAGCAGGGCTTTTTTGAACAGGAATGCACATCCGTCTGGCTTGATGTCAGGGGGTGTGGCCTAATGTGTAAATGAGTTCCTGCTGGGCCTTTTTCTGCAAAAGCCTATGCAAAACAATGGTGACATCAGATGGTGTGGCCTAATATGTAAATGAGTTTCTGCTGGGCTTTTTCTACAAAAAAAGCCATGGGGAAAAGTATAGAGGAGGGCAACCAAGATGATTAGGGAGTTGAAACATGTTCTCTATGAGGAAAGGCTGAAGAGTTTTCATCTTAGAAAAGAGATTACTAAAATGGTGGGGGGGGGGGCAGGTTTGAAGTTTATAAAATTATGCGTGGGGTGGAGAGAGTTGACCAAAATAGAGCTTGGGGGCATCAAATGAAGCTGATGGGCAGTAGATTCAGGACAGACTAAAATAAATACTTCTAGACAAAGAGAATGCTTAAAAGGTGGGATTTATTGCCAGAGGATGCAGTGATGGCCACACCCATAAACAGCTTTAAAAGCAGATCAGTGGCTAGGCTACTAGCTGTGGTGACCAAGGGGAACCTCCACATTCAGAGACAGTCAACATCTGAATCCCAATTCCAGGAGGCAACATCAGGGGGAAAACTCAGCCTCTATGCCCCATTTTTGGCCTTTCAAAGCAACTGGTTGGTTGCTGTAAGGATGCTGGACAAGATGGACCACTGGCCTGATCCAGCAGGGTTCTTCTTATGTTCTTATGTCCATTTACATGTTTTAAATTTTTGTACATAATGTTATTTCAATATTTTTTCCAAAGGAAGAAGAAGACTGCAGATTTATACCCTGCCCTTCTCTCTGAATCAGAGACTCAGAGCGTCTTACAATCTCCTATATCTTCTCCCCCCACAACAGACACCCTGTGAGGTAGATGGGGCTGAGAGGGCTCTCACAGCAGTTGTCCTTTCAAGGACAACTCCTGCCAGAGCTATGGCTAACCCAAGGCCATTCCAGCAGGTGCAAGTGGAAGAGTGGGGAATCAAACCTGGCTCTCCCAGATAAGAATCCACGCACTTAACCACTACACCAAACTGGTGAAAGAAGAAGATATTGGATTTATATCCCGCTTTCCACTCTGAATCTCAGAGTCTCAGAGCGGCTCACAATCTCCTTTATCTTCCTCCCCCACAACAGACACCCTGTGAGGTGGGTGGGGCTGGAGAGGGCTCTCACAGCAGCTGCCCTTTCAAGGACAACCTCTGCCAGGGCTATGGCTAACTCAAAGCCATACCAGCTGCTGCAAGTGGAGGAGTGGGGAATCAAACTTGATTCTCCCAGATAAGAGTCCGTGCACGTAACCACTACATCACATTGGCTCTCTGCATTATAAATATACTATCCTATTGCTTATTTCCAATTTTGTATGGAGCACTGTGTAGCTACATGGTTTCCAGATCCTTCAGTTCATTTGTACCTTTTCCCTTCTTTATTAGCAAAACCCTAAGAAAAACAAAGCAATGAATCTTATATGGTCTTTGCAAAAGAATTGTTTCTAGTCTCCAGGTGGTGTTGAGAGAGCTCCTGGAATTACAACTGGTCTTCAGGTTACAGAGATCAGTTCCCCTGAAGAAAATGACTGCTTTAGAATGTGATCTTGTGGCATTATACCACACTGGGGTCCCCCCTCCCCAAACCCCAACTTCCCCAAGCTCCACCCCCAAAATCTCCATATATTTCCCAACCCAAAGCTGGCAACCCTATGAGGATGCAGTCTTTCTTGGGAGTAAGCTCCTTGAATACATGGGAATTTGCAACCAAGGAGACCAGATAGGGTCTGGGAGGCCAAAAATCACTCTAGGAAACCACTCCTTCCAATCC
Organism: Heteronotia binoei; assembly: GCF_032191835.1. NCBI lineage: Eukaryota > Metazoa > Chordata > Lepidosauria > Squamata > Gekkonidae > Heteronotia > Heteronotia binoei. The sequence continues at coordinate 46,741,073 of NC_083227.1, read as the reverse complement.
CAGGGACTGACTTCTAGTCTTTTGGCTGTCATTTGCAGACCCCTGGAGACTGAGAATGCAGTCCTAAATTGTTTTACTTGGAAACAAGTCCACTTATTTTCAATCAGGCTAACTCCTAGAAAGGAGGATTGCAGCTCATTCTCCTTTCAGGCACTGTTTGACCCAGGACTTTTTTTTCCTTTTTGTAGCAGGAGCTCCTTTGCATATTAGGCCACACACCCGTTATATCCAATCCTCGAGCTTACAGTAGGCCCTGTATTAAGAGCCGTGTAAGTTCTTGGAGGATTGGCTACATCAGGGATGTGTGGCCTAATGTGCAAAGGAGTTTTTGCTACAAAAAAAAAAGCCCTGGTTTGACCCATTCCTTTGGCTTTTGTGAGCCCTCCCTGTTTTACTTGTACCTTGGCAATGGAGGGAACAAGTCAATTGTTTTAGCAGTAAGTACTGCTTGCCAGCTGCAGGTTGGCAAGGAGACTCAGCCATTCCTTGCCAGAATGATGTCATCTTGACATTGGCTCATCGGATGGTCTACCTTCAGTTCTGGTAAGTTCACCTGGCGAGCTCATTAGTGGCAAAGTTCAGATCTTCCCTATTTCAGTGATCAGCTGTAATTCTGGAGGAATACCAGGCTCCAGCTGGCAAGCTTTCCCCACCAGGCTGTCCTCCATATTCAGTACAGGCAGCCCGTGAATCCAGAGTATATCTTGCTTGTGGAGTTTCAAGCGGTAACAATATCTCCCGAGAAATCAGCATGCCCCATCCATAAGAACATAAGAGAAGCCATTTTGGACCAGGCCAGTGGCCCATCCAGTCCAACACTCTGTGTCACACAGTGGCCAATATATAAACACACACACACTGTGGCTAATAGCCATTGATGGACCTCTGCTCCATATTTTTATCTAACCTCCTCTTGAAGATGGCTATGCTTGTAGCTGCCACCACCTCCGGAGGCAAAAAATGCATTCAGCTTCTCAGCCATTTCCCTATCCTCCTTCAGTAATCCTTTTACCCCATGGTCATCCAAGGGCCCCACTGCCTCCCTGGCTGGTTTCCTGCTTCTAATATACTTGAAGAAATTTTTATTGTTGGTCTTTATGTTTTTTGCAATATGCTCCTCATAGTCCCTTTTTGCCTGCCTGATTACAGTCTTGCATTTGATTTGCCACAGCCTGTGTTCCCTTTTATTAATCTCACTTGGACTAGCTTTCCACCAGTTAAAGGAGTCCTTCTTACCTTTTACGGCTTCCATTACTTTGTTTGTTAACAATGCAGGCCTTTTCTTATACGTGTTTGTGCCTTTCCTAACTTGTGGTATATATTTTATCTGAGCTTCTAGGATTGTAGTTTTAAATAGCCTCCAAGCTTTCCCAAGGGTTTTGATTGTATTTACCTTTCCTTTCAGTTTCCTCTTCACATGCCTCCTCATCTCAGAGAATTTACCCCTTTTAAAGTTAAACGTGGTCATGCTGGTCTTTTGGGGCAACTCTCTATTTATACAAAAGGTGAAATCAATAACGTTATAGTCACTGCTCCCAAGTGGTGCGATCACTTTTACATCTCTCACCAAGTCTTGGGCATTACTTAGGACCAAATCCAGGATCGCTTTACCCCTGGTAGGTTCTGAGACCATCTGCTCCATAGCATAGTCACTGAGAGCATCTAGAAACTCAATCTCTTTCACTCAACCTGAACACATATTGACCTAATCAATCTGCGGGTAGTTAAAATCACCTGTTACGACACAGTTTTTATGTTTAGCCATTTTCTTTAATCCTTCCATCATATTATAATCATCCTCTATCTTTTGATTTGGTGGGCGATAACAAACTCCCATAGTTAAATTTCCTTTTGGGCCCTCTATTTCAACCCAAAGCATTTCTAGAAGGGAATCTAATTCTCTGACCTCAGTCTTACTGGACCATATGCCTTCTCTGACATACAGAGCCACCCCACCTCCAACCCTTCCTTCCCTGTCCTTCTGATATAACTTATATCCAGGAATCACCGTGTCCTGCTGATTCTCCTCATTCCACCAAGTTTCTGAAATTCCCACAATGTCTGTTTTCTCCCAACACTAAACATTCCAACTCCCCAATTTTACTTCGAACACTTCTTGCATTTGTATACAAACATCTATAATTTCCCAGGCAAGCTAGGCCCGCAACCTTCCTCCTGCCGCCTTTGGCAGGCAGTCCATACTGTTTGTCACCACCTCAGTGGACAACTCTGATCCATTACCCAGTAGAAAAGTAACAGCTAACCTTCATCTCTTTGAGATGAGTCCTCCCAAGAATCCACCTAAGAAACTTTGAGAATCCACCCAAGAAACTGTGGTTTCTAGATGCACAATATAACTTTCATTTTTGTATAATTTAATTTCTTTTAAAAAAGACTTCTTGGAGGGCAAAGCAAAGCTTGTGGCTCTACTTCCTGCCTTATTTTCCAGAACTCTTAAGGGGCTGCTTGAGTTTAATTGCATATGAGCAGTGAAAAAGCAGCAACCGGCACTGATTTGTCCAGAGGGGTAGCAGAGAACAGAGGCCCTCTTTAAAAATAGTCCATTCTGCTCAGGCCGGTTCTATCTCTTCCCCTCCACTTGTGTGTCTGATGTTTTCCAGCTGATCTTTAGACCTTTCCAAGTTGTTTGCAGCCAGCCTCCAAATGCTCAGGCACATCTTGCTGCTGGCTTCCAAGTGCTGACTGTTTGTGGCTGCGCCCTTGTGTGCTTTTGAAGGGCATAGAACTCCACTGCATGACTGAATAATAAACAAGATTTTTTTCAAAAACAACAACAATCCCTGTTTAATGTTGAGAATTGCTCCCAAGTTTGAAATTCTGCCTGGGTTCTGACTTTTTCATAGGAGGCCCCAGGCTCAATCACAAAGAAGTGGGCTAGCTGAACCAGGCCCATGATCAGCAGGCCTTAGAAGGGGCAAGATCCAAGAAAGTAACAATAGGAGACGAGATATTTGCTTTGCAACTGGTTCCCCAAAAGAAAAATAGTTTCCTAATGCTTGTCCAGCATGTTAATGGAAGCAGACTCCGTACAAGCACAGACATGCAGGAAAGGGCAGAATATAAGGCAACTAAAATAAATGAGAGCCAGTTTGGTGTAGTGGTTAAGTGTGTAGACTTTTATCTGGGAGTAGGCTTCCCAAACCCCCCGCCCTGGTGGGGGACCCCCAAATTAGCAGCCTCATCCCCCGTTCTCAAAAAATCTGGAAGCGGGGGGGGGGGGGGAGGGAGGAGAATGCAGGCTCTCCAGGCAGGCTTCACTTTGCTGTCGGAGCTTGTGGGTGGAGGATACTATCAGGCTCATTGCTTCACTGAGGGTGGGAGGCTTGGGAGCTTTTATTTTGAGCTATGTGCTCACTCGTGGGTGGCTAAGTACAATCAGGAAGAGTTGGGACTTGCCTGCCTAGTGCGGCATTTGGAGCAATAAATTTCCCCTGCTCCTTTAAACAGGTTCCCTAGCTTCCCCCCACCACCACCTCGGCTCCTCCCTTCCCAACTCAGTTTCACTTCGGCACTTGCTCCTCCCAGACTCAGCTTTTTCTCCTCCTTCCTCGGCTTCCTTCCACGTGGTCTCCCAAACAAACTTTTCTTCTTCTCTCCCAACTGCACTGTAAGTTGTAATTTTTTTTCTGAGTGTAAAGGTTTGAGTAAAAAATAATATTGTGAACTGGGCTTGCCTGTGTCCTTTATCAAGTTTATAGCTCCAGTACTTGACATTACATTTTATGTCAGATCTGGCCCTCATAACAAATGAGTTTGACTCCTTTGGTTTAATCAATCAATCAATTAATTAAGATATTTGCTTTTTCACTTTTCTTAACACTGGGAACCAAAGAGGCATACAGCATTTTTTCTCTCCTCATCCGTTTTGTTGATGCAACAACCTTGTGAGGTAGATGAGGCTGAGAGTGCTGAACTGGCCCAAGGGCTTCTAGCCTGACTGGTGGACCTCTTGATGGCACTTGGGTTTTTTGGCCACTGTGTGACCCAGAGTGTTGGACTGGATGGGCCATTGGCCTGATCCAACATGACTTCTCTTACGTTCTTATGTCACTGAACCAGCTTCCATGGCTCCACTCTGACACCAGGGTGGCTAACTAAGCAAGTAGCTTTACAGAAGGCAGCCCCCAAATGAAAGCCCAAATTATTTGGTTCTAACTTAGTGTGTGCAAACAATGTCTGACTTTGGATTTGTCTCCCACTCAGGGCTCTTCAAGCAACTGAGGTGAGCCCTGAAATGCTGGGGCCAGCAGCATGGGAGAAAGGATTGCCATGGTTTATGCCTGTCATTGCCTCCTAGACCCAAATAACGTTCAACCAGGTCCAAGATGAGTTCCTGAGAGATTAACAGTGCCATTGGGACTCAGCTTGCTCCCTGTGTAACTGCCCAAGGACAACCTTCTCTCCCCCCACTTTGCTGACACAACCACATCCAGTGGCGTCACTGGGGTGGGTTGCACCCTGGGGCCAAGTGCGTGGGTTGCACCCTGGGGCCAAGTCGGTTGCACCCTGGGGCCAAGTGTGCCGGACTCGGAGGGAAGAGCAGCAGTCCTCGTGCGCTGCCCAGAGGTGCTAAATCCCTCGCGTTTGAACAAAGGAAGCCTCCGCCTGGAGAAGCCGAAAGATTTGGGGACGGTAACCGTCCCGAAACTTGAGGAGAGGCGCTGCTCGTCCTGCAAACTACTTCTTCCATCAGTCCGTCCCTCCCAAGGCGCTGGCGGCGGCGCGGGCTTGTGCAAGACCAGTTGCTAGCCGAGAGCGGCGGCTGGGGGAGCTCAGCGCACCTGGCGAGAACCAGCGAGAAAGAAGCCCGCTTCGGGTCCTCGTCGCCTGCCCCCTCCTCCCCCGCCGCCAGCAGCAGCGCCTGCGGTGCGGAGTCTTCAGCACTGGCGCTCATGCACACTGCCGGCAATGCTCCTGCGCTACCCCTCACCCGCTCCTCCTCTTGCTGCTGCGAGCGCGGCCGATGCCGCCTGTTTTCCTCCTGCGTGAGGGACTCCCTCGCTCTCTGCCTGCCTGCCCCCTTCCCTTCCCTCCTGCGCCCCGCGCGTCTAAAGCCTCCTTTCCCTCGCTGGTTGGCTCGCAACGTCCTCCCTTCCCTGGTTTGCCTGCTCACCCTCTGATGCCTGCCTGCGGAGAGCTGCGCTTTCCTCTTCCCTCCCGGCCTTCTCTCGCTTCGCCACTGCCTTGAAAGAGCCTCCCCGCGTCTCCCGCCAATAAAGACTGTGATTGCTTGCCGCCTGCTGCCTTCAAAGAGCCCTAGGGGGCCAATGAGAATGCTCTAGGGGGGGGGCAATGGCCCCCTTGGCCCTGCCCTAGTGACGCCTCTGACCACATCTTCACTGGTGCACACTGCAAAACAGGTTGTTCACCTCTGCAGAGAGAATGAAGTGGTAAATATCTGGTGGTTGAATGGATTGCACTGCTTCAGACTGCAAGAGAGGAACATTTTTCTCTACTAGCAAAGTGGGAAGCAGTTCAGTCAGAGCCCATCAGGCAGGGAGCGACCAGCTAACCACCTGTTCTGATGTTGGCCCTGCCGTGGCTAGTTTCCGATATCCTGCTACCTGTCAAAATGATTGCAGCAAAACTGAATACCTTGTAGAGGAGGTAGGGCCATGACTTAGAGGCAATCAATGGCAAGCCACCTTTGAAGATATCTTGCCTTGAAAACCCAATAGGGTTGCAATATGTTGGCTGTAACTTGACAGCACTTTCCACCACCAGAGGTGGTGGACTAAATGCATCAGCAAGTGGCAGTAGGGGAGGGAAGACTCAGGCAGTGATTCTTGGCCTGCGAACTGGAGTGCAACGTGTGCCTCTTTTTGCAGCTGAAATTTTGGAGGGTGTGTAATAAAGTAAACCTGCTACCAATCAAACTGAGTATCTGGTGTTTGAAATAGCAACTTCAGCATCAAATGCTGAAAGGTGCTTGTCACGTTTCAGTAGTACAAATTACCCCAATGAATATTTTCAATCTTGCAAAAGCAAAGTGGGATCAAAAATGCCAAATAGGATTTTGCTGAAAAGAGAAAGAGTTCCTGCTAGTTCACATTTAGTAATTGCTGCACAAGGTGACCATGATTACTTTTTTTTTTTTTTTGGGGGGGGGGGGCTAAGTAGGGTGAGAAAAAAACAAGATAAATGACTTGTAAATCATGGGATTCTCTGCAGCCGGGGAATTCTTGAGTTTATTTGTGAGGCATTTATCTCCTTGCACACTGACAAGGGAAAAATATCAACATTTAATTAATAAGCTTAATAGCCTTGAGGTGATCTGATCAATAAAAAAAGCCTAGAACCATAGTAAGCAAGAAATATTGAATTGCTCATCGTAAAGTACAAGATCTGTTTTAGAACTGATCATCTTACAACATTGTTGTTTTGTTTAGAGTGTGTGTAGCAAAATATCCTGCTCTTTTTGCTTGAGCTAGAGCTAACATAGGGGTGCTTGCCTTCTCCTCACCTGAATTTCATGCCAGATATTGGCGCTCCAAAATACCATTTGGACTTATTTATGAAATGGAACCAAATGCATTAGAAATGGTCCATTCTTTTACTTATTTCTGGATGTTTGCAAAATACGATGGATGCATAGTTTGCTTTAGCTTTCCAATCATTTGTGTGTTTTCTCCTCTTCTATATTACCAATATGCAAATGTGCATTAATAAAACATTGCAAAAAAGCTATTGTGATACATTATGAGTCTTCATTGCAAGAATCTTGATCAAGATTCTTTTGATGGAGTGTCTTAATGATGTGCATATTTACTGATATCTCATTGCAAAAACAACACACATGAATCTATCCCATACTGGGCCGTATCCTACCATAGGCTGGAAGAAGTTCTAGTGGATGCTGGACTTGATGGACCACAACATTCTTCTAAGTAAAATTTGGAGTTTGAGACTTCCTCCAACTTTAGTGGCTCTTTCTTCATTGAAAGAACCACTTAAAATGAACCAAGTTTCTTTATTGGGGAGGAAGGTTTTGAACTTTGTTTAGAATGGTATGACACAGGCCAATGAGTCTAACCATTGTTCTATCAAAATCAGTTTTCTGACTAGAAGCATCTCTCCAGGGTCTCAGGTTGAAATCTTTCACATTTTTGGTCCTTTTTAACTGGAGGTGCTGGACATTGACCATGGGACTTCTGTGTCAAAAACAGATGACCACAGCCCAACAAGGCATTTGCTATATTATATCAACATTTTTTTCCTGCGTATCATTTTAGCATTGGCCATTTCTTGCTATGACTGAATATAGTTGTATCATTTTTAATTGTCTTGTCTCTTTATTTTTATTTGAACAGAAACTTATGTGCACATGAGTAAGCAACGAGAAAAAAAACAAAAAGAAACTTAGTGATAGGGTGTGGGGGTGGATTCATATATACCAAATGAACTTTAAGCTGTGGAAACAATACATGCTTTGATTTCAGAATTAATTTTCATAATTCTAGTTGAACTGGAATTAAAGAGTAATGGAAATAAATCAAAGTTGCTTTTTTGCAGTTAACAGTGTATTTATTTTCTATAAATATTTATACAACACATAAGTATGTAATGAACAGCTTCTGGAAATAAGGGATACTTGTTCATTGGACAGGTTCCTGTGGACCTTCAGGTACCAAAGGTACCTCTTTGGGCTTTAGGTATCCAGGTAAAAAGCTGAATTGTTCCTAAAGACTATGAGCATTCATTAAGTACTGGAAAAGATATTTCTCTCTTAACCATTTATTAACTTCTTGCCTGGTGATTGTCTGAACGGGGCTTTTGTGTGAGGACAACAGGGAGGTCCATGGTTCAAGACCAGGTCATAATCCCACTGGGAGTGGAATGAGATGCCCTCAATAGATTACATTCTCCTTGGGTAGGATTGCAGGCTCTAGTTTAGGAAATACCTGGAGATTTGGGGGGTGAAACCTCAATAGGGCAGAGTGTGGAAAGGAGAGGGATCTCAGCCATCTGCTCCAGAAAAATTGAACTCCAGGAAATCTCTAGCCCCCACCTGGAGGTTGGCAACCCTCCTCTTGGGAATGTGATAGAATTATGTAGCAATTAATCTGTGAAGTATAGGAATTTGAAGGCTTTGAGCTCTGATTGTTGTCTCTGGAGGGGATGGCTGAGTGCTGAGTGCTGAAAATACAGTGAGTGACTAGGTATGGTCTTTTGCTGATAAAAAAGAATATTTACAAACACAGATGTGTAGCTGGAATTTATCATTACAGGATGTGGAAGAGACAATGGCTGGGAATCATATTTTTTCCCCCTCAGGTGGAATATGTTGAGTGAAAATTCATTCTTTTTGTTATGCCTTGGATGTTACTAAAACACGTTTGATGACTTGTAATTGCAAATTTTACAGGGAAATCATATGGCGTCAGGGGTTCTGTTCCTTGAATAACAGAGGGGACTTATACTAGAAAATGTGTTGGCTTGTGTTGTTGAGCTTTAGAAAAATAGCCTAGTTGAATATTTGTCTGCTGCAATTTTAAAAGGTTGCTATTGTTTTCTGGCATTCTTTCTGTGTTTTGTTGATGTAATTTGATGATTATGGAGTTATTGTGTTGGATTGTAAAATATTTTATTTCTGAGCTGGAAAATGGATTGGATAGTTGCACTTCTGAAAACTACTTTTGTGTAATTTATTTCTGGCACTGGTTGCTTCTTTCTTTCTCCTCCCCTTGCCCAACTCCTCTGAAGCCCAGATCATTAAGCCAAGGTGTCCTTTGAAACAGAAATCTATTTCTAGCAGCCTGGCCTAGACTGTACAAGGGTTGGCTAGATCTCCCTTTGCCAAATGCTGAGGAAACAAGGACCATTGTTTATGGTATGCTCATGGGTCTGCCCAGTCCCACTATAAACAACTGCCAGAGCAAAACCAGCACTTAGGCACAGTGTTGTAAAACTAGCAATGTAACATACCTGGCTTGCTAGCCTTTTGCAGGAGCTGTTCCGCCAGGTTTTTGGATGAGGCAGCGGGCATCTATTTTAGACCAGTTGGCCTCCTCCCTACTGCACTATTGGATGTGGTGCTATATAGTGGTGCCATTCTGTGCTATACCACCTTGCTGTCGTATCATCTTGCTGAATCATTTTGTTGCACTTTACTGAATGTTGAAATTGGTTTTATTATGATTTTATTGTGATTTTATCTCTATTTGAGCCCCCAAATGGGGAAATGGGTCGAATGTAAATAAACAATAATAATAATGCTGATGATGATGATGGTGATGATGATGATTATTTTTTTCTGAAAATTTTGAAATCATGGGTATTATCAGGGAGAATAGAATTTTTTTGGGGGGTGGGATGAAATAGACGGCAATAATAACTTTTTGAAAAAATTTAAGGGGGTTACACTAGATGACCCTGGAGGTCCCTTCCAACTCTATGAGTCTATGAATACAACATTTTAAAATGCAACATATGTCATTTATAATGTAGTATATACAACTGTGGCAGAATATCTCTTGTGAAAGTTCAGAAGCTAAATAGGGCCAACCATGTTATTTGAATATAAGGCCACCATGAAACACCAGGGTTGCTATGCAGAGCCAGGCAATGGCAAACCACCTCTGAACATCTCTTGCCTTGACAGCCTTTAATTAATTAATTATATAAAATTGTACTATTTGGCATGTTTATGGAATGTTCAAGAAAAATGGGGGGAGGGAGCACAACCTACAAACCACCACACCTTATGCTACCTTTGCACATGTATTGTAGTTCGTCATCTGAGAAGTAGGAAAGGGGACAATAAAAGTTGAACATCAAAAACATACCTTTGCAGTAAACAAAAGGCAGTGTATTGTTTGAACACTTGATGCTGGGGGGGGGGGGCAACAGTGGGAGGGCTTCTGATGTCCTGGCCCCACTGATGGACCTCCTGATGGCACCTAGGTTTTTTTGGCCACCATGTCACACAGAGTGTTGGATTGGATGGGTCATTGGCTTGATCCAACATGGCTTCTCTTATGTTCTCATGACACAAAGAGTTTCATGCAGGCAGAGCTCCTGCCAAAGTCCTGTGGGGTTTCTTGGAGAAAAAAAATATTTGAAATAAAATGTAAAAAGCAACCCCACCCTGTTTCATTGGCAATTCCCCCCCCCCCATTTTTTCATTTGTTCTTCTGATCCTTCACATATCTGTTAAATTTTCCTTTTTATTATCATGTAGAAAGGAACTTTAAAAAACTTGCTGCCCTGTAGATTTATTCTAATGTTGTCCCTACCCTAGGCATAGGCATATCCCATACACATATCCAACTGAGCTTAACAGGAGTTGTAGTATGAGCCAGTATGGTCAGAGTACTAGAGTTAAGTACTTCCCCATGAAGCAAACTGACTGAAATCTTCAGCAAAGTTATACCATTTCTATGTCTATACAAGTCAACAGGCTGATAAATATGCAACTCAGTTTAGGACTACACTCTAAGCTTGTTGGTATCTCTCAGCTTAACCTACTTCATAAAGCAGGATTGCTAGTTTCTAGGTGGGGCAGGGAGATGTCCCAGAGTGATGACTTATCTCCAACATATAATGTTCCCCTAGAGAAAAATACCTGCTTTGGAGTGTGGAGTCTATGGCATGATATCCCACTGAAATCCTTCCTCTCCCTAAACCCAGCCCTTTGCAGGCTTCACTGCCAAAATTTTCAGGATCTTCCTAACTTGGAGTAATAATAATAATAATAATAATAATAATAATAATAATAATAATAATAATAATAATAATAATAATAATAATAATAATAATAATAATAATAATATTTTATTTATATCCCCCCTCCCCGCCGAAGCAGGCTCAGGGCGGCTAACAGCATTTCATACAATAAGTTATACAATGGATATTAAAACAACATTAATCTTAAAAACATTCTAATTATAAGTTAAAATCAACATTTCTGGTGCTATTCTATCAGCGAATATGTTGGCAAGTCACTTTAAGCAAATCCTTCGATCATTCAATCGGCAAAGGCCATCTTAAAAAGGATGGTCTTGCAGGCCCTGCGGAACTGTTCAAGGCTCCGCAGGGCCCGCACTTCTTCCGGGAGCTGGTTCCAAAGGTGTGGTGCTGCAATAGAGAAGGCCCGTGTGCGAGTATTTTGGAGTCTTGCCTCCTTTGGCCCGGGGATAGTCAGCTGGTTCTTCCCCGCTGACCTCAGTGCTCTCTGGGGTTCATAAGGGGAGAGACGGTCCCTTAGGTAGACAGGTCCTCAGCCATATAGGGCTTTAAAGGTAATAACCAGCACTTTGTAACGAACCCGATATATAACTGGCAGCCAGTGCAGTCCACGCAGGCCCGGCCGTATGTGCTCCCACTTCGGGAGCCCTAATAACAACCTAGCTGCTGTGTTCTGCACCAGCTGCAGCTTCTGGGTTCGGGACAGAGGCAGCCCCATGTAGAGGGCATTACAATAATCCAATCTTGAGGTGACTGTTGCATGAATCACTGTTGCTAGGTCCTGGCACTCTAGGAAGGGGGCCAACTGCCGTGCCCGCTTTAGATGAAAAAACGCCAACTTGGCAGTGGCCGCTATCTGGGCCTCCATTGATAATGAAGGCTCCAGTAGAACCCCCAAGCTCTTGACTCGGTGCGCCGCTTTCAGCAGTACACCGTCAAAAACTGGGAGAGGAATTTCCCTCCCCAGAGCACCACGACCCACGCAAAGGGCCTCTGTCTTCGTCGGGTTCAACTTCAGCCCACTCAGCCTAAGCCAAGTTGCCACAGCCTGCAAAGCCAGGTCCAGGTTCCCTGGGATGCAGCCAGGCTGGCCGTCCATTAGCAGATAGAGCTGAGTGTCATCCGCATATTTGTGACACCCAAGCCCATACCTCCGGGCAATCTGGGCAAGGGGGCGCATATAGATGTTGAATAACATTGGGGAGAGGACTGCTCCCTGCGGCACCCCACAATCTAGTGTGTGCCTTTGGGATAGCTCACTCCCGATTGCCACCCTTTGTCCCCGTCCCTTGAGGAAGGAGGAAAGCCATTGTAAGGCCAACCCCCTAACCCCTACGTCGGCGAGGCGACGGGTCAGTAGCTGATGGTCGACCGTATCAAACGCAGCCGACAGATCTAATAACATCAGCACCGCCACGCCACCTCGATCCAGATGTCACTGGAGGTCATCTACCAAGGCGACCAGCACTGTCTCCATCCCATGACCCAGATGAAAGCCGGACTGGCAAGGGTCTAGGATGGAAGCGTCCTCCAGAAAACCCTGCAACTGCAATGCCACTGCCCTATCAATAATTTTACCTAAAAACGGTAAATTAGAGACCGGTCGGTAATTTGCCAATTCGGCCGGGTCTGCTGTACTTTTTTTCAGGAGGGGACGGACCATACCCTCTTTCAAGGGTGTTGGAAAACGCCCCTCCACGAGGGATCTATTTATGATGTCCCGTAAAGGACATCTAAGCTCCCTCTGGCAGGATTTAATCAGCCAGGAGGGGCAAGGGTCCAAATCACAAGTTGTTGGGCGTGAGTAGAGAGAATTCCGTCAACTTCCTCCAGGCTGAGTGAGTCGAAGCGATCCAGAACTAAATCAGAAGACAGGCATGGAGCCTCAAGTTCATATACTGTATCCAATGTGATAGGCAGGTCCTGGCGGAGCTACGTGATCTTATCTGCAAAAAATTTCGCAAAAGCCTCACAGCCTATCTCTAATTCTCTCACGTTTGGTCTGCCTTGAGGCAGTGTAATAAGATTTCCAATTATTCTAAACAATTGTGCCGGGCGCGAATTTGCAGACGCAATCCTGGCCACAAAGTAATTTTTCTTTTATCAAAGATTTCAGGTTTTCATGGCTGGTAACATCATTAGGGTTTGTAGAATCTTTCGGGATCAAGTGCCGTGTTCTACTGGAGAAAGTTTTCCTTCCAGCTGAGAACGAAACGTCTGGAAGGAAAACTTTCTCCAGTAGAACATGGCACTTGATCCTGAAAGATTCTACAAACCCTAATAATTTTTCTTTGCAGCCTTGACTGCCATCTCATAAGACCTCATAAACGTTCTATAGGATGTTCTCGTCGCTTTGTAATGAGTATACCACCACTGCCTCTCCAGTCATCTGAGCCCTTGTTTCAGCTGTCGTAGCTCCAAGGTATACCATGGAGCCAGCTTCACACGAGGGCGCAGAGGGCGTCGAGGTGCAATCTCGTTGATAGCCCTGGATAGCCAGTTTTGCCAGGCCTCAACCAGGTCATCAAGGGAATTGCCAGGGGGCCAGGGATCCCGCAGAGCCCTTTGGAACCGTTCCGGGCGAGCCAAAATAGGCTCTCCACCCATACAGGGTTGAGGTGGCGTCTCCATATGGGCCTTGAGGGCTAGGTGATCTGACCATGGTACCTCTTCTGTCGCGATATCATTCACCAAGATCCCGGATGCAAAGATCAGATCTAACATGTGCCCTGCCTGATGTGTAGGAGTTGTAACAAATTGAGAGAGTCCTAGTGTTGCCATGGAAGACACCACGCCCATCGCCTGACTGGAGGCAGTGTCATCGGCATGAACATTGAAGTCACCCAGGACCATAAGCCCTGGGTACTCAAACGCCCACCTCGCCACCACCTCCATCAGGGATGGTAAGGCTCTGGCTGGTGCATTAAATGGACGGTACACCAGCCAGATCGCCAGCCCCTCTCCGACATCCCACGCCAGACCGGCACACTCAATACCATCAATCGTTGGGGCTGGGAGAGCCCGGAAGGAGTAACCCTCCTATATGAAAAGCACACTCCCCCCCCACCTGCTGGTCCACGATTGGTGAAAGACCGAGTAACCCGGGGGGGGTCATCTGGGAGTTGGCAGCCCTATTACAGAATCATCATGAGGACAAAATGGAGAGCCACATCTGCCATTCTGAGCTACTCAAAGGAAGCTCAGCATAAAAATGTGGTTGGTTTATAGATGCTTCCCACAAAGTATGATTCTGACTGCAGTTGTGTGAATTTCAGTTTATGTCCATTTCAATTTATGCTAAATTCATTTTCATATTTTAGCTTCTGTGTAGTGCTATGCTTAATCTCCCAAGGGTTTATTGAATCTCTCCCTCATTTCATTTGTCCCACTGAGTATACAGTCTTCATCATTGCACAGTTGGGATATTCTCAAAGGAATCTTGTCTCATGTTGAAAGCTCAGGAGAAAAGCTCAGGGGAAACTCAGCATCCTTTTTGTGACGTCCTTCTTCCTGTTCTTGATGATTATTTTAACAGCGGTGTTAACAGTGCTTTGGTTGTTATTTTCCATCTCCCTTCCTTTGAATTGTCCAAAATTTTCACCTGAACCCCATCAATCATACCACATCAGTCAATTAACCAACATGGAAAACAGCAAGTAAAATAAATGAAAAATGAAGAAGAAGAAGAAGATATTGGATTTATATCCTGCCCTCCACTCCGAAGAGTCTCAGAGCGGCTCACAATCTCCTTTACCTTCCTCCCCCACAACAGACACCCTGTGAGGTGGGTGGGGCTGGAGAGGGCTCTCACAGCAGCTGCCCTTTCAAGGACAACCTCTGCCAGAGCTATGGCAGACCCAAGGCCATTCCAGCAGGTGCAAGTGGAGGAGTGGGGAATCAAACCTGGTTCTCCCAGATAAGAGTCCGCACACTTAACCACTACACCAAACTGGCTCTCTTGCCAGCAGCAGCAGCAGATAGCAGTACAATAACAAAATAAAATAAAACAGTCAGGTCAAAGCCACTTTGAACAAAGGTAATAAGCAGGGTTAAAAGGGCAGTTTCAAAACAGACAAGTTCAAAAGGGGAGGGGAAGACAAATGAAATTTCAAAAACTATCTTTCCCCTGTCAGCTAATAAATACCAACAAAAAAGGCTCCATCTGAACTTCGTGAAGGGAAGGTGTTTCAGAGGAAGACTGACACAATGGAAAATACCCTGTCTGTGGTCTTATCTTTCTTCTGCTGATAATTTCAAAAGGTAGCCATGTTGATCTGCAGTAAAATGGCTAGATTTGAGTCCAGTAGCATCTTAGAGACCCACAAGATTTGGGGGTAGGGTTGCCAGTAGGGATGTGCAAAAAAAAAAAAAAATCGGTATTACACGGATTTGGAAGTATACGGGGGGAGAAAATTCAGAATCCCCATATACTGTCAAATACCGCATTCAGAATAGCCGCATATACGGTAGATGCGTGGCTATTTCCGAATATACAGCCCTATTATACCCTATGGGCCATTGAAATCAATGGCAAATAGGGTATATTTGAAGCCGCCTGGAGGGGAGGGGGTTTGAGGGAGAGCTCCCAAATTGGGCCAGGGGATCCCATTCCAGGGGCACCCAAAGAGGGTGCCCCTATTCCACCATTATACCCTATGGGCCATTGAAATCAATGGCAACATAGGGCATAATTAGAGGCTACTAGGGGGCAGGGGGTTTGAGGGAGAGCCCCAAAAACTGCAGGGAACCCGCAGGGGACTCTCCCCTACAAAACCCCCAAGTCCCAAAAAGATTGGGCCAGGAGGTCCCTGTCTTTGGGCTCCCCAAAAGGCCCATTGCCAACAATGATGGGGAAAGCCCAATTAGCCACTTCCTCACTGTAATTGTCGTGGGAAAAGTGGCTCTGGGGAGCAGGGGTTTTTGAGGAGAGCCCCCCAAACTGCTGTGCAGCTTTAGGGCACTGTCCCACACAAAACCCACAAGGCCAAAAAAAAATTGGACCAAGGGGTCCAATTCCTGGGGCACCCAAAGCCAAACCTAACTTCACACCAGAGAATCTCTATAGGACCCAAATGCACTACATCCCTCTACCTAATCTATGAACCCTGCAGGGCTGGAACCAATATAAACTCAGTTGCCAACATCACTGCCACAGAAAACACAATCAGCTCAAGGTCTGCTCTGCAGACCTGGCTGCAGCAAACCCAGATGCCAGCTCTCCAGCCCTGCCCCAAACAACACGGGGAGAGCTGGCCAACCACAACAAGCCTGCTGGTTCTGGGTCTCTCACCCAGGTGCCAGTTTCCCTGCCACAGAACACACAATCTACAGATGCCAGCTCTCCAGCCCTGCCCCAAACAACATGGGGAGAGCTGGCCAACCACAACACGCCTGCTGGTTCTGGGTCTCTCACCCAGGTGCCAGCTTCCCTGCTATAGAACACACAATCTACTCTATAAAAACAAGAAAGTGACCCAGCACACACAGCCCATACACACCCTCGCCAACCCCCACACCAACCAGAGGTAATTTAAAAAAACCAAAACAAAACCAGCAGAATCACAAAAGGCCAAGTGAAAAAAGTGGCCTTTTCACCAACAAGAAAGCTCAGGCCAAATAAGTCAACAACACCCCCCCCCCAAACCTGAACCAGGAAAAGGGGGCAAAAATGGCCTTTTAAACAATGGAAATTAGGCCAAACAGCACCCCCCACACACAAGAACTAGGAGAGAAGAGTAACAGCAGCAGCACAACACAGCAGCAACAAATCAAACAGTAAACAAATCAAACAGTATTTTTAAAACAGTAAAAAATTTAACTTTTAACAATACAGGAACTTAGGAAATTAGGCCAAACAGCACTCCCCACCCAAGAACCAGAAGAGAAGAGTAACAGCAGCAGCACAACACAGCAGCAACAAATCAAACACTGAATACTTTTAAAACAGTAAAAAACCTTCAACTTTTAACAATACAGGAACTTTGCCAACCCCCCCCCCCAAAAAAAAACCCCTTCACCCTAACCCCAAGAAATCCAAGCCACCCAAATCAGGAGAAATAAAAATCCTCTCACTAAATTAAGATATGGGCAAATTAGCAACCCCCCACCCCACCCCAGGCCCCCACCCCCAGCAGAACCTAACCCCAACCCCAAATAGGCTACCCACCCAGTACTCACCCACCCAAATCTGGATAAGTAAAGGGACTCTAGTCCTTTTACCAACAAAAACTAAAACAAGAAGAACCCCAAAACTGTCTTACCTTGTCTTCTCTACTCCAGGGAAGTCTGGTAAGGCTGAGTGAGAGAGCAGCAGGCAGCAACTGAAGCCAAGGGCCAGCCAGCAGCAGCACAATCTCTCACACCAACCAACATACACCAACACAGCAGCAATGGAGGAGTCCAGCCAGGAAGACTCCTTAAAAAGGTTCTCTGGCCCTACAGAGAGCAATTTCAAAAAATAGCACTGCTCTCTGATTGGCCAGACAACAGTGCTTACTTGGATACCCAAGTAAGCAAACTATCAAAATAACAACAATGTAGCTGATGGCTGGGCCATCAGCTACACAACAGCCCTGCAAAGCATGCATTTGCAATGCATTTTGCAAATGCATACTTTGGATTGGCTGCTGGGGCTCCTCTTCCCCCTCCCCCGCCTCCCTGATCACAGGGAGGCTATGGGAGGCGGGAAGAGGCTACTAAAGGCGGGAAAGTAGGCAAGCAGCTCCCCTGAGGCTGCAGAAGCTACTTTCCCGCCTTTTGCATTGACAGCCGTATACTTCCGAATAGATATTCGGCAGTATACGGCGAGCCGTATTCAGCTGCCGCATAATAGGCTTCAATGGGATTCCATATACAGCTGAATCAGTGGTGATTCGGCTGTATATACGGTTCGGCCGAACCAAATGCACACCCCTAGTTGCCAGTCCCCAGGTGGGAGCAGGGGATTCCCAATTTTGCATGCTCCTCCCCAACACCAGCTAACTGGCTAGCAGGGGAAAACCCACCCCAAACAGTAACATCTCCATGCAACATCGCTGATGTGTTGGCATCACATGGAAGTGACATCACAATGCCAGCGTCACATGGGGACACTCTTAATTTGAGGGCAAATTTACCATAGAGTTTTGCCCTCAAATGAGTGCATCCCACATGATATCGATGACATCACTTCTGTATGATGCCATAATGGTGGTGATGTCAAACAGCAGCCCTGCCCCCCTTCCAGAAGGTTCCCTTCCACCCCTCACTGTCAGAATGCAAGTACCTGGCAACCCTATTTGGGAGGGAAGGAGTTTCTGAGAGTTAAAGCTCCATTTGTCAGATATCTGAGAAAGAGAACTTTGACTCTCAAAAGCTCATACACCCCCAAATTTTATGGGTCTCTAAGGTGCTATTGGACTCAAATCTGACCTCTCTTCGTTGACTAGGACCTCTGACAATATCTAGATCAGGGACCTCTGACTATTACTACAGTGAACAGCAGGAATTTGAGTTCTCTGGGAATGGGAGCTATCTACTATGTAACACCGGCTTTCTTTGGAGGAGGGAGGAATGCCTTTTCTGATCTCCCTTATAACTCTGTTTATTTCTTGCTATGCCAGTCTTGGTGCCTGCTTTGCAAGTCCACTTCCCTTTCTTAGGGTGCCTATGCATCCCTGTGCCTGTTTAGTACCTCCCTGTTCCTGTTTAGTACCACTGACTGGCTCCCAGGAGGGCCAAGTATCATCCTCTGCCTACACGCAAGTGGAAATTCCAATTGCTTGTTGCCCCAGGACACTTTCTCCTGTGCTTGAAATTTGGTACGGCAAATCGCTTGGATAAGGGGATGTCAGGAAATTGGATGGAAGACAACGACACTAAGGCCAGAGAATGCTTATATGTTACATAAAATAGTTGTATGCTCACCTTTCTCCTACATATCTCAGAAGCCAAGGTAGCACTTGTAGAGTAGATGCCTGTAGCAGCAAGAGTCCAAGAAGTGATGCCCATCACCTCCCATGCCATCAGTGGCTAAGAGCAAGCTAAGCTCCAAAGATGCTCTGAGGGCCTTACTCCACCATCCCAGCCAGTGAAATGAGTTTCTGGAGCAGAGGATATCCCCACCTGTACACTTTTCTCTCCTTCTATTATGTAAGCTTATAGTGGCACCTGATATTTCATAATATCAGCATGTTAAATTTTCAAAGTGATGAACAGTCTTTATTATACATCTTCTTCATGGTCTCTGTGCTTCACACTCGTGGGATAGAGCGCCTGCGCCGATCCCCAAATCGGTACCTAAAAAGCCTGGGATTTTTTCACGCTCAGCACCAACGGGCATGCGCAGGCATCCCAGTGTGCATGCTCGCTGGCACCAGTGCAAGGATCCCGCCAGTTCCTTTCTGACAGCTGTGCTGAGAGGATCTCCTTTCGTGTCCCTGGTCAGTAAAGTAATCTTAGGATTGCCTTTCTTCTTGTATATAGCCTGTTTGTTATTTTCTTAGTGTAGTTAGTTAGTTAGTTGTTAGATAGTGTTGTAAAAAAAATTGTTGGACTTGCCCTTTGGGGCCCAGTTTTCCTCCGTTTTTCCCCCTCAGAGACTTTCCTGGGTGGGTTTATTCCTGGGCATCTATGGAAAGACGTTGGGGTTTTTTTAAGAGGTGCCGTTCCTGTGGGAAGAAGATTGCCCCCCCCCCCCCGACGACCATTCCCTCTGTCTCTTTTGTTTGGGTGAGGGACATCATGTGGATTCTTGCTCGCACTGCCTGAGTTTTTCCAAACAAACTCGCAAGAATCGAGCGGCGAGGCTTTCGGCTGCGTTGGTTGAGTCGGCACTTCATCCTCAAAAGATGGCATCGGGCCTGTTGGTACCAATGGGAGAGGCCATGGCCCCAATGGTCACATTGGCCGATACATCGCCGATCAGGACCGAGATGCCAGTTGAGCGTGGGTGTTCCACAAAGCGACCTTCTGAAGGGTCAGTGGACACCCCAGCTAAGAAGCATCGGGATGACTCGGGGACCCAGTCATCTGCACTGAAGAAGGTGAAATCTAAGGAGAAGCTGAAGAAGAGATCGTCCTGCACTCCTTCCCCTTCTCATGATGCTTCGACATCGATGTCGACCGCTCCACCGAGGAAGATCTTGGCGTCTCCACATCGTAGCCCTTCGGTGTCGAGAGGCAGTGCTTCACAGCAGTTGCATCTATCGGCATCAGAGCAAGAGATCGACCTCACTCAGCTCTCCCATTCTTCGGGGTCAAGGCGTCACAGTGAGAGCGACTCTGTCTCAGAGGTGGAGGTGTCAGCACCGATGGAGCCTTTGGCACCGCTGGATCAGGCAAGAGGTCGGAGAGAGCTGGAACCGACCACTGTAGCTCGCCACTTCCCACCATTTCCACCGTGGGAGCAGCGCCAGTGGCCTCCCTATGCCTATCCATACCCACCGTACCAGTTGTACCCCCCTCGGGAGTTTGCAGACTGGAACCAGCAATCCGAGGCATCCCATATGTCGAGGCTTTCCCAGCATTCTAGGTGGCGTGCCTTGGCATCGATGTCCATCCCGCCCGAAAGACGCGGCGTGGTGGTGGAGGAAGTCCAGCCTAGGTCGTTGGTGTCGATCCGGTCACCCGTCAGAGAGTCAACGCCGGTGCTCTCGGAACATTCTTTGAGGAGAGAATCGTCATCGTCGGACTCTGAGGTCAGTACCGACGATCCGGACAGGGCTTTGGAACCTTCGCCAGTGTCTCATACCGCTGAGGATCTTCCCATTTCACCATCGGAGGATCTAAAGTTGTATGGGGACCTGGTGAAGAGGATGGCACTCTCCCTCTCTCTCCCAGTGACACAACCACAACCCGTTGTAGACGACACCGTATTCAACATAATGCAGCGGGATACATCTATAGCGGTTGCCCTACCTGTTACGAAGGTCATCTTACAGGCGGTGAAGGAGCCCTGGGTGAAGCCTGCTTCTACACCTGTGTCATCAAGAAGGTTGGACCACATGTACCGTGTCCAAGAGGCCGGTGCTGAATTTTTCTTCACGCATCCAAAGCCCAATTCGGTGGTCGTATCCTCCTCGTCAAAGGCCTGCAAGATGCACTCCTCTCCACCAGACAAGGAGGGAAAGAAGCTGGAAAACGTTGGAAGTTTTACTCTGCTGGGGCGCTGGGAGTAAAAGTATCTAACTATGCTGCGTGCATGGCTAGATACCAATACTCAGTGTGGGAACAACTTACCCCCCTCTTGTCTTCCCTGAGTGAGGAGAAGAGGTCTACTGCAAAGAAGTTGCAGAAGGAAGGCTTTGCTGTAGCCAAACAACTGGCTGCAGCAAAGCATATGGTGGACGTCTCAGCAAGAACCATCACTTCTGCTGTCTGCCTCTGCCACCACTCCTGGCTCAGTTCAACAGCCCTCCAGCAAGACATCAGGGCCTTCGTTGAAGATCTGCCCTTCGAGGGCGAAGGCCTCTTCAGCTCGACCACCGACAATGTACTCCAGAAAATGGATAAAAGCATAAAAACTTCCAGGAACCTGGGTGTCCCGGCGTCTTCCAGAGCTACGAAATCAAAACAGTGGAACAAACCTTGGTCAAAGAAGCCATATCAAAAGTTCTCCCCGGAACAGCAGTGGAGACCTTGGTCTGCCCAACGTGAGAGCAGGTCCCCATACAGGGGGAACAATAGAAACCGCTACGCTTCTGCACAGACTACCGGCAAGTCCAAGGGCATTCGCCCTCAAAAGCAGGGCCTTTGACTTTCTGGTAGCACGTGTCACCGTCCCCACTTCTTCATCTATCCGCCTCCATCCATTCCTGTCAGTCTGGGAGTCCATCTCTATGGACAGGTGGGCGCTTTCCACCATTGCGGAAGGCTACAAAATAGATTTTGCTTAGATTCCGAACCAATCTGTGGTAATCACCACACCCCCTTCCCCACCTCTGCTGGTGGAGGTGAGCAACCTCCTACAGAAACACACCATAGAACGGGTCCTGATGGAGGCCAGGATGGGAGGCTTCTACTCTCGTTACTTCCTGGTTCCCAAGCGGGATGGGGGTGTGAGACCAATCATGGACCTTCGGAATCTGAGCAAGTTTATTCTGTACCAGAAGTTCAGAATATCCACTCTGCAAACAATTCTGCCCCTCATCAACCAAGGGGACTGGATGGCAACACTGGACCTCAAGGATGCCTACTTCCACGTCAGCGTCCATCCTGCGTTCAGACATTTCATTCGGTTTGCAGTAGGTTCTCAACACTTCCAGTTCAAGGCCCTTCCTTTCGGCCTGTCCACTGCACCTCGGGTGTTCACGAAGATGATGAGCGTTGTGGCTGCCCACCTCCGGCTTCAAGGGATAGTCGTCTTTCCATACATCAACGATTGGCTCCTTGTAGCGGAGTCGAAGGAAAGTTTGTCAAACCATATTGCTACCACTCTTCGTCTTCTTCACACCTTGGGTCTGCAGGTCAATTTGGAGAAATCACACCTTACTCCATCACGGACAGTTCAGTTCATAGGGGCTTCGCTGGATACGAACCTTCATCGCGCTTTCCTACCTCAGCAGAGAGCGATGGACATTATCAACCTTGTCGAACTTCTGCAGAGTCAAAAGTGGGGCACGGCGCAGCAGCTGCAGTGGATGCTGGGGCTGATGGCGGCGACTACAAGTGTGCTGATCTTTGCGAAGCTGAGGATGAGAGGCCTACAACTTTGGTTTCTTCATCAGTTTCGACCGTTAAGGGACTCACCTCGAAAGAGGTTTGTAATTCCACCTGTGACACTTCAAACACTGCAGTGGTGGAAATCAAAGGACAACATTTGTCAGGGAGCTCCCTTCCACCTACCTGTACCAACAGTGACGATCACAACAGATGCATTTTTATGGGGTTGGGGGGCCCACATGGACGCTCTGTGTGTGGGGGGCCCTTGACCTTTGAAATTGACTCACTGCCATATAAATTACCCGGAACTGCTGGCAGTTCATTTTGCTCTTTGATCCTTCTGCCCCATTGTGGCGGGGAAGGTTGTTGCTCTGCTTACAGACAATACCACTGCCCTGTGTTACATCAACAGACAGGGAGGGACAATTTCTCGACGGTTCTGTGCGCTGGCACTGGAACTGTGGTCGGAGTGCCTAGACTACGACATCTTTATGAAGGCTGTGCATCTCCCAGGGGTGCTCAACCTGCAAGCAGACTCCCTCAGCAGGGGTGCGACTTCCCCACACCAGTGGGAGATACAGTGTCGTTTCCTTCAACCCGTGTTTCAGCTCTGGGGGTATCCTCAGGTGGACGTCTTTGCCACAGCTGAGAACCGGAAGTGTCCTCTGTTCTGCTCCAAAGGGGGTTCAGATCTAGAGTCGTTGGGAGACAGTCTGCTGTTCCCGTGGGAAGGTCAATTCCTATATCTGTTCCCACCTCTGCCACTATTGACAAGGGTGGTCAACAAGATCGCAAGAGAGAGACCATGCTGCATCCTGGTGACTCCGTGGTGGTCTCAGCAGAACTGGTTCCCGATCTTGCTCCAACTCGCGAGGGGGGTCTTCTACCAGTTTCTGGCGGAACCGGATCTTCTGTCAGCTCAGGACGGTCGTGTATTCCATCACAACTTGCCCCAACTGAAGCTGATAGCGTGGTTCATCGACCCTGAGAGTTCTCCAGCAGAGTCCAACATGTTTTCCTGAATAGCAGGAAGCTGTCTATCCGCGCTTCTTATGATAGGAAGTGGCAGAAGTTTCTTCAGTTTTTAGTTGATCCTACAGTTTCGCCCCAGAGGGTGGGACTGCCGGTTATTTTTGAGCTTTTGTTATCTCTGGTGGATGCTGGCCTTGTTTTTTCCTCCATTAAAGTTTATCTGGTGGCAATATCTGCATTCCATGAACCAGTGGAGGGGCATTCGGTTTTTGCACACCCTCATGCTAAGAGATTTCTGAAGGGTTTGCTTAGGCTTCATCCTCCTTCGAGATCACCCCCACAGTTGTGGGATTTGACTCTAGTGTTGGACAGGCTGACTCGGCGTCCTTTTGAGCCAGTGGCCATATGCTTGTTACAGCTCCCATCTTGGAAGACTGCTTTTTTGGTAGCCATCACATCAGCATGCTGTGCAGGGGAGCTCATGGCTATGCGTTGTGACTACCCATATTTAGCTTTTCAGGAGTCTGGAGTGTCCTTAGCTCCTGATATTTCCTTTCTCCCCAAGGTAGTTCCACCTTAACTTAGAAGTTTGGTTGCCCACGTTTTATTCTACACCTTCCTCAGATGAGGAACGTAGGCTGCATGCTTTAGATGTTAAGCGTGCCTTATTGTTTTATTTGAGTTGCTCCAAGAGTTTTTGTAAGGTCTAGCATCTTTTTGTTTCTTATGCTGCTCCTAAGTTAGGTTCCAGAATCTTGTCTCAGTGGCTTTCAAAATGGCTCATAGACTATTAAACTGTGTTATTTGTTGGCTAAGAAGCCGTTACCTGGGCCTATTCACGGACACTCTACAAGAGCGATGGCGACATCGGTAGCGTCCCTTAAAGGCGTTTCCCTGATGGACGTTTGCAAGGCTGCCACCTGGTCCTCTCCGGATGCCTTTATGAAGCACTACGCGCTGGACGTGGCTGCTCAACAGAGGGCTTGTCTGGGAGCTGCGGTGCTGCAAGCTGCTTCTTCTGGTTGACCGTCTTCCCGCCTCCAGGTATGTCTTGCTTGCTAATCTCCCATGAGTGTGATGCACAGAGACCACGAAGAAGATAGACAGGTTGCTTACCTGTAACTGTAGATCTTCGAGTGGTCATCTGTGCATTCACACTACCCGCCCTCCTTCCCCACTGCTGACGGTCTCTTTCCAGTAGGGGCTTCCAGCGGTCAGGAAGGAACTGGCGGGATCCTCACACTGGCGCCAGCGAGCATGTGCACTGGGATGCCTGCACATGCTCGTTGGTGCTGAGCGTGAAAAAATCCCGGGCTTTTTAGATACCGTTTCAGGGATCGGCGCAGGTGCTCTATCCCATGAGTGTGAATGCACAGATGACCACTCGAAGATCTACAGTTACAGGTAAGCAACCTGTCTTTGCCTTGCATTGATCCTGTGTGATTGGTGTCCTTTTTAAACTCTCACTTTACAGCTGGGGATAATATGGCTGGACTCAAGGCTAGCCTTCCAAATTTAAGTCTCCCTTATGATTTTGGCTGATCATGTGTTTGATTTCAGGAAAATCACATATTTAGGTTGAATGTGGACTAGTGTTTCCAGAGGCGGTATGTCTTCTGCCCACAGAGCGTGATTTCCATTCCTTCCCGCTCCTACAGCAGCCTGAAATATCCCCCAAGTCCTTTTCCCAATGGGAGAGGGATCCTCTCTCCCCTAGGGACAGGATTGGGGGGTGTTTCAGGCTTCTGGAGGAGCAAAATCACACTTCACAAGTGGAAGTCTTTGCAGTCACATGAATATTAATCTGCATCCAATTATATGTGTGATTTTCCTAACTCTAAACTCACAATCAGTCCATGTCATATAGGGTTGCCTAGTCCAATTCAAGAAATATCTGGGGACTTTGGGGGTGGAGCCAGGAGACTTTGGGGGTGGAGCCAGGAGACATTGGGAGTGAAGTCAGGAGCAAGGGTGTGACAACCATAATTGAACTCCAAGGGAGTTCTGGCCATCACATTTAAAGGGACAGCACACCTTTTTAAATGCCTTCCTTCCATAGGAAATAATGAAGGATAAGGGCACCTTCTTTTGGGGCTCATAGAATTGGACCCCCTAGTACAATCGTTTTGAAACTTAGGGGGTATTTTGGGGAGAGGCACTAGATGCTATACTGAAAATTTGGGGCCTCTGCCTCAAAACACAGCTCCCCCAGAGCCCCCGATACCTCCAGATCAATTCCCCATTATACCCTATGAGAATCGATCTCCACATAGGGAATAATGAAGTGCCCAGCAGAAATTTCCCCCCACCCCCGTTTCTGACGACTCTGAAGCAAGGGATTGGCATCTCTACTCATGAGTTGCTGCCAACTTCTTCAAACTAACACAGACACACCATCCCGAGAGGAAGCCTTTCCAATCGGAGACTGAAGTCTCCAGAGGTGGAAAGTCACATGGTGGCTGTGGGGGTGGGGCTTCCCCCCATCGACCAGCTGACTGGGGGCGGGAAGGAGCCTGGGAAAGAGGGAGAACCCTTGCTGGGACCTGGGGATTGAAAAACCTAGCGTCATAAAAGCAATTTGAATCTGGAAATCCCCTAGGATAATCCATTAGACAGACATGCCAGCTGTCAAAAATAGACAGGAGAATATCCAGGAAGCTTTTCATAGAAGCTGGACAACTTTGTTCCATTTTGGGCAACTGAGGGCTGCTAATTTCTCTATCCAATTTTAAAGTAAGAAAAGCAGATTTTTTAAAAAAGTTGTAAACAGTTTTCACTTTCCCCCTTGCCCCTGGCCTGTCTCAGCAGCATACAGTAAATGGCAGTGGAAAAAACATATACTTCAGCTATTATTATTAATGGTTTACTCAGTAAGCAAGTGTGGAGCTGCCTAGTAGGGGTAAAAATCTATAAATTATAATTAGATATCATATGAATGCAAGGGAATGAATGAATTGTCAAAGCCACAAGCCATAACAAGCAAAATACAAGAGTGTGTAAAATGATACAAATCGAAGAAACTAAAATGCAAGATTAATAAGGCCACAAGATATTCCAAGCTAGGTACTCACAGCGAATTGTTTTGGGTTTGGGTGTTTTAATTTAATTTAATTTTTTGACACATTTTCAATGGATTTCCTTTGTTGTAATAACAGTACAATGTGATATGAGAATAAATTTCAAGGGCGTTTTGTTGATTATGTCTCTGTGTTTTGTATGCATATAAATAACAAAATTGTGATTTGCCTGTCAGTATTTGTGAGAATTGCACAAATAGACAAGCCACTTCTAGGCACATCTAGGAATTATTTATTTACCAACCCCCCACACCACTTGGAAAATATAGGCCCAAACTCAGATTGTACCCTCCCCCCCCACACACACACACTTATTTCTTTCCAGCCTGGGTTTTGTGCGTAGCTTACTTTAGAGTGTTTGAAAGAAAACTGTAACTGCAGTCCAAAAAGTGGTCTGTGTTGCTCGATTGTATTGCTGCAAAACTGTAGTAAAAGATACTGCTGGGATATGCTGGAAGATAACAGCATAGCTTTGTGAATCCATCATAATATGTTTGTTTTCCCAGTATTTGGCTCAAAAAATATATATCTGCAAGAATTTTCCTAATGATGCTTGAACAACAGAGGGGAACAGGAGTATAGTCAGATATTTTGGGTTGATGATGCCTGAGGACAGTTGAAGGAGACCCTTGAGGTTTAGTAAAAATAGGTGAGGTGATCCCTCTCAGTACATTAAGATGCACAGCTGATTTTTAAAAAGGTAAAGGAAATCCCCTGTGCAATCACTCAAGGGTGATGTCACATCACGACTTTTCATGGCAGACTTTTTACAGGGTGGTTTGCCATTGCCTTCCCCTGTCATCTACACTTCCCCCCCCCCAGCAAGCTGACCTTAAAAGGATCAAAGCCTGAGTCAACCTTGAGCCGACTACCTGAACCCAGCTTCTGCCAGGATCGAACTCAGGTCATGAGCAGAGAGCGTGGACTGCAGTATTGCAGTTTTACCACTCTGTGCCATGAGGCTCTTGAGACAGCTGATTTAGCTTTCTAAAAATAACAAAATGGCTGGAAGTCAACAGGGGAACATTCATGCAACCTTCATGTGGGGCTTGGAGATGCCCTGGAATTACAACTGATCTCCATAAATCATTTCCTCTGGGGGGAAAATGGCTGCTTTGGAGTATGGACTCCATGACATTATAGCTCACTGAGGTCCCTCCGTTCCCCAAACTACACTTTCTCCAGTCTTGATCCCCAAATCCCCAGGAATTTCTCACGCTAGACTTGAGAACCCTATTGCGTTGGCCAGCATTATGTTTTGGGGGGCAAGCCTTGTAGTTATGGGCCAGAGGAGATGCAGATTCTACTTAGGGCTGCCAAGTCCTGGCTGGGAAGTTCCTGGAGATTTGGGGGCAGAGCCTTGTGAAGGTAGAATTTGGAAAGGGATGCATGCAAGCACGCATGAAGCTGCCTTATGTTGAATCAGAACATCAGTCCATCAAGGTCATTATTGTCTACTCAGATTGCCAGCAGCTCTCCAGGGTCTCAGGCAGAAGTCTTCCACATTGCCTACTACCTGAGCCTTTTAACTAGAGTTGCCAAGGATTGAACCTGGGACCTTCTACATACCAAACAGATGTGGTCCATCCACTGAGGGAGCTCAGCTGAGATATGGTTCCACAGAGTCCACCCTCTGAAGCTGCCATTTCCTGCAAGAGAACTGATCTCTGTAATATGGATATCAGTTGTAATTCTGGGAGAACTCCAGCCCCCACCTGGAAATTGGCAACCCAATATGATTTCAAAATTCAATGGAGCTCACCCTTTTTTTAAAAAAAAAAAAGGCCTATTTTGGGCAGGTTGTTGATGTCACCATCAGGTGCCAGTGCACCTTCCTTCCTTGCTTTGTTCACCGGCCAGTACAGCAGTGCTCATGTCTTTCTTTTATGACATGCTTGCATTGGAAATGAAGCCTCTTCTTGGTTGCAAAGGTTAGGTTCATTGTGGGAGACTGCTGGGACAAAGGGAATAAAATGTTCAAATGTCAGCTTTCTTCCAATGCAGGCTAGAGGGAGCTGCGAGATCAGGACGATAATAAAAACCCACCCTTTCTAAAAATACTAGCTAGCTCTTTGGCCTGCTAACCCAAATAGATATTCCTTCTGTCAATTATAACGGATGTCCTCCCATTTTCTGGGATTGGCTTATTTAAACCTGATTGAGGTTGGAGAACCCACAATAGGGGGCTCTCAGCGGGAGAGGCGATAGTGAAAAATCTCATTGCAGCAGTCTCTTGACTGTGCCACAAACAAAGTTAACAGCACTTTGGATAAGGATTAGAATTGCAGCTTCTCTTAATGAAAACATCATTGTTCAAGGCACATTTTCACTTGGGTAACCAAGTGGGTTGCATTTGTTACAAAAATAGGGACACTGAATAAAATCTGTTTATGCAGCCGTATAGAGATAACATGATGGCTCTGTCCCTGTATGTGAAACCACATTATAGCAACCGTTGCTTGATTAGGAAAGAAGCAGAAAGGATGTGGTGAGTAATTTCTGTGCCCCTGTTCTGTGGACCTGTTCTTTTGTTTTCCTCTCCAGTTTTGTTTAATTCAGTATTGCATTGCATGCATACATTGCATGAGTTGACAAATAGAAATTCCCCCCCTCTCCCAGAATATGAGAACTCGAGGGTGTCAAATGAAGCTTGATGGGCAGTAGATTCAGGACAGACAGTTCGGTCCATTCACTTACCTCTTGCTTCCAGAGTTTTGGGAGAGCTGGCACTGCAAGTCTTTTTTTTAAAGGCCCAATGTGTTCGACAATCCTTTAACTCAGTCTGTTGACAGCTGTGAAGAAATGCATATTTTCTTTGGTGGTTTGAACTCGGCAAAACCTTCAGATTGTGTTTTTCTCTCTGGGCAGAGAACGGGCAGGAGAGGGAAAGACAGTTCAGTTGCTTTAAGGCTTCCCTCAGCCACTTTTTAAAAATGCTAATAGATCTAGCAAGAAACAATGGGATGGTCAAGCTCTCTTCTCCCAGCAGAGAACAGGGATTTGGAGGTATTAAGCATATTAGAAGAACTTTAGGAAGAAACTGATTCCGTCAAAGCAGACTGAACTCTTAAATGAGGTCTGGAGGAGGTAGCCATTGCCATGTGCTGGCCTGCACACCTGAAAAAGGCTTGAAGGTAATGGCACTCCTGTAAAAGATCTGTACCTTTCTAAGATAAGGTAGAGTCTGCCTTAGAATTTACATCTGATAGGGCATATATAGAGGGAGGGACAGAGGAATTGTGTTTTACCTATTTTTTTTTTTAATCCCTTGCTCAGTTCGGAGCTGTGCTAAGAGTATGCTTGTAAACATTTTTCTTTTTAGTAAATACTTTATATCTACTGATGCTGGTAGAGGTTCTCTGTACTGCAGAGACCTCCACCATTTTAGACAATCTATTTTTATAGGAGCACCAGGAGGGAGAGGAGGGCAGTCAGTTGGCAAGTGGCTACTCACTCAGTGATGCACAAGGCAGTAAGCTGTCCCCATGGTAACCAGGCATTGGGTAGCAGAAGCCACAGAGGCCAGGCCTCAGAACTTGGAAGGGAAGCTAGGAGTCCTGAGCCTCCCAGTGGGCAGTTCCTACAAAGGTCAGGTGGTGGCGGAGGCTGAACAGAGAATGAGAGTAAACCATAGAGGGCAATATAGAACAGGATCTGCAGGTCAGAACGGGACTATTCCATCACAACAGCTACAGTCTGAGTCTTTGTACTGTGAAGAATTGCGAAAGTTGCGCCTGTTGAGCTCTGGCTGCATTGTTAGCACGCCAGATCATTGTCAGGCAATTAAAATGTTGTGGAATAGTCAGACCTTTTCTTTTTGCTCATCTATACCTCTAAAGAAGATACAAAGTCAAATGCTAAGGAAAAGCATTTAAATTGGTTTGAGATATTAGTGAGAAATGGTTTTTCCCCCTTCCCTTCATTTGTAAAATGGGAGTGGGGAAAGGGAGAGAAAAGGTACCTACTATTAATTTGGAGGAAGGATTGTATATTTCAGCCGATGCGGCTACTCATGTATGAAATACAGAAAAATGTTAATCGAGGCAGACTTGCAAAATGAAATTAGTTACAAGTGGGCTGTGGATGAGCAAAGAGTTTTTCAAGACTGTGTTGTACCTCAGCCAGACTCAGAGGTTAATTCATTCAAGATAATTGGAATGTTAAACAGTGCCCCATAAAGAGAAGCTGCCACGCAGCTGTAATATTTTTATTTCCATTGAATCCCATGCTAATTACTAATATTTATAGGGATGCTCCACCTCTTTGATATGCCTGGCCACTCTGATTACAGCTTCTCATGCCAGGAACCTCTGCTTACGAAGAACAAGCCACAAAACCAATGTCACCTTGGAATCAAAGCTGAGCGATTCCTTTCAGCCTCTTAAAACTGGTGCAGGTATCTGAATTCCCTTTGTGATGGGAGCATGCTAGAGTCCTAGCAGTTTCATAGCAAGAGCAAGTGGCATCAAAGGACAGGATGATTGCATACATGCAGTTGCCACACTGAGTTTGAACATTGGTTTCTCGTGCTTAGGAATTTCTACTTTGCCTGGTAGTGGCTCTCCAGGGTCTCTGGGCTGATGTCATTCACATCACTTCCTTCCTGCTTTTGTAGCTGGTGATGGCAAAGGATTGAGCCTGCATTGCAACCTTTTGCATTTAAAACAGATGTTCTACCACTGAGCTGCAGACTCTCCCCATCCCCAGTAAGGTATTAAGTTGTTTCTGGGAGTGATGCTGTGTTGAGCATTGCATGCCAAGCTTCAGGATGGCTGCTGACACATTTGGAATAATCTACAACATTTTATCCCACCCTTCTGGCAAAGAGCTCAGGGAGTTTACATGATTTCTCCCTTGCATAATTTATCTTCATCACAACTCTGAGAAGGTAATTTAGGCTTTAAAAAAAAGTGATGGACCCAGGGATACCCAAGTGCTTCATGAATGAGTTGAGAGTCGAACCTGGCTCTCTTGTACTAGACTAACCCCCTAATACTACACCATAATGACTTTTACACTGTGGAGTGCCTTTGGCAAAGAGAAACTCCACACTGATAGCTTGCTGTTATAAAATCTGAACTTTAAGCTTTCTGATCCATTCTACCACTATGACCACTCTTGGTACTTCCTTGCACTGAACTGCTATGATAACTTGTGAAATCTATTAAAATGGTATTATTGCTGTTATGCTAAACTTATTCCAATTTCTGTAATGCCAGTCCTAGTATATTGCTTATTCGATGTCTCTTCATATTGATTGTATGGCTTTACATAGTATAATCCCCTTTGAATCTTGGTGAGAAAGATGGACTGTAAATATAGTAAATAAATAAATAATGTCTGCAGGTGGGGTACTTAAGGTGATTTCAGAATGGTTGTAGTTTTTATGTGTTATTTTACATGTTTGTTTTTACATTGATTTTACTCTCCTTGAATCCTGAGATGTTCAGGAGAAAGGAACCCATATAGATATTTTAAATAAATATTGGCTCCATGACTCAATAGACACCAGAGATGTCATGAGTACCTACCGAGCAATCCTATGCCAAGTTATTCCAATCTAACTTCATTGGTTTCACGTTACAAAGGGAAAGAAAAGGATAAATGTTACATGATACTTTTTCATTAAAATCAGCCAAATTATCTCCCCCCAAATCACAATTACTTGACTTGGTCTGCTTGGCTTTGCATTAGGGAATCTTTCTATCCCTGGCATGAGTCTTCCTATTTTTTTTTTTAAACTTATGTATCATACAGTTCAATTCTTTTTTACATTTCCTGCAAGTGTTGTCAGATTTTAATTTTTCTTCAAACAATAACACTGCAAGACCCTTACATCACCCCTCTTGGGGAAATATGTAAATGCATGAGATTCTGAAAAGTGGCATCCCATGCATTTTAGAAATGGGGTACCTAAGAGCCAGTTCATGCACTTATGTTCCTAGTGGATGTGGGATTGTGTGAAATGCAGTTTTCTTTCTTGGATTTGTTTAAAACTATCACATCTTTTAACATTTGCAAATGAAAATGATGAGAGGTTTTGAAGTGAAAGAGCGAGCATTTTCTCTCTACCAGGAAGTCAACTAAAATCAGTGCCAAGTTCCAAAGGCTTAATCCTCTTCTCTTTATTTATTAATGACGACATAAGCCTTCCCAGCATATATTTGCTTTGGCTTGAGTTCTTAGCAATGCATTTTTAATATGCCCAGATGCCTTGTATAATTTTACAAAGGTGGCTGTTTTTGTGGTTGAAAGGTGTATTTCTGAGCTCCGGAACGTCTTTAGCACATATTTATTTCCTCCCTAGCTACACATTGGAATATGCAGTTGGAATAACATAGATAGCGGATTGGCAAAGCCTCAAGGTAGGTTTTACTCATCAATTAGCCAGTAGGCATTGTAGGATGGCATATGGAAGCCTTGGATAATCTAACACCAGGAGTTTTCAACTCACTTCCTTCAATAAGGCAGATTCGTGAGGCTGAGTTTAGCATTGAGGCCCAGCCACACTCAAAAAAACTAGTGCACTCTGTAAGGTTGTAGCCTTACTTCTATATAAGAAATATAATTCATTTATCATTCAACACAAGGTGGTATATGAGTTATGCTGCTATTGATGCACTTGCTGTACATTTAATTCCTAATTTCAAGTAGGAAAACTTGTGTACACCCCCTTCAAGAGCCAGATTGGTGTAGTGGTTAAGTGCACAGACTCTTATCTGGGAGAACGGGGTTTGATTCCTCACTCCTCCACTTGCAGCTGCTGGAATGGCCTTGGGTCAGCCATAGCTCTCACAGAGTTGTCCTTGAAAGGGTAGCTTCTGTGAGAGCTCTGTCAGCACCACCTATCTCACAGGGTGTTTGATGTGGGGGAGGAAGGTAAAGGAGATTGTGAGCCACTCTGAGATTCGGGGGGAGAATACAAATCTAATATAGCAGGGGTGGCCAACTGTAGCTCTCCAGATGTTTTTTGCCTACAACTCCCATATAATCTTCTTCTTCTTGACAAGTACTGATTTAGAAATCACAAGCAATGGTAGTTTTGCTTAGACTCCCCCCACCCCAGCTGATAGCACCCACTGTTGTGCATTCCAGTCAGTCATCAAGGCAGTTTTGTTTTAAAAGTTAGGGCTATGTATTTCTCACAGCCATGTTGCACAGTTAAATTCCTGTGTGTACATGAGTGCATGGAGAAGAGCTGTGAGCTGGGCTGGGTGTGATCAGGGATAGCATTTGTTCAACAACTGTGATTAGGAAGATGGTGGCCAGCACTCGTGTACAGCTGGGCTTGCCATAGCCTTTTGCTGTATGGACGGGCACTGGTGTGTAGAATCTGGTGGAGACATTTAACACTCCAGAATGGCTCTTGGAGTTCTAACGGAGGACTTGCAAGCAATGAAAATACCATATGTTCCTCCCAAGGAACAGATCTGAATTTGCATCAAACGCTATCGCATTTTAGAATCTCTTTGCAGAATCACAAGATGACTCCCCCCCCCACCACCAACATGAAGTTGCAAAGGCACATTCTCTCATACCAGACCCAGAAACAGGAATTGTTGATAGAGAGATCACATTGCGAGGATCAGCTGAGCTTGTAACACAGTCTGGAGAGTTCCATGCACACTGTTATGATATTGGAAACATAATTATCAAGCTTAACTTAATTAGACTAATGCTTATGAAATCTGGCATAGCAGATTGTGGGAAGTAAATTATATATACCAATTAAAAATATGGGATACATGGTGAGGGAAGGCAGAGACAAGCTCCATTGGACACAGCCATTCAGAGTGTGTGTGTATATATAGAAAATTAAGAAGCCAAGTGTGTGAGCCCCAGCAATGATACTCAGCTTAGTGGAAGACGATGGGCATTGGGCCAGCTCTCCAGCAGAATGGATTTTATGGCCCCTCATTTTTTTTAAAAATGAACCCACTCCCCCACAGTACCACCACATTGCTCTTTTGGCTTATGGAAAGCGAAAGTGACAACTTATTCACTCAAATTTATAAAGGGGACTGTGCTGATTTGCCATGGTTTGCTGCCCCATAGTTGCAAACAGTTCATTTTCTGGATGTGTATATTCATCATCATTGAAAGTATTCATTTACAGGACCTCAAAATCATGTAGTAACTTCTCATTCTAGAACTGGATGCATGTGATTACTATGCTAACCGATTTTGGGAACTTGATGCTCATTTAGGTCATAAGCAATTCTCACCTCTCTGGCAACATTCAAAAATGGTCATACAGAATCCCTGAACATACAAAGGTTACATTTCCACTGGGGTGTATCCAATCATGTAGTTCTGAAAGAACAGCACTTTTGTATGTGGAAGGGAGGCAGTGATTTCTACTGATTCTTTCTCTCACTGCAGATTTCCAATTTGATTTGATTTGATTTTTTTTCAGTTTATAAACCACCTTCTCCAGGTGGAACTAGGACTGCCAATCCCCATTTGGGGCAGGGGATCCCCCAGTTTGGAGGCCCTCCCCCCGCTTCAGGGTCATCAGAAAGTGGAGGAGGGAGGAAAATGTCTACTGGGCATTCCATTATACTCTGTGAAGACCAGTTCCCATAGAGTATAATGAAGAATTGATCATTGAGTACCTGAGGCTCTGGGGGGCTGTTTTTTGGGGTAGAGGCACCAAATTTTCAACATAGCATCCGGTGCCAGGGGATCCAATTCTATGAGCCCCCAAAGAAGGTGCCCCATCCTTCATTATTTCCAATGAAGGGAAGGCATTCAAAAGGTCCCTTTAAATATGATGGCCAAAACTTACTTCAGAGGTCAATCATGATTGTCACAACTTTGCTCCTGGCTCCACCCCCAAAGTCCCCAGATATTTCTTGAGACCTGGCAACCCTAGGTGGAACCCCAACAAAACTTTGCCCCCTAGGCTGAACCCCAACTAACTGGTTTGCAGCTAGTGTTAACAACTCTGGATTGGTAAATTCTTAGAGATGGGAGGGGCACTGAGGAGTGTGGAGTTTAAAAAGAGAAGGGACCTTAGTGTGGTATAATGCCATAGACACCATTCCTAAAGCAGCCATTTTCTCCAGAGGGACTGATGTCTGTAGTCTGGAGGTCAGTTGCAATTCCTTGGGACCTCCAGGTCTCACCCAGAGGTTAACAATCCTAGCTGTGGCAGGGGAGAGAAGCAAGAAAGTCTCACTCCAGAAACTAATAGAGGCACGCATGCCATTATCCCAGAAATTCCCTACAGATTTTAATTATCTTTTTCCCTCCAGTTGCTACCCATCTTTCTTTACCAATGGGAATTCAAAGTGGCTCATAGTGTCAGAATAATATTAAACTAAAATTGCAACAATGAAAAGTCATGAAACAACTTCAAGGATGATAGTATGAATATAAATATAGCTTCATTGAACTCAAGTGCCCACTTAAATAGGAAAAAAAAGAGAAAGAAATGTTTTGGGAAATTAGTCCCTTGTGGGCATCCTTAAGGGGTGAGTTACCAAACTGGGGGAGTAGAATAAAGAGGGCAGTTGCTGCTTAGTGCTCATCTGAGTTATGTGCCATGAAGTCACTTCCGACTATTGGTAACTCTATGGATTAATGCCCTCTGAAACATCTGATCATTAACAGCCTTGCTAAAGTCTTGCAAACTGAAGGTCATGGCTTCCTTTACCTGAGTCCATTCATCACATATTGGGTCTTCTTTTCCTCCTGCCTTCAATTTTTCCTAGCATTATTGTCTTTTCCAGTGAGTCTTGTCTTCTCAAGTATGATAGCCTCAGTTTGGTCATTTTATCTTCCAGGGAGAATTCAGGCTTGATTTGCTCTAGAATCTACTTTGGCTATCCATGGGATCCATAAAACTCTTCTCCAATGCTGCATTTCAAATATGCTCATGCTTGCATTGTTTCTTACATTAATCAAGCTTCTTAAATATCATAGGAATGGATAGTGCCCCCAATTGGTCCAAAAGGCAATGTGATGCCATCACTCAGAAGTGATGTCGTCACGTTGCTGGCATCGTGTGGTGAAGCTTTTGTTTTTGGGCAAAACTATGGTAAAATCAGCTACAAACCATAGAATTTTGCCCCCAAATGAGAGTGTCAATGGTGAAGTGATGACATCACTTTCAGGTGATGTCATCACTCCATGCATGCTTTGTGTGCACAGCAGAAGCTCCCAGATAGGACCAAGGATCCACTTGCCAGCTGCAAGGTAGGGCCTGGCAACCCTTCTGGTTGGCCACTGTATCAACAGAATGCTGGACTTCTCCAGCACGGCTCTTCTTATGTTTTTATGCCTCACCATTGAGTGATGGAAAATTATAGCCATGATTTGATGAGTTCTTTTAGATGTGGGGAAATTATTTGTGGCTTATATTTTCTACTTAAACAACTTCTCACCTCTGCTATTGCAAACTGCTTTTGATGCTGTTCCAGGCTTCAGAAAGCTAGCTTGTGATGCAGTTTGGAAGAGGATGAAAGTCTTAATGAGCACATAGAACTAATCTCCCAGTTCTTTGGATATTGGCCCGTATCAAATTCACTTTGTTTTATAATAGAATGTTAATTTGTCATAGACAAAATATGTGAGATCCAACATAAACAAGTCTCCAGTGGCTGTAATACAAGCATGCAACTCTGGAAAAACAGCAAACAAAGGAAGTAATAATGAGAACTTAGGGACATATTAAACCTGTTTCTTTTTTCTTTTTCATTTCTGTTTATTTCTGATTCTTGTACACTGGCTTTGCATGTTCAGGACATTGTTCCACGGAACACAAATATGCAACTTTACAATGC
This sequence comes from Heteronotia binoei, assembly GCF_032191835.1. Classification (NCBI taxonomy): domain Eukaryota; kingdom Metazoa; phylum Chordata; class Lepidosauria; order Squamata; family Gekkonidae; genus Heteronotia; species Heteronotia binoei. The sequence goes on along the minus strand of NC_083227.1, from coordinate 46,703,890 downwards.
AGGTGGTTATCATTGTGCATCATGTGTTTCTTCACACTTTGAAGTTCGCTAAACTATGCATCATATTCTCATTATCTCTTGAAGCAGTATAATGCAGATACAACTCATTGTTACACATGGCATGTGCATAGAATGGCTTATAGTGTATTAAGTTTTGTCACTGGTCCCACTGTTGTCATTTGCAGCCTTTCCTGGGCAAAAAAGCTCTTGCCACTGTTGTACATGCCCTGGTAACATCTAGAATGGAGTCCTGCAATGTGCTCTTTATGAGGCTGCCCTTGATGAGTGTCTGGAAACTACAGCTGGCACAGAATGCTGAGTGGAATGGGTCTAGGGTTGTCATCTGAAATATCTGGAGATTTGATGGTGGAGCCTGGGAGAGTGGAATTTAGGAAGGAGAGAGACTTTGGTAGGGTATAATGCCATGGCAGTTTGCCTCCAACACAGCTGTTTTCTCCAGGATTATTGGAATAAATCTTTTAAATAAATAAATAATAAGCAATGTATGGAGATCATTTGCAATTCTGAGCAATCTCCAACCCCTACCTGGAAGTAGGCAGCCCTGAGTGGGTCATAGCAAACCTATTACTTCAGTCTTGTTCTACCTACATCGACTCCCAATCAGGTTTTGATCTTTAAAACCATATATGGATTGGGGCCAACATAAATGAATATTCTCATAGGAACCTTCATGATGCTGTCATCTTGAGGAGCCCTTCAGGTGGATAGTCTTTGCTGTCTGAAGCTAGATGGGTGGCAACCTGAGAATGGGTTTTCTCAGTCATAGCAACAAAATGGTGGAATTTGCTCCCCATGAAGACAAGAACATCTAATGGCCAATCTGTTCTCATTCTTTTGTCCCTTGTGTTGAGAACTTCTGCAGAGGTCCTGCTCTGTCATCTACCTTCAGAGTTGAATTTAGTCTTTTATTAAACCTATATGGTATGAAAATAAAATTGAGGTGGTATAAACTATTTACATAAGCCTGAAATAAGGATTTCTTACAAAATGTTACAAAATATAATTTAAAAGGGCTCTGTTTTTGTACTCCATTTAGTATCTGGGGGTTTAAAACACACACACACACACACATGCCCCAGTCTAAGGTATGATGTGCTGTCTGCCTGCTCTTCTCAGTAATAAGAACATCAGCTCTTATTTCAAGTTTTTCACTCCAGACTCTCAGGGTGTTTCTCCCAAAGAGATCCCCTTCAGGGCACAAGCTGTCTCCAGCCGAACTCAGCTGCAAGAGGTTTTAGCCATGGCCACATTTTCACCAGCTGCAGAGTTTGAGACCTAGATTCTTTTATGCATTTCTTGGCAAGGGCTGGAAGGCCTCTCTTACTTCATGTTCTGCTTGACACTGAGAGAGGAAGAGGAGGTTTTTAAGAGAAGTGGAGCACTTTGATTTTTTCTCCCTACCATCAAAAGGTTTTGAAAGTTTTCAGAGCACTGAGGAAGAGCAGAAGTCACCTGTTCTGTGTCTTTCTTGCCCTAGAGATTGGCTTTTCCCCACATTCTGTTCTGCCTCCCTTTCTGTTAATTTTAGATCATTACTTAAATTAATTTAGAAATTCGCCAGTGCTCAGTTTGCTGTATCTTCCAGTTCAAATAGGCTTTAAAAAAACCTAAACTTTTACCTATGGGGGCAATGATGTAATCATGGGGAATGACTGTGGTTCAATGGCTGACATGCCCGATGGCTGCCAATCAGAGGAAACTAGCTGACTTGCTATATGGCAGCTTCCTGTGTTCATATCAGGGTTCCTTTTTGTGTGATATTGGCTTGGAGCCAGTCTAAATATTTCACAGGTGACAGGAGTGTCAGCCATAGAGAATAATTTGCCTACTTCCCCCTCTCACAGTAGTCTGAAATTCACCCCCCAATCCTGTTCGTGGGGGAGAGAGGACCCTGAGGAACAGGATTCCAGAGGGCATTTGGGGTTGTCTTGAAATTAGGGAGGCAAATTGTGCCAGCGGATGGATCCTTCACCGTTAGACTGGAACCCACATATTATCCTCAATGCTCATGCGAGTTCAGCACAGTCATAACTTGTAAAAAAAAAAAACACCTTCCTGTTCATGAATCATTTCTGGTTCATGAACCATGTGAGGACCTGAAAGTGGATTCAGCCCACTTCTGCGTTGCACTACCATCACACTTCCAGAACGTCATCAGCTCTGAAATCAAATTGCTGTTGTCTCACTCTTGCTGGACAGCATTGACATCCTTATCTTTGCCCAGCTCTGTTTCCTGCATTCTCTCATTGACAGAAGGTCATCAGTTGGGTACCCCTTCTTAGCCAGGGTTGCCAGTCTCCAGGTGGTACTTGGAGATCTCCTGAGATTACAATTTATCTCCAGATAATAGAGATCAGTTTCACCTGGAGAAAATGGCTGCTTTGGTAGGTGGACTCTATGGCATTATACCCCATTTAAGTCCCTCTCCTCCCCAAAACCCACTCTTCTCAGGATCCAGTTCTGAAATCTCCAAGTGTTTCCCAACCCAGAGCTGACAGCCCAATGCTCAGCTTTTGTAAGATATTCTTTCATATCTGTTTCTCAGCTTTGACTTTTAAGAAGGGCCAAGTAGGTTATGAGTAGGGCTATATTTTCTTGGTGCTTGGGAGGGGCAACAGTATGAGAGCTTCTAGAATCCTGGCCCTACTGATGGACCTTCTGATGGCACCTGGTTTTTTTGGCCAGAGAGTGACACAGGATGGGTCATTGGCCTGATCCAACATGGCTTCTCTTCTGTTCCTGTGTTCTCTTATACAGAGCAGGATTTTTTGTCCTTTGCTGGGCATTGCCTGCCTAGAATGTCACAAGGGCAACAGTATATCAGTAGAGCCAGAACACTGCTTGTCCTTTAAAATATTATTCATTTCTTAATGCCATTTATATTGGCATATTATAATAGGAACACTGAACACTAATTTAAAAATAATAGTTAATAAAAGGGAGGCCAGTTATTGTTTTTACGGTATAGCCCTAATCACTGATCAGTGTCTTTGGGTATCAAAGAGTTATTCCTAGGAAATGTCAGAGGCCTTCTTTTGGATCCTCTGAAATATTTACAGTATTAGTCAGATATCAGAACTGGATTAAATGTGTTATTGGATTGCCCTCTGGATTTTTGTGTATGGCATCTGATTTCCTTTTGTATCTGTGCTCTATATGGCAAGGGACTCTTTTGCATGAATTCTGCTCCATGCGCTGATAATTTTTTTTTTATTATTGTTGTTGGTTATAGCAATAAGTAAATCCTGTCTGTCAAGCAGCTTCCAGAACTGCAAAATAAACAGCCTAGGCTTTTTGCTTCACAAGGTTGTGTGCATGCGTTCACATGGAGATATGGTTGCCAGCTCCCCCCCACTCCCCGGCTGCTATTGGGAGATTGGGGGTAGGGTTGCCAGCTCCAGGTTGGGAAGCTTCTGGAGATTTGGAAGTGGAGCGTGGGGAAGACAGGGATCTCAGTAGGGCACAATGCCCTAGACTGCACCCTCCAACACATCTGTTTTCTCCAGGGGAACTCATCTCTAGTCTGGAAGAGCTGTAATTCTGGGGGATCTCCAGGTCCCACCTGGTGGCTGGCATTCCTACAAAATGCAACTGAAATTAAAATACAGGGGGTTATTCACACCTTTGTGGTTGTCAGATACAGTCTTCTTACCTGTCCCTTCCTTATGCTTTTCCTTCTAGTGTGGGGCAACAAGGGAGAGGGACCAAACAGTGTTTCCTTGGAATCAGTTCTGCCCATGTGGTTGCCACTGCTCTCTCATTACGTTCTCATTACATGTATACACTTGAAAACAAGAAGGTTATGAGTTGGCCTTTCATTTTGTTTGTTGTCATTATGAGCATATTTGTTGTTGATGTTTCTGACTCACTTTATACTTTTATATCAGTTGCACTATGTTTATGCCATTTTATCCCATGAGCTGTGGTCAACCAATTATCTGAAACTGAAGTTCTTTCTGGAGGTTTTAAAAAAAATATGAAAGCTACCACAAGATAAAGGAAGAGTGGAGTATAAGTATTTTAAATAACGAAGTTAAAATTGGGTTAAATATATCCAGCTTTTGCACTCATTCCTGCCCAATTTCTCTGCTTACCACTGCCTCTGTTCCACACGACTTCTGTCCATGCAGGTTCCATAATCTACCACTTGCATTTTTTGGAGATCAAAGGGGAGCCCAGTTCCTTTTTCAACAACTGAAAAGTGGGGGAATTGAGCCAGTGTACTACAATGCTTAGTTGAACTAGGATTTGGGAGACTCAGGTTTAAATCCCAGCACTTCAGAGAAGCTCCTTGGGTGACCTTTGGTGAGTTATGCTCTCTCAGCCTTACCTACCTCAAAAGGTAGTTGTGGGGAAGGGAAAACCACATATACTGTATGCTTCAATCTGCTGTGTGATGGATGAACAGTTTATTCAAGACCCCTCTGGCTTTGCACAGTGGCCATGGGTTGGATTGTAATATTTTTGCAGGCATATTTCCAGTTTGGTTTGAATTCAGGGTTTACCTCTTATCTTTTCTGATTTAAATGTCATGGCATTTAACTTTGAATCATTATAACACAATGGAGTTATCAAGAGAACCAACAACAACCCATAGAACTAGATCTTTATTTTTCAAAATGAATGCGAAATGACTGAGATGTCCTTTCTTTACCTGCCATTTGTCAGCTTTCATCATCATATTCTCTTTGAGTGCTGTGTTGGTTTTCCCGTCAATACCTGTATCAAATTATGTGGGTGACTGAGAACAATAGAAAGGAGTATGAAATCTATGAAGTCTATGAAATTTCTATGAAGGAGTTTGTATGTAGTTAAGATCCACTCCATCAGAACACTGGCCTCAAAATGTCCCTAATCCCCCAGGGGCAAGTTTGATGCAGAATTGATAGCTGGCATGAGTTGTCCTTTGTATGCCCACACTACTGCACAATCATAATCTGGGAAACAACAACCAGATTTAAGAGGTTGGGATTTCCTCCTTCCCAGAAAGGGCTTTCTGTCTCTTCATTGGCATCAGCTGCTTCACTGGCAAAATCAGTGTTGTCCTTTATCCCAAGCTAACTAGCATGGCTTAACTGAATTAGACATGCAGATTTCACAGCGAATACATTCAGCGATCAAATTTGCCATGTATGACTGCGTTGATCAGACATCAGCCTGTCACCAGGTCTGCTTAGGTCAGCACTGAATGATCTGGATACCTGGTGACCAGTTTTGAATTGGGTTTTTGCCAAACCACACGAGGGGAAATGCTGCTGATCAAAACAGATCAGCAGCTGTTATTGTTGCTAAGGACTACTTAGATGAACTCTTAATGGTAGCTTTTTAACGGCAACATTTATTTACAACTGATCTGTATGATTTGTGACTGAGTTAATCATCTGTTTCAGCCACTGCCTGCCTAGCAGAGCAGTAGTATAGGAAGGACTGGAGAAGGGAGATCTCCACTGAGTTGTGTGAGAGAACCCTTTTATAAAAAAAACCGGATTGCCCTGTAATGTACAGCTAGGAAGGATTAGTTGAAGGAATCTGCTGAACTGCCATGAATTGAGGGAGAAAGATTAACATTTCATCAGACAATTTTGCTCCCTGTTTGCAACTGATGAGCAGGGCATGAGCCAGACCGGCAGGTGTTAGACCATCCCAAAATAGTATCAGAGTTGCTGTCTTGTTTTCTATTGTTAATAGGGTTGTTTGGAAGCCAGATTCTCTCTTCTCAGGGCTCTTTTATAGAGATTAGTTTTTACAATGAGCAAAGGAATGTTTCAAAGCAGAACAGTGCATAGTTCTGGGTTGGGGCACTCATTCCTAGAGAATTTTGACTATGACTTTCCTGTCCTGTCCTGTGATTATCTTGGGTGAATTCTAAAGCTATGGCTTCTCTAGTCTCATCCATAATTGGTTGCCTCTCCAATCTTTGGTTGAGAAGGTTTTGTTCTATTGGAGCCGGCTTTATGTTGTACAATGTGCACAATCAAAATAAACACCAGCAACAGAAGAACATCAGTCACTTGTGGAGAAACCCACTGTATTGTATTAGCTCTGTACAACATGTAACCCCATTCTAGAGTCTGCTTCATTAATTCATTAATCTGAGAGGAGTTACATTAGTTGTCCTATTTGAAACAATATTTTTCCTTGTGGTGTGTTGTACTGGAAAGTAGTCCCTCAGACAAAACCTTGCAAGATCAGGCTTATTATCATTCAAAGCCATGGAATTTTGCCGGCATTTTGATGAGGGAACATCACGGCTTTCTGCAGCTCATCTAATTGGCTGTGCAGACTTTGTTCTTCATGCTCTGGTATTTCCCTTTATAGACTCCTTTTTGATAATGGTCAAAAACCACATCCACTCTTTGATATCTTGATCCAATTTGCAGTACTGGACTGACAAATTTGTCTGTTAGTTCACCAGAAATCCCTCTCTGTACTGGAAGGCTTACCAATTATAACTATTAGTGCTTGTTCATCTGTAATGAGAAATGATGATTGATCATAAAGACCAAGTTCCTCACAATACGCAATGCCTTCTGTTAGCATGTCTGAAAGCACTTGTTCCCCATTCAAAATGTGCCATTTGTTTCAGCAGTGCTCATAGGTACTGGCATAAGTTCATACTAGACAAGTCAATTGGATGTTTGATTAGACTGTAGAACATTTCTATTGATTTTCAGTATGACTCTATTGTCTATATTTGTTGTGTTGGAAGTGAGCTGTGGCTCAATGGTAGATCATATGAAGAAGTCTCTAGGTACGCTCCTTCTATCTGGTATGCTCATCCTCTTCCATTGAGTGCACAGCTTTGGGAGGGATGCACATGGAGCCATGAGGGAGGTAGGGGACACTTGCCTAGCCAGCCAGATAAACCGAATCAAATAGATAGATAAATTTATTGTCATTGTTCTCAAAAAAAAAAAAATGAGAGCAACGAAATGAGGTGCTCTTCCACAAACATACCAACACATCAACACCCCCCCCCCCAAAAGGACATATACATAGACCATTTAAATGCATCTAAAAACAAATAACCATTCATAACCCTGCATTTAGCCTCACCACGGCACTTGGATAGAAGCTGCCCTTGAATCTATTTGTCTTAGCCTTCAACACTCTATATCGCCTACCTGACGGTAAGATCTCAAATAGCAAGTGGCCCGGATGTGAAGGGTCCCTTAAGATCATTTGTATCTTCCTAGCAGTTGGTGGGGTGACAGATGTCACAGCCAGATCACCCTCACATCCATAATTATTTTTTATCTTCTTGCTATCTTTTATCTTCTTGATGTCAGTTGTTGTATGGCCTCCTTTAGTATTGGATGTAAATTGAGTTTGTAATGAAGTCCCTAGGTTCAATTTCTGGCACCTCTAGTGAAAGAATGGTGAAGTGAAAGAGCTGTTGCCAATCAGGGTAGGCATTACTGTCACTGACTCAGTATAAGGCAGCTTCATATATGTTTGACTACAATTAGGGAAATATGGGAGCATTAATCTTCAACAATAGATTGCAGATAGACAGTTTTGACTTGCCACCTGGCCGAGTCACAACCAAATGTACTTGTAGAAATGATTCTACTTGTTCTTGACCTATTTGTCTCAAGAAAATGTTTCTTGCCAATGATTTTATGTCATTTGCTTGCATTGACTTTATATTGACTCTTAGCATGTATCATATGTGTTGCTGTGGCTTTGCAGGGAGGGGGTTTAACTTCGGTAACCTTGAGGCTTTGTAGAACTCTAAGGAAAATCCTGGGCAGATTCCTGAGAACTCTCAAAAAAATTCCCAGAAAGACCCAGGATGATTTGAATTAAGACTGGCAGATGTCACTCATCACTTTTTGTTGTTGTTCAGTCGCACAGTTGAGAATGACTCTTTGCGACCCCATGGACCAAGTCACACCAGGCCCTCCTGTCTTCCACCATCCTCCAAAGTCTGCTCAAATTTGTGTTAGTTACATCAGTAATGCCGTCCAGCTATCTCATCTTTTGCCATCCCCTTCTTCTTTTGCCTTCTGTCTTTCCCAGCATCAGGATCTTCTCCAATGAGTGCTCCCTTCTCATTTGGTGGCCAAAGTATTTCAGCTTCAGCTTCAGCATCTGACCTTCCAGGGAACAGTCAGGGTTGATTTCCCTTAGGACTGACTGATTTGATCTTCTTGCAGTCCAAGAGACTCTCAAGAGTCTTCTCTAGCACCACATCTCAAAAGCATCTATTCTTCTGCGCTCAGCCTTCCTTATGGTCCAACTCTCACAGCCATACTTTACTACTGGGAATACCACCGCTTTTATACGGACTTTTGTTGGCAGGGTGATGTCTCTACTTTTTATTATACTGCCTAGGTTCGCCATAGCTGTCCTCCCAAGGAGCAAAAGTCTTTTAATTTCATGGCTACAGTCATTATCTGCAGTGATCTTGGATCCCAGAAATGTGAAGTCTGTAACTACTTCCATGTCTTCCCCTTCTATTTGCCAAGGTGTGATGGGGCCGGATGCCATGATCTTAGTTTTTTTGATGTTGAGTTTCAAGCCTACTTTTGTGCTTGAAACTCAACATCAAAAAAACTAAGATCATGGCACTCATCACTAGGATTTAGTTATTCCTGATTTTGGCTTCTCTTGTAGCATGACATTATTTTATTACTGAGAATACTGTTTATCATCTTTTTGGTAAGATGGTGTGCATGATTGTTGATAGACCCAGCAGGAGGTATGTTTTACCTTCAGATTATTTCAGCTATTTTTTTTTTTTTTTTTTAGCATTGGAGTGGAGTTTCATCACCAAGTTCTAGTGTGAACCTCCACTTAGCCATGGTAACCGTTCAGATTTTTCTTCATTCTGGCAGCATTGTGGTGGATGTTAGCCACCAAGGAGATGCTTCTGCCTACACTGGGTCGCTGGATGATATCTCAGAATATATTGTGCCATGATTTGGCATGGAGGCTTTGGATAAGAGGGCTCTCTGAGAGGAATCCAGGAGTCGTTCCTTATTTGGTGAGACTTACCAATCACTTCATAATCATAGGGAGATAAATGAGAATGTAAAAATACAGTGATAATATCTAATAATAATAATAATAATAACTTTTATTTCTATCCCGCCCTCCCCGCCTAGGCGGCTCAGGGCGGCTAACAACTTACACATTAACATAAATAATAAAACTTTAAATTTAACAATTAAAATTAAACATAAAAACCAGTCAGTTAAATTAAAATACATGATTTTCATTAGACTAAATATATATGAGTATATCTGGCAGCGATAGAGCTGTTATGGCGCTGGTTCTGCCAGTTTAGATAGTCTTATGGATGGCGGTTCTTACACCAAGCAACTCAGCAGTCAGTGTCATTATAGGCTTGCCTAAAAAGGGCGGTCTTGCAGGCCCTGCGGAACTGGCCGAGGTCCCGCAGGGCCCGCACCTCCTCCGGAAGCTGGTTCCACAATGCCGGTGCAGCCGCTGAAAAGGCCCGTACTCTAGTATGTTGGAGTTTGACCTCTCTCGGCCCAGGGATGGTCATTTTGTTTTTACCCACTGACCTCAGTGCCCTCTGGGGTTCATATGGGGAGAGACGGTCCCTTAGGTAGGCTGGTCCTCGGCCATATAAGGCTTTAAAGGTGATAACCAACACTTTGTACTGGACTTGGTAGATAATTGGTAGCCAGTGCAGTCCGCGCAGCCCCGGCCGTATGTGCTCCCATTTCGAGAGCCCTAACAATAGCCTGGCCGACGCGTTCTGCACCAGCTGTAACTTCCGAGTCCGGCACAGAGGTAGCCCCAAGTAGAGGGCATTACAGTAGTCCAATCTTGAGGTGACCGTTGCATGGATCACTGTTGCGAGGTCCCGGCGCTCCAGGAAGGGGGCCAGCTGCCTTGCCCGCTTCAGATGGAAGAATGCTGACTTGGCAGTGGCTGCTATCTGGGCCTCCATTGATAATGAAGGCTCCAGTAAAACACCCAGACTTTTTACCTGGCGCGCTGGTTCCAATGGTGCGCCATCGAAAGTTGGGAGAGCTATTTCCCCTCCCCGAGCGCCACGACCCACACAAAGGACCTCTGTCTTCGCTGGATTCAACTTCAACCCACTCAATCTGAGCCACGTCGCCACAGCCTGTAAGGCCCGATCCAGGTTCCCCGGGGCGTAGCCAGGCCGGCCATCCATTAGCAGATAGAGCTGGGTGTCATCCGCATATTGATGGCAACCCAGCCCAAACCTCCGGACAATCTGGGCAAGGGGGCGCATGTAGATGTTGAACAACATTGGGGAGAGAACTGCTCCCTGAGGCACCCCACAATCAAGTGTGCGCCTCTGGGATCGCTCACCCCCAATGGCCACCCTTTGTCCCCGATCAGAGAGGAAGGAGGAAAGCCATTGTAAGGCCAACCCCCCAACCCCTATGTCGGCGAGGCGGCGCTTTCGCAACTGGTGGTCGACTGTATCAAATGCCGCCGACAGGTCTAATAACATCAGTACCGCAGCGCCGCCCCGATCCAGATGCCGCTGGAGGTCATCTACCAAGGCGACCAGCACTGTCTCCGTCCCATGGCCCGGTCGGAACCCAGACTGGCACGGGTCAAGAACGGAAGCGTCATCTAGGAACCTCTGTAGCTGCAACGCCACTGCCCTCTCAATAATTTTACCTAGAAATGGTAAGTTAGACACCGGACGGTAGTTTGCCAATTCAGCCGGGTCTGCTGTACTCTATGTACTAGAGATGACAACAGCATGCAGGGCTTGGACGTATACAGTTTCACATGTGCATAAAACCCCCAAATCAAGTTGTTATTTCAAGAAAAGGGTGTGGTAGAATGAGAGGAAGGGGAGGCTGTGAAGATTTCATTTCCTTAGGCAGTAGAAATATGGCACAGCATAAGCAATTATTTCAGCATAAGCTGTTTTTTCAAGTTATTTTAGAATTTGTAACAAAATTGGAGGTTCCACATAATACTTCTTAATAAACACATGAACTATATACAGGAGAACAATCTTTCTCAAGAAGTTATTAGCTGTTGTCTCTGTGGTTAAAAGGTTATTTTCAGATTCTTGCCCTGCCTTTAGATATGATTGATCTATCTTTTCATTACATTCTCTGGACAATGCAATATCTGAAGTCCTATTCATCAACCATGTTGCAGAACACACATATAATTAGTAATCTTTGTTGTAAAGTGTAATATACCTAAGGCAGAATATTTGTATCTCTGCACAAATCTGACAGAACTGGATTTTTGGAGAACAGTAATTAGCTGTCAAAATTGGTTTTTAAAAAGATTATAAAATTTATCAATATGCCCTGTAGTTATACATTAATGTGAAGGGCTTACAAACAAAAACAAGAAAAAAGATTGATTTGGAATTAGCTCACAGCTAAAATTGAGCTTACATGGAATTACATCAGAATTCTAGCTGTAGAAGACTACTTGGAATGTCGGACTGTATCCCAGATGTGCAAAAGTTAATTAGAATAGTTAATTGTAGAAAATGAAGACCAAGACTTGATGTATATGAGAAAACTTGAATTTATTTATACTATCTTGGAGCTAGGTTGGGTCTTATTATAGGCTACTAGACAGCTCCTAGGTGCTTTGTCATCCTATGCAACACATAACTTATGGCATATATGAAACAATTTATAACGCTTATGGCTAATTACTGACAGATACTTGTAAAATAATGTCACAGATGTGGCCAAGAAGATATGGCAACAGTTGCTGGCCTTAACCAAAACTATCATGGAGGGTATTCTTGGACTGCAGAAACAGCTAGTTCAGTCTGTTAGCTAAAGGTGCCATACAGAAAGTGTAAAGACGCAGAAAAAAATAGCATTGAAGAGTGGTAAGAAACAAAGGAGTAACACAACAGCTTGGCCTTTTGAAAATTAGAAACATCCTAAGCCATATCAATGTGTTGGGGTCCGGGTTCAACAAGTGTCTTAGAATGGTAAGAATGTGCATCTTAACAGAAGTAAAGATACAGTTCAATCAGGGTTGCCAGGTCCAACTTTAAAAATATCTGGGGACTTTGGAGATGGAGATGGGAGATTTTAGGGGTGGAGCCAGGAGGCTTTCCCATTCCTTAAAATAAATAAATAAAAATAAACCACTGCAGTTCCCCTGAATACAGTTTTCATTTCCTCATCCCCCAGTAGCTACATTTCAAATAAATGAAAGTGAACACACATGCATACTCACACTCACAAAGCAGCCAAAATAAACACAGTTATCATGTGCACACTTTTGTGATCTCATAGGGGCAATTTACTCATGGGAGTTACTGAATGCAACAATCTGCTGTATTTCAACCAACTTCTTCAGACTAACAGGAAAATGAAAGCAGAGCAACCTAGGGGGTGGAGTTTTCTTCCAAACAGAGGGACTCTGCTCACTTCTCTTCCATTCTCACATTCTTCACACACTCACTTATTTTAAGCCTGAACAGATTTAAAGGCACATGGCAGCTGTTGGGGTAGGGCTTCTCCCCACCAGCCAGCTGGCTGGTGGCAAGGAGGAGCCTGTAAAATTAAGGGATCCCCCACTAGGACCTGGGAGCTGACAAGCCTAAGTTCAATGATGGGGCAAGTAGCATGAATGAAATGACAGGTTTAAGAAGATATCCAATTATAGATAACTTTTTATGATGCTTGAAGCTAAATTAGTTAGCCAAAAATGTGCTCCCTTATCAAGTGGGACAGCTAGCTATTATTGGAAGATTATTTTAAGAAGTTATAGATATGGAAGTCTGAATTGATGAGGAACTTTTCCTTAAAATAGACTCCTTGCTTGTGACCTGTGTATTTTGGTTTAAGATATTTTATGGAATCATATAATTGCTCTCCTTTAATTATTTATGTAGTCATAAGGGGTGGTATAATTTTCTGTTGAGTCAATGTTAAAATATGAGTAATAATGTTATAATAACATGATCGAATGGAAGCAAAGATTCTCGAATAATGTTGTGTAGTGTAGCCATAACAAATCCAAAACACAGTTGAGGTGAACCTCTGGCCAGGAGTTGAATGTTAACTTATAAGAAAGCTAACTAGACACCTTGGGCTTCTTAAGTGCATGGCTGACCATTGTCATCCTGAACAATAGTTTAAAAGAAGAATGAATGAAAATAGTGAAGAATACAATATGAAAGAAAATGCCTTTGAGCACTAATAACGAACATTTTTGTTGTCTTAAGGGAGTTGTAAATTGCAGTTGTAGACTTAGGGGAATTGTAAACTGGAAACAATGGAGGAGAGAGATCTTAGAGTCTGTGCATTGCTATGTGATGCAGGTGCTGTGCAACATGGCAATTGGAGGGGAAATGTATTATATCTTTTTATGAGGCATCATTGAGAAGCCCTCTGATGTATCCTCACATATTGGAAAAGAATTGTTGGGCACAAGTCCATTGGACCATGGAAAAAGTTGGCCTCTGCTAATTCACCCATCACAAATGCACAGAATCAATCTATTTGTCAGTCCTTTCCATCAGAACATTTTCCTTACAATACGGCTTCTAGTCACTTCATCAATATGTACTCTGACCAGTGTTCCCTCTAAGCTGAGTTATTGTGAGCTAGCTCACAATTTTTAAGCCTCTGGCTCACACATTTTTGTCTTAGCTCAGGAAAAATGGCCCCAGAGCAAACTAATTAATGCAGCAGCTCACAGCTTTCATGCCAGTAGCTCACAAAATAGAATTTTTGCTCACTAGACTCCATATCTTAGAGGGAACTTTGACTCTGACTAATAATATCCTCAAAAAGGATTAGTGCAACATATGGCTCTGGAGGCAAATGTGACTCAGTACAGAAACAAATATGTCCCTTAATCTCTCTTGGAAGAGTATGTGTCGGGAATTACACAAAAAGTATACATTCTAATAAAACAAAATGCTCAGGAACTCTTAATGATTTGGCTCCTAAGAACTTTCTGCTTATAAAGAGAGAAGTAGGCAATATCACCCACTTTCCCCTCTTCATTGACCCTTCTGTGGTATCTATCCTGTGGTCCATAAGTTCCTCCTAACCCTAGCATGGGCTTTTGGGAGTCTCATGGGGCCACTGGGAAAAGGGGAAGGTGGTGTTATTTGCTGTGCAGGGCCTCCCAAAACATGAAACTGGCCTTGTTTTTTATCATTTCTCTTCCCTTATTGTTAAATGCCATTTCTCTTCTCTAACAGCTGTTGATAGGGTAGACCTGGTCTCTACCAGCAGCCTTTTAGATATTAAAAGGGGAAGGACTGAACTGGCCCAGGAGGGGACCTAGCATGCCAGCAGGTTTCTTCCTGCTGCTGGCATTGGAGGCAGCAGAGCTTGCCCTCTCAGCCAATATATGGGGGCACGTTGGTGGGCTCCAATGAGGCTAGGCTGCAGGCCCATAGCGCCCAATGGTGCCCACAGAGCCCAGCCTCCTTGTGGATTTTATGGGCCCCCTCTCCAAGCCTTGGCTCCCCCCTCCCCCAATCACCTCAGCACATAAAGCAGGTAGCGGCACTGGCAAGCTCTCCCCTGAAGCACTATGAGTAGAGTTGGCTGAGTGGATGGGCAGATTCCGAAAGTTGGGTGGGTAGGTGGGCAGACAGCCCCACCCCATGTTCCCAGGAGCCCTTAGTCCAGCCATGAAGATCTGGGGGCTCCATGGGCTGCCCTGTTTTCTACCACCATGATCCTGAATGGTAAGTTCTTGGGTGGATGGGAGGAGAAGCCCCTAGATTGCACAGGCTGCAAGGGCAGCTAGAGTCCTTTCGGGATGGGGAAGGAGGGAGGAGGACGGCCAGGATATGTCTCCCCCAGTCAGTGTGTACAAACCATGCATGTTCCCTGCTGTTCCTGGTTGGGGAAGGGCATAGGAAAGCAAGGAAATGAGGAGGGAGCACAGAGATACATATCAGCCTTCTTTTGAACTTTGGAATTGGAAGTTGATCACTGCAGGCTGAGCTCCAGGAAAGGTAGAAGGGGAATTGGAGCTTACCTGCAATTTAAAGCACACTGGAGGTGAGAGGGAGAGGGGTGGCCCCCAGCCTCTCCAGCTTCTTGCTCTTACCCCCATGGCCCCCTGTGGCCCCTTCACCCTGTGACTCTTAGCTACGGGCTCTTAGCTACAGCAATAATTTCCATAATGAAAACTCTCTCTCTCCCTCTCTGTGTGTGTCTGTGTAAAGTGCCATCAAGTCACAGCCAACTTACGGCAACCCTTTAGGGTTTTCAAGGCAAGAGACCTTGATAAGAAGTGGTTTGCCATAGTCTTTTTCTGCATAGCAACCCTGGAATTCCTGTGTGGTCTCCTTTGCATATCAGGAACTCCTTTGCATATCAGGCCAAACACTCCTGATGCAGCCAATCCTCCAAAAACATACAGGGCTTTTAGTACAGGGTCTACTGTAAGCTCCTGGAGGACTGGCAACGTCAAGGATATGTGGCCTAATATGCAAAGGAGTTCCTGCTACAAAAAAAAAAACAACAACCCTGGTCAACACTACTTAGCTTCTGAGATCTGACAAGGTTGGGCTAGCCTGGGGCACCCAGGTCAGGGCAATGAAAGCAGTGCCCTGTTCAGAATCGAGATCAAAAATTATTACAAAAATTTCTAAAGAACATACCCCACCCTTGTGCATTGTTTGAATGCTAATTTAGCTGTTTAAGCTCCTCCAAAATAAAATTAATAAAATTGTGAAACCAAATCCTATATGAGCATTTTCGTATCCCATCTCTTTTCTATTATGAGTTCTTAAACATGCACCATTATTATTTATTGCTCAATATTCTCACTTGGGGAGAGTCAATGTTCCCTGTACTGTTTCTTTTTTATGATTTTGTCAATGATTTTGTTCTCCTTTTGTTCTTTTTATTTTTTGCAGATTCCTTCATGTTGCTTGCTTACCTATGTTGCACTATTTAATGGGCAATTTACGCAGGATTCATATGTCTAATATATGTCATGTGTATATCTAATAGACATGTAGTGGACAAATGTAATTATTGCTGCAGAAGTATCACTGAAAGCCCATTTGATAGGGAAAATGGTATAAAAACAAAGAATCATAAATTTGATTCACACAAGAGAGAAAGTGAAATTAAAATGGCCTTTTTGGGGTAGAACATCAAGGATAAGAAATATAAAATCATCCCTGTTTCTTACTTATCTGAAAGTATATGTTCTGCTTTGTGTTTTTCCTCATACATCAGTAAAATGACACTGGAATTTGATTATGCTATCCAAGTTTGTGAACACAACTCAGTCAAAACATGCTTGAAAAGCTTCCAGATATATGTCTTCTCCTCTGCATATACACTCCAGTATCGATAAAGCTGCTACAAATATTTGGAAGGTCTTTGCCAAGTTGATCTTCTCTTTCCAAGAATTTCATCTCAGCTTGAGTCAAAATGGCATTTGGTCAAGATCTAAGCTGTTTCCAAGAATGAAGTCTACATATTCATAGTCTGCATTTCATATAGATTAGAAGCATGATTGGGCACACAATTTGGAGGACACAAATATCTCCAGATGGTGCAGTGAGCAGACTAGATGCTTATTCAGGTCATGGTTTAAGTTGGGCAGTAGTTGGGACCTCTGGTGCAGTGTTGTTGTTGTTGCTTTCTGAGACCTCCCCACTAGGGATGGGCACAAACCGGGAAAATCTGGTTCGGGTTCAGATGGTCCCCAAGAAGAGAAGCAAGTTGGGGAGAGGTGGGCACTAAACTAAGCATGGAGAGCTGGGCACTAAAATCACCTCAAGTCAGTCCCCAAGACTGGAACAAGTTCCCTAAGGTAGGGTGGATGCAGGGAGGCAGCCTTGCAAACACAAATCACCCCTCCCCAAGGAGAAACAGGTCAGTGGGGGGGGGTCAAATGGAGAGCAGCGGGCACGACAGACAAAAAGTAAAGAGAGGTCACCCCAAACAAAAAGCAATCCAGTGTGTGGGGGGGAGGGAAGGGGCAGAATGGCAGAAAACAAAGTTGAATCCCCCCCAAAAAAGCAGCCCCCCCAAACAAAATACCCAAAGAGCAATCCCTTGTCTTACGGCAACCCAAAGTGGTATGTGTGTGTGAACAAAAATGAAAAAAGGAAGGGAAGGAAATCCACCAAGGAAGCAGACAGCAGGAGAATCCTGCTAAACAAATATGCTATGTGAAAGGAATTCAATCCTGATTTTCCTACCCTTTGCAACAAACAAACAAACGAAAACCAAATTGCAGTACAGAAGGGCAAAGCCAATCCCCCTGGCCGCTGACTGAGTAATGCGCCGTACTACGCACTCCTGCCTTGACCCGGAGGGCCCATTCTAAAAACGTGCTGAACCGCTCGAAGGCTGAACACAAGACGGAGCATCCCATTGGAAGCACTCTGTCTAAATAAAAACTCTCGCTCTGAACAAGCTCCCAAGGTCACCGTGCAACCACGCTGTCCTTGGTCGGTTTTGGACCGACGGACACGAAGCAACACTTGACCACCCGAGAATTTAAGATCGCCCATCAGCAGCGCCCTTCCCGAAACATCATTCTGGGAAATTACCACCAGCTTGGACACCCGCAAGGCCCCAAAGAAAGGTGTCAGAAAAAGCGCCTCTTTGAAATTTGAGGCACACACTGCTCCCCAGCTGGAATGCAACCCTTTCAATATGCTAGAGGAAATTGGTTGCCTGAGGTCCGCCTGTGGTCCAGCCTCCCGTGTCCAACCCTCCAGCATTTTTTGAATCCGGCAATCCTTCGTTGCATCCATGAACCCCTGGGCCTTACTCAAAAATGACAGTGCCTCCACCTGTCCCCTGATGGTCTTTACCGATAGGCCTCTCTTCTTCTGCCACACACAGAATTGCATTAGGTGCTTCATCAGGATGGGCGAGGCATCAGGCAACCCTGCCCCTTCTCTAAAAACAGCAAACTGGCTAGCTTCCCAGTCATACGACCTTTTAGTGCTAGGCGCTATGGCAAGTTGGATCGCCTGGCCAACTTCATCCCTCAAATCCGCCAAATCTCTGCTGGAATGCGCATGGGTAATGGGTCGGCCTCTGGGGCAAGCTGACAAAAGTTCAGGAGTTCCTTCAATTTATCGGCGGGCAGCCGTGATAACTGCTGCACAGTATCGATTTCAATACCCAGAATGGTCAAAACCATGGTTGAGCCCTCCATTTTCTCCTGGGCCAGTGGCACCCCTAGCTCCCTAGTCAGCCTCTCAAACATAGCTAGCAGGAGGGCACATTGGCCTGTCCCTGCAGCACCCACAAAGAGGAGTCATCCAAGTAATGCACCGTACTACGCACTCCTGCCTTGACCCGGAGGGCCCATTCTAAAAACGTGCTGAACCGCTCGAAGGCTGAACACAAGACGGAGCATCCCATTGGAAGCACTCTGTCTAAATAAAAACTGCCTTCAAACACAAAACCTAACAGTTCAAAATCATCCAGATGTATGGGGAGGAGACGAAATGCCAACTTAATATCACACTTCGCCAGTTTCGCACCCACTCCACACCCCCGCAATTTTTCCACTGCCCGGTCAAAGGACGTGTATTTAACGGAGCACAACTCTGCTGGGATGGCGTCATTCACCGACTGCCCACATGGGCATGAAATGTGATGTATCAGGTGAAACTCGCCTACTACCTTTTGGGGGACTATACCTAGTGGGGACACATGCAGGTTGGGGACTGGCAGGGCCTTGAAAGGGCCCAGCACTCGCCCCTCCGCACATTCCTTTTTGATTTTAGCTTGAACAATGTGCTCTAAACCCTTAACAGAATGCAAGTTTGAACTGGAGAACGATGCCCATGGGCCCTGACAAGGAATCCTGAACCCCCGTGAGAAACCTTCCCAAAGGTAACGTCTATCCTCTACCCGGGGGTAGTCCTTCAACAGGTCCCTAAAGATCGTCAGGCGGATGAGCCTGGGCCCCTTTTCCAGTTTGCTGGGATGCCCCCCCCCCAGCCTCTTACCACTCTTTGGTCTGGCCCTATTGCAAGCTGTGAATGCATGAGACCCACCGCACAATGTGCATTCGTGCTTGTACTTGCATGCTTTTCTGGCACACATGCCTTGGGAGGTGAACTCCCAGCAAAGCAGTCATGGCTGAACCAACTGCCCCGTGGGTGCCAGCGGGGCTTGCCATCTTCTGAACTAGGTGGCCACTATCGGACCTGTCCCCAGCATTAGGCTTAGCTGGTGCCAAAAGCTGCAGCCACAGCTGCTGATTGATTTGGTCCCATGGGAGACCCGGATTAACAGCCACCTTCATCTGGAATTTCTCATCATACTGAAGCCACGCTCCCCCTGTAAAATCAGTATACGCCCAATATATGATGTCGCAATACTGAAAAAGGGGGGCGGCCTGCCACGGCTGGTCCCTTGCAATGACCCCAGCATAAATGAGGAATCCTGGAAGCCAGTTAGCCCATGTCCTATCCACTTTCCTTTCCTTGAGCTTCTCTTTATCCTTCTCATCCAATTCATCCTTGGACTTCTTCTCTAACTCCCTGAACAGGAGGCTGAAGACGTCCACATATTCTCCTTTCAAAATCTTATCCCTGGTTGCTACCGTAAGGTGATCACCCAGTGGCATGGCTGGGTCCCTGAATGGAAATGCATGAAAAGGCACCATACTATAAGGGACTGGCGATTGAGGAGGGAATCCCCACCCACCCCACTGCAATGAGGGCCAAGTGGGGGGCAGGGATGCAGTCTGTTGCTAACCCCAAGCAACACCCCGGCAGATGTGGTTTGCCCCCCTGTGCTACCCCCTTGGCTTCCCGCAGCATGGGCCCTGGGACAAAAAGGAGGCCCCACCTGCAGATGTATGGGTGGACCCGATCCCCTGTAGGCTGAAAAGGTAGTAGGGGGCGCTGCAGCTGGCCCAGCGGTACCGGAGGCTCTGCTAGGGCCTCATGGCCAAACCACCCCCTGTTGTGTTACAGGAAACTTACCTTCCACCTCCGTGGGCACCACTGCAACTGCCTCAGGCTCATCATGCTTGTCCTCCTCCATCTGTCCTGAACCCCCTGCACCATCCCCCTGTAGGATAGAAAGCCGAGCCAGCACCTCTTTTTGAAACAACAAGGTGGCCGCTCTCCCAGAACCCATCATGCTGGCTGAACGTCGAGAGGTGCTGCCTACCCCAAGAGCCTCAAGCTGCCCCATAATGGCCCACCTAGTTTGTATGTCCTCCCCATCCTCCAGTGGGGTGGCTCCTGGAGGGGCCTCTTGGGAGGTCTTTTTGCAGGCTGCTTGCCCTTAGACGGGCCCTGACCCTTTTTGGGTGCCATGGAGCTTTCCCTTTAGCCCCTACCCTGCTAAAATCACTTGCCGTCAGCCTGCTGGGGCAAAGTCTGCTACTATGAGGTGGCAGACCAACCGCCTGCTGCCAGTCTTTCCCAAACCAATCCTCCCTGGCCGCTCCGACCCAAGCCTCAGCCACCGGCCGGCTGTGTGCTCCAAACCGCCATCTCACGCTACACCCGACCACCTATGGCGCTCCGATGCATCTGCTCCTCTGCTGCCCGCTACGCACTGGCCGCTTCTTCCCCCGTTGGGATTTGCTGCCGCCTCCATCACCACGAGAGAGCCACCCCCAGCTGCTGACGCCGTCCGCCACTTTGGGTAAATGCCCCCCGCTGCAGGCCGCAAGCGCTGCCCTACTCTATCGCTGCCGAGGGCTGAAGCTGCTGCTTCAGCTGAGAGCAACAAACTAACTGCACCACTGGGGGCATGGCCGGCCTTTTAAGGCCATCCTTGCTCCTAGCTCATACCCGGATGAGCCAGGGGAATCCTCTGCCTTCTCTCCTTCCAAGGGGGCAATAGACGAACCCCAGCCTTAGCAGCCAATGGCTGCTTGGCTGGGAGGGGGCCGAAATGTGTGAACTGACTCCAAAAAATTTAGCATTTACAATAATGCTAAATGATATGAACTACTGTCTGGGATGTTAGATTTGTGATGATCCATTTACACCTGATGCAGTCATCTGACAATATGCATGTTTGTGAGAATAATGCTTTTTAAGGATGAGCTAATACAACCACTGTAATTCTTCTTTATTCTGTCATTGGTTTTGAATTGCTTCATTTTCTTTGCTATTGTTGATGTCCCTTGTAGACGTCTGTATGCCATTTATATGTCATGTATATATTATACCCCATGTATATATTATGCATAGTAGATGCAAACGCAAGAAAATGAATTGGTTTAAGTGAGAACAATTCAGCAGGAGGAAAGAGAAAACAGTGCAAGAATAAAGACTCACAGGTTTGCTTCTCTCAGGAGAGAAAATGAAATCAGAAGTGGAAAGTCAGACTGAACAAAGTAGGATTATGGTTCAACATTCCTTATCTAGACCAATGGTTTTCAAACCTAGAAGTGTTGAGAATAACACAAAAAAGTACACATTCTGGTAAGACAAAAGGTTCAGGAACATATAATGGGTTGGTTTCTATGAGTTTTCTGCTTGTACAATAGGAAAGTGAACAACAGACAATTTCCCCTTTTTATTCAGCCCTCTGTGACATTTGCCTTGTGATCCATAAACTCTCCCTATCCCCAGCATCAATTTTCTGGGGTAGAACATGGCTGCTGAGGAAAGGTGAAGACAGAGAAAGCTTGTGGAATCCAAAACAATATTTGGGAGTAGGGCTCCCTACTGATGCCTGGCAACCAGTAGGAGTGGAGTTCCTGTGGTGATGAACTTCCTGCTGATGATGCAATGGGGTGGGGGCAACCAGTGGGGGCGGATTTCCTGCTGATGGTGCAATGGGGTGGGGGCAATTAGTGGGGGTGGACTTCCTGCTGATGGTGCAATGGGGTGGGGGCAACCAGTGGGGGTGGACCTCTTGCTGATGGTGCAATGTCACCTCTGTTGAATATCCAAAAGTGATGTTACATTGGCAGTGTGACATTGATGTAATACTCTAGGACTTCTGCAGAACTCTTCAATAAAACCATAGGGTTTTGTCCAAATCCTAGAACATTTCATTGATATCACATGGGTGATGTGCAGAGCTTTTTTTGTAGCAGAAACTCGTTTGCATATTAGGCCACACACCCCTGATGTAGCCAATCCTCCAAGAGCTTACAGGGCTCTTCTTACAAGGCCTACAGTAAGCTCCAGGAGGATTGGCTACATCAGGGGTGTGTGGCCTATTATGCAAAGGAGTTCCTGCTACAAAAAAAGCCCTGGTAATATGATATCACTTCTGGGTATTTACTGAAAGTGACATTGCACCACCTTTCCCTTCCCACCAGCCATTAGTAAGCCGGTGAGCAAACCAGAAAAGGTATCCCATTGAAGTGGAATATCTGCTCTCCCTATTTTGGAGTTTATGGCAAAGAATTTTCTCATACTATAAAACAGATTGGATATCATGGACACTATTCCACCGCACTGTTTCATTCTTAGTCCTACTTCAAATATCTGCAGAGAGCCACTTTTTTATATCTATGGCAAAATTCTCCAGGGGAAACAGAGGGATAAAAAAAATGGCAGTGCTGTTCTTTGGCCAAGACATCAGTCTTTCCATATACTGTTTATTGACCAAAAAACTATGATGGTTAGCATATCTCCACATCTTCATTGCTTCCCCCCCCCCCACCCAGTGCTATGTTTTTCCAGTTTCAGATTTTTTTTTTCTGCTAGCTGTACTGCTATGCCCTTTTACATTCTCCTACGCAGATTTCATCCTGCTTAGCTGACTACACTACATTAGAAAGCTATTTCCTGCCATTGTGAGGCATATATGCTACAATAGCTGTAGGCAAATTAACTGCATTATTGTTGTTCCACTGGCAGAAAACTCATTTTCATTTTGATACTAGCTCTAGGTGTGTTATAAATCCATCTTGTAACAATGTTAAGGACAGGATTTTTTTTTTTAAAAAAATCCCAAAATAAAAAAAATGTATATATTCGCCATGCGTGTTGTCGATGTCTGCCTCCGGCATTTGCGTTGCAGGATGTGAAGAAGGGAGGAGTTTAGAAAGGAATGCAAATTTCATCCTATAAATTCTGTGCAATTGAAAGAGGTAGAATGAAAGCCCTTCTCGTCAGTGCAGCTGCTGTCTGAAGTTACAGAGTTACAGCAAGGTGTGCAATGAATTAACAAGCAGGTCCTGAAAGGTAACGGATGATTCACTTGGTTGTCTTTATAAAGAAGGTCAGAAGAGATCATGGGTGAACTGAATGGAGTGCTGGATGGGATGCATGTCTTCTTCAAATGAAGCCTAGCAATTCTGTATTTTCTGCAAGAGCTGGACATCCCAGCAGATGCAAAGCTTGCAGCAAAAACTGTGGCCTGTGGCTCTTCCTCTTACTCTAAGGTCAAGGGATAATCAACTTGTAACATGATGTCATCATGCTGTCAGTTTTCCCGCACAGATAAGTGGCAGACAATGAAGTGGCTCAAATAGTGTCCTGTGTGTTTTAATCCAGTTTGGGGACTGGGGGTGGACAACTAGGAAGCCTATACCTACATAATCTCCTCATGCCAGTACAAGCATTTGATAACCTTGCCTGACATGATTATTTTCTGCACATAGGGACACATTTTTTGTTTATACAGAGGGACATTCAAACAACTGATCTCCTGCCCGCAGCCTCAAAAAGGAAAGTGGTTACTTTCTGGAGTGGTGATATTACATTGCCAGTGTGACATTGATGTAATACTCTAGGACAGGGGTGGCCAACAGTAGCTCTCCAGATGTTTTTTGCCTACAACTCCCATCAGCTCCAGCCATCAGCCATGCGAGTTGTAGGCAAAAAACATCAGGAGAGCTACCGTTGGCCACCGCTGCTCTAGGACTTTTGCAGAACTCTTCAGTAAAACCATAAGGTTTTGTCCAAATCCTAGAGCACCTCATTGACATCACATGCTGAAAGTGGTTTCTTTCTGGAGTGGTTACAGTTAGGGCATCTAGGAGCAGATTATACAGTATGTATAATCAGTTCTTTGTGAAAATGAGAGTGTCTATCACAGGAGTGGCCAAACTTGCTTAATGCAAGAGCCACATAGAATAAACATCAGATGTTTGAGAGCCACAAAACATGAACATCAGATTTTGAAGGGAGGGAAGGAAGGAAGGAAAATAGATTAGGGAGAGGTAGAAGAAAGTAACTTTAACTTTAAATGTGTTCTCCAAACTTCTGGCTGGCTTGGCTTGAAGAAGTGATTGAAAGAGACAAATGCCTTCTCCAAGCCAGCCAATCTGGTGGTGGGGGCTTCAAGGGCCGCACAATATGTGTGAAAGAGCCACAGGTGGCTCCTGAGCCACAGTTTGGCCACCCCTGGTCTATCTAAACAACCTTATTACACCGATGAGAAAATGCTGCCCCAACTAATTCTCCTCCTTCTCTAGCCATGTGTGTCTCTCCTCCTGAGACAGGTGTCCATTAAAAATACAAAAGAATCCTAACAGATTACACCAGCATTCTTTTTGCAACAGTAGGTAGCCAAATGTCTCTGGGAGCTTATATACATGTCATGACAGTGACAGCCTTCCCCTGCTACCTCCAACGTAGAGACTTATTTTCTATGAATCTGCCTAATTTATTTTGAAAGCCACATTACATGCAAACGTATGTAACAAATCTAATGATTTAAAAAAAAAGGCAGCTTCTGGAGGGGGTGATTTACAGTGCAATGAAGCAATGCATATTTAACCTTTTTCCCTGTTGGATACCTTTTACACAGCTACTTTCTTCCTTAATTTGCCTGTTAATGTCTGTCTTTCAAAGAGTTATGTTTTTGTTCTATAATGTTTTAAAAGCTGAATATCTTGCAGCTAAAAGGCCTCATGTCATGCCAAAATGCATGGATCAGTGCTGTCAACTGAAGGTTCTTAACATACATCAAGCCAACTCAGAAAAAAATAGATTTTTTGGGGGGGTAGAAATTCATGTATATTTGGGGGTACCAGTAAATTTTCCTCTAGTCAGGAGTTCCAAAGAAACTCAAATTTAATTTGGAACTTGAATTTCAACTCCATCCATGATCCAGAAGACAGTGTATAAGAGATCCTGGGTTGGATCCAAGGCATCCTTCTAAGGAAGATCTCTTTCTCTGGAGAAAGACTCCTTCCATTGAAGGAAAACCCCTCAATTAGTGGAAGGGAATCTTTAGAGCATCCTATATATATATATTATAGGAAAAGGTTAAAAGTTTGTGGAATGTTGACATAGGTGCATTCCTCCATGAGCTGTTCTGTGGATCTGAGACTGAACCAAAAGCAGGTCAGGAGAAAACCAGTGGAGATCATAATGGTGTCAGAAGAAGAAGAAAGAGCTAGATATGACACCCCTTGAGGTTCGTCATTCCATTATTAAATAGTTATTGCTTTGCTTTAGATCTTAGGGTTGAAAGAGACAATAAAAAGGACTTGATTTAAAGTTTCTCTGCCTTTCTCTTTCATCCCAGTACTCTCCTCTGCAGGGAGATTTCAGGGAGATTATGAAGGATTTACAGTCTGGAGAAAGAGAGGTTAAGTTTTATGGAATCACAATTTGACATATGTTGGTTTGTTTTGTCTTGGCAGAACAAAATAAGCAGTGGTGCATGTTAATGGGGCTTTCAATTCCCTCATCTCAGTTCTACACCCCAGCTAATATCTGGGAATCTGGAAGAATAAAAATGGCCTTTTTCTTTCCAAAAGGACGGTGTTTTCAAAATGAAAATCTAAGCCCATGATGATTTCTCTTCTTATTTTAGGCACACTGCTGTTAACCTTTAAATGCAATCAATCTTTGATGAAGCTCAAACTGCTCTGTAGGGACAGTAATTGATTCTCAAACTTGGTCTTGTGGCCTACAAACTACACTCAACTATTCTGACTTTCACGAGGCATTTTGCAGTAATTATGGTCTGGGTATTTCCAGGGTTTTTCCCTCCCAATGAATGGACCATTCCAGCTTTTAGGATTTTCTTCTGCTGTCAGTTTTCATACAACCAATCAATCCAACACAGAAAAATGAAGAAAAGAAACCAGACACAAGCATATGGTTAGTAGCAGATATACAATTTATAAAGCCTTGGTATTGGAAAAGAGGAAGGTTTACCCACATGCCTTTTATCACTTGATAGAAACAGTATTAAGGGGTGATTTGCATGTCTGAACAAGAGATTACAGATTAATCCCTACAGAAAATCTCATTTTTTTAGGAGCAAAACATTCTGATGAAATTCTTACCCAAATGGCCTACACATGTATAACTCCTGATGTTTGAAGTATCCCCTTGGAGTGTTAGGGGTATAGACATGTATTCTGGGGTATTTAGGTATACTAGGGTTGCCAAGTCCATTTCAAGAACTATCTGGGGACTTTGGGGATGGAGCCAGGAGACTTTGGGGGTGGAGCCAGGAGACACTGGGGGTGGAGCCATAAGCAAAGTTGTGACAAGCACAACTGAACTCCAAAGGGAGTTCTGGCCATCACATTTAAAGGAACCGCACACCTTTTAAATGCCTTCCCTACATTAGAAATAATGAAGGATAGGGGCACCTTCTTTTGGGGCTCATAGAACTGGACCCCCTGGTCCAATCTTTTTGAAATGTGGAGAGCATTTTGAGGAGAATAATTAGATGCTATGTTGAAAATTTGGTGCCTCTACCTTAAAATAGAGCCACTCCAGAACCCCAGATACCCCCAGATCAATTCTCCATTATACCCTATGGGAATCGATCTCCATAGGGAATAATGAAGTGCCCAGCAGACATTTCCCTCCTCTCCCCCCGTTTCTGATGGCTCTGAAGTGGGGGAGGGCCTGCTCTTGCCTGGGGATTGGCATCTCTACTCACCAGTTGGTGAACTTCCAACTTCTTCAAAGTAACACAGAACAACCAAAGGTTCACATTTACCTTTCCTATACAAATGACCTCTGAAAAGATTGTGCAACCAATGGAGGGTCTGGGCTGCTTTCACAGCCACTGGAGGCAGCCATGTTGTTCTGCCTTCTCCCTCCACCCCCATTCAGCCTTAAAGACACAAACACACCACCCCAAGAGCAGAAGTCTTTCCAAGTGGAGTCTGAAGCCTCCGGAGGTGGAAAGGCACATGGTGGCTGTGGGGGCGGGGCTTCCCCCCATCAGCCAGCTGACTGGGAGTGGGGAGGAGCCTGAGAAAGTAGGAGAACCGCTGCTGGGACCTTGGGATTGGCATGCCTAAGGCATACAAAGGTCCAGATTTGAGACTAACACATTGCTATGGGAATAGAGGATTTCCAGAAATAAGTAGGAGGGAAATAGAATCAAAGTTTAAATCTCTGTTTAGAGAAATAGCACAAGAAAAGCAGGAGGAACACAGACCGCAATATGCACACACACACACTCACTCACTCACAGTAATTATAACCCTAAGCAATTTAACACCTGAACAGTAAAAGAAAAAGTGAAGAGGATCAAATGAAAACATATAAACCCATCTGATAAGTATGGAAGTCATGGAGGGGTTCGGAGTGAAGGGAGAAGGTCACACAGCAACACTGAGCACCGAGTGATTGCTGGTGGCGATCAAAAGAAAGGTGACAATACAGGTCAGAGACAAAGACCAGCTCTCAATCTCTAAGGGTTTCTGTTGGTGAGGCACAGGGGCAGAAGGTGGATGGTCCAAAAATTTGCTTCTAATCTCTGGGTTTTGAGGGAGGCTATGTTTATACCCAGGCTTCATTTTGGGCAGGAGCTCGTGGGACCTCTAAATTTTATTGTCTCTTTTTTACCCTCCCCCCTCCAAATACTTGCTTCTGGGCTCTATTGTTCAGCCCTCCGGTGAGAATTTTGCTGAACTCTTAATATTTGGCAAACTTTCTAATATTTCCCCCATAAATATATGCAAATGAGTTGTGCTAATGAGCTCCAGCTCCTCTTCTTCTACAGCAGGGGTGAACAACGGTAGCTCTCCAGATGTTTTTTGCCTACAGCTCCAATCAGCCCCAGCCACTGGCCAGGCTGGCTGGGGCTGATGGGAGTTGTAGGAAAAAACATCTGGAGAGCTACTGTTGGCCACCCCTGTTCTAAAAAAGGACACCTGTTTATACCCCCCAAAAAAATTTTGGAAGCAGCATAACCACTTTGCCCCTAAGCTGGAATTGGACTGGACCCAAACATTTGAAGTCTATTGATCAATTTGGACTTAACTGCTGGACAGGGAAACTGAGCCTAGCAAAGTGACACATCAAAGACTCAGGATAAGTAACCAGAATTAACTGCTCATTTGATGGACTAGAGGATGGACAAAAAACAGGAGTGTACTGATTTAGGGGTTTGCATTTGGTTTATCTGGCAAACATCCCTCCCTGAAAAAAATACCTTACCTGTATTTTTCAGGTTTTTTAAACCCCAAAAACAAATTGCAGATTCTTTTCAGTTACTGATATAGCTGAGCCCAAATAAAAGCTAATACTATTTGGCTTTTATTCAGGCGTGGCTTGGAGAAGGCATTTAAAGAGACCATCGCCTTTTTAAATGCCTTCTAAGTTCAGTCACGGAGTCATTCAGCGGTGGTGGCATAGGCCAGCTTGAAGAAGGCAAAGAAGAAGAGGAGGAGGAGATGATTAGGTTTATACTTACAATCTCCTTTCCCTTCCTCTCCCCACAACAGACACCCTGTGATGTAGGTGGGGCTGAGAGAGCTCTTTTGAGAACTGCTCTTGAGAGAACAGCTCTGAGAGAACCTGTGACTGCACATGGAGGAAACTGGCTCAAGGTCACCAACCAAGCTTCCATGGTAGAGTGGATATTCTAGCCTGGATCTTCCAGGCTCTAGCCCAGCCCTCTAACAACTATGTCATTCTGCCTCTCATCCAAATTGAAAAGCAACTGTCTTAATCCATACAATAAATAAATGGTGATATATTGTATTACATGGTTTCTCCATTTTTTTATTTTATGGGTCAAGGTGTTTCTCATTTTGAATTTCTGCAGTACATTTCTTTTCTCTTTTTTCCATTTTGAGACCTCTCACACTCTTGTACCTTGTTTTGAGGTCTATAGAGGTTTGTCCTTTTTCACTTGATTTTTGAATCAAAGCATCGAGCTTGTAAAACTTGAACAGAAAGAGAGAATGGAGACCACAGGAAGAATGACCCTCTTGGCCTTAAAACTAGCTCGGTCTGAACTGAGGAAATATTGTACCTAGCCTGGAAATGACACTGTACTCCAGATTTCCGGTTCACTGCACAGAAATGTTCTGCAAAGCATCCACTAATGAAAAAGATCAGAGGGCATAGGTTTTTGAACATATGAAGCTGCCTTATACTGAATCAGACCCTTGGTCCATCAAAGTCAGTATTGTCTTCTCAGACTGGCAGCAGCTCTCCAGGGTCTCAAGCTGAGGTTTTTCACACCTATTTGCCTGGACCCTTTTTTGGAGATGCCAGGGATTGAACCTGGGACCTTCTGCTTCCCAAGCAGATGCTCTACCACTGAACCACCGTCCCTCCCTAAAGAACATATGAAGCTGCCTTATACTGAATCAGACCCTTGGTCCATCAAAGTCAGTATTGTCTTCTCAGACTGGCAGCAGCTCTCCAGGGTCTCAAGCTGAGGTTTTTCACACCTATTTGCCTGGACCCTTTTTTGGAGATGCCAGGGATTGAACCTGGGACCTTCTGCTTACCAAGCAGATGCTCTACCACTGAGCCACCATCCCTCCCCTTTTCAGGGGCTACAGCAAATTAATATGGTAATATATTATGTATTAATATGCAAAGACATGGTGAGAAGGAGCTGTTGTTCAGTCGCACAGTCGAGTTCGACTCTTTGCGACCCCATGGACAAAGTCATGCCAGGCCCTCCTGTCTTCCACCATCCTCCGAAGTCTGCTCAAATTCATGTTTGTTACATCAGTAACGCTGTCCAGCCATCTCTTCTTTTGCCGTCCCCTTCTTCTTTTGCCTTCTGTTTTTCCTAGCATCAGGATCTTCTCCTGATGAGAAGGAGTACTGTGTAGTAAATTAATTGAAAGGCAAAAACCACACTGCTCACACAATTCTACAAATGTAAGTTGTAGTCAAAATTATACTTTCTCCTCAACAATCCACAAGTACAAAAAGATGTATGGTGTTTTTAAACTAGCCTCCTTAACTTGCAGTACAAATATAAATACTCTCTAAGATGTGGCCTTCTTCAAGCAGACGTCTGACTTTTTGGGCTTTCTGATAAATTACCTGCCCCTTTCACCTCGAGCAGAAAATGCCCTTCCACCAATAAGCACTGACTGTCACTTTTGATTACTTGTAAATGGTGAAGCTCTTTGAATATTTCTGCTTGTAAAGAAGGATTCCTTTTCTGACCCCTGTTTCTTAGTGTGAAGTTGTTGTGAAAAGTAGGCAGACATTTTTTATGTTTTTTTTTCTTGTTAGCTGCTGTGGAATAGCATGTTTTGGTTCTGGTGGTTTGGTGGTGATCATTGTTGCCTTGACCTTTATACACACTTCATGCTGTCATATGGTTCATTCAACAGCATTCCCCCCTCCATCTCCTCAAAGGAAGCATGAGGGTGGGAGGAGCCAATTGGAGCTCAGCACAGGAGTGCTGGCTAATCAAGGGCTGGCTTGCCAGCCAAGTTTGTCAATAGCCACCCTCCATCATCAGTTTGGCCCAGCATGAACTCCCCACCCACCTGCCCTCTTTTTATTATTACTCAGATTGGCAGTGAGGAGGCCCCTTTTTTCGCCTGCTGTTTGTAGTCAGAGGGGGTGAGGGATAAATAGGCCTGGCAAAGCTGGTTAGGCCCTAATTGGAAAGGTGGGGGAAACATGAGTTGAAAGCACCCTGAGTTATCAGCGATAGAAGGGGTTCCCAGATTGGGTGCCTATGGGCTTTGCAGTCAGTGTGTCTCAGTTGGGGGCCTCTTTGGGGTTGGAGGAGCATATGACAAGCCTTAAGGCTTGGCAGTCGTGAGCTGAAATGTGCACTTCCTCATCTCTATGCACTGGTGTGTGGGCCATGACAAGCAAGGTCCAGAGGGATCCTGAATCTGGCTGTGATCCAGGGTAGGTTTGCCCTGTTAGGACACTTGCTTTGCAAACAAACTGCATTTTTTGTGCACTGGATTTTTGTATCCATGCCATTCAGACTTCAGGGTTTTGATTCAAAAAATGATTGACATTGTTTTCTGATCTTTGAAAGCCTGCCAACCTCTGAATCACTCATTGAATCTGAAGGGGCATCATCAAGCCCTATTTTTGACAATATTGCTAGGTTTTCCCAGCAGATGACCCAGAGCATGCTATCCTATACTGAGGCAATATGATTTAACAGTTATATTGCAGGACTGAATGCACCAGATCAACAACTCTCCCGTCTTGTCAGAAAAAGCTCTCTCTCACTCACTCTCTCTCTTTCTCATGACTCACCTCTAACATTTCTGGCCAATTTGTTTAAATAAGAACCAAATGTGAAATACAATGCCCTTCCCATTTACATCAGACTGTTAGTGGACAGAGCCATCAAAGAATGCTATAGTAGTCTCCCTTTAGAGAACATCCTCCCACTACCATCTATGAAAAACATAAATTTATTTATTTATTATTTCAAATTTCTATTCCACCCTTCCCAAAATGGGCTCAGGGTGGGTCACATCAGGAATAAAACAATTACATAAATTCTAAAACAACAAGCTAAAACCAAACAGGTCAGTTTCCTGAGTAAAACATTCAAAATGGCAGCCCATTTCAAAACCTGGTCCCTGGTTGAGCAAATAAAGACAGATGATAATAATCAAAAACAGTCACTACTTCAAATCAGGCTTATGGATGGGCCAGCATGTGGCAGGGAGGCCATACTGATGTTCAGTGATGTCCACCGCCTCACTTAAAGGCCTGACGGAACAGGTCTGGTTTACAGACCCTGTGGAACTGCAACAGGCCCCATAAGGCCTGGATCTCCAGTGGGAGTTTGTGCCACCAGGTAGGGACTAGGACAGAAAAAGCCCTGGCCCTAGTTGAGGCTAAGTGGACACATCCTTTGGGCCAGGGACAACCAGGAGGTGTTGCTCAGCAGAGTATTTAAAAAAATAGCACTTCTGGTGTTCAAAATGTTTTGCTGTTTTGTTCTGAGCCTTACAACAGCTGGAATGCCTGCAAACTACAGATTGCCAGCAGTTCAATCTTAAGCAGATGTCTACATTCATAAATCCATTTAAGTCAGTGGGCTTAGAAGAGTGTAATTTTGCTTAGAATTGCATTGCTAAGCATGGAGGCTTGCTTGAGGCCACCAAGAGAATTTGTGGCTGAGGCAAGGGTCATACTGGATACCTCCCAGCTCCTTTTCTTCGCTATTACTCTATTACTTCACTAATGTGCAAGAAAATGCTTGATCTTCCTTTTCTTTGTTTCCCTCCCCTTGAAAGCTCACTTAATGATGATCCTCCCCTCTGTCTTTCATTAGTTTGATTTTTAGTTCCACACAATTTCAGATGAGCTACAACTTGTAATGAGGTTAGGACTTACTGACCAAAATGTTTCTCCCAGAACTTAGGATCCTCCTATTCCTTTGAATTTTAGACCCATTGACCATTGATCGTAAGCTCCCTACTCTCAGTGTCTTCTAATTGCATTCCCTTATATACTTCAGAAGTGTCCAGATGCCATCGATTAATTAGCCCCATTCTTCACTTTTCTTTTTTTCCTACCCAGCTTCAGCATCATGACAAAGAGGATTCCCCCGGCAAGTGGAGATCTGAGGAAGAAATGGCAGCAGAAGCCGCAATCCTCAAGAAGTACTTCCAGTGAAACAGGAGGTAATTATCCCTAAATCTTTTATTTAGATGGCATCTATCCAAGCACTCTTGTTATAAGCTCTGGAATTTTGCAGACTGATCCAATGAGCTGTTGAGACAATGTTATGGCTCATGGGATTCAGCATCAAGATTTTCCAGCCAGTACAAGGGGGACTGTTCAGCCATGCAAAAGGCTTATGCAACTCTGTTTAAGAGCAAGACATGGATAGTCCAATCATTGTCGTATGGCAGTGTTTCCCGACATGTGGGTCAGGCATGGAGAGCCCAGTGGACATTCAACCACCCCCCTGCTTTCTGATAACCAAGTAGGGGGAGGACCACCTCCAAACCAGGGAATCTCCTGCCTCCAACTGAGAATTTGCAACCCTAGGCCCCAAAAGTGGGTCACAAAGACTCCAAAAGTGGGTCGCAGGCCAGCCCTCCTGAATGGTTGCCCCTGCCCTGTCCATTACTCTCCACTGTATTTTGGAAACCAAGATTTGATCCTGGTAACAGTATTGTCCATGTTATACAATAGTTGGTATTTTTTTCTTCACTGCATATACATGTTGATCAAATAAAACATGTCCTGATGGTTAGTAGAATGAATTTCTTAGAACCTTAGTGGGGATTAGAGGGAATAATAGAGAAAAAGAGGGTGGCCAAAGGCTGAAATTTAACCTCCCTGTGCAAAGTCTGTGTAGATCTAAATGCCACTTGCTTGGACATTCATAGTGCAAGCAGCTGCACCTTTGTGCAACGTTCATTGGTTTCACAAAAACATTTGGTTAGTCACTGTAAAAAATGGAATGCTGAACTAGATGGGTACTGGGGGGGGGGGACACCCACAAACTTTGGATCAGCCCAGGATGGATCATCTCACCTAGTAAATTTGGACGTGGTTCACCATACAACTGCTGCTGCTATGGGACAAATCAGCTCAGGGGGCCACTAAAGGAACGCATATTGGCACTGTTGTTTTACAAGAGGTAGAACTATTTTTCAACCAATCACAGAATTAAGTGTGCAATATGTTCTGGACAGTTTGCAGAAGAAATCTTGAGACAGTGATGTGACTCCGGCTGCTCATATTTAACATATGATCCACCTGTACCCCAAGATCTTACTCACACACACTGGGTTACATACACACCTGGAGTATGTGTGGATCATAAGTTAAACATGAGCAGCCAGTGTGATGCAGTGACGAAAAAGCTAATGTGATCTTGGGTAGTATCAACAGAGGCATATCTGCCAAATTGCAAGATGTCATAGTCCCACTGTACACTGCATTGGTCAGGCCACACGTGGAGTATTGTGTGCAGTTCTGGAGGCCTTACTTCAAGAAGGATGTGAACAGAATTGAGCAGGTGCAGAGGAGAGTGATGAGAAAGGTGAGGGGTCTGGAGACCAAGCCCTACAAGGAAAGGCTGAGGGACTTGGGAATGTCCAGTCTGGAGAAGAGAAGGCTGAGGGGGAACATGATTGCTTTCTTTAGGTATTTGAAGGGTTGTCACTTATGGGAGGGCAGGGAGCCATTCCTGTTGGCAAGCAGAGGATAGGACTCACAAGGGCAGGAAGGTACTGGCTGGATATCAGGAAACACTTCTTTACAGTAAGAGTTGTTCAACAGTGGAATCAGCTACTGAAGGAGGTGGTGAGCCCCCCTTCACTGGCAGTCTTTAAGCAGTGGCTGGATGAACACTTGTCAAGGATGCTCTAGGCTGATCCCACATTGAGCAGGGGGTTGGACTAGACGGTCTGTATAGCCCCTTCCATGATTCTGTACATGCAAAATAGCTGTGGGAGCTTTCCCACTGATGAGAATATAACAAATATATAAGAAGACTGCAACTATAACCATGATCCTTCTTAATTTACAGCTGAAACCCATTGAATTAGATTGAAGAGCCATTTAGGAGATTAGGCATCTGGCAGGTCTACAGCAGGTTCCTAGCAAAATCAGTAGTGTCTCAGTTGATAATTTTGCACCTTTATTTTAGTACTACTGAAACAGAAAGAGTTTGCTTTATGACCCATTCCACAACAGTACTTGGATTTGAATTGATTCTAATCCCTTGAAGGGAATAAAAATAAATGGTCTTAAATCCATGTAGTTTAATCCAACTGTTTTAAGGATCAGATTTTTACAGTATGATCAGAAGTATTTTAGAACCAGCAAATCCAGTGCTCCTGAAAAGATATACGGCTACTGTGCTATGCTGACATCACATCCGTTATTTTCACTGGTTTGCTCAACATCACAAACTGTGGCAAGAGGTTGTGGCCCAGGCATGGTGACATTCTATGGGGGTCCAGTGAGGCCCCCACAGTAAACCCATTAGTATTTGATAGAAATTTATCTTTCTTGATCCATGAAATTATTTTATGTGATGGGACCATGTGGTGTGCAAGGATCCATGTTACAAGTTTGTGCCGAGCCCAGAAAAATGAGACTTGGGATCCAACATAAGGCTTCACTTTGTAGGGGCAATACTCCGGCATTGCAGCACTGGAGCAAGTATTCAGGATGTGGGATTTCAATCTCTGAAATTTTAATCTGATTCCCACTTCCTGTTCACAATAAGACCTCCTGGGAACCTCAAAACTCTGACCTGAAGAGGATGGAAGGAGGGAGAGAGAGCAGGAAGGAAGTTACTTTTCCCTAGGAGTGCTCATCTGCATCTCAAAGGGAGACTAGAGAGTAAACAGGAAGATGCTTGGTGTGTGCCTGCCTGCCCTGCCTACTTTGTGGTCACTTGCTTCTGGGGGTCTGAGGCACAGGGACATCATACCAGGTACTTCCAACAGAATTAAGGTTGAGGAAAAGAAATCTGCGTTCAGGAAGTTACAGATGGTGGGCTTTGCTGTGGCCAAGCAGCAACTGACTACAACAATACACATGGTTGACGTATCTGCCAAAACCATCACATCTGCTGTCTCCCTAAGCTGGCACTCTTGGCTGAGATCTACAACTTTACAACCAGACACCAGAGCCTTTGTGGAGGACTTGCCCTTCGAGGGTGAAGGTCTTTTCAGCTCAACCACAGACAGCATCCTCCAAGAGATGGACAAAAGCATAAAGACCTCGAGGAACCTGGGTGTCCCAACTTCATCTAGGACCGCCAAGACTAAGCAGTGGTATAAATCCTGGCCTAAGCGGCCCTACCAGAAATTCTCCTTGTATCAGCAGTGGAGACCTCGATCTTCCCAGCCGGAAAGTAGGTCTCCTTACAGGGGAAACAACCAAAACAGATTTGCCTCAGCACAAACCATGGGCAAATCTAAGGGTGCTTGCCCACAAAAGCTGGGCCTTTGACTTCCTAGTAGCATGCATTGCTGCCCCTACTTCATCAACCATTCGCCTTCGCCCATACCTTCCGGCTTGGGAGTCTGTCTCTACAGACAGGTGGGCTCTTTCCATCATACAAGAAGGCTACAAAATAGACTTCGTTCAGGATCTGACTCAGTCAGTGATTGTCACCACACCCCCTTCCCCACCTCTGCTGGCGGAGGTGAACAATCTCTTACAGAAACAAGCCATAGAAAGGGTCCCAGTAGAGGCCAGAACGGGAGGCTTCTACTCTCGTTATTTCCTGGTTCCCAAACGGGATGGGGGATTGAGGCCAATCATGGACCTTCGGAATCTGAACAAGTTTATCGTGTACCAGAAATTCAGAATGTCCACACTGCAAACAATTCTTCCCCTCATCAACCAAGGGGACTGGATGGCAACGTTGGATCTCAAAGATGCCTACTTCCACATCAGCATCCATCCTGCGTACAGGCATTTCCTTTGTTTTGCAGTAGGCTCCAACCATTTCCAATTCAAGGCTCTTCCATTCGGCCTGTGTACTGCACCAAGGGTGTTCACCAAAATGATGAGTGTTGTAGCAGCGCATCTCCGTCTCCAGGGTATAGTTGTCTTTCCATACATAGACGACTGGCTCCTTGTGGCGGAGTTGGAAGAATGTCTCTCCGACCACATTGCAACTACTCTTCATCTTCTCCACACCTTAGGTCTGCAGGTCAACATGGCAAAGTCTCATCTGACACCATCACGGACAGTTCAGTTTATAGGGGCCTTGCTGGACACAAGCCTTCACCGTGCTTTTCTGCCTCAGCAGAGAGCAATGGACATTATCAATTTGGTGCGTCTGCTCCAGAGTTGGAAATGGGGCACAGCACAACAGCTGCAGCGGATGCTGGGGCTGATGGTGGTGACTACAAGTGTGCTGTTGTTTGCAAAATTGAGGATGAGAGGCCTTCAACTGTGGTTTCTCAGACAGTTTCGACCTTTATGGGACTCACCTTGGAAGAGGTTTACAATCCCACCTTTGACTCTCAGGACCCTGCACTGGTGGAAATCCAGAGACAACATTTGGCAGGGAGCTCCCTTCCACTTACCTATGACAACAGTGACGATCACCACGGATACATCTTTGTGGGGATGGGGTGCTCACATGGACTCTCTGTGTGTGGGAGGCCCTTGGCTGCCTCATTGCCATATAAACTACCTGGAACTGCTGGCAATTCATTTCGCCCTTCGGTCTTTCTGCCCCAGGGTGAAGGGGAAGGTAGTTGCCCTATTAACAGGCAACACTACTGCCCTGTGTTATATCAACAGGCAGGGCGGGACAGTTTCTCGACGGCTCTGTGCGCTAGCACTAGAACTGTGGATGGAGTGCCTGGAGTACGACATTTATGTAAAGGCTGCGCACCTCCCAGGGGTGCTCAATCTGCAGGCGGACTCATTGAGCAGGGGGTCAGCATCTCCACACGAGTGGGAGATAAGGTGGCGCTTCCTTCAACCTGTGTTTCATCTCTAGGGGTATCCTCAGTTGGATGTGTTTGCCACAGCCAGGAATTGGAAGTGTCCTCTATTCTGTTCCGGGGAGGGGGGGCACGGATCCAGAGTCATTGGGAGATGGTCTGTTGTTCCCATGGAACGGTCGGTTTCTATACCTGTTTCCACCTCTGCCACTGCTGACAAGAGTTGTCAACAAAATTGCAAGAAAGAGGCCATGCTGCATCCTAGTGACACCGTGGTGGCCTCGGCAGAACTGGTTCCCAATCTTGCTTCAACTAGCGAGGGGGGTTTTCTACCAGTTTCCGGCGGAACCAGACCTTCTGTCGGCTCAGGATGTATTCCATCACAACGTGCCTCCCCTGAAGCTGACAGCGTGGCTTATCGACCTCGTGAGTTCTCCAGCAGAGTCCACCACATCTTCTTAAATAGCAGGAAGTTGTCTACCCGTACTTCCTATGACAAGAAGTGGCAGAAGTTTCTTCAGTTTTTAGCTGATCCTACAGTCTCACCCCAACGGGTAGGACTATTGGTGATTTTTGAATTTTTGTTATCTCTGGTGGATGCTGGTCTTGCTTTTTCGTCTGTTAAAGTTTATTTGGCAGCAATATCAGCGTTCCATGAGTCAGTTGAGGGGCATTCAGTTTTTGCACACCCTCATTCTAGGAGGTTTTTGAAGGGTCTGCTCAGATTGCATCCTCCATCAAGGTCACCCCCGCAGCTGTGGGACTTGTCTTTAGTCTTGGACAGGTTGACTCGGTGTCCCTTTGAGCCAATGGCCACATGTTCTTTACAGCTTCTGTCTTGGAAGACTGCTTTTTTGGTAGCAATCACATCGGCACGCCGTGCAGGGGAGCTTATGGCTATGCGTTGTGATTACCCATATCTAGTTTTTCAGGAGTCTGGAGTGTCGTTGGCTCCTGATGTTTCTTTTCTTCCCAAAATGGTTTCCCAGTTTCACCTTAAGTTGGAAGTTTGGTTGCCCACGTTTTATCCTACACCTTCCTCGGATGAGGAACATAGGTGGCATGCTTTGGACGTTAAGCATGCTTTATTGTTTTATTTGAGTTGCTCCAAGAATTTCCATAAGGACCAGCATCTTTTTGTTTCTTATGCTGCTCCTAAGTTGGATTCCAGAATTTCATCTCAGCAGTTTTCAAAGTGCCTCACTGAGACTATTAAACTGTGTTATTGTTGGCGAAGAAGCCGTTACCTGGGACCATTCGTGGACACTCTACAAGAGCGATGGCGATGTCAGTGGCGTTCCTGAAAGGCATTTCCCTGACGGATGCATGGAAGGCTGCCACCTGGTCCTCTCCGCATGCTTTCATGAAGCACTACGCTCTGGATGTGCATGCTTAGCAGAGGACTTGTCTGGGAGCTGCGGTGCTGCAAGCTGTCTCCTCTGGTTGACCATCTTTCCGCCTCCAGGTATGTCTTGCTTGCTAATCTCCCATGAGTGTGAAGCACAGAGACCATGAAGAAGATAGACAGGTTGCCTACCTGTAACTGTAGATCTTTGAGTGGTCATCTGTGCATTCAAACTACCTGCCCTCCTTCCCCACTGCTGACGGTCTCCCTATATTAGGGGCTTCCAGCGGTCAAGAAGGAACTGGCGGGATTCGCGTGCTGGCGCCGGTGAGCATGTATGCTGGGACGCCTGCACATGCTCTCTGGTGCCAAGCACGAAAAAATCCCAGGCTTTTTAGGTACCGATTCGGGGGATTGGCGCAGGTGTTATATCCCACGAGTGTGAATGCACAGATGACCACTCAAAGTTCTACAGTTACAGGTAAGCAACCTGTCTTTATCTCTGTATCCTTCCTGTTCTCTGCTCTGTTGCTGTTTCTTTGTTTACCCAGATTGCTACTCTTAGGGATTCCGTTCCTTTTCACCTTCCTGCTTCTTTGCCTAACTTCCATAAGGGCAAGCTGTCCTCAGTATTCTTTCTTAGATACATAGCTAAAATTCTCATTCTTGCTCTTTTAGCATGGAGTTCCTCAGCAACAAAGGACTTCTGTTTATTTTCTAAAACACCCAAGCTTGTGTGGACTTTCTTCCTAAAGGCCTCACTCCCCCAACCCTTCACTTTGCAAATCAGCTATAAGCTAACAGCCATATGCATGCACATACAGAAGAATCAAGTTGCTCTCTAATACACACAATTCTTGGTTTAGGACATCTTAAGAAAGCATCAAGTAGGGAATTTCTGATTATAGAGAATGTTTGAGATGATGGGCAGTGGTAGAGCTGACTGCAGTGTTGGAGGGGAGGTGCATTTAGGGTTCCCAACTTCCAGGTGAGACAATACAGGAAAAACCATGAGCTAATAACTACAAGCTATAGTATACAAAAATCATCTTGTTTGTAACCACTTGATAAATGCAGTTATGTTCAATAAAGTATACTGGCTTTATTTCCTATTCTCTATCATTAATACAATACCAAAGTCTCATGTCCATTCCAAAAGTTCCGAAGATACAAAGTGCTAATTGTTTCAAAGAATTAAGGTACATCCAGTTTCTTGATGGATTAAAATCCTTGTGCAGTAGTAGCAATAACAATTCATAACCCCAGTTCTTCTTTTGTGAATCATTAGAAGGACCCTAGAGCCCCGTGACGCAGAGTGGTAAAGCTGGAGTACTGCAGTTGGAGCCCTCTGCTCACGGCCTGAGTTCTATTCCAGCAGAAGCTGGTTCAGGTAGCCGGCCCCAGGTTGACTCAGCCTTCCATGGTCGGCAAAATGAGTACCCAGCTTGCTGGGGGGAAAGTGTAGATGACTGGGGAAGACAATGGCAAACCACCTCATAAAAAGTCTGCCATGAAAACGTTGTGAAAACAATGTCACCTCAGAGTTGGAAACGACTGGTGCTTGCACAAGGGACTACCTTTACCTTTTTTAGAAGGACCCCATCGCTCCACCTCTGATGGAGTCTGCTGATCTGAAAAAGTCTGTTTCTGTGCCCTTTTCCAAAGAAGGGCTTGAACATTGTCTACAGATTGATTCCTTGCAATCCAACAAAAGTATCCAATCTGTTTCACAAGTTCTTTGGAAAGTAGTATTCCATTCTTTGGAGTAGTACTAAGCAGGACTTTTTTTGTAGCAGGAACTCCTTTATATATTAGGCCACACACCCCTGATATAGCCAATCCTCCTGGAGCTTACGGTAGACTCTGTACTAAGAGCCCTATAAGCTCTTGGAGGATTGGCTACATCAGGGGTGTGTGGCCTAATATGCAAAGGAGTTCCTACTGCAAAAAAAGCCCTGAGTAGTAATATACTATACCTTGTAGGTATTAATTCATGGTCATTTTTCCTGTATTGTCTTCATTCCATGAATCTGTTTTTGTTGTAACTTCCAGGAGTAGCCTGGAGATCTTCTGGAATTCCAACCAGTTTTCATAGGTTGGTCTGTGTTGGTCTGCAGTAGAACAATTAGATTCAAGTCCAATAGCACCTTAGAGACCAAGATTTTCAGGGTATGAGCTTTTCAGAGTTAAAGCTCCCTTGGTCAGACTCGGACAAAGCTCCCTTTGACTCTGGAGAGCTTCTACCCTGAAAATCATGTTAGTCTGTAATGTGCTACTAGGCACATCTATCCATATTTCCAGACTACAGAGAAGATGACTGCTTCAGAGAGTGGAGTCTATTTATTATACCTTCAAGATCCTTCCCCTCCTAAAACCCAGGATTAATCTCCAATCTCCAGGCATTTCCCAACCTGGAGTGGACAACCCTGACTTCACAGAAACATCTGGACATTTTTTTTTAATCGTGATATGGTAAGAGACACAAAAGTCACTTTCTTGGTTCTCACAAAGTGACACCTCCTCTCTCTGAGTGACTTAATCTGCCGGCTCTTCTTTCATTGTCCATTTGCAGACATCCCTATCAGGAAGCTCCGATGCTGACTCAGAGCAAGTTATCTTCCCGCACAATTATCAGCCCTGCAGGGTCAACTCAACGGCACTGGATTTAGCCAGCCAATTGTGCCACTTATTTAACAAGCTTTCACTGTGGACAATGGGTTCACAAAATGAGAAATCGCATTGTAATTAAAGCAGTTTTTTAAAAAAACAAAGTATATCAATCACAGTTTCTCTTTCCTCCCATTATCACATTCAAGCGTCAGCACTTGCAGAGCCATCCAGGTCAAGGAGGTCTTGAGGAACTGCAGATTGCTTTCTTTTCCATTAAAATGAGCAACGGGGAGGGGGAATCATTTGAATATAATAAAGAAGCACTTAATTCTCCTGATGGTGCTTCTGTAAAGGCCTGCGTGTGCAATTTGTGTCGACATTGACTGGCCAGAAAATATGGCTGAGTTTTATATTAGCAGTTTCATCAGGGTCATCGTTTGGTAGGAGAGAGAGCTGAGACAAGCCAACAAGTTTTTGTTTCAGTAGCATTGGTGGTTACGGACTGGGTGCAGTTGGGGAGCAGCGTCCAGGTCTGGTACGAGCTCGTAGCCAGGAGAGTCAGAACAAGAGCCGAGTCAGGAAGCCAGGAGCTGAGTTGAAGGTCTGAGAGCATGGTCATCTGAAGCAGGGGGTCTGAAAGCCAAGAAACCAAACAGGGGAGAAGTCCAAAGACAGGAGCTGGGGTGGATGTGAGGTCATCACGAATGCAACTTGTTCTTCCACGGAGTGTCCAGTCCCAAGCAGGGGCTAAATGGGCCTCCGGTGATCCTCCAATTAGCAAGTGGCAGAGCTCCTGTTAGTACTCAGGGCTCAGCGACCACCTTCCCCGCAATCTTCTGTCAAGCTGCCCATGGAGGTCAGTCAGGCGAGCTTTCTGTTTGCAGCTGCTGCTGGGCCACATGCAGGGAATGCTGATTCAAGCGGCAGCAGCAAGCTGTCAATTCCCGGGGCATCAGAGGGGCTGGCTACAGGCTCTGATGGTGCTGTCAGCTCAGGCAGGGGCTCAGTGTGATTGCCATCACCCATGACAGTGGTGTCCCTGTTGTGAATGGCTCAGATGAGCCTGATCTCATCAGATCTTGGAAGCAAAGCATGGCTGGCCCTTCATAGTATTTGAATGAGAAACTACCAAAGAACTCCAGGGTTGCGACACAGAGGCAGGCCATGGCAAACCACCTCTGAACCTCTCTAGCCTTGAAAACCCTATGAGGTTGCCATAAATCGGCTGCAACTTGATGGCACTTTCCACCCCTAGTGTTGATAGTGGAATTTTAGGTTGGAACTAGCTCTTATAGCAGGCACAGGAGCTGACACTAAAGTGAGTAGGGCTATATCTTGTTCCCACAAACATGTAGCTTGCCACTCCACTGAACCAAGCCTGAAGACTTTGTCTTAAGGGCTCTTCCACTGAAGGGCCACAAGTCGGAGGGAGGTTCTTAAGGCTAAAGGAACTTTCTCTTGACTTAGGATCTATGGTGCCCAAACAAACATTTCAAGAGCAACTCAATGTGAGACAGTTTCAGGTGGGAAGTCATGCAGCTCTGAAGCAGAAGAGCAAGATTCAAGACCAGTAGCCCCTTAAAGACCAAACATTTCCAGGGAATAAGCTTTCTAGAGTCCGAGCTCCCTTCGTCAGATACCTTCTGATGAAGTGTTGGACAAAGTGAGTTTGGACTCTCAAAAGCTTATACCCTGGAAATATTCATTGGTCTTCAAGGTCTTATTGGACCCATATCTTAATGTGGGACACTGCAGGTTTCCTGTCCCACATAAACCAAAGCCAACAATGTGGAGAAAAGGTCTAGAAATTAGCAGTGTGATGACTTTGTATCAGTATTCCTACACACTGAACAGGAGAAAGGAGAAGCAGAGACCCGTAGCTGCCCATTTTGGCAGCAGCCTTGCATCTGTCACAAGATTATGTTTTGCTCTTACCATGTGTAAGTGTAGGGCATGAAACTAATGGTCTTGAGCTCCAGAAGTGCAGCTCAGCCTGAGGGAGTACTTGAGTAATGAGAGAAAGAGCGATGTCCTTGCAAGTGTAAACGAGTCCTTAGGCTCAGAGCAAAATTCATGTGCTTCCCACAGCTGCTGCTGATTGCCAGCCGTAAGGACAGTGTATGATAATGAAGTTGAGGGATGTTGCCATTTTAATGCAAGCCTGCACTTGCTTTTTTCTGCAGTGTCGCAAAGGTATAAAGTGAACAGCAACAGGACATGCATCCCCGTACAACTTAAGATGAGCTACATTTTCCATTTTGAACGAACAGGCATCTTAGGACTGTCCCTCATGTTCAAATAGTCTCCGAGACAATCCGTAACATGTTTTGCACAGAGCCATTTTGAGATACCTCATTGCAAGCTTCAGCTGGCACACAATGCGACTGTCAACTTTTATCAGAAGTAAGTCATCAGGAACAAGGATGGCTCGTTCTCTGCTGCCTGTACCAACCTGCCCGTAGCCTTGGGACACAGGTCAAGGTGCTGGTGGCAATTATGGAGAAAACCCTGAATAGCTAGGGGCTGTTGTATGTTTTCTCCATTCATCACACAGTTTTTTTGTGATCAAAGAAGTATGCCATCCTCCCATTGATGGAGGAAATCAAATCAAGGAGTGCCGTATTTTTGAGATGGCACCCCACCTGTAAAATTCTTTTCCTCACCAAGTCCAACTAGAGCTCAGCTCTTCCTGTCTTTTGGGTAAGTTTGAAGGCAGAACTCAGGAGAGTACAGATATAGACAGAAATAAGATCCTTCCCTGCCCCCAGCTTCGCTTTCCATTGCCTTCACAATACTTTTGATAGACATACTAATCAGCTGTGGTGAATGCTAATTTCAATCATCGGTCATGATCCTCCCCCCCCCCTGCCCCCCGTGATCCTTCCCCATTCTCCAGGCAATCAGTCCACCTTTTAATAGCTTTTAAAACACAGCATGAATATTTTATTCATTTAAATGTTTGTCACTTTTTTTTAAGAAGTAGAGAAAAATCCATTTTCAAAGAACTACAAAAAATCTGGGAATGGAAGGTGTGTGACAAAGGAAATACAGTTTGGATTCAGAAATATTCACTGTTCACCAAGTAATGTCATATTCAGTATATTCTGATTGTTTCTAGATTTTATAATTCTGGATATCTGGAATAATTCAGAATATTCAAACAGACTCTCATAGATAGTGGGGGGAAAGTGATGGAAATATTTCCCAAGCAGCCTGGCACAGGGTGAGGGCAGGGAGGGCTGTGTCCCCTGATTGTCAGGGGCTCTCCCAGGCACAAAGTATTAGTCAGTCCACACTCATAAGAACATAAGAGAAGCCATTTTGGATCAAGTCAGTGGCCTGTCCAG
This sequence comes from Heteronotia binoei, assembly GCF_032191835.1. Classification (NCBI taxonomy): domain Eukaryota; kingdom Metazoa; phylum Chordata; class Lepidosauria; order Squamata; family Gekkonidae; genus Heteronotia; species Heteronotia binoei. The sequence continues at coordinate 46,659,121 of NC_083227.1, read as the reverse complement.
TCCAACATTCTGTATCACACAGTGGCCAAAGCCCAGGTGCCATCACTGCTCACATCTGGAATGTTAATTGCTGAAGAAACAACTTTTCCTAAAGGCTTCTTACCACATCTGGACTTCCTGAAGTGTTCTTTGACCACATTCCAGTTCCTGCTCACAGGAAAGGGTATGTCACATTTCAGGCTGCTGTTTTCCTCTGCTACCACTTCCCTTTCTTATTTATTTAATTCACATACATCCCAGCTTTCTCCCCATGGGGGACCCAAAGTGGTTTATTTGGTCATTTTCCTCTCCTCTGCTTTAGTCTCACAACAATCCTGTGAGGTAGGTTAGGCTGAGAGTGCGTGACTGGCCCAACGTCACCCAATGTGCCTTCATGGCATAAGTGGGGATTCAAACCCAGGTATCCCAGATACTAGTCCAATGCTCTTAACCACTGCACCACACTAGCTCTGATGTTTCTTCTGATGTTCCAGGACTATGCCTGCGCATTCCACTGTGCTGTGCCCAGTGCTCTTGGGAGTAGTTACCCACTCACCTTCTACCAGGTGTCTGTGATTCCAATCTGTTTGTTAATCTTGCCCACCTACCTTGCTAATGTTGCCACCTACCTTCAGCTCTCCTGTGCTTCATGGAGCCATGTCCAATAATACATTTATGATAATGGCACTCTTCAGAGTTCTTAAATGAATATTCCAGATAGCTGACACTGCCCAGTGTTGGATACTGCTACCCATTAACTGTGGCTGTTGCTGTGTTCTTTGGGGGTTGCAAACATACTAAGAATGGGCCAGGAGGTGAAGAAGAAGAAGAAGACCACAGATTTATACTCCACCCTTTTCTCTGAATCAGAGTCTCAGAGCTTACAATCTCCTTTATTTTCTTCCCCCACAACAGCACCCTATGAGGTAGGTGGGGCTGAGAGAGCTCTCACAGAAAGCTGCCCTTTTAAGAAAAACTCTTGTGAGAGCTATGGCTGACCCAAGGTCATTCCAGCAGCTGCAAGTGGAGGAGTGGGGAATCAAACCCGGTTCTCCCAGACAAGAATTTGGATACTTAACCACTACACCAAAGTACATTTGCCTTGCTTTTAATGGGAAAAAGCTGTTTTCTATTAATTTTATTAGAATTCCTAAGTCTTGAAAATTCTAGATTGTAAAAATTAAAAATTTGAACAGAAACAGCTGTGAGTTCCAGGTTTTGTTGTTGATGCATGTCACTAATTGTGACATTACCTGCTGCCAGTTGACAGGACTGCTTTCCTCTGAGGGCCAAACTAGATGTTACCTTGTTGTCAAATTGCAGGGAATATCATTTAAAGCTGAAATGGCTGCCGTAGGGAGTTATTTTTATAACTTCAGAGCCATACATGGAGTATGCTGAGCATGTGCCACTCCAAAGTTATGCAAATAACTCTCTGCAGGGGACATTTCAGCTTGTGTAAATGGCATGAGGGAGAAGCCCGGCCCCCACCCCATATTGCGGTTCCAAGCTGAAACAGATCTCCCCTGATCTTTAACATGCCATTCCTTGCAGTTGCTGTGTGGCTTCAAGGAAAGTGAGTTAAATCAGGGGAAACCAGAAAGAATTTGCCAAAAATCATAGCACCTGGTTTGGCCCTGAGATTGTTTATGGACAGGGAATTGTGCTCCTCTATACATATGGCAAGTGGAATGCCACAGTGGCTCAGCTCCCCAAGCCATGTTCCTCTATTGCACAGACTTATATAGACTCATTTCTAAACCAAGGCTAATCTATGGTCTGTTTTATGAGTTTGATAGAATTTCAGGTTATCACTGATATTCTTAGATTTCTTTTTTATTACTCTCTATTTAGCTTCTGTCCTGACCTGAATGGCCCAGACTAGCCTGATCTCATCAGAAGCTAAGCAGGGTTGGCCATGGTTAGTACATGGCTGGGAGAGCACCAAGGAAGTGCAGGGTTGCTTCACAGAGGCTGGCAATGGCAAACCTCTTCTGCTTGTCTCTTGCATTGAAAACTCCATGAGAAATTGCCATACGGAATCCCCATAAGGAATCGCTGCAACAGGTTGGCACTTTATACGCACACACACAGAGCTTCAATTGAAGGTTTATCATTTTTCAGGAGATGTTCAGAAGGAAAACTGGAATACAAACATCAGAGGTCTGCGGGAAGAGATCCTTCTGTGATCTAGCGGTTAGAGACCTAGGTCTAAATTCCTGCTTGACCATTATGTTCACCATCTCTTAGGCCAGTTGCTCTATCCCAGGCTAATCTACCTTACAAGGTTGTTGTGAGCATAAAATGGAAGAGGGGAAAACCACTGTCCTGAGGTCCGTGGGGACACAGCAGGATACAAATAAAACCAACAAATAGAGTGCCATCTTATTTTTAGTCTTCCAGCAGGTCACACCCATCCTGTAAAACTCCAAATAAAGGGCTTTCCTTTCCCCACCATTTTATGCAGTTGAAAAAGGCCAGATGCTTTTTCTGTCAATTGAACTAACCACCAATGCATGAGGAAATGAAGCTCTGCGGTCCAGTCTGGATTCCTTTTTAATCTTCTGATCTTTGGAGAAGTCTGCAGTGAAATTCTCTTGAGAGGAACCTGGTTTTTGCATTCTCTTCATTTCAGAACTCAGCCGTTGAGAGAGTTTCTCATCAAGTGCTGATTACAGCAAATGTTTTCAAAACACAACTTTTAAAAACAGTATCAAGTATTCTCTTTGCACATCCCTCGACAACCCAGGGATTTGAATGAGATAGGATTGTAGATCCTTTGAGAATCAAGATACCTCCCAAAGTCTCTGTCAGGAATTACTTTGGAAAACAGAGAGACAGAAGAATCTCCCTTCACAGAAAATAAATTCTCTTGAGTTGGAATCGATATTGTGAAGCAATTTGTCAATGAAAGCAAAGAGGTCAGAATCAAAGAAACCATTCAGAAGCACAGCAAAGCCTGGAACTGTGTAAATTCTGCTACAATAGAGCAAGAGATAAAAACTTACCGGTCACATCTTATGAAGTTGTCATTGTTAGTGTGTTGTGATCTTCCCAGTTCTACAGCACAAGTAACCCACCTAACCTTTCTTCATACACAACACTTGAAGAATAAGATTTATACATATTATTTCTTTCTTAAAATATTTCTATCTCACTGGCCAATACAGCCCCCCTTGACTAAGAATAAAAGCATCTTAACAATGCTACAGATATTTCAGTGGGGTCCTACTCAGAATATTATCTCCAGGAGCAAGGCCTTTTCTGTTGTTGCCCCAAGGCCATGGAAATATCTTCCCCTGGGGATTCATTTTTCACTTTCCCACCACCATTTTGATGGTGAAATCTGAGCTGATTGTTCGGTTGCCAGCTTCCTGCCCCCCCAACCACCAGTGGGGCATGGAGGGTAGGGTTGCCAAATCCAGGTTGGGAAACTCCTGGATATTTGGGGATGGAATCTGGGGAGGATACAATGCCACAGAGTCCATCCTCCAAGTGTCCATTTTCTCCAAGGGGCTGATTTCTGTAGTCTGGAAATGAGCTGTAATTCTGGGAGATCCCCAGGTCCCATCTGGAGGCTAGCATCTCTAGTTTATTGTTTCCAGACATGCACATGTGTGTTAAGTGCCATCAAGTCACTTCCAACTTACACCATCCTATGAATTAATGTTTCCAGAATGTCTTATCATTAGCAGCTGTTCTTAAGTCTTGAAAACTTTTATTGAGTCAGTCCATCTCATGTTGGGTCTTCCTCTTTTCCTATCGCCTTCAACTTTTCCCAGCACTATTGTCTTTTCCAGTGAGTCTTGTCTTCTCAGAATGTGACCAAAGTACAATAGCCTCAGTTTAGCCATTGGAGCTTCTAGGGAGAGCTCAGGCTTGAGTTGACCTAGGACCATAGCAGTCAACAATATCTGTAAAACTCTCCCCCAACACCACATTTCAAAGGAATCTACTTTCTTCCTGTCAACTTTCTTCAACTAGCTTTCACACCCATACAAAGTAATGGGAAATTCTGTGACATGAATTAACTTGATTTTGGTCACCAGCAACACATCCTTACACTCCCCACTCCCCATTTTCAAACGTTTATTAAGATACCTTAAACGTATACAGAAATAAGAAAAGGTTAATGAGCGAAAATAAAAGGCAATCAATATACAAGTATCATGGTAAGCAGTGGTTGGGTATGGAACCAAATGATATCAAATTTGAAAAATCATAACTTTATGCATAATTAGAAACTCTTTAACAGAGCGTATAAACCATAGAGCATATAAGGAGACTATAGACATAATAATAAGTGTCACGGCTGGGGCCGGGTCAGGCAAAGTCCAGAGGCAGTCCGAGGTCTGTAGCCAGCAAGCAGGAGTGTCCGAGGTGCCAAATCCAAATCGCTGTGCAAGTATCGCAGGTCCGAGGTCCAGAAGCCGAGGTCAGGGAGTCCAGAAGTCAAAAGCCAAGGTCAGGGAGTCAGGAACCAAAGTCAAGCCGGAGTGGATGCCAGAACGTCATGGAGATGACTAGTTGCTTCCACAAAGCCTCCTCCCAAAGCCCACAGCTATATAGCCCTCTGCTGGCTGTTGCCTGTTTGGGCTAATTGCTGGCTCTGGGAGGCAGCCAGGATCCTGTTACAACTCAAGCATCCTTGCTCTTAGGAGGGCCAGAATCCTCTCAAAACTCAGGACTCAGGGAACGTCTTGCTTGTGAGCGTGCCGCCCTCCTCCGATCCCTGAGGTCCTGACGGAGGCGGTCACGCACACGAGCCACCCGAGAGGGCGAGGCAGGGGGGCTGGGATCTTCTCCAGCAGGAGGCAGGGGCACTGGTGCAGGTGGCAGGGGCACAGTTTCCGCATCAGACTCAACTTCCTCTGAAGGGTCCCCAGCACCCATGACAATAAGAACATGTTAACCAGAAAAAGAAGGTCAAACCGGATGAAGATCGAAAAGAGATAGAACAGAATAAAAAGTCAAATTGAATACGAAGAGGACAGTAAAGAATAGTATCCACTCCTGTGTCATGAAAGAAAGATAGAAGGTGAAAATAATTCTTACACTTAAGGATCTTTTGTAGCTTCTTCATGGCTGCCCTCCCCAGACACACCCACAGACACCGAGAGAGAGAGAGAGGGAGAGAGAGAGATCATTGTTTTTACAATAGGTAAATAGCTCTGAATGTTTTAATAGTAAAACAACATGGATTCTAAGTACACTAATAAAGAAAACCAAGTGTACATTATGAAACAGTAACACACACACACACACCCCAAACTCTGAAAGTAAAGCAGAAAGGCTATAGCAACAAAACATCAGCTGTACGTAATAACGTAACACTTCACTGCAAAAAATTCAAGAACTGCCTTGTCTTCACCGTTCAGCAAAAGAGCTACTCTAGTCTTTTTTTTCACATAAAAGGCTCAATGAACTCTCTTTCATGGTAGAGCAGTAAATATTCAGCTGCCAATATTTTAAAAATAATAAATATCCAAAATGTATAAAAGGGACACAAAAAGAGTTGACTATTTGATCACTAGCAATGGCGAGCTGTTAACAGTCTCCTGTTCGCCACTGCAGTGGCAAATGGGGCAGGATGGAGAATATATTTTTCCTCCCAGCAAAAACATGTTACCCTTTGAATGCTAGGAAAATGAAACTGTCTTGCAACAGCAATGCCGCCTTCAGGGTAAGAAGGCCTCATACATACACACCGCAGCAACTGAGTTCTGACTGCTCATCCTTTGCTTGCCTGTTACCTGGATCCCATTAGCTGCTGCTTTAGCATTGTGGCTTAGAGCAGGGGTGGCCAACAGTAGCTCTCCAGATGTTTTTGCCTACAACTCCCATCAACCCCAGCCAGCATGGCTGATGGCTGGGGCTGATGGGAGTTGTAGGCAAAAAAACCATCTGGAGAGCTACCGTTGGCCACCCCTGGCTTAGAGGATCAGGCCATCAAGTGTGTAGGGCTTAAGGCATTTAGAAATTGACATCAACTCTGCTGATGGTTCCAGCATTTCCAGAATGTAAAGCTATCAAATTTATGATCCATGAAGGGGCTTATTTGCCAGTGTCTCTGCTGCACAAAGGTGGGTAGTCTGCCTGTAGCAGTAGAAAAGAGTAAGAGTCTGGTAGCTCCTTAAAGACTAACAACATTTGTGGCAAGGTATGAGCTTTCGTGAGTCACTGCTCACTTCTTCAGATCTGTGGCTCAGAGTGGTGACTCACGAAAGCTCAAACCATGCCACAAATGTTGTTAGTCTTTAAGATGCTACCAGACTCTTACTCCACAAATTGTGTTGGTCTTTAAGGTGCTACTGGACTCTTACTCTTTTCTACTTCTACTCCACAAAGGCTGAGTCACATGAGAGATAGTGGGGTTCTTTAGAAGGTAACAGTTCACAAGCGATGCTTAAAGTTAGGTACTTGTTTTCAGCTGCATGTTTACATAAAGGTAGAAAGTGAGGATGATGTTGGCAGAAAAGGCCAGCTAGATTAATTGCTGGTTGTAAGGTACTAGTGAAATGGATGAAACAGGCAGGATGAGTCTCGGTTATTAAAAAAAAACACATTTCAAATATGGAGATTTAAACAAAAGATGCTCCAAATACCTTGCAAAAAAGGCAATGGAATTCACTGCCACAGGAGTTGGTGGCAGCTACAAGCATAGCCAGCTTCAAAAGGGAATTGGATAAACAGAGGTCCATCAGTGGTTATTAGGCACAGTGTATTGATGGAACTCAACTCTTTATCTGGGGCAGTGATGCTCTGTGCACTTGGTGCTTGAGGGGGGTGAAGGCAACAGTGAGAGGACTTCTAGTATCCTGGCCCCACTGGTGGACCTCCTGATGGCACCTGGTTTTTTGGCTACTGTATGACAGAGTGTTGAACTGGATGGGCTATTGGCCTGATCCAACATGGATCTCTTATGTTCTTATGAAGAAGAAAATGGGGTGTATAGACTTGGGTTGGAGGAATGTTACTTATCCAGAACAACTTGCTTTCTAGTTATTCCACATCTAGTGTCCAAGTCTGTATCCTTCTTGCGGGATGCTGCAAATGTCTGTGTAATTCTTTGTGTTTCCCTCCCCCAATCTAAGAGATGATCATGGAAGACAGGCTAAAAGAATAATGCAATTTTGTTAAGAATATAAGAAAAACCTTGCTGCGTTGGACCAGTAGTCCATCTAGTCCAGCACTGTAGCTCGCACAGCAGTCAACCACTTACGCTAGTCACCCAACAAACAGGGTTTAGAAGCCAAAGCCTGATGTTGCCACCTAGCACTGGCCTGCAGAGATTTGCTGCCTATGTATATGGAGGTCCTCATTAGTTAACTATCACGGCTAGTAGTATTTGAACCTATTCTCTATGACTGTGTTCTGTAGCAACGCATAATTTTACGAATCTCCACTATTCCCTGCTTTCTTAGTCTGGTTAGCCAAATTGCCCTCAGAAGAGGTATGGGGGGAATTATTTGGGTGGGCAAAGATGGCAAACTATACAGGGTCAATAACTTGTGTATACAGGAGTCAGTCTACCCAGGAGCCCTCCTTAAATAACGAGGGGATTGGTATACTAAAAGTAGGTTTTTATTGGAAAAATTATTCAAGAGCACAAGGAAACTCTATTATCAGCAATCACACAGGTCTAGGAAAATAGGCAGGAAAATGGATAGGGACATATAAGGGAAGACATACATGGTGATGCTATACCTCTCAATGATGAATGAAGGGTGATCCTCCAGTGAAGACGATACGGGAAGGGGGAGCAAGAGATTGCCAGTGTCACTCACAATAATGGGCCCAATACTGATCAGAAATTGGGAGTGGCTCCAGCAGCAAGGTAGGGGCACTGTCAGAGACAATTTGGCTGGCCAAAAATTCAGCCTATTTATAGCCAAATTCATATCCCAAGGCAGGATTATGTGATGGTTGATACCTACCCAAAGATGGTTCCCAGAAAAGAAAAGAAAAGACTTTGATGGGTGTCAAGTGTCAACCATATTCTAAACAAAGAAACTCGAGTGGTCAATCTAGAGCCGCATTGTTCCCTTTTATAACAGCTTGGATAAAACAATGGAAAAGGGCTACGTGTCAGGATAGAGCTGTTGACCGATGATGATCTTCAATGATGCTTTATTGTGTAAGAAGCTTGTCTTGATGGGCAACAGGAAGAATTTTTTGTTTGGCGAGAAGTTGTTGCAGCAGCTTATTGTTGACTGTTTGTCTCTGCATCTGCATTTTCAAAGCGTTGATTGGTTTCTGAAATGTGATGTGTGATGGAAATATCTCCTCTGCATGGCAGTTTGTAGGAGCGAGTGTTGTCTTTTTGGGACATCTCAGGAACACGGCTTCTATCAGGGCTGCTTCTGGTGCTGTCTTCTTGATGACAGGGATGCAGTTTCTGTTCTGCAGGGCTGAACAGCTTGTCTGTAAAGCACAGTCTGGTATCCTCTTAGCATGGCAGACATAGGTAGTCACACAATAACAGGCACAGGCAGGAAGCTTGCTGAGGCCTGGCTGGAAGCACTGCTCTATAGTCCATACAAACTAAATGTTCAAAATAAGGCTGGCACAGGAGTCAAATGATTAGAGTCCATTACAGCCGAATGTCCATAGTGAAGTTGGCATAGGAGCCATATGACTGTAATCCATTGAGACCAAATATCCATAGTAAGTCTGGCCTAAGAGCCAGAGAATTATAGTCCATAATAGTTGGAGAGGGGGTCCAGGGCTAACAAGTCCTCATTATCTAGACTAGAAAGTCTCAGATGCTTCTTAGGAAAGGTGCTCAAAATCCTTAATCATCTTGGTTGCCATCATCTGCACTTTTTCCAGCTCTGTACGATGACCAGTGTTCCAAAGGAGACTGCATGATAGCTCTATAAAAGGGCTACAGTGTTGGTAATTTTGTTTTCAATGCCTTTCCTAATTATTCCCGGCATGAAGTTTTCCTTTTTCATCCCTGTTCCCATTTCATCTACAACCCTAAGTAGATGCATTTGTATGGTCAACTTTGAATCAGAGTGGTATATTCTGGGGTGAATTCTTATTGAGGAAAAATCCAGGAGCATCACTATTATGAATCCCAGTAGAAAACAAGACAGCTGGTCAATGGAGAAGCCTCTCCAGTTGACCATAGCATGAAAAAAGTAAGAAAAAAATCTATGAAAGAAGAGAAATATATTTGAAAATGGTGTAAATGCTGGTAATTTTTGATGTGACAGCCTATGCAACAAAAAGTGATCTGGCTGGCCAAAGCATTTTCTTCCCATAAACTGTGATGAGCGACTTGCTAATAAATAGTTTGGGAAAATGGAGAGTAGAATTTCATGAATTCCTACTGCATTTCAGGAAATCTGGATTGAAGTCAGAGGACTGTGGGGTGGGGCTGAGAGAGTTCTTAGAGAACTACTCTTGAGAGAACAGCTCTGAGAGAATCATTTGACTCCTGTGACTAAGGTCACCCAGCAGCTGTATGTGGAGGAGGGGGGAATCAAACCCGGTTCTCCAGATCAGATTCCACTGCTCTTAACCACTACACCAAACTGGCTTAGTGTTTCCAAATCCAATTGATCTCTGATCTGGCTGTGACTGTACCCAGTGACTGTTTGCAGATAGTCCTTGCACAAATACACATTTTGGTAATCAGCTGTGGATTCCAACACACTCCTGCCTTAAGTGCTGTTAATTATATCAGCCACTCAGCCATCTGTAAGAACCATTAATTACAAGGCAGCAACAGCCGACTTTTTCAGGCAAATGCTCAACATGGAGAAGGAAATCTTAACGCTTCAGAAGATCGATGTCTTCTGAAGGTCACCTTCAGAAATCTCTTCTGAATCAGCATAGTCATAATGGGAAATGCATATCAGTAGAACGAAGACAAAGCATTTTCTTCCCATAAGCTGTTTGATGAGTGACTTGCTAATAAATAGTATGGGGAAATGGAGAGTAGAATTTCAGGAACTCCTACTGCATTTCAGGAACTTCTTTTCTGCCTTCAAATTAGTTTTCTTGTGGTAAGAAACAAGTAAATAGAAAGTATTTTTTTTTAAAAAAAGTAATTATTTCAACTGAATTCCAGGAAAAGTTAATATCAGCAGGTTTATTGGCAAACACAAACTGTTCTTTGGAAACGCTTTCTGAAATCTGAAACTTCTACAGCTAACATACTGAAAGTAAAGAGGTGGGTGGAAAGAAAAGCGGGTATGAGTGGGTGGAAAACCAATATCTCCAACAGAAAATGTACGCATGTAAGTGAGAAATTCAATTACTTTACCCAGCTAATAATAATAAATCTTGTTATGCTTATGGGAGCTTTTCCCCCTATGGAATTCTGATTCATTCACATCTGAAGTTCACATCTGAGACATCTCAAACTAAAATGCCTTTTCCCTATTCCTTCCCTATCAAATGCTACTTTGAGAAGTGGAATGACATTCTACAGTATTATTATTACTGCTATCCATATTTTTAAATTAAAATATTTTTATTTCACCTTTCCTCAAGGCAGTGTGCAGGTTACATGACATGTCAGAATTAAGGCAACCCCTTGGTATCTTAGGGGTGTGACAAGCCCCGTATAAATGAACCACTGAGGCAGAGCAGTCCCTGGCTTCTCTCTGTGTGGCTCTTGGGTAATTAGACCTCTCATTCTGGGAGAAAGTGACTAAAGCATTCGGTCAGGTGTGGCTTTAATATATTGGGAATGGGAGGGGAAAACATTATAATACTTTAAAATATTTATTTAATTTGTACTTCACCTAATGGGAGACACAAAGTGGCCTACTTTGTTCTCCTCTCCTCCATTTTATCCTCACAACAAACCTACGAGGTAGGTTAGGCTGAGAAAGTACAACTGGCCCATGATCACCCAGTAAGTTTCCATGGCACCAGTTGGCATTTGTCTCCCAGATAATAATCCGGCACACCACATTGGCTCTCCATGTTATAAGTGGGACATAATGTTATAAATGAGATATAACTCTAATAAACCATGTTATTAGTGGAAACAAAGGGCATAAAGGGGGAGGGGAATAAATGTTGTAATTAAAATAATGCTCTTGGCTTCTTTCAAAAGTATTCAAAAGTTTTCCTTGAGGAACAACATGCTCCAGATTTCACATTAGGAGCATCATGGTGACAATTGTCAATTATCATTTTATGTAGCTAGACTTCAGGAAAAGATCTGGATAGGTTGTAGTAGTTTCTGTTATTGATCAAGAGTTCCACAGAACTCTTTGTGTAATCTGAATAATTTTCTCTCTCTCTAATCAACCCAGCATCAAGCACTGTAAAAGAAAATATTCCACATTTCAAAGTAAGCCTAAATAAGAGCATTTGAGCTGAGAATGCATGAACAGAACTCTCGTGCTCTTCATGTATGTTCCATTTCACTGATAAAAGATAAACTACCTAAGCAGCAAGGACTTTTGTCTAACAGATGCATCAAGTGCAAGCCAAGCAATTTGCATTGCTGCCATACAAAATGTCAGTCAAGGGGGCACACACAGTGAAAATGTCAGCCACTTGAAAGAGAGGGGGATATGTTTTAATGAGAGGAAAGGAACCAGCAAACAAAAAATGGCAGCTGCTTCGCGAAACACTGTTTCTCAGTTCCAAGGACCTTGAAACATTTGGGGAAATAGAATGTCTCTCAGTGGCTATATAGTAGATATATATAGCTGAAAAAACAAAAATGATGCCATTGACAATCAATGCTAGATCTTCACTTACTCTACATGAAAGGTGTGAAACTAAAACTCTTAAAACAAAAAGCAACGCTGAAAATCAAGTGGAGAATAAGGCTTGTTCAGAAGAGCTATTGTTGTAGAAACAGGATTGTGTTCTGGTGGTTTGGAGGCAGTTGGTGACATACAGAACCGGCAAGTGCCTATAGTGGCAGGTAAGCAGGAATGGACTATCTGAAAGCAGCTAGGTCTAGAAGTAGTGATGGGCACAGGAACAGACAGCTTTAAAAGTGGATCAGATGGATTCATGGAGGAGAGGTCTATCAGTGACTACTAGCCATGGTGACTAAAGGCAACCATTACATTTGGAGGCAGTCAGTTTCTGAATACCAGTGCCAGGAAGCAACATCAGGAGAAGCCTTGGCCTCTATACTATGTTGTTGGCCCTCCAGAGGAACTGGATGGCCACTATGTGAGACAGTGCTGAACTAGATGGACCACTGGTTTGATACAGCAGGGCTCTTGTGTTCATTCAAGCAACAAGTTGTTCAGATGACGATTCAGGAATAAGATGGAACTCTGTTTGCCTCTTTGGGCACCTCATAATAGCTAAGTATCTACTGCAGGACTAGGTTTTGGCCCACAGCTGTGGCAACACTTAAATGTAGTAGAGCAGAGACCATAAGGTCTTTGCCTTGGTGACACAAAGACCAAGGCACCTAAAAGCTGACTTCTGGAACCTGAAAACAATGGACACTTAACAGTTGGGTGACTCCAATGAAAATATGGGCTCTACTCCTTCTTTCCTCCTTGCCCATAACATGACCTTTAAACAAGGTGGCTCTAATGAAAACAATCAAGCACAACTAAAGAAGAAACCAGCAACAATTATTTGAATTATAGTTTGTGTGTTTACTTGCTAAAATGATGGCCACTGAAGTCTGCTAAATAATTCATAGGTTGCACATTTAGGAGCCCTGGGCCCACCATCACAGTTCTCCCTTAAGAATATCTAAAAGCATAAGAAGAGCCTTGGATCACACCAATTCTCTATCAAATCCAGCATCCTGTTTCATGCATTGACCAGCTATTTGCCCTGGGCCATCAAAAATGTGGCAAGTAGTCCAAGGCCTCCTCTTGACTCTGCCCTCCAGCACTAGTATTCAGAGATTAACTAACTCTGGATGTAAATGTTCCCCTTAGTCACCATGGCTAGCAGACATTGATGGACTTCCCTTGAATCAGTCTAATTCCCTTTTAAAACCATCCATGTTAATGGCCATCATTAAACCCTTTGGCAGAGAATCTGAAAATTTAATAACTTGTTGAGTAATAAATATTTTCTTATGTTTGTCCTGAATGCATTACCCATTGACTTCATTGAGTGCCTTCGAGTATTTTGAAAGGGGAAGTTCTCCCTGCCCACATTTTCCAGGGCACAGCATAACTCTATTTCACCCTTTTTGATACCAAGGACTGCCAAATCACAGACCTTGGTAGGTGTCCAGTCATGGTGACATCTGATGCTAGTCAACTACAGTTTATGGCCATATCCTACTCGTTTATTTTTATTCAGTCTAATGTTTCTGGTGCATTTGCTGTTGCCCCTAATGCTGGTTGTTTTTTTTTTCACATGTGTGAGATTTTGTATTAAATTGCTACTCCATGTACATAAACATTGTGCCATGTTGGCACATTGTGCCTTTCTTTACAGAAAGGAGGTGGATGTTGGAGGAAAGCAAAAATTTTGATGACAAGAAGCAGGACCTTGGAGTGTCAGGATTTAGATCCCAAATCTTCTGTATGTTATGCTTTTAAACATACCAAGTTCAAGCACATCACATAGCTAGTGTGACCAAATTACAAACTTTCTGGAAAATGAATACTTTCCAGCCACAGCTTTGCTAATTTGAATGCTCAGCAAGGATTCAGTTTAAATGCTCAGTGCGGACTCATCCAGGGACACAGAGTTTACTGAAGCCAGTCAGAGGTTTGAGGTGGGTCATTTATGTTCTGAAGGAATGTTAGAGGAAGGAGTGGGATTGTAGTAATGCTCTGACTTTGCTACAGCTTTTTCACTGGGTTGAAACTATCAATTTTAATATTATATGTGAATTTTTGTGTTGGAAGGCCAACCGTATTGCTAGTCCAAGGGAGGTTTCACATGGCTACTAGTAACTGGGGAGGGATGGAAGTTATCTGAGAAAACCAAGGAGAGACTCTTTGCTCCACCTCTAATGGATGAAGAAAGAAGCCACCACAGGGAATTCGTGTTCTGCAGTGGCCACCCTTTCATGCCCTCAAGACTGCCAGAATAGCAACAGTGTACAGAGAGCACCAAGAGTTCAACTCCACATGCTTCTTCCTCTGTCACAGTCAAAGTTTTTACTTGCAAAATGCTACCGAGCAACTTGCTGATTGCTGAAGCTTGTTGTGTTTGCTTTCCTCATATATGGGAAAAAATGTTTCAGCACTAAACCAAACTTCTGATTTTTTTTCTTTTCTTTTTTCTTCAGGTAACAAAGCATCTTCAGTGAATACAAAAGCATAAGAAAATGAGGAAGAAAGGAACAATTGTTCATTCTCTGTTGGATGGAGCATTGAAGATTATAAGATGGCAGTGAATGTTACCGTTACTAGATAAATTCCATGGGATGTGTTATTGTGTTTTGGTTAAGATACCCAGATAAGTCCTATTCAGAATGTCCTGAAATAGTTTGTTCTTCGTGGACAGCTTGGGAGTTAACCTTTAAAATTGTTCCTTGCTGAATCTTTGCCTTTAAAATTGTTCCTTGCTACAGTCCTGTGTTTCCTTGGTCAAAAATGAAATAAAGTATAAAAATAAAGATTTATCTGGTGGTGTTGGATGTGTTAAGAAATATGTATGCGTGATATTTTATAGTCATTGCTTTTATATTCATTGGTATTTTGATAATTTCCTGTTGCATCACTGTAACATCACTTGCATTATTGTAATATCACTAGCTCCTATGTGCTTCAGAGTCCCCAGTTGTACTTCCGTAGACTCGTACAGATCTCTAACATCTTAAAACATTGCAGTTTGAGGAGTCAAACGTAGTGGTGCCACGAATATTGCAATGAAGTGTTTGGCAGGCAAATATACTAGTTTTGACATCTGTGATTACTTGTAAGCCATAGCAATCACTTCAACCCCCCCCCCCAAAAAAAACCCCGAGCAGCTATCAAACAATTTTGTAGCTGCACAATAGGAGTTGGAGTCATTGCCTTCTACTTTGTGGCTGCTTTTACATCTGCATAATAAGTTGAATCAGGTCTCCCCCAGAGTCAAGGATGGTTGGGTGATGTGGTGAAATGACAAGAGAGGGAGGAGCTAAGACTCCCATAAGTTTATGTTAAAACACTTTTTTGAAAATTGATAACACTGACTTAGATGAACATTAAATAAGACTTTTTTCCTTGTAATAATTTCTGGCAGCCTGCCACCTCTAGAAGGTTCCTTTAGTCTGGATCAGAACCTGTGAGAACTAACCCCCCCCCCCAGTTGCTTCTGACCAGCCCATGAACCCTTTGTGGAAAATGTGCATGTGCTCATGTGCGAAAGAGGGATGTTCAGCCTCACTTTTTGCCACTTCTATTTCTCAGTGCTGGAGCTGTCCACTTCAGCACTATTTCCCTGTCAAACAAGGCTCATGCATGAACTCCATTCCCCCAAAACCTGGAGATCATAAAAGCTTTATGAACTGTACCTACATTCTAGAAAGCACTTCTGGTTGGGACAATTTAAAAGCCGGGTAGAACTAAGGTAGAATGCATGCCAGGAAAAGATTAGAAAGGGTAATTGCTGTTTAATCTTACTTGCGACGCTTAAACTTCCCTGTATTTAGGGATGGGTGCAGGACACCTCCCTTGTCAGAAAGCTTTCTGAGGCTTATCAAGTGGAGCGGTTGGAGAATGCACATCTGACATGGAACTGCATCCTAGGTTGCCCTTTTGCTCTATTTTGGGAGTTCCTTCCTGGGTCCACCAGATCATGTGGTATAACCTGTTACCCACTCAGAGCTCATTCAGGAAAGGGCGGGCTATAAATAAAAAATAATAAATAAAACTTCAAAATTCCCTCAAAGAAGACTGCTGACCAATCACTTCCAAAGTAAGGATCAAAGGAGTTCTTCACTCTACATGAAATGAGACCCACATGCAAATTAAGTCCTGGGTGCAATGGGGTAAAGACCAAGAACAATTTAGCAGGGCAACAGCCTGGCCCAAATGGCAAAATGTGGCATGTTGGTTTTACTCCTTTTTGGTTCATCCATCAGCATAAATCGGCCGTCATCCGGAACATAGCTTGTAATCTCATTTCCCACATCAAACAGAAATGTTATTCTAATATCATATTATTCCATGCTCAGTGATATCATCTGTACTAAACATGAATTCTTCCAGTCATTAAGACACAATCCCCCCAGCTGTAAGCATGTTACATGCATGGCATGTTGAAGGGATATATATTTTACAACCCCCAGTGACTGCAGAACATATGTGTGCATACATCTGTGGGCATGTACAGTGAAATCACATACTGAGTGTATGGATGATATCAAATTCCTCAGTATGTTCTGTCTGCTTCAAGGGACCAGGTGTGTTATGCTCAGGCTCATTCCCATGTGCCACCAGGTGCAGAGTCTCCATTCCAAAACTTATGTGAACAGTCAAACATTCTCTTAATAGCTACTTATTTTTTGAACATCCATAGTGTTGTTCAAGTCTGTCATTTTTTAGGTCTGGTGAATTAGCTGTTTTATCTCCTGTGGTAACATCCCTGTCAGGCATGCTGAGAACCTTTTAACAACAGTGCTCAGCATTCAACGATATTCAAATATACTTTGTTTTAAATGCCCTTTTTGTTGTTGAATTGGAACTATTTTTGATTGCCTGGAAGATCTTATTATAAACAGTATTGTAACCAGTGTTCCCTCTAAGCTGAGTTAGCGTGAGCCACCTCACAGATGTTTAGCCTCCAGCTCACACATTTTTGTCTTAGCTCAGGAAAAATAGCCCCAGAGCACACTAATTTATGCAATAGCTCACAACTTTAATGCCAGTAGCTCACAAAGTAGAATTTTTGCTCACAAGACTCTGCAGCTTAGAGGAAACATTGATTATAACCAATTCTACACTGGTGTAGTGGTACATTCTGGCCCAATGGCTGGGTGACCGTTGATAGCACATGCTCAATTAATTGTCCTTCAACATCAAATATGAGAAACCAATGTGTGCTACACTGTCTGCCTTGCTTTTGCATCTGCACAATGACAGCACTTCTCCCCCACTCACCACATCTTCTCGCTTTGCTGTTCACAGCTAGTACCTTTTTATTTCCTTTTACAGACATCTCCCTGAGATGTGCACTTCTGTGGCTAAGAAAGTCTTGCTGGGTTTCATTTCAGGTTCTTCAGGCACTATGAAATTGAGAGGAAGTGTTTTTAAAGCCGCTGCAATACTTGCTCAGTTTGGTCTTGTGTACCCTGGATGAGCAGGAGTAGCATGTTTGCTTGCAAGAGCACAGCTTGCAAGACTAGGAATGTGAAACGAGGCTTTCTGAGCTAAGAAGGTGTGCCACTTTGGAGAAAAAGACACCCTTAATGGAGAGTTCATAAGTGGGGGTTTTTTCAGAAGAAAATAACCTCGGGTGAGGTCAGCCATGATGAACCATTGCAACAATGTGCTTGCTCAAAGTATTCCCAGTTCACCTGGCTTTCCTACTAACGAGGACAGCAGGGGACATCTTCAAGAGACTCACCATCTTCAAGAGACTCACTAGTCTCTCACTTGAGCTACCTTTGACTAGTCTCTCTCTAACCTACCCCATAGGATTGTCGTTGTGAGGTTAAAATAGAAGAGGGGAGATTGTTAGCTCTCTCTAACCTACCTCATAGGATTGTTGTTGTGAGGTTAAAATAGAAGAGGAGGGAATGATGTTGTAAGCTATTTTGGGTGCCAAAGCAAGGTATAATTATTTAAATAAATAAATGTATGTACCTAGAGAACATGGCAGACAATGGCAGGCAGGATCATATGGGAGGGATCAGTGGGAAACCAATAGGAGAATGCACATGCACTATTGACTTTTTTGAACACCTGAGAATATGTAAACCATTGGAATGCATATAGTTTTATTGAATAAAAGTATTTTATTCAATAAAAGTAGCTTACACAAGATGGGGGGGGGAGGGAATCTAAACTTAATATAATCAAATAATTCTAAAATAACACTTCTCTATATCCAAACTATAAACAATATCCATTTATACAACTGACTTATACAATTAACACAATATATATTGCCTTCTCCATGCTAAACTTTTATTAACTTCTAACCTTCTGAGTACATTACCACTTTCCCCCCTGAACCATTGCTTTATGTACTGCTGAGAATCACAAGCTTGTCTGCTGTTTGGGTTTAATTTTATTCCAGTACTCTTATGAACAGTGACCATGTTTGAACAAATAATTACTCTCTTACATTTCCTTCCCGTAAATGCTGTACATACTGCAATTGTCTCCATCACCATCACTAAATAGCATTTCCCCAACCAGATTTTGAAAGATGGTGTTGTCTTTTGTTTCCTTTGGTCTGCAATCAATAACCTTGCAGATATCACCAAATTTCTTAAGAAATGGAGAATGGGGAAAATTTCTTATCTAATGAGTGTTCTACATGGCCAAATAAGATTAACTATGGTGAGCATTCCACTCTATGAACTATGATTTCACTTAATGCTTACATAGTCTCTCCCAGAATTGTTTTATAACAGAGCAAGCCCACCATATATATGGTAGAATGAGCTTTTTACAGCTCTGAATGATACCTTTCTTACCTGATTGTTTTTCTACAGTACTTGTGTTCAGTTTTGGCATTCACATGTTCAGTTTTGGCATTCTCTTCTCCTTCAGTTGGCTTTGTTAGGACTTAACATTATCTTTCTGACTGGGAATATCCTGTTGACTACAGGATCCCTGATTGCCTGGCCTTGCTCATTTGACTAAACCCAAAAGGGAAAGGAAACAATAAATTTGAAATGGTGCTGAAGCTACAACGGAAATGGAAAACAATAGCACTGAACAGGATTTTAAAAATAAATATCAAAAACATTTGGGATAAATCCTTCTCGACATCTCTACTAAAATTGCTACTTGCTTCCTAAAATCACCCTGGCCTGGATGACTCAGGCTTAGGTCAATCTCATCAAATCTCAGAAGTGAAGCAGGGTCAGTCCCAACCAGTGTTTGAATGGGAGACCACCAAGAAATATAAAGTCTGTCATGTGAAGGCAAGCAATGGCAAACCACCTCTAAAGTTTGTTACAATGAAGACCCTACAGGGTCTCCATTAGTCAGTTGCAAACTGATGACCTTTACAGACTAGGGTGGATAGGTCTCACTCAGTAAATATCTGGGGACTTTGGGAATGGAGCCAGGAGACTTTGGGGGTGGAGTCAAGAGCAAGGTTGTGACAAGCATGATTGAACTCCAAAGGGAGTTCTGGCTATCACATTAAAGGGACCAATGTCTTTTCTCCTTTGGAAATAATGGAAGATAGAGACACCTTCCTTGGGGGCTCATAGAATTGGATCCCATGATTCAATCTTTTTGAAATTTGGGGAGCAGTTTAAGGAGAGGCATCAGATGCTATGCTGAAAATTTGGTGGCTCTACCTAAAAAAGCAGCCCCCTGGAGCCCCAATATTCCTTAATACCCTATGGGGACTGGACTTTCCAGTGTTCCTGCCCCCCACCCCTGCTTTCTGTTAACCATGAAGTAGGGGAAGGGCCTCCAAGCCAGAGGATCCCCTGCTCCCAAATGGGGATTAGCAACCCTATTACAGACACACCTAAAAAGCAAATTGCAGTGATCACACAGACCATTTTTCTGACCGAATCCATCTAGCTGTAATCTTCCTTTAGTATTTATATTCCGGGGGGGGGGGGGGAGAAAGCCTTATGCTTGGTATCAAAGATGAGATCTGATATCCCATGACAACCACTGGCATTTTGCAACAGCTACTTCAAAGTCTGCAGCTTTCCTAACATTTCTCGCTTCTCTAGCTGAAAGAAACAAGTTTCAAAATGCACCCACTGTTGTTTGCAAATTCAAAATGAAGCTGAAAAGGCAGCAAAGGCAGAGAGCAGCAGAGGTTGAGTGGGGATGCCCTGGGAGGCTGAAAGCTTTCAGTGTCCTCCACCAGAGAACGAATAATCATGGCTCTTTATTTTGAATACATGCACACATTCATAGACATGCACCTGCTTCAAAAGAAATCAGCTGGCATGCCATAGGGATTGCCTACAGTTGACGACTTCTGTTTCAGTGAGATGAAAAGCTATGCTCCTCTTCTGCATACAATAACTTGAAGGCCTCAGCCTCTATGCCTTGTTGTTGGCTGTCCAGAGGAACTGGTTAGTCACTGTGTGAGAGACAGGATGTTTGTTTATGTTGTGTTTATTTGATTTCCATCTTGCTCCACTTTCTTCAAACAGGCCTCTGGGTGGTGAACAACATTATATACATAAAAACATAAAAACTACATGATAATAAAATTCATATAAAACAGTTAATGTGTGTCATATGTCTGTCACACAAGGTGGGTGGGGTGGCTGGAAAACAATCCATATTCCCTCACAGAAGATCTTAACATAAGAGAGGGGGGAGAACCCAGGAGGCCACTGATTTCTCTAGCCATCACTGTCCTCAGCTATATGTCTGGCAGAAAATCTCAGCCTTATAGGCCCTGTGAAACTGAGCCAAGTCCCACAGAGCCCAGATCTCACTTGGGAGAGAGTTCTACAAGGCTGGGGCTAGGACCAAAAAGGTCCTGTTTGAGGGCAGCCACATTGTTTTGGGACTGAGGACTACAAGTAAGTTGATACCAGCAATGCTCTCTGAGGGGCTTAAAGGAAGGGGTGGTTTCACAGATATGATGGTCCCAGACTGTTTAGAGCTTTGAAAGTAAGCACTAAAACCTTGAATTTGATTCAATATTCAATCTGGAGCCAGTGCAGCTGATAGAGCACAGCATGCTGGACTAGATGGACCATTGGTCTGATCCAGCAAAGCTCTTCTTATGTTCTTAACTTGATATTAAGTGTGGGATATTTCAGTGCAGGAGCATCTTCAGCCCTGTGTGAATGTCTGTATGCTGAAATAACTATCTGAGTCTCCTCAATCATAACAGATAAGACAGATAGTGTTGTTTAGTCTCAGCCTGATTTCCCAAACAAGCCAATCAAAGGCAGAGGGAGGAGGTGAGCCAGAGGGAAACAGAAACCTTGTGAAATGAGCGTGTTGGTTCACTGGTCCTTAGACTTGCTGCTTGTGTAGTGGTTGGTCTGTGCCCTGGAATGGCTTGCCTTGGGAGGTCAGGAATGCTCCCACTTCCCTGACTTTCTACAAACTATGTGAAACTGAATTATTCAAGAAGAATTTCCAAGCAGGCAATAGAGTTGCACTGTACTAAATGATTCACAAAGTTACTTGGATAACTGGTTAGGGACAGTGGTCTATACTGCTGTGCACAGCCTGCTGAAATTAGGATCCTGCTATGGAATGTTTGCATCATTTAATGTGCCGTGTTAATACTTATGCTTTGCTTAAGTTCTATTTTTAGACCTCTGGTTGGTTCCACAGCCCTAATTCCTATTGCATTGTTAATTGAATACACCACCCTGTCAATTGTATCAGTTCATTCTATGTGATCCACTTTGAGTCCAAATGAGAAGAAAAGACTATAAATCATGTGAATGAATAAATAAATAAAATTAAAAATCCCTATTTTGCCATGGAAGCCTGCTGAGTGACCTTGGGTCAGTTACACAATCTCAACCTAATTTGCAGGGATATTGGGAGGTGTGACGGAACCGGCCCGATTCTGCCTTCAGACCCGATCCCATCAACTCCCTATTGAGTTGCCAACTCCTGGAGGGAGCTATTTCTCCTCCGGCCACTTGGGCTCGCTGCCACCACCTGCTCAGTCTAGGGGTTCAGATTGAGAGGAACAGGACTCCCAATCCCCCTCTCCAGCTATGAGGCCAGGCCTCAAGGTCCTCTGCCACCCTGTACTTGGGTATCACAGAGACCTCAGCACTTCTTTGGGGAACCCCTGGAGGATTAGCACCTTATCCAACTGCATGCCTTCCCCCTTCCCCGGGGCCCCCTTCATAAAGCAGCGTGGTCTAAGCGGTCGGGATCTATGTGGTACAGAGTTTGACTGCCAGGATTCAAAACAGCAAAAATATTTATTTAAAAGAGAAAAAGAAAAGAAAAGAAAAGCACAACGAAAACAGTTGCATGTAAAAGGTTAGCACAGCACAGCACCCACACAGCAAACAGCATGACAAAGAAAAGGTGGTTATAAACGCATCCTACTGTCCCTGGTCTAAACTTGCCCTGTCTTGTGGATGACTTACTTGGTCTGACTACCTGGGGGCCTTTTCCTCTTGAATAGGCCTCTTCCACAGGCAGGAGCCCCCACACTGGCAACCTCTTCCTTTGAGTGCCAGTTGAGAACTGCTTCTCTTCCTGCCTAACTCACATACCAAGAACAAAAGAACTTCCTGCCGCTCTAGGAGGCTTTCCCCCTAGAGTTGTTGGTTTGGCTCTGGAAGGGAGGGTGGAATGAAAGGAGGGCTAGGCCCCAAAGCCTGCTTAGCAGTTTCATGTTCCCTCCCAACTAAGATGGCGTTTCTCCACAGGAGGATAAAATAGAGAGGAGAATTATGTAAACTGCTATGGGATGTGGAGGGGAGGTATTTGTGAGTTTCCTGCATTGTGCAAAGGGTCAGACTGCATGGCCCTGGAGGTCCCTTCCAACTCTATGATTCTATGTATGTTCTCTTGGATCCCCATTGGGTAGAAAGGTTAGGTATAAATGAAATCAATTGATCAATAAGACTAAGTTCAGGGATATTTTAAAAGTCATTTATCTGTTTAATTTATTTAATTTATACCCTGCCTTTCTCCTGACAGGAGACCCAAAAACACTTACTTTATTCTCCTTTCCTGCATTTTATCTGCACTGTAAAACATTGACCCACCCTCTTGCAACATCTATCTATCCATTGCTTCTTTTTGCTGAAGAAATATCTGCTTGCTGAATGTGCAGATACCAAGTCAGAAAGGGACTGAAGGGTGTAAGCAGTCAAATGAAATTAAGTAAGATACCTCCAAGTATGAAGAGACTGGGAGATCTATGATCGGGTCTTCAGGTTTTAAAAAATGCTACAAGAAGCTGCATGGGAACCCAGTTTGGATCATAGGAAACATGCAGTTTTGCAGATCAAAATCATCACCACCCCATGTTGTTATTAGTCCATGAAGGATAAAAGACAGGGCAATGATCCCGGAAGGCAGTATTTGTCAAGTACGGTGTTGCTTTCAGTGCCACTTCTCTCAGCTGCTGAATGAGTTCACATTCTTTCTCCAATCATCTCCATGTACACACCAAACCATCTTTCAAGCAACACAGCATATCTATATACCCAGTGGAAGACGGGACCCCCTCATTTTTTAGAAAGTCCCAAAGGAGATTGGATTTATACCCTGCCCTTCACTGGGAGTCTCAGCGTGGCTTACAGACTCCTTTCCCTTCCCCTCCCCACAACAGACACCCTGTGAGGTAGATGAGATTGAGAGAGCTCTTTTGAGAACTGCTCTTGAGAGAACAGCTCTGAGAGAACTTGTGACTGACCCAAGGTCAAACTGCATGTGAAGAAGTGGGGAATCAAACGAAGTTTCTCAGATTAGAGTCCATGTTCTAAACCACTACACCAAACTGGCTATCACCTTCCTTTCAAGTATATATGGTATAGGATGATCTGAAATACAAAAAGTAGGAAGCAGAATCTTAAAGAACTGAAAAAGAGGCTGTGAAAGGGCAATTCCTTTGGGAACAATTATTTCCTCTGAGAATAATCCTAAAACAACTGTTCGGAAGTCACCACTGAGGACAAAAGATAAACCAGAAATAGAAGTCAGAAGTGTCCCAGCTGAGGTCAGTCACAGCAGTATCCATGTGAACTCAGTTGCCACTTTCTCACATTGAATGTTAATTTGGAAACAAAACTCTACACTATCTGATTGTGCCCATCTGAAATCAGAGGAGGCTTACACCTAGGGACATATGACAGATACAGTTCGACACATTTGCAGAAGCCCATGCAAAACCCAGAAGCCCCCCAATATGGCAGTGCTCCAGATTCTCTAGCCATCAAATTTTGCATTCCTTTTTTGCTCCTCAGAGTGGTTAACAGGCTTTCTACTGAGTAGCAGAAGGAGGCACAAGACAAGAAAAGACCATGGCTCTCAATCAAGGACAATGCAGAATCGTTTAAAGTGAATTAGAAAAATCACCTCTCTGGGTGGTTTCTTGAATATTCCCTGGCAGCCCCCTGCCTCAGTAAATATTGTACGATCAATGCACACTTACATTTGTTGCTTGTGTATCCACAGCTGGCCCAACTGGATGCAAGCTCCTCCAGTGGACACTTAGGGCAGCAATATATTTTTCTTAAAAAAAAAAATATCGATAAAACAGAAGGGATGTGTCCAAAACCCAGTTCATCAAATTCTGCAATGATTTTTTTCAATAAAAGGCCTTTGCACATCAATAATTAAAAGGAGACAAATTACACAAAACAAACTGAAAGCTGCACATGTTCTTGAGTTAATGTTAGACATTCTCCTACTCAGGGCCTTTTTGGTAGAAAAAGCCCAGCAGGAACTTGTTTACATATTAGGCCATGCCTCCTGCTGTCACCATTGTTTTGCACAGGGCTTTTTTGTAGAAAAAGCCCAGCAGGGACTCTTTTACACATTAGGCCACACCCTCTAATTCCAAGCCAGCCGGAACTGTGTTCCTGTGTGTTCCTGCTTTAAAAAAAAAAAAAAGCCCTACTCCTTCTTAAACTGCAGTTCATCCATCTATCCCATTTCAATGCCATTCTTCCTCCAGGCAGGCTCAAGATAGTGCACATGGTCCTCCCCTCTTTCCTTTTTACCTTACAGCAAATCCATGAGGGGGAGCTGGATCAGGAGAAGGTATCACCCAAGGAGCTTTGCCAGTGCGTGGGGGTTTCAAGCCAGATCATCTTCTCAATTTCTCTATTATCTTCTCCACAATCACCATGAATTCACACATTGGGTTGGATCAAACTAGTTTTCTATGGTGGTAAAAAGGAAGGAGGGCCTCTTTTGATGACCCAAAAAGGCTATGTTTGGGATCATGAGATCTTCAGGTAGAAGAGTCAGTGAAATGGGACCTCCAGTAAGGAGGAGAATTGAGGGGAAAAGTTGGCTGGATCTAGCCCATGGGGTCTACACCTCCATCTCTCATTAACATTGCCACAAGAATGGCCTTGAATTAAACTGCCATGTTATGTCCGGAGTAGCATATCCCTACCATTATTGTGTCATGGAGCAAGTCTCTAATACTCTCCCTTATCAGAGGAAGGGTAGGAAAGCATGGAAGATAGGAAACTGAGGCTCAGGAATCCTCACAGGAGGCAGCCATCAAAGCAGTTGTACTGCTAGAAACTCCAATGGAAGAACAGAAAGAATTCAAGGGTAGGGATGGGCATGAACATGCCAGTTTGTGAATGGATACATTTTCAGACCAACTGTCTCTGTTCAATCTAAATGTTTACACGACTTCAAAGCAACAAGGGGATGGAACATGGAGGGCATGAAGAAGAGCATTCAGGGGAGGTCTCCTGCTACTCTGATGTCTCTAGCTTGCACAGGATCCATTCTATACACTCCTGAACCTGTGTCTGCCATTTCCACAGAAAGCACTTTCCTGGGGACACCTTCTTAGGTGAGACATAACTTGAACCCCATAAATCCAGTCCTCACCAAACTTGGAGGGCAGGTAGAGGAGAGCCAGCTGGAGATTTCCTGCAGGTTTGGTGTCTTTAGCATGCCAGAGGGGGAGGGCATTCTACCACATGAACCTCACAAATTGAACGAGTTCATTTGGCAGCTAAATGTTCCTGATGGTTCATGGTTCGTAAACTGGGCATGCTATGGACCGAACCACATTTTCTCAGTTCATGCCCATCCCTACTCAAGGCAGCAGAAATGTCTTCAGCTTTTGTAAGATCAAGTCTTAGCCTTTTCCTCTGACACCAATAACTCTTCCTTTCAATCTATTGCAACTTGGGAGGGGACTGTTTCACTACCACAGAAAGTTCTGTGGCAGCCCAGCTGGAGGATATGCCAATGAAACACTGTGCAGGCCTTTAACACTGAATTTCCCTTTTTAGGAACATGGGGCATGAAGTTGACATGACTCTACTTAAACTCCCATTTGGTTCCAGATCAGCTCTGGAGCTCCCTGCTTATTGCATCCAGTGTACCAATGAGTTAGCCAAAGTGCTTACAATGTAAATAAATAGCAAACCAGAAAGCCAGTTATTATAACAAGAAGAATGTGTCATCAAGTTGTACCCAATTAGTTTTATGTGGTGGTTAAGTGTGCAGACTTAACCACTTGCTGCCTGTTTACCTTCTAAGTCATAGAGCTGATACCTACTTGACCAAATAAGTCTGGGAGAACTGGTTTTGATACCCCACTCCTCCACTTGCACCTGCTGGAATGGCCTTGGATCAGCCCTAGCTTTCACAGGAGTTGTCCTTGAAAGGGCAGCTGCTGTAAAAAGCCCTCAACCCTACCTACCTCACATGGTGTCTGATGTGAGGGGGAAGATAAAGGAGATTGTGACCACCCTGATACTCTGAGATTCAGAGAATAGGGTGGGATATAAATCCAATATCTTCTTCTTCCTCTTCCTCTTCTTCTTCTGAGACCTCACCACACACACACAGGTTGTTCCAAGCAAGAGACCTGCAAAGGTGGGGCTGCATTTGACTAATTTAGTTTTTATTTATTGGCAGTCCAAGTTGAGATTTTAAATTGTTGCCTTTTATGTGTTTCATATCTTTTGTGCTGCAAAGTAGAAATGGTAGTATGATGATCACCCCACCCCAATCCTTTTATCTTCTTCTTCTTGGGAAATGGTCAAATAGGTATCAGCTCTAGAACTTAGAAGGTAAACAGGCAGCAAGAATGATGTAACTTTGCACAAATATAAACAAAACTTTGTATAAACAAAACAAAACAGCCACAAACAAGTAGCTGTTTAGTTGTACAGACATGCCTTTAAACACTGAGAGAAATTTCTCTGCTTAACTAACCAAGTATAAGTTTCTTTATCTCACATATGCTTAAGTTGGTGATGGCAGGAGCATTCAAACAAGTTCCAGTTTCCCTCCTTAACCACTTAATAGGGGTCATCCCCCTTTATTAGGAGCTATTTTCCTCAGATTAGATTGGTACACTCCCCTTTACTAGGAGCTATATCTCTTAGGCTTGAATGGGTATCCTTCTTGATCTTCTCAGCTTTTAACCTTCCTTCCTAGTCAACTGTCAGTTCTTAACTGTCATTCTTAACTGCCACTTCTAATTTACTCTCAGCTGTAGAATTCTGCTTGAATCTCCTGTCACTCAAGCTTCTCAGACTGGGTTAAATCATGAATAATTTACTGTCCATCACAGGTGGCCAATGAATTTTTTAAAATAAATAAATAGAGGTGGTTTGCCTTCTTCCACATAGCAACCCTGTCTTCCTTTCTTGGCTCCCGTCCAAGTACTAACTATGGTTGACCCTGCTAAACACTTTTTTAAAAAGTCCTACCATTTGGTGTTTGCTTAAATTCATATCATCATTTCAGCCTCAGCAAGAAAGGCAAATAAAGTAAATAACACATATATAAAAATCAATTTTGCGCATGCACATTGTCACAAAATTATATGGCAATCATACAGCCCCCCCCCCCCCCCATGCCATTTAATTATGTGATCTGATTGTCCATGACGCTTGGAGAGAACATATTTCACCTACTAGGCAAATGTGAAAATGATAGCAAGGCAGAGAAGGAAATGAAACTCCACCACCATCACCACATCCATTGAAAGCCAGTTTAGTGTAGTGGTCAAGTGCATGGACTCTAAGCTGGAAGAACCGGGTTTGATTCCCCACTCCTCCACAAGCACCTGCTGGGTGACTTTGGGCAAGCCACAGTTCTCTCAGAGCTGTACTCTCAAGAGCAATTCTCAAAAGAGCTCTCTCAGCCCCACCTGCCTCACAGGGTGTCTGTTGTGGGGAGGGGAAAGGGAAAGGAAATTGTAAGCTGTTCTGAAACTCCAATTTCTTCTCCTCCTCCTCCAAAATGTTCTGCAACTGTGTCAAGGATCACTGAGACAAGGACATCCGAGGCTCAGCTCCTGAGTGATCACTCTGGTTGATCACAGTATTTTTGCCTGCTGAGAACGTTCACCAAGAACTTCATGGTACCTCTCACTGTTGTGAAAATAAAATGGGCGGAAATAATCTCATGCATGTTCAAGGAAGCTGCTGGGGCTCAATGGTGGAGCATCCATCTTGCATGCAGAAGGTTCTCTTCCTGGCATTTCCAGTTAAAATGATTGTCTTGTAGGTGATGTGAAAGATCTGCATCTGAGACCCTGGAGAGTAGCTGCTCACCAGAGTAGAGAATGCTGACCCTGGTAGACCACAGAGCCTAACTCAGTAGAAGACAGCTTCATGTATTCATGAGCATTGCTCTGAAGTCCTTGGCAGAAAAGCAGGACAAAAATATACTAGCTGTATGCGCTAGACACTTGCCAGTGCTTCCCATCAGGTGTTGGCTGGGAGGTGTATGATTGACAGGCACTGCTGTGCTGGTGCCAGTTCTGAGGTCAGATCCAGTTGCACCAGTAGAAGAGCTGCTTTAGCAAATGCTCTGCCTTGTTTTGTTAGCTTAGTGGCTTGTAAAATCAGGCTGCTTGACAACGTTTCAATAATGCTCAGATGATTGAATACCCTGAGAAAGGTCAAGCTAATCTGAAGTGCAGCTGATGCGATACTTTCAGCACGGCAGTTCTCTTCTTCCTCTGCCCTGACAGAAGGGTCTGTTGGCTTTCATTTTGGATCCTTGCACCTCCCCTCCCCCGTGTAATAACAACAGTGCTGTTATTACCATATAATTTTGTGTATTCAGTTTTTACAATAGGCTGAGCCGCAGAGTGCGGCATGTAAATATTTGATCACTGTCGCTCCTCTAGGATTATCTTATCAAGAGTAAAGGTATTGAAATAGAACTCTTGTCATGTCACTGCCTTGATATTTCTCAGCCTGAGAGTTGATTGACAGAAAATGAACTGCTTGAACTAGCTCTAAAGTGTCTTTTCACTCAATACTGTAATTCCAGGGGCTAAAGGGAGTGTGTGTGTGTGGGGGAGGTACACACACTGCAAAGGAATACCTTGTGGTAGTTTAAATGATTTTCTTTCTGTTGCCAATGTCTTTTTTAAAAAATCGGTGTTTCTAAGGAATTCTTTGCAAGTGTAAAACTGTGCTGCTCTTTTTCTATATTTTCCCATCTCCAAACATCTTCATTCTTTTTTTAAAAAATCTTCAGTGAGATGCTGCTTCACCAGCAGTTTATAACCCAGAATTGAAGTTTTGCAAAAGTAAGGCTCTTGACTTAGCTAACCCATAAATTTTCCCTTTTCAGCAATAAAAGGGTTTACAAGATAACATTCCTGCTTCCTTCCCAGCTGACTTGGAATTTCAAATCAGGAAAGCTTTTTTGCCAGGAAATAATCTGAGTTTGTGATGTCCCTAATACCTTTGTTGGGAGGAAAAAGGTCCAGTTAGTTCCAGCACAAATGTAGGTAACAACAAAAAGGAAGGTGCACATTTTCATCTCTCCCATTCTTCAAGAAACATGGAGTTTCACCCCCATTGTAATCTCATAACAACCTTATGAGGTAGGTTAGAGAGAGAGAGAGAGAGAGAGAGAGAGAGAGAGGCTGGACCGAAGTCACCAGGAAAGTTTCATAGCGCTGTCAGAATCCGAACCTGGTTCTCACAGATCCTAGCCTTCCATCCTACTCTGACACTCTAGCCCAAAATCTATTTATTTATTTATAAGAAGAAGAGATGGATTTATACCTCATCCTTCGCTAGCCAAAAAAGTCTCAGAGTGGCTTACAATTTCCTTCTCTTCCCCTCCCCACAGCAGATACCCTGTGAGGTAGGTGGGGCTGAGAGAGCTCTGAGAGAACAGCTCTTGAGATAAAAGCTCTGAGAGAACGTGACTGGCCCAAGGTCACAGCAGCAGCTGCATGTGGAAGAATGGGGAATCAAACCCAGTTCTCCAGATTAGAGTCCACTGTTCTTAACCACTACACCAAACTGGCTTTGTTTATATTCTGCCATTCTCCTAAGTGGAAACCCGAAATGGCTTTCATCATTCTCCTCTTCTCCGTTTTAACCTCACAACAACCCTGTGAGGTAGGTTTGGCAAAGAATGGGTGATTGGCTCAAGACCACCCAGCAAGCTTCTCTAGCAAAGTGAGGATTCGGAGCTGAGTTTTTCAGATCCTAGCCCAACACTTTAACCACTGCACCATGCTGACTTTTCCTCAACACTCTAATGCTTTATTTCTGGTGGTTAGGACCTTTCAGCAGATCATGTGTGTATGTGTATTTGTGTGTGCATGTGTGTAGTTTTGTGTGAAGGAGGGTGGTCCTAAGAAAAGAGAGAATAAAAAATGGGAAAAGCCTAGTTTCAGAATTCTAACCCTTACCACAGCAGTGTGGAATTTTATCCCATGGAAAGAGTTCTCATGTGGTAAATCTGAATGGGGCTTTCCCCTTTATATCACATGAACTATTACAGAAAGAGGACTGTATTCCTTCTGTGAGGGCTTCTGGAAGGAGGAGGCCAGACAATTACACTACAGGTTTCCATTCCGGTCAGCTTATAACTCTACCTGTCCAACTAACCCTGCCACCACCACTGGAACCAAAGGCTTCATGCCCATTTATTTGGTATCAGATGAGGCCATTAGTTGTAAGGGCAGTAGTACACGGCAGCACATTCACAAATAGGTTCCCCACTAGGGAGCACCTAAATCTATCCAGTTTATTATGGGCACAATCTGGGCAAAGTTCAAAAGTTTCCCATTGTACATATGTTTATCTGGATGCCTGCATGTGCATGTAATATATATTATCTCTAGACAGCAGTTTGTTTTCAGCAGGGAATTTATTTAACAATGGCTGGGCAGTCAAGAATGTTTACTCCATTTACTGTGTTATCTAGAGACAGAGGCATAGGGCTCTTTAACCCATGTTCTCCCAGAGTAAATATCAATAGAAGAAGAAAATGAAGAAGATATTAGATCTATATCCCGCCCTCCACTCCGAAGAGTCTCAGAGCGGCTCACAATCTCCTTTACCTTCCTCCCCCACAACAGACACCCTGTGAGGTGGGTGGGGTTGGAGAGGGCTCTCACAGCAGCTGCCCTTTCAAGGACAACCTTTGCCAGAGCTATGGCTGACCCAAGGCAATGCTAGCAGGTGCAAGTGGAGGAGTGGAAAATCAAACCTGGTTCTCCCAGATAAGAGTCGCACACTTGAAAGCTTCCGGTCTGAGAATCCAGCTGGGCTGCTGTCCCCTGAATAAGGGGAAACTTAATTCTCTGTTCAGGGTAGTAAAAAACCTTTCTTTTGGCTTTCTGCCTACATTTCTCAGATAGAGATTTGTCCAGGATACGTACAGCAACTTTGAGACTGTTAACCTTGGCTAAAAAAAAGATCTCAAAGGAGATCTTTTTGAGGCTTTGAGGACCGCCTAAGAAGAGTGGCGTTTTCAGCATCTACAGAGGATTATAGAGCCATTTAATTGGCATAAGCCTGTCTGGATCTCATTCTCTTTTGGAACTGATTAACATCTGAAAACTGAGAAGACCGAAGTTTAAACTGCATAGCTGTTAAGAGATACTTGATTACAATCTCTTGCTCCAAGACTTTTTAAAGCTAATCTAAATAACATTGGAAGGTGGAAAAGATCGAATTACAAAGATGGGGAGGTGAGGAAGAGAAAGCCTAAAACTTGGACTCTGTTAAATTAAGGACTTTGATAGAAACTGTGAAAGAAAAGAATTGTTTTGAATACCTGTGGTGGCTGACATATGCATCGGTGTCATAGCTCTGCACTTGCAATCAACATAACAAGCACTCCAAAGATCGCGATAATTGGAGAACTTGAACTGGGGCCTAGTGAACCAGGAAGTAAAGATTGAAATGAGACTAACAAGGTGAGAGGAGCAAGAAGAAGGCCTATGCTAGGAATTTTAACCATAGAGAAATTTACAATCGCCATTTTGAAGAAAAGAAAGTTGTTAAAAACTGTTAAAAATCAATATTTAAGCTCAGGAAGGTCGGAGAATGGTGAAATTAGTCTCATTTTAAAGGGCAAGTTCTAAGCTATTCGATTTGGTGTTGGATTTTAGAATTGGAGACTTTAGAATTTTTGAAGGTTTTTTTTATGTCAGAAGAAAGACAAACTCGTGCAAGAGCCCACTCTTTGGATAAAATGCAAAGTCAGTTTGATGCTATGGAGGCTAGGATTATGAAGGGTGTGGAAAAGATGTTAACAGCTTGTAAAAAAGAACTTAAGAAGGACATTGGAGATCTTAAAAAAGAGATTGAGGATTTCAAAAATGAGGTGGTTGTAGTGACAAACAGAGTCAAGGATGTTGAAGAAAAAGTTAACGTACATGCTTCCACCTTATTAAAGCTACAAGAGAAGGTAACAGTACATGACTGCAGATTAATGGAAACTCTAGTGCGTCTGAGAGGAGTACCTGAAGGGGAGGAAACTGATTTAATGGAATATATGGTGAAAATAATTGCTGACTTTTTAGAGGAAGATCCTGAAAGGTCCAGAAACATGTTTGACAGTATGTACAGAGTTAATTCATCATATGCAAAAGATAAAGGCCTACCAAGAGACATAGTTATAAAATTAAGGACAAAAGACATGGCAGGGAAAATTCTGAATAAAAACTTTCAAAAGGCTCTGACAATGGAAGGGAGCAGAGTCAAAATAATGAAAGAGCTGCCAAGACAAGTGATAAATGACAGGAAGAAATACAAGAGACTGACAGAGAAGCTATGTGCCGAGGGAACGAGATACAGATGGATAATACCTGAAGGTTTGGGCTTTGAGCTACGTGGAAGAAGGATTACAATAAGGAATGAGCTGGAGATGTGTAGCTTTTTTGAAGAAAATAAAGACTTTGCACCATAATGGATTACAAATAACTATCTTGGAATATAAATGGACTAAATTCACCACAAAAAAGAAAAGCAACATTTCGTTGGATTAAAAAACAAAAATGTAATATAATTTGTCTACAGGAAGTTCATATACAACAAAAGGATTACAAATTTTTATGGAATAAGCAATTGGGGTTGGAATTTTTTTCATTGGTGGAACAAAAGAAAAGGGGTGTGGTTTTTTATATTAAGGAACAATTAGAGCCAAAATTGATATTTAAAGATAAAGATGGAAGATAAGTAGCAGTGGAAGTAATGATTGATGCAAAGAAAACGTTGTTATTAGGACTATACGCACCAAATGGTGCGAAAGATATTTTTTTAAAGACATTAATCGACAGTTGGATGAAGTGTCCTATGACCAGATCTTGATGATGGGTGATTTTAATGGAACAATACAAAACAATATAGATAGGTCTGGCCAAAAGGGCAATAACAAAGAAGGGAAACTGCCAAAATCTTATTTTGAGTTGGTTAAACAAGAAAGCTTGGAGGATATTTGGAGAAAATTTAACCCTGAAGTAAGAGACTATACTTTTTTTTCAGCAAGACATAATACTTTTTCTAGAATTGATATGTTATGGGGCTCTAAAAATTTGGGCCTCGTAACTAGAAAAGTAGAGATTCTACCAAAGATATGTGCAGATCATAATCCAATATTTTGGGCTACAAAACTGCAAAAGAAAACAAAAAGATGGAGAATAAATGAGGATTTGTTACAAGATAAAGAAACTGTGACATTTCTAGAAAAGGAAACCATAGCTTTTTTCCAAATAAATGATACTGATGATATAGAATTCCAGAAGGTTTGGGATACTTACAAAGCAGTAATGAGAGGAATATTGATTACATTGAATAATAAAGATAAGAGGGCAAAAGAAAAACAGATGTTGGACATTCAAAATGAAATAAAGAAAAAAGAAGGAGAACTGAGAAAAAGACCAGGGAAAAAGAAAATAATAAGGGAAATTACTATATTACAAACTCAAGTGAGACATTTGTTGAATAAATAACTGGAATGGCATTTGAAAAGTTTGCAACAGAAATCGTTTGAAAGTGCGAATAAACCTGAGAAGTACTCAGCTTGGCAATTGAAGAAAAAGAAAGAAAATTATTAACAACATTGTGGCTAATGGAAAAGAGATAGTAGACCAAGAAAGAATAAAAGGAAATTTTTAAAATATTATGCAAATTTATTCAAAGGTGTGAAAAGAAAAAAAGAAAAAAATGGAAGAGTATTTACGAAACATTAAAATAGCACCCTTGACTGAATATATGAAAAAGATTTTTGAATGATCCAATAGAAAAAAATGAAATCGAAGCTGCAATCAATGTAATGAAAGTAGGTAAGGATCCTGGGCCGGATGGATATATAACTAAATTTTATAAAAAAATTTAAAAAGAGATAGTACCAAAATTGCAAAAATTGATGAACACAATAAGAACAAAAGGGAAAATTCCAGATACTTGGAAAGAAGCTATAATCTCGTTGATTCCTGAGGAAGATAGAGATGTCACAAATGTAAAGAATTATAGACCAATTTCATTATTAAACAATGACTATAAGATAGATACAAGAATCTTGGCAGAACGACTTAAGCAATATTTGATTAACTTTATAAAGGAAGATCAAGCGGGATTTCTCCCTAAAAGGCAAATAAGAGACAATATAAGAACTGTTGTAAATATTGTAGAATATTATGAGAAACATCCAGAAAAAGAGGTGGCATTATTTTTTGTAGATGCAGAGAAAGCCTTTGATAATCTGAACTGGGACTTTATGTTTACAGTAATGGAAAAGATAAATCTTGGAGAGCATTTTATAAGAATGACAAAAGCATATGGAACAACATGCAAAATTGTGTATAAATGCAGATCTTACAAATGAAATGAAGGTGAGCAAAGGTACAAGACAAGGATGTCCACTTTCACCATTGTTGTTTAGAATGACTCTTGAAATTTTGCTAAGGCAAATACAAGATGATAAAGAAATAGAAGGACTGAAAATCAGAGGATTCTCTTATAAATATAGAGCATTTGCGGATGATATTGTGCTTATAACTGAAAATCCGATACAAGTGATACCTTTGTTGCTAAGATAAAAGAATATGGAGAAATGGCAGGACATTATATAAATAAAGAAAAATCGAAATTTCTATGTAAAAATATGCAACTAAATAAACAGAAAGAATTGCAGAGTTTGACGGGATGTGAAGTTACCTCTAAAGTTAAATATTTAGGTTTAGAAATAACAATGAAGAATATTGATTTGTACAAAAATAATTATGAAAAGTTATGGCGTAAGATGGATGAAGACATGGTGAAATGGAATAGACTTAATCTGTCTTTGTTGGGTAGGATTGCTGCAATTAAGATGAACATTTTACCAAGAATAATGTATTTGTTTCAAACTATTCCGATTGTGAAAGATAGTAAACAATTCAATAAATGGCAAAGGAAGATCTCAGAATTTGTATGGGCTGGGAAAAAACCAAGAATCAAGATGAAAATTTTAACAGATGCTAAAGAGAGGGGAAGATTTCAGCTTCCAGATTTAAGATTATATCATGATGCAGTTTGTTTGGCGTGGATAAAGGATTGGATGATGTTAAATAAGAAACTTTTATTGCTAGAAGCTAATGGAAATAAATTCGGCTGGCATGCTTATATGTACTATGGGGAAAAAAAGATGGATTTTTTTTTCCTCACCATTATATCAGAAATAATTTGTTAAATACATGGATAAAGTACAAGAAATATGATGATGAAAGAAAGCCGTTATGGATAGTAATAGCAGAAGTAATAAAAATAACGGTTGAATCTGATGAAGAGAGAGGGTTGTCATATAATCAATTACTAAAGATCTAAGGTGATAAAGTTGAATTAAAATCTGCTGAAGAGCTGAACAACAAGTATGACTGGTTTCAAATGCAACAAATAAAAAGTTTGATGGAAAACGATATTAAATCTGAAGGAATTAAACGCGAACAAACAGAAATGGAAAAGGTTCTGCTTGGAGATAATGAAAAATTAATATCGAAAATATATGTTATTGTTGAAATGGTCTACAGAAGAAGAAGTAGTAAAATCTCAAATGATTAAATGGGCAATTAATGCAAATAACGAAATACAAATGGATACATGGGAATATCTTTGGAAGAACTCTATGAGAATATCAACATATCAGAGTATTAAAGAGAATTGTTTCAAGATGATGTATAGGTGGTATATGACTCCTAAAAAACTGGCAAAGATGAGTAAAAAGATGTCGGATAGATGTTGGAAATGTAAGAAACATGAAGGTTCTTTTTATCATATGTGGTGGACATGTAGAAGAGCGAAAAAGTTCTGGCAGATGATACAACAAGAAATATCTAAGATTCTAGGATATGACTTCAAGAAAGTAGCAGAGACTTTTCTGTTGGGATTACAAATGGAAAAATTTCCAAAAGAAGATAGAACTTTAATTTGGTACTTGCTCTCAGCTGCTAGGACTTTGTATGCGCAGTTGTGGAAGCAAGAAAAAATACCAGAGAAATGGGATTGGATTGTGAAAGTTTTATCGTGGAGTGAGATAGATAAACTAACAAGAATTCTAAGAGACTATGATTTGGAAGTGTTTAAAAGGGAGTGGAAGAAATTTAGAGGATATGTAGAGAAAGAATGGAACGTAAAAAGACATTGGACAATTTTTTAATAATGAGCATTAGAAAAAGGTAGAATATGAATTTAGATTGTTATAGTTAAAGGTACCTTTATAAGTGAACTTTAAGTATATAACTTCGGCGGGAGTCTAGTAATGGAGGGAGGAGGGATTAGAAAATATCATATGGGTTAGGGATAGAGACGATATAAATGGATATTGTTACCATATGCTATCAATAAAATTGTTTAAAACAAAAGAGTCGCACACTTAACCACTACACCAAACTGGCTCTCCTAGAGATAATAGAAATGTTGGCCAAATGTTTCCTGTAGCCCCTCAGCTAATTACTGTCAAGGCAAGAGACTAACAGAGATGATTGGCATTGGCCATTCACCTCTGTTAGTCTCTTGCCTTGAAATCCCTACAGTCAACATAAATCGGCTGTGTCTTCACAGCACTACACACACACAAACTAAATGCAGGAGTGGCCAGCTGTGTTTTATGAGGTCAGAACCACTGTTATTGCTCATTCCGGGGGAACAAGGGTTAAATGGCACTGTTTTCTGATTCTAAACCAGAGACAGTGAGGTAAAGGTGTGTGTTTATATTCTCAAGATTTATTAAGAATAGGTGCTACACTTGGGTGAGAAGATTTTGAGGGATAGGTATGGCCCTCAGAAGTCACTACACTAGCCTAATAGTAATGGGGGCAGTCATAAGAATAGTAAACTAAGACCAACACAGTACAACGTTCTCCACACATACCCCCTGACATGCAGAAATATATAACTGTGTAAATAGAGTTGCCAGCTCCAGGAAGTGTCTAAGATCTCCTGGGATTATAACTCTCTATCCAGCAGAGATCAGTTCACCTGGAGAAAAGAGCAGGGCTGCCAATCTCCAGGAGGGAGCAGGAGATCTCCAGGTTTGGAGGCCCTCCCCCCACTTCAGAGTCATCAGAAAGCAGGGAGGGGGGTGGAAATATCTGCTAGGCACTCCATTATTCCCTGTGAAGATCGATTCCCATAGGGTATAATGGAAAATTGATTCATGTGTATATGAAGCTCTGAGGGGGGGCTGTTTTTTGAGGTAGATGCACTGAATTTTCAGCATAGCATCTGGCGTCTCTTCTCAAAACACCCTCTAATTTTCAAAAAGATTGAACCAGGGAGTCAAATTCTATGAGCCCCCAAAGAAGGTGCCCCTATCCTTCATAATTTCCAAATGGAGGGAAGGCATTTAAATGTGATGGCCAGATCTCCCTTTGGAGTTCAATTGTGCTTGCCACACCCTTGCTCCTGGCTCCACCCCAAAGTCTCCTGGCTCCATCCCCACAGTCCCCAGATATTTCTTGTGTCGGACTTGGCAACCCTTGAAAAGAGCCATTTTGGAAGATGGACACTATTGCATTATACCTACTGAAGTCCCTCCTCTTCCCAAACCCTGCCTTCCTCAGGATCCATCCTCATAATCTCCATGTAGTTCCCAACTCAGAGCAGGCAGCACTACTGTATAAATGAATTAAATGAAAAAGAAGGAAATTCCCCAAATGCCTTGAGAAGGGCTGAGCATGCAACGGGAGAAAGAGACTGAGGAAAGCAGTAAAGAGAGTCAGTTAAAGAGAAGATGAAAACCCTGAATCCCAGAGGATGAGGTTTGTGTGTCAGTTTTGTGGGGTATATTTTTCAAATTGTTTATCCCTTTCCTCTTGATTTTCACAGTCCCTCAGTTTGCATACATGGCATCCCAGATGGCTGCATATATCCATGTAAACAGCTATCTGAGATAGCCAAAACACGTAAAGATAGACAAGCCCCTAACATTGATAAATGGCTGGTAAAATTCACTGACATCTCAGTGCCACAATACTGGAGCGATTATTGTCAAGGAATTGTTCCTAATGTTAGGAGAGCAGCTTCCAATGGTGTGTGCGTGTCACCTGGTGCAAGTTTTTATCCAGCTCATTGCTTTTTTCCTTTGCCCCTTCCAACATGAGCAATGGCTGTGCAGAAAAAAAACTTAATTGGACACAAAGCAGCCTATTATCTCTATGACATGCCGGGATCTACATGGGTAACTCCCATTAGTGGTAATGGGTCTTCCCCTCCCCCTCCCCTCCATATGTTCCCGAGCCTCTCAGTAGAGGTGATATTACTTTAACATTTCACTTACAGCAAAGGTCAGAATGCCGGAGGGTTTTTTCCTTCTTCTTCTTCAAAACAAGTTCCATATATTCAATTAAAAAGAAAGTGGCATTTTCATCAGCATTAACAATCTTTGCAATCACTGTAATTAAATGGAAGCGCTAATGGAGATATTTTAAGCCGCACTTTAGTATTCTGGTTTATGGCTGAAATGGGAGAAAGTTCCACATCCTTTCAAGGACACATGGATCCTCTGAGAGATCCCTTGGCAAAGCCCTTCCGCAGCAGTTTGCATACTGCCTATCAAGGAACTCACAGGGCGCTTCAGAACCTTATCTGGTTTTCCTCAATTAGAAGTAGGGGGTGGATAATTATATCCTTTAAAAAAATTGTTTCTTTTCTTTTTTGTATAGTCAAATTGTGAACATTTTCATTTTACTTGCTGGCGTTGAGGCTTTGTTCCTTCCATACAATTTATAATGTATGTGTGAGGAGGAGGAAGTTTGAATCTGTAACCTGCCCTTCACTTGAAGTCTCAGATCTGCTTACAATCTCCTTCTCTTCCTCTCCCCACAACAGACACCCTGTGAGGTAGGTGGGTCTGAGAAAACTCTTTTGAGAACTGCTCTTGAGAGAACTGCCCTTTTTCCATCTTCAGCGGGCTCAGCAGTTGGCCCCTTTCCTGGAACATGACGACTTAGCAATGGTGATCCACATTATGGTCACCTCAAGAATAGATCACTGTAATGCTCTCGACATGGGGCTACCCTTGACCCTGACTTGGAAACTACAGCTAGTGCAAAACACTGCAGTGTGGCTGTTAATGGGGCTCCCTTGATGGGAGCACATTCAGGCAGTTCTGAAAGAGCTGCACTGGCTACCTACTGTGTTCTGAGTCAGTTACAAGGTGTTTGTATTGACCTTTAAAGCCCTATATGATCGGGGGCCTGCCTATCTATGGGACCACCCTTCTCCGCATGTTCTCCAGAGATCACTGCATTCAGGGACACAACACCTATTGTCTATCCCTGGACCAAGGGTCTTCTCAGTAGCAGCACCAGAAATGTGAAATGCCCTCCTGGAGGCCATAAGGGCCCTGTGGGATCTTTCTCAATTCTGCAGGGTCTGCAAAACTGAACTATTTTGACAGGCCTTCAACACCTAAACCAGGAGAGGACTGCCACCCTACACTGCTGAGGAACTACGATCATTATAGGATCACTGTTAGAAAAGAAAGATCCTGCCTATACTGAAGTTGAACAGCACCATAAAATGTTTTAATTTATGTTATTGTTTTTTTAAAAGTAATTATAGATGTTGGAACTGATTGGTAGCCACCCTGAGTCCACTTGCGGAGAGGGTGGGATAAAAGTCTTAAGTAATAAATAAATAAATAATAAGAGAACAGTTCTAAGAGAACTGTGGCTTGCCCAAGGTCACCCAGCAGCTGCATGTGGAGGAGTGGGTGTAAGCCAAAATGCCCTCAAAATGAGGTTGGGGAATTGACAGGTGGGCACCTGGCTTAATCAAGATCTTTTACCTGTGTATACCGGATTCCATGTCCAGAAATTAATGCTTAAAAATAGTAGGGACTCTAATTAAGTAAAACAATTAAAATTTATTCCAGAAAAATATAGGCTTACATACAAGATAAAATACTCATAAAATCTTTCATACAGTCCTAAGAAAAATAGATAGAGAGATAGGGAAACACATGGGTAGACGAACAGGGCAATATTTACCGATCGTAGTCTTCGAGGAAGGCTCCAATGGTGACGATGGATCTAGGCAGTGGAATTGGGATACTGCTAGAAGCACACCTATGGGTAGCTAGCCCACAGGTTATAAGGACTACCTTGAGCCCTTAGGGGATGGGAGGTACGAGGGAGGAGGAAGGTGGTCAGCTGGTGCATGACCTCACAAAAAGGGGAGGCTTCGCAGTGACCATAAGGGCTGGACTACTGTGAGAGCCAATAGAAAGTTCATTAGTGTCATCTAATTGGGTGCCCATACCTGACCAATGAACTGGCTTGAATCCTGGATACCTGAGTGAACTTTCAGGCTGAAATGGACCAGGGTGGGGATGCACCAAGGGGATAGTCTATAGAAGAATGGGAGAAATCACTGGGTGGAGGTGTGCTTGGGTTTATCACACTTATCTAAAAAGGTGACAATAGAGGGCCAAGTTGTTATCTAAGGTAACACCCGGTTTACACAAAGGAACTTGGCTCTGGCTTAAGATGGTCTTCCTCTTCTTCTTGGTGCCATTCTTTGTCTTGAGTTCCGCTGGACAAAGACAGTGGCGGTTGGGCAATTAACCATGCCTGGGGTGGGTTGATTGCCTACAATCACAGGTGACATCTGGCGAGTATGTGAGCCATTTGCTTTGCTGGACTGGAGCCTGGCCTGGTAGGAAAATGGCTGCATGTGGTGTTAGCCCTCCACGGTGGATTCCATGGTCAGTGCTTCAAAACCGTTCGCCTGGATAGCTCCTGGTGGCACAGTCTCCTCCGCTTCACGGCCGAGATGGACGTCATACAGAGTGGCGGAAGGCCCTCTGTTCTTCTGGCAGGCACTCTTGTACCAGTCTTGAGTGCCTTCGTAGCGTTGTGGCTGTTAGTACTGCATAAGTCCCTTATGCCCCTGGATTGCTTTACTCACACTCTCTGGCCAGACGTTGTGAGCTACTTCTCCAGGTGATCTGGCAACCAAGTTGGTGATTACGATGTCCTGCAAGGGGTTTTTCCTCATATGGGGAATAAGACCCAGCTCTCCAGATTAGAATCCATGCACTTAACCACTACACCAAACTGTCTGTCAGACATACAGACACCAAGCTATTGGGGGAGAAGGCACAGTGAGGAGAAGGCCAGACATATACAGAGCACCAGGGACTGGGTGTACCTCAGTAGTTCTTAAAGGTGGTGGAGCACATCAGTGGTATCTCCATCACCAAGGCAATGAAGAATAGCAAAAGGAGTTTCTCCAGGGCCTGTACTGGTCTGGCTTCACATACATTGCTAGGGCCTGTCCCTTGATCTCAGATGAACCTGCTTCAAAGAGTTGAGAAGGTAAGTGCTGCCCAGAGTCAGGCAATTAACTTCTTATCCGCTTCATTTTGCATGAACTATAACCCTGAAAAATCAAAGTTCCAGTACACGTGCACCAAGGCTGTCAATATGCTTGCTACTGTAGAGGTACCCATAGTGCAGTCTGAATTCTCTGCTCATGACCTGAGTTCGATCCCAGCAGAAGCTGCTTTCAGGTAGCCGGCTCAGGTTGACTCAGCCTTTCATCCTTCCAAGGTCGGTAAAATGAGTACCCAGTTTGCTGGGGGGGAAGTGTAGGTGACTGGGGAAGGCAATGGCAAACCACCACGTAAAAACGTCTGCTGTGAAAACGTTGTGAAAGCAATGTCACCCCAGAGTCAGAAACGACTTGTGCTTGCACAGGGGACTACCTTTACCTTTTTACACAATACACAGACTAAACATGTGTTACCTGTAATGTGTATATGGCTTGAGAGAAATGGGGGGGGGGGTCCCTCTAACATTTCGCAGAACAAACAGCCTTTCTAGGAAGTTGTAATTGCTCACTTGCTATGTAGAAAACATTTGCTGCAGAAGAGCACTTGCCATGATTTCAACTCGAACAAGGAGTTAAAGCTGTTAGTTAAAGATTCAGAGAGGATTTTAGCTGTTACTGAATATTGAAGTGTTAGGTAGGTTATATATATTGTGCAGGGTGAGAGCAAAATGAAGCAGGAGGACTTCTCAGGGGGGCCAGGCTGAGGAAATTTTGTAACCCCAGTTACTCACCTCACAGCAGCTCTGATTAGAGGAAGGGAGAATCATGTAGGTTGCCCTAAATTCAGTGGACTAAGGAGCAGGCAAACATGTATCTCAGCAGGTTCCTCTGAGATCAAGGGACAGGCCCTAGCAATGTATGTGAAGCCAGACCAGTACAGGCCCTGGAGAAACTCCTTTTGCTATTCTACATTGTATTAGGTAGATAGGTCGTTGTTGAAACAATAGCTCCTATGGAAGGGGCATTGAGCTCTCTAGTAACACAGAGAGTACAGTAGCTAAGGCTGTGAGTTTGACATTCTCTGGTTCAGATTTTACTGACGCCACACGCTGTGTGATCCTGCTGTTATCTCAGAATCAGTCTGCTCAACCCCTACTCTGCATCTAATAGTTCTGGCCTCACTTATAAGTGTCACCAAGATAATATATGTATATGAACAGTTTTGAACACCCCCCAGTGGTCTGTACATCAATAAACTATGTACAATGTGCACTTTATTATAGAATTGCAAGGGCAAACTAGGCACAATACATTTATGTAATCAGTACAAAAGGAACATTTTCATGCTGCCCTTTTGGTTGGAGAAGTGGCAGGTCAGGGAGGATGCTAAATGCTTTCTGCTTTAAATTCTTCCCCAGTTTCTTTTTTACTTGGAGGAATATTCCAATGACATGTTTGTCTATATTTGGAACCTTGTGTGATGAGAGCAACTTGGATACCTATAATGTGCATTTCATGGCCCTATGCTAACCTCCTCCTTTGCATTTCAGAAACTGACAAATGGAAGTCCTACTTCTAGCGTAAGATTCATGACCTGTTTTTTATTCCACCTTTGTTTTACATGTGTGTTTGCTTGTGTTGCAGCAGGGGGGGAGGGGAGGGAAAAAGGAACAATTTGAGTGAGCAATTGAAAAACAGCAAGCAGGCAATAAGAAAACAGACCCACTTTCCCCCACTCAAACAGCATCCCCTTTTAGAAGCTACTTTATTTTAGAAACAGCAGTCATTGGACCTGCATTATATGCTATTGATTGTAATGTATGTTTTGTCCTTGATCGCATTTGTTGATATATCTGATTCTCAACATTACTTCAATCTCAACTGTATGGCCCTTTCCACACTAGACTTTAATCCTGGATCAGCCCTGTCCCTGAACTGACATTCCACACTACACTCAAGTTCACCCCTGTTTTTATCTGTTTCCCCCCCCACACTACACTTGAGTTCACTCCATTTTTGTCCTATGATTGTCCCAAGATAAATGGATGCTGTTTTGGTCAGGGTTTTCCTGCAAGGTAAATGCATGTGAGTCAAACTCAGAGAAAACCTGAGTGGGGATTCAAGGGTGTATATCTCATTCTCAGCATAGACACTCAAATGCTAAGGCTGGGGCCATGAACAGACACGACAAATATGTCTACAAATCTGAGAAGAGACCCAGATTTTCAATAAACAAACACACAAATAAATAAATCTGAATTTAAAAATATACTGTACATCTTGAGGTTAACCCCCCTTCAAAAGTATAGAAGCAGTGTCTGTACTTTAAGACATGAATGCTCCTTGAGATCACAGTAACCATAGTAGAGGTTGCTAGGCAACTACAATAATATTGCCAGCCTTCAAACCTTAGTTCCTGTTAGTTTCTACTGCATGACTTTTGCAGACTTTTCTCAGGGAGATACTGCCAGTTTGGGGGGGTGGGGTGGAAGGGAAAGCTGAGAACCAGTGAAATGTAGTGGTTAGAATGTCAGGCTAGGATCTGGAAGATCCAGATTCAAATCCCCACTGTGTCCTGGAAACTTGCTGGGTGACCTTAGACCAGTCACTCTAGTTTAGCCTAATCCACCTTTGACAGGTGGGCTGGGAGTACAAGTTACTCATAGACCACGGGGGTGATGGCCAGTTGGTGGGACCTGCTGACATATCTGACAGGTGGAATCTGGTGGGGCCATCTGATATACTTGGCAGGTGAAATCTGGGGGACTGGCCAGAAAAGTTCCCATTGGAATTGGGGAGAATGCACTGCTAGGCATGAGAGAGCCTGAAATGATGCACCAAAGAAGGGGTCAATTGCAGGGCTGGACCTTGAACACTATGATACAGTACACCTGGGGGTGGCTGATGGAGGAAGAATGGATTGCCACATTGTGATTGATGATGATGATAATGATGATGATGATGATGATGATATTGGATTTATATCCCGCCCTCCACTCTGAATCTCAGAGTGGCTCACAATCTCCCTTATCTTCCTCCCCCACAACAGACACCCTGTCAGGTTGGTAGGGCTGAGAGGACTCTCACAGCAGCTGCCCTTTCAAGGACAACCTCTGCCAGAGCTATGGCTGACCCAAGGCAATTCCAGCAGGTGC
The DNA here is from genome assembly GCF_032191835.1 of Heteronotia binoei. Lineage (NCBI taxonomy): Eukaryota > Metazoa > Chordata > Lepidosauria > Squamata > Gekkonidae > Heteronotia > Heteronotia binoei. The sequence goes on along the minus strand of NC_083227.1, from coordinate 46,614,256 downwards.
AAGTGGAGGAGTGGGGAATCAAACCTGGTTCTCCCAGATAAGAGTCCACACATTTAACCACTGCACCAAACTGGATGAATATATCCACAGCCCATGGGAGCCAGTGAAGGAATTGCTGGGAATACTATTCACGTCTGGCCTGCTGATTGAACCCTGATGCAGACTTGACCCCACCTAAGCCTTTTGTGGCTGGCCACCCTGCAAGTGAGCTGTGAGATGCCTGTACCTGCAGCACTACCTCACAGTGTTACTGTAAAGATAAAATGGAAGAGAGGAGAATAATGGATGGTACTGTGGTGCCCACTGGGGGAAAAAGTGAAGAAGGAAGAAAGAAAGAAAGAAAGAAAGAAAGAAAGAAAGAAAGAAAGAAAGAAAGAAAGAAAGAAAGAAAGAAAGAAAGAAAGAAAGAAAGAAAGAAGTTGAAGACTGAGGTAGCAGATAAAAGAAAAGTCAGTTGGTGAGTGAGATGGGTAGAAGGAAGCAGCAAAAGGTAAAAGGTGTAAGGGCTGCCAGGAGGAGATGAAGGGAAAATGGTGTGATACGGGGATACAGGAGAAAATGATGTGATCTCTACAAATCCTTGGGGGTTCCCAGCTTGCCATTAATAATTTCAAGAAGAAGAAGAAGATATTGGATTTATATCCGCCCTCCACTCTGAATTTCAGAGTCTCAGAGTGGCTCACAATCTCCTTTATCTTCCTCCCCCACAACAGACACTCTGTGAGGTGGGTGGGGCTGAGAGGGCTCTCACAGCAGTTGCCCTCTCAAGGACAACCTCTGCCAGAGCTATGGCTGATCCAAGGCCATTTCAGCAGGTGCAAGTGGAGGAGTAGGGAATCAAACCCAGTTCTCCCAGATAAGAGTCCGCACACTTAACCACTACACCAAACTGGCTCTCAAATGGTTTGGTTAAAAGGCAGGACACAACAACTTATATAAAAATGATCCTTAGTCACTCTGCTGTGTGCTACAATGCTACAGCCAGTGATTTAAACAGTGAAGCACTGAAATGGTAAATACTGGGTGGAGCTGGAGATATTGTCTCTAGTCAGTATTGTACTAGTGAACCACCTCATTCATTGGGTTTGGCATCTGATCCTCTACAAGACTGCACTGATCCTCTTTTCTACCTGTCAATAACAGAAAACTTTCCTGGCGTTCTAGGATGAAGGTCATGAGTGCAAAAGGTTGCCTGCTTCTTTCCAAGCCCCACACTCATGTGGGAGTCGGAAATTATAATTGATTCTAAGCAAAACATGCTTGATGTTATGTGCCTTGTAACTCTAAAGTTCTCTTTTCTGAGGGAATTAGCCAATTTACGTCCAACTGTTTCACTGTGAAAACATATTCAATAGGAAGAACAGCGGCCTTCACAACAATGAGCGGTGGAATTATGTGAAGAACTGAAAATAATTGCCTGAGAGCCAAAACAAGAATTCTAATTATATACACATGAAGACCATTGTTGGTGGTACCTACTCAGGCACTCACCCATTAGGCGTAGAAAAGTGATGTGACTGAAAGAAAGTAATCCAGTTAAACAATTACCATCTGCTTCCCCCCTTTCCTAATGTTTTCAAAAATCAGCCCTGAGATTGGTGGAAAGCAACAGTGAGAGAGAAAACGATTGTCAATATGATTATTGTGAAAGAGTACACCTCACTGGATGAGTCTTTTTCCTAGCTGCTCTTATGGATGCTTGACAACATCATTCTTTTATATTGGAATGCTTATGACATAATGAGCTCATTCCTTGAGATCTTTTACTGCAGAGTAACTGAGCTGGAGCCAGTTAGCCTATTGATTTTTTGCGCTGCCCATCAACATTTGCTGTGGCTGCATGAAACAAAGGTCGTTTTATAATCCCATAAATTTAGGCCAGATTACTTATTCTCTGATTAAGCATTTGCACCTGTAGGACACTTGCCAAAGAAAGGAAGCCATCAGCAGAAAACAAAGATGGCCAACCACATCCAGCAAGAAAAGTCCAAGGTGTCAGATAGCAGCTGGCTCCTAAGGTGCTGTTCCATTGGCACAATAACCATCCCCCTGATGGAATGGCATGTCGAAAAAGGAAGACCGTTTTTTTTATGATTCCCTCTCCTTTCACAATGATCTTGGGTGTCCACTAACCTCAAGGATCAACATTTCAGGGAACACATGTTAGGGTAGCCAAGGACCCAATATATATGAGCCAAATCAGCAGAGTATGTGGCAAACTTAAGACAACGCCTACTGCTTCACTGCTTGATAGGAACTGGCCCTTTAACAGCCCACTGCCTGATGATCAGTTGCAATGCAGTCTTGAGCTGGAGTACGGAAACAAGGAGATGAGTCAGGGCTAGGACCTGGGGGTAGCAATAGCTTCCCATAGGAATTGATCAGACCCCTTGTGAGTTTGAGAGGGGTGGAGCCTCCAAAGAGGCTGGCCTCAGAGAGGACACACTGGCTCCAGCTCATGAGGCTGAGAGGAACAGAGTCAGGAAAGAGGTGAAGAACCATGGTGATAGGTACCTTCTTCTCTCTCAGTCTGAAAGCTATGGATGGGTACACGTGCCCCCTGCTGCAGGGCTGGCCCTGCTACTAGGCAAACTAGGCAATTGCCTAGGGTGCCAGCCTTCTGGGCGTGCCAAATTGGACACCCCCCACATGACTCGGTGACATTATCAGTGCAGGGGGGAGAGGTGCCAGAAGTTAGCCTTGCCTAGGGTGCCAGACAGTCTAGGGCCTGCCCTGCTGGCATGGATCTACCAGACTTGCCTAGGTCTTCTACATCACAAAAGGCTGCAGTGGTATTCCACACAAGTAACAGCAGACCTAAGGTGGTGGGGGGGGGAGAGTACCAGCGTGCCCATATGTATTATCAGCATACTATAGGAGCTAGACATAGGGCAATGTTTTTCAGGAGATAGCTACATATATAATGATCACATGTGAATGTGCCTTGTGTCTGTAACTGAAGTGGATTATGACTGTTGGTCTCAAGGTTGCAGCAGTGGTTCTTACTGTATTTACACAAATGGAAGACAACCCTGAAGAACTGCGCTCAGACATGAAAGTTTATACCTTGATTGAGAATTTGTTGATATTAAAGGTGCCCCTGTTGCTTCAGACCGACATGGCTACCCACTTGAATCTACCCCTTTAAAAAGTTATTTTAAAAGATTACTCAATTTATATCCAAAAAAAAAATATCCTCCAATAAAAAAGGATAGTAGTGTAAGGTTTTTTTACCTAGCTATCAGTATAACAGCAACAACAATAATTCTGTGTTATCAAGTCACGACCCACTCATGGCACTCCCAGGAACATGCAAGCCATGTTTCCCTTGGGGGTGGGACGCAGTCTATCCTCCAAATGTTAACCATGGCTGGTCCTGCTTAGCTGTGAAGCTTTGACAAAATTGGGCTGGGCTGGGCTTTTATGCAGCTGCTGCAATCAATATACAATAAAGATATGCATTAGAGAAGAAAATGCTTTTTGCATCTCCATGTATGGCAACCGTTAACAAATAGTACCAAATCAGGCTGTTACCAATTGACAAGAGGAACTGGTATGTCAGAGAGAAGAATCCTAGTCCAGTATTCTTTCTGATGCTCCCTGATATGTCATTTCTCCACATGAATAAGGTGCTTGTTTGCTTCCCCCCCCCCCCAACAGGAGCATTCAAACACAGGTTATTCCAGATGAAGAACACTGGTATAGGCTAAATGGTCTACACTGGTATAGAACGAAGGGTAGTGCCATGTGATATTTCTGAAACTATCAATGAGTTTCAGAAAAAAGCTATCATGTTAGTTGCAGTTATAGCATGGAAAGAAATACAAATCTGCTTTTGACAGAGCCATAGCTCACTTACAAGTGTAATCTCAGTGTAGACACAGAGGAAAACAAAATCTAGTCAACAGAGTGAACAATCCACTCGCCGCTGTTGATGAATTGCCAAAGGAAGGTGAATCTGAATAGGGTATATAAACTTGAAAGGAGAAACAATTACCTTTTGTAGGAAGCTAATCATCCCAACTCCTCAGTAGCTCTACTGCACACAAGTTGAGATGTGTTACATTCCTGTCCTGGCTGTTCTAATTAGTCAACTTGGTAACCTACTATACAAAAGTATTTTTAAAATGTAACTGATTTACTGTGCTGTGCCTTACTCTCTGAGACAGCAAGTGGATTGCTAAATTAGAATAAATGATAGAATAAAAGGGATTGGAGTAAAAGATACCATAAACAATGCAGCAACTGGGTAACAAAAATTTGAAATCAAAGCGGTGTGAACAGATGATTGAACAACGTGATTGAACCGGTGGTGGCTGGACAACTCCAAGCCTTCTTGGATAAGGCAAATTGTTTTGATCTCTACCAATCTGGTTTCAGGCCTGGTTATGGAACTGAAATAGCCTTGATCACCCTGGAGGATGCCTTGTGCTTGGAGATGGACAGAGGGTGGGAGAATGATTCTCCTGAACTCAACAGTTTTCAATACCATTGATCATGGTATCCTTCTGGACTGCCTATCTGGACAGGGATTGGTAGGCACCATTCTGCAGTGGTTTTGGTCATATGTAAAGGGTAGGTTTCGGAAGGTGATGCTGAAGGTTTCAGAACGTGATACTGTCTAGCGCCTTGGAGTCCCACAAGATTCCATCTTCTCCTCTTTGCTCTTTAATATCTCCAGGAAATCACTGGCTGAGGTAATCTAGAGATCTGGCTGGGTTTTCACCAATATGTGAATGACATTCATTTCTATTTCACACTTTCAACTAATTCCAAGGAGATTAGAGAAACCCTGAACCAATGCCTGGAGGCAGTTTTGCAGTGGATGTGGGCTAATAAACTGAAGCTTAATCCTGATGAGACAGAAGTGCTACTAGTGGGCAGAAAATCTGATGTGGGATTTAAGGTGCTACACATTCTGGCTGGGGTTGAACACCCCTTGAAAGAACAGATCTATAGTCTGGGGGTGTACTTGGACCCAGGCTTGAATAGGCAAGTGGCAGCTATGGCCAAGAGTGACTTTTAGCAGCTTCAACTGGATAACCAGCTGTAGCTTTTTCTGATACAGAATGCTACAGCCTGGATGTTGACTGGAATGGGTCATAGTGACCATATCATTCCAGTCTTGGCCCACCTACACTGGCTTTTGATTTGTTTCCAGGCACAATTCAAGGTGCTGTTCTCGACCTTCAAAGCTCTTATATGATTTGGGACCAACATACCTGAAGGACCGCCTAATTTCCTTATGAACCCACCTGGCTACTACACTAATCTTTGGAAGCCCTGCTTTGGCTGCCTCCATCTTCTAAGATTAGGTGAGTGACAACTCAAAAGAGGACCTTTTCAGTCATGAGTGACACCAACGATCTGAAACTTTCTCCCCAGTGTGATTCATCTATCCCTTTCTGCCAGCAAGTAAAGACTTTTTAGCAGCTCCTCAATGTTCCCTTCTTCCTAACCAGTTTTTAAATGTTTTGTATATATTTTAACTCTTTTTATGTATTTTAATTCTTTAAAAAAATCTTTAGGGGAGGGAGATTGATTTTAATGGATTTATAATGTAACTTTATCATGTATATTTTAATTTTTAGCCACCTTGGTGACCCTTGTAAGGCCAGAAAGGTGGCATATAAATTTTGAAAATACATACATACATACATACATACCTATGGCAAGCAGTGCAATTAACTACAACCCTAATCGCTTTCTGAAACTCCCTCCTGATCTATCCCATCAATGACAACCCTCTCTCTCTCTCTCGGCTTGGCTTCGCGAACGAAGATTTAAGAAGGGTGCAATAGTCCACGTCTGCTGCAGGCGCGCTGGTGGCTGACAAGACCAATGCGGGACAGGCAGGTCCGGCCACAGCGGCTGCAGGGAAAAGACTGATTTAGGGTTGGTGCTGTAGCAGTGCGATTCTTCCTCAATCTTCTTTTGTCCTCAAGACCAGCTATGCGTGCGTTCTCAAAGGAAGAGACAGCCTGGTGGATGGTGTGCCTCCATGCTTTGCGATCTGAGGCTAGGTCAGACCACTGGTGATGGTTGATGTGATAGGTGCCAAGGGATTTCTTCAAGGAGTCCTTGTACCTCTTCTTTGGTGCCCCTCTATTTCGATGGCCGGTGGAGAGTTCGCCATACAGGGCAATCTTGGGAAGGCGGTGGTTTTCCATCCTAGAAATATGCCCTGCCCAGCGCAGCTGCGTCTTCAACAGCAGTGCCTCGATGCTGGTAACCTCCGCCCGCTTGAGGACTTCAGTGTTGGTCACAAAGTCACTCCAGTGGATGTTGAGGATGGTGCGAAGGCAGCACTGATGAAAGCGCTCGAGGAGTCGCAGGTGATGACGGTATAAAACCCACGATTCGGAGCCGTAGATGAGGGTTGTCATCACAACCGCTTTGTAAACATTGATCTTTGTGCCTTTTTTCAGATGCTTGTTGCTCCACACTCTTTTGTGCAGTCGGCCAAATGCACGGTTTGCCTTTGCCAGCCTGTTGTCAATCTCCTTGTCGATCTTGGCATCTAAGGAGATGATGCACCCCAGGTAGCTGAACTGCTGGACTGTCTTCAGAACTGATTCACCCACAGTGATGCAAAGAGGGTGATAATCTTCCTGGGGTGCAGGCTGGTGGAGAACTTCTGTCTTCTTCAGACTAACTTCTAGGCCGAATAGCTGGGCAGCCTCTGCAAAGCAGGACGTCATATGCTGCAGAGCTGATACCGAGTGGGAGACAAGTGCAGCATCATCAGCAAACAGTAGCTCTCGGATGAGTTTTTCCATTGTCTTGGAGTGGGCCTTTAGTCGCCTCAGGTTGAACAGGCTGCCATCGGTGCGATAGCGGATGTAGACACCATCGTCATCATCTAGATCTACTGCGGCTCTTTGAAGCATCATGCTAAAGAAGATCGTAAAGAGAGTTGGCCCGAGAACGCAGCCTTGCTTTACACCTGTGCCTATTGGGAAGGGCTCCGAGAGGTCGTTGCAGTGTCTGACTTGGCCTCGCTGGTCTTCGTGTAGCTGGATGATCATGCTGAGGAACCTTGGGGGACATCCTAAATGTTCCAAGATTTGCCACAGGCCTTTCCTGCTAACGGTATTGAAAGCTTTGGTAAGGTCGACGAGAGGAGAGGCTATGTATTGCGCATACACTTTCCCTGGGGGGGGGGGTAGGATTCCCAGAGGGAGCCCACCCCCCACCCCCTGACAACCCTATCACCTTTATTAAAATGTCCTCCTGAACATTTCAAAACAATGTAATCAAAATAAGATAAAAGAAACAACATACAATGTCTTCTCCCCCCCCCCGCAGTGAGTTAACCAAACCAAGCCCCCACCCCCAAATACTTTTTTGCTCAAGGAATGTGTTCTTTCTTTCCTTTGCCATAGCCTTGACCAAGAAGCAGTCTATAGGATGGTGTTAAACAATGGCAGCATTTGTCATATACCAAAACAGTTACCTTAGCTGTGCTCTAAATATAGACCTTCCTAGAGATGTTCACATATGATAGGGGAGTGTGGATATTGAGGGTGGTATGCGTGCTGCACAAGTGATTATTTTATGCCCCTGCATTTTTATTGCATTAAATGTGGACCTCAATATTTACAGCCCATCTTCTGTAACTTGGTTTCCTTCACATCTGCCTTGCAATAAACATGCATTATTAAAAGATATCTGTTTAGAGGAGCTCAACAGTTGGAAAATAGAGTTTTCATTACAGTTCAACTAAATGACTTCAGAAATCTCATCTGGGTTTCCTTCAGGCTTCGCCACAAGGTGGGTTGCAAATGCACTGAGCTGTAGCTGTGGGTTTCACCTTATCTGTATTATGTTCAGATCTACAGCTTCTCCCTGATATAATATTATGTGCACATGTATACAAATCAATACTTCGTTGTCTGTGGAGCACAGCTTCTGCAATGTTGCATTACATATATTCTGGAACTTTCAGGGCCAGGGTCAGAAACCAGTCTTGTGCAAACCAGCACAGAGTAGTGAATAGAGTGTTGGATTAGGTTCTGGGAGGCACATGTTCAAATCACTACTCTGCTACAAAAGCTCACGGGGTGACCTGAGCTAATCACTCTCTCAGGCCAGCCTGCCTTGGAGTGAGGTTAAAGCAGAGGGGAAGAGAGCGTGGTAAGCTGTTTTGTTTCCCCATTGGGAAGAAAAGTGGGGTATAATGAAGCTTAAAAGGCAGAGGGGAGTGACATGCACTGGAGGCTTGAAAGCTTTTTGAGAATTGCTTTGCAACATTAGATCTTGTTACAGCTTTCCACTCACCATTCATTCCTTGCATCGTGATTACATTGAAGCCCTCTTGAACCAAGAGAAAAGGCAGGATATTGTAAAGAAAAGCAGGGTATGAATTGTTTTAATAAATAGAATAAATATACAAACATGTGCCATGGTTAAAGTGTTCAAGAGGACCTCCAATCTTTTTGAGCTTCCTGCCACATTTGGAATTCTGACACAACAAGGTGAGTGCAGCAACAAGATGGCTGCCACAAAATGACTGCTGCAGGAGGCAAAGCCAGCCATAAATAATTGCCACAGCTTAACTTCAGTAACCCAGTACAGATCCTTATGCTGAGATGGCAATTGCTGTCAAAGCAACGTTGGGAAAAAACCTGCCCAGCCAATCAAATTTCCAAAAGTTAACAGAAAACTTGCTAAACAAAAGCCCTACCTGGCCCCACCCCCTTCCCCAAAACACTTGGTGAGTGCTACAAAATGGGTTGGGCACCACACTGATGACCCTTGGGTTAGAGTGCTGGACCAGGATCTGAGAGATTCAGATACATATCCCCACTCTGCCATGTGATCTTCTTCGTTTTGTGTGTGCATGCATGTGTGTGTCTGTTTGTCTGTGCCTGGAAGACATGGTGACTTCTGGTGACTCCTACTGAGGCATGGAGAATGTTCAAAGAAGTGGCTTGATACAGCCTGCCTCTGCCTCTCACCTGCCGGTATTCCTTGGATGGCTCCCATCCAAGTATTTGCCAGAGTCGACCCTGCTTACCTTCTGAGATCTGATGAGATCAGGCTTGCCTGGGCTATCCAGGGCAGGGCCTCTGCCATGGAAACTTGTTGCATGATCTTGGGTTAGTCACACACTCTCATCCTAATCTACCTCATAAATTTGTTGTGAGGATAAAATGAAGAAGAGGAGAATGTTGCAAGCCACTTTGGGTTCCCAGTGGGGAGAAAAATGGGGTATAAATGGATTGAAAAAGATTCCCACCTTTCCACCCAGAGTCTTAGCATCGCACATGTGGAAAGGATAACCAGGGAAACAATGACTGCATCCTCCAACCCTGTTCCCGGTCCTTATCCTGAGACTACTTAAGAACATAAGAGAAGCCATGTTGAATCAGGCCAATGGCTCCTCCAGTCCAACACTCTGTGTCACACAGTGGCAAAAAAAAGGTGCCATCTGGAGGTCCATCAGTGGGGCCAGGTAGAGAAAGGAGGCAGATTCAGTGACACCATTGCACCTTTCACTTCTCTGTTCCTCATGAAAGAGGCACACACTCTCTTACCTCAAAACCTCTAATATTTAGGCCAGTTTTATGATTTTTATGTGGAACAGATGCGCAAGAACACTTTGGGACCTATGCATTATGCATATAGGATTAACTTCATACCTTCATCGTCTCCGTTTTAATTTCCCATCCAGCAGGGAGCCAGGGGTTGTTTGCTGGCAAGGTTCATTGGTTTCTTTACACCAATGCCCCAAACTTGCCTTGGAGGAAGATTATCCAATTGTAGCAAGATGAATCACAAAGGAAATGCTTTCCAGCAGCATCAAAATGTTGACATCTATGCCTTGTTTGTACCACGCTTGTTGGATGACAGCTTGACTTGGCGAGAACATCATTCAAATCTTTACATGGTGCTGTTATTGCAGAATGAGTTTTGTGCTTTAAGTGAACATAGTGGAAAGTATCTCAAGACCAGCACTTAAATGTAAAGCCACAGGATACTGAAGGATTACCTGGATTTACAGTACTGTAGCAATTTGTCTGATCTCCAGTGACCCCTGTCAGACAAACATCAACCTGACAGACGTTGATAAGCAATCTCTTTTTCTAAGAGACCCCCTTAGCATGAAAGATGGTTTTATAGCATGTCAGGGAGGGGGTAGTTATGTTACACTATCAAAATAAAACTAGGAATGTGCATTCGCGTAGTAATTCATCAAGAGTCTATGAAAATCACATCCTTTCTTTAATATAGTTAATCTACCTAATTCAACTGCAGCAATTTCCAACATTCCAGAATGATCTAGGCTATTAGGATTTAAGTATTATTCTGGCACCTCATTATCTGGTTTCAGTGTTCATTGTTCACCATTGTCTGGTTTCAGTGTTCAGCAAAGAGAGTGCTTTGAAGATATGCACCTGACAGAAATGTCACCCAACTGAAACAGATGTCTCTGCCAAACAGGATTCGGATTGGTGTTTCTGTGCATTGCTTTGGTGCATCAATGTCTTAGGTTTTGAGAGGGCTTTCTGAGTCTGTTCAAATTGTTTGTATTGGCCCTTTTGTCTTCTGAGACTCTGGTTACTAGGTGGAGACAAAAGTGTGCTTGAACCCACTGGTAGGCAGGTAAGGTCATATAAGCAGCTCTGTGTGTGTACCAGAGGTTGAAGCCCAGATGTCAGAGGCCCAGATGCACTGAGGTATTAAAAATGGGAGCTGCTGTATGGGATGATCTAAAGTTAACGAAGGAGTGCAAACTAGAAGTAATGATGGGTGGACCCCCCCTCCACCCAGGCTTGACCCAAAGCTGTTCATGTTTTAGAACACAGACACACACACACACTCGATCGAGCATTGCAAGCAATGCAAATTTGATCTGTGAGCACATTATTTGCAAGGATTGCAGCATCCCTTATTAGAAGCCAGAAACTCATTGGACTGCTACTGTGTATACAGAGGCAGTTCATAATGCAGAAACAAGCTTCACATACTTCCAATCCACTGGCTTGTTAATTATGTCTCTCTAGCTTTTCTGAGAGAAACAAGTAGGAAGTCAATAACAAGCCAGTATTCTTAACACTGAATCCTTGTATAGATTACACTATTACACAGTCCCAAAAACCTGTTGGCAGAATCCAACTTGCTGCATGTAAACATTATCTAATTTTTAATAGTCAGAAACTATAAGAACCTGTTAATACATCCTTGAAATTTATGCACTGTGGTCAGAGCAGAGGTGTGGTCAATTGTATATGCAGGGCAGCAGATAGGTAACCCAAGGCTAGGTTCGAAAGTCAGGCTTCAGGACTTTCTCCTGCTTTGGACCCTCCTCCCCAAGAGATGCAAAGAGTGTCAGTGTTGTGTAGTGGTTGGACTAGTCTCTGAGAGACTGAGGTTTGAATCCCCACTCCACCATGGAAGCTTGCTGGGTTACCTTGTGGAGTGACATTTCCCCTATTATATCTCAGGAAGTGAACTCTTTTTCAAGTGAGCTTCTAGTGGAATAAATGTTGAAAAGAGTAAGAGTCCAGTAGACTAACAAAACTTGTGGTAGAATATAAGCTTTCATGAGTCACTGCTCACTTCTTCAGATACAGTTGCTTTGCTCTCACATAGATCCTAGCAACAACAGGTATACTATCTCAGGTTCATTCTCCTGCTCATCCTCTAATGTGATTTATGCCATCACTTGAGCAATGCCCTTTCACCCTCTACATTGGAGAAACAGGACAGTCCTTTTGACAAAGAACTGATGGATGTAAATCTGATATCAGAAACCACAGCATTTAAAAACTGGTGGGGGGCATTTAAATCCTCCAGGACATTCAGTTGCTGACCTAAAAGCAGCAGTTATCTTACAAAGGAGTTTCAAGGGAAGATTAGAATGAGACTGCTGAATTGTAATTGATAATGACACTCAAGACAATGTATCCTCCTGGACTGAACTGAGAGCTAGTTTTCCTGTCTCATTACCAATATTGATTTCTTCATCCCTGATACCCCTCTGCATAACACAACTAATCCAATCACACCTTCTATTGTCATTTGCCCGCTAATGTCATTTGACATCTGAAATCACTCCACTTCCCAGTATATAGGCAGATGGACTCACATTCTGAAGAAGTGAGCAGCGACTCATGAAAGTTTCTACCCTGCAACAATGCTTGTTAGTCTTTAAGGTGCGAATGGACTCTTGCTCTTTTCTACTGCTACAGACGGACTAACACGGCTAACTATCTTGATCTTGGAATAAATGTTGTTAGTCTTTAAGGAGCCACTGGTCTCATGCTTTATTTGTGTGACCTTGAGTGAGCTGAAAACTCTCAGCCTTGCCTACCTCACAGGGTTTTTGTGAGGATAAAATAGAGGAAAGGGGAATGATATCAGATGCACTGGGTCCTCACTGTGGAGAAAGCCAGAATATAAATGAAGTAGATGAATAAATGTCAGTACATAACATAGTGTTCAGTCTCTCTCAGACTCTCTTACACTGAATCAGACCATGGATCTATCAACATAAGTATTGTCTGCATGGACTGACAGGGACTTTTCAGGGACTCTGGCAGAGGTCTTTCACATCACCACTACTACTGGAGATGATGGGGATTGAACCTGGGATGGTATGCATACAAAGAAGATGCTCTAGCATGGAGCCACAGCCCTTTCCTTACAAGTTAACCAGCCTAAGTTCCCCCCCATACTGTGTTTAAAGACATGGAACACTGGTTTAATGAATGTTTTATGCAGCTATCTAGAAGAGTGCTTATTTAATTTATATACAGAGTACATCATGCGGAATGCTGGCCTGGATGCAGAAGCCGGAATTAAGAATGCTGGGAAAAACATCAACAACCTCAGATATGCAGATGATACCACTCTAATGGCAGAAAGTGAGGAGGACCTAAAGAACGTCTTGTTGAGGGTGAAAGGAAAAGGAAAGGAAAGGTCCTCTGTGCAAGCACCAGTCGTTTCTGACTCTGGGGTGATGTTGCTTTCACAACATTTTCACGGCAGACTTTGTATGGGGTGTTTTGAGGAGAGCACAAAAGTAGGCTTGAAACTCAACATCAAAAAGACTAAGATCATGGCATTCGGCCCCATCACACCTTGACAAATAGAAGGGGAAGACATGGAAGTAGTGACAGACTTCACATTTCTGGGATCCAAGATCACTGCAGATGGGGACTGTAGCAATGAAATTAAAAGACGTTTGCTCCTTGGGAGGACAGCTATGGCGAACTTGGGCAGTAAAATAAAAAGTAGAGACATCACCCTGCCAACAAAAGTCCGTATAGTCAAAGCAATGATATTCCCAGTAGTAATGTATGGCTGTGAGAGCTGGACCATAAGGAAGGCCAAGTGCAGAAGAATAGATACTTTTGAGGTGTGGTGCTGCAGAAGAATCTTGAGAGTCCCTTGGACTGCAAGAAGATCAAATCAGTCAGTCCTAAGGGAAATCATCCCAAACTGTTCCCTGGAAGGTCAGATGCTGAATCTGAAGCTCAAATACTTTGGCCACCAAATGAGAAGGGAGCATTCACTGGAGAAGATCCTGAAAGACAGAAGTCAGAAGAAGGGGACGGCAAAAGATGAGACGGCTGGACAGCGTTACTGATGTAACAAACTCGAATTTGAGCAGACTTCGGAGGATGGTAGAAGACAGGAGGGCCTGGCATGACTTTGTCCATGGGGTTGCAGAGAGTTGGACTCATCTGTGTGACTGAACAACAGCAACAAAGAAGAGTGGAATCTGGCAAGTTCTGTCTGACATGTAAGAGATGAAGGATGGGTTAAGCAGTCGGAATTCTATACACTTTTTAACACACAATCCATATTCTTTGCATTCAGACATCCTACCCAGAAGCATTCCAATTTTACTTCCTCATGAGCCTCTCCATGTGTTTTCTTCACAGACCAATGGGAAAATAATATGGAGAGATGCTTCCAAGTTTTGCATACCCACTGTTTTGACTTGAAATATCTCTGTTTCAACCTTCTTGCTCATTCACAGGAAAGGAACATATTAGTCTTTATCTTTCTGCTATTTTCAGTTTTTTATTAAACATGTTTTCATTATTTTTGCATTATTTTGTTGTACAGGTAGCCCATGATGCATAAGTGGCATAAAACAACACACAAAGTGCTGTAAAAACAACTAACTGGAGGAACAGCTAGATACAAATCCAGTAGCACCTTAGAGACCAACAAGATTTTCAGAATATGAGCTTTGAAGAGACAAAGCTCCCAAAAATCATACTCCCAAAATTGTGTTGGTCTCTATGGTGCTAATGGACTCAAATCTAACTATTCTATGGCAGGCCATTATGGCTACTCTCTACAACTAACTGAACTATTCAGAAAGGGAAAAGATTGTCTTGTTTAATTCCCTCCAGAATATCAACTCAATAGATCGGCTCCACTCTGGGGAGTCATTGAAAACAACACAAATTTCCCTTGTTATAGTTCACCAGGTTGCCCATTCCATTTCCCCCTCTGAATAGTATTTTATTGCAAGCTCTGCTACTGTAGGTAGATGCTTGAGTAGTATTATGGTGCACTAGAAATAAAACAAAAATTCTGCAAGTGATAATGCAACATTCTTTATGACATGAGGAATAAGTGTTGAAAATGCAATCATCTGCTTTTGGATATCATGATCCACAAGGGCATTCCCAGAAACAAAAGCCCTTGATGGATGTGTCAGCTGGTGGGATTCTTCATGATGAAAAACAGCAACAGTAGAACGCAGTTGAAATGTAAGAGGAACATCACAACTGGGCAAAGGGTAAATATGAGAGTTCAAATCTGATTGGCCCTGTTGGAAGAAGTTAAATTAGATTTTAAAATAAAAGTAAAGGTAGTGCAAGCACCAAGTCATTACCGACCCATGGGGTTACATCATATCACAATATTTTCTTGGCAGATTTTTTGTTATAGGGTGGTTTGCCATTGCCTTCCCCAGTCATCTACACTTCACCCCCAGCAAGCTGGGTACTCATTTTTCTGACCTCGGATGGATGGAAGGCAGAGTCAACCTTGACCTGGCTACTTGAACCCAGCTTCCATCAGGATCAAACTCAGATCATGAGCAGAGCTTCTGGCTGTTTAATCAGTTAATAAACTTCTGCTTTTGCTTTCTGACTCAGAAGCTGCTGCAGCTAACGAACTACAGCTGATGTTTTATAAAGTTTTACAAAGTCTTATGATGCCCCTCAAAGACAGTTTTTTTTTAGAGTCTCTTAATTTGAACTGTGAATCTAACTGAAGGTTGAAATTAAGTGAAGAAATAGATAAAATGCAGCCCCACAAATGGAGGAAGGAGGGTGATGGATCTATACTTCCTGATTCTAAACAAATGAATATTGAGGACTTTTTTTCCACAGCTACCCTAGAATCAGCAGATGCCTTCCAAATACCTCTTACTAACTGCTTTTCCTTGCTAGGAGAGGACACCGTTGACCTTTCTGAGAGTATATACTTTGATTTACCACCTGTAACACCCAGCACTGGATTAATTAACAGTGATAATGAAGCTCCTGACTCCTCTGTTACCCACCCCGAGGCAGCTTCTCTGGTCAACAAAACCCCTGCAAACTTGCTCCTCTTGGTGGCTAAACCAATGGACTTTATCTGCAGAAGACTAAATTCCCTACATTCAAAACTTGAGAATGTTGCTGAGTCACTATCAAATTTAGTCAGAGACAAGGATGCCGGAAGTAAAAACAATTCAACTGATAAGCCCCCACCTCTGCAGACATCGAGTTTGAATCATCTCAAGCATGACCTTGATAGTTAAGCTACTGCAGATTTGAGGTCATTTAGTTTTTATCATCAACAACCCAAGCAAATAACCCAAGACAAATGGCAGCTGACTCAGCAACCTTATTCAGTTTGCTTGACTGTTTGTAAATTCAGAGGAGCGCTCCTGTCATGGAAGACCCCTATCCTGGTCAGGAGACACTTACATAATTTATTTGGCTCCCAAACTGGAATTGTGGACTTAAGGCCAGTAGAATTGCTACATAGCCTATTTCCAACTCAAAGGGTCCTTTTATCATTTAACAGTTCAACCTTACCTAACTTAATTTTTAAGGGAAAAGCTTACCTAAAATCAAAAGGGATTTTTCCTACACGGGTCTTTCGCAATGCAAATATTGTGCCACTCATTCCTGTGGGCACAACTGGGAATTTTCCAGCTAGTCCCAATGCTGTCCATAAGAAGCTGCCACTGTTTCCTGAGACCCAACTCATGGATATCAATCCTTCGGATCAAGAAACTGTTGATCAAGAGGTCCGGAACCTCTTTAGTGGGCTCCCTATATCTGAAAGGACAGCGGTAGTTGATAGACTGGAAACAATGGCAGCCTGCCTGCGAAGGAACATTTCGGATGTTACAAGCCACTCGCCCGTTACACTGTCATCCCCAGCAGACACTGCTAAGGACCCCCAACAAGCCCCTGAGAGGATCATTCATCTTTCAACTCAAGCTGAGATACATACTATTATCTTGGGGACTAATAATTCCCGCCCTAGCGAGGGGTTTAAAGTAACTCAGCAAAACCTGCAAGAAACAATCTCCGACCTTCAAAGTGGTTCAGCCAATGGCTGTGTATTCCATGATATGAACAACTCTCTTGAGCAGCTTTCTGCAGCAAACTGACTTTCAATTACTCCTCCTCCAACTATATTAAAAATAATTTCCTGGAACATTGCAGGATGGAGGAGTAAGGTTAATGATGTAGATTTTCTTAGTTATTTAAAAAGTTTTGATATCATACTTTTGCAGGAAACATGGTCTCACAATGTGATCCAATTAGAAGGATTCAATTACTTCTGTCTCCCAGCCTATAGAGTCAAACCTAAAGGTCGTTTTCAAGTTGGGTTGTCTATTTTCATTTCCTTATCATTAAACTGTAGAGCTACTATGTTACCATCAGATACTTATTCAAAACAAGCTGTCAAACTTGATTTTGAAAGCTCCATTTTGATTATTGTTAATCTATATGTGTCCCCTGCCCTAGATAGCCATGCCCTTTCACAACATTGGGAACATTTGTCTATTTTTATGGGAACATTAGAACAGAAATTTCCCTCTGCTGAAATTATTCTGGCCGGGGATTTTAATGGAAGAGTAGACAGGGACCACCTGATATTTTTCAGAGCTCTTGAAGTCAATCAGAATGATACCCTTCTTCCTCTTTTTTCCTCAGAGGGATTATCTAAAGACGCTACATAAATTCGGCTGGCCTACATCTCACTAAATTTTGCCTTCAGTTCAATAGAGTATGACTGAATAAACTTACCTGTTTCCCTAAGGCCAGCGAATTCACTTTTGTTTCTATAATAGGATGTAGTGTAATTGATTACTTTCTAGTGTCTCCTCTCTTGGAATCTTGTGATTTGAACTTTGAGATTGGGGATTTTGTTATTAGTGACCACCTGCCTCTGATCCTAACACTCAGAACCAGCCTTTTTGCCGCCCCTTTCAATCCACCAGTTTCTCTGACCTCTGAACCAGAAATCTTACCTAAAATTGTATGGAACGACCATTCTATGCAGGTGGCATCTCAACTACTTCAACTCAGATCTTTTTCTGATCTTAGAGTCTCTAAAATTGATAGCATGGATCCCACACCAAAGATCTCACCTTACAATACTCTGATTTCCCATTTTTCTCAGTCACTCAGTATAAAATTTAATCATTCCACAAAGAAGAGCATTAGGGTCATTAACTCTTGGCTCACTGAAGACTGCAGAGTATTAAAAACTCAATTACATAATATCTATAGCCAATTCCAAATCTCTAACAACTCCTCTTTTCTTTTAGAGTACTTCCAAGTAAAAAAAACAGCTAAGGGAGAGCATGACAAAGAAAAAAATAGAGTATTTGCACCATCAGTGGGATCAACTATACCAAGCCACTATTCTAAACAATTCTAAGAAGTTCTGGGCTATAACCTCAGGGTCTGAATGTGTGGGGCTTCTCCCCATGTCTGTGATTCCATCATGTGCATGGTTTCAATATTTCTCTGACTTGTTTCAGCAAAATCAAGGTTGTACCATTAAGCCAAGTGATTTTTATGATAAGGACTTACCAGCTTGGCCACCTGTGACACCAGACGAAGTAATAGAATTAATCAACCAGCTGGCCCTGATTTGATTCCCCCAGAGCTCTTAAAGTTAGATCCAGAATGGTGGTCTGTTCCTCTTGCTTCCCTTTTTTCCATGATTAATCAAACGGGCCTTATTCCTGATGCTTGGCGAAATGCAACTGTAGTCCCGATCAACAAGAAAGGTGACTGTACAATTCCTTCTAATTACAGGCCAATCAGCCTTTTTTCTATTACAGGCAAACTAAATGCCAAGCATCTATTAACTAAATTAACTTCTTGGATGTCCCAGCAAACAGGCCCTAAACAAATTGGGTTTAGTAAGGGTAAATTTACCGTAGATCATTGTATCACTCTAGCACACCTGGTTGACAAATATACTACCCCTGGGAATTCCAAACTTTATGCAGCTTTTTTGGACCTTAAACGGGCATTTGACTTTATAGATAGAGAATGACTATGGATTAAACTCCATCAACTGGGCATTGATAGTAGACTTCTCAAACTAATCATAACTCTACATTCCTCCATCACTTGCCAAATCAAAACTTCAACTACTGGGGAACTGATGCCTAAAATTCCCTTCAATAAAGGAGTTAACAAGGATGCATACATGCTCCTTTTTATTCAATCTATTTCTCAATGATTTTGCTCCTGTACTAACAGAAATAGACTGCCATCCCCCAAAATTGGGCTCTACGCGCTTACCCATCTTGCTATGCGCGGATGACACAGTACTCCTTTCTCGTACGAGGGTTGGGCTTAGATGACTGATGAAAAGATGTCTCAGTTTTTTTCAAGAAAACAAACTGCATCTGAATTACGAAAAATCTAAGATTCTGGTTTTTGCTAAGTCTTGTAAAATCCACAAATGGCTATTCAATGAGAAAGAAATAGAACAGGTCAGGCATTTTAAATACCTAGGTCTCCATTTTAGTTACAATATGTCCTGGACATGTCACCGTAAATCTGCAGTTAACTTAGCAGCCATTACTGCATCAGCCATTTCTCGTTTTTTCTTTAATAGAAGCAACCAGTTTGTTCCAGCGGCTTTAAAAATCTATAAGACCAAAGTAATCCTGCAGTTATTGTATGGCATTTCAACTTGGATTAGTGCCTTTGAGTTTGATATCAAAAGAGTTCTGTCCCAATTTGCTAGGAAAATCATGGGCCTACCATGCTGTGTCTCATATGCCATTCTTTGTCTAGAAACAGGCCTCGATATGCTAGAAACTAGAGCATGGCTTATATCAATCAAATATTGGCTACACGTGCACTATTCCGCCAACTGTGGGAGTTATTTATATCAAATGCTGTCTGAATCCTCCTTGTCCAAATGGATTTCCTGCATAGAGAGGAAAATAATCACCTTAGGTTTGTCTATGGATTCTCTTCACATGCTTCCTCTTGCAAATGCATACTCTGTAATTAAACACAGAATTTTAGATAATGAATTACAAAATCTAATGAGTGCTGCAAACAAATCTTGCTCCCCTCTGAATTTTGGAATTTCCCCAACTATTGGTCATTTGTCTTCTTATTTATCAACTCTCCATGTTCCAAAATTGCATAGAGCATTTACCCTTGCTAGATGCAATACAATCCCATCAGCAGTTACCTAAGGTAGATATAAAAAAATCCCACTTTCATTAAGACTATGTATATGTAATTTAAAACAAGTTGACTCATTGTCCCATATTCTTCTTTATTGTCCCCTATATGATACTACACACCTTAGGTTTCTAGATCCAATTCTGTTCAATATGACAGGCTGCTCAGATGTTGTAAAGGTTTGCGTCTTCTGAATGATTTGTCATCTGAAATAACTGAAAAGGTTGCTTTATTCTTAAGTCTGGTAATCAAGGATCAATTGTCCAATGTATAGCTGCATATTACTGTTTTATTATTTCTGTAGCTGTTTATTTGTTTGTTTATAATCTGATATATGCCAATAAAGGCTTTTTGATTGATTGAATGAGCAGAGCTTGGACTGCATTACTGCAGCTTACCACCCTGTGCCATGGGATTCCCTAGACAAGGGTTGGCCAATGGTAGCTCTCCAGATTTTTTTTGCCTACAACTCCCATCAGCCCCAGCCATTGGCCATGCTGGCTGGGGCTGATGGGAGTTGTAGGCAAAAAACATCTGGAGAGCTACCGTTGGCCACCCCTGCCGTAGGCTGATTATCAGTAGTTTGAATAGTTTTGTTTACTGATACATAAAAGTAAAAATACTCTATGGCCAACATTATTAGGAGCCAAATATTGGCCTTCCACCTTCATAAAATACTGTCTTCTGATATGCAGACTTAGTCTGCAATCACACACATACAATAATGCACTTTCAATCCACTTTCAATGCACTTTGCAACTGGATTTTGTCAATTCACACAGTAGAATCCAATTGAAAAGTGTACTGAAAGTACATTATTTAGTGTGTGGAATCACAGCTTTAATTGGTTTCAGACTCACAAGTCCAGGTTTGGGAACAAAATAGTGAAGTGATGTAGTGTTTTGTGTAGAACAAACCTAGCTAAACTAATTCTGATGAATAAGGAAACGGGAAAGATCTAAATTGCCATTCATGTGACAAGACAGAAACATTGTTTCACAAATCATAGATGAAAAGGATCATAGAAAGACATATGAGAGACAGATAAAATTTCTTCTGTTACTTCAAAGGCAGAAGGGAATCCACAGAACCCGTAAACTGACTCAGTTGTTGCTTGTTGCCTGTGATGGGTTTTTTAATTATTTTTTTAAATATCTGCATCATCTAAAGATGATACTGGAGTAAATTATCAGACTAGCTGTCTGTTCAATGAATTTCTAATCTTCTTGTATCTCAAACGTATATTCAGGATGGATACACACACACATGTTCATACACCTTATTTTTTTTCCCCAAATGGGGATCCAAAGCTACAACATTGTTCTCCTTGCTTCCATTTTATCCTTAAAATAGAGATGGGCACAAACCAATCCACCAATCATGATTTGTGCATGAATCAGGCCAATTTGCAGTTTGTTTTGAACCAGTTTGGTCCTTAGCGGTTCATTTGGTTCATTTATGAGGTTATTTTTTCCAGATAGCCTGCTGTTAATTTGTTCAGTTCCTAGGCAACACTGGGAGCCCTAGAAACACCCATAGCAGTTGTCCAAAGCTTGATTGGCAGTTCTGGGTGCAGACACTTTGACTCAGCTGCTTTCACTTTGCAACATGAAGAAAGAAGTGTTAGTTGTGAGAGAGCTAAAGCTGAGCTTTCCTGGGTGTGCCTGCTTTGAAGGGCTTTAACTTGGACATTCCAAATCCCAGTGAGTTTTACACCTCCCAAATTAAATTAACCAATGAGCCATGAACCAGTTTGGGCAATCAAATGAATCACAAACCAACCAAGCCACAATTTTCCTGGTTCATGCCCATCCCTACCTCACAGTACCAAATGCTATGATCACACACACTAAATAATGCACTTTCAATGCACTATCCAACTGGATTTTTTGTGTGAACTGGCAAAATCAAGTTGGAAAGCACTTGGATTGAAAGTGCATTATTTAGTGTGTGAGATCACAGCCAAAATCTATGAGGTAGGATAGGTAGGATGTAGGAGAGAGAGTGACTAGTTCAACATTACCAAGCACCTTTCTTTGGTAGACTGCAAATTTGAACCTGGTCTCTCAGAATCTAGCCACAATTTTTGTATGTGTGTGCATTCAAGTCACAGCTGACTTATCGCAACCCTGTAGGGTTTTCAGGGCTAGAGACATTCAAAGGTGATTTGCCATTATCTGCTTCTAAGGAGCAACCCGACCTCCTTGGTGGTCTCCCAAACAAGTACTAACGATGACTGGCCCTGCTTAGTGTCTGAGAACTGAGGAGACTGGGCTAGCCTGGGGTACCCAGGTCAGGGCTTAGCCACTATACCACATTGAAAATAAAACACACTTATTTTTATTAGGTTCGAGGGAGGGGAGAGAAAGGAATTTTCACATCTTCCAGATTTAATCAGTGGAGCAGAAAGCAATCAGCATTCTTACGCTTGTTGGCTTGTGCTTAATTTTTTTTTTTTTTTGGAAGAACAGCACTTTATGCTCTGATTTGCTAAACAAAACCAAATTCCAAACTCCTTCTAATGTCATTACTTAGTCACAGATCTTATTAAAATATTTTGTTAAAGACAGCTGCATATGCAAACTGATTAAATTTTACATTTGCTTAAAATCAGTAATGTGATTTTAATTATAATGGATCAAGGAATATAAAGGCATTAGTTTGATGTAATCACGTGTGAACTGATTGGATAACAACATTCTGCTCAATTGGTAGCAAGCTAAGCTCACATTAAAATGCAAATGAAGTGCTCCAGCACATCCTAAAGACTAATATGACAGGCGAGGAGCAAACACATTGTTGATGAGGATTTAATTTCCAGTGGAGAGTTCAGCCCCATTTTGTTCACACCATCTCTTTGCTAGGCCCATCCTCCTATGATAGGTTAAAGGGAGGGGGGAAGGTTGTAAAAGAGCTTCAAGATAATTCAATTGTGTGTTTACAAGGATGCTATATTGCGAATACAAGAGGCTAGCATAAACTCATTAACACCAACGGGAGTCCATCAAAGTAACTAAAGATTCTAATTAAGTGTGCTTTCTTTCGTCTCTCATATGAACTCTGCTGTAGAGTTGTTACATACCAAAATCACTCATTAGCATACAATCTTCACAGTAGATTAGATATTTGTACTATTTCTAGATCCTGTTATTCCCATCAAGGACTAGTTCTCTTAACAACAAATGCAGATATCTGGACTGGAACAACCTCCCTACCCAGGAAGGTATCCAGAAATTGGATCATGGCTTCTGAAGTGATTGTTTTACCTGTCTCAACTTCTGATTGGCTAGTGTGACTTCAGGCCTAATTAGTCAAAGGGATCAACTCATTTTACAGCTCTCTGGTGGTCAATAAGGCATAGCTGCTTGGAGCCATTCTAATGGATGTCCTCTAAGTGTAACAACTCCCAATTGATTGCCTGGGGAAAAGGTATTTCTCACCAGGCTGTGCTTCTGTTGAGGGAACACTGCATTTCCCCAGCAACCACTAATGTTGCCAACTGCCTGGAGAAAAACAAAGCCCTGCCCTTTTAATAGAGGCTTAATAGGCTCTTATTTAGCGGATGATGTTATTTACTTCCTGCCAAGAAGAGCTTTAGCTGCCCATTTCCACACATTAAGCCTCTGATAAAGGAAGAGGGCATGTTTCTCCAGGCTAATTGGCAACCCTAGCAACCATTACACCTGCTGAATACTGCTCAGGATGCAAATGATGAAGAAGTAGTTAATCATCTGGATGCGTGATACTTCCTCCATGAACTATAATTCCTAGATATGATTGTGATTGGTCAATATTTTGATGGGCCAACCAGTGACTGAGGGTACAATTTGTTCTTGATGGGGTTGCACATCTCTTGAAGGAGTAGGCTCACAGTTGGGGTGTGTGTGTGATATTACAGCCAGGGCTACAGATCTCCTCTGTACTAGTAGCATCTTTTTATCCCCTTTTGACTAGTATGCCCACTGCAGACATTCCTTGAGAAACAAGATTGCCCCATGGGTTCTATATTCTGAGCACATTCAGGTGAGATTAGGGTGCTTTATATGGGTCTGCCATTAAAGACAGTTCTTTGGCCTAAGCATCTTACTGCATTTGTAATAAACACTGAGATTCAATATTGAGCATATGTCTTATTTTGTGCTTCTGAGATCAGCATTCATCATACTAGACACCTAAAGCTGATAGCTAGCATTGGCTCATGCCAAAAACCTGATTAATGTCTTACTTAGTTTCTATGAAAGGTGATTGCTGAAACCGACTAGAATTTTTTAAAAAAACTTTAAAAAATGGGGAAAGCAATTTAGAAACTATACCATGATACCCAACTACCACATGATGTAGTGATGGCCATTAGACTAGTTAGTTTTAAAAGAGGCTTAGTCAAGTATATGGAGGACAGATATTACAGTGGTTATGATGACTAAGTGAAACTTCCATGTTCAGAGGCAGTACCCTTATGGGGAACAATAACAAGGCCAGGCTTTGACCTGTATGACCTATTTGTAGACTTTTCTGGAGAATATAGTTGGTCACTGTATAAAACAGCATGCTGGACTAGATGTCTCACTGGTCTAGTCCAACTAGGTTACTCTTATATTTTTATACTTTCCAGAGTGGCTGTGCATGTGTTTATGTAGAGAGAGAGATCATTTAAAACAAAAAAAAAAGCAAGTTTATTTTCTGAGTGCTCACAGATAATCTAAGCTAAGAATAGCTTAATCACCATGTAAACTGAAGAGGTTCTCTAGATTGCACCAAACATTTCCTGATCTTTACAGCCCATAGAAGATGTAGCAGAACAAAGCAGGAGTCAAGTGCACCTTTAAGACCAACCAAGTTTTATTGAGAATGTAAACTGCTTCAGACCAATACAGCTGCCCACTTGGATCTATCTAAAAGATGTAGCAGTAAGCAAGCTGTCTCTCAGACAAGCCTACCCATCAGCCATTGCTCACCTTTCCCACTGAGGACCTTCATCTTCTGTTAAGCTTCTGAGGAATGGAACCTGAGAACCACATTCCTTTGAAAAATGGTGTGTGTGTTTGTTGGGCTAGTCAGCCCACATCGATTGGTCTTCTATAGGGCTTTTTTGTAGCAGGAACTCCTTTGCATATTAGGCCACACACCCCTGATGCAGCCAATCCTCCTGGAGTTTACAGTAGGCCCTGTACTAAGAGCCCTGTAAGCTCTTGGAGGATTAGCTACATCAGGGGGTATGGCCTAATACGCAAAGGAGTTCCTGCTACAAAAAATGCCCTGGTCTTTTACTCAACCATCTTGTCCACAGAATTGCTGAACTAATTCTCTACTTAGGCAGATTTACCAAGAAACTCTTGGTAATACTTTCCAGAGCATCAGACTATTGAAAATTCTCTCTCTTGATTTAATTACCGCTTTCAGTTGGTTATAGACTATAATGGCAGATATTTGTCATAGCTTGTTACAACCTTGGTCAATAAAATAATGGAATAATCAATCACCTATATTTTAGGATGAGGCGTAATAAATAAAGTGCATAATAGTCAATCAGGTTTCTTTGCAGGGAAAGTCAAACTAGTACAGTGGTTGTCAATTGTAAACTGCCTCTGATAAGTATGCAAACATTGACCCCAAGTGTTACACTGGAGAACATGGAAATTAAAATCATCTATCTTATTTGTTCAGAAGCCCCCTTGGATAACAAGGATGGCATTTAAGGGTAAAAAAACCAACAACTTGAGTCAGGCTCAAATTGCTTCTCTCTGTTAACTCGAAATTAAATGAAGTCAAAAAACTTAGAAAATACGGGTTTAATTAAAGACACTCCACTGGCTCATAAATTATACATTATCCCTCCTGTTGTAGAAAGTCTAGCAGGATATTAGTTGTAAGAATTATGGAAGATTCCTCCCCTCCCCCCAAAAAGATTAGTTCAGTTTCATGTGGCTTACTAAACAGATGAAGGAAATGAATGGCTAATCACTCCAGTTTTCATATTAATGTCTCCTTTTGCTTACAGGCAGACTTTATTAAAAGAGTTGTCTTCTTCAGATCTGCAGTGTTAGATAACCAGCAGAGACCTCATGTTATAGCCAACAGCTGTTGTCTCGGATACATGAAGATGATTAAGGAACAATATCCAAACAGCTGACCCCTCCAAAAATATTTTAATATCTTCCATCCTTTCTTGAGGCCACTGTAGTTAATTGTATTTCCAGTATTATTGTTACACATGAAACTGCTTTACACTGAGTCAGACAGTTGGCATGTCAAGATAAGCACTGCCCACTCAGAATGGTGGCAGCAACTCTCCAGGAAAAAGATGTTTCAAATTGACTACTCTCTCATAACTGGAGAGGATGGAGATTGAATTGGAGACCTTCCACATGCAAAAGCAGATGCTTTGCCACTGAGCCATGGTCCCTTTCCACTTGTGCGCTAATAAAAGGAGGCTCTGTGCAACATAAATCCAAACAGATGCTTGGTGGGATTTTTTTTTTCAAAAGAAGGGCAATGTGAAATCCCCTCTATTGGACTAGGGGTGGGGACCTGAAGCAATCCATTCTTAATTTGATGTGGAAAACATACTCTCCTCCTTTCCTTTCATTTTTGTACATTATTTGTGTGAACATTTCCACTTTATCCATTTTTGTTGCTTGTGTTTTCAATCTTATGCCAGTTTTACACCATTTAAGGGTAATGGATCCCAAAACTGATATCAAGTTGGATGATAACATTTCTATTGGATTTTGTTAATATGGAAGAAGATAATTGTAGTTCCACTTCAAACAGAGAAAGCTGTGTCAGAAACTAGAATTTTCATATTTTGTATATTTTCATATTTTGTATCTGTCAGGTTTGGGCCTGATGAATTGTCCATGGAAGACAAAGGAGTTGCGGTGGAGATGAGGAGATCAAAATCTCAAAAGACTCTGCAGTCTGTGGGCCCTCAGACACCCAAGACTCAGACAGGCCACCTGCCAAGACCACATGACCAGAAAACCAAAGAACTCAGGGGGTGGACATGTGGCCCACAGAAGAGTCCATCTCATTCCCTTTGCCAGGAATCTCATAGGTAGCCACTCAGAGCACTGGAGTGAAGATGATGGAGAGCTCAGGTGGAGGCTTAGATCTGGTAATGGAGAGCCTGGCTGCCATCTCTTCTCCACCCACAAGGTTTGTGATGATCAAGATTCATTATGAGGGTTTGCAGAACATGAGCTAGTCTGGCCACAAAACTGGGTAATATCCTTATACTTACTTTCACTATTTATGAGGGTAAGACCTTTCAATCCCCCCCTTTCACAATACATTTTGATTTTAGGCTTTCTATAAATGATGAGAAGGATAACAATGATGATAATGTCCTGCTCTCTGTACACAACACCATTGGTGTTAGCTTTTACCATCAACAGCAGATAGATATTTCTGTTGACTATGTAAAATATGAACAATGTGGGTCAAGTGCACAGTGCTGGAAAAAATTAAAAGATAAAATATTCATAAACTGGCTGTGGAGTACCAACAATTTATTCATATATTTTTCTTAATCGTAACTACAATTCCTTTGTTTGATCGGAACTCTCTAACAAACTCCACCTATGTTACTTTACTATGTAAGAATGCAGAAGTAAGTAAATATTGTGGTTCTAAGAAGTTATATAGGATCATACTGGCCACTGGGAACTCTGGGATTATCCATTAAATTCTGAGGTTGCACTGGTGAATGGTACTGACTGATGAATGTCACCAACTGCACAGGTGGAAAAGTAGCACCTATACTCTAATGGAGCTCATTATAAATAGTTTGTGGGTTCTTGCCCTGCCTGTTGGGAACTGTAATTGAATCCAGTGAATTGCAAATGTACAAGCAGGACTGATAATGTTGACTGCACAGGTGTAAAAAGCAACAACAACTCTCTGATCTAGTTTAATTTATTTTTGAGCCAATGACCAGATTGTAGACAAAATCAAAACCATGATGATGCACATGGTACTCAACATGATCAAGAGTAAATCCATCAGGGATATCACCTTTGCAATCCCTAGTACAATCTGTTCTGATTCTATTTAACGGCAGTTTTGTAGGAAGAGATCCCAATGAATTATGCAGTGTATATATGTGTTTGTGAATACTCTGAGATGATTATGCTTGTGTAACATCTGCCTGCCAGTCAGTATTGTGAAGGACATGTGGAGAAATTGGGAGGGGGGGGGTTAGATAGGGCTTCATATCAACGAAGCAGCAAGAGCAAAAATAGACTTATATGTCTATACTACAGAGATCAATTCCCCTGGAGGTAATAGCTGGTTTGGAGGGCAATCTTTATGGTATATCATAGATTCTATGTGAAATTCCTCCATAAGCACTGCCCTGAGATCTCTAGGAATTTCATAGGCCAGAGTTGGTAACCCTAGGAAAGGGTTATTTATTTACTTGGCAAGCTCATTCTCTCTGCCGCACTCAGGGTTGCCAACCTCCAGGTGGTAGCTGAAGATCTCCTGCTATTACAACTGATCTTCAGGCAAAAAAGATCAATTCATTTGGAGAAAATGGCTGTTTTGAATGTTCCTCCTGCCCCCCCCCCAATCCACTCCCTAAATCTCCAGGTATTTTCCAACCCAGAGCTGGACACCCTAGGCCTTGCCCTTCAGTTATTGACTTTTATCCCAAAAAGATAAGCAGGCTTCACATGTCTCTCCCTGGGGAACAGGCAAACCGGGGCCGAAGTTATTGCCTGTGACTGATCAATGGTTAGCTCAATACAAAAGGAACTGATCCTATGTACAAGTTTATAATTTATCCTTTCAATTGGACCTCATTTTTAACTGAGCTCTGCAGTGGAACTTCATAAACTTGTCTTGGGAAACTGGGCCTTCTGACCTCCTTCCCTCTCTCTCACTCTTGCCTTCTCTTTGCTGTTTGAAGCCTTGGGTATAAATCTTTCTGCCAACTGAATGTGAAACATCATGCATCTGATAAAGCTCACAAAAGCTTCCACCAGGATAAATGTGTCAGTCTTGGTTATTTTCCCTAATCCATGTGACTGTTGATTATTTAACAGGCTATGTGCACATAACCCCAGCTGCTGTACATGTGACCACTTGGTGTGTTTACCTGGCTGGACCATGAGAAAAATATAGGATCTGTTCAATTCTTGGCTCTCAAAATCCAAGAATTCCAGCTTTAGGTGGCTTCTAGTTGCCAACACAAACACACAGATTCCAGAACATCTAGGAGAGACTCAAGCAAACCCTGAGAGGCAATAAGTCTGTAAGCATAACAGACTTCCTTAAGGCTATATGGAAGTGAACCAAGATTTTATTCAGAGGGTGGCACATTTTGGTGGAGTGCAAGGAATACATTTTCAGTATGAGATTACATGCTTCAAAGAAGGAGCTTAATTCCATGGTCTGCAGTTTGTACTTCCTACATCTTTTTCGGTGTAATTTACATCTCTCTCTCTCTCTCTCTGTTTCTCTCTAGAAGCACAGAGAAGGCACTTTCTTCTTCTCCTTTCCACAGAAAACAGCTCCTCAATTTACAGGAAGGGTTGTGAGCGTAAAACATTGATCAAGTAAAGATCTTGTGTCTTCACAACCACTAAGCAGGTTTTAAAAAAGCAATTTGATTCTTGGAAACTGTTCAGAGTTGATTTTCCAGTAAACATCCCATTTCACTGATTCATCTCAGAAAGTCTTAGTTCATGGTAAGCACTTTGTATTACCAATACAATCTCAAAATGAGATTCATAGACTCAAGTACTAACATATAAATTTGATTAGGCTCCCGTGCTCATCCAGAACCCTTTCTCCAGGATGGCAGGATAGTAAGCAAGCTCTCATTGATACATTGGGAAACAGTTGCTGGTGTTGAGAGGAGGGTTGCCAACTGCTAGTTGGGAAATACCTGGAGATTTAAGGATGGAGCCTGGACAGGGCAAGGTTTGGGGAGGGACCGTAGTGGGATATAACATCATATAGACCACCCTCCAAAGCTGCCATTTTCTCTAGGGGGAACTGATGCCTGTCATCTGGAGACCAGTTGTAATTCTAGGAGACCTCCAGGTCCCACCTGGAGGTTGGCAACCTAGTTTGAGAGTGAATGAAAATCTGGTCCAGATCCTTTAGACTTGTCCCACCATGCCCACTCGCTCCCGCACTTCTTATAACTGCCGCATCCAGCCAGGGCAATTAGCAGTGAACCCAATAGCTGGGAGCCTCTGATGGCACCTTGTCCCATCTCAAGCACTTGGTTGGAAGGTGCTTGGTTAATATTCTCCAGCCGGAAGAGGTTAAGGAGGAGAGGTTAAGGAGGAAGGGAGATTAGTGGGAAGGAAAGGGAAGGTAAGCTAAGATGATAAGCCTGGACCAACAATTCTCCAACATGTTCTTTTAAACTCCATTGTTGCGAAGCTGAGCTTACAACACTGTTTTGAGTCCTCTTTTTAGTTTTAGTTGACTTCACCCTATGAAGACCATTGGTAATAGCGGTGGTGGTTGGGGACCATGTTCCACCCTGGAAGGGGAGGAAATCGGGATGAGCATACTATCTGGCTTGCAGCAGCTACATAACATCTAGATGACTTTGCTCTCCTCATCCTCTGCAGATATTTAAGGCCTGGGTGTATGAGCCAAAAGGCTCTTGTCTTCCAACTCTTGGTTTTGAGGTGTCAGGAAAGAGAGGAAGACTTGCTCTGTACACGGAAGTCTTTCCCCCTCCTTTTCCTCTGGTTTATTTCCATTTTATTTTAGTATATTGCATTGTAAACTGCTTGGAGCCTCATTTGAGAGATAAGTGGTGTAGAAATAAAATCTCTATCAAATCAGTAAATGTTGCAGTAAGGAAGGTGGAAAGGAGAAAATGGGGAAGGGGAAACACAACTAGGGATGCTCCAACATCCACCAGTTTGGCTCGTATCCTGGTTGCCAATTGCAAATAAGGAACCAGTTTTTCAATGGACTGTTTATCTATTCCTTCATGGCTGTTCAGCAGGTTGTTTCTAACATACCCTCCTTACAGTGCAATAGCATCATCAACTTTACATGCATGCACATTCAAACACAACCCAGCTCTATTACCCCTTCCTTGCTGAACCCTTACTCAGCTTAGCAGTCCATTGTTTAAATAGACCATGGAATCAGCCACAAATCATATAACCCTGTCATGAGTAAATGCTGTTTTTTTTAATTGTACCATTTTTTTTAAATTGTACCCTAGGTTTTGTTAATGGCTGCCAGCATGTTTGGACTCGAACACCCATGCAGACCTGTTTGGCAGATATTGGAGTCATTCACTGATGAACCAAAATGGACTTGGTGTCCGGTTCACATCTATTTATCATAGCCAAATGTGGAAAGTTCAACTGCTGAATGTGTTCTCCATTCTCCATGAAATATGTGGTATCACTAGGCATTACCTCTCAGTTGCAGAGGATTAAGAACCAATTTTATTGGCATATTACTGATGCAACAAGGATAGGAACGAAAGGATCAATCAAACTTTTTTTTATTCTGTCCTCCCTCCAAGGAAATCAGAGTGGCATACAAGCTTCTCCATTCCTCATTTCAGTCTTATATTATTATGAGGCTAAGAGAGACTGGCCCAAGGGTACCCAGTGAAATTAATAATTTCATTTATAGTCCACCCTTATGGCTGAGAATCAAGGCAAATTACATAATACAAATATGCACTTGGACCAGTACAGTACAATCAACGATGCAACAAAACAAGATTATAAAATTAGAGAGCAGCACACTAAAATTGTGTTATGTTCTTACAATAAAACAGCATAACAGGCAAAGAATGAAACACAATGGTATCACAACAGTATAATGAATACACCAAACAAAGCAATGGCAGTTTGAAGACCCCAGGTCTCCAAGATCTCAGTCCAACTCTCTTACCACTACATCACACTTGTCTTCGTGACTTATCTGTAGTTAGAAGACCAAGTTATAGCTCTGCCTCCAAAAAACTGATAGGAAGATAAGCATCTCCATCTGCCAAACCCGTACAAACATATGGGAGAGCATCCTGATGAGAAAAGGGGGGAGAACCATGTGGAATTTTCCATATCTGCCTAATTGGCCCCCATATCGTAGCACCTTGAGGAAACGTCTGGTAGCCAACACAAAGCTTCGTGTCATCTCTCCTCCTTAAGCAAATCCTTTGATAAGTGCAGATTTGCAAGGTAACAGCGGCAATTGTCACTCACTGCTGAGCAGGAGAGAGAGGAAAGGAAAGCAAAGCAGGTGGCTGTTGAGAGAAGAAATGTGTTTGGTTTTAAAATTAGGAAACAGACAGATGGGAAGACTTGACTACAAAAGGACAGGGGGGCTATGAGAAGTATGCTGAGAATACAGTATTTGTGCAACAGGGGAGGAAGGGATTCTGAGAAGCCCCAACATTTCAAAGGTACCGTTTTCATTTAAGGCAGATGATGGACTAGATACTTCCTGTCCAAACATGCTGCTACAGAGGAGGGAGACATATAAAAGAAAATAGTCTTCAGTAGGAAGACTGCATTAAAATAATAATAACAGAAAACTGTACAGTGCCTCAAGAGTTGAAGTATTCTCCAAGAGGGGTTCTGAAGGAGAGCTTCAAGTGGCTTTGTTACAGGGAAAAAAACAAACAACCCCCCCCCACCACCACCAAAATTGCTTATGATGGGGATACCTATTTAGGTTACGCTCCATAGTAACAACCCCACTGAGGCAGGGTTGAAACATTCGGGGCCCAATTACACAATGAGTTGATTTCAGTGATCTGCCAGCAGAAGTCAATGGCAGTCAAGGACCTTTCCTTCATTCCTCTCCTCCCAGCAGTCCTTCCCAATGCTGGGAACATTTCATAGGATTCATGTGGATTAACAGTAAAAAACATATTGGGAGGCTGCAGTGGGGGAGAGACCTTTCTGCCTCTTCTGTCAGGGCAGTTCCATTTCTGGAAGAGAGAAGAAAGGGCAATTCTTCCCCCTCCTAACCCATGCAGAAAGGAGTGTTGGGGGAGAAGAATGCCAGAAAAATCCATGATCCTTGTGTTAGAGTTGTCAAGTCTGTGTCGAAAAATGCCTGGAGACTTTGGGGGTAGATCCAGGAGAGGGCAGGGTTTGGAGACGGGAGGGGCCTCAGCATGGTGCAATGTCATAGAGACCATCTTTCAAAGAAGTCGTTTTCTCCAGGGGAGCTATCTCTGCCTGCTGGAGATCGGTTGTAAAAGCGGGAGATCTCCAAGTCCCACTTGGGGACTTGCAACCCTACCCTGTGTCCACAGATTGCTGGATCCAATCTAGGGTTGCTAGGTACAATTCATGAAATATCTTGGGTGAATCTCCAAGGAATTTGGTGCTTGTGATGTTGAAGTTTTGAGATATATTAAAGCTTGGGGCTCTTCTCAACCCCCCCTTGAAAAAGGCCATTTTCAAACTGAGGATTATTAAGACTGGCATCTTCGTTGGAGGAGGTTTTGGGAAGTTTCTCACCCTTTTATGGAAAATGGACACATGAGCACTAAAAGCACTTTCCGGCTTTCAAGTTTGGAGGTGTAAATACCATAAGCATCTTTTTCCATGAGCACCTTGGAGTTGGAAGTTTGGAAGTGGACCATTGTTGTGGACTTTAATGAAAAGCTTATGGACGTTGGCAATGAACTGAGAAATTTCTTGTCGCACCTTTGTATAAATTTACTTATAGGACATTATAACAGCTTTGTTTAATAACATTTGTGGCATTTGTGTTGTATTGTTGCTCTGCCCACCTGGAGGCTGGCAACTCTGGTTGCAACTTGCAACCTGCCTGGAGGATAAGATGTTTTGTCCCTTTAATAGAGGTGTAGCAATATCTGCCAGATATTTAATCTTATGCTATGAAAAGCTTCAGCTGCCTACTTCCACATATTCAAGCCCTTTGGCAACCCTTTTTTCCCAGGCCCTTTGGCAACTCTCCCTGTGTGATTTCTCTAGCCAAATTTAGCAGAAGTTAATGCTCCCCAATTCATCCTTTGCTGCCTGGCCTTGAACAATCTAGCCTTTCTCTGCAGAGAGCCTTGTGGTAAATGTTGTTTATGGTTGCTGTGCCGGTATGCAGAGCTGGTCCCCCAAGGTTATAAAACAGCTTCATAGCACTGCAGTTCTCCGACATGAGACCTGTTAAGTTGTGCAATATATATCTGTGAGAGGAGAGGGAATTTCTGACTGAAACTGAGAGAAAGCCAATGAACTTTTAAAATCACTGCCATAAATAGGTTTCAGTGAGATAGAACTGATGGGTACAATCCAGCCAAAGTGCAACACTCTTAAGTCCCATTAACTCCCAATAACAGACAGAGGGTGAATGTGTTTAATTTAGAGTTGCCAGCTTTTTCCAGGCAGTGCGCTTGTATCTTTAAGAACTGAACAACTGCAGAAGCTCCCTTCACAGATGTTTGCCTGCCATTTATCTTTTTCAGTTTCAGGTTCCAGATCACATGTCTAGAGGGCTTTAAAAGTCAAATTCGTGGAGGATACATTTATCAGTAACTACTAGCCATGATGAATAAAGCAAACCTCCATATATAAAGGCAGCAAACCTCTGAATACCAGAGCCAGACTTCTATGCCATTTTGTTGGCCCTTCAGGATATCCATTTTGGCTGCTGTATGAGACGGGGTACAGGATTAGATGGACCACTGGTCTGATCCAGCAGGGCTCTTCTTGTGTTCTTACAATGTTCTTCAGTTGCTGTGGGCTGGCTTGTATTGTTGACAGATAATTCTGCACTGATCTTCTTCATACTCTGGTTTTTATGGATTTATTGGAACTGGTTATTTATTGCATTGTGATGCTGTGTATTTTATCTGGAAAGCATCTAAATTGAAAGGTGAAGTATAAATCTTTCATTTGAGGAAGTGTGCTTATACCTTGAATAAAATTTTGTTGGTCTAAAAGGTGCCACTAATCTCAAACTTTGTTATAATTTTTTCAAAAAATATTTATCTATCATATATATGCTTGATTTTTAAAGACAAAAATCAGGTTTCCAGTCCTCATGGCTCAATAGAACTAGAAACTGTACAGTAAATTTTCAATAAGGCTTAAAATAAGACTTGTTTACCAGTTCCCTCACTCCCATGAGCTCATACTTTCCTCCCCCAGTTTCTTGAAAATAATGCATTCAGAAGTTTTATAACAGAGATATGCAGGCGACATTGTATTATTCAATGTGCCCAGCTCTGCTTGTCACTAAAATGGGGGTTTTTTGCTCACAACATTTTTCATTAAAGAATTGAATTGTAAATTTTGAAAGATATTTGGGTTATTATTATTATTATTATTATTATAAATATAGGGGGAAATGTGCATTTTATTGGGGTGGGGGGGAACAACCCCTAATATCTGACAGTCATTGCTCCTGAATTAAACCCACACTTCTATGCTAGTTTCAAATAATATGTTTGATGTTTAGCTGTTATATTTGGCTGATTCTTATCAAAATTGGTCGCTGCTGGTAATTTAAAGGGGAGGGGGGGAATCAGCCAAGTGCACTGAAGTTTCCCAACCAGTTGCCAATGATTAATGTGTTGTCGCTGGCATGTTCTGTATTTCATGAAAATAAAAGAAACAGTCACAATACATGTTTATTTCCCGCAGGAAAAGGAAAACGACTTTGATATCCATACACTGTAAATTTCCAATGATTCTTTGTGTGCACGTGTCACAAAGTGAAAAGAACGATTTCCATAAAGATGAATGGACTGGAGTACTCAAGGATGGCAAGCTAGCAGGAGGGTGGAAAAGCCCATTATACTTTAACTACATATTAGACTTTAATCAGGCAAAGCACAGCTTTGCTTTTGCCTTATATTTATTTAACAGAACAAATGTATCCCTTTGACCAGTTTTTGTATGAGTTTTGAATAGGGTTGCCAATCCCCAGGTGAGGGCAGGGGATCCCCTGGTTTGGAGACCCCCCCCTTCAGGGTCATCAGAAATTGGGGGAGAGGGAAATGTCTGCTGGGCACTCATTATTCCCCATGGAGACTGATTCCCATAGGCTATGGTGGACAATTGATCAGCAGTTATCTGGGGCTCGGAGGGCTTTTTTTTTTTTGAGATATCATATTTTCCGCACAGCATTCGGTGCCTCTCCTCAAAATACCCTGCAAGTTTCAAGAGGATTGGACCAGGGGTTTTTATTCTATGATCCCCCAAAGAAGGTGCCTCTATTATTCATTATTTCCAATAGAGGGAAAGCATTTTAAAATTGCGCAGATCCCTTTAAATGTGATGGCCAGAACTCCCTTTGGACTTCAATCATGCTTGTCACAACCTTGCTCCTGGCTCCACCCCCAAAATCTCCTGGCTCCACCCCCAGAGTCCCCAGATATGTTTTGAATTGGACTTGGCAACCCTAGTTTTGAATAGAATTATTTTAGCTTGAATAGTTGAGTTGGTTCTGCAACCTGCTGCCAGATCTTCTTTGGGTGCTATGAAAACCTTGAAGGCAACCCCTTGGGCTGGATCTAGTCTCAATTGGCAATTTCTGCTGATTCCTTCCTTCCTGCTGCTCATATCATTCCTCAAGCTCCCTTGACACCCCCCCCCCCGCTCAAAAAAGTAGAGATTTTGTGGAGATCAGTGGGCTGCTGTCAAAGGAGAGAGGCAGGGAAGTTCCATTCTGCCATTCCAGAATGCAGTCTGGATCAAAGCCAAGAGTCTCGGAGAAGGGAGATATTTCAAAGTGTTCTTTCTTAGTGGGAGGTTTAGTAAAATATATTTCAGCCCAGAGATCTATGTGTGCTCAGAATGTGTGTGTACGTTGCTGGTGCATGAGAGGTCAGCTTCACCCCAAAGGTGAAATTCTAAGATTGGCCATTGTCAAGTTGGGGAAATGGCACAGGGGGAAAACTGAAGATCCTTCTGCCTACATGCCACGGTCCTGTGAGGGAAACTTACAGCTTGCATCTGGCTGAAAGATAGATCACAGAACCCAAATACATCCTGTGTACTAAAACTTAACACATGGATTGGCAGTAGGGTTTTTTTTTTAAGCAGGAATGCACAGGAACGCAGCTCTGGCTGGCTTGGTGTCAGGGGGTGTGGCCTAATATGCAGAGGAGTTCCTGCTGGGCTTTTTCTAAAAAAAAGCCCTGTGCAAAGCAGTGGTGATGTCAGGGGGTGTGGCCTAATATGCCAATGAGTTCCTGCTGGGCTTTTTCTACAAAAAAAGAACCCTGATTGGCAGGTATCTTGGTCCAAGGCCTTTAGAAGGGTTCTGAAGGCTAACATTTTGAACTGGGCCTGGAGTCAAACAGGAAGATCATGCAGTTGACACAGGTTTGTACATTCCCTGGGATGAGTCTCTGTTAATAACCTGGCCACTGCATTTCACATGAGCTGAAGTCTCCAAGCCATTGTAGTAGGATGGGAAGGGAAGCTTTTTGTTTGGAGGGCAACCTGACAATTCAGGAATAGACAAGACATTATTTAATTAATGTATTTAAACATTTGTGTTCTTGTGCATTGGTTGTTTTGACTGCTGTTTTGTTATGTCTATTAGTTGACCTTGAAGCATAGTTCATGCCCTCCAGGATTCTGATGCCTACATTCTGATTGGCTGTTCTTTAGAACCAGCCAATCGGGATGTGAGGCATTCTCTTAGGAAATGCAAATAAAGGATCTTGGAGAGACCAATAGGGTGGATTGCTGCCCACATAAGGAGGTGTGTTTAACTCCAGCAAAATGTATATAAGGAGTTGTTTGTTTGTGTTTCGTTCAGTTCTTGTTCATTAAACATTCTTGCTTACCTTAAGCTGGTTGAACTCACTATATAATAATATGTAAACCACCGAGATAGCCCAGGCTAGCCTGATGTTGTCAGATCTTGGAAGCTAAGCATGCTTGACCCTGGTTAGTATTTGGGTGGGAGCAGAACTTTTTTTGGTAGAAAAAGCCCGTCATGAATTCATTTGCATATTAGGCCATACCCCCTGATGTCACCATTGTTTCACACAGGGCTTTTTGTAGAAAAAGCCCAGCAGGGACTCATTTGCATATTAGGCCACACCCTCTGACATCAAGCCAGCCAGAACTGCATTCCTGCTCAAAAAAAGGCCCTGGATTGGAGAAATATAAAGCTTGCCATGTGGAGGCAAACAATGGCAAACGACCTCTGAATGTCTCTTGCCTTGAAAACCCTACAGGGTCCCTGTAAGTCATTTGCAACATGATGGCACTTTACAGACATACCTTAAAAAGCAAATTGCAATGATCACACAGAGACCATTTTTCTGGCCCAGTCCCTGTAGCTTTAATATTTTCCAGGGCGGGGGGGAGGAGAAAGCCTTATGCTTGGTATCAAAGATGAGATCTGATACCCCATGACAACCACTGGCATTTTGCAACAGCTCCTTCAAAGTCTGCAGCTTTCCTAACACTTTTCTCTAGCTGAAAGAAACAAGTTTCAAAAAGAACACGTTGTTTACAATTTCAAAAAAACAAAAAGGCAGCAAAGGCAGAGGTTGAGCAGGGATGCCCTGGGAGACTGAAAGCTTTTCATTGTCCCCCTCCAAAGAACAAATATTCATGGCTCTTTGTTTTGAATACACACATACATCCACAGACATGGACTCTTTTCAAAAGAAATCAGCTGGCATGCCATAGGGATTGCCTATAGTGGGTGGCTTTTGATTCAGCCAGTTAAAACGTCTGTATCCTGCCTGGATAATCCAGGCAAGCCTGATCCCATCAGATCTCGGAAGCTAATGGGGGCTGGCCCAGACCAGTACTCAGATGGGATTCCAATGGACACTAAGTGGAGGCAGGCAAAGCAAGCCACCTCTGAATGTCTCTTGCCTTAAAAACCCTATGGGGTTTCCATAAATCAGCTGTGACTTGATGGCAAAAAAAAAAAGAAAGAATCCTGCCCTTCCTCTTGGTTCAGTTTGTGAGATTGCCTTTGAATCTGAGTCTGTTATGGTACGATATTACAATTAATCCTAATATTAAAATTAGCCAGTATTATTATAAGGAGGCCTAACTCCCACAATCATGATTATGTTATGTGTCATCAAGTCACTTCTGACTTCTGGCAACACTATGAATTTTTTTTGTATTTTTTTTTTGTATTTGTGTGTGTGTGTCCATGCCTGGAAGTCACAGTGACCTCTGTGACTCCTACTTGGGCTTGGAGGATGTTCAGAGAGGTAGCTCTATTGTCTGCCTATGCCTCATGACTCTGGTATCCTCTGAAGGTTTCCCATCCAAATACTTGCCAGAATTAGCCCTGAACCCCTGCTGGGACCAGGGGATTGGCAAGCCTACTCTCAGGCACTTCTGAAATACATTCTGATGAGAGTCAGGACTTCCTAGAAGATCAGTCCTTGCCTCTTGGTTGACTCCTTTTTAGGTATGGCTGAGGCTTGCCATTTGGCCACCTGCAGCCAACAAGCCTCCACCCTCAGTAGACCTAGTCCCCATACTAAAAAAATTGGGGGCAGGGGGAGTGACCGGAAAATTAGCCAAGATCTGACAAGATCAGGCTTGCCTGGGCTATCCAGGTCAGAGTGCAACCCTATGATTTATTGACCTCCAAAACATCCTGTCATTGACCACCTGACTCAGATCTTGCAAACTGAAAGCCGTAGCTTCCTTTATTGAGTCAATCTGTTTCATGCTGGGTCTTTCTCTTTTCCTACTACCTACAGCTTTTCCTTCCATTGTTATCTTTTTCAGTAAGTCTTGTCTTCTCATGATGAGACCAAAGTACGATAGCCTCTGTTGAGACATTTTTGCTTCTGGGGAGTATACAGGGTTGATGTGATCTAGAACCCACTTCTTTGTGTCCCTGGAGGTCCATGGCATCGATGCAACTCTCCTACAACATCAGAGATGACAGCATGATTACTTCATTCCCTTATCATTTAGAACTGGAAACAGGTTGCGGCATTTCCCTTTCCCCATTCTGATTTGTAATCCAAAAACTTTCACTGTAACTTCTGTACTTGGATTCAGAGTGTATTTTTCCTGTTAAAAAGACAGATCTTAATTTGATATCAAGGATGGATCAACACTTCAATCTGGGGAACAGAAGCACTAGAGCTTATAGCATATCCCTTTGTGCCAGTGATGGAAATGCTGTCAGAGTCTGTCAGAATTTACATAGAGGGATTAGGATGCCAAGAGTGTCAGGACAAGAGATTACCAAAGCTCATAGTTTGTGTGATTAAGAGGCCAGCAGAAGTTTATCATTCCGCTCATGCAGATAGAAGTCAATTCTCAGATTATTGATAGGGCATACCTTAAGGAAAATAGAAAGGGGTGCTGCTGATACCTCAGCCTTCTATTGAGCTCTAGCATTGCCTGAAAGGGAGGCAGAAAGTGGGCAAATGATGGCCTTCTAGGAGGCCTACTTCTAGATTGCCAGCTAGGATTGTCATTTGCCTGGGGTTGGTGGGCAACATCCTGCCCCTAGGCTGCAAGCTTTGCCAGAGCTCTTTGCTCCAGTGAGAGCAAAAATGAGGGGAGGGAATGTTGCAACATCACTTCTGGTTGTACCTATAAGTGACATTGTGACACTCTACAAATTTCCTAAATCTCTATGATTTTTTACCATAGGGATCAAGGATTCCTAGAGCATTATAACAGCACTTCCAGATATAGGTGGAAGTGACATCATGATGTCACTCTTCTCCCTCCCCCCATTTTTGCTTCCTCAAGAGTAAAGACAGACCTTAGCAACCCTATTGTCACCACTGATTCAATAAATGCTGAGAGATTTTGAGGAAGATGCCTGGGAAGGGTGGAATTGGGGGAGGAAGTGGCATTCTGGGAATTCCCCTCAGTCTCTCTGGTAGATGCCAGAGAGACATAAGCATCACTGTGGAGGGCATTTTCCGGTCACCCCCCCCCCCCAATTTCTTTAGTATGGGGACTAGGTCTACTGAGGGTGAAGGCTTGTTGGCTACAGGTGGCCAAATGGCAAGCCTCAACCATGCCTACAAAGGAGTCAACCAAGAGGCAAGGACTGATCTTCTAGGAAGTCCTGACTCTCATCAGAATGTATTTCAGAAGTGCCTGAGAGTAGGCTTGCCAATCCCCAGGTCCCAGCCTGCTTTCCCAGGCTCCTTCTCACTCCCAGTCAGCTGGTCAGTGGGGGAAAGCCCCACCCCCACAGCCACCATGTGCCTTTCCACCTCTGGAGGCTTCAGACTCCACTTGGAAAGGCTTCCTCTTGGGATGGTGTGTCTGTGTCTTTAAGGCTGAATGGGGGTGGGGGAGAAAGCAGAACAATATGGCTGCTGCCAGTGACTGTGAAAGCAGCCCAGACCCTCCATTGGTTGCCCAATCTATTAAGAGATTATTTGCATAGGATAGGTAAACTTGAACCTTTGGTTGGTCTGCGTTACTGTGAAGAAGTTGGAAGTTCAGCAACTGGTGAGTAGAGATGCCAATCCCCAAGTGGGAGCAGGCCTTCCCCTGCTTCAGAGTCATCAGAAATGGGGCGGGGGGGGGAGGGAAATGTCTGCTGGGCACTTCATTATTCCCTGTGGAGATCGATTCCCATAGGGTATAATGGAGAATTGATCTGGGGGTATCTGGGGCTCTGGAGGGGCTGTTTTTTGAGGTAGAGGCACCATATTTTCAGCATAACATCCAATGCCTCTCCTTAAAACACCCTCCAAGTTTCAAAAAGATTGGACCAGGGGGCCCAATTCAATGAACTTTCTTTGAAGTTCAATTGTGCTTGTCACAACTTTGCTTATGGCCCACCTCCAATGTCTCCTGGCTCCACCCCCAAAGTCTCCTGGCTCCACCCCGAAGTCCCCAGATATTTCTTGAATTGGACTTGGCAACCCTATCTGAAAGGGATGCAGCCAGTGGGCCAATTCTGCCCTTTTTGAGACCTTGCCCCTATCATCAGACAGTACTCAGCAGTGCCTAAATCATCAGACAGTACTCAGCAGTGCCTAAATTGCCTGTTGGCTTCTACTACCACAAGCTGCTTCAGCATTGCCTGAATAGGAAGTAGGTAGTGGGCAAACTCTGGCCTTCTTTGAGTCCTTGCACTGGCCTCTATCAAAAGAAAGTTTTTAACGGCAATGGGAAATAGACAATGGCAAGGACTGCATCAGTAATCAGTGATACTCAAGGCTATTGTCCCTGTAAATGTACAGCATGAAAACAACTTCAAGGCTCCTTTGTAGAGGGAAAGAATTTTGAAAGAAAATAAATATATTCACACATATCCTTCCCATTTCAGTTCTCCTTCAAGCCATAATTGTGCTTATATTTCCAGTTGTTGGGGGATTTCTTGAGTCCAACAATTTAAAGCCACTCATTATCTTGCAAGGATAGCTACTGCCAGAAGGCAGAGCATTCTTAGAGGAGGCAACACTGTGTTCAAAAGAACTAAGTTGTACTGGGATAATGTGTGGCAAATTGCATAGCACACCATATTTGAATAAAGACTCCTTTTAAAAAAAGAGAGAGAGTTTGGCTTGTTTGCTGTGCCATAAACCCCACAAATGCCTCTTGATTGTGCATTGCATCATCAATTCCAGTGTTTGTTATTCAAATTACTTAATGCTTATGTGCTGTACTGGCGTGTGCCCTGCAAGTTAGCAATCTATGCATAAAGTCCCAGCAGGCTATGATTATTTCTCGCGGAACAAAGAAGGGAAGCAAGCGCCAGACTGACAAAATACCGCAGAGTTTGGATATGTGCTCCTGGACCCACTGTGGTTTTCTTTCTAAGCCTTCATTGACACTGAGGTGACTCAGCTTCAGCAGAATAGGAAGCTGCCACAGCTGCTGGCTGGTACAGAACAGGGCTGGCTTCTGGAACTGTGTTGTCCCAAGGAAGATGCTCTGATGGTTTCCTCCCTCCCTCAAGCCAGCTGGGTCCCAGTCCAGCCCCTGGGCCAGCACTGACGGGGCTTGGCTCGAACTTGATGTCTGTGGCTTAATGCAGGCAACGAGACAACACAAGGCAGGATTCTTAACATCATGCTTTATTCTTATAGCCCCTGTTCTACTTCCTCCTCCATCTTTTTTCTTTTCCCCACACAGTTTTCTCTTGCAGTATAGGGAGGGTGTTAGTCTGGGACACATTTCCAGACTTCAACCATGAAACAATTTGCAAAACAATTATTAAAATACAACATATGTCTGGGCCAGCAAAGGCCCACATGGTGCCTTCCACCATTGGTCTATCAAGGTCAGTACTGCATGCTGTGACTGGCAATGGCTCATCAGAATTTGTGGAGGAGATCCTTCTCATCACTTACTACCTGTTCCTTTCAACTGATGTTGTAGCTCTAGTTTACAACACAACCACAGCATCCTGATGGCTGCTCTTTACCAATTTTTTAAAACTTTGGGAAAACCAGTTATGGATTTCCCAGTGTCTTACCTGGTATAGCTCTTAAAAGAGAGAATCTCAAGAAAAAACCTCCATTTCTAAAAAAAAAGCAAATACTGGATTTGGTTTTAAAATGCGTCAATTAGAAAAGCACACACAGCTTATTGAAAGGAACTCAGTAGGAAAAGTGCTGTCAAGTTACAGCCAACTTGTGACAACACCAGCAAGGGTATTTCAAGACAAGTGAGAAGCTAAGATGGTTTGCCATTGCCTTCCTCTACAGAGTCTTCCTTGATGGTCTCCCAGTATAGATTCCAAGATCTAATGAGATCCAGCTATATCATGCCACCTTCTCTTGCTGAGAGGAACTACAGGGACAGTTTT
This sequence comes from Heteronotia binoei, assembly GCF_032191835.1. Lineage (NCBI taxonomy): Eukaryota > Metazoa > Chordata > Lepidosauria > Squamata > Gekkonidae > Heteronotia > Heteronotia binoei. The sequence continues at coordinate 46,570,847 of NC_083227.1, read as the reverse complement.
CTACAGAGATGTGACAGGAATCCTTACAAATGATGAGATCAGAATTAGTCTCCAAGAATCCTCTTTAAAATGGGATAATCCTGCCCCACCCAACTTGGCACCAGTGTTCCCTCTAAGCTGAGTATGAGCTAGTTCACAATTTTTTAGCCTCTGGCTAACACATTTTAGTCTTAGCTTAGGAAGGGTGGCTCCAGAGCAAAATATTTTTTGCAGCAGCCATATCACTGGCTCACGACTTTAATGCCAGTAGCTCGCAAAGGAGAATTTTTGCTCACAAGACACAATTTGCTCACAATTTTGGGAGGGACGGTGGCTCAGTGGTAGAGCATCTGCTTGGGAAGCAGAAGGTCCCAGGTTCAATCCCTGGCATCTCCAAAAAAGGGTCCAGGCAAATAGGTGTGAAAAACCTCAGCTTGAGACCCTGGAGAGCCGCTGCCAGTCTGAGAAGACAATACTGACTTTGATGGACCAAGGGTCTGATTCAGTATAAGGCAGCTTCATATGTTCATATGACACAGCTTAGAGGGAACATTGCTTGGCACATGTGTATTCCAGGGGGAAAAAAGGAACATTTAGTAAAAAAAAGAAAAGAAGGCAAGAGATTATTTTGCATCCAGCAAAAAACATAAAAGATGTACCGATGGCTTTCATCTTGAGATCAATGTAAACCACATTGCCATCCATTAGGCTCAAAAATGGATAAAATGGATAAACTTCAGTTATGTTCATGTAATTAAATTAGCACTGACAGCTTTCAAAACATAAATGTAGACAGGAACTGAGGGTAGGGAGAAGTTCATGAATTCTTATTTAAAAAGTGGGTGGGGAGAGAATACCAAAGTCCTTCTGGGATACAAGTGAATACCAAAGGATACTGTCCATTATGAAAACCTGTATTTCATTACTGTGATAGAAGACTACTAGAATCATCATATTAGGGAACTGAAGCAGATTAACATTCTTAAAGAGTTAGTCTTTAATTCTGTAGTCACATAATTACCCCAGGTCTCCTTCGTATTGCAGATTAACATTCTGGCAGTTTCATACACACTAAATTATGTACTTTCAATGCACTTTGCAACTGGATTTTAATGTGTGAAATGGCAAAAATCCACTTGCAAACAGTTCCTGAAGTGGATCGAAAGTGCATTACTTAGTATGTGGGAAAGGGCACCCTGTATAGAGACTCCCCATGGCTTTCAAATCATATGACAGTTTCTTCCTGAGGACAGGCTGCTCCTTGAACCTTCCCTCTGCCCTGTGTACTGGTATGTTGATTGGACTGAGTTCTTAAAGCTTCATAAGCCTACTGGTTGTTGATTGATGGTCCCAGAGACCAATGGGACCCACTTTCAAGTTTGATTGATTTTGTGCTTCCCAGGGCCTGCTCTTGGAGCTAGGAAGAATACCATCAGATGGACTTGCACATTAGATAGGTTGCCGATAACCTTTGCATCTTTGAAGAACAATTCTAATGCACTGAATTATCAAGATGCTGATGCCAGTAAAGTACAGTTGAAGTCTGCAGAGCTTCACTGCATGGCAACAGGTTTGACTTCCCAGAGCCATCGCTGAGCTTCTTTGGCCTTTGATCTATTTCCCCAAAACCAAGCAGTGAAGGGATTTCCAGAGCCTCAGTTCTGCAAACCAGAGAGCTAGAGGTGAAACAATTATTTTCTGTATTTTAATTATCTTTTAATTATGGGCCCTGTCATTAGTTCAGCGAGAGCTGCTGGCTGTGTTATTACTTCGTCGTCAGGGGTAAAGTCAAAGAAAAGCTGTTTCCTCGCAAATCCCTCGTCCATAGTCATGTTGCGAACTTGGGAAGCATCTTTAATCAATTGATTTGTGCATGAGAGGACAGGAGAGATTGTCCTTCCCTCCAGGGGCCCTCCTAGCTGAGCATGAGAGAAGGAGCCTTAGAAGGGGGAAATAATTAAAAGAAAGCTCAACCCCACGACTTGAGAGCCCTCTAGGCATCCATGTATTTTTAAAAAACATCTGCTGCTGCTTCTTTTCTCTCCTTCACTGCATTTGTACCCAACCTTATAAAGGCAGCCTGGACACTTCACAATGAACATTTATTTCAGCACAATCTGCTCTGAAGAATTGCAAGGGAGCTTCATCATGCATTGTTTTTTCTTACCCCTATGCGGGGAGGGATAAGACAGGTTTGTAGGCTCAAAATGCTGGTGGTTGAGCAGTGGGTACTTGTAAAATGTGTCTACAAGGTACGAGTGCCAGTTCCCTGCTGGGGTGGGGAATACCCCAGCCCTGCCCCTTATTTCCCACTGCTGCTCAGAGAGACAGGAGGAGAAAAAAAATTAAACAATATTGGGCCAATGGAGTGATATCACCTATAGAGAAAACCTGGAAGTAACATTACACCTCTCCGGGAATCACTGGAGACCTTACAGTAAAATCGCCAGTCTACACTTTGCCTCTTAGGATTGTTTGGAAGATGAATGAGGACGAACATATGACTTGCCATGAATCTTGAGGTCCAGATGAAGTGCCAAACAAAATGAATGTTACATCAGCATCAGACAAGTCCTGTGGCTCTGCCTGTGGCAAGTTGCTCCTGGCTTTGCCTCAGTTTGAACCAAGAGTTTAATACAAAGCTGCTTGGCAGGCATTCATGTCAAGGATTTGTATAACATGGTCTGCCACTTGACACCCTATGCCTTAATTTCCTTCTCTCCCTGGAAAAAAAAACAGGCTACAGATTTTAAAATCATTGAGGTAGGGCTTGTGTCTTGTTGGCCAAATCCTCCCCCTCTTCCCCTGGGCAAGTTTAAACCATAACCACACTGTAAGTTGTCATCCATTTCCAGGGCCGGTGCCAGGATTTTTGGTGCACTAGGCATGGCAAGGGAGGGCAGGTTCCAAGCGCCTTCAAGTGCATATGCTGCCCTGCTGCACAGATCCAGGAAGGCTGAGTGGGGGCAGCGGGTGCACTTGGAGGCACCCAGACCCTGCCCTCCCTTTCTGCCAAGCACATGTGCCACCTCACTGCCCCCACTCAGCCTTCCTAGGCGGCGGCAAGGGCAAGTGCAGTGGGGGTGAGGAAGGGGCACTGGGGGCAGGGGTGCTCGCAGGGAGGGGGCACCCACTGCCTGCCCTTGTGTCCAGGTGGCACCTTAGGGTAGTGTCAGCCCTGTCCAATTCTTTTCTTTTAACAGTGTGATCCTAAGCACAGTTATATTCTTCTAAATTCACTGAACTCAATGGGCTTCTGAGGGTACAACTCTGCTCAGGAATACAGTGTAAATGCAATATATAAAAACGGTTTTTAAAAATTAATTTGGTCCAGTAACAAGTTGTTTGCCTTTGCACATGCTGAATAATGCACTTTTAATCCATTTCCAATGCATTTTGCAACGGAATTTTATGGTGTGAAATGGCAAAATCTTGCAAATGATCACTCAAGTGCATTGAAAGTGCATTATTCAGCATGTGTGACAGCGCCTGTTCTTTCCCATAAAAATGTAATTTGAAATATTCTTCCTTTGATGATGTTCTTATTTTCCTTCCGCAGAAAGGCTGTGTTACAAATCAAACCAATAAACTAAGAAATGTTCAAGATTGGAACGACTTCTCATGCTCTAAATGTAAAACAAAGCTATCATGCTGTGTCAGTGGACTGGGCTGGAATGCTAGCTCTGTAAGTGAGTTTGGCTAAAAATCCAATTTGTTCATTTGTCTAAATATACTCAACCTCTCACTCCAAACCTGGCGTTTAGAGAACATCATCCAATTGTGGAAACCTTTCCAAAACAAAGAAAGATAACCAATGTCAGAAAAGTTGTGGGACAAGCCAGCATGGCAGCATATTTTATCTCATAATCCACTGCTCTAGTACCTCAACCACCACCCCAGGCAGGTGGAAGTTTGAGGACCATTGAACACTACAAATTCTCCCAATGCATCACAATTACTCAAACACCTGTGCTTAATAACTTTCTGCTGAGCTCCTGTGAAAATTCACAGAGCGCTCAATAGTCCTTGAAATTTCTCATTTGAAGCTTCTGGCGGAGCGGTTGAGTACTCCCACATAGGTGGCTCTGAGTATGAAGCATGGTAAAAGAACGGGTTCAAGGTCCCACCAAGACTTTGTCTGAAAGATGGCAGGCACACCCTTTGAGAGTCTGCTCTGTATTGGGCTCCCTAATTGTGGAACTGCTCTGTAAGGTCTTTTTGGCTGAAGATGAAACTAGGCAAAAGCATCTTGGATGGATCACTATTCCACTTTTGAACTATTTTCAGCTCTGCTTAGGTTTGGCTTCCTCCTTGGAGCCAAACACAAATTGCTGAAAGCTCTACGGGTGTAATATTTTATGAGTCATTAGATCTATAGCTCTCCTATTCTTCCTTGTGCATTTTAGACATTAAGCTTTGATCTTAGAACTGCATGTGCTGCATGATCCTTGTGTACCACCTGACAGTTTGAAAAGTACATCCAGATAACCAGATGCCACATAAAGGCTTTAAGTGGAATAGCATTAAGAAGGAGGCCATCAACTGTGCTTATGATCTCAAATGGGCTTGCCTCTCATACTTTTATTCTGCTTGTGATGCTCTTTGTCCATTGCACAAGCAGTCCTCCACTGCATATCTCATTTGTCTGTTGTGAGGCATCAGGGCCATAGCCAGGATTTTAAAAGTTGAGGGGGGGATGTAAAAAAGTCAGGGGGCGCTTAATGTCTCCCCTCCCTACGTGCTTTGCCACCCCCCCTCCTCCTTTATAATTTAGATTGTATGAGAGTGGCACCCAGGAGCAGCCTCTGCTCTCCCATGCCATTTGAAAGGCCAGGAAGGGCAGTGGCTGCTCCTAGGTACTCCTCCCATGCAATTTAAATAATGGGAGAGGGAGGGGAGGGCCCCCAGCCTCTCACCTTTCACCCCTATGGTGGGAGGAAGGAAAGTCAGGGGCACCTGAGTGGGGGCACTCAACAGGAAGTCACGGGGCATGCCCCCCATAACCACAGATCTGTTAGCCATTATTACATCATCATTATCAACATTCAGAATCATCAGTGCATTCAATGCTTTATAGGGTCATAAGCTACATTCAGATTTCTGACCTTTGAGGACCTGTAATCAACAGTGAGAGGGCAAGCAAAGTAGGAATACACTACCTCAGTACTCATTACATGATATAAATGCTATCATAGTTTATCAGGGGCTGGTAAGGGTTACTGCAGATGCCCCTTCTCTTAGGCACCATGTGGCTCTTAATATTGGCCAGCTGGCAATGCTGGTACCAGTCATGATTCAAGTTTTCACTCAGTGAAACAGTGGTAATTGCCACATACACAGATATCCACTCTACACTGCTACTACCACTATCCCTATACAAGAGTTTAATTCTCCTTTGCCTTCATTGTTCCCTTTAAAAAAAAATAGGGCAGCAAGCTGCATGTACCCGATAGAGTTTCTTGAACTCTTGGGAGATTAGTTCTTCTCATGAGAGTTTATCCGTTTGGTTGTCCTGGTAACAGGCAACCAGAAATAGAGGCTGGAAGACGACATCTCACAAGGGTTTGGGAATTAACATGTGTGGCTTACCACCACCCCCTTCCAATTTAGAAGAAGTGCACATTTAATCAATAAAAAACCAAACTATCTGTTAGACATATACTAATAGTCATTACAGAGAATAACAATTGTATAAATTTATTGCCTTGGGTCTAATTTTACTGGGGGAAAAAACATTCAAAATAAATGCTGTCTTCAGCTGTCTCTCATTGTTCAAGCATACTATTTCACTAAGTCCAGACAGCTGTTTTCCAACTTTCAATGGTCAAGATTTCAGAAAATTTCTAATTTCTTGATATCAACATTTTTTGCCACCACAATAAGATCTAAAACCGCATTTCCTGGTGTCACATCTCTTGAAAGACATAGAGAGTAAGGTGGGTGTGGATGTGACAGTCAAAGTGGGAAGAAGGTAGGGCCAGCACGTGGGAGTCAGCAAGGTAGGTGGCTGCCTGGGATGCCACCTCACTGCAGGGGCATGAGGCAGGGGCAGGCACCCCCTCTCCGTCCCTGCTCACACGGACCCTGCAAGGAAAGAAGGAGGTGGCTTCTTCCCAGCTCTCTCTGAAGCGGGAGAGGGCCAGGAAAGGGGCGGCCCAACCCTGCATTCTTTCTTTGAGAATGCATGGCTTGGGCCACCCTTTGCCTGGCCCTCTCCCACTTCAGAGGGAGCCAGGAAGAAACCACCTCCTTTTGCCTTTTCCTGGCTCCCGCTGAAGCTGGAGAAGGCTGGGCAAGGGGCAGCTGAAGCTGAGCTGCGCCTCTTCCCAGCTCCCTTTGAAGTGGGAGAGGGGCAGCTGAGCATTCACACGAAGAATGCGCAAGAAGACTCCTTAGGGGGATGGGGGGTGGAGTTCGGCCTGGGGTACCAGAACCTCTAATGCCATACCTGGAAGAAGGTCGCTTTGCCTCTGGGGCGGGGGGAGTCTGGCATCCTTACCTCTTGGTCTCATTCTCAAACATGTCTAAAGCACCTTTAAAATCCTTTTTTCAATTTTTTCTTATGCTATTCACAAGGCTTTCACTGCAAAAAATCAGGTTGCCACTCAGGGAAACTGGACTGTGAAACACAAGTTTTCATGATGTTATCTGTTTCCTTACACTGAAGTTTTCTTCTTTAAAATGTACACTATAGAAATATTTGGCTGCTAGTTTGCTTCCCAGTTCAATTTGAGGTGCCTGTTCTAAAGCCCATCAAGGCCTAGGACCCACATCTAAAGCATCCTCTCCTCCTACCTGTTCCTATTTACCAGGCTGCCACCTGTTGGCCTCTCACTTAGAGTGTCTCACCCAGCACTGACCAGAGCCTGGATATTCCCTATTATGGCTCCTACTTTGAAGAACGGGCTCCCTGAAGAGATGACAGGACACTAGGGTTACCAATATTGGGTTGGGAAATTCCTGGATATTTGGAATGGAGGGTGGGGTCTAGGGAGGGACCCCAGCAGGGCATAATGCCATAGATCTTTATTGTCTGGGGGATCAGCTGCAATTCTGGGAGATCTCCAGGCCCCCAACTGGAAGTTGGCAAACCATTGGAGGGAGATATTTAAAGCTTCCCTTATATCACTGTCCTGATTTAAATCAGGCCCCTGCTTGCCCACTACATGACACTGGTTCCTTCTTATGTGGAATTCTCGGCATATAGCTTGGTTCGATCCTTAGCCAGTAGCATCCATCAGCTCCCTGTAAAGAGCAAAGGTAGTCTCCTGTGCAAGCACCAGTCATTTCTGACTCTGGGGTGACGTTGCGCTCACATTTTCACGGCAAACTTTTTATGGGGTGATTTGCCATTGCCTTCCCCAGTCATCTACACTTCCCCCCCCCCAGCAAGCTGGGTACTCGTTTTACCGACCTCGGAAGAATGGAAGGCTGAGTCAACCTGAGCCGGCTACCTGAAACCAGCTTCTGCTGGGATCGAACTCAGGTCGTGAGCAGAGAGTTCAGACTGCAGTACTGCAGCTTTACCACTCTGTGCCACGGGGCTGTTCCTGTGGGTGCACATTTTCTTTCTTTGCCCTTCAGTATGTCAGTGGAGCCACATACTATAAGTACTGTACCATGGCAAAGGTGCTAGGATTTGGGGGCCTGAGTCATGGAGGATGGTCATCCTTCTTTTATTTTACCAAGTCAGGAACTTTACAGGTTGCCTTTTCCTTTAATTGCGCCAGCATTTCGCTTCCAGAACCTTTACAATTCCCACAGAGAAACAGTGTTTCCGAGAATGGCCTTGTCAAAAGATAAAAATCTTGACCAGCAGTTAGCAGCAGGGAGTGGGGGGCTATTAATTTGAGTGGCTGCTGTGTAAGCCTTTTAAAAGTGAGAAAAAATAGTCTCCCTCTTGTGCTCCTTGTGATTGTAACGCTATTGATCACCAGTGCTTGAGAATGTAGTGTGAGAACTCGTTATAATGATGCATGGGGAACAATCAATATAATAATGGACTGTTGGTTTATTTCTTCAGCTATTGCTCCAAACAGTCTCTACACACACACACACACAATGGCAGAACAACTATCTTGCATCCAGCAGGTCACAGGTTCAATCCCCAGCACTTCCAGTTAAAAAGACCAGGTGGTAGGTGATGTGAAAGACCTTTACCTGAGACCCTGGAGAACCACTGATGGTCGGAGTAGACAGTGTTGATGTAAATAGACCACTTTCTGACTCAGAATTATACAGCTTCGTGTATTCAAATATAGACTGCCAGATTACATCTTGAAGAAAGAACAAGTAGATTTAGTTTGTTGGGATATACAACATTTACAGTATGAAAGAGATCAACTCCTATAAGTCAGCCAAAGCCAAGCAGTTAGGGATATGTGTCCTTCCTGCTACCTGCAAAGCTGCTTCCTTGTTTGTCCCAGTATGCAACTTTCAAGCTCTCTTCCATCTTCTTCTCCTCTTTCTGACAGTCATGTAGCTAGAAGCATAAGCCTCTCTCTGTTTCCGTCTCCAGCAATGTGACATTTTAAATAAATATTTTGTTTCCTTTAACTGGCCATGCCTCCGAGCATCGTTCTATCATGAAAAAAGCTACAAAGGGTCTGATTTTTTTGTAGCAGGAACTCCTTTGCATATTAGGCCACATACCTCTTATGTAGCCAGTGCTCCAAGAGCTTATAGGGTTCTTATTACAGGGCCTGCTGTAAACTCTTGGAGGACTGGCTGCATCAGGGAGGTGTGGCCTAATATGCAAAGGAGTTCCTGCTAAAAAAAAGCCCTGGAACTAAATACAACTTTTTCAGCTGATCTTGTCCCTAGCCATATCATTCATCCCTTTCTCTCAGTCTGCTGTGTGGCATCTCTGGAGTCCTTTGTACTATGGCAGATAGGATTGCCCACCCAGTGCAGGCAAGGCAACTAAGAAAAATGGTGTGTGTGGGGGGGAGGGGACAGAGACATGTAAATTACTGTTACTCCAACAGGGCAACATTACTTCCATTGCAAGTCCAGAAGTCATGTCATAGCATGAGCAACATCAATTTCCCCCCTGCTGCCCAACTGAGTGGCAGCAAGGGACTGGGGCTTCCAGGCTTGAGGTCACACCTGCCAAAATGCCAGAAAGACAGAAGGGGTCGGACCTCTTGCTTTAGCAGGTGAGCTCCCAGACTCTTTCTCTGTTGCTTGCTACCTCTCCACTGGGTGATAGGGGGAAAATGTCACAAAAAGAAGCTGCTCCATTGGTTAGAGTTTTGCCCAAATCCTAGAGCATCACATCGATGTCAAGTCAATAATGTGATGCCAGTTCCAGGTAGTTGCAGGAAGTGAAGTCACACCATTGGCATGAAGCTGTTGTAAGGATAAAATGGTGAGAGGAGGATGATATAACTCATTTTGAGTTCCCATTGGGGAGAAAGATGAGATATTAATGAAGTAAATGAATACATTTCAATTCTGCCATAAATTTCCAGGCTTTTCCTTAAAAAAAAAATGTTTTCCCTACTGTACCTTCTCCATTTCTGGAAATTATACCTCTCTAGATGATACCAGGGGGTTCCAGAGTCCCATGTGTCTAGTGAGACAGCTGATGGGCCAAAGATCAGAGTGTAGGGTTTGCCAGGCGGCCGCCTCTGGCAGGTGAACTCTAACCCCTGCTTTCCATTCCCTGCATTCAATCCAGTGAGAACTGGGAGAAAATATGGCTGATGCCTTGAACCACGAGGAAAGACAGGATATAAATGTTTAAATAAATAAATACAGAAATAAGACCAGTTCCGGCTGGCCTGTATTGGGTGCGTGTATGCTTCTGGTCCCAGATCAAGGTGATGGTCTTAATCTATAAAGCCCGCTGTAGTTTGGAACCATAATATTAGTCAGAATGCCTCTCCCAACCCCTGTCTACCCGGGCACTATGCTCAGCCTCTAGAGCAGGGGTGTCAAACTCATTTGGTATGAGGGCCGGATCAGACATAAATGAGACCTTGTTGGGCCGGGCCATGTTGGGCCAGGCCATGTGTATACCTATTTAAGATTAGGTAGCAGAGATACAAGCTTTATAAAGGACACAAAACACAAAGATTTTTTTAAAACCAAAAAAACCCTTAAAACATGCTTAAAACATTAGCACTTGTTGGTCTTAAAGGTGTTGTCTTTGTTTTTCTCCCATGGACTCCATGGAACTGGGCAAAGGAATCTCTGACTCTTTCCTTTCTTCCCCAAGGGACCAGGATGGGGAGGAACCTCAGCCAATACAGGGAAGAGAGGCTTGGCTCAGTTGCTCTGCTTTGTGATTATGAGAGCCTGGCAAAGCAAGCTCTCCCTCCCCCTTCCTCCCCAAAGAAGGAGCCTCAGCCAATGGAGAAAATAGAGGTTTTGCTCTGTAGCTCTTGTGTGATTGAGCAAGCCTTGAACAGCAAGCTGTTATGCAGAAGGAAGCAAGAGAGAGGGGGAAGGAAGCAGACAACAGCCAGTTGCTTGGGGGCCTGATGGAAGCCCTCTGGGGGCTTGATTTGGCTCTCGGGCCACGTGCTTGACATCCCTGCTCTAGAGCCTTCCTCTGGGTGCCAACCCTTTGAGAGGCTCACAAGGTAGCAACTAGGGGCATGACCTTTTTGGTGGTGGCCCCCAGTCTTTGGGACGACCTTCCTACTGCAGGCTACCTGGTGCCAAATTTGCCAAATTGTCAGCAGCAGGTTAAGACAGCCCTCTTTGTGGAGGCCTTTAAGGACCTCCTTGGTTAGACAGGAGCCTGATACGGTTAGCCAGGTACTTTTCTTTCACTTTGGGTTAGGTCTTTTCGAGTATGGTCTATTGTTTCAAATGTTTCTTATGTCAAATTTATTTTTTAATTTTTAATGCTTTATTTATTGTATTTTATAATTTTATTCTTGTAAACCACCCAAAGAGCTTCGGCTATGGGCAGTACAAAAATGAAATGAGATTATTATTATGATGTCACTTCTGGTGATCACCTAGAAAAAGAGACCATGCAGCGCCCCCCCCCCCCCCATACCCTGCAGGGTTTTACAGATAAATACCATGGAGACTGGGCCAATTCCTAAAGCATTGTGTAGAGCAATTATGGATGATCATATTGTGAGCAATACTTCCTCCACTTAGGCTGTGCCCCTCCCCCAGCACCTGCTGGGAATCATGAGTGTAGGCCTGGAAACCCTAAGTGAAAGAGTCAACAACCAACAACAATATTAATGGACCCTGCTCCAAGGTTGCCCAGCAAGCTTCTATTGACAGAATGGGGTTTTGAACCTGGGTCTCCTAGATCCTAATTTGACACCCTGACCACTACACTACCCTGGCAAATATGGGACATACACACTTTATTTACTTTCATCAAGCTTAAGCTTACTTTAACAGCCCAAAATGTATCATTTAAAACTCAGCAGATAACATTGCATATTTACGAAATTTAAAAGTAGAAAACTTAAGTTTTCCGCATGACAAAAAAAAGGTATGCCCAATACTTCAATGAGATAAAGAGCTGCTGACTCCTACCCCCTATGCTACCTTAGCACGTGGCTCTTACTTTTTGCCATCTGGGAGACAGGAAAAGTTAAAGCTGAAAATACCCCCCCCCCCTACAAATTCTGTAGTAAATAAACAAAAGTGTGTGCCGTCTGTGCAGAAACAGCATCATACAATCGTAATAGGGACAGCAGCGTATGTGAATAACAAGTTAAACCGAGAACACTGAACTCTTCAATAGACTATTGTAATCATACTAATTATAGCATATTAACCGTGTACAAAATATGACATATTTAAACAGGAAATATGTCCTTGGAAATATGTTGTGCATGGTGTAAACAGGAATAATCATGATCTAGTTCTGTAAATTGTCTTACATAAAGATCTCCACACACACATTCTGAACTATTAAAACCTTATTTTACAAAGCACATTTAACTAATTCACTCCCCCAAATTTCCATTTTTGCCTTTGGGAAAATTGAAAAAAAAAAGTCATTGGAGGAAAAAAAGGGAAATAAAATTTTCCCAAATCTAGGCCTTTAGCATTCTAATCTGAATGGGTGGGGCTGGTCTCAGACTTGGCGGGGGGCGGGGTGTTCTTCTATTGTCAGGCTTGTGCCTTGAAGGAGCAGGTAACCAAGGAAGAAAATAGAATGTGTTGTAATCTCTTCACACAACCAGACAGCCAATGGTATATGTCATTTACTATAAACTTTTTGTTGTTATGATGATAACTGAATACCCTGTCTACCAAAAAGGAGGACTAGAGGGTTTTTTTCCATGCCATGTGTGTCATCACAAAAAAGGGGGGACTCTCTTAAATCCATGTACAAATTACAGCTGTATGTACATGAAATAAAGTGAGTTCAGCTGGCTCTGAATCAACCCACTTTATTGCAGGAAGAAACAGTCACAGAGGAACACAGGCAAAACTACAACTATATACAATCTGGCCATGGTTAACCACACACCCCTAGCAGGGAATAGTTACTCACATTGGCTCACTCCAGAATTCTGCGTTTGCATCTCTTTGTTACCAGTTGTTACATGTCTAGCATCCTGACTGACCAGTTCTCCCAGGCTTCAGGATCTTGTTTTGCAAGGAGTGCCTGTCTCAAGCTCAGGCAACAAGAACCCAGAGAAGTGTAATATATAACACAGCAAATACATAACAGTACATAAATGTTTTATATATAACTGTTTTTCAGTGGGATCACCTTAGATTCAGGGTCATCTTCCTTTTAGATAAATATGCAAGAACATACCATGCTTCACATAACCCCAGGCATATCTCTTCTGAATTGCCATTCCTCCACATGCACACTATGAAAGGCACTGTCTGTTGCGGATCCTGGGTTTAATGATGCTTATTGTGGCAGGTGTTTTGTGCCATGCATGCAGCTCAGCTGGTTTACAAAATGGCTCACAGGGCTTCAGAAAGGTTAATAACTCCTCTCCATTTACAGAAGTTCCGACAAGACTGGTGGCTGCCCTTTTTCATTATGAAGCTGATAATACGGCTGTGACCTCTTCCTTCTGACCATTTGGCTATTTGCATGTCAGCAAAGAAACTCTAGCGCCCTGGAAGTTAATCTGTACATCGCTTGGCAAAGAGAGCAACCCCGCTGGCTTTTTTTCAGTCTTCAGCGGCATTGTTTTGAAGCCTGGAAACATCTGAAAGTCGGCGCTGGAGACGAAGCGCTGAGCCAAAGTTGACTGCTGTCATTATACAATAAAAAAGCACATTGAATTTCCCATTTCTAATTGAACAGTTTAAAGCCCCAGCGGATGTGGGGGACTTGTTTATGGATCGCTTGTCAGTTCAGGAACTGGAAAGTACTGCAGGGAGCTAGTAAAGGAGGAGAAACGGTTTAAAATCCATTGTAAAGTCTTCTTTGCCAAATTAATGATCAAAATCCGGTGAGCTCTGGTTGCTTTAGAAAGCAGAAGCGGGTCACCTGCATCACCCCTTATTTCTGCTCAATTGCAAACAGAGAAAGAGACAAAAATTAAAAGGAGCCATTTATTTCCAGGACAATTCCCAATTTGTTAATGTTACTTCTGCTAGAACTATCAACACAGACCATGCCATGCCTCACTGATTTCTCATGCACAGCCAACATTAGATGACACTTAAGACTATTTTGAATAAGATGACTTTCCCCACCTTCTCCGTACATTGTTCATTTTATGACACACAAGCTATGTATGGATTATTGTTTGTGCAGCTACACACAGGGCATGATACCCCCCCTGCTTGCTGCTGGAAAAGTATCTCCTCAAAGTATTAACTCCCTTCCATTTTGCCTGCTGCCCCCATCCCAGTCAGACACACCTAATCCAATGTCATACCTCATGCTGAGATTTAGTGGTTCTGATCCTTAGAATTAACCAGGAATTGGTCATGTCTGGGATTCTTTGTTGCCAATGGAAACGGCAGTTGCCCCCTTTCCTCTATAATACCTAGTTCAGCTGATTCTGTACCCTTATGTCATTATATTTCCCAGCCCTCTGTGCCACTTCATTGGCTGTCACAGGTGTGTCTGTATGTGTCGTTCCAGGGCTCAGGAAGGCAATTTGCAGTGTTAACACTGCCAGGACACAGAGTGTTGGATCCCATGACTGTCATCCAACAACTTTCTCCTATGGCCACATTATGGTCTTAGGCACTTTTGCCTTCGTGAAGCCTCAGTGCCATAAAATCAATATTAACTTTTTATATATAACTTTAAATACGTCAACATTTTATTTATTTTTTCTGTTTTATGCAAAATGTAATAGATTTTCACAGTGCCCTATAATTTCATTTTTGTGATATGAGAAAAAAAAATTAAAACATTTTCTTTGACACTAAAAGTTCTCCCCCCCCCTTCTGATTTTAAAAGAAATTTAAACATTTTCATGGGTCCCTAAAAGTATCATGGGCCGTACACACTGTGCCTACTGGATCATTGGCCCTACTTCCTCTTGACACAAAAAGACTACGGCTGATTTTGCACTCACCTTATGCCACTCTCATGTCCATCTTCTCAGCGCGGCATCCTCCTGATTTCTCACTATTTGCATTGGGGCTGCAGCAAACATCATGTTTTTTGCGCAGCACGTGGAAACTAGTTTTTAGCAGTTTCCATTTGCTGCATGAAAACCGTGATGTCTGCTGCAGCCCTGGTGCAAATAGTGGGAAATTGGGAGGATGCCGTGCTGAGAAGACAAATGTGAGAGCGGCATAAGGGTGAGTGCGAAATCGGTCTACCTTTGAGAAAACCAGACTTTTCTCCATCAGAGGATGCTTTTCTCCATTGGCCAGACATCTTTCTCCCTTGAATGATTCACAGAAGAATGTCAAGCAGTGCAATCCTAAACAAAATTATGCCTTTCTAAACCCACTGAAGTCAATGGGATTAGAAGGATGTCACTCGTGTTTAGGACTGTTGTGATAGAATCCAGCCCAAAGTAAATTAAATTATTTGTTATGGAAAAGAAGGGACTGACCTGCTATGCTATTCTGTATAATAGCTATGCCATTCTTTAGAAGGAGTTTTCATGCTTTGTTTTTCATATGAGTCCATCCATCATCACTTTGCTGTTTGAATGTATGTAGAGATGACAGCCTCCAGGTGGGACTTGGGGATCCCCCGAAATTACAGTTTATCTCCAGACTACAAATGGATAAAATGGATGTTTTGGAGGTGAACTCTATGTCATTGTACCCCACTAGGGCCCATGTCCTCCTCAGGCTCCACCCCCCAATCTCCAGGAGTTTCCTAACCTGGATCTGACAGCCCTACCCCCCCCCCCCCAATTCTGCACCAGTGGCAAGAGAAGACCTGGCAACCCTACAAAATGACTAACAGGGATCAGTTCAGTTGTTGGTTATTACCATG